>NC_064435.1:16149866-17592366 GCF_023343835.1 Lagopus muta
ATTTTGTCAAACCTGAAAGCCTTGTTGGGTCCTAATGTGGCATTGCCCTTAAGAGTACCACAGGGCTTGTAACTCCTGTGAAACCACATTCCTGGACTGCTTTGGAGGAAGGAAACAGGCCCACCAAGATTCAGTTTTATCAGTCACTCTCCAAGACATACATGTCTGCAAGAGAAGGCTGTGGACATTAAAGAAGGTGGGAAAATACCTATTTTTGTTTCTCCACAATAGACAAACCAGTATGGATCCAGTACAGTTGGTTAGTGTCATAACTTCAGCTGTACCTTCCTCATGGCAGCTATGCATAGTGTTGTAGTTACAAAGACAAGTGCAGGAAGCCATTTGTGAGGCCAGTCTCTAATAAGGGCTGATGGTCCCACTGAAAAAAGGGCATGGAAGTAAAAAAGGGTGGAGGACAGGCACATACTTCTCCTCTTGTAATCACAGGTGAACGCTCACTGTAATGCAAAGTTCCTCTTTCTCATCTTGCCTTAGCAATGAATCACGACTCTTCCACATTCCTCCAATTCTATTTCTATGGCTCTGCTGTACTACTGGACATATATAATCCATATGTTAGATAAATACATGTTCATACAAATTCATATATGAATCTACAAATACATAGAAAAAGCTGCACATCCAAGTGCCTGCTCACAACTGTTCTGAATAAGGGCATACCTTTCCATACACACACACACACACACACACACACACTCCATACACATACAAAAACCACACCACTGTGTATGTATGTGGCAATGCAAACCCCGGAATGGTCACATATGAATAATCATGTTTCATGAGTGCCCACCAAATTTCCCAATTCATACATTCATGTATACCAGCGCTTATATCTATGCACTCATACACAAGCACGCATATGCATGTGCATGCACATATACACAAGAGGAAGACAAAAGCATGTGCTCACATATGCATTCACAGATGTAAGAACACATGCAGTAACACACACACACACAGAAAAAAAGTTTGCTCAAACATATATGCACACAGACATGCACATTCACACACTGACATGCAGATGCGCACACAAAATACACAATCACACAAAGGCACTGATCTGCACACACACATAAACACATGCACAGAGGTGCACTGACTGCACACACTCATCCACACGTGCACAGACAGGCTCATACACACCCACAGGTATTGAGCATGAACACACCCACACAGCAACACACTGAACACACAGCAACACACACACACACGGCGCAAACATGCACACCCAAATACACACACACAGAAAAAGCTACAAGCAAGCATTCACAGAAGGACACGGGCACACATTTCACACGCGCGTGCACAGCGCATCCTCGCACACAGAACGTACACACGCACTCGCACATCGGGAGCACCTCCGCGCTGCCACACACTCACCCGCACACTCCGCCCGCCCACATTCCCCAGTCTGTATGCTCCCCACAGCGCAGAGCACTGCAGCCCCGCGCACCTCCCGCGCTCCTTGCGCCCTGCAGCCGAGAGAAGCCAGCAGAGCGGCTCCCGCAGCCCCCCGCCCCTCCCCGTGTTCCCCCCGCACTGCGCCCCAGCCCCCACGGAGAGGCGCGGCCCCACAGCAAGGCCAGTAGGTGGCGCCATCGCTCTTCCTGGCGGAGCCGCGGCCGCACCACCCCAACCCCCTCCCGGCCCGGCCCTGCCCGGCTCGGTCCGGCTCGGCCCCGCGGAGCTGCCTCTTCTCTCTCCCGCACGGGGCCGTGCCTCTCCGCCTCGCCCGCAGCGGCAATGGCACCCCTGAGCTGCGACCGCTGTCTTCGGGGAGCGGGCTTGAGCCCTTCGCCTCCCCTATGAGATCCTCTTTGTAATTAACGCCTCTGCGGAGAGCAATTAGTCTGCAAATCCCCCTTAGAGCAGCACATGCTCTCGTGTGAGGTGTGTGCCCAGAGGCGCGCGCGTGTATGCGTATGTGTGTGTGTGTGTATGTGTGTCTATGTGTGTGTGTGTGTGCGTGTCGGTGACGGTGACAGCCCCGAGCACCGCACGTGAATTCCTAATAACGAGGCAGTGATTGTTTTCCCGAGCCGCGGAGGATGGCCGAGCCCCGCCGGTTCGGCTCCCGGAGGCTCCTCCGGAGGCTGTCGGAACCTCGCCATTGCTATTTCTCGAGGCGTTTTCCTAGGCAGAATTGATCCTCTTGGGGGAGCAGGGGGGCGGGGGGAGAATCTCAATTGCAAATATTGTTTGGAGTTTTATTCTAGAGAGCGTCTGTGCTTTAAGATGCTCTCCCGTGGCTCCTGGTGGATGCTGTAAGGAGCAGGGCTGTGGTGGGTTTGGGCTGTGCAGGGAGTTGGGGTAGCGGGGGGTGGGGGGAAGGAAAAGACACGATCGAGAGTAGCTGAGACTTTGTGCCCCCGTTGGAGAGATGGTTGAGTCCTCGTCAAGGTTGCTGTGGTATCCCAGAAACACCATTCACTCCGAGCTGTGACCGCGCACCATCAACAGCAACAACTCCGCTGCGCCTGGCCAAGGAATAGGAATTAGGAGCTCTCCAGAATAATATGAAAGGGATCTGCAGAGGGGAAATTCGTGCAAAGGAATCGAAATTAGCAGACTTTTGGGAAAGGGGATGTACTAAATGTGGCCGGCTGGACTTCATCCTGGTGAAGAAAATGGAGATTAAAAGTGGATTTACATTTTGGAACCTCGTCTTTTTATTGATGGTTTCGTGTGTGAAAGGTAGGGTAGCATTCAAGGGGTGTATTTTTAGGGGTCCTTTGCTTTTTGGTCAGGGCGTTGCAAGCTCTCGCCTTTTTGAATGCAAAGGTATATTTTAAAATATGTTTCTCTTTTATTTTATATATTTACCTTGGGCACTTTGCAATGGAAATATAAATGATCGCTAAAGGAAGGAGGAAAGAATGAGTTGATTCAGATCTCTTTTCGGAGATAGGAAATGTATTTGCTTGCCAGGCTTGGCGTTCAATGCAGTGACTGAGCTCGGGCTCAATAAATATTCTTGCAGTATGCTCAAACGGAGACGTGAGTTGGTTCATATAGCCTGTAACTAGTGTATATTCAAACAGATCCCACCGGGTGACTTTTTTAAGGTGATGGTGGTGGTGCTGTGAAGGGATTACCTACATTTCTGATATTCGGTAGAGCAACCGAGCTCTTTGCAGGAATGCCTATATCGATGCACTTATTAGTTTAACCCGTTGCGTGGGGAAAGTTACGGAGGACTCAGCGTGTGCGTAGCCGTCTCACAGCCCGAAATGCGCTTCACGCTGTTTGCATGCATGCAGAGCTCCCTGTCTGTCGGAAAGGTACGCTAGCAATTCAGCCTTTAAGGCACGGTCTGCCACTAGGTGCAAAGAACGACACCTTTTCTCGCCCCTCCTTTCGTCCCTTTCCCTGTTGTGCGCAGGGCTTTGGGGCTTGGGGTTGGTTTTTTTTTGTTTGGTTGGGTTTTTTTTTTTTGTCCCTTTGTCGAGGCAGGAGGGTATTTTGCTTCCTTCCTGCTTCTGGGCTCGTGAAAGGAGGGCAGAAAGAAAGCCGCTAGTTAGCGGCATAAATATCTCCAATAAGTCTGTGCTTCTCGACAGTTAAGGGAATTGATATAGAGGAAAGAAATATGTGGCTTAAATAATGTGCACCGTCAATATTACATGGGCATCACTGAGCAGTGGAGTGCTGATGGCAACACGCGTGCCTTCAGTAAAGGGATTTATTCTGCAACTCCCCACAGTCGTCTGTGCCTACCCGAAATAATCTCTCCTTGTTTGTGGCCAGAGATTAATAGCTGATTAATCACCCCTTTATCCCGCTCCTCATCCCCATCCCTCCTCCCTGTCACACTCGCATTCTCCTAGAATATTTTACAGACGTTATCGATCCTTTCCGAGTTTTTACACTTGCTTATCGCCTACGGAGCTTGCCTGCACGGGTGGGAAGGAGATGTGCCGGGGGGGCTTTCAAAGGCGTGCCTTTGCCGGCTAGCTCTGCCTTGGATGAAACAGTTTATTGTAGTGCTTCGCAGCTGCTTGTCCCCCAATTTGCATCTCATGGAAAAGATCATTCGTGTTGCACAGAGGCCGGGATGAGGGTTTTTACATTATCCTGACACGGGATCCGAGGCGGAGGTGCTTGCCTGTGATGCTAATGGCACATTTTAATTACAGGCAGCATTTTCCCCGCTTGCGTCTGTTGGGATGGCACGCAGCCGCTGCTGAGGTCTGCGAACAAACCCACTCCGAGGCTCTGGGGGATTTCTTCCCCCTGCCTCCCCTCGCCGCCGTCCTCCATTAAGGCATTCTCGTTCGCAAGCCGCGGGCTCGGCGCCTGCGAGGCGCGCAGCGGGCGCGGTGCGGAGGCGCTGGGTGGCTCCGGGGCTGCAGCCTAAGCAGCTGCTTTTCGAGCACGAGTCGCAGGGCGGCAGCATCCTACAAAATTCAGGGCTCGGGAGGTTCTCCCCGTGCTGCTATGGCCGTGGGAACGGTGCAAGTTTCCACAGCACCTGTTGAGAAGCCTCTTCTCTTGCCCTTGGAGTAGGGAAGAGAGGGACCAAATAAAATAAAATAAAGGGTACTGCCGGCAAAAGCTGGTATTAAGCACTTAAGCAGCCCCCAAAAGCGGAAAAAAGCAGGCTTTGCAAAAATGACCCTTTATTTTACTGTCCGTATACAGTTTGAAGACTGTGAAGCCGTTTCCTTCCTAAGACCTGAGTTTCCCAGTTTCCCCGATGCTGAGTCTTGCAGTTTGTACAGGCTTGCCTCGGACTGGGAGTCCTCCCAGCTAGAAACTTGGTAGGTTGGATTTCACATCCTGGACTAGGGCTCCTTTAGGCAGCCAGGCTCCATAGAGCTGGCTTAGATTCACTGCAGCACTGCATCTATTCTGGGCATTTATATTTAGTTCTCTCCCCGCTCTGGTGGATGAATACATTTTACCTTGATTTACATTCCCATTGTGTCAGCATGAGCTCCTGCTCCCAGAAACCTTGGCAGAGGCAAACAATGAATGAATACATGCCCATTTAAAACACTCCAGATGTTGAGAACCAGTCCTCAGGTTCTACGTTTTCTCTACATTGTCTGGCAAGGCCATTTCACAACACCCCACTCACGCAAGCTCTCATCCATACCCTTGGTTGCTTAATCACCTCTACTGCGTAGTTCAGCATCATACTGTAATACCCAAGCTGCTGTTGAGATTTCTGTCCTCCAGACCACTTCTGCAGTTTTCTTTGGTATCTACCTCTCAGGCCCTTCCTAATTCTATCAGCCTTCTGACACCATTTCTGCAGTCTTGACCCATACCTGTACCACTGTCCTGTCTTCCCTGCGGGCTTATGCTTGTGTATGTTCTTATAGACACAGAATTTCTTCATGTTTATTTGCAAATTCATGCCTTGCTGGAATCTTACAACAGTACTTGGAAGAGGTTAGAAAATGGAGAAGAAAGAATGAGAAAGTAAATTGTCAACTGCTGGTGAAGGGATGATAATAAGGAATTACAGCTGTTTAATAAAAACTTCAAATTGCTGGCACAGTGTCCCATTATGCCTTGGAACAATCTTCACCGTAATTTTACTTGGATAGACACGGAGTAAAAAAGCAAAGAAGAGGTCCCTTTGAAAAGTGACAGAAGGCATAAAAGCAAGCAACCAACCAAACAAGCAAACAAACAAACAAAACAAGGAAGTGCCAACTAGCTTCGTTCCTGGACAGCTGCAGGGGAGAGCGACTGCTGTACTCTTCCCAGTAGATGTTCAGACACTTATGAGAGCTCCTTCCCCCTTCCTACCTTCCACCCCCTGGAAGAATTAGGAAGTATCGTTTAGAAATGGGTGATACGAATCAAACTTGGAGAAGCAGCAAGCAAAAACCTTCACTGTACAGGGCAGATCTTTTATAGGCACAAACCAAGCAGGCAGCTTTAGTGAGCTTCACCTCATTGGATTTGGGGAGAAATCACTGATCTCGGCATGCTTTCAGTTTAGCAGTTCTTTTCACTAAAACAGATTTTACAAATGCTTGTGATCTGTTTGTGGAAGCAAACCAGAGGAAGCCAAACAAAATGATCACCAGACCATTCCATCTCCTCTGTGCAGCTGTCAGTCCAAGACAGCAGAAAGCTATGCTCATTCTTTGTCTGCTGCTGTTTCTCTGTTCCCCCATTGCAGTTGTGACAAGCGGAATAAGGGCAGCTTTCAAAATAAAAGGGAGATGAAGCAGTAAAATTTTAAATGGCTCATGGACAGAAGTGATGAGAAAACAGACAGGACTTCCAAATGATGTGTATCTGTCATGTGTGAACATTTAGCAAGCAAAGAGCATACCCTGCTTCTTTCCAGCCCTTCTGGAGTCCCCCTTCTCCCACATTCCCACCCCAACTCCACTTTGTCACAGATCACTTCAGGATCCAGCAGCTCCTCCCCAGTGATTCCCTTCCAGTTTCTTGACTTGTGGGGTTCCTGACAGACAGCCTTCCCCACTGTTTCCCTGAAGTGGAAATGGTTTGGCGAGTAACAGTAGGTTAATGTTGCCACATTTCCAGATGGTCACTCCTGCATCTGAATGTGTGTGTGCCTATGAGCATGCAGGGGAGCTGGGAAACACTGACAGAAAGGACAGCAATTTCCTTCTTTTCGACTCCTCAGCACACACTCAGCCCTTCTGCGGAGCCCCATTTCCACAGGCTCTCGCATGCCACCCAGGGCCGCATAGTTCTGCAGGGTTGCAGACAAAGTTAACCCACACCCACCCACCACCTTCCCATTTAGCTCAGGGTTAAACTACACCCTCCGCTCAGCTACGGCTCGTGCTCCTCTTCTCCGAAATGGGAGGGAAGGGCAGCAGCCCCTGGCAGCAGCAGTAGGGACCGCTTCTCTATCCTCCACCTGCTGCCATCAGGGATCCGCGTAGGGCATCGGAGGAATGTCGCCTTCAGTCGTCGCTTTTTCATGTAGAGCTGCAGCAGTCGCAAGGCAGTGAGCGGCGGCAGCTCCACCCGCAGTCACCACTGACGGCACCGACAGCGATAGCGGCACCGGCAGCGCCTCCCGGGGAAAGCGCTCCTCCGGGGAGTCCCTCCCAACGCTCTGACAGCAAATGCCCTTTGGCTTCACTTCTTTAGCGCAGCCACTGCTGCATGTCTTTTGTCTGTCTCTCTGGGACAGCATTAGGGTTTTGAATTTTGTTTCTTTTTGTTTTTCACACACACACACACAAAACAAAACAAAACAAAACAAAAAAACCCTCGCTTTCTGAGAGCAAAGAGCAGGATGGGAGCTCCAAGTAACTAAGCAGGCTGTAGAGAGACATGTTTTGCTTCAACTCAGTTGTCAACATCCGCAGGTGGAAGCACCAGTCCACCACACTTACGGAGCTACTTGGATGTGCTTTCAAGTCTTTCCTTTTTCAAGGCACAGCAGGAAATGATGGCCTACCTAGTTTTGCTTGTTTGTTTGAAGTAACAACAAGCCAAGTAGGATGAATTGCCCATCTCGCTCAGTGTCCTTCACTTCCAGCAGTGAATATTAGCAGCACAGAGATGATGAGAAATACAGCAAGTACAAAATGACTGGTATATCATCTCAGATTTCAGCGGCCCAGCTGCCTCAGAGGCTTTTGGAACATCATTTTTAAAGAAATGTAGACTTGTCAATGCCCCACTTATGTGGCTATTCTCTCTTTTATTCTTCCACTTTCTATTCTTTTTCTTTTTTTTTTCTTTTTTGTAAGCTATTTGTACATTTGGCCTCCAAAAATTCTCCAACAGAGTTGCATACTACTGCATGCACATGCATTCTCCATTCTAAAACTGTGTCTAGCTGAAAACACTGAACAGTACATAAATCTGCATTTAAATTGGTCATATTACACTCAGAGTTTTTATGGTATACATAGATTAACCCCAAAGATTTGAAACTTGTAACTACTAAATATACAAATGTACATAGATCTAGTAAAAAGAAAAGCACAAAATTGTTAAGAAGCATTTTAAAATATTTTGAAATAACCCATGGGGATACCTCAGTTTATGTGATTAGAACACCTTTTCGGAGAAAAGGTTATGAGGAATAACATAGCTTTATGTCCTTAGTCTTAGACACAATCTATCTGATTTACAGAGGTATTGAGCATTTCCAACTCCAGCTGGCTCCAGTAAGAGCCTGGGGAACTAGTTAGCACTTTTGAAGCAAGGCCAAGAGAGCCTGATGCTGTAATGCTGCGACAGAGAGGCAGTATGAATCAAAGGAAAATGTCTATAAAGCAACTTACAGTTACATGTAAAATGATAAATCTATAGAATCTCATGAATTGGAATTTTTAGGGATGGGAAAGGGTTTATGATTTGCTACAAACATTGGATTTTCTCCTCTCCACTAACAGAAAATTCCCAATCTTACTCTACAAGGCTGTGAAGTGTCACACTCAACTTCTTAATGATGAGTAACATACAGCTTGTATTTCTGGGCATAATGGTTAAGGTTGAAGTGATAAAACAAAGTCCTTGGGAGAAAATACTTTACTAGAATACTCCAACTCAATCTCACAGTAAAGAGACATCTGAGAACAGAGAATATAGTTGAAAACGCCTTTTTCTTGGTCTCCCATAATTTTTAAACAGCTCTTATTTCAAGAAGCAATGTTTAAATAACAAATATCACAGGCATATGATATGAGTAATTGTTGCAAGACTATAAAATTTATCTTACCATTATGATTGAATAATTTTCCTGCAAAGGTTTATTGCAAAATTTGAAAACACTCACAGGCCTTAAGCATTGCATTCCAAGCAGCTTCTTTAAAGAACATATTCTTCTCAGTGAAATTGTGCAATTTTTGTTCAAAGCTGCATTTATCAAAGGTTCAAGAGACAATATTTAGCAATGATCCTGGAATTAAACAGAAATATGCATGATATTTAATGTACAAGGTGACATCTCCTTCTTTAAAAAAGCCTAGTAATATAAGGATATGTTGAATATCTGCTTGCTATCATCCAGCTTTTTGGGGGCAGTGGGATGGATGAGGATTTCAGTCGGTGAGGAAGATTTTAACATAAACTTGCACACAGACGTGTTTTTGTATATGTTTACATTTCTCTGTTTATTTGTGGGGCAACTGGGCACATTTGTATTCAGAGCCCCTGCCTTGTTTTTACAGATCATTTCAGATTTACAACAGTTCCATAATCTTGGAATTAGAAGTGCTGAATAATGTTGTAAATGTCAAAGAAGGAAATGGTGGAAATTCATCATGTCCTTCCCAGGGTCTGAAATGTTAGAATGGTTATGATTATAGGTTTAGGAACACTGTTACTCATAGAGAAAAAGCCTCACAGGCTTGGGTAGTGGCATGCTAGGGATTCCAGTGGAACTGGTACCCTCATATAATTGTACTGTCAAAGAGAAAGATGGGAGAGAACCAGCACGTACATATAAAGACAGATATCCCATTTTTTTCTCTTTGGTTCTACAAAATACCTCATAGCATAATATGTCATATTCTCATTGCATCAGAGAAATAGGATGCATAACAGTAAAGTTATTTAACCACGGAAAGGATTCATGGGGCAATGAATTCTCTACTCCTGAGCACTGTAAATAACACAGATTATTTTTGCTGTAGGACTAAAGGAATCTGGAAACTAGCTGCATGGATCATACAGATGATAGATCACCACTGACCTTGAATACTACTTTATGTTTTCCTGTATTTTCATCTGTTAATAATTTCATGCCTCTGTATATTGTAGCCAGTTTAATTCTATTTAATTGTGTATATGTATTCACATACTTATCTAATATGCATATATAGAAATTATGTATTTATTTATGGATGTATAAAATAGATTGCATTGTTAGCTTACAAAAGTGCAGGTGACAAGTTGAACTGGATGTTCTTCCTATAAAATGCATTACTTCTTACCTTTTTGAGGATTCCCAATCTCAGAGGATAATTATGCTTGACTACATTAACAAAATGAGAGTGCAAGTAGTGAGATCCAGCAAATGTTAGTTAGTAAAAAAATCTTGATGAAAATATATTTTTAGGAATTTTTAGTAGCACTAGTTACTCATCCTAGGACATTAATAATTAACCAGCACAGCTATATATTGTCAATGATTTAGTAACATTTTACCAAAATACATTTTTTTATAATCACAGAATCATATAATGGCCTGGATTGGAAAGGACCTCAAAGATAATCTAGTTTCAACCCCCCTGCCATACACAGGGTTGCCAACCACTAGATCAGGCTGCCCATAACCACATCCAGCCTGGCCTTAAATAAGATTATTCCTAGTAGAACAAAAGCTTTGAATTAACTTCAAAATACAGTGAAAAAAATAATGCTTTTTTTTTTCTTCTTCTTTTTTTTTTTTTTTTTTTAATTTTCATGTTGTTATTATCAGGTAAAGAGGCAGACAATATCACATCTTGGAAATGACTTCCTTTCAGTGGCTTTAAACAGTCCCTCTGTGATCATTATTTTCTTATTGAATCACTGTCAAACACAGCTAGTAGATGTTTGTAAGTGCAGTTTGGGGTTCCTAGCTAAAATGAACTACATAAATGCAAATTACAGATATTCTCTCAGCATACTTTTGAGATGGAGCATTCAAATTACAAGACCTTCCATCTACTGTTTTAATCTGACCCAGATTTCCCTGAGTCCTGTGTAATTTTGTTTTAGAATTGAACTTGATCTAATTTAAACAATTTTTTAAAATATGTAATGGAAGTTACATTTTTGCTTATATATAGCCACTTCGATTCATGGTGAATGGAGGTTATAAAATAGAGTATAAAGGGAGTTTCTAAATTGCCTGTTGTTGAGTCCATTGAAGGCAATAGGAGAGTCCAGAATATGACCTTTGAGAGTAGATTTGCCTCTGCTTCTCTTCTTATTGAATTTTGAATTGCATTTTTCTGTACATATATTTCTTTTGACTCAGAAATACAAATTGTAATAAAGGTGAGGTACTTCACAATACATTAGAGATTTTCAACAAAAATTCAATTGGAAAACAAGTTACATTGTAAACATTAATATTGCAAAAGGAAATTGTTTGTAATTCTGTTTAAGGGCAAAAGATTATATATTTGCATACTGTCAGAAGATGCTCTTTCTACGTTTCATTGATTGCCATGTCAGCAATTCTGGGGATCAGCCCATCAAGTTCACTGTAATAGTAGTACACTGATAAAGTGCTTGCCATAATCCTTGAAATCATGGAATGCTCATGGATTTTGTCAGCCAATTTACAACCTGGTTTCAACATTGCTGATTATATACTTGTTCTCCAGCAAAACATTTCAAAATCCGCAGAACGTTGCTAATAACTGCAGTGGAACAGGGAGGAATTGTGAAAACAGATTCTTGCTTAGAATGCATTCAGATTTAACAATTAATGCATTTTATTTTTATAGGATTATCATAAACTCTAGATATGTAGTTACATTAGAAAATGCTAAATTAGGGATAGCAAAACTGAGTCATAAACATAGGGAACAAATTCTACATTCATTTTGTTGTATTTCTCTTCTGCTAGTGTGTTTTTTGCACTTTCTACCATTTCAGAGTCACAGGAGCTAAAATATTCTGATGAACAAGAGACCAAATCCTTGTCTTTGGAAGGCCTACCTAGTTACCCAACTCTCGAGCAAAGAAAAGAAATAATAAGATCTTCAGGTACCAGACATACTCAAGTCAGTCAACTTGGAAATAAAAGCTACCTTTTTCATGCGCCTCCACGTAAGTGTGGGAGAGAAGCAGGAACACATAGGAACAAGAACACACATGTGAACACATAGGAACATGTGTGCACACCAATACTTCTTGTAATAGTCTTCTCTAGCTGAGTACGCTACAAAGAAGAATCTGATCTTGATTCCTAACTCTGCTCATCTTGTGTATTTCTCCTCAAAATGGAGCAATGGCCTCAAACCTGAACACAGCAAATTCCATTTAAAAAAATTGCAAAAGAACTTCTTTTCAGTAAGAATGACAGAGCACTGGAACAGGTTGGCCAGAGAGGTTGTGGAGTTTCCTTTGTAAAGATGTCCAAGAGGCATCTGGACACCTACCTGTGTGACCTATTGTAGGGTACCTACTTAGGAAGGGGGAGTTGAACTCTATGATCTCTTGAGGTCCCTTCCAATTTCATGATTCTTGGTGTGATCTTTAATTTAAAAACAAATAGGAATCATTACTTCCTCTTTTTTACATTACCATTCAAAGTATCTACCACTGTTAGTCAGAATTCTCTTTTTTAAAAAACTGCTTCTTTCTGTGAGCTCTTTAAAGTGGGGCAATCATTTCCCTCGCACAATTCATATAGTTATTAACTTCAGAGACTTTGCTATCACCTCTTTAGCCTTTATTTCAATCTTGGCAACTCCTTCCTGGGAAAATGAAATACCTCTGACATTTGGGAGAATATTTCTATAGAGATTTTTATAGATTCTATTTAATGAACTTTTACATATCATAAATTCAACCATGTTCTCTGTATAGCAATTATAGACATCTTGCAAGAATGTGAATGTTATTATACTTCAATGGCCAAAGTGGCACCAAAGTACTTCAGCATTCTTAAGAAAGTTTAATTTTCAGCCCCTTTCTGTGAAAAGAAAAATTGCATTGACACTATATTAGAAATAGCATTACTCTTTTTTTTTTTCACAGATAAAGTGCTAGCAATCTCAGATTCCACCATGCAAGGATAACAAGTTTCCCCTGACAAATTGGTGAGATATATCTTATTGACATTTTCACTGTCAGCAGTGGAAAGTTGCAGCAATCAACTGTGTAAGACACACTGATTTTTGTAAACATCAACACAAACTTAAACTTCTCCAAGTAACTACTCTGAAATAGCAATGAGCAATAGAATCAATGTTTAATATACTATGAGTTCAGCAGCCATAATGATTCCTGCATTCATTTCTACATACCTTTTATAAATATATGCTTCTATCTGTATATCTTCCTTGACACTGAAATTCTAGCTTATCAGTTAGCTCCTGTAATTTTCCCCAGTTTGCCCTGCAACTTCTGGGCTCCCTTCCTGAACCCTCCTCCTACTCCAGAAGCACTACTTGAGAACTTCCAAAAAGATAAAGTTTGTAGTAGAATATAGAAAGTTCCCTTCAGTTTATATATCATAAGTGAAATTCTTTTGTGGCCCAAAGTAATAACCATGCAAGGTCAACCTGTTAGGAAATTGAATATCCTTCCAACTTTGCAATCATATAATAGGTTTATTAACTTTCTTAGAATGTTCTTTGGATTTTAATTTGTCTGCAAGAAGGCAAGATTGGAAGAGTGGAGATGCTGTTAAACTTGTTTTCACCTTCTTCAGTGTATTGTGTCTGTGAACATAATTATCTTTTGGTAACTAAAAGAACAGTACAGCTTTACCTCAAAGAAACTTCCAAACATCTCGATAAAATGATCAAACCCTTATAAAAACTTGAAAACAAAACCCTTGCCTACAGATAGATAAGTGCTGTAGAATCAGATAGTTAAAATGTGTATACTTCACAAATACTGGAAATCCAAGACGTATTTTCTGTTTTGCAAGCTTCAAGTTATGCAATGAAATTCTTTTTGTGATACAATAAGAGAAATTTTTCATACCTAACAGATATGAAATACTTCATATCTAATTAATATCCTTTACTGATGTCAGTAAGATGACAAGTTCATTCTGATCATCCTAGACTTCAAGGTCTACAGAATATCTTAGGTCAATAAATAAACAAATAAATAAGGTGGGAGGAAAAAAAAATGACACACAGGGACAGAACTGTAGGGATTTTGTTATGCAGTTCAACTCTGAACACTTCAGTGAAATCAGGAGAGTTTGCAAAGTATCTGTCTAGTGAAATCTACTCTTCCAAATTACTCCCAATGGGGCCTCCTGTACTGGTCACCTCTTTGAAATGTATTGACAGTAGAGTTATTATAAGTAGCTTATTTAAAAAGTCAGAGTCCCACAGATATCAGCTAAGGAGAAAATCTGCTCAGTAGAACTTCTGTCACGATTAGAAAATCATGAATTGCCTGCTAAAATTAGGGGTAAATTTGAAGTAACTACAAGGAAAAGAAATCATTCCAAAAAAAAAAAAAAAAATCTGGTGCATAACACATTGCCCATGGAGTCATCATTAAAGACCTTGAAAAAAACAGTATGAAGTTGTAGCTGTACTTTTGAGTGTCATATGAGATATGTTTTCTGAAGATCTAAGATATGTTTTCATTCTTACAAGAATATTTATTTGCTATTAAAGCCAACAAACAGCATCCTGTTGGTGAATAGCATTTTAACAAACCTATTTGGATATATTTAAGTGTTTTTTTGTTTTTTTTTTCCTCTTTATCTGCTTTTTCCATGCTTAATTTGCACAAAGTGTATTGGGAATACCTCTTCTGTAGCACACTTTTCTTTTTCATGCTTTTAATTCAAAGACTGCTTCAGGCTCTGTTCCCATTTTTTTTTTGTCAGGTACACTTGGATTACTGCGCAGTTATCAAGCAGATGCATCATTAAGTTTTACCTATTGTTCATCTCTTATCAGTATTTTAAATATCATTGAAACTTTATCACTGAATTGAAATTTCATCATTGAGCCATTGTCATTGAAACTCTCATTTCTTTCTAAGATTATTATAATTTTCATATTTAATATTGCTATTCGTAGTTCAAGTTATGCTTTTGACACTTTTTTCATTTTGATGCGAATTGGTAGCTCTAAATCACTGTAGTCACAGGATTTTACTTCTCAACTCGGTGTTTTAGAACAAGAGTGATTATTCATTCAATTATAACCTTATTGGAATATTTATCAGTAGATTAATTAAGAATTTGTCCCCACTGAAATAAAAAGATGTCATTGACTTATAGCAGAACACAATAGGTTGTTACAACAAACAAAACTTCCTTTCAATACAGAGGAGCCTATTTAGGATGTTACAACTCTACTTAAGTTTTGATGGCATGCACAGGACTAAACTGATAAAACTGAAAAAGTTAAACAGTTGAACTCCATCAAATGCTTTTTTGGCAGTACCCTAAAATAACATTAGAGATAGTAAGTTAAATTTTTGGTGCTCTTCAAACTCGTGCAGGCTCAATCCTCTTCTGTTCACTGTCATATGATGGTAAGAGAGTTCTAAACCAAATTGGTTTAGGTTTTAAGATTAGAAACAGAATAATGGTTCCTGAATCCTACTGTAGCTCATTGTTATTTATAAAGATGGCAGGAGAAATAACTGCAAAATGAGCAGAAATTCTAAATTCTCTTTTAAAGTCTAAAGTAAATCATTTCAAAACTTTAGAAGACTGTAAGCCTGCATTTTATTAACCAATTACATTTTTAAACTATCGACTGTTCTAGTTGTTGGCAGAAATACATGAGAAACCCTCGGAGTTTAAGGTTTCTGGCTGATCTCTAAATCAAAAACAGCAGAGCAGATTTAAATATTTTGTGTAAACAAATTTGCATTCAGACTGCTAATCTGTGTGCCAGCCTTCAGTTTGACATTTTCTGAAATGATTGAAAAATGCTAAGCCCTTTATGATAAATGGTGTTCATAATGAAAATGCTGACAGACCCATAATTACCTGCATTGTGATTCTGCTGAAAGCTTCTTTATCTGTCTAATCTTTCACAATGGAGTTACATACATAAAATTTTGAAAGAAGGAAAAAAAGGAACTTCAAAGTGGAAATGCTGAACTGTAGCAATGCTGAAATCACTTCTAGACATTCACTTATGGAGGCAAAGGTGACAAGAAGTTACTAAAAAAAAATGTGCAGTCCCTTCTGTGGAACAGAAATCATCTAGTAAGGTTTAAAGGCTTAACTTCAAGTCAAATTTTTGATAAGATACAAGTAAACAGATCCAGGCTGACCATTTTTAATGTGGTACTGAGGAATTAGAATAGAGTACAATTGTCATTGACTTGATATTTCTGAATAAAACGAAAACATCAAGAAACGAATATATAAACCAACATTTGTTTAATCACATGCTAAAACCTCCTACACTACAAAGTGAAAGAAAAGGAGGGAGAAATATTTCAAAAACTTATTCAGAAATAGAAGTGGAAAAATTGTAAGAAAAAAAAATGTGAGAAAGCAAATTGTCTGGATTCTCTAATTTAGAAACCCCATTATCTGTCATCGTTAGAGTAGAGGCTTTAAGATTCTTTGAAAGTTCTTTTTCAGTTTCTTTTACATTCCTCTGTGAAAGATTTCCCAGACTTGGCTAGCCTCTGAAATGTTAAACCTGAAATGCTAGACAGCATTTTCTTTGCAGACCGCTTAGGTTGATTCAGATATACCAGCCTTGCCCCAGCTCCACACAATGTCTGTGTACAAGCCATGGCTCTCAGCTGTCTCCGCAAAACAACCAGTACATGGTACAGTAGCTCCTTATCTAAACATAATGTCCTCTAGGATTTTTGACTTCTGTGTTTTGTTGTGAGGATGAAATCTGTTTCCCCATAGCTTTCACAGCAAGGTCTGGCAAAGCTCAAATAAAGTATCCTGCAATGAAACAGAGGAATATAACTCTCTCATATCTTTTTTTTCAAACTGCCATGCTCTCCAGAAACAATCCTGGACTTTTAATCACTATTCATAAAGCAGCCATTTCAGTTACAAGATCAGCTACTTGGCTATCTCTGTATCTTCTTTAATCTTCTTTATCTCTGTGTATTCTCCCTGCTCTTCTTGAGATGTAGAGATTAATATGCTAGACTACACTTAAGATATGGGCACGTCAGAGTTTTCTGTAGGAGATAGAGGACACCTTGTCTAACTATCAATACACTTTCTGATAATACTGAATATGCTATGGGAGATGTGGAGAGAACGGCTCAATTGCTGACAGTAAGTTGATGATTTCAGAGAAATAAAAATAACAGCTCTAGACTGAAATTTTAAGTTCTAAGTTCAGCATTGTGCAACTATCTTTTTTTCTTCCCTATATGAGTATTAATTTACACTAAAACTCACTTCTGTTATGAGGGTAATGTCCTTTTGGAAGGGCATTCTACTGTTCCTCAGTAGTAGTAAGTCATTTTTCTACAGAAAAGACCTTAATATCGTCTCCAGTCTTTCAAATTTCACTGCTTACTCATTGCTCCATGGAGGATGAAGATGTGGACAAAAACTGATCCCATCACTGATTCTAGAGGAACTCACTTTTATTATCCTTGTACAAGTAGGTAGCTAAACGTTACTCTCAGTCATATCCTTTAACCTGATGTAAGCATGTAAACTGATCTTTTCTATCCTATTTCTTTCATAACATTTATTAAAGAATCTTGTCAAAGGCTGTTGTATGCTCAAGGTGATTAAATTAAAAAATATTAGTTATTCTACTTGATGAATTTGTAGCTACAATTCCCTTGGATGATTTAACTAGACTTTTGGTGAGAATAATCATAGTATCACAGAATAACTTTTTGGAAGGGATCCAAAGGATTATCAAGTCCCAACCCCCCTGCCATAGGCCGGGCCACCAACCTCTGCATGTAATACTAGACCAAGTTGCTCAGGGCTTCATCCAATCTGCTCTTGAATGCCTCCAGAGACGGGGCATCCACAGCCTCTCTAGTGTCCACAGCCTGTTCTAGTGCCTAACCATTCTCTCTGTGAAGAACTTCCTCCTGACATCCAATCCAAGCCTTCCCTCCGCAAGTTTAAAACCATTCCCCCTTGTTCTATTACTATTTACCCGAGTAAAAAGTTGATTCCTTTCCTATTTATAATCCCTTTTTAAATACTGGAAGGCTGCAGGTCTTCTCGCAGCCCTCTCTTCTCCAACCTGAACAAGCCCAGCTCTCTCAGCCTGTCTTCACAGGAAACGAGCTGAAGCCCTCCAGTCACCTTTGTGTCTCTCCTCTGGACCCTCTCCAACAGCTCCACATCTTTCCTGTATTGGAGCCCCCAGGCCTGAACACAGTACTCCGGATTGAGCCTCAGGAGGGCAGAATAAAGAGGAACAATCACTTCCCTGTCCCAGCTTCTGATGGAGCTCCGGATACCATTGGCCTTCTGAGCTGCAAGAGCACAGTGCTGGCTCGTATTCAGTTTTTCATCCATCAGGACCCCCAGGTCCTTCTCCAGAGCTACTCAAGGGGTTCTTCTCCCTGTCTATGTATCTGGGGTTACTCTGGCCCAAGTGCAAAACCTCGAACCTCACAAGGTTCACACAGGCCCACCTTTTGAGTTTGTTGAAGTCCCTCTGGATGACTTCACTTCCATCTAACATGTCATCCTCATCACCACAGGGGGGGAGGGAGGGGATTTACCATCTTTCTTACCACTCCTTCTTGTTTGCCAGCTTTCTTCCATTCTTTTGTCTCTAAGAATATCTTCCCAGGAGATCTCATCCAACAGTTCTTTAAACAGCCTGAAGTTCATGCTCCCTAAGTTCAGGGTCCTAACCCCACTCTTTGCCAGGCCCACATTTCTCGAGGTCACAAACTCAACCAGGGCATAATTACTGCAGCCTAGGTGCCTTTAGTCTTAATACCATTAATGATCCTCTCTGCATCACCAAGCACCAGATCCAGCAGCACTTTACCTGTGGTCAGTCTATGCAATACTTGAACCAAAAAATTATCATCCACACACTGCAGAGGATTTCTGGATTACAGCTTCACTATGTGGTTTTCCCAGCAGTTATCCAGCTGGTTGAAATCCCCCATCAGGACAAGCACCTGTGAGTGAGACACTACCTGCAGCTGAAGGAAGAAGGCCTCATCAACAGGCTCTTCTTGATCAGGTGGCATGTAACAGAGCCCTACCACCAGGTGTCCTTTATTCCTAATTCTAACCCACAGACTCTCAACCTGCTTCTCACTGATTTTCAGAGGGAGCACCTCACAGCCTATCCAGTCTTTAACATAGAGGGCAATTTCCCCACCCTTCCTACCTAGCCTATCCCTTCAAAAAAGGCAATTCCCCTCTATAGTGGTATTCCAGTTACAGGAGTCATCCTACTATGTTTCTGTGATAGCAACCAGATCATAAATTTCCAAACACATCACAGTTTCTAACTCCTCCTCCTCATTTCCCATGCTGTGTGCATCAGTGTAAAGGCACTTCAGCTGGGCTTTCTGATATAGCACCTTTCTAGAAAGGCCTTTCCTCAAACCTTCAGAAGAAATCTGAAGTTTTTCCCCTCGACTTCCTGGAGGAACATGAGAAGGTTTCAGATAGGGGATTGGCAACATTGCTTTCTCTGAGGATTTCCTAGATGATCTTAGAGGATGGTTTGGAGGGTTTTTTCCCCACAGTCTCCTGGCATGACAGCAAACCCAAACCATTCTCTGTCACAGTGTATCTGACTCTCTTCCCCTATCAGATCTAGTATTAAGCTCTAGACTACTCTCTCTACTGTACTAACCCTCATTGCATCCCCTTCCCCTTTGTTATCTAGTTTGAAGCCCTCTCAGTGAACCCCGTTAGCTCTTGGGCAACTATTCTTTTTCCTCTTAGAGGCAAGCGACACCCATTTGCAGTTGTCAGACCAGGTGCTGAGTAAATAGCCCTGTAGTAAAATAAATAAATAAATAAATAAATAATTCCTGTGGAGATACCAGCCTCACTGCCACTTATTCATTACCAAGGTTTTCCTACCCCAGTCTGTGTCCCTCACTGCCCTAGAATGAGTATAATAAAATATCAGTAATGCTTCTGCTCCTTCAACCAACAACCTTAAAGCCCTGAAGTCTTTTTTGATAGTTTGTAGGCTTTTCTGAGCTACTTCATTGCTGCCTGTCTGAGCTATTGGTAATGGGTAGTAATCGGGGTGAACAAGATCTGGGAGTTTTCTAGTTATGTCCTTGACGCAGGCCCTATGGAGGCAGCACATCTGCCTGTGCATTCTGTCTGGCCTGCATATAGAGCCTTCACTCCATGAGGAGTGAATCTCATACAGCAATAACCCTTCTGTCTTTCTTTGCAGAAGCAGTGTGGAAACGCAGTCGACTGCCTAGCCCTTGGCAAATATTAGATAAACCCTCCTGTACCTCCTCACTCACCTCTCCTTCAATTTCCAGTGCCTCAAACATATTACTTAGGGTCACCTGGGAAGTGAGGTTGACAGTGTTGGTATTGACAGTTCACCCACAGTGCTGAGCTGGGACAGTCTTCCAACTCTCCCCATTTCTCAGGTTCCCCCTCAATGCCTGACAGAGACGGGGCAGGGAGTCCATCACTTTCCAGAGGTTTCCCTGGTGCCTTTCTCTCTGGCATGCTAGGAAGTTATTCCACTTTGCTGCTATCTCTCTCTCATACTGCCTGATGGTCCTTAACTTCTCTACTTCCTCCTTGATCAATGCCACCATGCTGAGCAGATATTCCACCTGCTCACACTCACACTTCACTTCACTTGCTATCCTCCCTGGGCAGCAGCAGTCTCGGGCACTCTCTGCAGCTGGAGACCTGAACAGCCACACTCTTGGGCTGGGCTTCTGTCTGTATCACCACAGTCTTTGTGGAGTAAGCTTGTTGCCTGGTGAAGACCTTGGAAAATCTGTGGTCTTGGAGACCCTGTACCTCACAATCAGTCTCTGAAGTTCTGGCCAGGATGGCTCTGAAGGAGCTAACCTTGGTGATTAAGCAAGGTAAACTCTACCTCTTTCGCACCACCTTTCATTAGATTTAATAGAAAAAAAAAAATAGACTCAGAAAAAGACACTGAACATTCACAGTACTTGGGAGAATTGTGAAGACCCAAGAAATAAGGCCCAGTTCAGAAAGTTAGGCTTATAATCAAAGAGATGTCTAAATGACATATGAGTGTAAGCTATAAATTCCAGAGTGTCTCTGCATTGAAAGCTCTGTTTTTACAAGACAACAGGAATCCCAGCCCATAGAATTAACTGTGGTCAAGCTAGTGGAGCTGAATTCTCTTATGTGGAGTATATAGAACATGGGACCTAACCTACATTTCTGAACTCCTGTTTTTGTCTTGATATCTTAAGAAAGAAGGGTCAGAGGAGCAGCAATAAGTTCTCTACAGCACTGTAACATCTGACTTACAAGCAATCAACCTCATGAGGTCAAAAACCCAAACCTCTGGAGAAGAGGACTGCTTGTATATGTTGCCTTCTCCATTATACGGAAGACTTATGAGTACTCTGTGAGCTGAATCAAAAAACTTTTTGTAGTTCTTCTGCAGTAGAATTATATTGCTGAGTGCATTCATAGGAGACTTATAAATATATATTTTTGGAGTTGCAGTAAGTAGAGATGATTTAGTTGAAAGTACTATTCTTTCTAGAATTTGAACTTAACTATGAATGCAGATAAAGTGTCAGGGACAGTGTGCTGTTACATTTGCCATCATTCTGATGGGGTGTTTCTGGCCTTTTTGTTCCTGAAAGATTGAACAGTATTTTTCATAGATATTATTATTATTATTAACCTCTTGCCTAAATTTTGATTTGGATAATTACAGTCTGCTCTCTATATTCTCTAAACAAAGTATGTTGAATAACTTATATTTCCTTTCCTAATATTCTAAGGAGCATTTCTGTGATTTATTAAATAATAGTTCTGCTTAATCTTAAAGTTAACTGCTTCTAATACTAAGGGAAAGTGATTCTTTTAGAAGGTGTGTTGACTGCTTAGTGCTGAATGATAAATTGCACAGCTGCGTTGGCGGCGCTTGTCATGTAGGAAGGGTTTCTTAGTGCTGTACAAAAACAAAAGGAAACTACCTCCTTATCAAGATAGCTGCAATTTAATTTGGAGTTGATGGAGACGTTTTAGATAAACAATACAATACATTCAACTCAAGGAGATGAATACTAGTCTGAAGAAATCTACAGGAAAAGTTTTGTGGATGTTTTTAGAGTCTGCAGGATTAAATAAAGGCTTTTTATTCAAGACAAGGGATAAATACAGAAAACTAGAGTACAGAGGAGAATTTAGAGAAATTCAAAGTGTAGAAAATATTTGGATTTCTTCCTTATAAGAAAAAAATCAAAGGGCCAAAAAATTGGTTATTTGGACCTATTATGAAGCCAGACAGTAACAGTTTTGTAACAAATGGTAGAAAACTAAATATTTAAGATATTGTAGAGGAAAAGATTTTGTTAAGCATACGTGCCTCATTCTGTTCCTTGCTTTGATGTAAAAATAACAGAAGAATAAAATAATTTCATAATTATTCACATTACTGGTACATGTCCTTCTATAACCCACAGTATTTAGCAGTACTCACTATGAAAGTAAGAAAGACATAGGAAGTAAAGGTACTCCACAGAACAGAAACATTCTCTCTCAGAAAATGCACTAACACTCATCGTCTTCATGATTTCTCTGTGACTGTTGGCACAATTATTCTAAGCTAGAACAAATGAACTCCTGTATAACTTCTTCAAATCTTATTTAAATTGCAATCAGTACCATCCATCAAACCAGAGAAGACTTTTCCTCTGGATGAAGAAAGGACAGCAACATTGGCGATTTTGCTTGTAATTGTTCAATCATGTGTTTTGCAAACTATATACGTTCATGGGATACTTTGGCTTTCTGGCTTTTATACAAAAACATGCTTAATGCAAGATCATAACAATTCTGTAACTTCAAGTCCTGTTTGTCATTATTTTAGTTCAAAGAGGAAGAATAGTAACACATGTTTCTCCTTAAACTGCATTCAGAATTGGTCATATCTGTTAAAAAATAATAATAATATCAAGCACATTTTACCAAATATTATGTATAAATCAGGTATTCATAGGGTTGATATATACCTGGTTCTGTGTTAGCATTGTTTGTGTTTATATCAATCTGAGAAATCATCTAGATCAGATTTAAGAAAAAATGTTGTTACTGTGCAGATTGTGCTTTGATTTATGCTTTTGTAATCTCAAAGATTGAGAATTTATTTCTCTGATGTTACAAAAGCATAGAGACCTCTTGACCTCGTTATCGTTATGAATTTATTGTTGCCAAAGTTACATTAACTGCTATTTTGGAGTCCTCTCCATACAGAACTTTCATTAGCTTAGTTCCTTCTTTGAATACAAAATTAATATATATGAGTGTAATACAATATGCACAGCTCCAAATTAAAATATAACTTCTTTCTTTTGGGTAATGATCAGGGTCCAAAAACCAATTTCTCCATTAAACAACTTCATTGGGTGGGTTGGTGAAACTTGAACTACTTTCATTTCTAATTTACCAGTAGATTGTAAAAAAATCAGAATACACATTACAGTTTGAATAGTGCTTTGAACTCTTCTGTGTTTTACAGTTATATATTAACTGGATTCAAGGGAGTTATTGTTGTCCTTTGCTGGAGAAACAAATATATATATATATTGAAGTTAGTGAGTCAGATATAATTCTAATTAATTACTTTAATCAGGTGGAATGAATGAATTCATGAAAATAAATTTATATGCCCTTCACAGGATAATTACAGTAAAATAAAACTTTCAGTCACATAAATGGCAAAGTAAAAAAAAAAAATAAAAAAATGTCATCTAGCTTTTCTGAGAAGATGGGTAGTCCAATTCCAGTGCTGATAATGCAAAAATTCCAGCTAATGATCAAATCATATTGACAAATTTATTCCCAAATTTACGCCTAACTCTTCACTTATTTTCTTGTGTTTCATTATTGCATTCTCTGAAGAAAGGCAGCTAAGTTTCTAATAATTAGATTCGACAAAGAGTAGAACCTCAGTGTCTCTTTTTTATGAATTTCAAAGATTCAAGTACAAACCTGAGAAAAATAAAACATTCTATATTTGCAAAAATATGAAAAGCAGAAGTAATTATGATGAATTTCTACATATTGAAAAAATGTTATGTAGATTATTAATTAATTTGATCTAAGTCAAGTAATTTAATTTTGCCTTTTTCTATGTAGCTTCTCTTCCCCAGTACAGTTCAAAACTCTCAGTATAGGAATGGCTTAGGCAATGTCACCGAGATCAATTTATGTTACTGTTTCCATAATAATGAGAGTAGTAATAATAATAATAATCCTTACAATATTCTTTCATTTGCTTGGCTAATTGTCTTGTTCTTATTTGAGAAAGGCTTTGGAGATTTTCTTTTCCTGGGCATAATTCTGAGCTTTCACAAACGGTGGATGACTTGACTGGAAAGCAAAAAGAACCAGACGATCCTTATGTGTGCATTTAGGACAACTAGTTCTTGCCTGACTCCAGAGACAAATTCAAAGGACAGTTTAAATTTCGGTTTGTTGCACTTGCATACTTTCTGATCCTTTGGGCTTTGTGATTTAACCCTAACAAGCAGCTAAGTACCACACAAATACTGCTAAGTCTCCACAGTTGGAATGGGAGAGAACTGGATAAGTGTGAGAAGTCAGGTTGATAAAAAGGCAGTTTATTATGTAAAGCAAATCTGCATACACAAATGAAACAAAACGGGGAGTTCATTCACTGTTTCCCATTGGCAAGCAAATGTTCAGCCACAGCTGGTAAAGCATGTCTCATCCTGCATAATGGCTGCTTGGGAAAATGATCACCATTGATCAGAACATCCCCTCTTCCTCCTTCTTTAATCCAGATTGAATTGTTGAGTATGTCATATTGTATGGAATATCCCTTTGACCAGTTTAGGTAGGCTAATGGCTCTGTCTCCTCCCAGCTCCTTGTGTATCCTTAGCCTCCTCGCTGGTAGAACAGTGTGAGAAGCTGAAATGTCCTTAACTCTGTGTAACTCTGCTCTTCACCAAATAAAAACATGGGGATACTTTTACTACTATTCTCATAAAAATACTTCTACTTTACTACTCAGCTTCATATGAGTTGATGTGAAGAAAATTAACTCGGTTCCAGACAAGACCCAGGCATTGTGTTAAGAGTTGATACTTTCATGCAAAGGGTAACTCAGTAGCAAGAAATACAATTATTTGGTGTCCTTCTGTCATTTTCTCCTCTCTGCAGTGAGGTTTATCTGATGGTGAGCCAGCCTAGCCACCCACCTGCATGGGGCAAGCAGATCTGCAGGGAATGCCGTCTGCTTCTCTGTAGAGTACAAAGCAGCCATGCAGAGTAAAGCATCCTCTGTGTTAAGTAGGCCATTTCCCACCACATTATAACAATTTCACACTAGGTTATATAGTGATTTTTAAATGATTGAACGTCTCCTTTGAACATTCAAAGATTTCCTACTATGGTTGTTCACTCTTATTGCTTTTTAGATAGCCTTGTGGCAAATTAGTGGAATATACTGTAAGAAAAGGAAGATCGTCAACATCTTATTTGCATATAAACATCATATTATTTTCAAATTATCCACTATGCTTCCCATTTTCTTATGATGTTTTCTACAGCCTGTATGAAGTCTGCCCATTCTATCAGTATTTCCCGATTAATGTTTTGTTTCATAGTATAACAAATATTTTTTTCTACTTTTATTTCCCCCCTGAATATAAGAACAAAATTACACAATGGTAAGAACATAAGCAACTCTTAACTGTTAAGTTTTAGCAACTTGTACCAAGTTAATCAGAAAAGTTAAGACAGAAGTAATACAAACTTTCAACAAAAATGCAGCTCTTCACTTTCTCATTGCATAGAAAATGCTTGAGGATGTTTTCAATATTATTATCCATGTAGCTTCACTTAAAATTTATAGGAATTTTTTCAGGCTCATAATGCCTTTGGCAATAGCCCCCATGCTTTCCACTCCACTAGAGAAGAACAAGAAAATGTAGTCACAGTGAAGTCCAGTTTCCCTAGTAGCCAACTTCTTTACCTCAGTATGCACATGGGTCTCCTGGCTCTTGTCCATTACTACATTACTATATTGTGCTTGATTTTTATGAAGTCATTTGTACTTTGAGGGACATGTGAATGGTAAGAGAATGGAAGGTGATTTTTCAAAGAGGAACATAATGAAAGAAAGCTAAACTATGTACAGTTACAAGTGCCTTCATTATTGACAATGTCTGAACTGAAGACATGCTGAGATATAATGGTGAATTGCAGCTTCAGGGAGCCATCTGTGGATCTCAATGCAAAATCATTCAACCCAGCAAACTTAAAGCAGAAGGACATCTATTTGAACTTCTTCAGCTGGAAAAAGACTTTCTAAGAAAGTTTACAGAAGAATAAATTAATTTGCGTCATATGTCATTTCTTCCTTACCTTGACCAATATTCTCTAGGCTCTGAACTGGTTTCCATGCCATATATGATGGTAATATTATTCTACTAATATAGAAAATGTTAATGTGTATCATGAAGGACACTTTGACTGCAAAATTTGAAAATAGGAAAATATGCAATTATGGCAGTTTTATATGCATGTTCTTAAATTTACTATCTGAAAAATATCTAAGGTAATCTGAGTTATTAGTATTTATAATGAAAAGTTTTGGAGCCTTGCTCCAAAACTTTGGAGCAGTGAGATAGTGTTTAAGCTTTTGAAGCATACTGAGTTAACCATTGCTTCATATTAATACATTTAAGACTAATATGTGAAAAAAAAAAGGACCTAAAATATATAGAGAAACAAAATTTGACAGTTCATATGAAACTAGTAATTGTCTCATTTAATCTTCAAGAGGCAAGTTTTCTAAAGTGTGCCTGGTACAACAATAATCTGTACTAACAAGCATTAGTTTTCTTAGTTATTATTAGTATTATTTAATTATATTACAGTTAGCAGACCAGCTCATTTTACAAAAGGTCTTGCTGACAAGTTTTTGTTTGTTTGTTTGTTTGTTTGTTTGTTTTCCTTTGTTTTTCTTTTTTTAAAAAATCTTTGAGATTCTTTCAATTCTTTTCTCTGGTATAATCTAATGTTTTGTGATGGCATTTCTTAAAAATTTGTCTTATGACTTTAGTATGCCAACCCACATCTATTATATCTAGCATTGCTATAATCTTTAATGCATTCTTCTTGATACCAGCATAATCAGGGAAAATATTACCTATTACCTATTATTAACAGACAGACTCATTCTACAAGTCAGTTATGTGCCAGATTTTAAGGGTACTTAGGCACCTAATGACTCAGGCAAATTTCTAGTAGAAATTTCTAGTAGAACTGATGAAAATCTGAATGTCTAAGTTCCATTATTTCAATAGATATTAGGTACTGCCTTTTTCAAATTTGCACTGTGGGCTATCACGGAATCACAGAACAGTATGGGTTGGAAGGAGAGTTGAAAGGGGCCATCAAATCTAACCCCTCTTTGCTAATGCAAGTTCCCTGTAGTAGATTGAAGTAAAGCATCAGGACGAGTTTTATCTGGATTTCCAGACCCTATAATAATTTAATAATCCTATAGGATTATTAAAATTTCTCAGCTGATGTTCCAGAAGATTTTGCTTAAGCTGAAGCCACATCTTCTGATTCCATTAATGCTGTATCTTTTTGTAATAGAATCATAGAAAAATGGAATAATGGAATAGTTTATGTTGGGAGGGACTTCACCTACATCCAAACTTCTTTTGTGAACAGGCTTCCAAACACTAAATCAGGCACTTGGTCAGTCTGGTCTTGAACAGCTGCAGAAATGAGACGTCCAGAAATTCTCTAGGCAGCCTGATCAAACACCACATTACCTTCTCATTGAAAAATCTCCTCCTGACACCAGATTTAGATCTCCTCTCTTTTAGTTTAAAATCATTGCCCCTTGTCCTGTCATTATCTACCTGTGCAAAAAGTTGATTTCCCTCCTGCTTATAAGCTCCATTTAAGTACTGGAAGACTGCAGTGAGGTGTTCCCTGAGCCTTCTTCTCTCCAGGCTGAACAAGATCAGCTCCCTAAATCTGTGTTTGTAGGACAGGTGCTCCAATTCTCTGACCACATTTGTGTCCCTCTTTGGACACACTCCAATAGCCTCACATCTTCCTTGTGCTGGGGGCCCCAGACCAGGATGCAGTTCTCCAGATAGGGCCTCATGAGGGCAGAGCAGAGAGGGACAATCACCTCACATGCTCTGCTTGTCACCCCTCTTTTGATGGACCCCATCATACAGTCGGGTTTCCAGCCTGCAAATGCACACTTATGGCTCTTGTTAAGTTTTTCAACTACCAGGATCCCCAGGTATTCCTTGGCAGGGCTGCTTTTAGTAATTTCTCCCAGTTTGTACACGTTTGTTATATCCCCTACCCAAGTGCATCACCTAGCATTTGGCCTTTTTGAACATCATTTGGTTAACACAGGCTCACTTTGTAAGATTGTTTGGGTCCTTTTGGATGGCTTCTGTTCCTTCTGTCATATAAATTGCACCGCATAGTTTGATGTCACCTACAAACTTGATGAGGCAAGTTTTATATGACTAAATATTAAATGCTAACTACGTTACCTAAAGAGTAGCAGGTTGTATACCCAGGGGAACAAGCTAGCTCTTAAACTATGTGTAAGGGAATGATTACAAGAAGTTTTTGCTTGTTTGTTGTTTTTTTTTTCGTATCATTTTAAATAAGACTTTTCAGTACTGATCTTCTATCTATCTAAAATAATCAAACTACTGCAATAATTAATAAAATGGAAGTGACACAAGCCTTCACTTTTTTGTTTCTGAAAAATTTTTATATCATCCCTCTTACTGTGTTAAAATTTTAAATGATGCTAATTTTTTGTGATATGTATCAGTGATATTCAAAGCCACTGGAAAATTCTTTTATTCTTGGATATATGAGAGTCACTAGAATTGATAAAAATGTTCAAGTAATTGTACCTCCATAGTATATATGCAAGATTTGCAAAACAGTCTAGTAAAAAATAATGCATATTTCTTTTTTATTATCATTATTTTATTTTTTTTAGCATGCTCTAAGAATGATTACTTTTTAAATTGCTTATTTGCCACATCTTCCCTAATCTAATATCTGGTGACCTTAGACAAGTGCATACTGTACTGTTTAGCACCATCTCATTATTTCTTTGCATTATCTAGTCTGCATGCACTTGTTTTATATCTTTGTTGTTGTTTGGGATTCAGTCTCTTCAAATTAATACCTGAGTCTTTCTTATCTCTGTGCAGTGCAGCACATTTGTATATGTCAATACTTCAATAGTATTGTCATAAAATAATAATGTCAGCTAAGCATGTGGTTAATTTACTGGGTCTGATTATCTACTACTTTGGACACAGTTTCTATAAAATGATACCAAATAATAATTTTGTATTTCAAACTCAAAAAAGATTGTGAACGTTTTTCATAGACATCTATAACAAAAGGAGATTGGCAAAGAACAATCATAGCTTATCTCTATGGAGTTCTTGGTCTGGAAACTAACTGGATTTCAAAAATTTTAAATACCATAAGCGTCTTTCAGTAGACTGGCTAATGATCGATCAGAATTCACAAAACACACATAACCATAGTCTACAGAATTAAGTCTAAAGGTTTATTTGTTTTTAAGTTATTTCTCTTGATCATCACAAACAACTTCAGGCTGTAAGAGAAAGTCTTATTTTTTTATAAAGTTATCAATTTGTAATGAAAAAATTTTTAGGATTTCTTGGAGGATTTTTTTTTTCTTGTATGTAATAATGAACAACCAATTTTGTATATATTTTCTCTATAAATCAAGAATCAGAGAATCACAGAATTGTAGGGGTTGGAAAGGACCTTCAGAGATCATCAAGTCCAATCCCAAAAGAGCCCCCATTACTTTAGTTTTCACATTACTTCCCCATTACTTGAGAAGTTATACCTACTTTTGAAAGGCTCAAATATTCGGAGGTACTACAATTTCAATTTCATTTGCATTGGTATTTTTACAAGCAGTAAAAGTTGCTATGGTATCATCATGAAAAGGTGTGTAAGATGTTAGTTATTTTTAGCTTCAACTTTAAATTTTTCCTATTATATCTGTGTATATCACTATATCACTATATAGTGATAATTTCTCCAGGTAGTTGAAAATCAAACCAGATGTACAGTAATGAAGACTGTAGCTCCAGTATTTGTTTAGTACTTCCATATTCAATGTCTAAGGTTTGGGCAGATGTTCTGTCCTTGTACACAGAGGTTAAGATTACATCCATTACAAGTTCAAATTAGTATAAACTTCATATAAACTTTTTATTTAGTAACTATTTCTGAAGTTTGAAGGTTTTTGTCCTTATTTGTTATAGTTGTATTGACCAAAAGCAGTTGCAGTACTGAAGTTAGGGAATTCTACTAATGAAATTAAAGCCATCAGTAGTTTTGATATGCAAATCAAGAGACAAGAGGAGAAATCATCTAAGTGATTGTGAATATCTGAGCCAGGATTGCTTTGTAGCTGGCATTCTACATCTCCTCTTATGTTCCAGTGAATTTTTTTTTTTTTATGTCTTCTTTTTTTTTTTTTTTTTTTTTCTGGACAGCAATAGAATGACTACAAATGGAGAACTGGAGAATATCCAGGAAACATAGTCTGGTGTTTAGGGAACTCTAAATGTCAATTGAATTCCCTCAGGCAGAATTGAAAATTTCTGAAGCAGGAAGAATGCTGTAATTACAAGCTTCATTCTACTGTTTCTGTTTTCTATTGTTATTGTTATCTGAGGATTTTTAAGAACAGAAAGAGAAACAGGGCACTACATTCACTTTCTGTATTTAAAGTTGTGACCCTCATATCACTTCATAAGAGACCTGGTCTATTCGACATATTTGGAGAATACCTGCTAGTTCATGAAGACGTGAACAAATTAAAGGACTTGGTTTTCTATAGGGTCAAGTCCAGGCAAAATACGATCTAGTTGTTCAGTATTCAAATAAATTAACATGGAAGTACAGCAAAGCATGTTCAGACTGAACTTTAGGTATCTGAGGAACTTTTACAGAAAATACTGAGTACACTTGAGCATATTCTCTTTTAAAAAAAAAGAGGGGAGTGGGGTGGACATCAGTAGAAGAGATTTCTGGATGACAACTTTTATAGAGGTCAAATTCAGATAACCAAACCCATTTTATGCAGCGTTGAGGAACACACTGGAAGATCGGGCAGTATCTTACCACATAAATCCATAGAAATTACTGTATAGATAGATTAAGTAACCAATCTATCTCTTCCTAATATTGTTGAGAGTCCTATCTTAGAATGTTATTTGTAGGATTTATTCTGACTTACATAAATAACTTCATTTGGAAAATCCAAATGTATTAAGCAGGAATAAAAAACAAATCCCAGAACCATGTCGTGAATTATGCTGATTTACACTGGTTGGCAACTTGTGTGTCCTGAAGCTCTATACAAATCTCTTTGTGAATATCTAATCTTTATTACTCTTGGCTAAAGGAGTCCAGGCTTTTAAGATTATATCAGGCAATATTATTATTTTTTTTATGTTGGCCAAACTGACCTAGGAATTTATATCTCTCTTTTCAGCCTTTTAAGGCTCAAAGCCTTACAGATACTTTAATTTTAGTTGCATTTATGATTTAAAAAGCAACTTATTTAATCTCCAACTCAGTGTCATATTTCTTTGTTCCTCAATGCCTTCTAAAAACAATGGCAGGTAAAAGGGATACTTGTGTAGCATCAGCACTTATTCAGTAGACAGCAAATCATGGGCATATGATTACACTACTTATCTGTGTGATCCATTGTTTTACCTTTTGAAGCTTGTCAGCTGGAGAACAGGAAAAAGATTTCACTTTTCCTATAAAAGAACAGTTTTTTTACTAAGTCAAAAGAATTGTGTATTAAAGATGCATCATCAGAATAATTACGAAAAATGTTCAAATTAAAATACTTATCCTTAATATTTTTACACTCAATTTTTACAATTGGTTGAGTAACCAGGATTAAGCAACTATTGCTGAAAAATGTGCAGTTTCTTCCAGGATTTATACTTCCTTGTGACCTCTCTCAATTTGCCGGATCAGTATTTGAAATACTGTGCTGATCTTATTTTCATGTTGGTGTCTATTCCTTCTTTCTCCCTAGTTTTGTAAACTACGAATACATAGAAGTAATTCACTGGCTGTGCAAGAAACAGTTACATGCAAAAAACAGTAACGGCTCTGTTTCTTATAGCTGAGATCAAGCCAAAACAACTCTTTGTGCATTAGGGATTAAACCTTCTCTATTTTGTGCTGCAATGTCTACAGAGAAACTTGGCATGCACGTGAACCTTCTTTATCATGTATATTGCTGGGAGAGAGAGCTGCTTTCATTCACTGTAGACAACTACTGAAATTAAAACAGCTGGACCTGTTTTGTTTATGTTTTTGTTTTTTAAGAAAGAAATGTTCACAGCAACAGTAAAACAGCAATATTTCAGTGCTTAGGAGAAGAATTGGATGCAGTTACTTTGCTTTACTGTGCATTTTGATAATGAGAATTCAGTCTTTCAATTCACTCTGCTACTCTTGGAAGGCTCCTGACATCATGTTTCTTGCATTTGCTAATTAGCTAAATTTGATGAGTTTAGAAATCTATGTTTATAGGTCTAAATTTTCTTGAGATTAATAGAGCATATGAGTTCTGAATTGCACCAATTTCATTGTGTATAACTCTCATTACAAGTTAAATGCAGGTATTTTGATTGCATTATGGTTCTAATGCATGCTATCATGTAAAATAAATGTTCAGAACTTACTTAAGATTCAATAATTTCTTGCTTTGCTGAAAACATACTTAATAAGAAAATATTTTTCATTCCATTAGAATAAGAAAATATTTTTCATTTCATAAGAAAATATTTTTCATTTCATTAGCTTAATCCTAAACACTAATTAATATTTGCAAAAGATTCTATGATCTTGAAAAGAAAATGTAAGAAAATGGCTATATTTTCTACTTCATAATATCTATCTATATGTTTTCACTTCTAAGTCTGTCTCCATCGACCCAAGTTTAATTTCATTTGCAATAAAGTAATAAAACAACTCTTCCCTGTTCTTTTTTTTTTCTTTTTTCTCTATTGAACTGATAGAAAAGCTCCTGGGACATGCAGACTAAATTCTCCATATGTAAATTTAATCATGTGCTTAGATTCAGTTACATGTGTAGTAGAGAACAAACAGAATTCACTTGCTCCCTTATTGGTGTTGTCTAACCCTCTTATATCCAGAGGCCATGTAAAAAAAAGAAAACATACTGTAAGCTGGAACAGAGCTGTGGCTTTTTTTAGGTAAAAGCTTAGGTTGCCTCCAGCACTTTTTTTTTTTTTTTTTTCCCTAGCAATTCTAAAGTAACTTCAGCCAGATTGTTTAGAATTTTCAGAGATCAACTTGTGGCCTCAGTATCTACTTCTATTAAGCACTTACTTTAAAAAGTTGGAAAAATGTGCATGCAATGACTTTATACATGTGGAAGAACTGGCTTTGCCTTCAGAAATTAAATGAAGTACCAGTAAGCAAAAATGCTTATAAAATGAATACTGAGTTAGAATTTTTTGAGATATCTATCAGGTATAGAATTATACACTTGAATTTATGTTGTAGTTATTACCTCCTAGAATAATTAATGCTGTGTTCTATAACAGATTTCCCAGAGATAACCTCCAAGAATATTTTAGAGCTGAAGTAATTCCAACCGAAGAAAAAGATACAATTTTGTGTCTTGCTGTTGTTATTACATCATTAGCTTATTAGATAAACTGGAAATATCCTTAAAAGTACACTGGAAGAATAAAAAACTAAAAATAAAACAAAAAGGAAAAATATGAAAGAAAACAAATATTATCCTTACCTGGAAAGAATTTTTTTCCTATTTGGTAGTAGAAAGTGTCTTCAGTAGCCTTATGGATAAAGATGCTGTTGTATGAAAATCAGTGATAGATCAGCACAGATTTTTAATTAAGAAAATAATTTAAGTACTTTAATTATAGTGGCTTTTTTTCTATTTTTTGTTTCCAAGAAGTTTCTCAGATTTTGGCATATGAAATATCCCTGTGCAACAAATAACTTCTACTGCTTTTTTTTTTTTTTTTTTTTTTCCTACTTGTTCAGATGGAAAAAATAAATAAATGGGCAAAGGGTTCGAAGAATTTTACAACAGTTGGGTTTTGTGTGATAAAACTACTGAGAGATCTTTACTGTATTGTTACCATTATTTAAAGCAGAGCAGATAAACTTTTGAACTTTTTTAACCTGAGGTTGCTTGTTTCTTGCATTGCTACCAAATAATTGCATATCTGCAAGTCTATTTTTTGTGATTTATGATCTGCTGATGACAAGGTTTTCCTACCTTGGTTCTTTACCATCCTTTTAAATATTCTACTCCTTTTATTTTTTCCTTCTTTTTTTTTTTTTTAAATTTGTAATGAAAGTATCAGGTTTCCCAGTCTTTTCTCTATCATTTCAATCTCCATTCAGAAGACTCATTACCTTTACATTACTGTAATCTGTCTATAGGCCATAATTCATTACTAATTCTCCAGCACCATCAGTACTCAAAACTGACCCATTATTTTGACAAACTTTCATGCATTACCTGTTCCTGTGTGACTCTGTTTCATTTAAACATGGCTTTAGATTTCATAGCATCTCAGGGTCTTCTATTGTTGGAAGTCAAACTGAGTATTTAGAGAAAAATCTATTCATTTCAGTGAGAACTTAGCCAGAAAAAATGACTGCAAAGTGTAGGCTATTTGCCTATGATAATAAACTAGTTTACAAACTACAAAGCATGTGGGGTTGTTTTTTGTTATTGATGTTGTTGTTTTCTGCATGATTGTTTTTAACTTAAAAATAAAAATAAAAATAAATAAAAAAAATAATATGTGATGGGTTGACTTTAGAAGACGCGCACACCTTCCCTTGGCAAAATTTAGGGACTTAGATTTTGAGAATCTTCATTTTGACCTAGTCTTGGTCTCATTTCAGACACTTATAGAAACTTCAAAAGACAGGAGCTCTGTCTGTGCTGAGTGCTGCTGAAAATCCTATTTTTCCTTTTTAGTAGGACTTATCAATTTGTTTTATGTGTACAAAGCCTCATATAAACAACTTAAGGGGAAAAGTCATGACTTTGGAGTAATATTAAACATTTCATTAGAACCAACAGAGTGACATGGAACTATAGCTTTAGACAAATCCTTAAAGTCTCAAAAATGCTACATCTCCACTTGAGTTAAAAATGTCTAAACTGAATGAGGATAAATAAATTAACATGACTTTGAGAGGCAAAAGTAACAAAAAATGATGCTTGATTCTAACAATTATGGATCTATTTTTATTGCTGCTTTTGTATGTACATCTGCAGCTGTTTTTTTTTGTTGTTGTTTGTTTGTTTGTTTTTAAATAAACATTTTATGCTTTAATTTCAATGAATTAACTGAAAGGTATAAAACTTTTAAATCACAGCCAGAACCACACTTTCCTCCTGTATTCTTGTGTTGTGCTCAAAACTCTGCATTTTGAATGAGTTTGTTAAACAGTGTGTTGCATATTTTGAATTTGAAAATCCTTTAAGTCGGTAGAAATATAACTGCAGTGCTATTTAGAGATTGTCTGGATTTCTCTCTCTAGCTTTCATACTCTTCCCCAGTGGACTGTAAGAATATTTTTCACTCTTCCCCCACTCAGTAAGTTGTTCTTTTGATAAAAAAGATTGTTCTGATTATTTTAAAACTGTATTTTTTAGCATAAGGGGAAACTCTATTTTCTGTAACCATCTCAACAGTTCAAAATATTTTTAAACCAAGAAATTTAAAGAGACAACTTGAAAGTAAGTCTTGGGAATATTGAGTATGACAGCAAAAACAGGTGGTAAAATATGTGTGTATAGTTCTGCTATATTTTTCACAGTACCTGAAAAACCTAAGGATATTGGCCCTGGAACGGGCTGCCCAGGGAGGTTGTGGATGCCCCGTCCTTGGACGTGTTTAAGGCCAGGTTGGACGGGGTCCTGGGCAACCTGATCTGAATGTGGATGTTTGGTGGCCCTGCTAGGCAGGGGGGTTGGAACTACATGATCCTTGGGGTCCCTTCCAACCCGGGTGATTCTATGATTCTATGATTCTATGATATTTTATAGAAAAAAAATAATAATTAAAAAAAAAAAAATTAACATTTGTATCTTATTTTAGGTACTCTAATTAAACCACTGCAATATCCAATGTACCAAATGCATTAACACAGGCAGTATTCCTACTGCTGATAGTTGAGGAAAAGGAAAGGAGGATTTGGAAGTGGCTGCTCTAAGTTGCACTAATGTGGATAGAATGAATAAGTCTGAATTGCTGCTTTTGTGTGGAAAACCATAATCGTACAGGTTCCAGAAAAGTCGATCTCTTTAAAGCTGTGGCATTCACTTGAAAACTGTCCATATTTTTATTTTATTGTCTTCTTTTCTATGTTTTATTTTTAATCCCCTTGCTTCTCCTTATCTCTTCTTTCTTTGACTAATTTCAAAAGATAGTATTTTTCTCACCTCTCTCAGAGAAATTCTGTCCACACCAGGCTGATTTCCTTGTGTTTATACAGTTTTTCAGAAGTGAAGATACTTCATTTTGGCTTAAATCTGTGTTGTGAAAATAACCCTGCCAAAGAATACTGTGTAGCAACTGCGAGCAGAGTTGCTTGTGTGTGTTCCAAGGCAAACTGTCAGGGGAAGAAAGGGAAAGCTGCAGGAAATGAGGAGAAAGATCTTTGCATTGCCTAAAATGGAGCTTTCAGATATGAGCTGTGTGAAAAATCCTTATATCCCAAAATCTGGTTATCAGTATTAGTTAATATGATTGAAAAAGTAGAATAATAATTGTATTCCTCTTTTATTCTATTTCTCTTTTTAATTTATTCCTCACCCTCCCCCCCCCCCCCCCCCCCCCCCCCCCCGGATTCTTCAAATAATTCTTTAGGCAGAAAATAGAGTGGAGTCCACATCAAATTCATTCCATCTATGAAACGTAATATAAGTCTTTCTATCCCAGGAAATAAAAAAAATTCTTCAAACTCCACTTACCTCCTAGGTTTACTTTCTAAGCCAGAAATTTGTCCTACTTGTTTCTCATATATTCAACAACACTGCAAGCAGCTTGCAAATTGCTTACTATTGTCAGTGACATTGCTAACTTCTTCTTATGTAGTGAATCATGCAATAATCAGCTTAATTTAGTACAAGTAGGATCATATTCCTTTGAAGATTATAGGTAGATTATATGAACACAAATTATAGCAATAGAGAGAGAGAAGCCAAATAGTCTACTGAAAGCTATATATGCTATTCAGTACTCTTTGCCTCTGGTAACAAAGTTGGATGAGACATTTTGATAAGTAAAGATAGGACTTGTCCAAGGGCTATTCACTACTCATGAAGCATGACTTCAGTGACCTATTTCATAGTTTTAAATATAGATTTTATTTTGGATTGCTTGATTACTAGCAATTACTTGATTTTTATTTTTTTTTTTCAAACAAGGATAGCTAAGACCAAAGTTTAAACCAAAGTAATTATCTCTGAACATCTCTAAAATGTTACATGTGGGATGAAATTAAATTTCCTTGTCCTTGTCTGTGGCTTCAGGCTGTGTTCAAGTGTGCCACAGGAAGATAAAAACCACACGTTAAGCTAATCTGTATTATTTAGGAACTAGGAATTCTTCATGGTTATGTCATCTATATTTTTCAAGGCAGGCTTTGCAACTTGTAAGTACAGTTTAAATCCATATTTATTTCCAATAAAGGGAGTCTTCCAAAGAGATGAAAAGAAGGATGCTGTATCATGCCTACAGTGGATGTTACATTCCTGATAGAGTTGGCATGATGGGTAGCCTGTGTTCCAGTTTGCCTACAAGTTGCATGAGGATGCCAGTGGGAAGGTAGGCAAAGGTCCCTATGCTTTCTTACTCAGACAGCTGGGGATCACATTTCCAACCAGTTTTCTATGACAAGGTCTTTGTTCCTTTTTGTTTTGTTTTGTTTTGGTTTGGTTGCACTCCAGACAGTTTTGCATTTCTAATAGCATTTTAACAAATGTCGGAATATTGCTGGAAGTTACAGAGGTTTCCATTTAATTTCAGTGGCTTTTGCAAAAATAAGTAAGAAGAAACCCTAAACATTGCTTTTCCTCCTATGTCAGTAGAAAGGTTGAAGAGGAATGAGATGGATTGACAGATAATAGAAAATCCACCCAAATGACTGAATAACTTGTCTTGGAGGGAAAAGAAATTGCAATTAAGTCTTAAAATTTACTAGATGATTTAACTCCGAAATCTAGTCCTGAATGACCAGACTTCATTAATATGCTTTTCATGCAATTATTAGATCTTGTAATATTTTTCAGAGGTTATGTTTTTTCTAGTTTTGCAATATTCTTATTCTATCTATATTCTTATTTGTAGTACAGAACTATATTGTCTTTTTGAGTACTTATTTCATTCTCACTTAAAATCAATAATGATGTAAAACCTCTTAATCACTGCAAGTTCTAGTACTTTTGAAAATTAGCCATTGATTTATTTGAAAATATTGCCTGTGTAACTTTAAAAGCAAAGTTTTAATGGCTTAATTGAGTAACATATTACAATACTAAAATACTACCTTTAAAATGGATGGAAAAATATTATGTCTATACAGTTTATATGCACTTAAGTAATATTTATTGACAGTGAAATTTTATAGCATATAAAGTCTATAAGAATCTATAGGTCTGATCCTTTTTTGTTATTTTTTCGCTAGAAATATATTATTCACTTCCTTGAAATGTCTAATATTTTGAACCAATAGGAGAAAACAAAGTTTTCTTTCTGCAGCTGTTTTTGTACTAAAATTATTTTCATCTCCATTATAGAAACTTATTAATGATTTTAAGCAGGCTTCATTCTGGATCCATTTAATTCTCAGTCTGGGTAAAATGCTATAGCTTTATAGGTAGCTGTTAATGTAATTTCTTGTGTGCAAGACAATTGGTACTGGTCTAAGAGACATAAAATTTCCCATTTAGTGGTATTTGTATAAATCAGGAGTAGGACCATTGATTTCAGTTACTCAGTATTTATGTTGAGATAAAACTGAGAGTGTAATTTCTGCATTTAACCTTGACAAAAGCACACATAGTCTAAGTTTACTTGAATGAAATTGTCAGAAAATTTAAAGTTCGTATTGATAAATGGAGAGCAGTGATATCCTGAAAGGTGGAAGGCAGAAAAAATAGCTGAATATCTAGTTTAAATTTGATAAATCACAATTTGACCTATTTTTCTTCTGATAAATCTTCTGTTCTAAACTTTCTTCATCTCTTACCATAAGCAGATGTATTCAGAGAACATAATATCACCAAATACATTTTAGGTGAATACAGTGAAGTATGGATTACTCTTCATTTTGGCTAATACATAAATTACATATTTATGGATCTGGTTTCTGTCTTTTGACTCAGTGAAAACAGAAGAATAAGGCCTATAGTCTACTAGGGCAAGAAAGTCAATGAACACTTATTCTAATAATTCAGTTTCAGTATTTATGGTGAATCACAGAATCAGTTGGGTTGGAAAAGACCCTCAAGATCATAAAGTTCAAATATCAACAACACTACAAGTCCATCTCTAAACCATGTCCATAATCACAGTAACCACTCACATCTGAGATACCTCAAGAGATGGTTACTCCACCACCTCACTGAACAGCTAGTTCCAGTGCCTAACCACACTTTTCATGAATAAATTCTTCCTGATGTTCAGTCTAAAACTTTGCTAAAAAAAAAAAAAACTTCAAGACATTTACTTGTGTTTTATCACTTATCATCTGAGTAAACAGAACAACACTCTCTTTGATATAACCTCATCTCAGTAGTTGTACAGAGTAATAACGTTTCTTCTCAGTGTTCTCTTCATAATGAATAAGTCAGGTTCCTTCAGCTTCTCATATGCTCTAATTTCCTGATCTCTTCACTAGCTTAATGGTTCTTTTCTGCACAAGAGCAACTCAATACTCTTTTAGTACTGAGAGGACCAAAATTAACACAAGATGCCTGAAATAATATCTAGCAAAAAAAAAAAAAAAAAAAAAAAAAGGGTTATGAAGAGATAGCTAAAATGTAGCTTCAGGAATATATGTAACAGGTTAAAATGGTTAAAGGAACTCAGTTGTATGCAGTGAAAACTTGATTGGGGCTAAATAGCTAATAAGACTATAATAAATAGTCTTAGAAAGTATTAATATTCACTGAATCATAGAATCATAGAATGGCGTGGATTGGAAATCATCAAGCTCCAGCCCCCAGGCTGCAGTCTAAGCAACCAACCTCCATATCTAATACTAGACCAGTCTGCCCAGGGCCTCATCCAGCCTGGCCTTGAACATCTCCAGAGGGAGCATCTACAGCCTCTCTGGGAAGCCTGTTCCAACACGTCACCACTCTGTAAAGAACTTCTCCCTCACATCCAATCTAAACCTTTCCTCCTTCAACTTAAAACCATTTCGCCTTGTTCTGCTGTTATCTACCCTTTCAAAGAGTTGGTTCCCCTCATGTCTGTAGGCTCCCTCTAGGTACTGAAAGGCTGCAATTAGGTCACCCCACAGCCTTCTCTCCTCCTCTTCTCCAGGCTGAACAAACCCAGCTCCCTCAGTCTGTCTTTGCAGGGTATGCGCTCAAGCCCTCCAATCATCTTTGTGGCCCTCCTCTGGACCCTCTCCAACAACTCCACATCTTTCGTGTATTGGGGGCCTCACATCTGAACATAGAACTCCAGATGGGGGTGTCACGAGGGCAGAGTAGAAAGGAACAGTCATCTCCCTGTCCCTTCTGGCCACCCCTGTTCTGATGTAGCCCAGGATACCATTGGCTTTCTGAGTTTCAAGAGCACACTGCTGGTTCATGTTAAATGTTAAGGTTTTTCCCGGAATATTCTTCTAGGAAAACAATCCATACCTTTATTTATGTCTGAAAAGTACTATGCAGTTTATGTTGTTTTATAAATAATGGTATAGAATGTTCTTTGAGCCTCAACCTTGACAGTTTCAGCTGAAAGTTTATTTTAAAGCTACATCATTCTCCATATATATGATTTTTGCAACTGTTGTTCTTGAAAAACCTTTTATTTTCTGTTTCATAAGTAAGAATTCCTTGTGATTTGTATATAATTATATTTGGTAAATGTTTTCCCATTTTCCATTGCTCTCATTAAACTATGCTCCCTGACCATAAAATAAGACGATAGCATGAAGTTCCTATCTGGGTGTTCACAATAAACTGTATAGAGACAAAAAAAGGAAACTTAAAAGAAAATTAGTTCCTTTCCTCTGCAGAGACTTGTTTCTTCAGGCTTTCCTGAGGATTTTTGTACACTAAATAAATTATTCAAATACAAGTATTGAAGCTGTCATTCATCATGAAAATTTCAGCATGGAAAGATATTTTCTCCTCTGTTGTTGAGACTACTTGTGATATACATTAGGCCACACTTATGTGTATGTACATCCTTCTGATTGAAAGATATGAGCTTGTTCTGGACAACTTTGGTTGTTTGCTGTTTTTTTTTTACTTCACCCTCATTCATAGCATTTTCCTTATATGTGCCACTGAATGATTACTTCATAACCATTATGTATTTTACCTAATAGAGAAGTGTCAAAGGGACAAATATTCATCTAGCATTTTTTTCAATGATGCATGAACCGTTTGTTTATGGCATCAACAGAAGTCTAAACTTTAACTCAAACATCCAAATTTTTTTTATGGCAAAATATACCAGAGGTAGAAAACCTTTTTTAATTTCCTACTTTAGGAATGAATTAACTGTTTTTTGTTCAGTCACTATGTTATCAATATCATCAGGCAGATTCTTTGATTGTAATGTGGTTTTGATAATTTTTTTCGCTGATACTTACGTTGCAATCCCTATAGTATGGATAATGTGCTTCCAATTTTAGAACTAGTTACTTAATCTTGAAGGGGTATATTCTGTACATCTTGATGTTGTGAATTTGGCCTTATAAAAAGATGTCAAGTTATGATTAATTACATTTACACTTTTAATTACGTTTACACTTTTACCCAACTTCTACATCCCTCAGTTTTTACCATCTCTGCATGCCTGTGGTGAGCAAGATAGAGTGAACAGAACTCCTAACATTTTGTGTGGTTTCTTGATTCAGGAAGGGCTGAATAATCAGAACAATAAATTGGTATAGGACATCAGATAGATGACATTAGATTGCTTTCTTATATTCATAATTTACTTACAGAATGCTGTTTTAAGATCTGAGTAAAGATCTTAAAACACTTAGGACTACATTATTTTTCTGTTTCATAGATATTATGTCAATAAAAATTAGTTGGTATCATACACTTATATGTACTAATTTCATCATAGTTAATTTTGTAAATTATATGATTTTTACCAGCTAACCTTGGGGATTAAATAAAGAGCTGTCCTATAATGCGTTGATTTCATTTTCTGTGTGAAGTAATGCAACATCAAAACTCTGAAGTCAGTCATCTTTCCCAGAGCAAATCATCAAGAAATTAATTCAGGATATGCATATTTCTTCAAACTACCTGAATTTTAATGGTACATGAAATCTGGTTTATTAGAACAGAGTAGAGTTTTGGCCTATCACTTAACATGGAAAGAAACAAATGCCTAAGAGCAGACTTGAGATATAATTCTAGAGGCATGTGCAGATGCTGTGGAAAAGAATTCTCCTCAAAATTGCATAGCAGGGCAAGTAACTAAGTAATATTTTCAATATTCACCCACAAGGCCTATGATCATAGGTGAATAGTCTTCACACTACTGCTCAATCTGCATACACCACTACAAAAAAATTCCCCTGAGTATCTATTAAATAAATGAGAGATAGATCTATTCCCAGAAAGTTTGGAAGCAATGTACGACATCACAGTAGCACAAAATCACAAAATGGTTGAATTAGTAAGCAACCTCTTCAGGCCAAATAATTTAGACATAATTACTGAAGGATTCAAGTAGGAGGAAGTCAATGGAGAAGGATTACATTGCATGAAAAATGACACTGCAAAGTACATTTACTTCTCTTTCATAACCATGGATTTTGCCAAGTAAGTATTTCATGGCAGTTTATGTCTTAGTTTGATAAGATCTCAGAACAATACACCACTGCTGTGATAGTTCACTCATTGACTTTAAAGTCCATCCTCATTCAAGCAATTACTGTAATCATGTGGAAGGAAGAAATGGTTTATAAACTGTGAAAAATATTTCTACTGTAATTATTGTAGCCAGGGGTTGCAGGATACTGTGACATTCCACTATGTATATTACAGTGTCCTGGCAGTTTATGTTGGGTATAGGCAATGAAAATTAATCTTAATTAGACAAAGTATTTAAAAAATAACAATGCACTTACACCGTCTAGTTTTAATCGAAAATTTTACAAATCTTTCAAAAAGAAAATTACGTATGTAAAATTATGTCATTTATTAATGAGATAAAGGGGCATGAATCTATGTAGTTCATGTAATGATGAGTCCACTTTGTCTTTTATTGTATCTTCCCTAATTTGAACTCTGTTGCATTATTTTCTATTTCCTCTTGGCTGGTTATAATGCGCTACATGTTGTTAACCTAAAACAATGCTTTCACTCCAGATAATTTGGATTCTTAGAGACAAAAAATCAGAGTAAAATCAAAGAAAATCCTAAAATAGGAAAAAAATTTGAACTTTTAAATAATTTTTAATCTATTACACTTATACATAAATATATCAACTCAAGAATTTCACTTAGTGACCAAGGTAGTAGGCAACCAGCTAACCAGTCAAACTTTTACTATGCTTCATTATTGAAGATGTAATAGAAATGTGTAGAAAGTAATAATTAAAAAAAAAAAAGTGTGAAATATTCCAAGCAGCAAAAAACAAATCTGTAAAATGATTTACGCTTTAGCCTGTATCTATGATGGTAAGAAAAGCCACGTTATATTTCCCATGATAAAAACAAACAACACTGCATTCAGATCATAAATTATCACTTCCTAAATGAATAATAACTTCATGCAAGAACCAGGTAATGTAAGGCCTGTTAAAGGAAATTGATGTGTATCTGAGAGGATTAATTGAACTAAGTCACTTATGCAAAATCTATGCAAAATATTTTCATTTGAACACTGCATTATTGCAGAGAATTCATACACCTAGGTAATATAGCTGGTAGCCATTTTGTCATCAGTTCCGAAATTGCTTAGGACTTCTACTACTGATTTTACTTCTTCTTTTCTCTGATTTATTTTTCTTTTTCCTGAAAATCTGATTGATGTACAAACATTCTGATAAAATAAAACTTGTTATTTTCTTATGTTTCTGCACAAGATTACATGGATTTATGTGAACTGCTATGACAGCATTTTTTTTGTATTCTTTAGTACTTTAATCTGACAGAGCTAACGAAGATAAATGTTTCATTCAGTGCATCTGCATGTGTTGTTATTTGTTTTTTTAATTCCTTCAAGGCTGTCCATAGTCTTTTTTCATATTGGAATGCTTGTGTAAACACCATATGCATAGTGTTATTTCTTTCATATTCTTTATTCTATGAGAAATCTTCCCATTTCTTCTTAGTTCTATGTTTTGGTGGGTTACGTAGGAAGGAAGGTAAATAGTAATTGCTACTAGCGTAGATTTAAAAAAAAATTTTAAAAAAAATGTTTTTATAATCATTGAGCTATACATACTACTTTCTAACTAATTACACAAAAAGCTTGTTTTAGTCTTATGTATTGATAACTCATTTTCAAAGGATTTTTGGCTTTCTTTTATATTCATGAGTGTAATGATAGAAATAAAAGTGTAAGTTAGAAAAGTAATTGTGGATTTTTTCTCAACTGAATTACTGAGATAAAATAACATTTTATTGCAATCCATGTGGAGATATTTGGCTAATTTCCTAAAATAAACTATTAACCAAACCAACTGGGTTTTATAATTCTAAAATAAAACGAGAAAAAAAATGTATAAAGTCCTGTGGAAACTTTAGGGTATGCTATGTTTTACATATATTTATTCTGAGACAAGAATTGGATATTATGTCAGGGAAAAAAAAAAAAAGGAAGTGGATATTCATTAACATTTACAAAATAATTACTAATTAGAAGCTTTTTAATTAAAAAAAATCATTTTAGATAAAAACAATTGGAATAATGGTATTATAAATTATTGTTATGACCTCTTCTGCAACTGTCTCAGCAGGGGCATAGAGGGATTAATAAGAAAGCTGTTGTGCTGATGGAAATTAGTGTTTTTCTTGCTCTTATTCCATCCCTAAGAAGCAACAAATACATTTTCCTGAGTTTATTTCCTCAGATTTTGAATTTTTTTTTCATCAGTACAGAGAAATGTAGTCTTAAAAATAGCATCACACTGCCCTGTGGGAACTGTGGTTCAGCAGCTTCACTTTCTTGTTTTCTTTCAAGAGTGGCACTTCTTTGGTGCATCAAGAGAGTTCAGCATTGTATCCTTTTTATATCACCCACTTATCTATTACACTGCATTATCACAGCAATACCTTGCTCATGCCCAAAGATTCTACAGTTATTTAATTTTGGATTTTGGTCCATTACCTTCATGTATATAAAAACTTTTATGTGGAAGAAAAAAGTAAAGGATTAAATATATATATTTTTAAATAATTTTATAAAGAAATATTTCTTTTCCTGTCATAGAAACCTTCAGTCCATCTAATGATTATATCTGCTTTATTGAAATGAGGTATTATGACATGCATGGATAAGAAATCTTTTTTGTGTAAGATGTGAAAATGAAAGGTTTCCAAATCATTAATTTAATTAAAATATTGGTGTATGCTGTGTTATTCAACAGTAAAATTTTAAGTAATGATTAATTATAAAGTAACTCCTGTCTGGACTTAGGATTTTTTTTTTTTTAAATCATACTTAATTGGCAACAGTGGAGATATAAGAACTTTCATATAAACAGTATATGCAAATTATTTTCAGTCTAAAAATATATTAAATACTTTTCAGACTATCATTTATTTCAACTCTGAATTAATTTCAACTCTTTAATATGTTACTAAAGCCATCAATCAACAGATACTTTTGTAGCAAGACAGGGAACTTGATGTAATAGTTCTAACTGGAAAAAAAATAATTTGTTGGCTTTTCTTAAAAGTACTTAAAATTTTCACTGAATTTGATAGACTTAATTCTGTCTGTCACCAATAATGAAAGTAAACTGGAGTTTTGCTTATGAGCATTTATTTAAGGACATCTTCAAGAAACATTTAACTCAGGACTAGAAAATGAAATATAAATATTGAAAATCAGTGTTTGAAAAGCATAGTTTGAGAAGATATATAATTAATGAAAAAAAGAAGTGACATTGTGGACTATAAGGTAACCATAATTCCATCCCTCCTGAAATAGATTTCATCCTTCCTTAAGTTTAGAGAAACAGTGGCATGAAGCATGCATTTCTGTTTCAAAAATGACTAGTTGGGGTAAGAGTACAGGAAACATGCTTTCTGTAGAAAGCAAAGGATACTAGGCAATGACATTTTAAAATATGCTCTGACCATTTATATTTGAACTTATCAAATTTGAATTAATCAAGAGTATTAATAACTCAACAGAAATATGTCTATATGTAATCCTAGTGTAGAATTCCAGGACAGTGAAGCATTCTCACACTCTAGAATCATTTAAAAATAACTAAAAAATAAACAAACTAACTAAACTACAGTTTTAAAACCATAGATTTTAAAATCTTCAGTATTGTTATCTGAACATAATCTCAAATGAAGGAGTGCAAATAGTGTATTATATGTATTCTATGAATTATATGTATTATATGAATTATTACTGTTTACTTTTAAATTACACTATATCTTATAATTAATTAGAATTACATGTCCATTGAGTAGATATAGTGTTCCAACTGCAGCAGAAAAAAAGATTCAGTCTTTCTGAAGAAGCAATATCATGTGATCTGAGACATCATGTCAGTTTATGGTGCAGAAGTTGCAATTATTTGACGATGTTATTGCTTGCTTTTAGAGCCATTAAAATTATCATCCGGTTCAATGTTGTTTTTACTGAGTGAAAGGTCTTTTGTCTGGATAGCAATTTACTTTCCCTGAGTAAAATGCAACCATAAATAGTATTAGTAAATGCAACACACCTTCTAATATGCAAGTTTCAAGTTTATGGCCTAAGATAATACGATCAGCTGGGAAAATAAGTCTTGGTGATCAGCTCTTCATAGGAATTTGGTTTTATAAATTTACACCGTCATCATGGCAAAACGATAACTACATGCCTCTTTCCCCTATATTCACACCACAATTTTAATTATATAAAAGCTCTCTTCTCTAAATTTTCATTATTAGACTGAGAATTCCTTTGATTATATAAGACTTCAATTATCAGAATGTTTTGTTTCCTTCAGAACTTCAAAATACTCAGTGTTATGGTAGTATTATGCTACACTAGCTTTCATAAAGGAAATGATCAGTACTATACAAACAATGTATGACTCTCTGCTGTGGCCATCTGGTCTTCAAGATTCTAGTTGTCCGTCTGGTGCTAGTATTTTGTGTATTTATATTTGCACATATGTCTCAGTAAGGGATGGTAGCACATTATAAAGTCATATGAGATAGTGTTCACATCTGGCTATGCCATAGGATATGTTTATTTTTTAGTTTATTTTTTAGAGAACTGATCTAAAGACAGAAAAGATAATAAAATCTTTCCTGATAAGTAGATAATGCCTTATTTTTGATAATGAAGCAAGGACACTTTCAACCTTTGGACAAATATGCACATTTTTATAGTCTATAATTGAGACGTGCTTCCTGATGTTCGGAAAGTATTACCATTTATGCCCATTATCTCATTGGGCACCACTTAAAAATAATCTGTCCATTCACTTGCAGCCTCTTTGTGTCTTTATAGACAATTATAAGACCTCTCCTGAGCTCCCCATCCTTTAAGCAAAATATCTCTCTCAGCCTTTTTTCATAGGAGAGAGGCTCAAACCCTCTATCATCTTAGTGGCCGTTCACTGGAATCTCTCTAGTATGTTCACAGCTCTTACTGATGAGCTCAGAAATGAACAGAGTATTCCAGATGTAGAACTTTGCACTTAGCACTTTGTGCACAATAGTTTGTATAGGGAAAAGATCACTTCTCTTGACCTGCTGGCAATATTTTGCCTAATACAGTTCAGAACACAATTAGGCTTCTACGTGGTAAGGGCACATTGTTGGCTCATGGTCTTCTTGGTGCTCACCAAGACCTCAGAACCTTTTCTGCCAAGCTGCTTTCCAACTCAGTGGCACCCAGCATGTACTGATAGCTTCAGTTGTTCCTCTTCAGGTGCTGGACTTAGCATTTTCTTTTGTGAGATTCCTGACAATCTTCTTCAGTTTATCAACACATCACTGGATGACTGCAGAATTCCTTGACGCATCATCCACAATTTCCAGTTTTGTGTCATCAACAGACATGCAGTGGAGGGTTTGCTCTACTCCTTCTACTAGATTCTTAAAGATGTTCAGTGGCATTGGACTTGTTATTTACCCCTGAAGTACACTGCTAGTTGCTGCTTCTAATTGGACTTTGTGCCTCTGTTCATCACTTACTGTGCCCAGTCATTCATCCAGTTTTCTACCCACCTTTCTGTCTGCTCTGCAAACCCATACTTCATCACCTGCTTTGTGAGAATTTTATGGAAGACAATTATTACAGGTGTACCCTACAATGGGAAGATTGTACTGTAGAAAATACGGTCATTATGTTGTCACTCCTTTCATATTGCATAAGAAAGATAATAGATAATTAAGGCTGATATCACCCATCAACTATAAAATTAAACCAAATTAAATCTTTACATTTCCTCTGCTGAAGGAGTCTTTAAGAACTAGAATGGGACCTTTCACCTTGTCTTTCATTTCCAAATGCACTTGTTCTCTCATTAGTTACTTATTTAAATTTCTTAATAATTTTAGTCAAAATGATCTGATTTGCATAATCTTTCAGGAAAACATTTAGAAAATCAAGATTGACTTTTCAAGGTAGAGAAGTTACAAAAAATAATCAATGACTAAAGTACCGAAAAAAAGTTATTTATAACTTATTTGTCTAAAATCACTGACCTGGGTAAAAACATCTTCTTTTTTAAAGGAAATATTTTCAAGATTGGCTTGTTCTTTCTTTGTAGGTTTATATTGCCTGCTAATGTTGCTGGAAGTTGTCAACAAATTGAAAGGTAATAGATACAAGAGAATTTTGGAGTTTAATAGAAGTTCAGAGAAAAAGTTATAGTAAATATCATCTGCAGAGTTTGAGGCAACTATCACCTTGAACTCTATCAAAATCCAGAAGAGCAAGCTCAGTATCTTTCAAAATCTCTGTTTTTTCTTTCTTTCTTTCTTTTTTTTTTTTTTTTTTTTTTTTTTTAACGAGGACCTAAACACAACAGATGCAAAATAGATAAACGATATCCAACTCTGTATGAATGCAGTTAAAAATATCCAGACATCTTTAATTTATGGAATCCCAAGCAGATGGTAGAATATGTTTGCTGAACTCTTGTCTCCTTTTCTCTGTAGAACTAGAAGCTTTAAATATCACAGCATGTTTCAGAATTTAGCAATGAAGACTGAAGCTATTTTCTGTTTTTTCTTCTTTTCCTTCTACATTCTAATAAGATGTTCTTAAATTTAGAACAGTGTTAAGATTTGTGATATCTACAAATCTGAATCAAATTACTGATTTGAGATCTCTGTATGAAAAAAAAACAAAAAGAAAAAAGAAAATGTTGATATATTGTTTTCAATGTCTGTACCACTATTAATTTAGGAATTATAATTTAGCACTATCAGAATTCGGGTGCTTTGGAGGAAAGTTACAATTTTTCAACAGAAAAGATTTGAAGCACTGTAAAGGTTGCCCAGAGAAGTTGCACCATTCCTAGAGACTTGAGAAGTCAGCCTGGACTAGGCTCTGAGCAACCTGATCTAGCTGTAGATGTCACTGTACGCTGTAGGGGAGCTGAATAGATGAATTTTAAAGGTTCCTTCCAACTCAAATGATTCTATGATTCTAATTTATAAAATAGTTTATTTTCTTCTATAATAGGATCATAATAAGAAAATTTTATTTGCCCATAAGGACAATATGGGGTTTACTTCAAGTATATTTTCCAGATAGACATTCATTCCTTCTCTGAAACATTAGAAAGACTGTAGTATACTTTGCAGTCACTGATCATTTTGATCACTTACTTGGGACCCTCTTAAAATCATCTTCCTTTTTTTATTTCCTCAGTTCAGTAGAGCTATCCTTAATCTTTCTACAATTTATATTAATTCTGCACTCACACAAATCCACAATCATAATCCAGTTTCAAAAATAAAATTGCAGACAATTAAGTGATTTAGGATAAGTACCAATAAAAGTTAGATTGGAATCACATAACAATGTGTGATATTATTTATTAAATGCAGTTTGTAGAAACATGTGGCTATGTGTACAGTGAGGTTGGTGAGGCACTGGAATAATTTGCCTAGTGTTGTGGTTTATGCTTTGTCCCTGGAGACTTTGAAGACAAGACTTTATCAGGCTCTGGGCAACATGACATAGATGTGGTGTCCCTGTTCATTGCAGGGGAATTGGATTAGATGGCCCTCAGGGATCCATTTAAACTCTATGATTCTACATGTTCAGGTTGTAATTGTTAGTAATAGTTAATATTTATTTCTGAAGACTATACAACAGCAGTGTTCTACGTATCTAGATAACTACTAATAATTATGTTGTGACTTTATAACCTCCCATATAATCCTACACTTGTTTTGAATTACTGAGAACTCATTTGATTTTCAGAAAGTCTGAGTTAAGTATTCTCTCAAGTTCAAGATATGTATTTTTAGCCTTCAACATGAAATTCTTTTTGCAAAGAATTAGAAATTCTATTTGCAAAGAGATTAGAAACAATGTGTGTTAGAATCTCCGTATACTACTCACATGAATATGTCTGAAAAGATCAAATTACACATATATATCTTTACAAAACTTCTTGGACATTACAGTTTCCTTAGAAGCCTGGCTAAATCAAGACAAAGTAAAGAACAGTCAGTGACCGGGACAGTGTGCAGGGAGACAGGTGCATGTGGCTTCTCAAGTGCCTGTACTTCAGGATTATTTCTCTGAAGTAATCCCCAAGAATCAGTCTCCAAATAAGAGAGGAAAAAGTAGATTTTTGGTCACTAAATTTTTATGAGTTTTTCAATGGATTCTGATGCAACAACAAAATTACAACCAAAGCAGAAAGTAAAGCAAAATATTCCTGACTCAAAAGATAGAACATTTTAAGAGTCACCTTTAAAAATTCTTTATCATAGAGTTCAGATTTTTTCTTATTTATTATCTCCTATCTCTGAAGACAAGAAGTGACTTATGAATTAATATGCAAGAATGGATTTTCACGCAAGCAGCTCTGCTGATGTATAATAACAATTCAAGAATAATCAGCACTCAAATCTTGAGTAAAGCATGTATGTATATAAGTACGTATAACTGTGTGTAGATATGTGTATGCCACTTCTTATTTAAAAAAAAATAAGGGAAAGTCTGTAAAAGTTGAATTTGATCTGCTTAAATCCTTGGAGTTTGCACTCAGAAAGCAGAATACTAATAAAGGTGATGAACAGGGTTAAGAACATATCACTTGACAGTCAAATTTGACAGCAGAGAAAAACAGAGTGATCTTGAGAAGTGCATTATAAGAATAAGAACAGGGCCAAATCTTCATATTTAGCATAGGGTGATATCTTAAATATTTTTTCATACATACATTTAATTTGCTTGAACACTTGATTATTTGAGTTTTCTTACACGTTCTTAACATTTCTTTGATAGTTGATTTTGCAATATGTTGGATAATCATTTGTTTTATTTATCATAATTGATTCTTCAAAAAGTTTTCTAGCCTTCTAACTAGACGAAAGGTGCTATAAATAATATTTGATATTCTTGATATGTAGCATTTTATTTGAATAATAACCTCTGAAACATTAATATAACAACCTTGTGAAAACTTCTAAACAATGGCTTTGAAGAAAGTGAAGGTATGAAATATAAGTATTTATTTAAGAGGACATTTTGTGGAGAAATATTTCAAGGTTTTCTTCTTTATTCCAGCTAGTCAACTGTACTCTGGAATATATTCTCTTTTCGTTTCTGAAGATGCAGACTTTCAGAAGTTGTTTTAAGGTACTATTTCTGTTGGAGATTAAATAATTCTAAGGGATAACTGATGAAGTTTGATTCTGAAAAGAATTGATTCTCTTGAGAAATTTGATTGTCAGTGTGGTATTAATTATCACTTTGTATGCTTCATTAAGCAATTCACATCTTTTATTTGCATTAAGCACTTATACACTTTTGAGGTTGTTATAAGCATTTGAACACACACAATTACATTATTTTTTTTTTTAATGAAAATGTTCTGGTACTCCAGACTTGATACTCAAAAGTATGTGAATATAAATGTTAAAAATTTAACTAAAAATAAAGGTAGGGTTAAAGAAAATATATCTTCAGTCATGACCACTTTTCAGAACAAGACATGAAATCCTACAGTTTTTTATTTCCATTTCATACACTGGCTTACTAAGAGAAAAGTTTATTTTTGTTAGGGCAGTGGCTATATGAAGGAAAACAATTTCTTTACAGGTCAGTAAGTGACCAGGCTTGGTTATTTTAGAATATGTTGATTAAACTGTCTGTATCTTGCTCTTTCTGGAGGAAAAAAAATATTTTCCTGTGGCTATAACTAACTTTATTCCTGGCTTGTATCAGGAATGGCGTGGTGAGCAGGATTAGGGAAGTCATCCTGCATCTGTTCTTGTGAGGCTTCACCTGGAATACTGTGTTCAGTTCTGGGCACCTCAGTACAGAAAGGACATAGAGGTGATGGAGTACGTCCAAAGAAGGGCAACAAGGCTTGTGAACGGCAAGAGAATATGCCTTACAAGGAGAGACAGAAGGAACTGTGGCTGTTCCGTCTAGGGAAAAGGAGGCTGAGGGGAGACCTTACTTCTCTCTTTCAATATCTGAAAGGTGATTACAGCAAGAGTGGGATTGTTCTCTTCTCACTGGTGACAGGTGACAAGATGAGGGGAAGTGGCCTCATGTTGCACCAGAGTAGGTTCAGTTTGGATATCAGGAAAAACTTCTTTACTGAAAGGGTTGTTAAGCACTGGAATTGTCTCCCCAAGGAGGTGGTTGAGTCACCATCCCTGGATGTGTTTAAAAGCCATTTGGATGTGGTGCTCAGAGACATTATTTAGCTGATCGTTGTTAGTTAGGGTAGTATGGTTAGGTTGTAGTTGGACGCAATGATCTTTAAGGTCTTTTCCAACCTGAGCAATTCTATGATTCTATTATTCAATGATTCATAGAAAAGCTTTGTTTCAGTAGAGTCAGTGTTGAAGTAAGCTTATTATAGTCATTTAACTGGTTGTATTTTAAGAACAGTTTATTTGTACAGTTACAAAAGTTTTGGTTTCTCTTTTTTTCTTTTGAAAAAATCAGTCTGTAAACATGGCTTATCTGCTTAATATGTGTTCTCTTTCTGATCCTAAGCGTAAAAATAGGAGCTATAGTAGCTATTAAAATACATTTTCTAGAGCTTTTCCTGTTCTTTTGCCTTGTTCCTTTATGCATGTCTTAACGAAGACAAGAAAATGGATCTAGCCAACTGCTTACCTTTCTTAATTAATATTACCATTTTCTCCCTTAAAACTGTTATACAATGGGAATGGAAGGAAGTGTCCTGTGCAAACCTGGATGATGTAAAAGTGTTACATAAGCCTTTTGTGATTTCACCACGAAAAAAAAACAAAACTCTTCAGAATGGGAAGTATAAACTGTAATGCTAAATATAGAACTCCAACTCTAATGTGAATTTTGTGTCTGCATGCAAGTGTGGACAACGATTTAAACTTGTACATTTCCAAACTTGTTTGCTACAATTGTTAGCGTGTACACTTGAACAATATACTTAAGAATCAAGACAGTAGATAGTCTAAGTCTCTTTTATATAGGATGAAGCTTCTCCTATACCTTCTATCTTTAAAACTCTGTTTCTTAGTTAACACCATATCAGTATCTAAACAGTGAAGCTAATTAAACATGCTCCTGCTTCTGTTCCTAAAGCTATAAGTGAAACAAAAGCTGAGTTCGAAGAGGAAAAAAAGCAGTAAGCAGCTCAGTAGAGAGTCTGGCCCATAATTAACAGGGGTTAATCACACTTGCCAAAGCTCATTTTCTTCTATGGTTAGCTGACTAGTTCTACAGATAAGGAGAAGTGGATTTTATTTACTTTGGCTTAAGCAATACTTTTGACTCTGTCGCCTACAGTATTCTTGTGTCCAAAAAAGTTAAGCATTTGGAAAAACATGTGGGTAGAACTGTTTGGAAAGTTAGGCTCAAACCACAGTAGGTAGGGAGTTGGACCCTGTTTGAATGCTGTTAACAAGTGGAGTATAGCAACATTTTACTTAACATCTTTATCAATGATGGATAGAGGCCCCAGGGTGCACTCTCACCAAGATGTAGATGACTTTAGACTGGGAGGAAAAGAAATAGAAAAAATAACCTTGAGTAAATCCTTCTCCAAAATGTAACTCACCGCAAGTGCTAAATGACTTCAGAAAGGTATACAGAAAAGAACGAAATGAATTAACTTGAATGTTAGGATAATGCACTTATCCATTATAAAAAACAGAAAATCAGTACTCAGAAACACACTGTGTCTGCAAAAAGATTAGCATGATTCGCCTACATGTCATAGGTTATTATTTATTTTATTTACTTTCATCTGAATCTAAGACGAATATCTTTTAAAAAATTCAAATTAAATGAATGTTTTTGAAATACGCATAAGATCTAAGTAAAACTGTCTTCCAAACATTTAATTAACTACTTGAATGTATGACTGAATTTTCCACATTCTTAATTTTGCACATTCTTTCAGTGAAATATGTCAGTCTAAAAGCTTCTTAGGATAAGAACATAACAAAAAAAGTTCTGTTAACTGATATCACAAAATTAATGATTGTGTGTAATTCCACATGAGGAGTTAACACACAGTTACTAGTTTTTAATTTTAGTGTGCTATGCTGTCATATATATGGTAACAAAAATTAAATGTTTTGGATTTTTTGCTGTAATTTATATGCCAGTGTAATGCATCTGAGATTCAATTTGGATTTCTTTTATTTTGTTCTGGTAAGTTTTATGAATGTAACTGGAGTGTAATAAAACTAGTTTTTTTCTGTAAAGCACTCAGGTTTACCTGCACATAAAGTTACTAGCTTGGATTCCAGTTTATAGTAAAATTGTACAGTATCATATAATTTCCTATAAAATAGCTTGTGGCCAGATAGATTATATTACAGTCAAGCCCTCATAACATTATCATTAATTCAAGTGAACTGGGGGAACCCAGTAACTACATTTATTAGAATAATTTGAATTTGCTTGTAAAGTTATATGTTAAAACACCAAAAACAGCAGGAAAAAGGCTAGAAATACAATTAGACCAGACTGGGTATAATAGAAAGAAAACACTTTCTGTTTATAATGCAACATTCTTTTTAATAGAAGAAAATCTGTTTCATTTCTATTTTAATTAGGAATGCAGCAGCCAATAACATAAAGACCAAGGTGCTGAAGATACAAGTAATAGTTTTTTATTTCCTTTTCTTTGTCTTTACTATTTTATTCTTGCTCTTATATTCCTATTTTCAGTTCAAGCTTATCTTCTTCTAAATGGGAATGTTGTCAGAAGTGTGGATTTCATAGGACGAAAAGACTCTCTGCTCAGATCTTGCTACAAGTCAATGCACCAAACAAATAAAAACAGCTAAGGATAAAGGAGTATTCTGATCAAAGTACTGTTTAACTGTTCATATAAACTTTCACATAGATTGTTTTTTAGCATAATACTTGTTTTTTGCTATTTTTTCCAACCTTTATTTTCATTAATTATAGCTTTCTCTATGCAATTTCTCTGAATGAAAGAGCAATCTGAAAATATTCATATAAGCTCCTCAAATGACAGTACTACTCCTTGTTTTGTACATGAAATATGGGACAGAGACAGAGAGCTTGTGGGATGCCAAAAATGTTGCATAGCAACGAGCGTGAAGAGCATCATATCTTTGCTGGCTGACTGTTGGACTCCCAGGACAGCAGAGTAAATATTTCAGAGATTGCAATTCTAGATCTTTTAGGCTCTTTAACCTTTTGTTTGAAGGAAAATGTGTTTTTAAATAGCACTGAATAAGCATAAATGAGTTTTCAGGTTCCTTGGAGACAAGGGGAATCAAACAGAAACATTGATATAAATTTTTATTAAAGGCCTTTCCTACCTCTTCCTTGTAATATCACAGAATAAAGCTGAAATTTAACTTGCTTTTTTTTTTTTTTTTTTAAATCTAGGCAAATTATTGATTTACTCTTCATTATCAAGACTAATTTCTAATTTTCATTATCAAGACTAATATCAAGACTTAACAGTCTGTGAAAATTAGAAAAGCTAAGTATTTGAGAAAAAAAGGAAGGGAAAATATCATGCTTTACTTTTCAGTGACAACGTTTTTGTGCAATTACTTTTTTTTGGTCAGTCACAGACAAACAACACATCATATTTTGCTGCAATGGTGAATCTTTTTTTTTTTTTTTTTTTTTTCCTTCAGTGGGGACGGTGGACAATGTATAACACAAAGAAAATATAGAAAGAGTTGGGAGTAAGAAGGGTTGGTGGTTGACAGTGAAAGAAGCTGCAATTTGAGTAGATAACACTAGTCACCAGATGGGTGACGTCTTACTGTAGCTAAATTTTAGGTTAGTTTTAATTTTAGGATTTTCATACTTAAATCATCAAAGAAAACATGAATCTCAATAACACTTCACACTTCTATAACTGCTCCTTTAGAAGTTTATAAGGCTTTTTAACAATACTAAGCAACAAAGCCTTGTGATAAACTAGAATATAAACAAAAAACAAGTATGGCTCCACACAGAAGTAATTAGGACAAACTGGCACACAATTAGATTGGAAGCAATCATAGAATAAGATTGTCTTTTTAAGCCTTTAAACATCTTGAAGTGATAAATTAGTTTGGATTTGGAGCATTTTTAGGATCAGAAGTCTGGATTTAAGTGAGTAAAATCCACAGACTTTCACCGTGCTTTAGAGTACTTAATGATGCTACATAAGCGGCTTAAAACAAACTTGTTTGGTGGTCAAAAGTTGTATGTTTATCAGTAACTAATCCAAGATCCTGTAGGCTGAGTTTTCAGGAGTGCTGACTTCCAATCATCATAGAGACTAGCAGGAATGTTCTTTAGAACTTGCATGAACTTGCAAAAAAGGTAAGTGGTGCTAATGTATGAGAAGTTACACATCTCTCAGTGTGGACCAAGAAATTATTTGGATTTGAATATCTATGTGCTAAAATTTCCCTCTTCTAAACTATACTACTCCATCCACTATGCACACATTTTGGTGAAGCCATGTTCACATTTTTGGTAACTATATACTTGTGAGGAGTTGGTGTCTCTGAAGCACATACATGTTAATTAAATAGTGAAAATTTCTCTGTGATTTAACTTAAGGAGGTTTGTTTGTTTGTTTGTTTGCTTTTGTGTTTGTTTTATCATAGTCTGAAATAAAATAATTATTATGAACATTTATGCTTAATCTTTGCTTAAGAATGACGTACATTTCAAGAGATAGCTAATTTGCCATGATCTATGTCAAACAGAGCCAGGTACTATTGGGAACAATATCACATTTATTGAAAATTACTGTTTTCATACTGCTGTTGAGTGGACACTTAGGATCTTCATATTGTAAAGAGAGAAAATTCATTTCTGTGCCTGTAGGCAAAAGTAATGCCAAGCGCTAAAAGTACCCCAAGGCGCAAGGACTCAAAGGCATGCTTACACAGATAAACAAAGCCTAGGACTGCATCTAATAAAATCAATTAAAGCAATCTGCTGAATAGATGGAGTGCTATCCATTCTTGCTCATGTGATGTTATATGCTTATAAATGCATATTATATAGTAGACATAAAGAAAACAAATTATGAGAGAGGCGTTCTGCCAAGTATGGGCATTGGCACATGCTTTGGAGTGAATGCTGTGATTTCCAGATTTCCAGACCTGATTCCATTCAGAAAAGAAACATAAATATGGAAAATTAAATTTCCATAAAATGCACTGAATAAATTAATGTTATTGAACAATTTCACTTACTGAAAAAAAAATAAAATGCAGTTCATTCACCTATCATATTGAATATAAAAACAGATACACTATTTCAGTTATAGAAATGTTTAGTGAGGCTGGATGGATGATATCTGGCAAAAATATTTTATTGCCTTTTTATTTTTTAGCTCTATCACTGAAGTATATACATGTATGTAGGATCTTACCATAATTGACAATAGATTGTATTTTAGCTTTTTCTGCTGTTTAATGACAAGAATCTCTTCATATTAATACTTTTTTTTAAAATAACTGAGTGAGATTTGTTGTATTTCCATACTTCTGTAACCCAGAAGTCTGTAACATTCTAACTTCTAGAACTCTGACAGATTAGTCAATTAAGAATAACAGATAAAAAAACTATTTGCTAATATGTGCTTATGTAGATAATGGAAATTATCAATGTCATTTCAGAGAGCATGCCTGTCAGCTGTGTAAAGTAATGCTGTTTCTACTTCTCAGTTTATACTGTCTGAGGGAAATGAGAGAACATTTTACCAAGAATTTATGCTGCATTTTTGCAATGGACCTGGAAGCCAGCAGATGGAGCATTTCAGTTATACTAATGCATACAGTTCAACATTTCCTCAGAACAGCGGATGCCTAAACCTTACTTCACAGTCGTTACACTTTGTCTTTTAAGCAACAAAATGTTTTTAATTCGAGCTTTGAGATACATGGCAGCAGTGACACAGCATATAATTGCAAGCATTATTTACACATACTATCAGTTGCAAATGCAATTTTTGTATGAAATATATTTTCTGTACATTCAAAAGATCTAAGCTGATTTATAAAATGTGAGGTAGACAATCTCATTCTCTGAAAAATCTTGCTTTTCAGTTTTACTGTATTGTTCTTGGGATGGTCTATCATTTTTGTGGTTTTTTTTGTCCACTGACATTTGTGTACACAGTTATTTGTTCCTTTTGGTTTCATTGGTTTGCATGTTTTTGATTTTTATTTTACTAATTGTGTTTTATTCATATTCTTCTATTATTCTTGATTATCTCAGGAAAGATCTTCCACAAATGTCATCCAACCAAAATTATGATTTATTTAATTTATAGAGGTTAAAATGTGCTTTACCTTAAAACATAGAACATAGTAAAGCATAGAAATATGATATCAGTAGAGTGGACATGTTTTGTCTTATTTGCCTTCCTATTTTTCCCACATCTATTTTCAAAAAATATTTTTGAAGTCAAAAAGGAATCACGTAAGGGATCCCCTGAGTCCTTAGACACTCAGGGATCCCCAGCATCTGTCCTCAGAGGCTCCTGTATCCTTGTGCTTCAAACACGTACATACATGCACATCCAGACACATAACAATGATCTCTCAGTGAATCCCAGACCCAAGGTCCCAACCTAGCAGCTTGCTGGTACCTCTTGGCCTGCCTGATAACCAAATTGCAGACTAGATAAGTATGTATGAACTACTGAGGGGTGTCTAGTCTCCTTTACCTTTTCTCCATCTCTCCTTTTCTCTCCATATTTTCATATTTTTCCTCCTGAAATGACCTTGATTTTTCCCCTTTCCCACCTTTTATTCCTGTCTTAAATGTCTCATTATGTCTTGCACAATGCCAGAATGATTTCCTAGGGAAGCGGCAGGGGCTCAAATCTCTAACTAGAGTGCTGGGGTTCTTATTCCTTTATGTATATGGAGACAAGCCAGTTATCACAAAGACTAATATTAATGCTTAGAAAATGGCACAGGTAAGCACATATAGGCACAAAACACATACTATTTTTTCAAGAAGTCACAAAATTATGAAATTACATCTTTCTCCTAAGTGGAATATTGTGAACCTTGGAACATTGAGAGCCTTCCACAGTTTAAGATTGACGTCAGAATTGCATGGCTTTAGTATTTATTTTACTTTAGGCAGTTTTATTTCAGTAGTCTTTACAAATCTGCTCTGTACACTGCCAAAATGAGTTATGTCTTCCAGAAATTTCCTAGCAGACATGAGAAACACCCTTGCTGAGATTGATTGCCTTGCATTAATTGTTTTACGTTCAATTACATAGTGTTTTATTTAAACAGATAAAGATTTCACTAAATAAGCATATAGCAGTAAGCAATTTTTGAAGAATTCTGAGTGATATGGCAACCCAATACAATAATCTCAGCATTGAGGTTTATCTCCTTTACTCTGTAATACATTGAAACACATAACCAATTTCAGTATTTCTTGTAATGCTAATTTGTTTTTTGTTTGTTTTATTCTGTTTAAAACTCATTGACTGTGAACACTGTTCTTTAGCTCCAGCTATTTCATTATGAAAATGTGCTGTTTCTGGATTGCACTGTTTTCTAATCTAGACAATAAAATACTGGGAGTAGTATTGCCAAATGCTGCAATACTTACATATTTATATGCTTTTATGATTATGTATAATCTCAGCTGAAATTCTCTTGAAGCTGTGGAGAAATTACAAGTATTTCCGCAATGCAGCAAGGCCTGTTCTGAAGAATAGTGGACAGACTAAGTGCAAATGGCAAATATAATTATTATAGTTCACAGTAGTTTTCTTCTTGCTCTCTACTTCAGTGAGGTCACTATAGTTATTTTGGTAAGATAGTCTAGAAAGACAAATAAACAACCAATGACATCATATTAGCCATGTTATATACCAAAACAGAATTTGTTCTATCTCAATGGTCTGAATTGTTGGAAAGAAAAAAAATAAGAAAAAAGTCCTGCAGAAGTATGGGTGCCTTCAACTTTCTCTCTTTCAAACCAGAGGAGTTCTAGAAGGAGGAACCTACTGTCAGCAGGTTCACAATTTAGTTCAAAGTTTTTCATACTGAAGTGGTTAGGTCTTATGTATTTCTAAAAAATAAAAAATAAAAAAATAAAAATAACAGAAAAAAAAAGAAAAAAGCAAAAGAGAAAAAAAGAAAAAAGAAAAAAAGAAGAAAAAAAGAAAAAAAAGAAAGAAAAAGAAAAAAAGAAAAAAAAAATTGTGCTTTTGAAAACAGGATTTGTATTAGACTTCCACAAGCTTTCACAGGAAGGGAAAATGTTGAAATAGCACAACATTTTATATTCTTACACATGTTTTTCTGAATCTGGATTCAGTCAGAGGCTCATGATTTGCTATTATTTCAGTTAATAACAGAAGTGCTTTCCTCCATTCTTTCTTTCCTTTGTTCTGTGAAGGAGAGCATGTACTGATTCATTGGGAAGCAGTAAAGCAATCATAAGAAAAAAGAAGACACCTGTTTGTCTCTATTGGATTGCTAGTGCGAAAAATATAGATCAATATGTTTGGTTAACAACTAGAAGCAGAATATTTACCAGAAAGCCTTAAGCTTTAAATAAATAAATGCTTCAGGTATTAAAATGGCTGTGACAGTCATCAAAGTGACTCTGTATTCAGATATAACAGTGTGATGAGTATCACTTCAACATAGAAAATAAATATAGCAGAAATATGGAAGAAAAGTTTATAAAGCAGTAATTTACATTTTTCTCTATGTTATTAAGTAAAAAATTCACGATACTGGAAAATATGCAGAGATTCAGAGGCCTTGATGCAGTCAAGAAATATATTATTTGGACTGTCTAATTTCATATTCATTGTAATTTAGTAGTTGTAAAATTAAAATACGAGGAAAGGCTGTGTCTAGTGGATTTTGTGATGAAGTCAAATTATTATTATTCAAGTGCAACTCCAGGTAGCTGTTCATGCAATAGCTTTTTGTATGTTGTTCTAAGTTTAAGCTAGGAAGAGATTTCCAAAGAAAGGGCATTGGAATACTTTTTTTTTTTTTTTTTTTTTTTTTTTTAATCTTAGAAATTCCAGAAGTGGTAAAATAGTAGCAGGAGAGAAAACCATGTAACTGTAATTTCATGATCATGTAAGATATTTGTGAGGTCAACTCCAAAAGTTATACCTCCTTTTTTTTAGGTTGGCCCATGACGTTAGAGGCAGATGTTGGAGACAGGGCAGTAAAGACAACCTTGCCAATGGTAACCCATTACATTTTGTTTCTGTGTGACAGATGGCAGCTGAGGAGCAATCTGACAAAATGGTGTCTGACACTAAAGTGTGAATGAAGCAAGGAGGTTTAATTGAATACTTCCATGTGGAAGAAATTTCACCTCCTAGTATTGATTGATGCTTGATGAATGCTTGTGGAGATCAAACAGTGGTTGTTAGCACAATGAAGCAAGGAATGGTGCGTTTCAGCAGTGGTGACAACAATATGAAAGACAAATCATATTCTGGATCATCTACCAGATTTTCACAAGTATGCAATGCAGTCTCTTGTTCATAACTGAAAAAAGTGTTTAAGTAATGGTGCTTACTATGTTGAAAAATAGTGTTTCATAGCTGAGACTTTGCTGTATCTAACAGTGTTTTTGTATCTCTTTCACAAAATAAATAGGAAGCATTAAATTTGGAGCGACCCACATACAAATTAACTTCAAGAATGTGACTGCTTATACACTTATGAGATGTAATTATGGAAATTCTTTTCTTTCCTTTGAAATAGCTTATCTTCCATTTTAAGTGAATTCATATTCAAAATGTTTTTTTGTGTGTGCATGCATGTGTGTGTATGCACTTCTTTTGCAACTTTACAATGTATAATTTCTTTAATAAGGATAATTAGGTAAAATAATAGTTCATAGAGCTTCTTGTATGAAATAACTGAACTATCATTTAATTGTGTCACAGTTTTACACAATATAAATCTTCTACATTTCATTCTCTCTAATATATGTTAAAATGCATATTCTCATTCAGCTTCACATGCCTCTGCATAAACCTTTTCCTGCAGTTTCCTTACTGTTTTTGTTTATGAATGCAGTTAAACAATTATCATGTTCTATACCACTGTACTTTGCTTAACTGCACTGTATTTATTCCAGTTAAACACAAACGAGGAATTGATTTAGTATTCAGGTGAACAACTGTTAGAAGCATTGATTCAAAATAGCAGCATTAGATTACTTTTGTACAATCACTTTTTATTTTTATGCTCTTAATTTGAAATATTATTTAGATTGTAGCTCCAGTATTTAACATTGATAAATAAAAATATGTCCAGGTTGCTTTCTGTTGTTTCTTAGTTGTTCTTAGCACAAGTCTTGTTGGACTTTTCTTTCTCTTATCTTGGTAAAGAGTTTTTTTTTCCCTTTAATTTTATACAAATTAATTTTCATTTAGAAATGCTTTAAATCGTATCAATCTATGCTGTTTTTCACTCACTGTCATTTTCTCAAACACTTTTTCTGGTTCTTATGAAAATCTTCCTGGCCTTTACATCTCAAGTGATTTCATCACAGTAAAATTCTGACGTTTTTTGTTTTCTCTTTTCAAAAAAAAATTAAAATAATAATAATAATACATTCATCTTTCTCCATTTTTAATATTCGAGACAACTTAGTCTAATACACACAAGCAATCATTCTGAGGTATTCTATGTTCAGAGGAAGTTAGAATACTGAAATTTGATTCATGCTTTTCTCCTTAAAAAAATATATATCTATATTAATTCTGTAGTTCTACTCACCTCCTAACTACTGTCCGTAAAGTAAGATATTTTTCAGCATGTTTTGCTTCTCAGTTTACTGTCCTTAAAAGGTTTTTGTGGAAGAGCCTTTGTCTTAAGCTTTTTGGATGTTCAAAGAAGTCATACTTCTTGTTGCTTCTCTGTGACCTATTTTGGTGACTCTGTTCTCTAGACATACTTTTTCTTTTTTTTCTCACAGTCTAAGTTGTTTTGTCTGTTCACATAACCTATGAATTATGCTCTTCTGAATGTTACAACTTTCCTGTTTGTGTTCATCAATTTTCCAAAAAATGAAGGATGAATATCTCTTTAGTTGAGAATATTACTTGCTGGAGCTGTGGCAGCTAATTCACTTCATTTTATCTGTCAGTTTAACTGGAAGATTAAAATTAACAGACAATTTTATATCGATCTGTCTGACCTCAAAATATATAAACTGAATAATACATGTTTTTGTTTACTTTCTGTTTTTTGGAGGCAGAAGTCATGAAAGACACCTAGTAAGGCTGTTTGGAACAGACGTCTGCTAATTGTGATCTAAATGCTCTGAGTGCTGTTAAGGCTCTCGTACCATACCTAGACACTACAGCATATTGTCCTCATCCTTGTCCTCTCATTCTAAAAGTATAACAATCGCAGGATTAAAACAGGAATTTTACTAAGCATTTTTTACTTTATTATAACAAGGGAGAAAGCAGTACTAGTGACAGAGAAGGAAAAGACATTTCATTCAGAAGTATTCTGATTTTGCAGGTTGGACTTTTCTCTCCCTTATCTTGGAGAAGAGTTTTTAAAAAAATACACATTTTCAATTTTAAAGTGGATATTCATAGATGTTTGAGGGCAATACACTTTATTAATATAATTGTGTAGAGCAGTATTGGCTCTCCTTTTCTCTTTTTTTTCTTTCTTTCTTTTTTTTTTTTCCCCTTGGATTATTTTTTCAGGTGGTGTGGTTCTTAGCTCAAAGTAAAAGTAGCTATGCCGTTCTGTATTCATTGAGGTCTTATCCTCATGAATTAATTATTAGGATTACAGAACTCCTTTCTCTAACTTTTTCAATAAATATTTTGCAGTGATAAATCCCAGGAAACATCATGTTAGAGAAAACGTAAGAGAAACATAGCAAGGAATGTCATAATTTTTGAACCTAGTAACTGCTCAGTGTAAATCAGTAAATTTTCTTTCATCTTTCTTGAGCTCATTAGCTGTAATAAGCTTCCTAATCTGGGTCACTCATTGAAGTGGAAAATTCACAGGATATGATTATACTTACCTGTTGTTAAGATTCAAGGTTTTCTGACCTCTAGAGACCGATAAGGATAACTGTAGCCAGTGTTTCAACATTTTTCTGTGGGCATTTAGAAAATCTTGTAATTCAGACACACGAAACACCCCAGCACATTTCTTTACTATATCTTGATGTTAGCTTTCCCCCTTAACAGATAGTGCAGGTCACAGAAAGATTAAATAGGCAATAAATACCCATAGTATTAACAGACAAATGAAGTGGTGTTTGCTCTGAAAAAAGGTTTTTAAAGTGATCAATTGGTAATTAATTAATATTTTTTTTTCTCTTGCTCTGACATACTTTTTTTTTTCATTTTATACAATAATTTTAAAGAACGATTAGAAAGATGATGGAAATTGTATTTGTAAATATTTTAAAAGCTGAAAATAACAGTACACAATTTACTGCAATATAAATTTGAGTAAGAAAAGAATGCAGGCAACAGATAAAAGCAAAGACTGGAAAAAAATAGAAAAATGTAGTAATTGAATAAAGCAAATATTTAATGAAACAAAATAAAATAACAAAAATGGAAGCAGAATATATAAGGTTTAAATGAATTCCATAACTTTATTTTAATTTTCCTTCTATAGTAATATACTATGATATGATATCTCAAAGAAAATGATTGTAGTGGTGAAAGGAATGAGTTTTAACAGTGGGATAAATCGGTAACAGTTTTATTTCAAAAACTGAGATGTCTTTAGTTTTAAGTGCAGTATTTATCACTCAGCAGGAAATCTATTATGCAGGTTGGAGTTACCTGATATGTTTTCCTAGCTGTAGATTTTACACGTAGTGGGACTTTCAGTGTTTATGGGTTTAAAATTAAAATAAACCCAGAATCTTACAACTTTATGAAAACGTGAGCTTTAACTGTTTGAAAGGTGCACAAGAACTTCCTTACAGTGAGGTGACGGAGCACTGGAACAGGCTGCCCAGGGAGGTGGTGGAGTCTCCTCCTCTGGAGATGTCCAAGACCTGCCTGGATGCCTACCTGTGCGACCTGCTGTAGGGAACCTGCTTTGGCAGGGGGGTTGGACTCGATGATCTCTGGAAGTCCCTTCCAACCCCTACAATTCTGTGGTTCTGTGATTCTGTGAAAGCAAAAAGAAAAAAAATTGATTTGACTTAATCTTGTCTACAGGTAAAAAAAATGAAGATCAATTTATTATTGCCTGGACACATAAAAATTATTTAAAGAGATTATTTCAATTATTCTTTTTATTTCTGTTTATTTCTCTATATGCAGACATTAACCCTATGAATATCTAAGATTGCAAATATTCATTAATCAATTCTGCATGAAAACAAGCACAGAATGTTTTGTGTCTTTGGTTAAGAGCATAATTAACTGTTGCAAAATCTATGATGATATCCATGAATCATCACTGATCTTTCCTGATAAAGTACTATAAAGAAGAAAAATATGTTTTTATAAGGGAATAATTTACAAAGGGAAGAAATTTCAATCTTCTGGTTTTCTTAATTATAAATATGATTTTGAAACATACTTCAATATTATTCAACTATTGCATTTCATAAGATTGAGAGAGTTTTCTATTTTTTTTTCACTTATTTAGAATTTCTGATTAAATATCATACGCTTTCTTGGTAGCAAGTGAATGATTTTTCTACAGATGTTTTGTGAGCAAAATTCTAAAAGAAAAGAAGTAATAAGGTTAAGAGAAAGTAGACCATGATTCCTAAATGAAAGTTAAAAATATGTGATTTTTTAACATAAAGGGCAGGTCTGACTCAAACCAGAAGATTCTTAATGCCCAGCATTTCTTTATGCTTGGAGGTGTCTTTTAGAGTTAATCTCTTGATTCAAAGAATATCTAGTGGAAAGGTTTATTTTATTGCTGCTTATTATGCCTAAATCTAATGTAAACAAATTAAATTTTGAGTGTAAATTTATTTTTATATTCTCTTTAACCATATGTAAGCATTTTTCAGACAAGTATTAATTCACTTGAAATCTTGAATGAATCGTTTTGAAGGTAACCTTTGGATTGCCATGTCTCTTTGTCTTCCTATTTTATTTTGTGTTTGTGAAGTACTGTGGGATTATTTCTGTACTTTGCCCCTGTACATACGCTGCGCTTTCAGAGACTACAGGTGAACTTTATGACAAAATGTCAGTCACAAAACATAGGCTTTTTTATTATTTTTTTTTTCCCATGGAAATCTGCTTTCTTTAGGCTTTCAGATGAGTTTTACCAGTTATTCTGTTAATCAGCTCAAATCACTATAGCCTTCATATAGGGCTTCATATTACATATTCAAAGATCCGTTCCAATTTAACAATTACAATCTTAGAAGCATACAATTATAGCTGAGTCTGGATTTCTGATTGCACTGAGCAGCAGTTGCATTCCCTCCTCCCACATAAATCATATGAATTTTGCCACAGGAATTCATCAAAGTCCTTTACTTCCAAGAAGTAAGTGCTATTTGAAAAAGTTGTTAGATTCACTCTGCATAGATTCAAGCTTATTACACTGCGTTGATAACTTTGTCACATATCTCAAATTACAACAAAGTAATTAACAGAGACAGAAAATATGATTATATTTTTTTTGAAAATTCTGTAATTTCCATACACACTGGGTAAATTATTCATACTGGGTGTGGATTCTATTTTCATTTCACTGCACTGATAGCAAAATCACACTCCTAATTATAGCGATAGTAAATAAGAGAGAAAAGAATATACTGCTCCTCATTTCTGTAAAAAATTCTATTGGCACAGTAGGCACTAATTGAAATTTTTTATTGCATCACATTTCACATGGATATAGAAGTTTTGCAGCACATGAAAACAAGATATTTTGTGTAGGAAGAAGGAAGATACAGGGTTACTGTTATTATTATTATTATTTTAAGTGAATACTATTCTTGCTCTTTAGCCCTTTTCAGATGCTTACAGTTGTTCCTTTAAAGCTGTTGCTATTATTCACTGATGTGATATGAGCTGGGAGAAACACATTGCAGTAAAGGAAGACAAAAAGTAATCAGATCTTGTCATTACCAACGAAGTTTGCTGGCTTCACTTTGTATTGACGGAAGATGCAGTCCTTGCAAAACTAGCAATCTTGCTTTTGCGAATACTACAGTGAGAGCAGTGGTGACAGCAACTCTGTTCTGATACATATGAGTAGGAATTGGAGACCTGAAATGTGCCCTGCTCAGGTAGCTCACCCTTCATGAAAGGCACAGGAAAATAAAGCACTATGAACATTAGAAGTATAATTTAGATGCCTTGGGAAGCTCTTTTGGGAAAATAAAAGGTATTAATATAATAATTTGAAATCACTAACTTACAAAGTTACCTTAGGCAGGATTCCTTTGCTTAACAGGAATCATCTTAAAAGCAAGTTAATCTATGTACTGTCTCATCATAATCAGTAGAGACTTTATGGAGTCTATTTATTTGATTGTATAGTCTGATATGTATGAGTAGGTGCAATTGAACTTATTGTTCAGCATTCCATTGACAATAATAGGAACCTTGTTGTTAGGACACTATAAACAGACACATTTAATAAAAATCTGTTCTTGCTCCTCATTTGTAAGCAGATGAAAGCAGAATAGATGTCATTATAGAAGCATGAAGATGACACAACACTCTAGATTGCATTCAATAGACAGGATGCTGGATACACTAGTCAGAAGATGTGCAATTAAAACTGAAAAGATAATCTGCTGGTACAGAAGCAAAACATACATTTGGCTTTGATCCTGTATAATAATTTCAGTGAGAGTTAAGACTCTAGGGGGATGCAGAAAAACAATGCCTGAAATCAACTTTTATATACCAGAATATGCTATGAACAACCAGCTATTTCATGGTGTGTCATGGAATTGTATCATAGAATCATAGAATCAACCTGGGTTGAAAAGGATTCCAATGATCATCTAGTTTCAACTTCCCTGCTATGTGCAGGGTCGCCAACCATTAGACCAGGCTTCCCAGAGCCACATCCAGCCTTTTCTAGAATGCCTTCAGGGATGGGGCATCCACAACCCTCTAGGCAATCTGTTCCTGTGTGTCACCACCCTCTGAGTGAAAAATTTCTCGTAATATCTAAAATAAATTTCTCAGTTTAAAACCATTCCCCATGTCCTATCACTATCCAACTATGTCATTTCTACTTACACCAGAATTTCACTTTGGCTGTATGATATCTTAATAAAGTTGTATATTGATATACCATCAAAGAATATGTAATTTAGAAAACTCATTAGATGGAAAAAATTATGAAGTTATATTCAGACATTACAATTAATTATGCTTCCAACCGCAACAACTATCCCTGAACACAAAGTGCCAGACAAGGTCTCTGGGACTTATTTCCATCTCTTCTTTGAAGTAATCAGTAATTTCTTTGCATATGACAAAGAGCTTGAGAACAAGAGTTCATGCTAAAAAAGGGTAGAAAATTACTCAAGAGTGGAAGTGGTTGGATTTTAAATATTTCATTGTAAATCCACATTTGTCTGACTCTGTATTTGCTGGGCATGAAATTGTGAAGATTAACACACTAACTCTCTCTTACACTACGAGAGATACCTTCTATTTATTTCCATGGAAACTACAACAGATATGAAGAACATAGTAACACTGTTTGATTCTCAGGTATAAAAACTGTTTTTCAACATAGTAAACACCATTAGCTATGCATTTTTTGTCAGTGATGAGCAAGAGCCTGCATACTGCATTTATAAAAACTATACCAACAGAAGTGGTCCATTGTTGCTGCTGCCATTGCAAAAACATACCATCAACCTCTCTCTGTGCTATCATCCATAAATGTTTAGCAAGTATCAAGAATGTCAGTGGGTACAATTTTTGTTCTGTGTGAAGGAATTCAGTTCCTCACCTTGTCTTCATATATGCTGCTATGTCAGATGTTATTTTTTTCAGACTGCCTTTCTGCTGCCATCTGTCACATAGCAAAAAAATAGAATACTGGTGGGAAGGTTCAGCCCTTGCTGCCATACCACGGATATTCACATCTGATGTCATAATTCAACAAATAATTTACTTTTGTGCAGTCCTCATATTTACTTTAAGATGCCAAGAGGATCTTTTTTTTTTCTTTTTTTTTTTTTTTTTAAATTATAAAATTAAAGCATTCAGTGTTAAGGATCCCCCTCCTGAAAATTTTGTAAGGTAAGACATTGCTATTGTCTAATATTCAATACAAAGATACAATATATTCTGTCTGAGAAAGTTATGAAACATTTTTTTCTTGCTTAGCACTGAGCAAATTTCAATACTGTGCTGAGATTCTTTGCTACTAATGCAGTGGAGTTTGTTTCAAAGTAATATCTTTCTTGTTTGGTCTAGTTTGTCATGTTAGATGGGATGATTATTCATAAGATGGTAGCAGTATTACCAACAATTTTTTGGAAATGTGGGATGCTGATTAATTTTAGAAATGCTACTAAAAAAAGCAGATGTCAGTACTGAAAAACTGATGAGATCCAAAGAGTGAAAAGATGAAATAAGCTAAAACCAGAGTACTTAAATTAAAATATATAACAAAAAATTATATGTGTTACTAACTTTATAAGAGGTGACATAGAACTTTGCAGAGTATTAATGACTGAGAGGGAGAAATTGAATGTTAGAAGTTGTGCCTTGAGCCATTACCTAGCAACTCTTCATTAAGTTTCAAGAAATAACTAATATAGATTTTCTGTGTGTACTGAAATAAGATGAAACTCAAGAAAAAAACTGAGAACAGAAATATACATTTTTCCTGGGCATTAAGTACTTGTCTACTTTGTGTAATAGGCATTTGTGAATGCTTAGTACCTAGTGCATCTGCCAAAATGTCAAAATTTCTATCAGCAGATGCTGTAAAAAAGTAAGTAATATGCCTAATTTCCTTGTTACATGCAAATGAACAAGAATACATTCAATCAACAATAAAATCTCTCTGTTTACAAGAATAATTTATTAAAACAGAATCATATAACTCTTTTCTCCAGCAGTTTTGCATGCTAAGTTCAACTATATTATCAAAGTTAGAATTATTGCATTAACATTTTGCCATCCATTTCTGTGCTTTTGGTGACTGTCTTTTTGAGATCTTTTTGGACGTTTTTTACATTCTTACATAGTTTTTATATGTTCTTTTTCTACTGGAATTTCTCATTACCTTTTCTTCTAATTTTGCTTATCATAAATTCAGATTATTCAGCACGGTTGATTAAGCTTGGGACAGATGAGTCTGTTCAGCCTGGAGAAGAGAAGGGCATGGGGAGATCTGATAGCAGTCTTTCAGTATCTAAAGTGAGCCTATCAGAAAGGGGACAGAATCTTTAGCAGGGTCTGTTGTGATAGGGCAAGGGAAAATGGTTTCTAAGAGAGGAAGTATTTAGGCTATAAGGAAAGGAACAGGTTACTCAGAGATGTGGTGAATGCCCCATCCTTGGAGACATTCAAAGTCAGTTTAGGCTGGGTTCTGAGCAATCTGATCTATTTGTAATTGTCCCTGTTCATTGCAGGGGAGTTGGACCTTTAAAGATTCCTTCCAATTCAAATGGCTCTATGATTCTATGATGCCATGAATATAATTTATTGACAGAAATACAAAGAGTAACTGTCATTTACAGTTAACAAAAGAGATTTTGTTTCACACTGGGATAGTAACCAAATAGTATCCAGAGTAGCTGGATTTTTCTTTTTATTTTCAAAGAGGAAGGAAAGAATGACACCAAAGATATGATTAAATATTTGTTGCTCTTTTCCCCCTTTTTTTTTTAGTAAATTCTAAAAGCTTAACTCAAGTTTTAACTAGAGAAGAAGAGAGAAGATTCAGATTTTCTTAATTGTGATTACTGTATATAGTGATTTCTGCCACACTTTGTAATTGTGCAAAATCAGCTGGGATGGTTGAGTCAGTAGACATCCTCTTCCTTGCCTCTCTCTCTTTGATTCACTGTCATAGTAAATACAGCTGCTTGTTGAAACTGCTCATCAGATGGAGTTTAAAACCCAGTTACTCCAGTTACATAAAATAATGTTCTTAGAAAGACTTTTACTCACTAAACTTTGTGTCTGGTTCAGTGCTCTTAATGACAGGAAATTCTAGGCTGTTTTATTTTAGAAAAGCCGTGGAAACTTCAGAATGGACATTTCAGTTTAATAATGCATTGTTTAAACCATAAGTAGACTTACCACAACATGGTTATAATTATTTAAAAGTTTAACATAAAGGATTTGATACAAAACTAAAATTTTTTAAAATATGTAGCTTGATTTGAGATTCCTGGTTTAGAAAACAGAACTTTAAACAGAAAACTCAACTGAAAAATACAATATGAATATTCAGCTTTTGACAACCTCTAATTTCAAACTCCTTCCATGATTTTATTTTTGGGGAACTACAGGCCCATCAGCCTGACATTGCTGCCAGGAAAGGTTATGGAGCAGATTATCTTGAGGTACATCACATGGCATGTAAGGGACAAAGAGTGGATCAGGTAGAGCCAGCGTGGGTTCGTGAAAGGCAGGTCCTGCCTGAACAACCTCATTTCCTTCTAGGATGGAGTGAGCCACCTGGTGGATGAGGGAAAGACTGTTGATGTAGTCTACCTAGACTTCAGCAAAGTTTTCAACAGTCTCTCAGAGTATTCTGCAGAAGCTGGCAGCCCATAGCTTAGACAGATAAACTCTTTGCTGGGTAAAAAACTAATCAGTCTCTTCTCCCGTGTAACAGCAATAGGACTAAGGGGAATGGCCCCAAGTTGCACCATGGGAGATTCAGTTTGGATTTTAGGAAATATTTATTCTCCGAAAGAATGGTCAGGCACTGGAACGGGCTGCCCAGGGAAGTGATTGAGTTACCATCCCTGGAGGTATGTAAAAAATGTTTAGATGTACTGACCAACATGTTTTTTGGGGGAAAAATTCATGATAGGGGGATGGTTAGACTGGATGATCTTAGATGTCTTTTCCAACCCTGGATGCTCTGAGATTCTGTGATTCATTTATAGGAAATGTGTCAGGAAACTGTTAGTTCACCTGTTTTCCTCACATTCAGTTGTCCACAGCTCTTTCATTTTTATAGTAGTTGCATAGTATATAATTCAGAAAATGAAAACCAGAAACCAGATCCTGCTATTCCATGCAGTCAAAAACCATATGTGTGTCTATCTGTCTAATTATGGATATTTTTCTTCCTTCACTATGTCTTCGTAGTGATCTCTATTTCTCTCCCATCTTATCTTCTGCTCATCTTGCCCATCATCAGAAAAGTGGTATTTTTTAAAATGTTCACTAAAGAGAGGAATGAGATATTGCCTATTTAATTCAAATCTGGTTCCTATTTAGTTGAAAGGAGTTTTTGAGGATTGTTTTTTTTAACTCTTTGGAGTAGATCAAAGACTGTATTTTTTCCAACTGCTGCTTCTCAAAGCATTTTAATTCTGCAGCACTCAGGTAGTTTAGGCTGCTGTATAAAACATGTCTCTTGGCAGAGAAACAGATCCATAATTTTTTCTTGATTCTCTAAGCAACGAGTTTTTTAAGCCATTTACAATCTTGTTAATATCACTTCATGCCAGCATCATATTTTGCTTGATAATGTTTATTTCCTATCTTAAAGCTTATTATAAGGTGTTTTGTTTTTGTTAACCATTCTGTAGTTTTTTGTTTTGTTGGTTTTTTAAATCCTTTCTTTTTCTCTTCTTCTGAGTTTAGCTAAATCTGTGACATGGTAGGATTATGGCAAAAGCTTTTTTTCCTTTTCTTCCTTCTTTCTTCCTTTTTTTTCAGAAATTAAATCTGTATGGATTTATTTTCAAATGTGACTTTGATATTATGTCCTCTTTAGGGTTGTCAGGAAGCTGAGAGTCATGGACAAACTCCTGCTTGCACCCAGTTCTTTTGACTTTTCAAGTGGAAGGGTTGCAGGAACAGTGGGTAAAAGGAGAAAAAAATCAGGTGTTCAGAGGGTCAGAAAGGCAATTTCCATGATTTGTTGTCCAAAAATGAAGAAGACATTGCACAGAATGTTTATTCTTATAGCTGGAAGAGAGAAGCAGGGTGTCAAAATACCGTTGAGATCAGAAATTTATTATTTGAATCCAAATAATCTGATTCCCCTGCATGTTTGGCAGCATTACTGTGTGTGAAGGTTATTAAATATGGCAGGCTTTCAGTCCCAGGGAGGATTTTTAATTCATTCTATGATGAAATTCCAAATGTCCTTTCTTGCTTTTACGTCTACTTCAATTGCCCAGATGGTTGTTACATCTGAGAGATTGCTATTTTCTGGCTACACAAGCAGGAAGGCACTTTAAATCAACTGATCTCTTGTTTAAAAGGCATCTAAGAGGAATAAGAGAAAAGCACTGATATATCTTTAGAAGGAAAGTTAACTACATACTGGGGCTAAAATCCTGAATTCAGACAACTTGTTGAAGCCAGACTTTCATTGCACGGCAGTAGTAGCAATGCTTTTAAAACAGAAACAAGAGATTATTTCCTGTCAAGGAGTTGTGGAAAAAAATAATAATAATAAATTAATGCCTAATGGTAGACAAAAATACAGTTTGTTTTTTTAAAAAATGACCATCTTCATCTGTTGGATGACATAGAGGATAATAGGTTAATGTTATGTCTTTTAAAGTTCCCCAAAGACTGATGACACTACTGAAGTTAATGCCTTTTTTATTTTAGTTATGGGATATGGCTATTTTTTTTTTTCTGTTGCAGAAAGTAAAATACATTTTTTAAATGAATTTTAATGACAAACAATATTTATTTCAATATATTTATCAAAAATACTGTGAATGTTTTTGTTAAACACCATCTGGTTTCTGTGTTAGCTATTTGCAATTCAGCTCTTCAAAATGGAGTCCACGTGAACATGAGCAATCTTTCCATTTCCTAGACCTAAGGTTGTTTGTTAAAATAAAAACATTCTCAGTGTTGTCACAAAGAGCAGAATCTGTTCTTCCTCTTCCACCTTTCACAGCTGAGACCTAGAGAATACTAAAATCCTTATCAACATTTTCAGGCTATACCAGTGAAATTAAACTTTGGAGGAAAAATAGTACTTCCTAGTTTACAGTAATGTTTGGTGTTCCACACCAACTCCAACAAGTTCTTTAAAACGCTGGAGAGCAGAAGCAAACAATGAAAGAGTTCTTCACCTGGGGAAGAATAACCACGTGCATTAAAACTTACAAGCTAATCTGTTGAAAAGAAACTCTACAAAGTAGGACCTTGTTGTCCTTCTACTTTACCTAGTAGAAAGCTCACTGTAAGAGCTGCTGTTCAGGAGAAAATGGAAGTATAAAAGATTCTTTGAGTACTGAGGTAAATACTCATGGAACTCTACGTGAATAGAAAATAGTTTCTGAAACAGTAGCAACATTAATGCCTTCTATCTGGTGTGGATTCCTATCTTACTGCAAACTACCCTGAAGATGCAGAATACTTCCATTCTGTTGCTCTGTGGTTTTAGAGTTGCTGCTTGTATGTGCAGTTTTCACATTGAGCACAGGAGGAAATTGAAACTCAGAAGGTACAAAGAGTTTACATTGTTTTGGGAATGGACACCAATGAATGACTTCAGTGTAAAAGTCAACTCCTTTCTCAAAGCAGTGTAAGGAAAGTATACAGACTGCTAGGCATGTGAGGAAGGCAGAGAAAAAAGTGGAGAGTAAGAAGGAACTAAATCCAATACGTTATTTTAAGTGCTAAGAAACTCCTGAAAATATTATGAGAAACCATAGAAGCAAGCGGTTTCTCAAACAAGAGGACAAGGGAGAATAAGAAAACAGGAAGGATAAGCACACAGGCACCATAAAATCTAAGATGATGTAAGATAACAGAAAAAGATCCAGTGCAACAGAAGTAACCTAGGAAAATATTTCTTCCTGACTTATGGTCATCATGAAAATGACTTTTTGTTTCTTGTTGTCAAAGACAATAGGCAGATCAAAGAATATAAATAGAAAAAGCTGTTGCAGAAGAATGTGAAAAAAAGACAAATGAGTAATGTTGATGGATCCTGAACAGAGGAGAGACACCAGATGGAGGGTGGAATAACTTTGCAAATAGGTAGATTGCATGCACAAAAAAAGGGAGATGAACACAGATGATATAATTAAGGAATACTACGAGATAAGATTGACTTTGCTTTAAGTTGTATGGTAGTGAAAGAGATGAAAGATCAGTATACATAAAAATACATAAATATATATGTGTATATATATCCTATGAGCAGCAAATCTTCCATTTTCTCAGTTTGCTCTTTAAGTAAAAGACAACAAGTACAAAATAATTCCTTAAAAAGAAGCAGGCAAGTACTTAGTATGTTCTTAGGGTGCTCATCCAACACGGTGTAGTTATCTTACAGTGATGACTGCTGTCAACAGAGGAAATTAAGCAAAAGGTGTGGAGAGCTTGGAAGGATGGCGCTGTGGAAATGTATTATGAAACAGTATAGTTGAAGGAGCAAAAGAAAAAGATTACTCTATGCTACCAGTATAGTTATGAGACATGCAAAAGCAAGGAGTAAAGATTTAGAATATTATTTGTCTTGATAGAAGGCAATGAATATTGAATACGGAGATAAGGAATGAACTGATGTTACTGATGTTTACTGTGAACGCAGACTGTGTGACTCCACAGTCACTCAAAGAATAATTGAAATCAGGAAGAGCAGTGGTGTTTTATGATTTCACAATACATTAATCCGCATAAGACTGATGAGATTTAAACGACTGAATTTTGACATCTAATAGGAAACTGTAAAGAGAACTTTGAATCACTCTAACTGGTATAAACACCAAAGGTGTTGATCCTGTTCACACTTAATGCACTAATCATTTTTCGTTTCTAGTGTAACTTAAATCTTTCAATTTTTTTTTTCTCATACTTTCAATAAAGTCTTGCATTTAATGAAAAGAGTTTGCAAGCAAATTTTGTTCTGAATCCTAGCTGTGAATTCTAGATGAAAAAGATCACGGTCATTAAAGTAGACCTTAACAACAGATTTCTGGAAAAGAAGTTAAACTGATATATGTAGAGACTTAGCTATTTTAAATGTCTTTTTCAATGACTATGTTTGGAGGAAGAGTGAGATTTCTATGAAGTGGATCATATGATGTGTTTAGTTATATTTAGTTTTGCAAAAAACATCATTCCAAACTATTTCTGAAATCCTAAATAAAATAACTTAGGTTAAACAATAAATAATATAAATATATAAAACTGACTTAAAAGTAGTAATGAGGAAGAGAGATGTCAAAAGTGACAAATAAAACAGACTTTTAGCAATGAATGCTAAAGAACAAATGAAAGTGTAGTCACTGATGTGAAAATATATTCTTTAAGCTGACTGGCACGAAAAAGATAGTTAAAATTTACTGCATGTATAGATGAGGCAAATGAATCCCCAATAACTTTCTAAGAAGATCTTCCACTCAATCTTTGTTTTACATATCTGTGATATACAGATAATAAACTAGTAATCACATTTCATACTAGGAATATTTTCTCATACTGAAAATAAATAAGAAAAGTGTGATAAAAAAAAAAACTGTGCCTCTCTTCTGTTGTCAAGAAAACTTACATTACAGTGTAACCATTTAATGTATAAAATCCTAAAAGACTTCTGTTTCTTACTTCAGAGAAAAGTTTTCTGTACATTTAAATGCTCAACATGAAGGCAAACTTGTGAATGTGCCATAAAGAAGATGATTTAATGAGCTCAAATATATCCATGTGTGTATAATTAGAGAATGACATCTCATTTGTTTGTAGTTTGTTATGAAGTATAATTCATGTTTCTATGAAATAGCATGCTGAGCAGCTGCTTCCCTCTGTTGATGAAATCTCCCTGCTAGTGGAAGTTGCTTGCTCTGAGCAAGAGGAAGAGATGTTTCTGGGGCATAAAAGCCAAAGCAGGGGAACCGATCAAATTTTTAAAGGATCAGTTGTCTGGAGAGGGGCTGCAGAAACAAATATATATGTGTGTTTATGTGTATGTATATACATATATATATAAGGACATAGAACAATTAAGAATTGCTGTAACTGAGATTCAGGACTGAGAACAAGAGCATAGAAAAACCCATGAGTACTCAGTAACCTGAGGGCATGTTTTTCTAATTATAGTTGTTTCATTTATTTTATTTTCCTTAGAAAAGAGTTTCTCTGTGCAGAAAAATATTTGCTAGCATTCCAAGAAAATCTAACTTTTGAATGTGGGAACTATTTTAAACATTTTGGGATATTCATATTAAAGGGAATCTATTGGCAGCTCTGTCCTTCAATCTTGATGCATTTGGGTATCAACCTATAGGCTGCTCACTGTTCATATTAATATTTTATTTAAATAGACACGTTTGTTTTTTTTCTGGTTACAAATACACAATAGATCTTCTTTACATGAGATAATACAGAGTTGTAACAGATGGCGATTTGACATTCAGCCTTTAAGTGCACAGTTTTCATACAAGAGAATTAATGTTGAGAAAAAGCTTCTTCATAATATCCTTTCAGTCTCTTCCTGGCTGAACTGGGTATGAGCAGCAGAAGGTTTATGGTTTAATCTGTAGCAGAACTGCACCAAAACAAAGAAAGTCATTGACTATGCAGTGGCTTCTCATCCTTTTTACAAAGAAAAAAAGAAGGAACCAATACAAATATTTTGTCTCATATTAAGTCATAGATGTTGTCTACATCAATTTACAAAGACACCACCATATGTCTTTATATAGTGTTATATAGTGTAGAAAACACATGTGTTATGCTTGTTTTGCATTTAGTTTCCATGACATATTAATATATAGTCTTCACCTTTCTAAACTCAGTGTTCGGTGAGAATTATTTTGATAAATTTATAGAAACCATGAATTGAAATTATATTTTTTAAAGAAGGTGATTTAATTCTATTTATTTATTTATTTATTTATTGCTAACTTCTGTTTCTTTGTTTGTTTATTTGTTTTAGGATTTATTTATACCTGTGGTGGAACTTTAAAAGGACTGAATGGCACTATAGAAAGCCCTGGCTTCCCATACGGATATCCAAATGGTGCAAATTGTACATGGGTTATAATAGCAGAAGAAAGAAACAGAATACAGATTGTCTTTCAGTCTTTTGCTCTTGAAGAAGAATATGATTATTTATCATTATATGATGGGCATCCTCATCCTGCAAACTTTAGGACAAGGTAAATTATAAATATTATTGAAATATAGCTTGTATTAAAAAAGTATGGGGATATAATTAATCTTAAATGCCTCTAAATTGTGAATTATTTCTTATTTAGACTATAAGATATGCTTTGTCCTTACTGATTGTTCTAATCTATTTATTCTAAGATTGTTCTAATCTATTTGTACTTTAATTCTATTTAATGTACTAAAGAATTAGCCTTCATAAAAGTTATTGTCTCTACAAAATGAATTAAGAAACATACAGTCATGGATAAATGAATGTAAAGTGAAAATGAGGTAGTGAAAATCTCAGTCTACATGATCTTGTGGAACTTTTGCAATTTTTGTGACAAGAGGATCTCTAGAGAGATTAGAAAAAGACAATTCCTTTTGAAGTGGAAAAATGTTTTTTTCTTTGTTTTGTGTGTGTCTGTAAGCATCTTCTCACACAAACGGATCAAAAGAGTAAAAAATTATTTGAAAAATCAAGAGCTTAATGAATCCCAGAATATAATTTTATTAGTGCATCATTCAGAGCCGTGACACAAATGTCCACTTCTGGAAAGCTGTAGTTTGAGTGAGATACATTTTCACAGAATCACAGAATCACCTGGGTTGGAAGGGACCCCAAGGATCATGTAGTTCTAATCCCCCTGCCTAGCAGGGCCACCAAACATACACATTCAGGTCAGGTTGCCCAGGACCCCGTCCAACCTGGCCTTAAACACGTCCAAGGACGGGGCATCCACAACCTCCCTGGGCAGCCCGTTCCAGGGCCTAACCACTCTCCTAGTAAAGAACTTCCCCCTAACATTCAACCTAAATCTTCCCTCCTTCAACTTAAAACCATTTCCCCTAGTCCTGCTATTGTCAGCCCTTTTGAAGAGTTTACTCCCCTCCTGGGTGTAGGTTCCCTTCAGGTATTGATAGGCTGCAATGAGGTCACCCCGCAGCCTTCTCTTCTCCAGGCTGAACAAGCCCAACTCCCTCAGCCTGTCCTCATAGGGGAGGTGCTCCAGCCCCCTGATCATCTTAGTCGCCCTCCTCTGGACCCTTTCCAAAATCTCTATGTCTTTCTTGTACTGAGGGCTCCACACCTGGACACAGTACTCCAGGTGGGGCCTCACAAGAGCCGAGTAGAGAGGGACAATCACCTCCCTGTCCCTGCTGGCCACCCCTTTCCTGATGGAGCCCAGGATCCCATTTGCCTTTCGAGCTGCCAGAGCGCACTGCTGGCTCATGTTCAGTCTCTCGTCCATCAGGACCCCCAGGTCCTTCTCTGCCGAGCTGCTCTCAAGGACCGCTCCTCCCAGCCTGTACAGGTGCCTGGGGTTCTTCCGGCCCAAATGCAAAACCCTGCACTTTGCCGTGTTGAACCTCATTAGGTTCACCCGAGCCCAGCTTTCCAGCCTGTCGAGGTCCCTCTGAATGGCATCCCTTCCTTCCACCGTATCAACCGCACCACTCAGCTTGGTGTCGTCAGCAAACTTGCTGAGGGTGCACTCAATTCCCTCATCGATGTCATTAATAAAGATGTTAAAGAGCACCGGTCCCAAGACAGACCCTTGGGGGACACCACTTGTTACCGGCCTCCACCTGGACATAGAGCCATTGACCACCACCCTCTGTCTGCGGCCTTTCAACCAATTGCTTATCCATCGGGTCGTCCACCCATCAAATCCACTTCCCTCCAATTTGGAGATGAGGATGTGGTGGGGGACCATGTCAAAGGCCTTGCTCAGGTCCAGGTAAATGACATCGGTCGCCTTCCCTTCGTCCACCAATGCCGTCACTCCATCATAGAAGGCCACAAGATTAGTTAGGCATGACCTTCCTTTAGTGAAGCCATGCTGGCTGTCTCGGATCACATGCTCATTCTTTATGTGACCGAGCATGTTGTCCAGGAGGATCTGTTCCATGATCTTCCCAGGCACGGAGGTGAGACTCACCGGCCTGTAGTTCCCCGGGTCCTCCCTGCTCCCCTTCTTGTATATGGGAGTGACGTGACCCTTCCTCCAGTCGTCCGGGACCTCACCTGACAGCCACGACTTCTCAAATATGATGGAGAGCGGCTCGGCAACCACCTCAGCCAGCTCCTTCAGGACCCTGGGATGCACGCCATCCGGCCCCATAGACTTGTATTCATTCAGTCTAAGGAGGCACTCTCGGACTTGCTCTGCCCTTACAGTGGGGAGGGATTTACCTCCTTGGTCCCCACATAGAGGTTTGGGGATGCAGGGTTCAGGGACGTGAAAAAGACTAGAATCCTGGCCACCAGTGAAGACTGAGGTGAAGAACTCATTCAGCACCTCAGCTTTCTCTTCATCTGTTGAAGCCAGTTCTCCTTTTAAATTAACCAAAGTAGGTACGCCCGTTTTGGCCTGTCTCTTCTGGGCAATGTACCTGTAGAAGGTTTTCTTATTGTTTTTCACGTCCCTTGCCAAGTTCAGTTAATAACAAGTTCAGTTAACAAGTTCAGTTATTCAGTTCAATAGCAGTGTAAATCGTATTGCTCATATATTTACTACTAATATTTATCATGATAAAGAATGCAGCAAATATTCTCATTCAGGAAGCATCCAGTTTCATTTTCGCTTGCATAATGCTGCTCTAAAAAAGGGATCACATAGTCACAGAATCAATTAGGTTGGAAGGGACCTTGTGGGCAGGGTTGCCAACCACTTGATCTGACTGCCACTAGATTAATCATGCCTTGAAAGCCTTCAGGAATGGGGCACACGTAGCTTCTCTGGGCAGCCCGTGCCAGTGACTCACCACTGAGTGAAGAATTTCCTTCTAACATATAATTCAAATCTCCCCTCTTTTAGTTTAAAGCCATTTCTCCTTATCCTGTCACTGTCTGCTCATTGAAAAAGTGAGTATCCCTTCCACTTACAAACTCCCTTCAAGTACTGGAAGGCCACAATGAGGTCTCCCCAGAGCCTTTTTCTCTCCAAGGTAAACAAGCTCTGCTCTCTCAACCTTTCTTCACAAGAGAGGTGTTCCAGCCCTCTGATCATCTCTGTGGCCCTCCTTGGACCTGCTCCAAAATTTCTGCAATGGAGCTGCTGATCAAACTGAGGGAAAAGAAAAGGAAGTACGCCCATATTTCCTGTGGAAATCCCTGTGGAAGCAGGGATTCATGGCCTTGGAAGAAAAGGGATAGGGTTTCATAATGTTAAATATTATATAGCAGGTATTGATTTACTGATAATAATGTAAAAAAAATAAAGAGAGGAAGAATTCCAATCCAGAACCTGTTCTTCACAAATAGGTAATACATTACTAGAGGAAAATCAGAACGGTAAAACTCTTCATCTCAAGTGCAGGTTGTTAATTCTGTTTTTCAAATGCATAACATCCAGTAGATTTGGGAAAAGAATGGGAAGGGTGAGAAGACAGTGTATTTTATTTTTTATCTGTTTGCATTCACAAAACGTAATCAAATTTCATTCGTCATCATTTCCTTAATCTTATTGAAAGAGGTTTTTGTATGACATAAAGAAATTTCACAGTTGGGCTGTTTGTGAAGCTCATGGTCACCGACTTCATTCCCATACAGATTTGTATATCTCTGATTATTTTTCTCCTCAGATTTGAATCTTGTTGAATTTTTCAGTTATGAACTATCTTCAGTAATTGCTGAACATACTTAACTGGTAAAAATGGCACTAAATGGCAGCTAAACAACCATAAATGAAAGAAAAGAATGTCAGATATGGCCATAAAAGAAAGCGCCCAAATATCTACTTCTATCTTTTATTTTATTGTATATGCTTGATCAAGCAAATTGAATATGCTAGATATTTGCCTCAAACTATAAATAGAGAAAATTGAGAATAATTTAAAGCTGAGAAGACTATGTATGTATTTATATTTCTATAAAACATATTTTTATCACCTAAAAATAAAGGCAGTTTGCAGAAAAAAATAATATTATTGTGTTTGACTAAGCTTTCAGCATATTTCATTCTTCTGAGTATTTATATTTTCTCCCAGCTGGGACCAGAATGTTCATACAGCAGGTAGGGACAGTTAGGTAGCTGAGGACCAGAAACCCTAGATTGTAAACTAGTATATAGTCTGGACACTGGGGATGAACTGCAACAGAGTCCTAGGGCCCATGTGTAGGTGTAAGAGGGAATCACAGCTGAAGCTGATCATGGCCAGGAAGGCCTGTTGGATTCCTTCAGGCCTTGATTTAATATCTAGGACAAAATAAAAGGCAAGATTTGGATACTGCACAAAAATAGATAAGGGACTAACTACGTGAGTTTTTCACTGACTACTCTTCATATTACTCACTGAATTACTCACTCATATAGAAACAGCAGTTAATTTTAAAACATGCAGTTAGTATTGGTGATATGATGTATATATAGGTGGCTAAGAGAATGACAGCCCCAGTAGTGACATATACTTGTCTTTTACTTTACAATCTATATAATTGTTAGTACACCTATTTCTTAAGAAATTCCTGAGCATGGTATTTAATATACTTTCAATAAGTACCAAAGAGCTTTATTTTCTATTTTCTATTTTCTATTTTCTATTTTCTATTTTCTATTTTCTATTTTCTATTTTCTATTTTCTATTTTCTATTTTCTATTTTCTATTTTCTATTTTCTATTTTCTATTTTCTATTATTTTCTATTTTCTGTTTTCTTTTTCCTCTCCTCTCCTCTCCTCTCCTCTCCTCTCCTCTCCTCTCCTCTCCTCTCCTCTCCTCTCCTCTCCTCTCCTCTCCTCTCCTCTCCTCTCCTCTCCTCTCCTCCCAATATACAATATATAGCAATACATTATATATGACAATATATATTTTATATATATATATAATATATATATTTTACATAACAATAACAGAAAATTATAGTGCCATTATTTAGTTGCTCTGCTTCTTCATCTAGATATGCTGAATATGTGTTTCTTTTTTTAGTAGATCAATGCAGATGAAGTCTGGGTCAAATAGGTAGCAATTAGTCTTAGCTGTTAACATTACATAGCCTCCAGATTGTTGTATGTCACATATTGCCACCCTGGTAGCTACAGTAATCCTTTTCTTCTGATCAGCACACTATCATTTTTTGTTCCTTAAAATTCTAACCTTACCATTCACTTTTTTTTTTTTTTTTTTTTTGATAGTTTATATCTATGCTTATTAGTTACTATCTCCCAGCCAAACTGGCTACCTTATTTTGAGGGGGATCTGTGATGCTACCTTCTTTCTCCTTTTCCTCTATGTCAGGGTTTCTGTTTACAGGATTTCCTGCATAGAGGATTTCTTTTATTTATAATAAATCTAAGTTCTCTTTCTCTTCACACTTCCTTTATCCTTAGGTTATCTATAGTGCTGCAGTGCATAGCACAGTTTTCCTAAACATAGCACCTGGATGCTGTGCTATGTGTTGGCTCCATTTTGTCAGTCCAGACAGTTTTCTTGCATGTAGCTCCATGTTGGTTTATGTGTGTATATCCTCATGTTCTTTGTAAGTTCTGTCTCATGTGGAAAATTTCTTGCTTACAAAAACCATATAGAGACACTTACCAAATCATTTGTCTTATACTATTACCATTTCAGATCCCATCATTAGACTTGCCCTCCAAAATATTCTATCCTTTTCACCTGCTACAATAAAAATTACTCAAGCTAGCACAATCAGTAATTAATAATAAAATTAAGAAGAATAAAATTGTCTTTTTGAGGTTTTAGTTTAAATTTGGCAGAGTCAAAGTAAAGTTGATTATTTGGATATTTTGCCTTTAAGATGTATTTCAGGGTGGAACACTTGAAATAATTCCCAAGTAATACTGACAACTAGAAATGTGCAATGCTTACTTTTTCACTCTTCTGTTTAAATATTATTTGGTATAAACCAAAAGTTGTTGATAGTTAGTGGAATTTTACTGAACATAAAATATTTCCGTAATCATCAGAGGCAGATGTAACTTGGAGGTTTTTCCACTCAACCTGTTTTTACTACATCCTAAATAAAGGTACTTTTCTTCTCTCACCGCTATTCACTTTTCTCCAGATTTGCAACCAGAGCAGAAACAATGAGTTGATTAGAATCAAATAAAGGACTCAGCACTTTGAAATACCTCCAAATAGCTGATCACTCTGTCATTGATTTTTCATTAAGCCGAGCCACTGTTCTATAGCTTTCTTCATTATTTGCATGAAAAGAGAAAACACTGAAGGAAAGAAAGAATTTCACTTGAGAATTTATGGGCCAGTGAAAAAAACAAGTAGGATAACACTGTTCTCTTAAAAATAAATAAATAAATAAAGGGAGAGAGAGAAAAAGAAAAGGGCTGAGTTCCAGTAAAAAATCACTGAGGAGGAAGGGAGAAAAAGGAAAAAAGATCAGAGAGTAAAGCCGATTTGATAGTAGAGTAATGGCAATTAAATATATGGAACAATGGCACCAGCAAGTAATGAGGAAAATGATGGAACAGATAATGGAATTGAATTAACTAAACCTAAAAAAATATCAAAAAAAAAAAAAACAAAACACGAGATAATATGTAGAATTTAGAAAATATGGTCATACAGTAGTAAATACAACAAAACCTGTAGGCAAGAGAAAAAAAAAGATAAATGAAATAAATGTAGCAGAATGTAATGATAGACATTCAAGACTTTTGGACTTGAGATGTGATTTTTGAGCAGGAGAGGAATTTATCTTCTGGAATCTGAAAAGACTACTTCATTAAGAAAATACACTGAAGCAATAAATATTTAGCATTTTGATTATAAAAAATGAAAACAGAGAGAACAGTTGCTTACGTCAAATAAGCTACATTCTTGGGTATATTTTGATAAGATGTTATATTTCTAGATACCCACTGAAGGTGAAAGGTAAAAAAATTAACTAAATCTGATGAAAGAAAATGCTAGCTTAGAAAAGGGAGAAGACATGAATTTATAGGACTTCCTGATATGACCTTGACCAAACTACATTAATCCAATGTGCTTCCATTTTTGCATTGCAATGTACATGTAATACAAACCTACTTCTAAAGGTGTGACAGAAACTTAGATTGTTAAAATCTATACACAAGACTGAAGTAATTTTGTTAGTTAAATACTGGTTAATATTAAAAAAAAAAATTAAATGAAATTTACAGAGAGAGAAAAGTTTAATTTATCCTATGTTTAACTGCACTAGAATTTTCTATGAAATAAAAAGGATTTGCTTTCTTGCTCAGAGTTTAAATCACTTTCTGTATGCCAGTCTAAATACAGTACTAAAGCAATGTATAAACTTACTGCATTTTGCAAACAGAGAACATTCCTTGTAAACTTTTTCCTTATCCCTATAGTTATTTTTAAGACTATACAAAAAAAATCTGTTCTTGGTCAAATGTTGTTTCTTCTTATCTATGGCCAACAAGAAACCAATAAAGATAACTGTTGCTGCAGATTGCAAATAGATCTTCTCAAAATCCTTTACAGTATTATTAAAAAAGTTGATAAGAACGGCACTCTAGAGTAATAAGCACAGAGTTTTCAGAGCTTGTATTTTTAGTAGAATGCTGGCTGTTAGAATAAGTGAAATGAAAAGGGCAAGTACACTAATCATAGAATCATAGAATCAATCAGGTTGGAAAAGACCTTAAAGATCATCGAGTCCAACCGTGACCTAACCATACTACCCTAAATCTAACAACCCACTGCTAAAGCATGTCCTTGAGCACCACATCCAAATGCTTTTTAAATACATCCAGAGATGGTGACTCAACCACCTCCCTGAGGAGATTATTCCAGTGCTCAACAGCCCTTTCTGTATAGAAGCTTTTCCTGATAGCCAACCTAAACTTACTCTGGCACAACTTGGGGCCATTTCCCCTTGTCGTGTCACCGTGCTCTTGTTGTCAGATGCTTGCCTTTCAGGTATTGGAAGACAGCAATAAGGTCTTCCCTCAGCCTCTGTTTTCCCAGACTGAACAGCCCCAGTTCCTTCGTAGGGCACATTCTCTTGCCCTTCACAAATCTTGTTGCCCTTCTTTGGACCTGCTCCAGAACCTCTAGGTCCTTTCTGTACTGACGTGCCCAAAACTGAACACAGTCCTTGAGTTGAAGCCTCACCAATGCCAAATACAGGGGCAGGATGACTTCCCTAGTCCTGCTCACCACACCATTCCTGATAAAAGCCCAGATACCTTTGGCCTTCTTGGCCTCTTGGGCACACTGCTGGCTCATATTCAGCCAACTTCAGTATTCAGTATATCAATACACCACGTTCTCTTTCCATCAGGCAGCTTTCTCACCACTCTTCCCCAAGCATGTAGGGTTGTCTGGGGTTGTTGTAACCAAATGCAGCACCCGACACTTGGCACTACTGAAACTCATATAGTTAACCTTGGCCCATCAATCCAGTCTATCCTGGTCCCTCTATAGTCCCTTTCTCCCCTCTGGCATAAATAAAGTAAAAAATGGGGAGTGTTGTGAAGGGATAGCACGTATGCAGATAATGTTTCTGATAGGCGTTTATTACATTTATTTCTGTAATATCAATAATTTAGGTGTTGAGTAAGACTTGACAGAAATGAGAAGATGAGAAGAGGAAGATTCTATAAAGCAAACCCAGACAAACTCTAAAATGGAACTACTGCCCAAAACTCTTGAGTGAAAGCATTTGTACTTGCAGAATCTCTCTACAATATAAATTTTTGTATACTGTAGTATTCATACTATCACTTTGAGTGTACCTGTTTGTAAATTGCTGAAAGTATGGTGCAGTATTGAACTGTTATTTCTTTGTAACCTGTCTTCACAGAATCTGCATATTACTGACTCCATAGACACAACCTTAATGAAAAGGTCTCAGGGGCATGTTAATCAAGCTAATTGCCTCTCATAGACCTTTGATTATTAATTGCTGCAAAAACATTCTTTGCCTAGACCCAACTGCATTGTAAGTTAAAGCAGATCATATGAAAATGAATCATGTTTCTCATGGTATCTGTTAATTATTTTTAAGTCTTCTATGGAATTCTAGTAATTATATGAAATAAAAGTCTATTTAAATTTAGAATTTAAAAATTATTTTATATATAAATTTGTTATTAGTCATAATATTCACCCATACCAACCAAAGAAGAAGAAAATCAAGCAAACCCTTTCATTGGGGAAAAAAAACAAACAAACAAACACAAAGATGATAGAAAAAATGTTATTCAATGGATAAACAATTTTATTTATTTATTTATTTATTTATTTCCAAAATAAATCCTTTATAAAGTACTATAAATAATTCTGTTTCCATATACAAATATTATGTTCCATGGCTTAATCTTGATGTGTATTAAAAGATTGTAGTTAAGGTTATGGATAGGGCAAAAAATTAATTCTCTGTTTTATCATTTAAATGAAAACCAATTTATTTGATTAGGTTTATTCCTCAAATATTAGCTTTAAATGTATTTCTGAATTCTTTTTTCACAATATTTTCACCATCAAACAATTCATATTCAATTTCTAATTCCATTCCACATTTCTTAAGAAAATTGTTTTATCATTTTCTGTTCTATAATTCCAAGATGACTATAATTTAATTTTCCTATCGTATTTTTTTAAATTTTATTTTATTTTTATTTTTATTATTATTATTATTTGCTACTTTAAATTCAGTCTAGGAAATTATCACACTTGAAGATTTTTTTAAGATCTTATAATTGCCTTAAAGAAAGTTACAGAAAGTACTCAATGAAGCTTTTATACACCCTGAAATAAATTTCAGTCTGGTTTCTGTTTGCACAATAGTGCATTCCTGAGATATTGCTTCACATAATTTGCAATAAACGAGATCCTGATAGACTTCTGCTTTTTGGTATACTGAGCTTTGAAACTGCATTTGACAGAATTGTCCAGCATTATGTAGAGGACTTTAAAAAAATCTCAGCAAAAGTCACAATCTAAGAAAAATACTTCTCTGAAATGAATGTGGTACTGCAAGCATGGAATTGCATTTATCTGTGTAGTAGAATGTTGAATTCTCAGAACATAATCTAAAATAATTTTTCATGATGGACTTTTCTTAGTGATGATGGTAGAACTTACTTTGTATGAAGAGGCAATACTTTATTTTGAAAGGACTGTCTTTAAGAGTGGAGCAGTGCAGGTACACAGAAGTGTATTATTAAAACTGTAAATGTAGTTACCTAGTTACTGCTGCAAGAATAGTTCTAGTTATTTCTTAACATTTAAGGATATTAGAGAAACATTTTCAATTTTTGGAACAATGGTAGTACACTGAGCAATTTATTCATCACAGAATGGTGTTATGAACTATATTGTCAAGCTATACAGGAAATTGAGAATAATATTCTACTTGTGCTTTTATTGTTGTCATGGGTAAACTACCTTTTGTTCCAACACTAATGACTTTTGGAATGACTACCTATGTTTATCATTTATTAGAAAAAAGTATCTATATAACTAAAAAGCTTTGTACTTCTACATGCTAACAAGTTTGTCTCAGACGAGTTACATTTTTCAGGGGCCCTTTATGTATATTAAAGTAGGAAGACTGGTATCAATTACCCAGTGATTATAGATACCTCTTATTTTAATGGAAATATATAGAACTGAACTGTAAAGGAACTAAAGATGAGACTCAAAGCCCATGGAGATGATTGTGAAGTTATCCAGTGATTACACAAGGAGTTCTGAAATAAATTGAAGAAAGACTTAGAATTTCAGATGTGTACAGGTTAAAATTACTTGCCTGACTTTTTTTTCTGTTTATACTAGATTTAAGTGGTTTGTTGTCTTTTCTGTAAGAAATAATTCCACTTATCATTACTATTTATTCCTATTCCCATCATATCATAGGAATGGTCTGAAAAGAGTACAGTTTTAAAATCATACTTACTGTAATTTTATTTGAAAATCTGAAACTTAACTATGCTGAGAGGAGACTTTCACATTTCCTAGAAAATCTGCCTTTTATTTTTGTGAGGATAGAAAAACAAATTGTCTACCTGTGCCGATAGTCTGTGTTGAAAAGAGATTAGGGAAATGAAAAACCGCATTTTCTAAGTCTGAATTTTATATTTTTATTTTTTTCTCCCAGGGAAGGACTCTCATTTTCAATTTTAATTCAATATGTATTTTCTTTAAAACTGCTTTAACCTTCCTGTTATAAACTGTAGAAATGTGAAAAGTTTGCTATGGCTTTTTAGTAGCTAAGAATCTCCATCTCTGAAGTGATTTATTCTAGTTGTTGTTGTTATGCAATGATGTCTCTATATTTAAAGAAAGTGAATTTTTCCATATAAAATCACAGATTCTGAACCACATGCAGTTGAGAACTGGATGCAGATACCTTTCCCTCCTTCACCTGCCTTCCCTACTACAATGTTAACTTTTTACCAGAACGGCAATAACATGATGACAATAATGTCACAGGCATTGTTTCATAGATAAATTTCAAAGCTCTTGTAGAATTTGAAGATGCTCTGGACATTCCCAGTACATACAGTGGTGATAACTAAAATATGGCATCTCTCCTTCTACTATTTTGATATTTTCACAAGTTAAGTTAAAGTTACAAAAGATAATTCAACTCATTTAAAAACTTGCTATCACTTAAAGAAGCAAATCTTTCTCCTATTTTCCTTTGACTTTGGCCGAGTGATCTTTTCCTTTGATTCTGTCACTCATTGGACACACCTTTGTATATATGCTTCCCTTTGCTAACTGATTTGACTTGGATTTATTTTTAAATTTTTAAGTTCTTCACTAGTTTGGTTAGATGAATCATTTCAGACAAAAGTGTTCAAAGAACTGTGAAGTCAATGATAGAACCATGAGTAACATGGAAGAAACAGAATTCCCTCTTCTGATGCTTAGAAAGCTCCAAGATCAGTACTGTAGCATTCATCCTAACACATCTTTAGGAGGAGAGTACACTATAACATTATCATGTTTCAGCTAGAGGCTTAAAATAAGCAACATGTACTTCACTATTTAAAATAGTAATAATAATAATAATAATAATAATAATAATAATAATGTTACTTTAAGGACCCCGAATATTTTTGATAGCTGTAGAAGTAATTCTTGAAATATGTTTTATTCTGATAACTTTCCCTATCCAATAACCAGCTGAATTTTTACCACAGGGATTTTTAAAAATTGTTTCATATGGTAGTGAGATATGGCTCTCTCACTTAAAATTTGAAAATTTTCTGGCTATTTTTGATGTGTTAAATTAAATTTACTGTTATAAGAAAAATAATTATTTTTAAATCTTCTTTTATTTATGATGCTAAAAATGAGTGAAGAACTGTCTAATTAAAGTTTCACATTAGTAATGGATACTGGGAGGTTTTAGAAATTTAATTTGTGAAGAAAATAATGATCAAGCCAAAACCTCACGAGTAATTTATTGTTTAGTTAAAAGCAGCTGCTCAATTAAAAATCTTAATCTTTGCCCTGTGATCATTACATGAATAGTTTTGCATTTTGTCAGGGAAAAAGTGTCATTTTCACAAAAATTAATTACTTCATAAATCATATGTTGATTTGTCAGTGAATTTTTGAATGCATTTCTATTAACATTTTGAGTGAGATTTAAACTTGAGCACTGTTAGACCTTTCTGCTCTATTTTGTTTATTTTATATGCTATTAAGGCAAATGTTTACTTGTTTTAAACTGATTGAATAGGCATATAAAAACACAGGGGCTTCTCCTATTCACATCTGAATTGGAATTCTTTTATAAATTATGGATGGCAAGAAACAAAGATAAATTTAACACATGTTCCCTATCCCACACTTTGTTGGCTCAACTACACTCATTATTTCTTATCTCCTCTATCATCCCCTACCCTGAGTGGTGCAGGAAGGATGGGGAAAGAGCAGTGGTTGGTTGATAACTCTGCTCTACTTCTCCTTCCGGCTCATAATTTCCCTTACTCCACTCTGGGTCCGCCTTGGGCCACAGTGTAGATATTTGTACCACTATGATCTCCACAGACTGTAAAATCTGCTTCAGTGTCTGAAGTACTTTCTTACCCTCATTCTTTTCTCACACTGGCATTTGTAGAGCCACTTCCCACATTTTTTCCTCTTCTGGATTCATTGGGAAATAATTGATTTTCTTTGTCGTGTCTGGTATGGTGCTATGTTCTGACTTTAGGAGAAAAACAATGTTGACAACATCACAATATTTTAGTTATTCCTCAGTAGTGCAGTACAGAGCCAAGAACATTTCAGCTTCTCAAACTGAGGGGAGTGAGAGAGTCCAGAGGAAACTAGGAACTGAGAAGGGATAGAATCAGGATAACAGACCTAAACTGGCCAAAGAAATATTCCACATCATATATGATTATGTAAAAATTATGAAACTGTGGAGAGTTGGCTGGGGAAACCAGCCCCTGCTTAGGGTCTGCCTGGGCATTGATCAGATGGTGGTAAGCAATTTCACTATGTATATTTATATGATTATCATGAATTATTACCATTACTATTATTTTTTCTCTTCCTTTTCTGTTTGGGTAAATAGTTTTTATCTCAGATTATGAGTTCTACTTTGTGTTTTTAATTCTGTCCCCATCCCTCTGGGAGGGAGAACAGTGAATGAATGTCTGTGTGATACTTAGCTGCCTGCGAGGTTAAACTACAGTAATTTATTTTTTTTTCCTGAAACCTCGTGCTGCCTATCAGCATATTACCCTTTTGAAAATTTGCTTTCCCAGAGGCACCACTACCTGGTGTCTTCCAGATGGAAGCTGCTGGAAATGGTTGGAACCAGCTGTCAGACAATAGCTTCTTTTCCCAGAGACTCTACTGCTACCAAAAGCTTAAACATGAAACAAATGCCCATGTAGAACACACAAATTACAGAGTGAGTCTCAAATTAGTTACAATAAAAATCAAGCAAATTAGCTAGAATTTTTTCTTGAATCACAAGATTTTTTGTCCCTTCTACAACCAGCAATTCTTTCATTGATGTACTGCTTGGTTATTAACTACTGTTTCAGCTCATTTTGAATTGCTTTGATAAATAATTTTTGGATTAATAACTTTTGAATTGGTAAACTACTTCAACAAGTAAAATTGACATTTTTCACTCAAATTTCATGGGATTTTTTTAATTATTATGTAGAGATGGATAGCTTTTTAAATTATAATAGTTATTTTCTAAAAGTATAGCAGAATGCTATCCAAGAGTACGATCTTTGATTATTTGAGTATTACTGAAGAATGAATATTGAGACAATAGAAAAGGTTTGGAGTATGAAGGATTAGAAATGAACATATTGCAATTTCAGTTGTTTGAGACTACTTTACTTTCTAATACATTGATGGAAAAATAGTTAAACAAATCTGCCAAAAATGCAAAAGGGTAAGTCATTATTTCTGTATCCAAAATTCACTAAAAATGTGAGCTGTGATTTTATTTCCATCATGATGCAATCCATCAGAAGTCCTTTGGAGCATATTTGAACCTGTCTTAGATTAGGGACTGTTGCTCCTTGACATTTTTGCCTGTGATGTTCTTGGAACCTGCTATTTAGGTTCAGCCTGTTATGATGAAAACTTGGAATGTCATGGGTGCATAGATAGATCCAAGAATATGTGTATGAAAAGTCCACATCAAACAGTTAAATTAAAACTAATTTAGCTCTGATAGTTATTAGAAAAATCAGAATTACGTCATTGTGAAAATACTGCTGATTTGATTGCCCATATTGCCTAAGAGAGTCTCAAATAATTACATATTTAAATGTATATGCATAATATAAGCAGTAGTTCTTTGCTCTCAAAAATTATTTGATTTCATTTTATTTTTTTTATTATTTATTTATTTGTTTGTTTGTTTTTGTTAGGACTGAACATCATTTTTACCATTCCTTTATTTAAATAATAAGTAAATAAATAAAAAATGCACCCCAAACATATAGTGGAAATTAAGAATACTAAGAAGTCTGTGCAAATATAGAAATAGGTCTGTAAGTTCTGTACAGTATATAAATAGCAGCATGTGCTAACAAAGGTTTATAGCTTTGCAAAATTATTAATTTTTACTTTGGTAAAGAATAAACTCCATTCATTCTTATTAGAAGCTATGTACTGAAATCTATCACCTTCACCGCTTCACCTTCAAACTTCCTTGCATGCATATTGTCATGTTAGAGATTGTGTTTCTCTGCGTTCTCTGCATTGCCTTAATATTTTCTTCTGAGCTTTGTTTTGTTCCCCTCTAGTCTCCAATTTCTACTTTCTTTAGATTAAAGACTGTGACAAAGAGCTTTCTCCGTATGGAGACTTGGGATTTTGCAAGTCTGAATCTTGGCGTCTTTTTTCTTGTCCTCTGTTCCTTAACCATGAAGAAGAGTACTTTCCTACTTTGGTATACTGTGGCAATAAGTGTATAAAGTTACAAAGTAGTCTTGTATTTAAGATCACATATATCATGGGAAAGAGGCTGCTAGTAGACAGAAGAATTTGAATCGGACATAGTATATTTTATAGACTATTAAGGGTCAAATTTCCTAGAGAGGCTGGGATCTTCATCCTCAGATTTTACAACATTCAGCTGAATACAGCCCTCAACAACCTGATGCCTCAGAGCTGACCTTACTTTGTGTAAGAGGCTGGATTAGAGCCCTCCTGAGGTCTCTTCCAAGCTGAATTACCCTGTTTTTCTTTGTTGTGTAATTAATATTTTGGGATATTAAGCCAATATTTTTTGCAGTTACTTTCCTATGCTATTTTATAGTTTTAGTTGGACAACTTTTCTATGTATGTAAATAATAAGATTAAATTAAAGTTTTAAATTGCATGGAAAATCCAAAATAAGTCTGGAAAAAATCTGCTTCTTTCTCTTGTAGCTTTCATTACAGTTTACAGTGAACACAGGGTAAAAGAGGCTACAATGGCTAGTATTGAATCTCAAGAATTATGCTGATATCAAAACCCAGCATTATGACATTGAAAGACCTGTACAGCCTTGTGTGTGAGATACGGACCATTCAATTTCAGGGAATTAGAAGTATTAAGCTAATACTTTCTGAGCTTCTTAGAAATTGGAGGTTCTTACACAAAACCAGAGATATACTCTTAGATAACATTTCCAGATATGTTATTTTTTAAAGTAATTTAATTTCTTAACTCCTTCATGAATATAAAATCATCATGGATGTTTAAACAATGTATTTAATGCCATAGATATCAAAGATCTTAATGGCAACATGCATGCTTCAATTTTTAAAAGCATATTTCCTCGAATTTCCTGTTTTTTCCCTTATGATTAACTACTAATTCTCCTTAAATATTTAGTATTCTGTGCTTTTGCAACTTTCTACTAGTATATGCTCAGTTTAGTGTTCATACATAAGATATGTTTATCTACGATAAATTACCATGGAAGAAAATATACAAGGCTACAAGCCAGAATGAAACAAATGCAAGATTTCACACTATCATGAAAGAGGGTAACTAGAGGTCAGTGGGGAAATATTTAATTTTAATTTGACAGTCAGAGTCTGGGATGATAAATTGAAAGACTGGTGTATACAAAACTTAAAATTCATAGTTTATAAAGAACTAATTTTGCGAAGTTATAATAAGTTGATATATTTTATGTTTCTGTATTATTTTATAAACATCAGTGCCAAACATTTCTTATACTTCCCACATTAGCTCAGAAATTAGCTCAGTCCTTTAGTCCAGAACTGCCCAGGCAAGTGTTAGCTTCCCGGAGTCATTTAAGAGATATATGGATGTGACACTTAGGGACACCGTGGTCTTCATAGTTCTAAGTAATTGTTGGACTTAACGAGATCATGGGTCTTTTCCAACCTAAATAATTCTAATATTCTATGACTTAAAGATGCGAATATCCTTGCCTTATCCAATTTTAAATGAAATATCCAAAATGAACTACATTTGAAAGTCAGTAATGAACCGTAAATAAGCTAAAAGTGTGGATCTAGGGAGGAAAAGTTTTAAAATTGCATATTTAAAAGGATAATCATTATTTTGTTGAACAGCAATTATCTGATATACCACACTAACACTCAAGTAAGCAGTTTATCAAGGTGTTTCTCTGTATGAAAAATTCAGTACTGTTTTCCATCATTTTAACTTTACAGTTATGAAAATATTGCCTTAATTTGATACTATATGTGAGAGCTTGTCTTTCCCTAAGGGCTTGTGTCTTCCCTTAAGAACTTTAGCTACTTTGCATGCAACTAACATTTCACCTGATAAATAACTACAGGTTTATCTCAAGAATTACCAAATAGGTAGAAAACAAATCAGTGATGAAATTTCAGAATTTCCAGTAAGAAACTTAGACTTTGGAACCAGAAATCTGAGAAAGAGAGAGAATATAATTACGTTTGGAGTAAGGGTCTATTGGTTTATGAAAATTCATTTTAAAAAGAAGAACAAGAAAACAGATGTTCAACTATTTAACGCTTGTATGGATATATTTTGTGAATCTATAATGTGCAGAAATATATTAATATGAAGTTACATGCCATATTTTTTCCATTAAATATATCTGAAAATGAAATGTTTGAAATAATCATATAATTTTTTCTTATTGATTGAAAGAAAAAGTATTACTGCAGATTTTCTTAAATATTCAAACTCAATCATACTTTCTTATATTTTTTATATTTTAATTAACCATTTTGTCTTAATGCAGCAAGAAGCTAAGCATTTGAGGACTGAGATAAAAAATTACTTGCTAAGATACAAAGAAAAATGGAAACAAAAATGTGATGATAATTATATATATACATGTAGAAAGGTAGATCTGCAGTTCAATTATTTGCCACCAGCCAATTCATGCCCAGCTGAAAATACAGCTGTCTACAGACTGATGCCTCATTGACAACTTCCCACAATGTGCCAATTGATGTCCAGCAATCCCAGAGAAACAGCTGACATCTGTCAATTCTTCCCAGTCTTATGGCCTTCCTCATGACATCACAGGGTATGGAATAATCCCAGCCTAGTTCAGGTCACCAGTCCTGGTTCTGCCCTGCTCCCTGCATCTGCACATAAAGGCAAAGTCTATTCTCTACTGAGAGCCTTGTCCTGACCTTGGGTGTGCTCACATCACTCAGCAACAACCAAAACATTCATACACTATTAACATGGTCTTGTTTGCATCCAGGATATTAACAGTGAACAGAATACTTACAAGTTCCTGCAGGCCTAAGACAGTGTTTCGCAGTCTTCAGTTTGACATTCCACATTACAGTATACAGTAATGTAATACAGTACTGTACAGTATACAGTAAAGTATACAGATTCCTTTCAAAATAGTAATAAATACAGAAAGAAAAAAAAAACAAACCCAAACCTAATTGACAGTACATTTAAAATTGTGCAAAAATTCCTCTTTTCTACACCTTTTCTCTTTTATTCATTTTTTCTCACCTTTTTGATGTCTCTTTGGATTCTCAGCTGCTTTGCTTTACATCAGAAAGATGGAAGTTGTTCCAGGTGCTAGTTATGATGAATAACCAGCAGAATGAATTCTTTGCCAAAGTGTGTGATGGTGATGATTTTTTTCTCCTTTGTCTTGGGTCAATTTGGGGCACTTTATACATGAATCTAAACATATCTCATGTACTCTTTCTTTTCTCTGGCTCTCAGTTAAGTAAATATATCTGTTCTTTACAGTGGAATGATTGCAAAAGCAGTGCCAGATTCATGTTACTGAAATTATTTTACAAAATGTCATAATTTCCATGCAAATACTATCTAAAACCTAAATACATTTTATGTCTTCATATGATATACTAAATTTCACCACTTTTACTACTGAAGTTTCAGAATTTCTACATTTTAAATGTTGTTTGGAAGAACATCTGATTTTTTTCTAACGTAGAAGATCTGAATGAAGCAGTCTCTCACCTTTTTTTCTGTACTTCCGAAAGAGTCTATTGACTCAACCAGATATTTCATATTATCACCCAGATAATTTCATATTTCCAATTCACAACTTCAAAGTCTACTTGGTATTGACATAATGCATTCATTTCCTATCAGCATAAAGAACCAGTCAAGCTTGAGAAAATACCAGTAGGAACAAAATAAACTTCAATATAATCATGCATGAATTCCATGCTATAGAATCCCAGTCTATACATTTGCAGACTTTTATTACTTTCATTTGTACTTTCATTGAATTACTTTCATTCTGCAACAGTTTGATCAAATGTTCCAATCAAATCTACAACTGGATACTATTCCAAATTTAATTTGTTTTTTTTTAGAGTTGAGACATAAAGACGTATTTTCTTCTCAAACTCTTTGTAGGGATAGTACCTTAGATGCCATTACCACAGGAGTCAGTATAAGTTACTTTTGGAATTTTATTATATATTTGAGAAAATACTGAATGAACATCTTCTAGAATCAAACATGTAAAGAGCATAAGAACTAAAAATAAAAAATAAATGCATATCTGCCCTAGGATGTTTGTTTGTTTGTTTGTTTGTTTATGCTAAAGTAGTAGAACATAAAAAAGTGATTGCAGTGTGCACAAGATGTATGTGTATTTTGAATCCCTAAGAAATATTGCCTGGTCTCCAGCTGTTTCACTTCATTAGGTATTTCGAGTTTGAATAAAATATTTATATAAATGAAATAAAGTACGCAAATGGAACATGAGATAAAATTGATGTAGAGATAAGGGAAGGGAGGGGAGGCAAGAAAGAAGGAGGGAGAGAGGAGGGACAGGGAGGAAAATCATCACCAATCAGAATCTTTCATCTACTAGAGGAAATTTGAAGTGTTGTTAATATATGGATGACATCAGCTACTTTTCTATGTGTTCCATCAAGAGGTTACTTTTATCAGGGCACTTTCTTACAGGTAACCAGCTAGTAGCATCTGCTCTAAATAAATAAGTGACAATAAGACATATAAAAATAGGCATTTTACTGTTTCACTGATACCTTTGTCTTATTATGGACTTATCATGGACTTGTTATATTTCATTTTAAATGGGAAAGAAAATCATTCTAGCTAATGTTTATGACTTTTTGTAGAACTTTACATAGAAATGAAACTTAAACCCTGAGGTCATGAGCAGCAGTACACAATGAGGAATACTCAGATTATCACACTAATAAATGAATTCAATTGTTTGAGCAGAATATGTTAAATTTCTTTTTGAAAATTTGTGGTAGCTTATTGTGATATTATAGAAGAATGTTTTTAATTCTTATTTATTAAAATTCTCATTTTATATCCACTAAACCACAAGTAAAGAACTGCATATATCATGTAAATTTCAGTATATCAATAAAATTAAAGAAGTCTGTACCATTTTTAACAAAAGTTATTTCAGCTGGTCTTGTTTTAATGAAAATATGGCAAAACCAACTGCAGAATTCTGGATATATGCACTAATGATATTAGACATATATAGATTTGTATATACCTCTCTTGAAACATAATTTCTACTTTTATTATATTTTTCTAATTTTTATAATCATGCTGTGAGTTAAATTATGTTATTATTTGTCTTTCATAACTGTCATGACAGTAATCAAAAATAATGAATGATTGTGTTCAGCTACAAATACTTGAAAACAATTTAATGATAAAAATTAATTTAAAAAATCAGCCTAAGCTGCTACACAATTTGCAATACAAAACAAACTGGGCTCTAAAAGTGTGTCCATATTTTGCTGGTGAGCTTACATAACAAAATTGTTTAACTCTCTCTTTGACTGGAAAATACTGTAGGATTTGTTGTCCTGATGTGAACCATGAATAGTATATTTTTCTATAATTTCTAAGTCATTTTAAAAAAATAAATGCTGTCATAAGTACATCAAACAAAAAGAATTTGTAGATTTGGCTATTAGTAGTGCATATAAGCAGCACTATTACACAAATGTCTTTTTATTTGTATCTCACATATAGTGGATTTAATTTAAAAAGAAACAAGCAAAAACAAGAACAGCAACCAGAACACTGCTAAATCATCAACGTCCTAGTAAGCCTGTAATTCACTTCAAAAGATCTTTCTTTATGAATCACGGCCCAGTTATTTTTCATCGTACCACTACGCTTCAAACATAAGTCTCTGTAAAATAAATAATTCAATAAAAGTTTGAACAAAATCCTAAACAAAATGGATTGTCTTTTTTTTTGTTGGTCCACTGATAACCCAGATCTTTTTTTAAAGTCCAGTTTTTATCTATATCTTACCATCACCTCTTCCAAGCACATTTTTCTCAAGCCAATGTACTTGCCGGTTTATTGTACATGAAAACCCCTGAAAACTCATATTTTCTCAAGTAATTAAAATACGTAGTTTTAAGTTGGTTTCAGTGATGAAATGAAAAACATCCTGTAACATAGTTTTATTTTTCAATTAACTGTGATTTGTATTATTTTGTTTTGTAGGTTAACAGGATTTCATCTTCCTCCACCTGTGACAAGTACAAAATCTGTGTTCTCACTGCGCTTGACAAGTGACTTTGCAGTTAGTGCTCATGGGTTCAAAGTTTACTATGAAGGTAAGATATTCTAAACAAATTAAATAAGCTTATGTAAACACACATGCATAACTTTATTCAAGTTTTGTTTACCACTTATGCAGTCACAGAAATTTGTAGACTTTAATCAAAAATCTAAAAAGAACTTTCACTCATCATAGAATCAATATTAGAATGATTCGATTCAGAAATTACCTTAAGGGTCATCTATTTCCAACACACTAGCCATGGCCAGAGATGCTACTTACTAGATCAAGTTGCCTAGGGCCCCATTCAACCTGACCTTCAATACCTCCAGGGAAAGGCAATCTGTACCAGTGCCTTACCAAACTCCATGCAAAGTATTTCTTCCTAACATCTAATCCAAATCTCCCCCCATTTTAATTTAAAACCATCCCTGCTTGTTCTATCACTATCTTCTCATGTAAAAGTTGGTCTCCATCTTGTTTAAAAGCTCCTTTTAAATACTGCAGTGAGGTATTCCCAGAGCCTTAACTTCTTCAGGTTCAACAATTTCAGCTCCTTCAACCTTTCTTCACAGGTGAGTTGCTCCAGCCCTCTGATCATTTTGGTGGTCCTCCATTGGACATACTCTAATGGTCTCACATAATTCCTGTGCTGGGGACACCAGACCTGCATGCAGTACTCGATATAGGGCCTCACAATGGGAGAGCAGAGGAGGGCAATCACTCTCTTTCTCCCTGTTGCACCTCCCTTTCTCTTTTGATGCAGCCCAGGATACACTAGTTCTTCTGGGCAACAAATGCATACTGAATCATAGAATCATAAAATCATAGAATCATAGAATCACAAGGTTGGAAACAACATATTAGATCATCTAGTCCAACCGGCTTCTCATTACCACTGCTACCACAAGCTACTAAACCACATCTCACAGTTCCTCATCCAGACACCTCTTGAATCCTGCCAGGGATGGTGACTCCGCCACCTCCTTGGGCAGCCATTCCAATGCCTGACCACTCTCTGAGACAAAAAGTTTTTCCTCATGTCCAACCTAAACCTCCTCTGGCCATTTCCCCAGGTCCTGTTCGTTGCCTGGGAGAAGAGGCCAAACCCCTGTTCACCACAACCTCCCTTCAGGAAGTTGCAGAGTGCAATGAGGTCTCCCCTGAGCCTCTTCTTCTCCAGACTAAACAATTCCAGCTCCCTCAGCTGCTCTTCATAAGACTTGCGCTCCAGAACCCTCACCAGTTTTGTTGCTCTTCTCTGTACATGCTCAATGTCTTTCCTGTAGTGAGGGGCCCCAAAACTGAACACAATACTCGAGGTGCAGCCTCACCAGTGCTGAGTAGAGGGAGATGACCACCTCCCTCCTCTTGCTGGCCACACTATTTTTAATGCAGGCATTAGCGTATGGCAAGAATTTCATCTTGAAGTCCATCTCTGCAGGGCTGCTGACAATGAGTTCTTGTTTCAGTCTGTTCATATATCTGGGATTGCTCTGATCCAAGCATAACATCTTGCTCTTGTCCAAGTTGAATCTCATTTAGTTCACATGAAGTCACTTTTCAAGCTTATCCAGCTCCCTTTGTATGACAACCCTTCCTTCTGTCACATCAACAGCATCACTCAGCTTGGTGTCATCTGCAAACTTGCTGAGGGCACACCCAATCCCGTTGTCTATGTAATTGATAAAGATGTTAAAGGGAAGTGGTCTCAAGGCATACTCTTAAGGGACACTAGTTGCCACTGGCCTCTATCTGAATATGGAGCTATTGACTGCAAGTCTTTGGATGTGGCCATCCAACAAATTCCTAATCTCTCTTAACTGTTCAAATCCATACCTCTCCAATTTAGAGATATTTTATGGGATCATATCAAAGGCCCTGCAGAAGTCCACAGGTATGGCATCAGAAGGTTTTCTGTTGTCAACTGTTGCAATAACTCCATCATAAAAGTTCACCATTTTTCTTAGGAGCAGTCTGTTTCTTGGTGAAGCCTTACTGTCTGCCTCAGATCACCTCCTTGTCATGCACGCATCTTAACATAGCCTCCAAGAGGATCTGTTCCATGATCTTTCCCAGCACAGAGGTGAAGCTCACCAGTCTGCAGTTTCATTTGTACCTTTCTTAAAAATGGGAGTGATATTTCCATTTTTCCAGTCACTGAAGAATTCACCTGACAGCCATTACTTTTCTAATATGATGAAGAGTGGCTTGACAATTACCAAACCAATTCCTTCAACATCGTGGTATGCATGCCATCAGGCCACACAGACTTATATGTGTTACTGAAATGTGAAAGTTCATAGTACTGTATGCATATTCAAGAAAATATCTTGTTTATGATCTATCTCATTTTAAACATGTTTGAAGAGCTGGAATATATGATCCATGCAGTTTTTATAATTTTCTGGCACTGAGGCTATAAACTGTAACATATTTTCATTATATTTATTGTTTTCCTATCTTTTTTAAAATTAATTCATGAAAAGATATCTTTCTGCTTTGGTTAAGTGTATTTGTTGGCAATCCAGGAGCTGAAGTGAACTTACTGGAAATGCTTTGAGGCTATTGTTGAACCCTCCTTCACCTATCGGTAATAGAGAATTAATCTCTTGGATCATAAATATCTGAATCACACACTGATAGCTAGGAAAATATCAGAAAGGACAATTTTTCCAGTTTGCAGACAAGGTAGAATATAGTATACAAAGTAGAAATTTAATCTGTGTGTGACCAGATTTGGCTGGATTATAGCTACTTCATGGTTTGTTCATTTTTTGATTGTCAGTAACTTTGTTTTCCAACAATGTGATTAGAAAAAATGTTTTCTATAAATGTAATTATTATGAAATATTTACTATGCAAAATTTAGCATACACCCTTTTTATGCGAATTAGAAAATGTGCAGTAATTTTTATCAGTGATCTGTTGCCATAAATAGTCAAATTTAACTTCACTCTATGTAGTGTCATCTGCTTCTCCCATATGATTTTTGCAAAAAGGTCAGTACTAGCAAAAAGGGTATTTCAGTTATGACAGAAAACATTTAAAACTAAAATGCAGGATCAGCAATGACTGCACAGACAACTAACTCCTCACATAGTTCCTTTCTAGGCCAAAAATGTCATGATGATTAATAGAAATCTAGCTCCCAAATCACTGACAAGTATGAATAAATATTACATTCAATCACAGAAGTCAGTATTTTAGAACAAAATATAAATGTGTTACCTTTAATTTGATGTTTGACTATATTTTTAATCTGATGTTTTGTTCCATAAAGTCAGCAATACCAAAATCAATAAAGCTAGGCATGAAAGTTCTAATTCACCTCTCCTATGGCTAGACCTACTTCTTTGAGAGCTGCACTAAGGCAGATATTTTTTCTTCTTTCTCTTCCTGTTTTTCTGACTTCATGTGAGGCTACCTATCTTTACACGCAGTTAGCAAGGAAATGAAAGCTTATTATGTTACATTCATTTCATGCCCTATTCCTTGACATGAGAGAATAGATGTATTTAAATGATAATTACTTCAGAGCAATCTCCATTTCTGTTCTTGTACTCTTTTTGAATGTGTATAACCCTGCAATCAACATTTTCAAATCTGGTTCTACCTAGCATTCAATTTTCAACAATTTTGATTGCCCACTAGCTGCTTGTTAGCTTCGTGATGAAACATCTGCACACACAGTACTCCTAAATATCAGGCCACACACTTAAGTGCTTCATTATGGATATGCAATTTGAAACCTAAGACAGAAATGATTAGCAACCCATCAATGCAATGAAGTGAAATCATAGTCAGAGATGGCGTGAGAGGGAAACATGAGCAATCAAAGCGTAACTTTGAAGGGAGCATATCCAGATATAAGATGAAAAAGAAGGAATATACCTTTCACAATCAGTGATCATTTAAAATGTTTTCCTTTGAAATGTTTTAAAATGAAGCACATAAAGAAATCAGATTTTTTACTATCTTGAAAACAAAGAAATAGAGTGAAAAGGTCCTGCCAACATCTCTTTCTCTGATCCACCATCATCCTTGGCAAAATTTCAGTTGAGCTGAAAGTTGACATTTGACAGAGACTACAGAATTCATGGATCTACTGTGGACATTCTTGGCATAAGAGAACTTTTTCTCAAGGGAATAGAAAAGTTAATGCAAACATATAAAATGATATAAATCACAGAAGCAATGGAGTCAGCCATCATATGTCTCCAGTCAAATTGAGTTTACAGTAGACCACTGAAAAACACGTTCTGACCTCTAGCTTCCATAAGCCTCAGTCTTAATCCTCACTCTTTTTCCTCCACCTTTCCCTCCTGTCTTTCTTTCTTCCATGTCAAGTGAAATGTTTGGATAGCTTTGGTACCATTGTGCATTTACTACTTTAAGTTCATTTTCTCAATGATTTGAGGGGAAAAAAAAAACAAACACATCAGAGGAATATACCTTATACAGCACAATAACTCAGGGGAAAAAAAAAGAGATGGAATGAGAAAAATGTGAAAGAGGTTACTAAAAACAAAAATACTTCACTTAAAGTAATGACAAAAATTGGTGAAGTACATTGAAAAATAAAGAACTTTTAAGAAAAATACTTGAGCTACCATAATTTCCAGCTCTGTGTTTCAGCATTTCATCGCTGACTAGTCATGCAGCTTTGCTAGGTGGAGTGAGGACTGAGGGTTATACAGGTCAACTGCTTCTATTTATTTTTATTTTTTGCATTTTTTAATTTTTCAATTTTTTAATTTTTGTTGTTATTGTTGTTGTTTCCTAGAGAGCATGCTAGCATCTCTATCTTTTATTTTTTTCCTAGTAGCTTCCAAGATCTATGTGTGGGCATTGATGTATGGAGGAGAAATGCTACAATTAATCATCCATTTGATCATTTAAGTTAAGTTATGGTGTAGGTTTGCTCTTTATATATTTTTGTAAGAATATTTTGGTTTCTGAACCGTTTGACGTCCCAGTTGTCTCAGTTGTCCTGAGAAATAAAGACAGCTTTGCTCTTTGTGTCTAGGGAGGGAAAACACAGCTACTAAGAAAGAAAGAAAACAGCATGTTGTACCACACAGCAAGGGAGTTCAGTGAACAAAGTTTTGCTTTGAGAAGTGCTTTCTTTTGTTTTTACTGGTTTATTTTACAACTATTTAACAGGTATCTGGCATAGTAAACTTACTGACTTCATTAACATTTTTCATGATAACGTTTTTAAATCTTTACTTGATTTCAAGGTAAAGGGCATTTTTGTGCTTTTCTATTGATTATGAGAAAAAAAAAAAAGAACTTCTTTTATAGATTATTTTATATTGAAAACAGAATATCCTGTATATGTTTCATATTTATAATAGTATTATCAAATAACATTTGCTTTTTTATTTTTATTTTTATTTTTTTTGTGCTGCTGCAATACTTGTAAAAGCTGAATTATAAATTATTATTAAACACTATAAATAATGAAGTGGTTCTGATGTTTCTGTTGGATTGGCACTATAGGAATTTAGGAATTTTGCTGAAAAGTTTTATAGATGAGCTCAAGAGCAATGTTAAAAATATCAAGATTTATCTTGTCTTCATTGATGATGGGAGAGAAAGGCCAGAAAGAAGAGAACAGATGGTGCTTATTAACAAAATAGAATTTTCATTTAATGACTTCTAGAAACCAATCATGCATTTCTTTCATCAATATGAAGAAAAATTGGTAGCTGATGTAAAGAGTTATTAAAGCATGTAGTCCTACTAGTAGGACTTAAACATGACAGGATGTTGATGATAAAAATCATTTTGACAGTTGGTGTAGATCTAGAAAATGTGAATAAATAACATAATTCATTTTTAGCTATTCTGCATATCAGAATAAAGTGGCAATAGATAATCTAAATCTCAGATTTAGTTAAAGTACTGAAGTCTTATAATAATATCATTAATAATTTCATATAAAAATTGTATTATTGCAAGTAATTATTGTTTTATGCTGTAATGATCTTTGTAAAAGGAGCTCTGAAAGAGCGGTTGTCAGGTTAGAGTCATAAAGGCCACAGATTTTAAGCTGTACAGTTTTCTTTAATCAGGCTTACTAACAGGCAGATACCATAGGTGTCTGGGTGGTGTTTTTGTTTTGGGTGGGGGGGAATGGAGGGGGCGGGTGTTAGATTTTGCCATATACATTTTGGTATATGTGCTGAGATTATTTCAACAAGCCCTTAATAAAAATTGAAGTAATTGAGTTCTCTTTGTGTTTCTTATAGAGAAGTTCACGAATAAATGAATAATTAAAATAAAGACCGTTTAAATAATCTAAATATATATATTTGCCATATAAATTCCTATTTTTCAAAAAGAAAATGTAATGAAAATAAGAAGGAAATATAAATTTTGAATATTTACTTCCATTCAACACATTGGAGAACAAGGTAATAGAAAGTCCCAGTGTTTCTTCCTTTTGATTGAATATATGAACATCTGTTACATCTTCTAGGAAATCGCACACACACATGCACAAAAATCCAATATACCCTTACTGTACTGAGAAACTAAAGGGGAACAGAAAATGGCAGTGTCTGGTCAGAGGTCTGCATGTATTACTTGCAGTATCTGACACAGAAGTAGAATGGTTAGGTGTTCAAGGAAATAGGAAACATGAACGAAATATATCAAGTTTTGACTTGAATATATAACACACACAATGTATCAAGAAAGTTATTGGCATATTAGGCAGTACTGTGTTTTTCTGGTACAGAGAAGGTGAGGTTACTATCTGCAACATTTTAAATAACTTAGTAAATAAGATCAAGTCCAAACATGACCTAACCATACTACCTCAACAACCCTTCACTAAATCGTGTCACTGAGCACAGCATCCAAATGGCTTTTAAACACATCCAGGGATGGCGACTCAACCACCTCCCTGGGGAGCCTATTCCAATGCTTAACAACCCTTTCTGTAAAGATTTTCCTGATAGTCAACCTAAACTTACCGTGGTGCAACTTAAGGCCATTTCCCCTCACCCTGTCACCTGTCAAGCTTCACTTATTAAGCTTCACTTAAAAGTAAACTTTTAAACTTCAATTTTACTCTTCCAGTCACTGGCTCTTGGTCTGGAAAGTTACAGGGCCCTTAATTTTAGCATCTCTGTGTTCTTATCTAGGCTCCTAAATACTGCAATAACATTACGTATTTCAGAGTATTTTTTCTATTTATTATAGTCTTTTTAAGTCTTAACATAAAGTGTTTTGTTCCAGATCATAAATTATTTTATGATATTCTTTCATGCTATTCTTCTGTGTTTTCATCATTTTGTTAGTCATTAATACTAAACATGTTTTCTATTCTGCAAAGTGTAGTAATTATAAGCATTTGAAGAATAGCCCTTTTCTACATTCACATCTCAGTCTGAAAACATTTTGTTCTCCTGAGCAATTTTTTCTTAGAATCATTGAAAATTTGGCTCAAAGCTCATGAAGTTTCTTATCCAGGTTGCATGAAGCAAGAACATCGCTGGTGATAAATCATGTTACTTGTGACTTTCTTTAGTTGAATCCTGCAAACCATTGAGGCTTCTTTAGTGTCTCGGAGGAGTGTACTGATGTTGCATTACTCTCCAGGGAAAAAAGCTTTCTTGACAGAATCACAGAATCACAAAATCACAGAATGGCCAGAGTTGGAAGGGACATCAAGGATCATGAATGTCCAACCCCCCTGTCACATGCAGGGCCACCAACCTCACCATTTAATACTTTGACACCTGGCCAGAACCTCTCGAGCTGCTATCTGTGGCCATTGACATCTACTTCTTTATAACTGCCTTCAAATTTTCCAAAGCTTCAGCATCTGCTTGCCTTTAAGTGTTTATTTGATGGGATCTCAGTTATTCAATTCCCATCAGTTGATATATGAAGTTACTTCACTCCATACTAGACATAGCATTTTTTTTGTTACTGAACTTTATGAGATTTCCATTATTTCAGTCCACCAGTCCATTGAGTTTTAGACTGTTGTTTGTCATATCACTACTTCCTCTGACAAAATGTTTTCATCAGTGTTACATACAGTGCCTTCTGAGGCATACAGGCTGCTAATGAAGAAGTTGGATTGTATAGGCCCCAGTGTTCTCTGCTAGATTATTCAGCTTCTTCTTTCAGTTATGCTTAGTAATTTTCAAAATGATCAGTATTTTAATCCTGACTTTACCCCTTCATCTCCTAAGTGAGAATGTCATGGAAAATTATACTGAAAGACTTATTACATTCAAGTTATTTTAGATCAAACGCTTTCACTTATCTTTTCCACACAGCCAGTCATTTCTTCTTCATAAAGGAATCTTAAAAAATGGGGGTATACATATGTCTAAATTATCTAATCAAGGACCTTTTTATACAAGGGGAGATAATAATTAAAGACACAAGAAGCATGCAATGAAACAATGTTTGTGTACAAAGAATACACTTGCTTGACTGTAGCTGGAACTTCCCTCCAAATCAGAAAGATAGGGAGGAATACCAGTACCATACAGACTCATATTCTCTTCACACTTTTTCTCATAATCTGTTAGCAACTTTTGCTCTCCTTAAAGTTTCCCTTGGATGTATCATCATAACCTGCATAATTGAATAGCACAAGGTAACTGTTTTAAAAACTGAACAGTTTTTGCTCTTTGAAATTACAAGTCTGGGCATCAGGCAAGAAATGCACTTTCCAGGAAGATACATCTGCTTGTAGACAGTGGAAAGTGTAATATAGAATTGCATATCTAATCTCTAGCACCTCTCAAAATCTCCATACAGCTGTTGTATCACTTTAATAACACGTGAAAAGCACAGTTAAAAATTGTTCCTGATGACAAGAATTTTCCCCCATATTTTAGAAAGAATACGTGAAACAAACAAACAAACAAAAAACAGTGAAATACAATTTATTTTATTTCTTTTCCCCCTCCCCTTTTTTTTTTTTTTTTTTTTTTTAATTTGGTGTTATTATGTTTGCAAAATAACATCTGATTTGTAGTGTAAAAGCTCATGTATATACATTCAAGTATGGACTTAATTTTGAAATTTGTTGCCTGCCTGGTAGAGCATTTTCCTTGCTACATAACAAAAATTGAATAAATAAGAAGTTGACTGATTATAGAGTAACATAGAGAATGGTACATAATTTTCCTCTGGGGAAAATGGATGGAGGTAAATTCATTTGTTTAAGCATTAGCTAAAATAATTATTGGAAATTTAAAAACCAACAAGAAACACATTGTTTCTTCTCCCTTTAGAAATATTTAAGTATTGAGAAAACAAAGTCTCTCTCTTTTTCCAGAAAAAAAAAAAAATCTATTTCATCTTTCAGTGTTCTGTTTATTTATTTTTTTTCAGAACAGTGCTGTTAAATAAGCCATATTTGTCAGCCTATGGTACTGTAATTTATCATTGTGATACGTGCCTCATATTCAAGTTTAACTGAGGCAATGATTAATTTGATATTTTAATTATATGTCAGCCTTTATTTATTCTTCTCATATATACTGAATATCATTTTTCATGAAAAAACAAGAAAACAAAAAAACTTCTATACACGCTGCAAGTCTTGAAAGACATTTCCCAGGAGAACCTGAAGTGGTTGTGTTTTTTGTTTTGTTTTGTGAACTTATATTCTTCATCTACTGAACTGTCACCTTATTAAGATAAGTACAATATCCTGATAAATTCAAACCTTAATACATTCTACTTTAAGATTCTCATTTTGATCCCATATCTAGACAAGTAGAGATAACTGCAATCTGATAAAGTTAAAGTACAAATTAAATGTGTCTCCATTTTTATAAGCAATTTCTTTCTTACTAGTTTTCCTAAATTATATGTCAATAAAATTTTTGAAATAATACGCAATAGCAGACTTGGAAATATTTTTAATGTTTATAAAATGTAATAAATGATACATATTTTGAGAGTTATAAGGCTGAATTCTTCAACCTGCCTGCACTAGATAATAGAATTTTGACTTTAATTCTTCAGTAGAACTGAACAGTATTAGAAGTATTAACATATATAGTTCTGCAACAATGATTCAGTGTATTTAGATTACAATCTAACAAACTCTGCAGAAGATAATAGAAAACTCATTCACAATGAAAAGAAACATCTAAATAATAGAAAAATATGGCCTAATAACAGACTCATGTTGTCATTTTACCAGATTTTCATATTTTCTGGATTTAAAAAGGATTTTCATACTGTTGAGCATTCTACATCTCCCTCTAAGATCTATAAAGGATATGGAATATGTATCATGCCTAGAAATAAGTTAATTGTTTTGGTTTTGTGAATTAAGCACTCAGTATTGTTAGTTACTGTCATTATACAGATCAGTACCATTATAATATTGCCAATCTGTTGTGGTTAAAACACCCCTTTTTAAAAAATGTTAAAAGGTAACTAATCACTTATTCATCACTAGAATTTTTTTCCTGTTTAAAATCAAATAAAATTTGTTAGAAGGTGTGCTGGGGTTTAACATGGTAGGTAACTAAACACCACACAGATGTTCATTCACTTCCCTGAACGATGGGACGAAAGAGAGAACTGGAGATAAAACAGAATACAGTTGTCACTGTTGTTTGCTTGTGTTTTTGAAGATATATGTATGTATGTATATATATTTGAAGTCAGTTTGTATCAGAAGATTAGTTGTTAGTACAGTAGTTCAAAGAAACTTCTGTGCAAATTTAGGCAGTTTTAAGTATGAGAGGATAATAATGCTGTGGATCTCTAGTCAAATGCCTTGCAGTTTCAAAAAATAATGAAGTAATTTGTAAAAGATATTGAAAGTAAATATATCTAGAAGTAAATGCAAGTCTGGCTGTAAGAACTATTAAAATCATAGAATCATGAAATCCTTAGTGTTGGAAAGGACCTCTGAGGACCACCTAGTCCAACTCCCCTGCAATAAACAAGGCACCACAGCTACATCAGGTTGCCCAGAGCCTGATCCAGCTTTGCTTTGAAAGTCTCCAGGGATGTACAACAGGGCAATCAACTACAACACTAAGTAACCTGTTTCAGTGCCCCACCAACCTCACTGTAAAAAAATTTTTTCCTTGTATCTAACCTAAATCTACCCTCACTACATTTATAGCCATTTCCCCTTGCTCTATCTCCACAAGCCCTGCTAAAAAGTCTATCCTCTTCTTTTCTGTAACTTCCCTTTAGATACTGACAGGTCACCTCAGAGCCTTCTCTTCTCCAGGCTGAAGAGCCCCAGCTCTCTCAGCCTGTCCTCATAAGAGAGGTGGATCATGGATCATTTTTCTAGCCATTCTCTGCATGCTCTCCAGCAGGTCCATGTCTTTTCTGTATTGCGGACTCCACATCTGGACACAGCATTCCGGGTGAGGCCTCACCAGTGAGGAGAAGAGGGGCAGGATCACTTACTTCAACCTCCTGGTCACACATCTTTTGATGCCGCCAAGGATATGATTGTCTTTCTGGACTTGTCATTTAGTAATTCTGCTCTTCTGTTAATGAATCTCCCTACATGAACAACACTTTTTTAAAAGTACCATTCCTTACACAGAATCATAGAATCAGAACAGCTCTGGTCGAAGGGGACCTCAAGGATCATCAAGATCCAATTCCCCTGCTACAGGCAAGACCTCCAACCTCAGTATCTAATGCTTGAGCAAGCTGCCCAGGTCCCCATCCAACCTGGCTTTGAACACTTCCTGGGATGGGACATCCACAACCTCTCTGGGCATTCCTTTGTTGCACTGTAGCGAAACACTAGCTACCTATACCTTAATTTTTCCAAGGCTCTTCTGTCACTCAAAAAGAACTTTTTTTCCTAAAGAGTTCTTTATCAATTAAATTTATTTAATTATGTAATATTAGAATATATTTTACGGTACAGAATAAATTTATAATAGAGTTAAAAAACCTGGGAAAAGTTGCTCAAAAATGTGAAGTATATTGGTCAATATAAAATAAAAGAAGTTTTGGAATAGATAGATATTCCAGGAAAAGCTGAGTGAAGGACTACAAGGACTATTGTTGACCTAAGAGCCTTGCAATTCATTCATCTCAGGTTATTGTCTTTTAGGTTACTGAGAGATAATTTTGATATGTATATTTCCAGAAATGTGATAACAGAAACAGTACTTAGACCCTGCTGTCTCACTGTTTTTCATGAGAACTATAAATAAGCAGACATGCTCTGTTAATCTTCGTTATACCATTCATTCTTTATGTCTCTGAACTAAGGTCAGAAACAGCTTTGTATGAAATTCCATAGGGCTGTAATTTTAATTTTTGTTACCAGTTGAGCTCTATCTTTAAAATACATCATAAAACATCTTGAAAAACTCATCATATTTATAGTAATTTTCCTTTTTAAAAGAAGTACAGTTGTATCACATTATCATCTAGTAAATTGAAATTAAGCAAGGGTTGTGACTTAAGTGTGGATTTGTGATATTTTACAAGTGTCAATCATTTACATGTAATTTTACAAAACAGTCTAATATCCTATTCCTGAAAGTTTTTCACATTGAATATTTTACACTATACACAAGACAAAGAACTAAGAGAGTATATTTCCTCTTCAAGCTTATAGACAAATAAGATGCCCAAATTACATTGCCACTACAGAATGCTTGCTTGAAAGTTCATTCCTCCTAGAGCTTCTTTAGCAATTATATCAATTGAACTCCATTAATTAAAGCTGAATAAACTCAGTACAGATAGCTATTTATATACTGTCCACTTATTTTTCTGGCCAGCTACCAATTCAAGAAAGCATACATGTGATTAAGCAGTTTTATTTTAAAAGCATGATTTTCATTCTGTGGCATTTTAGCTGCCTAAATTCTTCTCATATTTCTGGCAAGTCTCCATCTATTTACTTCAATAAATCATTAAGAGATTATTAGCAGAATTTATTGGTCTGATAACAGTTTCTTGTTAAACAGAAGAATTTTAAGAAAGAAACAAAACAAACCCACTAGTATATAGTATAAAGAAATGATCATTTTAAATATTAGAATTTTTTCTTATATTGTCACTGGTATATCTCAAGTGAAATAGTCTGAAACTCATAGTACTGCCTCTGGAAAAACTACTATACCAATAGAGAAATCTGATTTGTAAGAGGATGACTTCAGAAGCTGAAGAAGGAAAGTAAAAAGTTGTCAGAAAGACTGAAAAATGACATAAGGAAAGAATATCTTGTCTTGCCCCAGAACCTCAACTAGTAAGACATTTATCACTGAATGAAGACCTCATGAAAAAATGAGAAACTAAAAAAGAATACCAAATTTTTGTGAATTTTAAAAAAGTACTGAAAAGGTAATAGAAATGAAAGAAGTGTGTGGACTGTGGGAAAAAGAAATGAACTTGTGTTGGCATGTTTCAATTTTAAAATAGAAAAAAGAAGTATAAATCTTACATTTGAAAAATGTTCTGAATGAAGTTAAGTCCGACAATAAGGTATAGAAATGTAAAAATAATTGCTTATATTTCATAGAAGAATGAAATCCAGTGGCTGAATAACTTTTAAAAAAATTCAAAAAATATTCTGTCAGCAGTTTAGAAATCCCTTGTACTGATTAGAAAACAACTTTGTGGGAAGAGTTTTAAATTTAAATTGCCACCATACCTGCAAATTTAGGTAAATTCAAACAGGGCATATATTCAAGGTCAAGACTATATTAACCCATTAACCCAACAAGCTACAAAATACTCTGCAGTGAGTATCTTTCAAGCCAGGCAGCTATTAGAGTTCATTGACAATTAATTATTTCTTTATTTTCATAGATTCTTTTGAGATTTTTAAAAGCCATCTAGTCCAATTCCCCTGAAATGATCACTGACTTCTACAGTTAGATAAGATTGCTCAGAACTTGGTCCAACCTAGCCTTAAATGTCTTCAGATACAGAACACTCATCACATGTTTGGGCATCATGTTCCAGTGCTTTAGTACCCTTATTGTAAAAACCCATTTCCTTATATCCAGTCAAAATCTCCCCTCCTTTATCTTGAAAATATTTCCCCATGTTCTATCACAATAGACCCTTCTTTTCAGCACCCCACATCTTGGTATCATCAGCAAACTTGCTGACAGTGCACTCAACTCCACTGTCAATGTCAGTGATGAAGATATAAAAGACTAGAGGCCCAAACACTGACCCCTGGAGGACACCACTCATCACTGATTTCCATCTGGATGTTGAGTCATTGACCATCACTCTCTGGACTTGATCCTGCAGCCAGTTCTTTCTCTGCTGAACAGTCCACCCATCAAATACATATCAATTCAATTTGGAGAGAATGTTCTGGGCAGTCATGCCAGAGGCCTTTCTGAAGTCCAGATAGATGATATCTATCCCATTATAGAAGTCCATTAGGTAGTCCAGGCAGGACTTGCCCTTGGGGAAGCCATAGTGATTGTCTTGTATCACCTACCTGTCTTACTTGTGCCTTAGCATATCTTCCAGGAGGATCTGTTCCATGATCTTTCCCAGCAAAGAGGTGAAAATGACAGGTCCGTAGTTCCTGGATTGTCATTTTACCTTTCTTTTCAGTGTCATTCTTATTCCAGCTGATAAGAAGCTGAGATGAGAAGATAAATTCACCTCCTTTTTCATCAAAGTTTTACCATTTAGTTAAAAATTTAAAAGTGTGGCTACCACATCAAAGGAGGTGATCTTTCTCCTCTACTCTGTCCTAGTGAGGCCACATTTAGAATACTGTGTCCAGTTCTGGGCAATCCTATTAAAAAAAAGACAGGAATCTTCTACAAGGATTCCAGTGGAAGCCACAAAAATGACAAAGGGCCTGGAGCATCTCCCTTACAAGGAAAGATTGGGTAACCTGGTTCAGCCTGGGGAATAAAATACTGGCAGGGGATCTGATAAATGTTTATAAATGGAAGTAGGAGGCAAATGGATGAGGCCGTGCTCTTCTTGGTGGTGTGTAGTGATAGAAAAAAGAGCAATGGTCTAAAACTTGAACACTGGAGGTTCTGTATTAACATGCGGAAGCTTATTTCTGGTAAAGGTGACAAAGCACTAGAAGAAGTCACCCAGAGAGACTGCGGAGTCTCCTTCTAGGGAGATATTCAAGACGCATCTGGACATCCACCTTAGTGATCTGTTGTAGCGAGTCTGCTCTAGCAGGCTGGCTGGATTCAATGATCTCCTGAGGTCCCTTCTAATGCCTGCAATTCTTTTATTCTGCGATTTTTCTGTATAGATATGTCTAGCTTTACTTTAAAATGGAGAATATTATTTTCTCATCCACAAATTTGACATTAAAAATATTAATTTTTAACGCAATATGTTTTTGAGTCTGTTGGGTTTGTAGACTTCATGTCTAAATGGACAATGTGAATGCTAATTTTTATATAATTAACAACTTAAAACTCAGGAAACTAGAAGTTGTTTGTATTTCCAACTATTTATTTTCCATATATCACTGAATTACAAAGAATAAATGTGAAGTCAGAAATTATATTTAGTTAATAAGAGAAAGAAAATGCCCAGTCTCACACTTTTCCTATTTTTGTTGTCTATAAAGTAATGTGGAAAATTAAAATAAATAGCCTAATTAGACTAATCTTCTGCAGTACATAAAAAGATTAAAATTGACTGTTTAGGCCTATGTTTATGCAAGGCATATAATCTGGGACTCACAGTGGATACATTTAGGCACCTGCAGCTTATATATAATTTATTATATCACTCAGACGCTGTGGGTTCCCTTTTTTAGGTGTAGGAGACATCAGTGCTTTAAGAACTCAATTTGTGTGGTCTCTTCTTAGCAATTTACACTGGGGCATAATTTCACTTAGTAGCATTTTTTTCAATAAAGACAGCATTGAATTGTAATTTAATAATGACAATATTTTTATATGAAAAAAAAGAACAAGGAAACTAACTCCACGGAACATTTAAAAATTTCTTGACCCTTTCCTAACAACACAATAAATTATATGTCCTGTCCAATTACAATATGAATTATTTATTCTGCTGGCCTGCTTAGTAATAAAATGTATTCTTTTTTTTTTTTTTACAGTGTCCTGATAATATGTTTCATTTCAAATATTAATGCTTATCAATGATTTTTGAAAACTAGTCCTGAGTTAAACCATTTTAGACAAAGGAGAGTCTAGAAAGAAAAAAATGGTTATATCTGGGAGAAATGGAAATATATATGTTTAGTTAATTACTTAAAGCAATATGTTAGCAGTATGAAATACTTTCAAAGGAAAAATAAATGATATTTCTGAAAATAAAAAGCAATAGATTTTGATTGGAAAAAAAATGTTTTTTAAAGAAATACTTTTAAAAGCCAAAGTGCAGATTGAGGCTAAACACCTGAAAAATTCCATTAGGAGTAAAATTAACTTTGAGTTTATGAATGAATAATTCTCAGTACAAACAAAGCAGTTAGAAAAAAAATTGCAATACATTTCACCAGATAACATTTTTTTCAAATGCAAATCTACTCACGACATTTGATTTAATCTAAATATCAGTCCCTTTGAAAGATAGGCAAAGGGAACCATAGAAAATACTTCATGCAATGAAAATGCTTGGTATCATTATCTAGAAATGTACGAAGCCTATACGATAAAGTTTAATTATAGTACAGACTTCAAGCAGAATTTATTTTATGTACAAGATATAATTTTTAAAATATGTGAATTTACCTGCCACAGTGATATGGTTATATTACATCTTTTCACCTTATGAAATACTTCAGAATTACTTTTGTTGACGTTTTGATTTTATTTATCTATTTGTTTATTTATTTTACTTTCATTCAGGTTATTTGCAGTTTTTGTATTAAATATTTTAGGAAAAGCTTCCCACCAAGATATTAAGCAGTGAATTAGTTACCATTATTTAGATGTGTCTAATAAGGATGTCTGCAAATGTCAATTGGCCATCATACTGAAGGACTGTCAATTACTTAGGCTTAGCGAGACTCTCTAGGAAGCAAGAGAATATTTTACCCTCTCAGAGACTGTGGTTATGAAAACACCCATGTCATTTCTAGAATATTTCTTAATATTATCAGACAAGGCTTATACCTTTGCAATCTATTTGAACTATATTTGAACTAAGCTTTTATGATAAAAACAACTCAATTCTTCCCAGAAATCTTCAGTTACATGCCATTAAATAAATAGATCCTAAAACGTCTTCGTATCTCAGAGGCAGAGGGGTAACGTATGTCATCTCACTGTATGATCGGCACTGCAGATCTTAACCAGTCATTATTCAAGCACTAAGAATTTAAGTTACCAGAAGTCATTCACAAAAGAATATGCTATGTAAGCAGATTATGCTAATAATTGTGTCACTGTCCTCTACTCATTCCAAAACTGTTAACTCAAATTATTTAAAATGACTTGAAGCTGACATAATACTGTAGAAAGTAGATAATCAAAAAGAATATGATGAAAAGCCAATACAAACACAGCAGATGAGCGAATGGATTTGTCTCACAAATTGGATCCTTTAATTCTCTTTGCCCAAGGTTGTGATCAAAATGCAGGACCCAACAATTGGCCCTATTGAAACTCATACAGTCAACCTTGGCCCATCAATCCAGTCCATCAAGGTTCCTTTGCAGTGCCTTTCTCCCCTCAGGCAGATCAACAGTCCCTCCAAACTTGTCATCTGCAAATTTACTGAGGGTGCCCTCAATCCGCTCGTCAAGATTGCTAATAAAGATGTTAGATAGAAGCAGTCCAGTACCCCAGTACACGGCTCATGATTGGCAGCCAAGTGGATTTAAGTCCATTGACCACAGTTGCCAGTTAGATTATATTCTTTTCTATAATTGTAGAAGACAAACAAATATATATTCAAGTATATATTACAGAATGAATATTGATATGGTTTGGAATTTAGGCTGATCTTTGATTTTAGATTCTACTGACTTCTGAAATAACCTTTGTTCTGTAATTACAACAGTGTCTTCCCAGCTGCCTACAGAATATAGCAATATAAAGAAAAATAAGTGCTCAGAATTACTGCAGTCCCAATGGAGAAATCCCATTATGACTCATATACAAATTTATCTACATAGCTATTGCATAGCAGGCAGGGTGCATCTGTGTGGGCTTCTTGGAAAGCTTAATAATTACCATATGTGGCAGGTACAGTATATCACTCTTGTCACTAAAATGGTTATGTTGTGTATTTTCAGAATAGTGTAGATGGAGCCAGCCCTGTGACATGCTCTTATCCCAAAACTTCCTGCAGTGTCTAGTGGTCTTCCTGAGTTCAAGTTTAACTGGTGCTTTCAGGAGCTGTACAGGGATTTCCTGCAGATAAGAATTTTGAATATCAAACACAAGTAGATATTAGTAAAATGTATCACAGAATCACAGAGTGGTTACAGTTGATAGGAACCCCCGGAGGTCATCTGATTCAACCTCATGCCCAAGTAGTTGCCCAGAACCATGTCCAGTAGCTTTTGCAGAGCTACAAGGATGGAGAATCCACAGTTTCTTTAAAGAAACTATACCAGTTCTCTGGCACCTGCATGGTAAAGAAGTACTTTTGATGTTTAGATGGAACATCTTGTGTTCTAGTTCTTGCCTACTGCATCTTGCATTTGCACTGAGCAGCACTGAGAAGCCTAGCTTAATCTTCTTTGCATTCTCCCTTCAGGTATTTACACACACTGATATGGTGTACCCCAAAGCCTCTTATTCTCCGGGTTGAATAGTCTCAACTCTCAACCTCTAGAGACCTCTAGAGAGGTGCTCCAGTCCCTTGACAACCATTAGACTCTCTCCAGTACATTGAATGTCTCTCCTATCCTGGTGTTTCCAGAACTGGACACAGTACTCCAGGTCCAGCCTCATCAATGCTTAGCAGAGAAGGATAACCTCTCCTAATCTGCTGGTGATACTTTGCCTAATATAGACAAGAGCACAATGCCATTAGCATTCTTTAAGCAATAAGGACACTGCAAGGACACACATTCCTGGTTCACGTTCAACTTGGTGTTTACCAGGACTCCTAGGTTCTTTCCTGCAAAGGTGCTTTCCAGCTGGATAATCCCCATCATGTACTGGTGCCTGGGATCATTCCTCCCCAGGCACAGGACTCTGTCTTTCTCCTTGTTGAACTTCACAGATTCACAGAATCACAGAATGGCCAGGGTTGGAAAGGACCTCAAGGATCATGAATCTCCAACTCCCCTGCCATAAGCAGGGCCAGCAACCTCTACATTTAATACTAGACCAGGCTGTCCAGGGCCCCATCCAATCTGGCCTTAACACCTGCAGGAACAGAGCATCCATAACCTCTCTGGGCAGCCTGTTCCAACACCTCTCTCTGTAAAGAACTTCCCCTGACATCCAATCTAAATCTTCCTTCCCTCAACTTAAAGCCATTTCCCCTTGTCCTGTGGAAGTCAACTCTTTGAAAGAGTGTATAGGCTTGATAAAGATGTTAAAGAGCACCGGTCCCAAGACAGACCCCTGGGGATACCGCTCGTTACCAGCCTCCATCTGGATGTAGAACAATCATTAATCACCACGCTCTGTCTGCAGCCTTTCAACCAGTTTCTTATCCACTGGGTGGTCCACCTATCAAATCCACATCCCTCCAATTTGGAGATAAGGATGTGGTGGGGAACCATGTCATAGCTCTTGCTCAAGTCCAGGTAAATGACACCGGTCACCTTCCCCTTGTCCACCAATGCCATCACTCCATCATAGAAGACTAACAGATTGGTGAGGCATCTGATCAACTTTCCCCTGATGAAGCCATGCTGGCTGTCTTGGATCACATGCTTCTTCATGTGATCAAGCATGTCATCCAGGAGGATCTGTTCCATGATCTTCCCAGGCACAGAAGTGAGACTCACTGGCCTGTAGTTCCTCAGGTCCTCTTTGCTCCCTTTCTTGTAAATGAGAGTGAAACTTCATGAGATCAGCTCACCTCTCCAGCCTGTGCAGGTCCTAGAGTCCACAGCCCTCTGTGGAATAAAACACTCTCCCAAGTTTTGTGTAATCTGCAGGTTTACTGAGGGTGCACTCAGCCTCATTGTTCAGATCACTAATGAAGATGTTGAACAGGACTGGACACGGTACTAAACCTTGGCATACCTCATTCATTACTGGCCTCCAATTAGATTTTACACCATTGATCACTACCCACTGGATCCACCCACTGAGTCAGTGTTTGGTTCATTTTTCTGCCTGTTCATTTATCCTTCAACAGTTTCTCTATGGGAGAAAGTGTGAAAGGCCTTATGGAATTCTAAGAAGACAATATTCACTGTTCCTCACTCCTCCTATGGGCGAGTCATTTCATTACAGAGGTTTATTTGGTTGGTCTTTATTCTGTGCCTTCCCCTCAGTGAACCTATGTGGACAACTCCTGATGATTTCTTTTCCTTCACGTACCTGGAAATGAATTGCAGGATTAGCTGTTCTGTCCTTTTCCCAGAGATTGACTGGCCTGTAGTTCCCTGGGTATTCCTTCTTCCTCTTCTTCAGGATGCAACTGACATTTACTTTCTTTCAGGCTTTGGGCACTTCACTCTATTGCCACAATAGAGCAAAGGTTACAGAGTGTAGTCTCACAACCACATCTGCTGGTTTCCTCAGAACTAATGGCGTATCCCATCAGAGCACAGGGGCTTGCAAAGGCAAAGTTTGCTCAAGTATTCCACAGACTAATCTTTCATCAAGAACACACCTTTTTTTTCCCAGCCCTTTAGTCTGGTTTTTGGAACATGGGGCTCCTGAGGTCCATTAACACTCAGTATCTTGGTTTTTTCACTATCCTAGGTAACCAGATTTCCTGTTTCCTTCAGGAGAGGGCCCACATTTTCCCTAATCTTCCTTTTGTTATGGAGATACTTGCAGGAATCCTTCTTGTTCCCTTTGCTGTGCTTGAACAATTCAGTTATAACTGGGTAATAAGGTAGGCTAGTTCTGTCAAAACTGTACAGCTCAACTAGTTAAGTATTCAGTATTTTTCTACTTTGTCATTCTATTAAGGCAAAATCTTGGAAGTATGTTTGATGGAGAGACGTCAGATTTAATCACATGTTCTGAAGTTTACGTGAAGATTCATTTTTGTGTCAATTTCACACAGTGTTGGAATATGTACTTACAAGGTAGAGTTACTGATTGCCATTGTCTTCTTACACACACTTTCAGCTCTCTAATGCTGTTCTATTCCTTCATCTGATTTAAACAGAACAGTATTCAGAACAGTGTATTGGATGTGACGGGAACATATTGTAAACTCTGGACCATTTCTTGTATTCCATTTGTCACGTTCACAATATCAGTGTTGCTATAGTACTGAGGTTATTACTTGTGTTCTCCACATATCCTGGAGGATTTTTTGCTGTTTATTTTGCTTTTGTTCTCTTGCTTGTAGAAGCATTATATTAGCACTGTTCCAATTTATTTACTGCTGAAACTGATGTGTACCTATGAAAATAACATATGGCTTTAATGCTATAAATATAAACACAGAGAGAAGAAAAACGCAATGATTATTTTTTTTTCCTTAACAACAGAATCAGATTCAATATAAAAATCTACCTTTAAAGTTCCCTCAGAACATACTTTTAAAATACATTCTTATACTCTCTGTAAATTTACTTCATGTAAATCATGTTCCTCTGCCTTTTTATTTCATGAAAATATTTTCAAAAGGAATAAAAAATCAAAATTATGCCATTTATTTAAAAATATGTATGAAAGCATGCAATATAATTAGATGTATTACTTTTACTGAACAGTAGAGTCCCTCACTGATGTTAGTGCTGCAAATATACTGGTTTATAAAGGAAGAGCAAAATAGGAGGGAAAAAAAAAAAAAAAGAAGATATTTTACCTTGTTTTTGTTCAGGAGAAAAAACTTTTTCTCACAGTTCTTCTTATTTACATTTTTACAGACATGCATGAGAACATGACAATCTCTTCAGACTGAACAATGTAAATTGTAGATAGAAAAAAATCAGGGAAAATACTGGTTATAAGTCAATCTGTTATTTCTATTACTGATGAAAAGAAAGGTGAATTTAAGAATGATAAATTTTATTCTAACTTAAATCGTGAAGTGAGAAATCCATGGAAGAATAACTTTTGTTTTTTACTTATGGCAAAAAAGAAAATTGACTTTTAGATTTTTTTTCATTCTGTTTTTATAAATCTGCGTTGTTCATGTTAAATCTTTCAAAGCATTTGTTAATTGTGTCTTTCCTTCCTCTTTGATCTATGCATACTTAAGCAGTTCAAGTGCCATGTGGGTGTTCATTAACTGAAAAGAAACAAATACAAATATGAACCACAAAACAAACAAATAAAAAATATGCTAGCATGAACAAAATCATTGTTGTTGAATTGGTAAAAAGTTGTTCTTAATGCATACAAAAAGTACTAACTCTGATGATAGAAGTAGATTTCACTTGCAGAAGCAGGCAGAGTAGATACCTTAGTTGTTTTGTTAACACTAAAGATCTTACAGAAATTCTGGAAGTTTTCTGTTCTTAAAAAGCACATAATTTAGTATATGACATCTGTGTGAAAAACACCAGAAAGCCAATGCAATCACTAGTCACAGCCAACACAGATCCATGATAGAAAAGCCCTGTTTAACAAATATAACTTCTTTTTATGACAAAGTTACCCATTCTATAGAGTTATAGAAGCATAGAATGGCCTGGGTTGAAAAGGACCACAGTGATCATCTAGTTTCAAGCCCCCTGAGATGTGCAGGGTCACCAGCCGCTAGACCAGGCTGCCCAGAGCCACATCCAGCCTGGCCTTGAATGCCTCCAGGGATGGGGCATCACAACCTCCTTAGGCAACCTGCTCCAGTGTCTCACCACCCTCTGAGTGAAAAACTTCCTCCTAATATCTAACCTAAACCTCCCCTGTCTCAGTTTAAGGCCATTCCCCCTTGTCCTCTCACTATCCACCCTCATAAACAGCTGTTCGCCTTCCTGTTTGTATGCTCCCATCAAGTACTGGAAGGCCTCAATGAGGTCTCCCCAGAGACCTGTCCATGCTAAACAATCTCATTTTCCTCAACCTTTCCTCATAGAAGAGGTGCTCCAGCCTTCTGATCATCTTAGTGGCCCTCCTCTGGACCTGCTCCAAGAGCTCCACATCCTTCTTGTACTGGGGGCGCCAGGTCTGGACGCAGTACTCCAGATGGGGCCTCATAAGAGCTGATTAGAGGGGGACAATCTCCTCCCCCTCCCTGCTGACCACCCCTTTTTTAATGCAGCCCAGAACACTGTTGGCCTTCCGTGCTGCAAGCTCACACTGCTGGCTCACGTCTAGTTTCTCGTCCACCAGGACCCCCAAGTCATTCTCCGCAGGGCTGCTCTCCTGGAGGTCTTCCTCCAGTTTATATAAATACCTGGGATTGCCCTGATCTAAGTGCAACACTCTGTACTTGGCCTTATTGAACCTCCTTAGGTTTTCATAGGCCATCTTCTCTAGCATGCCCAGGTCCCTCTGGATGGCTTCTCTTCCTTCTAGTGTATTGACTGCACTGCTCAACTTGGTGTCATCTGCAAACTTGCTGATGGTGCACTCAGTGCCATCACCTATGTCACTGATGAAGATATTGAAGAGCACCAGTCCCAGGACCGACCCCTGAGGGACACTGCTTGTGACCGGCCTCCACCTTGACACAAAACCATTGATCACAACCCTTTGGCTGTGTCCAGCCAGCCAATTCCTAATCCATCCAACATTCAGTCCCTCAAATCTACATGTCTCCAATTTAGAGAGAAGGATATAGTGAGGGACCATGTCAAAGGCTTTGCAGAAGTCCAGGTAGATGACATCAATTTCCCTTCCCCCATCCACCAAAACTGTCGCTCCATCATAGAAGGCCACCAGATTGATCAGGCACGCTCTGCCCTTGGTGAAGGCATGCTGGCTGTCTTTATCTCTCATATGTGTCTTAACATAGCTTCTAGGAGGATCTACTCCATGATCTTCCCAGGTATTTGGACATGGAATTGTAAATGTCACGCCTAGAAGATCAGTGATGAAAGGTGCTATTCCAGATTTGATAAATAGTACATGCATTAAAAAATAACAACAACAATTAAGTTTAAAAAATAATAAAATTTGGATAAGAAGAAAAAATTTGAAATGAAAAATGTATTTGAAATTTAAATTTCAGCATCTAGTTTTGACTTTTTTCTCCTTGAATGAGTACTAAGAATGAGAACAACTGAGCTTCTGCCAACTATTTTGTGACTATAAAAATATAGTCACAAAAAGATATGTTTAATCTGATTTCATTTGAATAGCTTATTAATTGGCATTCATTAGTAGCCGTATTTCTGCTAATGAAGCTCATTAAAAGAATTTGTCCACTCCTGCTAGAACTCTCTGAGGCATGCTTTACACAATATCTTTGTACAGAATTTCTATTGACATTAATAGGAATTCTTCAGCATAATAAAAATTGAATATGAAAATAATACTTACTGACAAATTAGTTCATATGTACCTTGTTTCTAAGAAGAACGTTAAGGTCAGAAAGCATTTTGATTTTTAAACTCTGCAAATTTATACTATGAAGTATCAATGGCATAGATGAATACGTGTGGATACTGCTACATTTATGATACTGCAACTAATGTGATCTTGACATATTGGGATTTAAAATGATTAGCTTATTCAACAGTAAGTAATGTTAACCATACATTTGGTAGAAAAATCTCCCAGATTGTATTCTAAATTCTCAGGATGCAACACACAGTGAACTTAAAATTTCGGTATTGTTTAAGAGCAGATGGAAGTTATTTATTGACTGAAGGAACTGGCACTTTTAGTCTTGGGAAGAGAAGGCTGAGGGAAGATCTTATTGCTCTCTTTAAATACTTGAAAGGTGATTGCAGTGAGAGTGGGGTTGGTCTCTTCTCACTGGCAACAGGTGACAGGATGAGGGGAAACAGTCTGAAGTTGCGCCAGGGGAGATTTACGTTGGATATCAGGAAAAACTTATTTACAGAAAGGGTTGTTAAGCACTGAAATAGTCTCCCCAGGGAGGTGCTTGAGTCACCATTCTTGGATGAGCTTAAAAACTGTTTGGATGTGTTGAATTTAAAAACTAAAGTTTTCAGAGTTCAGACAGAGTAAATGTTACAAAATTTTTTGAAGGAAAAATACAAACTCTGTGTCACTGGTTTTACTGAACATCTTGTTTCTAAGATCTTATGTTGCCTACAGTGGAAGCATGAATTGCAGAAAGGTTAGGATTCATCTTCTGCACTCAGATTAGTTTAGAAGTCTTAATGTACTCTTTTATATTAATAAGAAGATAATGAAATGAGCCAAATATTATTTTTAAAGTTATATAATAATGTAAGCAGAGCATTAGTTTTATTTTAGAAGGTGGATTTTTAATTACTATAAAATTTAATGTAATTTTATAATAATGCATTGTTTTTGTAGGTAATTTTACAAGACAGCAGTAAAATAGTTTTAGGCAGTGACTGCTGAAGGTATCACTAGTCTTTGTATTCATCATAGGATTTTAAGGACATTTTAAGGACAGTGAATCTTTTTGTGTCTCTTTTACAATTAACAGTATCTCACCATTTTTGTCTCATTATCTAAAACCTATTCAGTTATCCAAAAGCTTCCTGATCATGCCAAATCTTATGTTTGTTAAGAATATCTTCCAGTGTTCTGTCTTGATTAATTTTGTTGTTTCAAACTTTGCTTGATTTAGATCTGTTATTCTCCAAGTCTGTATAGCACCTTTAATTATTATTTTTATTTTATATAACTAAAGAGTCAAGGAAATATCAAATTCCTTTATTTACTCCTCCAATGTAAGCAGTATCCTGCTATTGTTTTAGAAAAATATAAGAATGTGTCTGTAGCTGGATCTCAATGAAAACCTTGTGATTATTTTTATTATTTTCTCATAGTTTTCTACTCTTTTATTTTTTTTATTCTTTTTTTTTTTTGGCACATAAGCAAATGCTCAATAGACTAAGACAGGTTTTTTTTCAGTGCTTAGAGTAAAAAAAAATACACATTAAAACAACTAATTTAAATTTTCTATATTTTTCAGCACAAAGGGGTATATTAAAGCATTGTAAGTGATAATAAATATTTATTCTCTAGAATTACAGAGTAGCTCCTGTGGCAATCCTGGAGTCCCACCAAAGGGTATCTTATATGGTACAAGATTTGACGTTGGTGACAAAATCCGATACAGCTGTGTAACTGGATATATTTTGGATGGCCATCCTCAGCTTACTTGCATAGCTAACTCTGTGAATACAGCATCATGGGACTTCCCTGTTCCTATTTGCAGAGGTAAGAGATATTCTACAATAATCTTGTCAAATATATACATTATGTTTATTGGTCTGAATGACTTTGAAATATCTGTTTTGACTATTAACTTTTAGATTGCGATTGAAGAATTTTTTTTTTTTTTTTGTCTCTTGCAGATTTATTTGTATATATCTGTGCTTTTACTATTGTCACAGTAAAATTATGGTGTTTTGTTGGGTTTTTTTGTTTGTTTTTTGGTAGATATACGTAATTAAATTTCAGAATTAGAAAAAGGCAATTATGTTTTAGACCTTCAGAAAGAATTAACTGTGCATTACTGAATGGAACAAAGTCGATAAAATGGAGCAATCATTACTGCTACAACCAAATATGAGAAAGTATTTTGAGGAAGTGCTGTTATAACATATAACATTTACATTTGTGAATGTATATATATAACATTTACATTTGTATGAACCATCTGACTCAGTCAAAAAGCCAACAAAAACATATACACTGAAATTAGCACCCTGATAAAATTCTGATTAGAAGAATATATTTAGTTAGAGCTGCCTGGCAAGTACCACAAGAATGCAATTATATACGAAAAAGGCATATAATTGGAAATAACATTCAATTATTGCCTATTCTTGGCTTTAATATGCTTTTCCGTAATCTTGAAGAAGATAAACGTTGTTAATAGTGCTATTTTTTAGTAAAATCATTGATAATCCTTCCCTTCCTACATCCCAGTAAAATGTTAGTTAGTAGTGAGGAAGATATACATTCAAGGAGTAAATCCAAATTATATTTTGGGAAAAGATTTGATAGAAATATGTTAATTTGGACACAACTTACATTTTTAAGAAAGTTGAAGGTTAATAGACTTTGCCTTATACTATTTTTCAAATTATTGATCTGCCAGTTTTGAAGTGAATTGAAATTAAAAATTGTACCCTGAAATGATGAGGATGAGAGGCTTGAACCTCATGATTATACTTGTCCATCTTTCCTCACAGTCACAGTATTATAAGTCTGCTCATGAAGTAATGTCTCCTGTTTTATTATGTCAGCCTGTGATGTCAGATGTGAGTGTTGTTGGAACTGCAGTGGAGGTAGCTGTTCTTCTGCCAATATGCTATTAGTTTTTGTTGCCAAGAAAGAGAAAGCAGCAGAGAGGCAGTCTAACAACCTGGTATCTAACATGGAAGTATGTATGAAGCAAAGGTGTGCAGACTAATTCCTCCACATGAAAAAAAATTGCATCCATTGACATTATTTGATGCTTGATTAACATTTATGGAGACCAAACAATGGGTGTAAGTACAGTGAATCTGTGGCTGGAGAATTTCAGCAGAGGGAACAGCGTCACCTCCAATTGTACATATTTTTACAGGCACTTGGTCATTTCTGGAGAAAATACATAGCAAGTGGTTGTGACTATGTTGAAAAATAATATCTTGCAGCTGAGAATTTGCTGAGAATAACCTTATTTTGTTCTCTATATCTACTACATTTTCCATTAAAGTAAATATGAGGGGTTATTTTCAGAGGGACTGCATAGATAAAATTTCTATTGCAACTTTGTCAGGAGCAGTTTTCATAGATTTTATTTTTATTCTAAGGAAAAGTGCAGATTTGGAATGACGTGCTCCCAGTGTTGTCCTGTGATAAAACATAGTGTGTAAGCAGAAGACTAACACATAAAAATAATTAAAAAAAAAAGCAAACATTCTTGATCATGATTAAAATATGTAGAGTAAAATAGAGGTGATAAATCAGAAAGGATTCAGAAAATGAGGCAGCAAGTTATACTACTTTTCAAAATTGCCATTTCTTTCTAGAGATAGAAAGAAGTCAAACTTAGCAGAGTGTGTGAAAAAGGTGACATGATTTACTGCAAAAGCTTCTGTGGAAAGACAATATTTTTTCAGAGTGAAGAGTTCCCTAATCTGTACAATATTCAATATTCAATATTCAATATTTTTAATATTCAATATTTCAATATTTCAATATTTTTAAAACTTCTGTTCCAGGATAAAAGTAGTTAGTATACTGTAAGAAATTTTGTTCAAAAATATTTCTTTAGAATTCAGAAGCTTTGAACAAAATTACAAAGCATATATTTTTATTTATATTTGTTTAATAGTTCCATTACAATATTTTCATTATAGCCTGTAAGTGTAACTAAAAGTTATCTGTCACTATTAAAATATTGTTCAATAGATCACAACTTTACTGTTTAAGTAACAACTTTCCATTACTATTAAAAGAATATGTAACTTTTTTCCAAAAGTTCTGCTGAAATGTGTTCCTATTTATTCATTTATTTCACTGATAATTCACAGTATTAATGTCATCTCCATTTAAACATCCAGTATTTATGTTTTTATGCCAGATCTGATTGCATAAGCTAGCTTTCAATTGTTAATGGACAGAAAGACGTACCTAAGACACTATTCACATCATCTAAACTAAAAATCATAATTTCATAGAACTTTAGACCTCTGCTTAATAGTGGCATAAATGTTATCTGTTCCCATGCATAGAAAATTACATTTCTTTCCACTGGCCAGAAATATAGACAAAAGTAATTATTTCAGAATGTTCTCACTCATTATGAATACAAATATGTTTCAAAAAAGCAAGAAATACAAAAGGAAATTCATTCCATTAGCAACAATTCATCTTTTCAGTTTAACATATTCTACTCTAATTTTATTGAGGGATACCTTACAACAAAAGGCTTTGTTTTAACTGTCTTTTTTTTTTTTTTTTTTTTTTTTTTTTTTTTTTTTAAGTGATTTGTTTTATTGAGGTCAGAAAGTATGGTTCACTGACTGTAGCTGTTTTCTCTATATGAACAAAATATTTCTGCTATTTTACCTTTTTTGTGTGCGCGTACAGAACTTACTGTAGAAGAAATACTTTAATTGCAGATTACTGATAAACTTCTATAACTACACAGTTTCATGGGTATATTCTGATACATGAGGTAAGTTTTAGGTCAGAGAGGACATTTTCAAATGGCATAAAAGTTTATTTATGTCTTGTATACTCATCAATGTGTTTTATTGAAGGAATATATCTGATTATACATGCCAGGAATAGAATTCTGAAAAAAAAAAAAAAAAAAAATAATAATAATAATAAAAAAATTAAACTTCACATACTTACCAATAAGTATTCATATAATAATATCTTCATTTCATGAAGAAATTAATTTGGTTGCAGGAAGATAAATGACTTTATGACAATGTGGCAAATATGACCAGGCAATATAAAGAGTAAACAAGTGGACTGTCTTCTCATGTTTGTTACAAGATGACTTCATATGGTGTGGAGAGAAGAAGGAGATAAAGTCAAAATACCATACTTGATTATATGCAGTGCAGTAACTAGTGGAACTGACGGGGGATAATAAAATGTGCTAACTTAAGGGAACGAATAAATTACATAAATTACATAGGGAATAAACAGTTTTGTCTGAAATAATTTTCTTTATATAAATAGTTATCACTTGTTTTGGAAAAAAAAACCCAGAGCAGCTATGTAATACACATTAAAAGCACTTCTATTAAAAAAGTAAAAAAAAAAAAAAAAGAAGCCCATGAACTTAAATTTTAGAATAATGAATTTGTACAAAGATATACAAGAACTCCAATGACTTGAACACCAATGGCTGAGGTAAGTTTCAGAGATGGATCCAAAAATCAATCTTAAGACACTGCAAATTAATAGAATCACAGAATGGCTCTGGTTGGAAAGGGCCTTAAAAGTCATCTAGTTCCACCCCCCCTTCTGCGGGCATGGTTGCCATTCATCAGGTATTATGGCCAGCCCTCTCTTCATTGATTCATCAAAAATTTCCAACATCCTGCTAGGGCAAGAGGCAATGGGCACAAATTGGAACATAGGAGATTCCATCTGCACATTTTTATTGTATGGGTGACAGAGTGCTGGCACAGGTTCACTAGAGAGAATGTAGAATCTTTTCCTTTGGAGATCTTCAGAAACTGTCAATACATAGTCCTAGACAAATGGCTCTGGGTGCATCACCCTGCATGATGATGTGTGTTGGACTATATGACCTCCAGCAATCCCTTCTTATGTCAACCATTCTGTGACTCTGTGATTCTGTACCTTTATACCAGTAGTAAGGACAGTTGTCGTAAAAGCAGCTAGAAACTGACACTAGCAGCAAGCAGATTCTGAGTTGGTATGATAATAAAATAATAAAAATAATAATTAAAAAAAATATCCAGAATAAAAATATCTTTGGATTAAAGTAATCAGCATTCATCAACAAAGTGACTTTAATTTAAGAAAGGAGCTTCTTAAGATACATCTCCAAACAGTATACCTAGGACCAGGGAAAATAGCAGAACTGTTTTCAAATAAATGAAATTATACTTTGAAGAAGAAAGTAAGTATGTAATTATTTAAAAAAGGGAACATTTGGAGACATAACTTACACAAAAGTAAGGAAAAGACAGAACTAGCAAAGCATTATGTTCTTACTTGTGGAAAAAGTACCAATAAAATCAAATTAAAGAACAAAAAATGTTGTAACAGTTGATACAGGCAATGAAGAGGAAAAGAGAAAGAATCACAGAATCGCCAAGGTTGGAAAAGACCTTCAAGATCATCCAATCCAACCATCCACCTATCACCAATAATTCTCACTAAACCATGTCCCTCAACACAAAATCCAAATGAACAAGTTTTAAATTCAAGACAACTAACTTAGTACTGGAGAAAATCAAATTAATTCAAAATATCTAATCCCATAGCAGTGTTCAAGACTGGGCATTAGGAGTGGGTGGAAGTCAGTGAGACAGATTAATGAAAAGCTTTAAACACTGTTTTTATCTCCTGCTTTTTTGTTGTTGGTTTTTTTGTTTGTTTGTTTGTTTTTGTTTTTGTTTTTGTTTTGGTTTGGGTTTTTTTTGCTTGTTTTTTTTTTTTTTTTTTTTTGAGAATTTTCTTATACAAGGACTTTGAAGTACGTGATGCATCAATCATATTCATACATAGTATTGAAATTACTTTCCAAAAGATTCACAGAAAACCACATAACAGTAAGAATTACATCTGCTATTGAATGAAGGGAAGACTACTCTGGAAGATTAAGATGAGTGAATAGGAAGAAGTAACTTGGAATAGAAAAACACCATTTTAGTTTGATAATTCAAATCAACAGAAATAGTAAGTTTTCGTAATGTGTACATTAGGTATAGCCATCAAAATATAATACTGAAGTATTAATTCCATCAAAATACAGTCTTTCATATGAGATTAAAAGCTAAATACTTGTATTATTGGAAACATTTAAAGACTATTTTAAGAAGATAACTGTTAAACGTATAGCCGTAGCTCAGTTCTGTTAGGCTAGTAAATTCTGCTTTTGCTACCTAATAATTCCAATCCTACATTCTGCTTGGGTTTATTTACTATGTAGTATTCATAGATAAATCCTTTCTAATTGTTAATTAGCATAAATAACACTTGTAATATAATTTGAGATACTTTGAAAGTAATTATTGGTAAATCCCAGGTTCATTAGCACAATTTGCTGAGCAGCTTAATCTGAAAGCTTTTCCTGCCAGGAATTCTAAATAGACTACTATATTTTCCTCAGAATATTGGAATTATGGCTTAACCACAGAATCACAGAATTGCAGAAGATGGAAGGGACCTCTTGAGATGATCTAGTCCAACCCTTCTCCTGAAGAACATTCCCTGGAATAGGTTAAATTGGAAAGCATCAACAGATTTTTAATATCTCCAGAGTAGCAGACTCCAGAACCTCTCTGGGCAGCTTGTTCCAATACTCCGTCACCACCCAAGAACTTCTTTGTTCAGATGGAATTTTCTGTGTTACAGTTCATGTATGTTGCCTCTATTATTGTCACTGCGATACGTCAAAAAGAGCCTGTCCCAATCCACTTGGCTCCCACAATTTTGCTATTATTAAAATTTGTTAAGATCCCATCTCAGTATCCTCTTCTCCAGGCTGAACAGCCCATTGTCTCTCAGTCTTACCTCATAAGGGAAATGTTCCAGGTCTCTATTTATCTTTCTAGCCCTCCACTGGACTCTCTCTAGAAGTTCCCTGTCTTTCTTGAACTGGGGAATCCAGAATTGGACACAGCGCTCCAGATGTGGCCTCACCAGGGCCGAGTAGAGTGGGAGGAGAACTTCCTTTGACCTGCTGGCCAGTCTCTTTTTAATTCACCCCAGGACACCATTGTGACCACAAGGGCACACTGCTGGCTTATGGTCAGCTTGTTGTCCACCTGTACACCCAGGTCCTTCTCTGCAGAGTTCCTTTCCAGCAGGCCATTGGCTAACCTGTATGGATGTATGTGGTTATTCCTCCCCAGATGTAGAACATTTCACTTGCCTTTGATGAATCTCATGAGGTTCCTCTCTGCCCAACTCTCCAGCCTGTCCAAGATCTTGTTCAATGGTGATACTTGTTGTAATTCTCAATTTCACATAAAGTTAGACTCTACTTGGATATAAATGAAAAATGTGAGTATATTAATATTTAAATAACACCCTGTAAACATAAGCTTATTCTCCATCTGTAATTAACATCCAGAGGAAGACAAGGCTCTATGAAGTCTTTAAAGCCCTTCAAGTATTACTCCAAGAATATGACTGATAGGAGTTTTTCTGGAAGGCAAAAATGTTAATTGTTGAAATTCTAATATGACATTGTTATACTCTTCAAGGATGCATCTTCATTAATGTGAACAATGATTACTGATTCTCTTATGGAACATGAATTTTGTCCTTCAGCTTCAATTTTTTTAATTTTATTTTATTTTATTTTATTTTATTTATTTATTTATTTGTCACTGGCAGGTATGCTGATGTTTTATTTAAATATTATAACAGCATTGCTTCTACTCTTGAAGAGTTTTCAGATCTATAGCATGTCTTAAATGTGATATTTTAAAATATTCACTGACGAAGTACCCTGAGGATCACAGAATCATAGACTTACACATAGTATGTCTTGAGTTTCAACATCCTTATCGAAGGACTGGGACACCTTCCAACAAATCAGATTAGCCAAAGCCCCATCTCACCTGGTCTTGAACACTTACAGGAATGGAACAACTACAGCTCCTCTGGGCAGCATTCTCAATCACCTTCATAGTAAAGATTATCTTTCTTATATCTAATCTTTTATTTTGAAACTATTATATCTTGTCCTATAGCTGCACACTTTGGTTAAGAGTCTTTCCTTTCTTGTAAACTCTTTTTAAATACTGAAAAGCCATTGTAAGATCACCCTGTAGCTTCCTCTTGTGTAGACTGAAGGACCCCAACTTTCTCAGCCTTTTTTCACTGCAGAGGTGCTCCAGACCTTTGATAACCTTTATATTCCTTCTTCGGATTCATTCTAATGAGTCGATGTATTTCTTATGATGTGGCCCCCAGAACTGTAGGTAGTATTCTAGGTGTTGCCTCGTGAGAGCAGATTAGAGGGTGGTAATTTCTTCCCTGGTCGTGCCAGCTACAGTTCTTTTGGCACGGTTTATTTATGAAGGTGAAAGTGCACTTGCCAGTCTACATTGATTTTTTTCATCCAGCAATACTCTGAGGCAACTAAGTAGAAGTCGAGGCAACTATGTAGCAGTTCAGACCTCCAGCTATGTAGAGTGCATGAGCCTCCCACTGGCTTCCTGGAGCAGCAGTGTGCGAGAACAGCTGTGTGAGGTGAGAGCAGGTCAATGATCTTTTCTGCCTTGTGGCCCGGCTACAGGACGAAAAATGTAGATTAAAAAGTGACATAGGAGACAAAAAGAAGGAGCGGGGAAACTACAGTTCACCCATGAACAAACAAGTTATTTAAAAGTAAAAAACACAAACTCAAGGCAGCTTGTATCACATGGGGCTGAGGACAAAAAATTGCAAGGCTGGTGTTGCAAGAGGGCATCAAGCTCCCTCGAGGGTGTTGCGAAAGAGGTGTGGACTCCTTCGCTGCTGCAGAACAAAGGACTTTTATTGTAGGTGCTTAGAGCCTTTTATATCCGCGCAACACAGCAGTTTTCTCGCACAACCAACACTGGTTACATGTAAGAACTACGCCCCTTGTGGGTGTTTACGTCCGGCTGAAGTTACTGTTGAGCTTTACCACTCATTAGCAGTACAACGACCTTCTTTATCCCACAAGCTGGAGGCAAGAGCGCAAAGGAAAAGAGCAGATGAAGGTGAATCTGTGCCCGAAACTGCAAGCAAAAACCCTCCTTGCTTGCTCCACTTCCCCCCCCCCCCCCCTTCCCTCGGTTTTCCCGTCAACCCCTTCCCCACCCAGAGGAAAAAGGGGTTGATGTGTTGCTATGTACACCAGGAAGGGAATAGAATGTGAGAAACTGTCCCTAAAGAGTAGTCGTGAGCTAGTCGAAAGCCTATAGGTGACAGTTGGAGACTGGGGCAGAAAAGGGAGCCTCCTAATTGGTGTCTACTACAGGTCACCTGATCAGACAGAGCCTGTTGTCGCTTTCTACCTGCAGTTACAGGAGGCATCGTGATTGCAAGCTCTCGTCCTGTTGGGAGAGTTTAACCACCCAGACATCTTCTGGAAAAGTCGCACCATGAGCTGCAGGCAGTCCAGGAGGCTGCAGGCAATCCAGAAGGCTCCTGGAATGCACTGAGGATAAATTCCTGAGTCAAGTAATTGACGGGGGAGAAGGGGGGGGGGGGGGGGGGGGGGTGCAACGCTGGACCTGTTGCTCACCAATGCATGTAAAGTGATCAGTGACATCAGAACTGGACTGTAGTGATCATGCTATGCTTGAGTTTATTCTCTGCAGGGATATGAGACAGACAAAGAATAAAATTAGGAAGCTAAATTTTAGGTAAGAGAACATCCAGCTCTTCGGGGAGTTAGTCAGCCAAATACTCTGGGAAACTGTCCTCATGGGTAAGGGTGCAGAGCAGAGCTGGCAGATTTTAAGGAGGTTTTCCTCGGAGTGCAAGAACTTTCCGTCCCCTACAAGTCAGGGGAGGAAAGCAAGAGACTGATGTGGCTGAACTGAGACCTGCTGGTCCAACTGAAGTGCAAGAAGAAAATGCACAGGCATTGGAGACAAGGACAGGCATGATGGGAAGTGTATAAGGAAGCTTCTAGGCTGTGTAGAGCAGGGGTCAGGAAAGCCAAGGCCCAGCTCAAACTAAACTTGATTAGAGAAGCCAAGAAGAACAAGAAAGGCTTCTGCAGATACCCCAATAAGAAAAGGAAAATCCAGAAGGGCATACATCCCCACTATACTCCTTCCCCCCATCCCAAGTGAGTGATACAGTCAGACTGGTAAGAGACAAGGAGAATGCTGAGGTACTTTTTTGCCTCAGTCTTCCCTGATAACTGCTCATAACACAGTGCTCAAATGTTTGGTTTTAGAGGAGGGGGTTGGGAAGCAGCCTCCCTCCCACTGTAAGTAAAGACCAGCTTCATGACCACCTGAGGAATTGGAATATCCACAAGTCTACAGGTACCAGTGAGAAGCATCATTGAGTCCTAGTGGAATTGGCTGATGTGGTTGCCAAGCCACTCTCTATGATATTGAAGTCATGGCACTCAGGTGAAGTCCCTTGTGACTGGAAAAAAAAAAAAAAAGGAAACAACAAACTCATTTTTTTAAAAAGGTAAAAAAGATGACCCACAGGAACTACAAACCTGTCCATCTCACCTATGAGCTGATGGAGGTCACAGAATGGATTCTCCATGAAGCTAGGCAAAGGCACATGAAAAGCAGGGAGAAATAGCATGGCTTCACCAAGGGCAAACCATACTTGTCCAACCTGGTGGCCTTCTGTGATGGTGCCACTGGTCAATAGACCAGGGAAGAGACACTAATGTCATCTGGACTTCAGTAAGGTCTTTAACATGGTAGACCACAATATCTGTCTCTCCAAATTGAAAATATATAGATTTGATGGGTGGACTGTTAGATGGATGAAGAATTAGCTGCAGGATGGAATCCAGAGGGTGGTTGTCAATGATTCAACATCCAGAGATCAGTGATGAATTGTGTCCCCAATGGGTCAGTAGTGGGACTGATAGTCTTTAATACTATCATCAGTGACATTGACAGTGTGATTGCACCTTCATCAAATCTGCCGGTGACACCAAGATATGGGGTGCAGTCAACACACTGGAGGGATGGGATGCCATCCAGAGGGACCTAGACAGGCTTGAGCAGTGGGCTCAGGTGAACCTCATGAAGTTCAACAAATCTAAATGCAAAATCTTGCATTTGGGTTGCGAGGATCCTCACTGTTAATACAAACTGGGATGAAAGGACTGAGAGCAGCCCTGCCAAAAAAGACCAGGGGGTATTGGTGAACAGCAACCTGAAAATGAACCAGCAATGTGCCCTTGCAGCCCAGAAAGCCAACCATATCCTGGGCTGCATCAAAAGAAGCATGGCCAGAATGCTGAGGGAGGTGATCTCTGCTCTGTGCTGGTGAGGCCTCCTCCAGAGTACTGCATCGAGATGTGGAGTCCTCAGTACAGGAGAGACATAGACCTGTTGGAGTGTGTCTAGAAAAGGGCTACAGAAATGATCCAAGGAATGGAACACCTCCTCTATAAGGACAGGCTGGAGTTCTTCAGTGTAGAGAAGATAAAGCTGCAAGGTGACCTGGTAGTGATCTTTCTGCATCTATAGGGGAGCTACAGGAAAGAAGGAGACAGACTCTTTATCAGATTCTGTGGTGATAGAACAAGGGGAAATTGCTTCAAACTCAGTGAGGGTAGATTTAGGTTAGATAAAAGATAACAATGTGTTTCAGTGAGGGTGGTGAGGCACTGGAACACATTGCCCAGTGATGTAGTTGGTGCTCCCTCCCTGCAGACTTTCAAAGTGAGGCTGGATAAGGCCCTGGGCAACTTGATGTAACTCTGGTGTCTCTGTTTATTGCAGGGGAGTTGGATTAGATGGCTCTCAGAGGTCCCTTCCAACTCTAAGGATTCTATGTTTCCATGAGGTCTGTTCTCTATCCATCCATCTCTCAGTCTTCATTGATGTTTAGCATTCCCCCCGTTGAGGGGAATGCCTTGTTAAACTTTATAGCTGCTTTACAGTTTCACCTCAAATATGAATTCTGTTTCTTATGTACATTAACTGTGGATAAGCCCCTTAGGTGCTTGGGGATGAAATTAAGCAAAATAAGTGTCTCCAGTCTTTGTCATATTGGTAGGATGATTTATGAAAATAAAGAACATAAACCTCTTTAATAGTGGATTTGTAACCCATCTCTTTTTAGCTAGATGTTACAAGAACACCTAGGTCTGTTTCTTGTTCATGAGGAGTTACTTTATCGGCTTTTTAGGCTGAAAGCACATATTGCTACCCTATACTCAATTTTTCTTCCACCAACATCTCAGTGTCTTCTCTGTCAGGCTCTTCCCTATCCACTTGTTTTCCATCCTGTATTTATGTTTGCAATTGTCCTAACCCATGTGCAGGGCCTTGCATTTGGACTCGTTGAAGTTCATGAGATTTTCACGTCTACCTCTCTCAAGCCCTCTGAATGGCATCCTTTCCCTCCAGTATTCTAGCTTGTACCACACGTCTTGCTGTCATCCAGAAATGTAGTGGGTTATACTCAAACCCACTGTTCAAATCACCGTATTGAATAGTACTGGTCCCAGTACAAATACTACTCATCAGTCTCCTTTGGTTGGTGAACTTTTGATCACAATTCCATGAGTATGACCATGCAGCCAATTCCTTATTCACTTAGTGAAATATCCATCAAATCTTTTTATCTCCGGTTTGGAGACAAGGATGTTGTGCAGGAAAGTCCCCTATCAAGGTCACAGATGAATTTAGAGATATCTGTGCCAATTACTTTGCACAGTAATAATAATAATAATAATAATAATAATAATAATAATAATAATAATAGTAATAAAAGCTTGAACAAGTAAATGCTGGCCTGCGTGTCTGTAGAGAAACCATGGAATGATGTGTATGAAAATGTCTAAAAATATTATCTCAATAGAACAGAGAGAGAAAATTTAAATGCAAATTACTGGTAGGAATACTTCTAAAATTCCAAAGTATGTAGGAAGTAGGAACATTTCCAATAAGCTTGAAGATGATCACAGAATCACAGAATGGCCAGAGTTGGAAGGGACCTCAAGGATCATGAAACTCCATCCCCCCTGCCATATGTAGGGCCGTCAACCTCCACATCAAATACTAGACCAGTCTGCCCAGGGCCCCATCCAATCTGGCCTTCAACACCTCTAGGGATGAGGCATCCACAACCTCTCTGGGCAGCCTGTTCCAGCACCTCACCACTCTCTCTGTATAAAGAATTTCTCCCAGCTATCCAACCTAAATCTTCCCTCTGTCAATTTAAAACCATTTCCCCTTGTCCTGCCTGGTGATAACAGGCATAAAGAAAGAAAATAACAGAAGAAACAGAGGAGATTAAGGATTCATGGAATGACACTGCAGCAGATGTATTATAGTAAGAGAAGGAAAATATTACATAAGAGTAATAGTATTTTGAAAAATCCACTATCTGACGTTCAATATAAATCTGGATTCATTTCATAAATTAGGTCTACAGTCCTTGTTTCCCATCCTACCTTTTACAAAATTTCTCAGATGACACTGGATAAGTGTAGGTAAATCCAGGATTACATTACACTCATTGCTTTTGGATATAAATCTCTCTTTCAGAACTGTAATTTGTAGACAGGTATTTTCCTATCCGATTTTCTGCCTCTTGTCATTCTGTAGGAATTAACAGGAAATACAGGAATGTTGGTCTAAGTACCAGCAGCTAATATATCTATACAAGCCACATTTCTTCAACAGCACAGGATAATTCTTAGGTTACAGATCTGATTTGGTTTTGGTCAGTGAATGAAGTATTTTACAGCTTTTCCAAGCTCTGTTTACTCACAAAACTACAGGTTATTTTGGTTTCAAAATATCTTCCCAAGCTCTTGATTACATACCAGAGCTCATGTAACTTGATTCTCCATTATGAACACTTCCCTGTGCTCCTAACCATATGTATTCTCTGACTATATCTGTGTCTAAGAGCTAGACAAAAAAAGACCTTGTATTCAGAAGTGTTAAACATGCATATCTCTGCATGCTAATTCTGTCTATTTTGTGCTACTGTCTACATGACTTACACATGGTCTGATTTCAGTTATCTCTGGATGAAATTTGTTTCAGCCTCATGTGTACCACATTATTGCAATACTATTCGACATTTTGAGTAAAGATGCTATAATGATCTATTAACCAAATAATTTTCTCCCACTCATAAATTCCAACACTACATATTATTTGTCTTATTCCAGCACTAAGGCTTACAGATGTTAGTGATTATGTAGCCCTCCAGTCCCCAAATAAATAAATGTCTAAACTGCATGTTTTCTCCTCAGGAACTGGCAGGCTTCATAGACTTTGCTGCACTTCATTCATTTTCTGGCTCAACTAGAACATAGAACATCCAGTTGAAAGGCTTTCTAAATGTACACAAACAATTATTTTAAAATCTTCCCTTCTTGTCATCCATCATATTTCTGTCTTTCCATCTTTCTAAAGATCAGTTTTGCTTCTTTATTTTTCTATTATTATTTGCATAATGGTCTGTAAGATCCGTGATCTGCATGTTAAAGAGCTTTGCCATCCATATTTAGATACATTTTGATCAAGAGCGTTAAATTCACCAGCAACGCCTGAAATATTTACAGAATGAGATTATTTCTGGATAGTGTTCAAGTATCTCTGTTAGATGAGGGCTTTCAGTTGGTGGATCAATAATACACATAGAAAATGTGTATTATTTATATATAATACATATAAATGTATACATATATACTTATCACAGAATCACAGAATCACAGAATCACCCGGGTTGGAAGGGACCTCAAGGATCATGTAGTTCCAACCCCCCTGCCTGGCAGGGCCACCAAACATACACATTTAGATCACGTTGCTCAGGACCCCGTCCAACCTGGCCTTGAACACGTCCAAGGACGGGGCATCCACAACTTCCCTGGGCAGCCCGTTCCAGGGCCTAACCACTCTCCTAGTAAAGAACTTCCCCCTAACATTCAACCTAAATCTTCCCTCCTTCAACTTAAAACCATTTCCCCTAGTCCTGCTATTGTCAGCCCTTTTGAAGAGTTTACTCCCCTCCTGGGTGTAGGTTCCCTTCAGGTATTGATAGGCTGCAATGAGGTCACCCCGCAGCCTTCTCTTCTCCAGGCTGAACAAGCCCAACTCCCTCAGCCTGTCCTCATAGGGAAGGTGCTCCAGCCCCCTGATCATCTTAGTCGCCCTCCTCTGGACCCTTTCCAAAATCTCTATGTCTTTCTTGTACTGAGCGCTCCACACCTGGACACAGTACTCCAGGTGGGGCCTCACAAGAGCCGAGTAGAGAGGGACAATCACCTCCCTGTCCCTGCTGACCACCCCTCTCTTGATGGAGCCCAGGATCCCATTTGCCTTTCGAGCTGCCAGAGCGCACTGCTGGCTCATGTTCAGTCTCTCGTCCATCAGGACCCCCAGGTCCTTCTCTGCCGAGCTGCTCTCAAGGACCACTCCTCCCAGCCTGTACAGGTGCCTGGGGTTCTTCCGGCCCAAATGCAAAACCTTGCACTTTGCCGTGTTGAACCTCATTAGGTTCACCCGAGCCCAGCTTTCCAGCCTGTCGAGGTCCCTCTGAATGGCATCCCTTCCTTCCACCGTATCAACCGCACCACTCAGCTTGGTGTCGTCAGCAAACTTGCTGAGGGTGCACTCAATTCCCTCATCGATGTCATTAATAAAGATGTTAAAGAGCACCGGTCCCAAGACAGACCCTTGGGGGACACCACTTGTTACCGGCCTCCACCTGGACATAGAGCCATTGACCACCACCCTCTGTCTGCGGCCTTTCAACCAATTGCTTATCCATCGGGTCGTCCACCCATCAAATCCACTTCCCTCCAATTTGGAGATGAGGATGTGGTGGGGGACCATGTCAAAGGCCTTGCTCAGGTCCAGGTAAATGACATCGGTCGCCTTCCCTTCGTCCACCAATGCCGTCACTCCATCATAGAAGGCCACAAGATTAGTTAGGCATGACCTTCCTTTAGTGAAGCCATGCTGGCTGTCTCGGATCACATGCTCATTCTTTATGTGATCGAGCATTATATACACTTATATTATACATATAAATATATAATTTATAATACACATGTAAAATGTGAAGATAACTATTTGATCATTAGAAACTAACATATTTCTTTGAGTTAAAAATGGCTGTCATACAGCTTGAAAACTGAGGAAAGAAGATGGATTGTGGAATGAAAAAACATTTTTCTTTTGAGTTGTGTTTCTTCCTCCTGAGTTATTTACTCATGGAGTTCTGTAGATAAACTGTTCCTGGCTAAGTTTAACATTTGTCATAGTTAACTCCAAAGATTTCGTGTTGTTAAACTACCATTTCAGCTTCATATGAAAAGCTAAAGCAAATCAAAATGAAGATAAATGAGCAGATTAAGTCACAGACATTTCTAGGAGGTAGGTAAATAATCAACACATAATTTTCATGGCCTCTTAACAGTCCTCCCTGTGGCTGCAAACCTTGGTGCAATTTATTTTGTAACACAATAGAAGAAAAAATTCAGTTGACAATATTTAATATGAACAAATATATGATAATCAAAGAAGAACCATGCAAACCAAAGCCTGTTTTAGAATTTGGAAACAAGACCATTTCGCAGAGCTTGCTAGTGCAGGTGTGCATGAGAGTATATCTAACAGATTAATGCATTGAAAGGGGTATTCTCATTGAGTTTCTGTATATAAAGAAAAAAATGTCGTGTGCAGAGTGAACACCAGTATGTTATATAACTGGGTTCGATCCAACTAGTGTTTAGGGTTATATATTTATTTTTATTTCCACTGGGTCATGTAAAATATCATGTACAGTATTCTGTGAATTTAACTATTTTTTATTATTATTTACTTTGCCTGCATCAATTATAATGAAACCTGTAGAAGTGCTACAAGTCAACCTAAAACATTACTTCATCCTCTTCTGTAGGGTAGCTGAATTTTATTTTGCTTTCCTTTTATTTATGAAATGTATCATGTATACTTCTCTGAGGATGTAACTGAGGTTTTATGTAAACAGTGGTTATTCTCAAGAACACTAAATAACTTGTTGTTAGATGATAAGGAAGTCTTGCTGTATTTGATCACCAGTCCCCTAAACAATTCCATCCAGCATAAAGGCAATTTTTCCACGAAAGTAACAGCCTTCTCAAAGCTTCCAATAAGACCAGTCTTTCTTTAGCTTCTGCTCATCCCGTCCAACACACTCCCCATCCTTATTTTAGCCAGTTTGTATTGTGTGTGTTTCATTTCAAGTCATGTCGTACATTGAAATATTTAATTCCTTAATTAGAGTACACTTCTTTCCAAAATAAGATATGCAATTCCACAGGCCAAATGTTCCATTTTTGTGCTGCTGTCTTCATTTTAGATAGATTTACATTATAGTGAATATTGCTATTTGCTTACAAATCAGCTGCATAATTTGTGAGCTAAGAAGATTTGAGTTACACATGAGGGACACTTCAAATAATGTGGAGATAAAGCAGTGAATAGATGGCTTATTAGGGTGGTATTTTGTGTTGTTTTTCAATCTTTTTGTTTTTTTTTAAAAAAATATATGGTATTAACTATGTCATCTTTGTTTTCTGTATGTGTAATTTTTGATTGTTTGAAGCACCTTCAAATTTTCAAAAGGGGAACTTATGCTCCTCAAGGATACACATTCACTTTGCTCAGTCAACTTAGGTAGAGTCGCTGTTACACACACAAAAATTCAAAATCCACAGATGAATAAGTTCTCATTATTTCAAACATATTTTAAATATTCATTTTTCTGGATAAGTTTTCTTGTTATCATTATTATTCATAGAATCATAGAATCATAGAATTGCTCAGCTTAAAGATCATCAAGTCCAACTAACAACCCTCTGCTAAATCATGTCCCTGAGCACCACATCCAAGCGGTTTGTAAACACATCCAGGGATGGTGGACCATCCTCCTCCCTGAGGAGACTATTCCAGTGCTTAACAACCCTTTCTGTAAAGAAGTTTTTCCTGATATCCAAATTGAACCTATCCTGGCACAACTTGAGGCCATTACTCCTTATTCTGTCACCTGTAACCAGGGAGAGGAGACTAACCCCGCTCTCGCTGTAAACACCTTTCAGGTATTGAAAGGGAGCAATAAGGTCTCCCTTCAGCTTCCTCTTTCCCAGACTAAACAGCCCCAGTTCCTTTAGTCCGTCCTCATAGAGCATATTCCCCAAGCCCTTCACAAACCTCGTTGCCCTTCTTTGGACCTGCTCCAGCTCCTCTAGGTCCTTTCTGTACTGAGGTGCCCAAAACTGAACACATACTCAAGATTTGTTATTTTTTTCAGATATTTTTTCTAATAAGTTTACGTATTTTCAAAAATTTCAGATTCATGGTTTTTAGATATGTTTATTCTGGACTTAGGCACTAGATATTCATTAAACCATTTCAGTAGAATTTCAACACTGTACAGTATTGCAAAATCACAGAAAGGCCAGGGTTGGAAGGGACCTCAAGGATCATGAATCTCCAACCCCCCTGCACATGCAGGGCCACCAAACTCCCTATTTAATACTAGACCAGGCTGTCCAGGGCCCCATCCAATCTGGCCTTCAACACCTGTAGGGACAAGGCATCCACAACCTCTCTGGGCAGCCTGTTCCAGTACCTCACCACTCTCTGTGTAAAGAACTTCCCCCTATATCCAACCTAAATCTTTCCTCCCTCAACTTAAAACCATTTCCCCTTGACCTGCAGTTATCCACTCTTTCAAAGAGTTGACTCCTCTCCTGTTTATAGGCTCCCTTTAGGTACTGAAAGGCTGCAATGAGGTCACCCCACAGCCTTCTTTTTTCCAGGCTGAACAAAATCATCTCCCTCAGCCTGTCTTCATAGGGGAGGTGCTCCAGTCCCTTGATCATCTTTGTGGCCCTCCTCTGGACCCTCTCCAATACCTCCCTATCTCTCCTGTACTGGGGGCTCCACACTTGGACGCAGTATTCCAGATGGGGCCCTACAAGAGCAGAATAGAGGGGGACAATCACCTCCCTGTCCCTGCTGGCCACCCCTCTTTTGATGGAGCCCAGGATACCATTTGCCTTCTGAGCCGCAAGGGCACATTGCTGGCTCGTGTTAAGTTGTTCACCTATTAGGACCCCCAGGTCTTTCTGCACAGGGCTGCTCTCAAGGGCCACTCCTTCCAGTCTGTATGGATGCCACAGTTTCCTCTGGACCAAATGCAAAACTTTGCACTTTGCTATGTTGAACCTCATCAGGTTCATGTGTGGGCCTACCTTTCAAGTCTGTTGAGGTCCCTCTGAATGGCATCCCTTCCTTCTACCGTGTCAACTGCACAGTATATTTCCAAGCTTTCATTTATATTTGCATTTGTAAATGCTAAGCCAGGTAAGGAATTATCATCACAATGAGATAAAAAGATTAGAACCTTTTTTAGAAAAGTTTCAAACATTTGTCAGTGTGGTAAATTAAATTTCCTAGTGAGTGGATGTCAAAGTAGTGATTTCAAAGTTCTCATCACTGCAGTGTTCATTATCTATGGTAGATTCAGCATTTGCAAATAAAGTGATGAAAACTGAGAAAATTAAGTCAAATTTATAAGTTATTTTAAATAGAAGTTTTATAAGAATAGAAATAAGTTGAAATGTATTGTATGGATTGTTTCTTCGTGGCGTAATATCTTTCCCACTAAAAACAGTGAGAATGAACAAAAGCAGAGAGATGTGAAAACCAGAAGACTGAAGGTGAGGGAGGAAAATGACCAGGAGAACTACTATGTTTCTGTCATATTTCTGTTTTAATCCTAGTGGATTTGAAAAAGAAACAGAAAATAAAAAATTAAATACAAGTTCACTTCTGTGTCATGTTTATGCCGTATATGAATTTCTGTAGTTATTAAAGAGTTATTTGTGCCAAACAAAGTGTTCCTTTTCATGGGCTAACATGTTTGTATTTAAGTATTTCTGCTGGGCTCTGAACTATACATATGCAATTGAGTTGTTTGATGACAAGTGGTGAAAAACTATATCTGCAAAAAAATATTGTTTATCTGGGAAAACATTTCAATGAAAGATTCATTGAATAAGAAAGCAGTGAATACAGCATCAAATCTATCTTTGTAATGGAAATGATACTGTATTATCTGAGCAACAGAAGCTTCTTACTTCTTTCTTAAGGTACTTATGAAAAAATACAAGATAAGTATATGTTATTAATGTTGATTCCTTTTACCACCAAAATATTTTTAAATCATTGAATCATAAAATATTTTGTGATATTTCTCAAATTATTTAGAAGTTAGGAGTTCTGTTGAATGACCAAAGCTTCCTGAAAGATTAATTTAAATTAGACTATAAATCAGAGTGGTGGTTAGTTAGTTTTGAAAGGGCGGGATATGAGGGATTATTCCAAGCAATATAGACATCTTCAGTAAAGACATCTGTATGCTGAGCTGTCTGAACTATATTTAAGACCACAGGGGAGAACAAAACACTTTTACCCCGTGTTATGTTTTTTGATAAAATAAATCATAGAATCATAACTTGCAAACCTCTGGAAGTTCTAGTTTAACTTTCAGCTCAAAGAAAAATCGACTACAAATCTTTCCTGAAGGCTACATACAGTCATGTTTTGAGTATCTCCAGGAATGGGGACTCAGAGCCTCTAATCCAGTGTCTGACGTTCCACATGAAAACGTTTTCTTTATACCAAATCTGAATTCATGTGTTTCCGCGTTCACTGTTTCTTCTCTTTTCACTCCACTGTAATTAAGACAAACTGGCTCTGTACTTCTCTACTAGCTAATTGAGTACAATAAGATTTTCCTTCTAATTTTCCCTTCTTCAACCTGCGTAGATGCAATTCCTTCAGCTTCTCCTTATATCTCATGTGCACCAGCCCCTAAATTGTCTTGGCATCCCACCGAGTCACTTCCATATGCCTGTGTCCTTCGACTCAACTTATAAATCAGCTATGGTTCATTTTAATGTGCCTATTTGTCATGATTATGAAAACTAGAAAAGCAACTGAAATACAGATGGCTACTATACACATATATGTATCAAAAAACTAGGAGATATATTCAATTCTACATGCTAAATATATTCTGCAGATACAAAGAAAAAGTAAAGAGAAAGAAAATTCTGGAAAATGTATCTTGAAGTACCAGACCATGAACAAGGATCAGCATGAATGAAGAAAAAGGACTGTAAAAAGATACCCAGAAATTTAACAGTTTTGATCTGTTACCAGAAAATAATGAAAAAAAAATCATCTCAAAAATAAATAAATAAATAAATAAATAAACCATCCACCCACCCACACACTCAAAAGGTATAGAAAACAAAAAAAAGTATATAAACAAAACGGACAACGATGCTAATAGGGTATTGATAAAAGGACCGAAGAAGAAGGGCAAAATTGAGGCACAGATAAGGAAATAGAAAATTGTAATGGAATATAAATATCTACAACTGAAAAGAATATTAAAAATTTCAAGAATGGTAGAAATTTTTGAAAAAAAAAACCAAAACAAAAAAACCTACATTTTGGATAGGAACTATATGTCTAAATATCTTTCTCTTCTTTTCCCTCCCAGACAACATATGATTTTATCATCATATTGAGTGAACACTGTTTTTCATTTACTATAAGCATTGTATTGTGTTTTTACAAAAAATGCCAATTTGAATGTGGCAAATTCAGTTAAAGATTTTCAGTGTGACATGAGAAAAACACTAAAATTAATCTTTTCCATGCACTAATGGATTGAATGACAAATAATCTAGTCTCAACTGAGACTCTTGTCAGGATTTATTGACTAATTGATTACAGATTGGTATTGTCATAAAAAGTAAAGTTCAAAAAAAAAAAAAAATCAGCAAGACAAATTTCATACATCAGCCTCATCCTAAGGAGCTAATGTTAAAAATTTTGAAAAGCTGGAAAAGTCTAACCAAATTCTTATATATTTTTAATCCTATAAAGATTCCTAAATATAGGAAAAAAGTACTGAATATCAAATACATACAAAAAAAATAATAGAAAAAGAGCAGGTTTTCAGTTTCTTATTCAGTCAGTGCCTTTCTGTATTTGTATGTGCTTTACTGATATTATGATTCTACACCTGAAATTATTTAGTGATGTGCCATAGTCTGAGAACTGTACTTAAGATTTTTCATAAGTTCTAACATTTTAATAGCTGAAGTCTTTTATCTTTATTTTTTATCATTTCTACAGAAGCAGGAAAGTTCCTAAATCAGAGAAAATGGTTGGAAGAAAAGAAAACGTGGTTAAAAAATAGTAGTTATTTGGCTGAGATTATTATAGGCTTATAACCACTTATAAAAACAAATCAGTTTTAGATGATGAGTAATTATTTGAGTTGTAAGAACTGAGTGCTTTTCACAATTTAGACTGTAAAGTTAAAAAATCACTTATTCAGCCACAGCTTTTGCCCTTCAAATACAAGTAAATCTAACCATAGTTTTAAAAGGACTTTTGCTACGATGGTTTAAAAATATAATAATACATGATACAAATATTGAACAAGAGAACTTACAAAACTTGGCTTGATGGAGTTTCTCTTCTGTGGATTTTTGATGCCTAATACTACGATCATATTTACACTACAGTATTTTCTGCAGTAGGAACGGCAATTAATCTCTATCCTGTTTCATGAAAATCTTAGCGAGGTTTTTTGAAATATGTCTTTACTGTGAAATTTGATAAAATTAAGCTATAAATTTTAAAGTTATTGGAGTGAGAAGAAGCAAGCTGAAATTCATAGCATTTTGAAACTCAATTCAGCATCAAGTTTCATTGATGTAGATTGGAGCTTCTATTGGACTATTTTATACAAGTAATAATATGTGAAATGCTCTTCAAAGTATAATATATAATTTTTATGACACCAATTTATGTTATTGTTGAATTATTTTTCTTTCGGATAGTTCATTTTGCAACATAAGGAATTAATTTTACTTTGATTCTAGCTGTTACGCCGACTTCATGATGGAAATAACGTTATGCATTTTATTACTATATTGTGTTCCTTTAGAATCGTCACTTAATGCAAGTATTCCAACAGTCTGTGAATTTTATGATGTAATTTCTCAGCCATTCTCTTCTTTTTGTTTTACTTTATAGTTTCTGCATTGAAAATGCCCTAAAATATACATGGAATTCATATTGTGACAGCAATGATATTACGATATATTTCATTGATATTTTTTAAATATTAAGTTCAGAATATTGACCTAGTTTATTTGTTTGTTTGTTTTCACATAGCTCTAAATACTTCTACCATTTGGTAAATCCTGTGTAATTTCATTAATTGCAATAGAATTGCAAAATTTATCCATCAGTACACATATTATCCCATCATCTTCATAAGCTTTCTCATATAGCAAGTGTTGAATGAGGAGTGTTGCAATACAAAAATGTCCATGTGTACATAGCAGGTAACTATATTCTGTTGTTGTGATAATGTTTAGAAAACCGACAAATCAAGCTAAAAGAAGGAAAAAAAATCCCTAGCTCTTTTGCTGACTTCCTATCCGGTGATCTAGTGCAAATTTAGTGACATTGAATTAAGATATCCACACCCTTTCCCTTTTGATATTTATTTCATCCAGACACATAAATACCATGATTCTATTGTATTTTGATATTTAATTTTCAACATGTTACAAATAAATAGGGATAGATTATCATGTGTGTTAGCAAGATACTGTAAAATTAGATTTTAATTAATTTTATCAGGAGAGCACTTTGGCAGCAAAAGTATGTGTTCAACTTCTTGAGTGCCTCAGAAAAGTTATAAACTGAATAAAAATCAGGATATTGCACAAGGATTTAAAAAATAGAATTCCTACTTGTGTTTTGAATTGTATTATTCCAATTGAACTATTTCATGCCTGCAATTCAAGCTAAAAATAATATGAGCTGGAAGTACAAAACTGAATTTCTATGGGTAAGAATCAAGGAAAGGGCTGACAAGGCAGGCATACTAGGTCTGCTGTAGACCATTCAACCAGGATGAAGAGACAGATGAGGTGTTCTACAAGCAACTAGCAGAAGTTGTGTGATTGCCAGACCTTTTCTTCACGGGGGACTTCAACTTCCCTGATATATTCAGGGAATACAAGAAGAAGCAGTCTAGGAGGTTTATAGAGTGTATGGAAGATAACTTCCTTCTGCAGCTGGTGAGATAGCCTACCAGGGGAGATGTCCTGCTACACCTGCTGTTCACAGAGAGGGTCTGGTGGGAGATGTGGAGGTCAGGAACTGTCTTGGACAGAATGACCATGAAATGGTAGAGGATATTTTTTTACAAGTTTCTGTTTGTGTTCTCTGGTCAGATATTGTTCTATGGACAGTGCTAAGGCTAACTACACTCAATACTTTTTCATATTATTCCATTTGCCACAGTTTGCTACAGGGTGTTCGCACTGTGACCAAGCACATGGATAAGATTCACTCACATTGCTCCTTCTTCAATTTGATTAGTCCCAGCTCCCTATTCCTCCCTTTATGTCAGGACCTCCAGTCCTTTAATCATCTGTGTGGGCATTCATTTGACGCTCTCCAGTATGTTCATGACACATGTGCCAGGGAGCCCAGAACTAGATACAGTACTCTAAATACAAAGTAACTGGTGTCCATTAACACCACTTCATATTCCAGCCAGCAGTTCAAGGTAAATACTCTTCTCCTCTACTCTGCCCTGGTGAGGCCACATCTTCAATACTGTGCCTAGATGTGGGATCCTCAGTTCATGAAAGACAGAGAACATCTAGAACACCTAGACAGAGAACATCCAGTGGAGAGCCACAAAAATGATTAGGAACTGGGAGTATCTCCCTTATGAGAAAAGGCTGAGAGATATGGGATTGTTCAGCCTGGAAAACAGAAAACTGAGAGGGCATCTTATCAATGCCTATAATTATCCAAAGGGGAGTAGTCAAGTGGATGGGGACAGGCTCTTTTTGGTGGTGTCCTGAAACAGGACAAGGAGCAACAGGTACAAACTGGAACACTTGAAGTTCCATTTGAACATTGGAAAGAACTTCTTTACTTGGAGGGTGACAGCACTGGAACAAGCTGCCCAGAGGCTTTGTGGTTTCTCCTTCTCCAGAAATGTTAAAAATCTGTTGACACTTTCCTGAGTAACTTATTCCAAGTAATCTCCTTTAGCCAGGGGCTTGGGCTAGATGATCTGTAGAGGTGCCTTCCAGCCCCTATAGTTCTATGATTCTGTGATTATAATCTTAATCACCCTTTGATCCCAGTATCTCTGACAGTTTTCAATATACTTACTGTTGCTTTATCTAGTCTATACTTTGTCAATTTTTCTATGAAAATGTGGGAAGTCTTGTTAAAGTGAATATAATATCCATGGTTCTTCAACCACCAAGCCAGTAATATTATTGTAGATTTCTATCTGGCTGGCTCAGCATTTCTTATTAACAAATCAAGGCTGACTACTTCCAGTCACTTTTTTTGTATTTCGAGATGTTTCCCAAAAGGACTTTTGCAAGATGAGCAAGAAAAGATTGATCAGCTTGTAGCATTCTGCATCTCTGCTGTATTTCTTGAAGATAGGAGACACATTTTCTTTCTTCCAGTAGCTCCCCTAGTAACCCCAGCCTTTCAGCTGTGTCTGACAGTGGCGCACAGTGACATTGATTACTCTCTTGTAGCATCCCATCAGATCCTGAGGAATTAAATATGTCCAGTTCATTCAAATGTTCTCTAGTCTGATCCTCCACCACTGAGATTAATTCTTTATTGCTCTAGATTTTCCCACTGGTCTGGAATTCTTAGAGGCAAGTCTCAGTGAGGCAAGAAAAAAGAAACAACCCTCTGGCTTTTTCATGTCCTTGTCACAATGGCCACCAGCTCATTAGCAGAGGACCTGTATTGTCCCTAGACTCCTTTTGCTGCTGATAAACCTAAGAAAGGTATAACACATCTGTGTTTGGAATTTGTCATTAATGCACTGTAGAAAAATTCTGAGTTCTTGTGATCTGTTCTGTCCTCCCAGTAGATCTTGAGGTTGTTCAAGTCCCCAAGCAAACCAGAACCTGAAAATATGAGGCTTCTTCCAGTTGTCTGAAGGACACATCTACTTCTACCTCCTTGTCAGATAGTCTGTAGCACTCATTCATCACCTCATCACCCACATACCCTCTAATCCCGGTACATATGCTCTCACCTATCTCATGGTCTTTCTCCTAGGCAGGGCTCCGTGTACTACAGCTGCTCCTTCATATCAAGGTCAGGTTTGTCCTGGTCTGTTTTCCTAAAATAAGTGTATCTAGCATTTTATTGCAGCCCTCCAGTTGTGGGAGCTATTCACATCTTTCTTACCCAACTGAGATCATAGTTCTGCTAGTTCATTCAGATCTCTGTTTCTCCCTGTTTGTTGTACACATAACTGTCTAAGCATTATGGTACTAAAATGGCAATGTACAACAATATTATTGCTATAGTTAATGAGGTTTCTCTCCATTCAGTATGTAATTTGTACTATTACCTCATTAAATCATTAATTAGACCAAAAATAAGTTGTCTGCGTATATACATATATATAGACATACATATATATATAAAATGTTCTCTTTTGTCCGTAATATTCTGTGTATAATAATAAACCATCTGGTGGAAGGATGAAAGGAATAGCAGAGATATTCAGATAACAGTAAAGAAATGTAATTAATTTCTACTTGAAAAACTTCTTTGTACATCCCTCAAGCAAACTGTTGATATTCTTACTGCAAGACACTTCTGTAGTGTAAAAATCTTTTTATTTGAATTCTGACTTTAGTTTTCCAAATCTGAATATGTCTGTGAACTTTTCAAGTGCAAGCAGACTTATATTAAGTTTGATAAATTTTGGCAAACAAGATGAAAGAGCCGTCATAGAAATCATCATAAACTGGCTGAACCTTCAGAATGGGACATCAAGTCCTGTTTTTCTCTTTTGGCAAAGCACTCATCACAGATCACATTCAGGAATGACAAATGTTAAGGTCTCTGCATAATTAAGTCAGTACAGAAATCCTGACTCTGAAATCCTGAAAATATTTCGTGATACTTAGCCTTTTCATGCTGTGATAAATGGTAGCTTAGCTAACATTACAAGAGTAAAGAGATCACAAATGTGCCACAAAAGTCACATCTCCTGCTAGGTAAGGTGCTAACTAAGGATATACCCTGTTAAATTGTTTTACAAGCCTTAGGATACTGACTGTTTTAGAAAGACTTTTCAACAAATGCTTTCATTTGCATTCAGAGAGATTATTTTTTTTTTAATAAGAAATTAATTCAGGCAATACATGTTTTTCTTACTTGTTTGTTTATTGCTATTGTTCTTTCTTATCTATAAAGTACTATTAAATTTCTTAGGATGGAAGTTCCATGCTTAGTCTCTACAGGTAACCCATAAAGAAGTAAATATGTAATTAAACCTTCCAACTAAATTTTCAGTGTTGTAGAATTAACCCAGGTCTTGGCCCCACCTAAAGGATCTCATTGTAGGTTAGATGTTGAAAATAAAAAATAAACTGTAGCAATTGTTTAGCTCTTGACACACACAAATTGGTCCTGTAATTCCTAAATGTGTTAAGACAGATAAATTAAAGTGTGGAAAAATAAGACATATTTTACTATCTTTTCAGAGTCTTCAACACGTTTTAGCAAAACGCATACAGATATGATCATACTTGTACTGGATTTCCCCTATATGCCTTGACTTTCTTTGGGAAAATAGTCATACTGACTTTAAGGGGAGAATGTAGATTTTATCATTTTCTCTGACTTCAAAGGTAGTATAAAGTGATTGCTGTCAACTTAAGTAAAGGCAGGATCTAGACCCAAGATAATATTTTATAAAGGCACGTGTCTTTCTTTGGCTAAATACATACTTTTCCCTTTGCATAACTCTCAGGCGTATGTTGTCGATGCTCTGAAATATGCTCACTTTCTGGGAGAAGTCATGTAAGGTCATTTTGTAAGATTTCAGTTTGTAATGCTTAAGATGTTTTTGTCAGATAGCTTCTTAAAGGTTAAAATGTGTTCATCGTACAGTTTTGTTGAATGCTTTTATTTTATATTCAGAGTTATTTGAGAAACAAGATTATTTTCTAATAGGTATCTGTCAACTTAATTCTAAATTATCTTTTTTTTTTTAGGTAACTAAATTCTGAAGAATTCTAGTTAAGTATTTTTAATTTAAAACAATAATATCAGCAACATGTTGCGTCGTAGCAAAATAGACTTAAGTGATTTTTATGATACAGATCAGGAGAAATATAGAACCCATTATATTATTGAAATTTCAATTTTGATTTTATGTTACAATTTAATTTTAACACAACATTCACAAAATATATATACTTTATTACATTTGTTCAAAAACATTTTTCCCCTAATTTAACCAATTAGATAATATTTGTCAAAATTGAATTTGGAAGTTGAAATGTCTATGAACTTACTGAGATATTTGCTTTTATTTGGAAGTATAGCTTATGAGATAGTCTGAATGAATTTTAGCTGGAGATGAAGTAATAAAGCGTTTTGAACAAATCTTTAGAAGTGTTATGTAGTAAGAAATTCAAGGAGAGAGGTAGGGCAACATTCAAATTTCAGAAGTTATAGAAAGATCTCTGGGTAATCTGTTCCACTTCTTGATTCTTGTTATAAAAAGCTTTCCTTTATACTCAGTGTGGCCATCTCTTAGTTCATATCCCTTATCTTGTGTTCTTCATGCACCGCTACAAAGAGCTCACTCTGTCACCTCCCTAGGACCTGCTATTAGAGCCCAATAATAACGGCACCTTTTCACTGAATTCACTCCAGTTTATAAATGTCTTTTATTAGTAGTACTATTATTTATCTATTTATTTATTTATTTATTTATTTATTTATTTATTCTATATATCTAACATATAATATAATATCTAATATAATATATATATTATATATAATATATATAATACATAATATAATATAATATCTAATATAATATATATTATAATTATATAATATTATATAATATTATATATAATAATTATATATATGTTATATAATTATATAATATATACATTAATGTTATGTATATTTATTATATGTTTATTTATTTATTTATTTATTTATTTATTTATTTTGAGTGGCCAGTGTGGAAATTTGTATGCAACACTCTAGAAATCAGCAGAAACAAAACTGTAAGAGAAGGACTGGAGAATAGACCTTTCCCTTCCATCCTGACTCTGAAACTGTCACCTTTCCCTTCTGCTTGCTCTCATTTCAGCAGAGCTCTGCCTTTTCTTGGATTGTAACATATGCCTCAGAAGTCAGAAATGTTTTGATTTTCCATGGTATATTACAGTTCTGTGCCTTCACATTTCTAGATCCCAGTCTTCACCTACATTCAGGAAGGCTCCTGGTGGGTCTTTCACATCCTGCTTGCTGCACTCCTCAGGACAGTCTAGTTCACTTCGCTGCTAGTGGGCGGCAAGGGAAGAGCCACCTCTTCTTCCCCCCAGGCAACATTAATGGCCTCAGTCAGCTGAAGCACAGACAGAATGGAAAGTATTATAGTGGGTACTTAGACCCTATTCTAAGAATCTAACAATCTACTGTCCATCAACATAGAAGTTGAATTACTCATTCAGGTGCTGTGAAACAAAAGAAAACAGGCCTACCAAAGGGCCTTTTCCTGTGTCCTGCTTTGCCTGAGGGAACTGCCACCCTTTGTGATCAGTGCAGCCTGTGGAGGCTGTAGCAGTGCCATAGGTTGGTGCCATTCCTTGCAGAGCTGGGAACCATGGCTGCCTCCCCAGCAGGTTACCCCCATGCTCTCTTGTCAGTTCTACCCAGTACAGATCTGCAGGAGGCAAAAATTTTGTGAGCACTGGTAGTGTAACATAGTTTATTTTTGAGGTTCTGCTTCAGAAGGTTAGAAGACTATTTATTCCATTTAATTTTTTCAGGAGCAGCTTAAGCTCCTAAGATTCCTTACTTTTTTAGCTATTACATGATTTTTTTGCTGTCAAATCTGCATAAATTTTACAGCTATACTGAACATAGAAGTGGAAAATGAAGGATTTGAATATGTGAATCATGTCAATTTATAATCATCCTCAGGTTTATTTGAGATCTAAAATCTCAGTGAGCTGTTCATGTCACAGCAGTAAGCCAAAGCAAATGAGACTTCACTATGTCCTCAGGAGTTATTTTATGTCCCTATCCTCCAAAGCTGGACGAATCTTATTTAAGTCATTAATGACAAATCTTTAACAAAACCGTCCTTGAGATTTTCAGTTGAAGGGTGTGTAGTAATTATTTCACTGAAATTGCTGAAGACAGTAAGAATATTCTGTAGATAATTTATAGGAACTGACCAAATTTTTTCTTTTTATTATGGCAAGTTTAAAGAAAAGCTAACATATAAATGTTTCTACATTTGTTAATACATCTTCATTTTTCATTTTATATGGTCCGTTTAGAATATATCACAATATTAAATGGAAGTAAATGTAATATGCTTTATACTGCATTTGCTATTATCTCTGCTTTAAAGACCAAATAATTAATTCCCTGCTCTGAACATCAGAATGTGACAGGATTTTCTAGAATAAATTAAGCTTTCTTTAATGAGTCAAAAGTGCCATTGACAAAAGGCTTGCTAACTTGCTGATGAAGTCTTTAAAGCAGGTTTCTCCATGCTGGTGACCAAAGCATGGAAGCACATGGAGTTGCAGGGGACAGGGGAAGAATGTGTGGAGCAAAAAAATATGGGGATTTCTCAAAATAAAGGTAGTGGGGTGACCATAGGTGCTGCCTGTGCATAAACATGCAGAGTGTGTAAATTCATATGAAAACTCAAATCTGTAACACATATGGCCTTCCTGGTCTAGTGGTTGGTTGGTGACCCTGCACATAGCAGGGGGTTTGAAACTAAATTATCACTGTGGTCTTTTTCAGCCCAGGCCATTCTATGGTTCTATGATTCTATGACACTACTAAATCACATAATTCCAGTGGGCACAATGAGAGCCCTGGAGTAGGTGGGCACAGATGAAGAAAGAAAGGGAAGGAATTAAAGGAGAAGGCTGTGTGGTATGTGCAAAGAAGTATCATTTACTAGACAGAATACAACTGAAAATGGGACTGCCTGGGAACTTCTTAAAAGTACTTTTGTAACTGTGTAGTTTATTACTGCGCTTATTTTCTAAATTCATTGGTTATTATACAGCAGACTTTTAAACTGACCTAACTTCTACAGGTGGCTTTGCATTTCAGCGTATTAATCTTCGTTTCTCCTGCTGATCTGCTCAGGCAGTGAAGAAACTTATTAAGAAACTCATTTTATGATGGCTTTTATGAAAGCTGTATATAGCGTGGTGAAAAGTGCAAAGCTAGAGTGAAAATACAGACATTGGATTGAACACTGGCCAAGTGTGACATTGGAAATTTGTGAAAGTTGCTGATGTATAAACAAGCAAATTCAGCCTGGTGGAAAATTGAGTTCACAATATTTTACAAAGTGGATCTGTAAAAACAATCTGAATGTATGGATAAACAAGCAAATTCAGCCAGGTGGAAAATTAAGTTAAAAATATGTTACAAAGTGGATCTGTAAAAACAATCTGAATGTATATACTCTTAGAAAAGGTAGAATATTAAGCAAAAAATGCATGTGTAATAATACTCAAATAAAGACAATTTCAAGCTTCATCTATTAAAATTCTAACTAATGTATCTGCAATGATTAAGACATCAATAATAAGAGCCTATTGAATACTTAAAAAAAAAAAACAAACAACCAAGAACATAAACGATCACTGTATTTTGAGCCAACCTCTGGCAAATTGTCTGGAGAAACTGAAAGGATCCTTGGAAGGCAAAAACACCTTGTGACTCAGAAATATTCATGGAAGTTGAGTTATAGCTAAGACAGTGTGCAGATTTTTTTAATGTACAGATAATGATGTTTGCTTTCTCATGCTAAGGTATTTACAGCCTGAAGAAGATATTCCCATTCTCTTTGAATCTGAATAGCGATTACAAATATTATTTAGAAAACTCTGGTAGAATTCTGTAACAAAACCTTCCTTTTCCTGTCAGAAATTATTATTGCAATTGAAGAGTTGTGATTCTCAAAAAATATAAAAAATGTTATTTCCGTAATTACACATATTTCCATCAAATAATCATGTTTCCAGAAAGAGGTGAAAACAATAGCTTTCATTTAGAAAAATCTCAAAATCTTTAGAATTATATTTATTCTTAATGTCTGATAAATACTGTATCATAGATTGAAGAGTGGCATTTTTTAGGATCCCTGTCAGAAATCTTAGCTGTCAAAGACGGAGAATTTGAGGCATCATTTGGACTTGAAATACAATTATTTAGGTAGGTAGAGCTTTTCTTGACAATTCCATATGTGTGTACGCCGCATAGAAACAAGTACTAAACTAATGGAATCGGGATTTATTTAATTTGGAATGTTGTATTCTCTATATTGTGTAGCCCACACCCCTGGCTAATGCTAATGGATATACAATATATTTTTTGAAGCCATTCTGCAAGAATGGCTCTTTATTATGAGCATTTTTTTATTCTTTTTTTCTTAGAATTAGTTAAGATAGGTGGAAGGATCTTTTAGTCTACATTCATCGCAAATGACTCAGCTTTTCATGTAGCAGGTTCTGTATCCTCAAGTTTCTCTTTATTCTAATTATTTCCCTTTTAACTATCAGAAATGTTTTAGGCTAATAACACTATGGACAGTAGCTACGCTGAGTTTCAGCGTATGACGTACTAATCTTGCTGAAGAGAAAGTAGAAATAACAGTACATTGGAAGTCAGAATCACAGTATACAGGAACTGTAATGTATCTTCTCAGCTTTTCTTAATATATTCCTTCTAGTGTCTCAACTTCCTCAAAACTTTTATTGTAAAGATCGTCATTTATACTAGGAAAGCTGATACACTCTTTCTTAGATTGCTTTAAAGATTAGATAACAGATGTCAATCACTCTGTGAAGAGTTGAGTTAAGCACTGATGTTCAACCATTCAAGGCACTATAAGTATCTAGATAGATTAGATGACATGATGGGTTGTGTGCTGAATTTAAACTTTATTTACCATGCAATCTCATTTAACTGTCACTGAAATCAGTGAATTTGCATGGCTGATAAATTTTTCTAAAATCTTTGATCATCTGTCTTCTTGATTATTAGTTAAAAGTTTATGTAACTTTATTGTGAATATCACCAAACCTAAAAGAATAAGCAGAAAATTAAAATTAAATAAGACAAGGCTAACTCAAGAAATATATTTTCAAAATTTATTATGAAAAAGGAAATATGGACAGTATATAGGGAAGATTATCATGAGTACTGAAAATAAAAGATAAAATTTTATGAAATTATTTTTCACCAGAAATTATACACATGTTTATCCATTCTTTCTGATATTCATTTAAGCATAAAAAATGGTGTGTATCTGTGTATATATAATTTAAAACTTGTGTATGCACAATAATCAGCTGAAAAAATCTTCATATTCTTATAATCTTCACTTACATCATAATATTAGAGATACTCCCTCTGCATAAAAGCTCTCATGTATATTCAAATATGGATCTTATTTGAATTCTTAATACCTTGAAAAGCTTTTCTAAGCCAAGTTCCCACTTGCTTATCGCTTTGAAAAATCTTCCCCTTCCTGCATATGTTTAAGATCAGAGTATGTATGCAAAAATTACATCTTGGCACTGTGCAATTTTTTTGCGTTTCTTGTAATTTTGTTGGTTATATAGATTTTTCAAATATGTTGCAAAATAAATTTAATTTGATTTTTAGAAAATACAGAGTAGATATCTTAAAAGTGGATTTTTTCTCTGATTTTTTGTACTGCCATGGGCAGCCTGGTCTAATATTAAATATGGAGGTTGCCTGTGGTGGGGGGGGAGTTGGAGTTTTTCAATCCTTGAGGTCCCTTCCAACCCTGGCCATTCTGTGATTCTGTGATTCAGTCTGAGAGGAAGAAATTCCAGAGTCTCTAGTCTTATCTGATGCTCTGAATCTTCTTTTTTAGCTTGTTACATGAGCTGAAAAACTATGTACTACTGTTTGTTTCCAGATTGCATAAGTTTTATCATTTATCTACAAAAATTAAAAATGTCTTTCATATCAGCATATGATAAAACCATTGAATCAGTATTTACAATCAATGTGAAGATCTTTCATTTAGTGTGCATTTTACACATTGTTTTAATTGAAATTTTACTTCAGGGAAGTAATAATTAAAAACGATTTTCCCAATGCTTCTCAATGCGTAAAACCAAAACTTCATTATTACCTTTTAGATAGTGCTCTATTCCTATCACAGTAAATTATCTAAGAGCGCATTCTAATGAGATTCCTCAATTATGATGCACTTAATGGATGCTAAAAGCACTGGCAATTAGTAAGATTTACTTTAAGTTGTCCATGTGTTCATGTAATAACTTAGCAGAACTTTTAAGAGACAAAGCCTGGCATTTTAAACTCCAAAAATATTGTAATTTAAGACTCTTGTTACAGTCATTAAGTATTTTCTTCTCCTTAGTTTTGAGTCATTATGTGTGTCAGAATTCTTTAAAGCTGTCGTTCTTTGATGCTATAATTTTGAAAATAATAATAATAATAACAATAACCTTGCCTTTAATTTTTCAGTAATATTGGCAATTTATTTCAGGCATATGGCATATTATATTGATGCTAGCACTCTAATTAAGCAGAAGCAAAAATTAATTTTCAGATGCACTTCAGACATTTGGATAATAAACTGAATAAGTGAGATAAAAATGTGATATCTTCATTTAATAAAAAAAGAATTTCAATATAAATTACTTATTAATACCACACTTGTGATCACTTTTATTAATTCATAGAAATACTTTTGGCATAAAATGCTATCATACCATTGATCTAAAAGATCAATAGTCACAGTATCTGTCATTTTCTCTTACCTTACAAAAGAAAGAAATCTCTGAATCACTATGCGTGTGTTGTTTTCTCATGGAATTAGTTCTGTTGACGTTAGAACTGATTTTGTAAATGTATAAGATTTACCTACTTTATTCAGCATAATATTGAACTTTAGATGGAACTTCATTGTGAAAAATATTCTTCCAATGGCAATATTTGAGATAAACGATCCATTTAAAAACAAACAAACAAAAAAATTCCCATTGAAATGCCTCTGTACACATTTGATTTATGAAACTGTGCACATGGCATCTGGGAAATAACCCATGAAATGCTTTAGTTTGCAAAATAAAGCTGATCAGCTACTCGAATGTCTTGTCATAAAAATGCAATTACCATAAGTTGGGTATGATTCTCAGGTCTCTTTCAGTATAATGTGAATACTGCATATCATGCGTCAGACTGCATGTTAAACTCAATTTGCTTTAGGAAAACATTCTTAGTTAAAACAAAAGCAGAAATTATCGTATTTTTCTATGCTATCGTAAAGTGAATGGAATTGTGCCAATCAAATAACAGAAAGCAGATTGTAAAAATATGTGATGACGCTACTAAAATCATATTGGAGTTAGTGAAATCTGAAGAAATTCCTCATTAGCATCATAGTTTTACAGCAGCATTTCAAGTCAAATGTTAAAAAATGAACTGATCATCTAAAAGTTAGCAAAATTTTATTCTCTGCAAGAAAAGGGCTATTTTAATGACTTTTTTTTTTTTTTTTTTTTTTTTTTTAACAGCTGAGGATGCATGTGGAGGAACTATGAGGGGATCCAGTGGTATCATTTCAAGCCCCAATTTTCCGAATGAATATCATAATAATGCAGATTGCACATGGACAATTGTGGCAGAGCCTGGGGATACTATCTCACTCATATTTACAGATTTCCAAATGGAAGAAAAATACGATTATTTGGAAGTAGAAGGTTCTGAACCACCTGCAATATGGTAAGTCAGAAACTGTAATTTTCATTTGTTTAAAAAAAAAAAAAAAAAAAAAGGATATGTGAAAGGGATGACTTGTGGTTTTTGCTTTTCTCAGTATATCAGGCATTCTTAAAGTTAAGAAAGATCAACCAAAGCAAAAGACAGTTGTTACCATGAATATACAGATATACAATATATATACAGGGATTTTAATTGCAGCTGTAAAGTAATTCTAAAATATATTCAAAGACTTTCATCAAGATGAAAGTCACTGTAGACTCTTTCACCTCAGTTTCTATGAGTCTAACTATTCAGTTAGTGAAACCTTCAGGGAATTTAATGATGTTGAGACTTTTCTGCACAGAGCTTGAGAAAATCACATTGATCACAACTGTTAGTCACAGTCCTCTCAGGATGAGTGTCTGCAGAGAGAATTGCATGTGTAGTCCCACTATATAGTGTGGTGAGTATTGGGCCATTCTTACAATCATCTGTACAGTTTCATCCTGATCTGCGAGATACAAGATGCTGGATAGCTGTAGCATTTGTTGCTTCTTTGGGTTTTTATTTTTGTTGTTGTTGTTTGTTTGTTTGTTTTCATTTTGTGTTAATTTCAGATACACTGCCAGGATTTCTATTTGTTGACTTTGCAAAAGTAGCAATGTTTTTCCCAGGCAGATTTTGCAATTCTCGATCTCATTGTAACTGCACTGTATGAAACAAGTTGATGAAATAAAACATTAAAAATCTCTTTCAAGGTCAGACTCTGTTCACTGGAAAAAATAAATGATACAATAAATGATATATTCTGTAGTTTTCTGGCCTTGTAGTTTTAAGGCACCAGCCTCATACTGTTTTGAAGACACGTGAATATGAAAAATTCTTGTGTTTGTTATTTTGGTTCAGATATACTACCAGATCACAAAGAAGACATGTACAGAACCATAAATCTTAAGTTGTTAATTGGATAACAAAGCAGTATGAGGGCTATGCATAACAGATAGATGGATTTGCATAACAGGCAATTGGCTTGTCCTGTTAAAGTAAGTAGAGCTTTGCTTTCTTATTTAGAAAAAAGAAATTAAAATACAAACTCAATAAGCTAAATTATTTTAAATTTTATAATAAGAAAATAGATTAAACAATTATATTGTTTTGAAGACAAATATAAATTTCTACAGATAATGCTTATGAATTATATTCCTTACAATCTCAGTGTATTGTAGAAGTCTGTACACTGTGTATCAGCTTTACTGAATCATCTTTCATAGAGTTAATTCATATTGCCTCCTACGTAGTTAATTACCTATATTAGAATATTACTGAATTGCCATTGACTTCAAAAGGCTAAACTGAAATCTTTTCAACAAGATGTCAACTAAAACAAATTTTAAACAATTAATTACAATAATTATTAGTGAACTAACATATAGACAATATGAATCACTTGATTAGCTAAATTTGGATTTGATATTTCTTGAATATATTTTGTATATTCAGTCATGAACTTCAAAGATCTGCTTTTTTCTGAAAAAGGCTTTGACAGTATTGAAATGATACAATAAGGTTATTTATAAATGGAAGTTCTCATTATCTATTTACAAATAAAAAAAAATGACATTCTAATTTAATAATTGATTATGTAGAGGAGCAGATTGAGACCAGAGAGCACGTGACTTTTTTGTTTTGGATTGATATTTTTTTTTCCTATCATTTATATTCTCCAAATTAGACTTACATTTTGTTTTGAAAACACATACCCCCCCATATACTGGGAAAAATAGATTTGGAGAGCTTAATAAACAAACATTTCTAAATTGGATTTACACTGGTCATCTTTTATATCCCCTTAAAATATAGCTGGGGGTTTAGTTCAACACAGTCTCCTTTGTAAAGACTGCCTAGTAGAATAGTGTTAAAACTAAAACAAGGCTCTTTCATTTTGGAAAGCAAAGTGACTTGTAAAATTACCTTATCATTTAATCTGACTGGTTGGTATTATTTCTGAATCATGCCTTAGATATTTTGTTGCCTTACATGACTATTATACCAATTGTTAAAAAAAAAAAAAAAAAAAAAAAAAAAAAAAAGTATTCTCTTTCTGTACATCTAATTTCATAAGGAAATAGTCCTACGTCCTGTTTCTAAGTAAAATAAGTGAACTAGATAGTCAGTAGTTATCCACAGTAAATGATTAGGAATTCTTCAGGAAGTACTAACTGTCATCTTTTTGTCAGTCGTTACATTATTTCAATTATGCCAAGTATGTTCTTTAAGAAAATCTCAATAGATCATTTTCATTAAGTACTGCAAAAAAATTATGTAAATACTCTTCAGGGTTTTTTTCTGTCTGATCTCAGTGGCTGACCCTGACATTTGAAAATTTGAAGGAATGTGACTTTTTTCGTGCTGGAAGTGAAACTGAGAGTAAATAATTTACTCCATATAACTATTTTTTCCCCCTTTTTTCCTCAACAAAACAGAAACTCAAATGAAGTATAATGAAACATTGCTTTCTACTTAAATGAAAAATTAAGAGTTTTAAACAGCCATTGATGAAGAAAAGTATCAATTTTATTATGGGATAATTTATCCAGCATATGGAATCTTGGAGTTAAATGACTATCTGAACAAATACGAGGTTATTTATGATGGTGTCTGAGATAGTTAAAATGTTTCAATCTCTTATTCTGTTATTGTTAATTTTTAATGAAATACTTCCTATTCAATCATTTAAAAAATGGAATACTCTAACTTGGAAGTAGTTATCCTTGTTCCCAGTGTGTAATCTAGCCCATATTCTGAAGACAACTGTTAAAACTAATTAAATTGTATAGACATCATGGTAGAACCTCACTGCCAGAATGTTCTGTAATAATGTGCTTAGAGAGAAGTCTTCATGAAAGATGATAAGGATGGAAAATTTCACATTGTCCTCAAAAAGGCTTTAGAATCATAGAATCATAGACTTCTTAGACTTGGAAGAGACCTGTAATCTAGTCCAACTCCCCTGTAATAAACAGGGACACCAGATTTACATTGAGTTGCCCAGGGCCTTATTCAGTCTTGCCTTGAAAGTCTCCAGGGATGGAGCATCGACCACAACACTAGGTAACTTGTTCCAGTGTTCACCACCCTCACTGAAATATTTTGTTCTTATATCTAACAAAAATCTACCCTCACTGAGTTTGAAGTCATTTCCCCTTGTTCTATCACCATAGACTCTGCTAAAGAGTCTGTCCCCTGCTTTCCTCCTTTAGATGCTGAAAGACTATCAGTTCACCTCACAGCTTTCTCTTCTTCAGGCTGAACAGCCCCAGCACTCTCAGACTATCCTTGTATGAAAGGTGTTTCATTTTGTGTATCATTTTTGTGGCCCTTCTCTGGATATGCTCCAACAGGTCTATGTATCTCCTGTACTTAGGACTCCATATCTGGACACAGTATCACAGGTGAGGCCTCACCACGGCAGGGTCACCTCTCTCAACCTGCTGACCATGCTTCTTAGGATGCAGCCCAGGGTATGGTTGGCTTTCTGGGCTGTGAGGGCACATTTCTCACTCAGGTCCAGCTTTCCATCCACCAGTACCCCAGGTCTTTTTTGGCAGGGCTGTGTTCAATTCTTTCATATCCTAGCTTGTATTGGTAGTGAAGATTGCCTCAGCTCAGTTGCAAGATCTTGAGTCTTGATTTGTTGAACCTCATGAAGTTCACCTGGGTCCATTGCTCAAGTCTGTCTAGATCCCTCTGAATGGCATCCTGTACCTCTGTTGTGTTGACTGTGCCTAACAGCTTGGTGTCATTGACAAATTTACTAAGGATGCACTTGAGCTCACTATCAGTGTCACCAATGTTAAAGAGTATTGGTCCCAACACTGACCCCTGGGGGACATCACTCATCACTGATCTCCACCAGACACTGAGCCAGTGGCCACCTCTCTCTGAACTCAATCCTGCAGCCAGTTCTTTGTCCATTGAACAATCCACCCATCAAAATCCTTATCTTCTCTGTTTGGAGAGAAGGATGTTGTGAGCTACCATTTCAAAGGCTTTACTGAAGTTAAGATAGATGACATCAGACTCTTTCCTTGTCCCCTAATGCAATTACATCATCATGGAAGGTCACTAGTTGCTCTTCCTTGTGCCTTAGCATAGCTTCCAGGAGGATCTGTTCCATGATCTTTCCATCTCTTAAATTTGTATCTTCTGTTTTTACCAACTTAATTTATTTATTGTTGAAAAACAAATAGGCATTTTTTCCTTCTACATGCTCGGAGAGTTTGGGTATTACAAGAAGATTCTGCAAAGATATTAGACTTAATTGAACTTAAAATTATGATTAAGTTTGAATGATTTAATACATTTTTTCATAGTCCTTCTGTAAAGTGATTTCTATTTCCAATATAAAGTAGCGATGTCATAAAATACAAGCTTAGAGCTCTCATCCAGAGAATTACTGCAATAATCTGAATAAGAATCACCTTTTTTTATTTTATTTTTTATTTTTATTTTTTTTCCAGAGAGCATATAATTATGCAACTCTTTCATTATTTTGTAACATGGAGATGAACATTACTGCAGAGATGCTTGAGAGTGTAGCAGTAACTCAAATATATGTCTGCTTTGACAAAAAAACAAAATATGTATTTGTTGTCATCTCTGTTCTGTCTGGATAAGGGTGTGCCTACGAGGATATCTTTGCATACTACTTTAGCATTTGATCCACCACTGGAATGTTCATACAAAATAATTTAAAATAATTTCTCGGTTCTTTAATAGAAAATTGAAATAAGATGCAATTGTTCTTTCTAAAGCAAAATAGCTCAGTTTTATTATTCCAATAGTGTATTTTTCAGAACTTCAAAGCATTTCTTATTTCATTTTCCTAAAATGCAAGGGAGGCTTAGAATATCTTACAGTAAATTGAAATATTAATCTGTCTAAACCAGTACTCTGTGTTTGGTTTTATCCAAAGTATTGTCATTTTGTGTAGAAAAATAGATACAGCCAATGAAAAATGAAATATACCAAATGAAAATGTGACAACAGCAAAACAGTTTCTGTTCTGAAATATGTTTAGATATTGCATTGTTTGATATTGCATGTTTTAAGGATTATATTAATTTCCTTAAAATAACCAGTTACCAAACTGCTAAAAAATAAAAATTAAAAAATATTGCAACATAAAATTTTTCTTTGTTTGTTTTTCCAAAGGAAATATCTTTTACATTAGTTTTTAATACTGTTCTGTGGAGAATGAAATTCTGTATTCTTAAGCTCTGTCCCTTAGTTCTGATACACAAAAAAACAACATCTAGCTCGAACCTTAACACTGCCTTCTGAATTATATGGATGAGCATCAATAGGAATACAAAAAAATAGTCTTTCTTAGTGTTCCCATCTTGGGCTCCATGCAGAAAAAATTGCACTCAATTACATTCATCAACATTTGCTGAACGTTTAAGGAGACGAAATGGTGGATGTTAACACAGGGAGGTGATGGGTGATGCATTTCAGCAGAAGTAGAGGCAACATGAAAGAAAAACCATGTTCTGGATGGGCATGCACAGCTGTCATGCAACAGAATGAAGTGTCTCAATTAGTTCATCAACACAAATTTGGTGGATTACAATCAGGAACTGTGTACGGAGCTGATTCAGCTTCAGTATGTTCGGAACTATGGTGACATCATTGGAATATCACAAAGTTTGCAACAGGTGGGTTCCATGAATACTTACATTGGAGCAGAAAGAACAACATATACAAGTTTGTCAGGACTTACTGAACCAGTATAGGGATGAAGACTACAGTTTCCTGGATCACATCATTATTGGTGACAAGACTTGTTGTCGCTACAAGAGGCTGGAGTCAAAATGGCAGTCCATGGAGTGATGATGTGAACTCCTCATCAGATAAAAGGTCAAGACACCGTCCTCAGAGGGTAAGGTGATATTCACTGTTTTACTGGATAGGAAAGGGATGATTCTTCTCCATTTTCTGAAATGTGGACGAACCATTGTGACTTTGACTAAGCTGAAGGCTTGAACTTCCAGAGTCAGTCCACAGAAGAGAGCAACCTTTCTGTTGCAGCATGATAACACCAGGCTACACATCAGTTTCAAGACTGTGGAATACATTGGCAGTCTTGGCTGCACTGTCCTACCGCATGTACTGTGTAGTTTAGGCTTGGCATCTTCTGACTTCCATCTGTTTGGCTAATGAAAGATGGACTGTAGGGGAAATATTTCCCTGGCAACAACACCATCATAGAAGTTGTAAAACAGAAGTCAACCTCCATGAGTGTAGATTTTTATGAGTGTGGCGTTTGTTTTTTTTCATAACTGGTGAAAATGCATAGCTAAATGTGGTGAGTGTGATGAAAAATTGTGTTTTGTAGTGGAAAATTTGCTCTATCAAATAGTATTAATGTGTTTTTGAATCCATTGTAATTTCCATGAAAATACTTAAGAAGTACCACTCTCAGAGTTACCTACATATTTGTAAATATATTATCTGAGCTTTTGAGCTTTATGCCTTCATATACATATACATATACATATACGTACATAGATACATATATATCATACATATATATATATATGTGTGTGTGTGAGGAGACACGTGTCCTAAATAAGTAATACTGGTGTGTTGATTAAGCAGTAGCTTTAAAAATAGTGTTCTGGAATTTCCCAGGAGATCCTCTTTTGATGTTTGTAAGAAAATAGCTACATTTTAACTTCACGTCTTACTTCCTGACTTTTTTTTCTGAATATAAACTTGCAAGTACTGCTAATGAAGTTTAAAACATTAGTAGAATGTTTAAAAAGCATTTAGTCAAATAATATACATCATTTTATACAGGGGCAATACACTTAAATAGGCATTGATAGAGAATAAGATTTTTTTATGAAATAAACTAATAATAAATTTTTATCTAAATATTTTATAAATGTTGATAAGTTTGCACGATACTGATATTTGATACAAACATTCAAAAGTACAGACATTTTGTATCAGTAAATATTTATGCTCAGTATGTCCAGAAGAGAAGAAATACATACCACAGGGGGCTCTGCAGTCAGAGAGGAGGTATAACCACTGGCAAGGTCATCTGATGCTCTCTTCTTCATCAGGCTCTCCTCCCTGCTGCTCAACCGGACTGCACATCCCACCTCAGTGTTATAGTGAGGTTTATCCACTTTTGTGACACTCCCTCTCATTATATTTGATTTATTAGCTTGAGTTCTAATTATATTGTACTATAGTGTGTTATCTTACATTCCAATACCATATTTAGTAAATTAGTCTGTTTCTCCTCAGATCATTGCTGCTGTTTTTAATTATTTTGTGGTCCCCTGTTTCTCTTTTGCAGAGGTGCGGATTTTGCAAAATCTCTCTGCCCCACTAGTCACAGAACCAGATCGAACCAGCCCTTAAACCATTGACACACTGTAAAAATGCCTTCAGAATTATGTTGTATTTTGTACCTAAATAGATGGGAGAAAAAGACTCCATTAGAATGATTAAGAAACTGCAGGCATGAAAATCTACTGAGAAGTAACTAGCAGAATTTTTCTCTGGTGATTGTAAATATAAAAGCAATATTACAAAACATAACTGTAATTACTATGTTGTGGTTTCCTTCAGATAAAAGGAACTGTGTAAATCATTGAAACTGCACGGTTTTGTATTAAACTGATGTTTGATAAAATTTTGGTGAAGCTAGGGGGATGAAGATTAGGACCAAGAGAAAGCTGTGCCTGTGAACACAATAAATTTCAGATTTGATGGCACGTATGGTGCTCAGAGATATGATTTAGCAGAGGGTTGTTAGTTAGGGAAGTATGGTTAGGCTGTGGTTGGACTCAATGATTTGTCTTTTCCAACCTGTGAATTCTATGATTTTATGCTATTTACATTTCAATCTTTCTGAAGAAATGGAAAGACCTTCACAGTACCATACTGTAGTGATTTTTTTTTCCTGCATTAATTGCTTGGGTTGTACTTGCAAATCTAATGCTGATCAAGTTGCACTCCAAAGTATAATGCACAAATATATCTGAAATACCTCAGACATAATAGACACATGTAACTACAAGTTATGTGATAGAAGTCTTCACTCTGTCATTTAACAATAAGGATCTTGAAGTTTATACTTTGTCCTTGTTGTTGTTTAAAGACATACTTTGTTACTTTGTGACATTTACAATAAATAGGTATTTTATCTTCAGTAAAGGAGTTCCTGCAGTAGCAGGAGATCTGGTGAGAGCTTCCACTAAGGGGGGACCCATGCTTGGCACCCATGGTAGATACCCATATTGGAGCAGTTTTTGAACTGCAGTTTGTGCGAAACCCACACAGGATCAGGTTGGGAAGGACAATATCATTTTAGAAAGACCACATGCTGGAGCAGGGGAAGAGAGTGACCATGAAGGACCAGCAGAGATGAAGCATTACAGACTTACCAGAACTCATATTCCTCTTTGCTGCTAGAGGGGAAGCCTGTAGAAAGAAGGGAAGGTGTCTTTAGTTTGCTTTTAGTTTGCACCTGTTAGAGACAGCTGCATATAAAATCATTACATCTTATTGGGTCAGGCATGTAGACAAACCAGGCTATAGAGTCTGGTAGGCTCATAACTGTGAACTAATAGTTTACAGTGGTTTAAATTGATACTGCTTTATAAAACAAGTTTACACTCTTATTTCCTTCTCATCCCATACCTGTTGACTTAGGCATTTACATAGTCATCAATTTAGTGCACCAGGAAACAGTAAAGATTGAAACTTTTTGTTTTATTTTCTTCTGTTAATTAGTAGATCACAAAAGACTTGAGAAAAATACTGAGGCACTTTTGGTGTGGAAAAATGAATTTAGTGTGAAAACAAAACCTGAACTGTTTTGGTCTTGAGAACTGTAGACTGACTTACACCACCCACATGTGGATTCAAATTTTAAATATTGCTTGCTGAGACTTCACAGAGTTTATTTCCTTTATATTTTTCTACTGCATCCTTAGTTTCTGTATTCTTGTGATGGCACGCAGCATTTGATTCCAATTAAGGCACACAACGTTAGGAAGGCAGTACTTTGTTGGTTTTGAAACAGTGTATACTGGTAGTTAAATACACATCTCTTGAGATGAGTATAATTTCCAGATTTACTCCTAATTTCTCACCTTTCCTTTGTTTGTGACTATTGCAAATGTGAACATTGGAAATTCAGTCTGGGTCTCCCCTCTTTTAGTTTGAAACCATTTCACCCTTATCCTATCACAACAGACCCTGCTAAAGAGCCTGTCCCCTTCTTTCCTGTAGCTCCCCTTTAGACACTGAAAGGCCGCTATCAGGTAACAACAGAGCCTTCTGTTCTCCAGACTGAGCAGCCCTACTCTCTCAGCTTATCCTCATAGTTCCATTCATTGGATCATTTTTGTGGCTATCCTCTGGATGCACTCCAACAGGTCTATATCTCTCTTATACTGCAGACTCTACATCTGGATGCAGTACTACTGGTGAAGTTTCACCACTGCATACTAGAGGGGCTGGATCACATCCCTCAATCTGCTGACCACCCTTCCTTTGATGTAGCCCAGGATACGGTTGGTTTTCTGAGCTATGAGGACACATCACTGGCTCATATTTCACCTTGTCATCCACTAGTACCCCCAAGATCTTTTCAGCAGAGCTGCCTTCCATCCTTAAATCCCCCATCTTGTATTGATACTGGCAATTACCCAGGTGCAAGTCTTTGCAGTTGGATTTATTGAATCTCACAAGGTACAATTGGGCCCACATCTTGAGCCTGTCTAGATCTCTCTAAATAGCATCCTATCCCTAGAGTTTGTCGGTCATACCACATAGACTTGCTGAAGGTGTACTCAGCCCCACTGTCTATGTCACTGATGGAGATGCTAAAGAGCACTGGTCCTAGTACTGACCGCTGGGGAAACACTTGTCACAGATCTCCATCCAGACACTGAGCCTTTGACCACTATTCTCTTTGTATGATTTCACAAACAGTTCCTTATCTATCAAACAGTCCACCAATCGACAGTTCCTTATCTATCAAACAGTCCACCAATCGAACCCACATCTTTCCAATTGAAGAGAAGGATGCGCTGGATCATATCAAAGGCCTTACTGAAGTCCTGATAGGTGACTTTGGAGGCTCTTCTCTAGACCACTGATGCACTTATGCCTTCATAAAAAATGACAAGATTGGTCAGGTAGGACCTGGCTTTGATGAAGACATGCTATTTATCCCATATCACCTCTTCGTCTTCTATATGCCTTATCATAGCTTCCAGGAGGATCTTCTCCATGATTGTCCCTAGCACAGAGGTGAGGCTGACAGGTTGGTAGTTCCATGAGTCATTCTTTCTACCCTTCCTTAAAAATGGGTGTTATATTATCTTATTTCCTGTGACCAGAGACTTTACCTGAAGTCAAAAATCAAATATCATCAAGAGTGGATTATGGAGAGAGTGAATTATTATTATGATGGTGCTTATTAATATGTATGAAGTTATTCTCATGTGAAGTCAGTGAACTATCCAACAGTTTTCAAATGAGCAATTCCTTTTTGAATGGGCTAAGTAGATTGTACTCAAAAGAGATAAGATTGAATCAATTTCCGAAAGTCTTAACAGTAATCAGAATCAAAATTCTCAAGACAAATTATCTAGTAGAATAATACTCTAGTTTTTCTTCCATTGCTCTTGTGCAAGGATTTGCTGCCTACTGTGTCTGCACTTCCATGGCCCACTTTAACTCTCCTTGGATGAAGCAGTCCTGAGTGCTACAAGTATTGCTATTTGTAACTCTTTGTAAAAACCAGATAAATGATAGTCCAGATCTGGGGCATTTTGTTAATTCTTAAAAAGAAAGATCCATAATAAGAAACAAACAAAATATTCTGGAGTCCTTGACTCAGTAGCTTCTGGAAAAATATATAGATGGAAAAATTACTTGATAATTCAAGAAGGGACACTTTCAGTGTTCTTACTCAAGCAGAATACTACACTTGTTTTTTCACGGTCATTTAGTATTCTCTCAGGATAGCAGATGCTGGCGTAGCAGAAGAGACTGATAGTTGCTGTCATGACTTGAAATATTGGTGACTGAACTGGCAGATCCTGCAGGTATTGTTGAACAAGCCCTATTTTGTGATTCATGACTTGTATAGTAGGTGAAGGGGTAGTACACATAAGACGAAGTGTAACATAAAACTTAAGGCAAGAAAAGAAAGAAAAAAAACAACTCCAAAACCATTCAAAATAAAAATATGTAACTTTCAAGTTTGTTTCAAATGTTATTCATATAAAATTCACAGGACACTCAGGTCTGTTCTGAGTCTCTGCCATGATCTTGTTCACCTTATTCAGCAAAGTAGGAAATATGTCTTGGGAGAAAAGTTATTCCTGCAAAGCTAATCATTGCTTACATGGGGCCTATAAACTACTCAGATCTTCAGATGCTCCTTCATTTATTTACGAGTACGCATCTGTTTTACATGTGAAGATCATTTTAGGAATGGGTGCAAAATCACTGGTGAAACTAACCAGTAACTAAAGCAAACCACAAGTGTCAGAGCAATTTTTAGTAATTACATGCTATCCAGTGTGCAGGTTACCAAGAGGTCACAATCTGCAGTTTTCTGGTTTTGACATAACAGTGGGTAAAAAAGAAGTAATTCATGTATGCTTACTGCAGGTTTATTTTTTCTGCCTGCAGTAGGTCATGCAGGTGGGAAAAAATGCCAAAATGCAGTAATCTGAAACTTTAAATTGTAAACTAACAAAAAAAATAAACAAAAACAAAACGGAGGGTTTTTTTAAAAAAGAAAGAAAAAAGTTCAAATACTCATATTAGTTTCTTCAAATACTTTTATCACAGGAATTATTTTTAATATTAAAAGGTTTTAGATGTTTTTAAGTGGAATGCCTTATTTTGAAACCCTGAGGGTAAATTCATCACAGTGAAACCTACAAATTTCAGGATCTGAAAGATAAATTCAATTTTCCTGTGAAATACTTCATGAACAGTGTTAATGTTTTCATACCCTCTGTTAAGAAAGATAAAATTGTAAATGATAAAGAAATAGGGAAAAGATTAAAAAAAAAAAGATTATTAGAGAATATCACATTTCAGGTAAATAAGGAATGTTTATCTTTTCTGACTCTAGAATTAGTAGAAACTCTAAGTGATCTATCGGGCAGCAATTCTAAAACAGAAAGTGGCATTTTTAACCAGTGCACATAATAAAGTTGTGGAAGTCATTGTTGTGATTATAGTGAAACAATAAATAGAGAAGCAAAATAAAATTCATGCCAGGAATATTTTTCAAGGCTGTTAAACATAAAGATCTACTTTATGTTTATATCCCTGTCCATAACATTACTAGAAGTTATGATGATGTATGTAGGGATGAGTTTCATTCTCTGTAGTCATATTTACATTATGTGTAAAGATCTGTTATTACTCATTTTCAGAAATAAAATATTAGTGTATTACTGATCTAACACATAATCATATGCATTTTTTCATATAATCTAGGACATGATGGTTATTATAAAAGTATTGTAAGGCATGTCAGTGGGAGATTTTTGCAAGCAATACAAGGCAAAGAAATTATCGTAACTGAGATATATCGGGTAATAACTAAAATTCTGTATCTGTAAATAATTCTGTGAACTGAACTTCAGAATTCTGTCTTTGTTACAAAAATATTCTACCTTCATCCAAAATTTGTGATGAGACTACCTAAAGCTGCCAAGTCGTTATTTAAGGCTTTGAAAAATATATTGAAGCTTTGAAAAATATATAATCATAATTTTAAGGTAAGACTTATGTGATTTCAATTTCCAGAAAATTAGGATTTTCTCTGAACTTTTCACCCCTCTGCTAAACTCATTGAAGAATGAAGATATTTATACATAGCTAATTCTAAAATAAGACCTCTTAATTATTTCCATGAAAACTACAACAAAAAAGCAGAACTAAACTATTTAATAGAGAAAATTCTCAGCTACAATACACTATTTTTAACATAGTTACCACCATTAGCTGTGCATTTTTGTCACTGGTGAACAAAAGACTGAATGCTGTGTTTGTAAAAATCTGTACCAGCAGAGGTTACACACTGTCCCTGTCGCCACTGCTGAAACACAGCCCCACACTTCACTGTATTAAAATACACTGTTTGATCTCCATAAATGTTCAGCAAGCATTGATGAATGTCAACGGGTGCAATTTGTTCTGCATGGAGAAATTTAATTACACCTTTTCTTCATATGCACTTCCGTGTCAGATGTCATTTTGTCAGACTGTTCCTCTGCTGCCATCTGTCTCATGACAAAGAAATTGAATGGAATATTGGCAGGAAGGTTCGAACTCTACTGCTATACCACCAGCATCCCTCTCTGATGTTGTGGGCCAGCATAATAAAACAGGAGGCATTACTTTATCTTTTCTCCATTCTTTGATTGGAGAAGCCAACTTCTGATCTTCTTTCTTGGCTAAGTAAAACTTTTGTTTATTTCTGTGTAAGACAGTTGCTGGAGCCTTTACATCTCCTGTTCAGCCTTTTCTGAGCTCTGACTTTTGAAGTTGGACTAGTATATTGGAATCAGCAGAAAAACTACTACCCCATAGTGCATACTCTTCCATCCTTGAAGCATATAACAAAGGTTCTGACATTTTTCACCTGGATATATTGCATTACAGCACAGCTCTTTTTCCCGATTATATTTTATGTCAGAAGATAAACTTTTGCCATCAGCCCTGACTGCTGAGCAAGAACATGCTGTCCAGTACATCCTAAGTGAAGGATAATAAAATAAAAAGATAGTAATAGTACAGACTGTTGCTTAAAGGATTAATTAAAGGATTGGGGTTTTTTTTGATAGTTTACATTATGTCTCTCAAATAACAAACACTTTGAATGAAGATACCAACTTACTAACAAAACTTTCCAACTCTCAATAACTTGAGTATTTTGATATTCAAATCTAAGGTGCAAATGTATTTCTTATATTGTTGTTGGTTTTTATTATTTTTTTCCCCACATAATTATAATAAAGGAGAAATTCCTGAAAAAGAGGTAATTAAAGAAACATTACACTACTGAGACAACTATACAAGTAAAAGTAGTTTGGATACTGTGGGAGATCAGTGAGATATGATTATGACAGCAGCAAAAGTTACTACTCCTTAGAGTATGATTTTTGTTGCTTTGAATTATAAATGAATCTGCCAGCAATATCCACAAACCTACTACTAAATTTAAGCTGGCTAGCTAGGTGTTCTGTTTCTACTGAAAATTCTGTTAACAGTGAACTATAGCTTTGCTAAATGTTCTGAAAATGATTTCTATTACTGTACTCTGTGTTTTAGGCTTTTGAAGACATACATTGGAATGCTGCATTTCCATTTAATTATGGTGACTTTGTGTACAGAGTCCCTAAAACCATGAAGCAGAACACTACAGTCAGTACATTTTCCTAACCTCTGCTACAAAGATTCAGGACATGCAAATAAAGTTTGAATCACAAACTTTGTGATTTCAAAAATAGGCTATTGTTAAAAAAAAAAAAAAGTAATTCAAATTAAATAAAAGACTGATTATTCAGTATGACTATTACCTCTTACTTTTTTTACTGCTGCAGGAAAACTTAAAAATGAAACAGGTGGTTTCAGTTGCCTAATTCAGTTTACTCAGTAGGCTACATGATACTTAGCAACATATTCTGTGCTTCTGGTCTTTAATTTTACTCTAGCTGCATGCTGAAATATGGTACAGAAATTTAAAATAGTGTTTCATAGTTCAGGGCAGAAGTGGTGTTCAGACTGAAAAACAGGTGATTTTACATCTGGATAGTTCAAGAGAATATGTACTTTCAATTAAAGGAGATTGGGAAACAAACACTCAGCTGACATCTGAGGCTAACTCTAAAAGAAATCACTTAGAAGTAACATGCCATTATGTGTACCCGTAGGGAAAATAATACAGCAAACAGCTAGAAATCTAAAATATTTTCAAACAATGTACTTGATGCCATAGCACATGAAAAATATTGTCGTAATAATTTCTATGAAAGAAATGTGGTTGAACAAATTACATGATTAGAGAGGTATTGACTCAAATAAGAAACAGAGGTAGTTAAATGTACCGTATCAAATATCGGGACTGTGTACATATTTATTTATACAAAGTCAATTAAGAATGATAAAAGATTGTTTTCTAACTATACATATATAGATATATGTAAATATATATCACTGTTAAAAGAAATATTTAAAAGTAGTTCTACCATAAATATTTTTAACAGAATATAAAATTAGAAGAGCAAGGCATTCCTTCCTTCCTTCCTTCCTTCCTTCCTTCCTTCCTTCCTTCCTTCCTTCCTTCCTTCCTTCCTTCCTTCCTTCCTTCCTTCCTTCCTTCCTTCCTTCCTTCCTTCCTTCCTTCCTTCCTTCCTTCCTTCTTTCCTTCCTTCCTTCCTTCCTTCCTTCCTTCCTTCCTTCCTTCCTTAATCTAGAATTCAACTGAATCATAGAATCATAGAATTGATCAGGTTTGAAAAGACCTTAAAGATCATCGAGTTCAACCACAACCTAACCATACTACCCTTACTCTAACAACTCTCCACTAAATCATGTCCCTGAGCACCACATCCAAATGGTTTTCAAACTCATCCAGAAATGGTGACACAACCATCTCCCTGAAGAGCCTATTCCAGTGCTTGACAGCCCTTTCTGTAAAGAAGCTTTTTCCTGATATCCAACCTAAACTTACTCTGGTGCAACTTGAGGCCATTTCTGCTTGTCCTGTCACCTGTCACCAGTGAGAAGAGACCAACCCCACTCTCTGCCATCACCTTTCAGGTATTGGAAGAGAACAAGGTCTCCCCTCAGCCTCTTCTTCCCCAGACTAAACAGCCCCAGTTCATTCAGTTGCTCCTGGTAGGGCATATTCTCCAAGTCTTTTACAAACCTTGTTGCCCTTTTTTGGACCTGCTCCAAATTTTAAAGTTCTGTGGTTCTCTATGTGCTGTAGCTTGTGTTACCCTGACCCTTATAATGGCCTACAGGGGAAACTCTTCTCCTCTTTTTCTTTGTCCTTGGTGCCTGATGCATTGTTTACTTCACATTTCTTACTCTGTCTCACATCTTCTGTGAACATTTTTTTACCCTTTCTTAAATATGTTGTCACAAATGTGCCACTAGCTTTGCTGTTGGGTCAAATTTTGGCCAGTTTTGGATTCATATTAGAGACAGCTAGTATTAGCTCTGTCCTGCACAGGCACAGCTCCTGATCTCATTTCCCAGAGGCTAACTATTTCTCACTCTGCTACCAAAACCATGTCATGCATACTCAACACAACAGCTTATTCTAAACACCAGTTATGAATATTGTTATGAACAACAAAAAATGTTTGTGGTAAAATTTTTATTCTTATTATTCAAAAGGATTAAAAATAACTCCTTCCTTTTATTTTCTGCATATGCATAAAATGGGTAGCACAAATGGAATTTAAGAAAAAGGTACTTCAGAGATGAAAGAGGCAGTTCTTATTTTCTGTTACGTTGAAAAGAAAAGATGATGATGAGAGTGGGAAAGAAGGAGAAATAAATTTTCATATGTCAATAGAGGCTACCATCTGACATAGAACTTATCCCCTTCTGAATATAAGCTTTTACCACAGTATGGAATAAACATTTATATGGAGGATGAGAGAAGCATGTGAGAGATTATTTACAGTTTGGAATGTGAACTTTTATCCTCCAGTCCTTCCAAGGAGCTATTTTTTATGAATGCATCCTTGGCTAATGTAAGGTATCTTAAGTCTATAATACACAGAATATTGGATTTAGAAATGGTCATAGTTGAGTTGAGCCTATGATCAGTTCTCTGCAGTTTTTTAATTAGCTCATTACTAAAATTAAGGAAATATACTTTTCTTTATATAAGGTCATTGTCTTATCTCTGTAGAAAAAAGTATACCGTATGAGAAAAATGATTGCTCATAGCAGTAATTCATGAGATAAAAATTTCCATTTAACCCAGAGTCACTGTCAAAGTGACTCTCTCACTGAGAAAGAAGTTCAAGAGAAATTGTCACTGTTTGTATTTAAAGACTGTCTGTTGTATCTCCTACATGTAAGATGATGGAGATATATCATATTCATGTCTTTATTTTAGCAAAGATTAAAGAGACAAGAATGTTGATAGTTACAGTTGGAGAACATCTGAATTTTAATGATACAAATAGCATAAGTATTAACAAGTACACAGGATAACAGCAAATTCATATTGTTATATAAATAAGATAATTTGTTACAGAAAAATTTTGCTCTTTTACTTATTCAAATAGTTGGTTGAAATGAGAGTTTTTAACTCAATTTCTCCCTAAGAGAAATAAGAGTAGGGATACTCTATGATAAGGGACAAGCTAGAAGTTTAGTGTGACCCCATGCAGGCCCTGCCCTCACTCCTAATATCCTCTGAGAGTTGAACACAGCAAGACAGAACCAAGGACTAAAATGACCAGGTCTGTTGACAGCCCCTGCCATGTCAAGTCATTAATAAGGTCCAAAATGTCTCCAGTAGCCCAGTCAGGAGCAAAATGAAAGAGGGTCAGGGACAGAGTTCAGGCTAGCTTAGGCTTACCTTAAATGGTGTGGCTACTAAGGCTAACAATGATCAATGTATTTTCTCCCTTTATTTATTTTCTCCCTTTGAATTTATTTATTCTTGATAAAATGAGTTGTTGATGTAGCTTAATATTTGTCAAGCAATTTGAGATGAAATGATCATTAAATTATTCAGTAAGAAATCCATTATAGAATATAATTTCAGAAAAGAAGACATCAACTCAGATAAATATAAAACAGCGCTGACAGCTTCAAAAACCTATTTAGAAGTACCCTATGAGTTAGAGCACTGGGAGGTAAGAGGTCTCATGTTGTTGACCGTCAAGCACTACTTCCTTCAGTGCTAAAGGTAAGAAATTAGGCAAAGGTGGCAGGAGATCCTCAGGAATGAGTAAGAAACTTGTAAAAGAATTTGAATGGATGAAAAAAGTCTGTGGAAAGTGAAAAAAGGATCTGGTCACTTGGAAGGAATATAGCAACAGGGATGAGATGAGGAAGGATAAGACTTACTTGGAATTGAATCTGGCGAGGGAAGCCAAGGGCAAGAAAACTTCTTCTTTATGTATGTCAGTAACAAAAATAATAGGGAAAATATGAGCCAGCTGCTAAATGAGGTAGGTGCTCTAGTAAAAGAGTCTGTGGAGAAGGTGCCTTCTTTTATTCAGTCTTTACTGCTAAGTCTGGCCCTTTGGAATCCCAGATCCTGGAGGTAGGAGAGAGAGTCGCTTATCAAGGAAAAGGAAGGCTTCCTCTTGATCAGGAAAGATCTACTCAAAGATCATACAGGCAAAATTTGTGCACTCAAATCCATGAATCCCGACAGGATGAACTCATGAGTGTTGACAGAAATCACTTCCAGATCGCTCTCTATCACCTGTGAGAGGTCATGGAGAAATGGAGAAATGCCTGAGGACCGGAAGAAAGCCATTGTTATTCCAGTCTTCTGAAAGCCAAGAAAAAGGACCTCAGAATAATAGAAGCATTGAATGGCCTGGGTTGCAAAGGACCTCAAAATCATCTAGTTTCAACCCCCCCTGCCACGGGCAGGATCACCAACCACTAGACCAAGCTGCCCAGAGCCACATCCAGACTGTCTTGAATGCATCAGGAATGGGGCAACCACAACTTCTTTGGGCAAAACTACAGGCTCTTTTTGATGTAGACCAAGTGACTGGAAAAAAATCAGTGGACACAAACTGGAACACAGGAAGTTCCATCAGAACATTAGGAAGAAATTCTATACTGTGAGGTTGACAGAGCACTGGTACAAGCTGCCCAGAGAGGTTGTGGCATCTTCTTTGCAGATATTCAAAACCTTCCCGGACACTCTCTTGAATAGCAGATAACCTGCTCTGGCAGGGGAGTTTGAACTAGGTGACCTCCAGAGATTCCTTCTAACTCTACGATTCAATGATTTTGTGATTCTTTGAAAATAAATGTTCCATGTGAATGAGCTATGAAATAGCTGAGGTGAATGTTTCTTCAAGTAATCTATATGGATTTCTGGACAGAAAGTTTGTTTAAATTTTGCAATAAAAATAGCCTTCTCTCCCAGATATCAGAATTTATCTTGATATATTCTCAGAAACAGAAAACAGGAAATAGGAAGGAATGAACTCTTGGAAAATGTGAGTTTCAGTGGCTCTGCTTACACTTTAACCTCTTACTTTGCATTGATGTGTTCTTTAAAGGTGTTTCAGGAGTGTACTGACTTTTCTTTACTCTTATGAAAGATGGAATAAAATTACTAACATGACAGCATTTGGGTTTTTATTCTAATATTAGGGAACAGCTCTTTTAAGATTTGGATTTACATTTGGATTTAATGTCTAACTATGAGTAATGAAAGTGGCAGATACTTAGAAAAATTCTCAAACTCTAAGAGTACTTCTTCTAATAAGACCCATGGGGTCCTTAATTTTGCTACAGAGTGGGAGTAATTTGGCTTACATTTTAAACCTTATCTCCATCCAGAGTTGCATGCCACTTTCCCTTTATTCTGTACAGAAAATATAATTAGAAGTCTTCAACAGTGTGAATATTGCATGCCAGTATGTGCTTTTAATTTTAACTTCTGTGGCAATATGAAGTACTAAGGATTAGGGAGATGAGATAAGTGAGAAATAGCTGTAGGTAAAGATACTTTTTCCTTCTTATTACCCAATGTCTTTCAGTTTCTTTAGTGCTAATCTAGCAAAAGACATATCAAGCGGTAACCCAGTAAATATGACTTTTACCACATTGCTGGTGAAAGGATACAAGCTTAGTATTTATTGCAGAGGGGACTGGGTCTATGTGGTGTAAGCCACTGACAAGTGGTGTCACCTAAGGGTCTGTCTTGGGATTAGTGCTTGTTAACAACTTTCTTAATTACATAGATGATGGGATCAAGTGCATCCTCAGCAAGTTTGCAGATGACATCAAAGTGTAGTTTCATGTGACAGAAGAAACTAATGCCATTCAAAGGGAACTGGACAGACTGAAGAAGCAGCGCCATGTAAATGCCAAGGTGTTATCCTTGTTATCCTCGTGACAATCCCAGCTACAGTACAGACTGGGAGAAGAACTCCTTGAGAGCAACATTGCAAAGAGGGACTTGGGGATAAAGGTGGATGAAAAGCTTGAAAAAAAGCAACCAGTGTGCACTTGCAATTCAGAAGGCCAACTATATCCTGGGCTGCATCAAAAGAGGGGTGATCAGCAGGGTGAGGGAGGTGACTGTTCTCCTCTACTCTGCCCTTGTGTGGCCCCACTTTAAGTATTGCATCCAGGCTTGGGGCCTTCAGAATAAGAAGGTTGTGGAGCTTTTGGAGCAGGTCGAGATGAGGGTCATGAAGATTATCAGAGATCTGAAATACCTCTCCTGTGAATATACGCTGAGGGATCTGAGATTTCTGAGACTGGGAAAAAGGAGACTATGAGGAGATATCATTTCAGCCTCCCAGAACTTAAAAAGAAGTTATAATCAGGAGGGAGATTGAGTTTTTACATGGTCTGACAGTAACAAGGAGGAATCGTTTCAAACTAAAAGAGGGAAGATCTAGTTTAGGTGTTAGGAGGAATCTTTTCACTTGGAGGGTGGTACGAACGCTCCATCCCTGAAGATGTTCAAAGCCAGGTTGAATGGTGCCCTGGACAACCTGATCTAGTGGATAGCAACCTACCCACAGGAAAGGAGATGGAAATAGATGATCTTTAAGATTCTTTCTAATCCAAAGCATTCTGTGATTCAGTGACAATTCTTCTGGGGTATCTTGAGCTGTTTTTAGTATCTTTGGGCTCTGACAATGACCTACTTCGTAACAGAAAATGTTATATTCTGTTCCCACCTGTAACCACCATATGTAGGTCTGACAATCTTAAGCAGCTGTTTTGCAACATTGGCTATCTGTGCTAATTAGACTGTGGAAGGCTGGAAAAAAATGAGGCGAAGAGGAACAAAAGAAAAATAGGACTCCATTTAAGAAAGATGATTCTTCCTAATGTTGAGGAAGGGTAGTTTTGTCAACCTTACAGATGACCTCATGACCTCAGGATGTTGACTCTCAGTAAACATCCCTTTCCCCACTGCTTAGGGAAGACTAAAATGTTGATCTTGGGACAAAAAGGAACGATAAAAGGATAAAAAGAGCAAAAAGGGATAGATACTACTATGAAGACAAGTTCACTATTATTATTAGTGAGACTTTTTGTATTTAGATTTTTTTTCTCTATTGAAATAATAATTGGATTAAGAACAAATTTGGTCCTGTAGGTAAAGGGTGTTCCCTTCAGCCTCAGCAAGATTCTGTCTGTAACAAGCTATAGAATCCTATTGCATTTATGGCTCGCTAAGCATCAGACAGAATGTGAGGCTTTTTTTCGTTTGTTTCATTGGCTTACTAGTGCTTACAGGAAATACTCAAGAACAAGTTTCTTCATGTATTCGGGTAGTAGGCTTACAAATATAGTAGTTCATTAGATGGAATAATGAGACAGCAGAGAAAATAGCCAATTATGAAATAATAAAATGTTGGCAACAATTCAGGAGAGGAAAACTATGTAAACATCTCACGGATAATGGTTCCAGTCTGATTGTTAGTTAATTAATCAATTGGTCAGATACAACTCGTATTCAATTCTGCTTTATTTAAAGTATCTGTGAAAATAAAGTGAAGAAATATTTAGATCCGTAGGGAAAACACTCAGGTGATTATTCTCATCCTTATAGCTATCCTGGATGCTCAGTTCTCTAACCAAGGCCCTTAGTGATTTGAGATTCTTGAAACAGCATTGAACAGTTTTGTTTTGGCACATCCATGTAAACAAATTTTGTAGTAGCTTTTGGTGTCCACCTTATCGCAACTTCTGGGCCATCAGGGTGAGTCTCTTTGGGGAAGGCCTCACTTTCACAGCTCACTGGGACTCAGGCTGGGACTGAATCTGCTCATTGTCACAATGGTCCCTCTGTCTGCTCCTTGCTGGCTGTTCTGACCTTGGCTTGATCTCCTGAGTTATACTATGGAGCTCTGCAGCTTGCTCCATTTGTATGGTAGAAAGACCACACATTAACATGTCCAGCCCAGGTGAACTTAACATATATTTATATAGATTCTTTGTTATATTTAGGAAAATTTGAGTTGAAGCTCCAAGTCACTTTTCATAAGAGGCATTTCCATAGCACTGTGAATAATGACACCTTTAAAGTCCCTGTCATCTATATGAAAATCAGCAACTGAATACACAAGTGATCAGGCAGTGAGGGCAGCAATGTTATCGAACAGGATTATGTTTATTACTTCTGTTGAAAACATCACATTACTCTGTCACAGACTAATATATCAGAGTATGGGTGTTTGGAAGTCTTATCTTTTATCATACTTTTTTTTCTGTCAGATTAATTGGAAAATCTTTGTCATATCATCATTTGGATTTATAAGCTTCAATATTTTGAAGTTTTGAAGTTTAAAAGTATTTCTTGATCTTGGCACTTTTCCACATTTTATATTTGCAGTACTACAAAATTTCATTAATAACGTTGGACTTTCACCAGTCCTTAATAATTATATAGTGGTTTCTCATAGATTCGCTTTGTATTACAGTAACATTACTTCGAGAGTGAACTCTTTCCAACACTGCAAAGGCATGACATGGCTTTCATATATTTCAATGCTGACATTTTTAGAACAATTACATTTTTTTAAGTCTTCCAGACATTGTAATAATCTTGATGAAGTCTTAGGTTGAATTATTTTTAGTCCTCTAGCTGAAGAAAATTAATTAATAGATAGCTAAAGGACTTTTCGGAACACTTCCCCTCCCCCTACCCCCCCTTTACCCCCCCCCCCCCCCCAAGGTGACAACATATAAAACTCTTCCTTTCTTCCTTCCAAACACTAGCTTATTTAATTTTTCTTTTTTGATATTTTATAAATTAGAAATAATTTTTGTGATGTTGTTTTGACCTGAAAGATTACTTTAGTTCTAAGTAGCTCATTAGGTTAAGCTTGAAAGGTAGTAATTTACTGTTTCAAAAATATGAAACAGGTATTTGTCATTCACTTGGCTTCAGTTGTGAGATGTGTAAACAACAGTCAAGTCTGTATTTAAACTTGTCAGTGTCCTGATTCTTCATTAAATAAATGCTTATTCCTATTACACATGGTTTAACAAAAGTTTGGCCTTGGGAAAGAGACTGTTACTGTCTTTGGTATGTAATACCCTGAACTCATTAATAGAGCATTTTGTTCTAGGCATTTCTGCTTCAGACACCTTTATGTGACACAATTTTAAGTTTGAGAAAGCTGGCATTAGGGAGAAATTACTTTGTATTCTCTCCTTAAAGACTGACTGGTTACTGCTACTGTTTTTTTTTTTAATCTGAATTATTCAATGACTCAGCAGTGAAACTGCATATTTTGTTAAAATAATCCTGTAATTACCATTTTGACTGGTCTGCTTTCTAACGCAATCTGTTTTCTCACTGGATGATAAACGCATGAATCATCCAGAGAATGACTTGACTACACTGGATGTATACACAAGAACACACTTGATACTCACCTACACCTACAGCTTTGATTTCAAAGATATTCATATATTTCATACATTCATAGATTTTCATTGAAACTCATATAAAAGTTCTACAGCTTCAGTCACAGAGACTACTTGCTAAGTCTTTTTCAGATATCTGTTAAAAATGTTGATGCTGCAAAAATATAACTTGTATTTAAAATTCTAGGAAATCCAGAGTTATGAAAATAATTTCTTTCATGTTACTTGAATATTTATATTGAAAGTACTTTTACAAAGGATCAACTTATAGACACTTATCCATCCTGTTGACCTCTCCTGCTATCTATTCAGAGATAGCTGAAATTATCTATTTGCATGTAACATTTATTTGATATCTTTGACAAGATTCAAATCTCAAGTTCTCAGCGTAGACAGAAATAGATGTTAAAAGAGGAAGGAGGGGTATTTTGGTTTTCTGTTTGACAATATATGTCACAGTGTCCTTGCTCTGAAATGATTTAGTATAATTTGGATGGAACATTCCCAGAAAAAAAATAAAGGGGAAAAATAAATAAATAAAAATGGAGATTAAGAAAGCCACTATCCTAAGTTATCATGCAATAGACACTCACAGTTATATCATGCAATAGACATTCACAGTTATAATGACTGCCATTAAGACCCATTAATCTCATCACTGTAATTGGCCTTCCAAGAGCCTTCTAAGCCTTCCAAGCCTTCCAAGAGCAGCACTATAAAGACTAGAGACCTTGTCCTGAAATTCTGTGTCTGAAGATGCTAAGTCATAAACCTAAATCTTGTATCTGGTAATTAGTGCTCTTAGTGTTATGGATATTTTTACATATTCATTATGGAGCTTGTTACAACAAGAGTGACACAGGATAGCAAGAGTTATGGAAAAAAGGCAATTATAGGCAGCATAGGAAAGGAAGACTATAAATCTTTACTAAAGGTTTTAAGTCATGTGCAAGTCTAGCAAGAACAATAAGCTGTAAGATATTGATATCTCCCATTCTCGATTGATAGAACTGTTCATTAATTTAACCAAATGAAGTTCATCACTGGTTAGAAACTTTTCTATTGGGAAGGAAGGGATATCAATCAGTATTTCTTATTTCTTTCATACTGTCTTTTGCAGTTTGTAGTATGCTATCTAAGCATTAAAGCGCTCTAGCATGTACACGTGCATAGGTAAAGTTTGACTGGCATTATCAAAATATGTGAACCTTTCCCTTTTCAATCAAAATATTTTATACAGTAGTTTTATTTCCAGAAACTAGGAATACCTGTTAAAAGACTCATAGTACTGAGAAAGTTTTCACACAGCTGCAGTTAGCGCCAAAACAAACTTTTAAGATTTGTAGCACATATCACATGAATGATGAAGAAGTCTATGTATGCACTAAATCTGGGTCTGTGATAACCTAAGTAGGCCTATAACAAGGCTTTGATAGTATTGGTAGTATTAGAAGGGGTTGCAGCAGTACTTTCAGATTATTCTGAAATTCTTTTTTAAATCATGTCAATTTCTGAGAACTTTTGAGGAAATGTGGAAATTATAAACTTCCTGAAAAAGCTTTTTTATGAAAAGCCTTTCTATATACTTTTTTCACAAAGATACTATTTCTATTTGTTTGTTTGTTTGTTTGTTTTTCTGAACATATATAATGCCTAAACTAAGGCCTGAACTAGAGATGTTCCCATGCTTTTTATTTGATAATAATCTTGCTTCATAATTATCATGCAAATTTGGCAAATATATCAATTTCACTAAAAGAATGGCCTGTTCTCTTCAATATCTTATTGATGACCTGGATGAGGGGATAGAATGTACTCTCAGTAAGTTTGCAGATGACATTAAGTTGACAGGAAGTGTTGATCTGCCTGGGGGGTAGAAAAGCTCTGCAATGCAATCTGGACAGGTCAGATAGCTAGGCTGAGACCAATGGGATGAATTTCAACTAGACCAAGTGTTGGGTCCTTCACTTTGACCACAACTCCAGGCAGTGTTATATGCTTATATATACGGGGGCAGAGAGGCTGAAAGATTGTGCAGAGGAAAAGAATCTGGAGGTGTTGGTCAGTGCTTGGCTGAACATGAGCCAGCAGTGTGCCCAGCTGACCAAGAAGACCACTGGCATCCTGGCTTCTTCAGAAATAGTGCAGCTAGCATGACCAGGGAGGAGATTATTCCCCTGTACTCAGCACTGGTAAGGCTGCATCTTGAGTACTGTGCTCAGTTTTGGGCCCCTTGTTACAAGAAATACATAGAGGCCTTGGAGCGTGCCTAGAGAAGGCAATGAAGCTGATGAAGGGGCTAGTGCACAAGCTTTATGAGGAGCACCTGAGGAAACTGAGTTTGTTTAGTCTGGAGAAGGGGTGGCTTGGATCAGACCTTATTGACCTCAGTAGCTCTCTAAAAGGAGGTTGTAGTGAGGTGGGATTGGACGCTTCTCCTGAGTAACTAGCAATAGGACTGGAAGGAAAGGCCTAAAGTTGCTCTAGCAGAGGTTCAAGTTGGATATTAGGAAAAATTTCTTCTACAAAAGAGTGGTCAGGTTTTGGAACCAGCTGTACGCTGTTCTGGATAACGTGGGAGGAAAGTTACATCTTTTTGAGATATATATTTAAAATATTTTTTAGAGTAGATAAGCTATTTTTATTTGAAATTAAGGAAAATATTCTAGATGATGGAGTCTAGCTATGTATGGAGTACATAGCTGGCACAGAAGTAGGCTGGCAGTGACTGCCAGTGCATTATTGTAGTGATGAAAAGCTTTATAATTTGCTGAGAAGACAAACTAATTTCAGGAAAGGGGCAGTTACAGGAGCAGAATAAAGAATCATTTTCTGCTAAGTGCCATTAGGATTTTTGTCAATTTGCAATTCTACTTTCTGGGAATAATCACATAAGAATTATAAATTTAAAAGTTCATATTTTAGGAACTATAGATTTAGTAATATCTCAGCCAATATAAGTATATGCTTAGCTAGAATCATCTGAATAAAGAATCATCTGAAGTGTAACTAAAAGCTGTCAGGGAGAAATGTGTTAATGAATAATTGAATTGATAAACAAAATCCAAAAGATATTAGCTAATTTAAAATAAAACTACTCTTACTGGCATAAGTATTTCAAATAAGGTACAATTTTCTCATGCCTTGGGTTATTAACTTGTTTTCATATTTTTATCGTTACTAAGAAAGGAACTTTGTTCCCTTTGTAGTAGACATAAGTAGCTGTCTAGTAGGTGCTAGAACACGTGATCTACAGCTTTACTTTTATTTCACTTACTTATTTAGTAAGACCTCTTTCAGTAATAGTTTTATTGTCATTTATGCAAGCAGTGAGAAGCTGTTGGTTCTACATTGTGTAGCAGTTAGTTAAAGGGGTAAGAATTTAAATGAAAGTGCTAATTTATCTTGTATTATTAGATAACTATTATATAGAAAAGCAGCTGTACTAAAAAGGGCAGTTAATTAAACCTCTACTTTCCAAAAACCACACATTAAATTTAAAAAAAATAGAAAGATAAGTACAACAACTAAAGTCACTTTGTGGCTGTTAGAAAGTAGATTTCATATTCAAATTCACAATTACGTTGCAGAAATATTTTATATTTTCTAACCTGAAGGTGTAGGCTTCTAGCTTTTATATTGAATAGTGATATCATTTTAGTAGATACTGACTAGTAAATCAGAAAAAGAGAGGTAAAAGCCAAAGAACCAGACAGTTTGTTAGCTAAATGCCATGTTAATCTTGCAGCCATGTAGCAGAGAAGCACAAGGCTAACTAGCTGGCAAAACAGTTGTGCTGTTGATTAGCTAATAAATGATATAAGCTTATTTGGCTTTAACTAAGGGTTTCATCAGAGCAAAAAGATTTCTGTAGAATGTGTTGACTGTCACAGTTTCATATCACAAATACTAATTCAATGCTGGAGTTGTTCGATAATAAAATGATAAGTAAAGGGAAAATTAATTGATACGAGAATAATCTTTTATCCATAAAATAAGCTAAGATGGATACTCTACTTAAACCAATGTTTAGTGTGGGATTTCAAAGTTGGAATTTCTCTTTTGAAGGCTGCTTGCACCAGCATGATTTAGATTTGTGCATTTTTGACAGACAAGTTCCCTCAACAAGTAATTTTGAAAGAGAATTGGAAAATGAAAGTTGACTCTCTTTGGCCTCTTCCTGTAGTCTTTTACAAACTAGAATATTTTTCATTTTCTTTCTTACTTGACAAAGGTTGATGAACTAGGATGACATTCTGGGAGCCCCATCACTTTTTTTTGAAACAAGTATTAAACTGCTATGCTCAGTTTCCTGAAGAAGCGCTCTAACTTCTTAATTGTCAATATTTATTTTAAAAAATAAAAGCCTATATATGCATAACATATGCACATACCAAGAAGTACTGTAACCAGTGCTCCTGATTATGTCAACAGTAGGTTGAGCATGAGTCAACATGCCCAGGATGGCCAACTGCACCCTGGAGTGCCTCAAACGCAGCATTTCTAGCTGGTTTAGGAGAGTAATTTTCCCACTGTACACTGTCTTGGTGCAGCCTCACCTTGAGTGCAGTTTCGGGTGTCATAGTACAAAGAGGGTATAAAAGTACTAGAGAGTGTCCAAAGGACTATAAAGACGGTGAATGCTCTAAAGGGGAAGACATATGAGGAGTAGCTAAGACATATGATGTTGGTTTGTTCAGCTCAGCTCAGAGGAGACTGAAGGGAGACCTCATTGAAGCACACAGCTACCTCATGAGACAGAATAGAGAGACAGGAGCTCTCTCTCTGGTGACTAATGATATAACCTCATGGAATAGCATGAAGCTCTGAAAGGGATATTCAGGCTGGCTATCAGGAAAATGTTTTTCATCAAGAGGATGGTTGGACACTGGAGAAGTGGTCAAGGTACTGAGCTTGCTGGAGTTCAAGAAACATTTGGATAATGCTCACAGTAATATAGTCTGATTTTTGAGTGTTCCTGTGTGAAGTCAGGAGTTAGACTCAATAAACCTTATGGGTCTCTCCCAAACTCTGTGTTTTACATACTTTCTTGGAACAGTATTACTAGCTTCAGCCTACCTGAGAGGTATACAGAATAGCTAGATCTTACATCAGTTACCAACAAGTATGAGCCCATTTTTCCTTGGAGAACTGTGTTTTCTGGTTCATGTGGAAATGACTGGAAATTCAGTGGGGCAGGAGTATGGGCAGGAATCCCAAATAGAGGTGCAAGAATTTGCACAAGCACTTCCTTATCACCTCACTATTTATTTTCTTATCCACTCAACATATTTCTTTGCTAATTCATAGCACTGTTTATTTTTTTTTTCTTAAATTCTTTTCTAAACATCACCTTTTTTAAACATCACCCTCCAAATTCCTTGGATATAGGACTTTGTGTAAATTTCTTAAGCTGAAAAAAGTTATATTCTCTTTGTTCTCCAGCTGAAATTAGGAAGATTAGCATGTGGATTTCCATGATTTAAAAACACTCTAGAACAAGAATTCAATGACATATTCATAACCAGTTTCCAGATAGACATCTTCTCACATATGTTAATCATTGAGGGACAGAGGGTGCTAATAGTTTCAGAAATTTGGAAAGTTATCTTAAAACACATACAATTTTCATTTAGCTTGGCAGTGAAAGGATGGAAGGAACAGTGCCACATTTTTTTTTTCTATCAAAAGTTTTCCTCACAAAGTAAAATACACAAGCTTATTAGCTATATATTTAAGGGGTACTTTATTATTTTTCTTCACTCCTAAATTACTTCTTTTATTATGAATATAATTGACTTCAAATATATCAACTCAAAATCTGGAAGTAAGTCCAGACAAATGCCTTAAGGCTGAAAGCAAAACTAAATTGATGGTACCCTGGGAATGCAAACAGTTTTTTCATAACAAAAGTCACATGACCATCCACTCCAGCAGAATTTGTAGTAATGTAGAGAAATCAGAACTGCTTCCTTATCTGAAAATCACTCGCATGCTAAGTGTATATTGAGTGTTGAATATAGGATGAATAGAAAAGCTGCTTTCCAGGCCTTTTAGTAGGTATGAGAACCCCATATTTAGCATTAATTAACATTTTCCACATCTAATTTTCAAGCTTTAAATCTGCTGTCTTACTTGTAATTTATAGGACAGAAAACAAACAAGCAAAAAAACCATAAAGTTTGGTATAATTTCTTGAGAGCCATTGTTGAGTAAAAAATATTACCCTAAGACTAACATTTTGGTCAGTCCTATCTGTTAGAAGTAAAAAAGTTCTCTCTTTGAAAATACAGATGAATTGTTTTTAAAATCAACACTTTTCAAATTTAGCAAATGCTTACTCAACAAATAGCTTGTGAATTAATATACCCATAGAACTGGACATCTGTTCATTGTATAATGAGGATCATCACTCAAGGTTCAGAATATAGATTCCAAATCAAACCAAAATCTCTAGCTAAATTTTCAATTGTAACTTCTAAGATCTACAGAAAAGATAACACAAGTTTTCTTACCTGTACTTTTTTTCAAAGCTATTACTCATCACTGAATGTATCACTTTTAATAAAGCAGACTATTAACAGAAAGATTTAATGAAAGCTCTAATTTGTTTTATACAAAACAAGATTTTTTCAGTAGAAAATGTTGATATTTGAGAGTTTATTTTCTTTGTTCTTGCTTTTTCTTGAAATTGATCTTTTATCAGAATACATTGACACAAAGTGAAGTAGAATAGAACAAAAATAATTAATTTGGATGTTGCAAAGTTTTGCTTTGATTTAATTTTTTCTCTTAGTTCTGAATATTTATATTTGTCAAAGTTATCAATAATCTAACTTTACCATGAAGATACATCTTCATAGGGCATCTGGAATAAAATGCTTAATAATAATATGAAAATGAAACAGTGTTTCAGCATGAAGCACTGTGAGGGTGTTGCAATCTACATCAGGAAAGGAATAGAATATCAGGAGCCATCTCTGAATTACAGTCATGAGCTAGTCAAAAGCCTACAGGTAATCGTTAGAGACCAAGGCAGAAAAGGGTGTCTACTACTGGCCATGAGATCAGACAGAGCCTGTTGATGTGACTTTCTACCTGCAATTACAGGAGACACTGCAGTCGCAAGCACTCATCCTGCTGGGGGACTTTAACCACCCAGACATCTGCTGGAAAAGTAGCACCATCAGCTGTAGGCAATCCAGGAGGCTCCTGGAATGCACTGAGGATAAATTCCTGAGTTGTGTAATTGATGGCTCTACCAGGGGGATGCAGTACTGGACTGCTGCTCACCAATGTAAATGAACTGATTGGCATCATCAGGATTCGAGCCTGCCTGGACTGTGGTGACCATGCTATGCTTTAAGATCGTGTTCTGGAGGGATATGAGACAAAGATAAAATTAGGAAGCTAAATTTTAGGAAAGAGAAAATTCAGCTCTTCAGGGAGTTAGTAAACAAATTACCCTCCTCATGGAGGGTAACACGTCCCATGGGTAAGGGTGCAGAGAAAAGCTGGCAGGTCTTTAAGGAGGCTTTTCTCAGGGTGCAAGATCTCTCCATCACCAAGTGCAGCAAGTCAGGAAAGGAAGGCAAGAGACCAACACGTCTGAACTGGGACCTACTGGTCCAGCAGATCCCAACTGATGTGAAAGAAAAAATGCACAGGCTTACAGGCTGTGTAGAGGTGGGGTCAGGAAAGCCAAGGCCCAGCTTGAATTAAACTTGGCAAAGGATGCCAAGAAGTACAGGCACTTCAAACAGAAAAGGAAAGTCCAGGAGAGTGTACCCCCCCAAGTTATTGACACAGGAAAGCTGATAGCATCAGACAAGGAGAACGCTGAGGTACTTAACTATTCTGCCTCAGTCTTCTCTGGTAAGCACTCACTACACAGACCTCACATTTGGTTTTGTTGGAGGTACTTAGAGAAGAAACATCCATGCCACTGTAAGCAAAGATCATACTCGTGACCACCTGAGAAAGTTGAACACAAGCACATCTGTAGGTCCACTGAGATGCATCCCAGAATCCTAAGGGAATTGGCTGATGTAGTCCTCAAGCCACTCTCTGTGATATCTGAAAAGTCATGGCAATCAGGCAAACTTCTTTGTGACTGGAAAAAAGGTAACATCATAACTGTTTTTAAGAAGTGTGACTTCAGGAATTACCGACCAGTCAGTCTCATCTCAGTATGTAAAGGGGAGCTACAGTAAAGGAGACATTTAGTCTGTGATAGAACAAAGGGAAATGGCTTCAAGCTCAGGAGAGGGTAGATTTAGGTTAGATACAAGAAAAAAATATTTTACAGTGAGGTTGGTGAGGCACTGCAACAGGTTACCTAGTGCTGTGACTGAACCCCTGTACCTGGAGACTTTCAAGGCGAAACTGGAGAAGGCCCTGGGCAACCTGATTTATCTGTGCTGTCCTTGTTCATTGCTGGGGAGCTGGGCTAGATGGCCTTCAGATGTCCCTTCCAACTCTAAGGATTCTATGATTCTACAATTCCACAAGACTCTGTTCAGATATTCACCAAGAGATATTGACTGAGGTTGTAAAAGCTAACTGAATATGAAGATACTTTCTTATAGTTCTCATTTAGCTGCTGTTTTGCTAGATGATTGAAGAAGCTTTCTCACACTGTATGAGTTTCTGTCAGTAAAATGGAGATAACAATACTGATAATGATATTATTGTACTTTGCAAAGCCAATTCAAATGCTAGATGTAAATTTCTCTGTAAAAGTAAGGTATTATAAAATAGAATCCATTCATGCTCTTACTGGTGGATTGCCTGAATAAGCTTATATCCTATTATGTAGTAGGGCTTTTTTTTTTTTTTTTTTTTTTTTTTTCAGAATAGGAGAGCAATCCATAATACCTGAACATAAAATGGCTAGTGTTTCATTGTTAACTACAGGAAGAGCTTTGTTGAGAAATAAATGGAGGGACTTAAATATGTATGTTGACATACTGAAGATGTGACTTACCTTTATTTGTTCAGTGGGAAAAATATCTTGCATTATTGACTTAATAGAAAGATTTCTTATGAAAAGCTTATTCACTTTTAGATATTCAAGTTATCTAGTGAGAAAATCATTACCTCTAATGCAGACCTTCCAAATGAACAAATCAAGATGAAAAACTACCATGATTAGAGTAATGCCCTAACACTAAAAAAACAAACCAAAAACAAACAAAAAACCCAGCAAGCTAAAATAACACTGTTTAGCTGGGTTTGAGAAAATTTTCTTTGTAGAAACTCATGTGGCTTGGATTTGGGACTAAAGCAGTGTTGTTGACAGTCTAAAGTTCTGGCTGTCAGCAATGCCTGCACACTGTGAAGGCATTCTCTTTTTCTCTCTCTGCCCCCACAGTAAGTAGGTTGTGCCAGGGACAAAGTGCTTGGAGGGGAGAAATCCTGAAAAGAGAGCCCAAAGTGATCATAATACATACACACAACACTGTAGTCATCAATAAGAATTGAGCTTTGGGTGCTGGCTGGTGTTGCTTGTGGGATGTTGTGAGTGATTTATGCGACTTGATTCTACCTCCTTCCCCCATTTCCCTGATGATCCATACAGAACATTATCAGAACTTCATAAAAATCTACTGTCTTCAACCCTGGTCACTTTTCAACTTTTAATAATATTTTTTGTCTGTTTTAATTCAGGCTCTCTGGAATGAATATACCTCCTCCAGTTATCAGCAACAAAAATTGGCTTAGACTGCGTTTTGTAACTGACAGCAATCATCGATACCGTGGATTTAGTGCTCATTATCAAGGTACATCTATAAAAATAAATTTTGTTATTGTTGCTTTTTTGTTAAAAAAATTGAAGTTGTTGTGTAAATGAAAAATCTATTTTACACTGAAAAAATTCCCTATATATTTTGTATTTGCATAAATACAATAAACGATAAAGTCAGTTGTATGACTTATCATATCCAATTACAATCTATTAGAGTATGGATAGTGTAATACATAGAATACATTCCGAGTTACAACAGGTATCTACTTCCTTCTCCCCTGTGTAGTACGTAGTTTTAAAAATGATCCTTATTTCCGAATGAGATTGCAAAACAGGCGCAGAAATAATGTTTTCTTCTTTAAAATATGTTTACCTCTTTGATTTTGTTAGCCATGTTTGTAAAACAGTGAGTTAATTTCTGTTTACTAATGTGGCATTTCATCATTGTTATCTCTTACTACATACTTCTGAATACAATGTGCTATTAAAGATTTAATTAACCTGTAAGATTGTTATCCACTGTTTTTATGAACAACCATTACTCTGAATAGGAGTGAAAGCATCTGAAGCACTAACTAGGGAATATCACAGTTTGGAGGAAGATCATAATAATGATGAAGCTCTGGTAAAAACTGAGCTCCATTAGTATATGGTAATACAGTCTGCTTTTTCGCAAACATTACTGTAAGCAGTATTTTCCAGTATCTGCAGTGCATCAATGGATCTTCAGGGAACAGTAGCTCTTTTTGTGCTCTTTAGCTTTTCCATTTTTTTTTTTGTTTGTTTGTTTGTTTTTTAATGTGGAAAAAAAATAATCATCATCATAACATTCCTAATGAGATTTAGTTTAGGAATTTCTTTTACGTTTCTCTGTAAGAAATTCATCATGGGAAGACATTGGCTACATAAATGTTTGCAGAATCTGGTAAAATTCATCACCAAATATGATAAAAAATACTAAATTAGGACTACTTTTTTAATGTAATTTGATCTATATGATTGCCTCAGATAATATATTCTACATATGCACGGAGAATAATTTGATTATTTTAGCAATTATTATGGCTATTATTTTAGTATATATACACACACTTGTATACATATACTTAGAGTTTCTGAGATTCTAGATGTCTTGAAATGTGTACTGTAGTGAATTCAGGTGAAAGAATCTTCCTTAATGTAGCTCCACATCTTCCACAGCTTTCATAAAATGGCACTGACTTTTTTTTTTTATGTCATTATTAATACCTCATATGATAAACCAAATGCTTTACTGCAAAATTCCTAGCTCATTGGATTGTAAGAAGACATAAAATAGAAACTTTGTGTTAGATCCTATCTAGTAACTGGTAAATAGTCTGATAACTATTTTGGAAATTTACATAAAGCAATTCACATTAATCGGATGTTCATTTTTTAACTACTGAGAATAAATTACATTTCACATGACACACATCTTGTATCATACTTGCATTCCTGATGCAACTGTGAGGTGTTAGGTGGTAGAAGAAATCAGACTACTGTTTAGTTTCAGAATGTTTTCTGCAAGTCACATAAAAGACATTAACAGGCAGCTGTGATTTCTCATAATCACCTAAATAATACACCTAAGTTAGTGGTGATTACATTACTGAATTCATATTATTTTGTTTCTGTCATTTAATTTTTGACATTATATTGAAGAATGTGTATTAACATCTGCTCTATGCTTAGCTGTGAAAGGCTGTAGTATGAAGGAAAAAGTGAAGAAAATATATTTTACTGCTGTATGGAAGAAAAGAAAAGATACACAGGTAGTTAATTCAGCATGTAAAATCATTAGATGTTCATACTGCAAGCAGATGTAATCATTATAAATTAAACCTGATTGTAGAAGATGAGACAATGCAATTTGAGGTAATAAGGATAGTTGTTTCAGAACTTACAGCAGACTAAAGAAGAAAGTGTGAGGAAAGGAAATAACCATATGAAACCTTTCATAAGTTCAGAAAATTATACATATAGATAAAATATTCCACTTTAAATGTGCAAACTCTTCATTTTTTAGTTAGAGACTATTTTAAGTCTTTTTCTGAAGCCAATTATCAAATTCACATGAATTATCAAAGAAGATGACTAATAAAAGAATTATTCCAAATAACAGTGCAGTATAGATAGATGAGACAGTTTTTCTAGTCAGGAATTTACTTCTATATCATTTTCAAGGAGAATTGTTAACTTTCTCAACCAACTACATTGTCTTTTTTATTAATTTCCAATGCTACTACATCTCTACAGAAAAAACATTCCAAATACTGGAGTACAAAACACTGCATAATTTTATTTCCCCAATGTTTGGCACTTCAGTATTCCTTTCACCTAATTACTTCTCTGGCTTGATGTTTTTTGCAGAACTACATATTTTATGCTAATGTATTTGTGTGGTGGGTTGACCGTAACTGATAGCAAATCATCCACACTCACTCATTCTCTCATTTTTGAGCAGGGAAGAAGAAAAAAGACAGAAAACTTGTAGGTTGAAATACAAACAGGGGTGATCACTCAACTACTGTCACAAATATAACAGACTTAAGAAATGTAACTTAAGACATTTAGTTATTGATTTGGGTGCTAGGAAGAAGCACATGGATATTTGAAGAGATAAAGAAAAAATCTATCAGCTTTTGCAGGCTTAACTTTGCTTTCTGACGCTTCCCACTTCCCATGTCTACTTTGCATACACCTAGTCTCTTCTGTAATGAGAGGGGTATTACAGGAATTTTGAATCAGGTTGCAGCAGTTTATTTCTACTGCTCCTCAATTCTCACTCTCTTCCGGTACTCATTCCTTCTTACTCAATTCCTCTATATTAACGTATAACTGCAGTCTCTTTAGGAAAATGCATGCTCCAGCATAGGTTACGCACAGAGTAATTTTTCTTTTGGGATTATTAGCAACTCTACTGTAAAGTACTTCCTGTGTCTTTGCTCTTGCTCCTTTCCATTTTGTTCACTGCCCTTTCTTAGGCAGGTGTTCTCATGCAGGTGGGCATACGGCTGCATCTTGTGATGACTCTGGCTGTGACCTACATATGTGTGGCAGCCCTTGTTCTCCTATCAAAAAGGTTGCATGTGCAAGCTATCTGTTACTGAAACATCATTTGTACCCAATATCATCTGCAAAAACTTGTTGCTAATTTTATTCATGTCTAACAAAATAAACCAGGTTAAGCAGAATATGAAATACCCAAATGTTTTTTTTTTTTTTTTTCATTCTATTCTCTTAGATGTATGAGAATTGCTTTTTAAGTTTCTTTTTCACAAGGCAGCCTCACACGTCATAGCTTCAGCATAATATATGAAGTTACTGTGGCCTAGCCATTGAAAAAGAATAAAAATGATGCCATATATGGCTTCAAGTCAAGGTGCATGTGGAAGAAAAAAAAAAAGTCATAAGCAACCTTTTAATTTCATTAATTATCACATTTTATATAATTTTTTTGTATAAGGCTTCAGCCTTGCAAACACCTGTGAAAATGTTTGAATTAGTTTATCCAGAACAAGTGAAATTAACTGAGGTCCATAAGCATAAGGGAAACTGTCAGCTTCATGTAAGTCCACTGTCATGCAGGTTATGCGCTGATTCCTTTGTAAAGGTATTTTCATTCATGAAATATATTTAATTAGCAGTTTCTAGAGGATGCTAATGATCATAGTGATGTATGTATGTTAATTAGAAGAAATTCAGAATATATCCCCTTCCTTCACACCTCCCAGGTACTAGTGACACAGCCAAGATACTCTTCATGCTTGATAATCACCTGCGTTTTAGTATTTCTGTACATTCATTGAAGGGCTTTGGTCATGGTGTCTTCTATCTTTGTTGCTTTGTTAAAACTCCTTTTGATATTGAAGTTGTTTAACGAAGTTCAACCAAAGCTTTTTGGATAGGCCTGAAGCTGCTGCTGCGGCAGTGGTAATCTTCTATTTTTAAAATTAGTTGTCATTTTTACTCCATCTATTTACTATTCCCTTGAAATTTCCTTGCGTTTGCTACTTTCTGTTGGCTACTCTTTGCACCCTATTACTTATGTATGAATGCATAATATTATCTAAGTTGACAGAAGGGATTGAGTTAGCTTCACAGCTTCCAGTCTTATAGATGAGTGTACACAAGCTTCAGTTATTTGCGTCAAATATACCTTGACTCTGAAAGAGCTTCTGGAAAAGAAGCTTCCATTTTCTGAGAAAGATTAAGACTGTAGTTTCACTATCTCTTGAGATCCGGCATTCCTTCATTCCTCATCCACCACTAAACCCATGGAAGGTTTCAGTGTGGACTTGTACTTGCTGTTCATCTAACTGGTGAAATTAATTTCCTCCCTTATTTCTTTCTTGCATACTGTACGCAGTAAATCAGCTGTGCGGTTTAGGGCACATACCAAATAGCACTTAAATGAAGAAAAAACAGTATCAAATATTTGAGTTTGACTGAGTGTACAATCAGGTCTGCTTTACTTATAAGAAATCACAGATGAAGGGGTGAAACAAATTCCTTCTCAGAAAAGGATAAAATTAAATCTCAATCTACTTGCAAAAAGCATCCTAATGGTTTTGCTACCTAATACCAGACAACCAGAATTGTGGAGCTGAAGTAAGATGAATGCCAGTACTTGTAGTGTGTGATACAAAGAAAACTGTGAACACTTTTTGTTTTTTTGTTTTTAATGTTTTTTTCTTTTTTCTACCTTTTTTTTTTTTTTAATATATATATACTAATAGCAATCTATCTCTATTCCAAAATGATCTATTAAGGTAGACATTTCATTTGTTTTGCTTTGAGGGACAATTTGAAGCAACTGACAGTCAGGTAAAGAATTTCTTACTGTGAAGTAAGTAGTACTAAATTGCCTCAGAACATTGTGGCTAGAGTTGCCAGACAGGAAAAACATCTTTATTACTTTTTTCAGAACATCCAACAATTTAAATGCAACTTGTCATTAGTTACTCCTCTCAGAATCTGTTGCAACTAACAGTTTGTAGTACTTGTGCTGGAGGTCACGGCAGTCATGATGAAAGTTTAAGTGAGGATTACTAGATGTCTAATGCCCATTAAATTTGGGAGATATGGAGCACAGTTCAGCTTTTCACAAATATATATGTGCTGACATGCAGGATGATGTAGGTTATCCAAGGTATTTTTAGGATACTGGCAGAACTGTGCAGGCTCTTCTTCCAGTTGGAAACAAAATAGGAGGCTACAAAGCAGTGTGTTATGAAATATCCAAATTGTGTATGGACATCTGAATCTTCTCCACACCAAGATGGTATTACCAGTGCAGTTCACAGAGTGATTCAGATGACCATACTGGAAAGGCAAGGTAGAGATGATCTAAAGCAATCATGTCTCACCTATAAGCAACACACAGCCTGGTGCATTCTGTACTGCAGCTGGCCCCCTGCCACCACCATCATTTATCACCACCAAGCAGTCTGGTCTGGTCCTAGGCATGCATAGATTGCTCAGCAAGAAGCAAACCATTGCTGTCCTGTTAACACTGACTCGGCTGAAACCAGGACAAAGGAGAGTGCAAAGAATTGCTAAATCAAGATATGGAGAATAATTTTACACTTTTTAATGCATTGCTATGAACAATAGTGAAAAATAGTGACAGCCTTGCTTTCCATTTTAATAAAGGAATTTGAGAATGAGTTTCGAAATTGATGAAATATCGATTTTTTTTTGTATATTTGTGACCATATTTTCAGTTAACATAAATACATTACCTATGAATATTCAGGTAGAATAGAGGTGCAATCAGATAGTCAACTCAAAAATTTGATCATGTCTCTTTACTGGGCTTTTATATGCCTTATATTACCAGAGAAAAATATCCCTTATTTCACTATCATGTCTTGTTCTGTTATTGCTTTTTGGCAGTATGTACATTTGTGAATAATTACTTCCAAAGATGAATAAAGAAGAATAAAATTAGATCAAAAATCTCTTATAAGTACCTTGGGAACTCACTAAGAATTGTAAGCATTCTGATTAAACCAGACTGAAGCATTTGTTTAACCAAAACAAGGTCAAACATCCCACTAGTTTTTTGTTTTTGTTGTCTGTTTTAATAAAACATAAGTTTTCTTACTCAGATAACTGAGTATATTGTATATTTTATATGCTGCTCAAGATACTATCCACTCAATGTAGCCCAGGCAAGCCAAAAGGTTGGATACTAGTGCTCTAGAGTAATTGTATTGTGTTAGCAAATTAGAGGGAATTTACAGGAGGCAGTGCCCTTCCATGGGAGAAGGAAGAGAGAAAAGAACATATAAAATGGCAACTAACAGCAATTAGGCAGCAGTTGTCTTCTGTTCAGGAGGTATACTTTAAAATGGATTAAAACACTGTTCTTCTGACTACACTTATTAGATTACCATTGATTATAATAGGAGTTTACATACCAAGGGCAACTATGACGAGCAAATATAGGTACCTGAGAATCTGAGATTCTTAGATCTAATCTCACATGAAGTGTGTAGTCACTGAGAGTTACTCACTGAAATGGTTTTTCAGTACTAATGCACTCACGGGATTTTGAGATTCCCTGAGTTAAATTAAAGTGCTGCATCACTTGTGTCAGAGTTATAGAAGCCTACTACTTTAACTGCTTAGCCTGCTTATGCTTAGGGTGGTGTAAAGTATTTGCCTTAGTAATTTATTTGGCAGATGACAGTTCTATTGTTGTTTTGTTTGTGTGTGTGTGTGTTTCTTTTACTTCTTTTTTTTTTTAATGGCAAATACTTAGTTCTCTATATTGTAAACTCTAAAATCCTATTGTCAAAATACAGCCCAGATAACTACCTGATTTAGCAGCGAATGGAGGAAAAAGAAACCCTTTTCTAATGAAAGAAAATTCCAAGACTTTTTCATTAGATTTTTTTTTTTAATCTCCAGGCTTAACAAAAACATAAATCACATATGTGTTTATAAAAGAAAATGATTTTTAGTGAAGTTCCATACTTAGGTGTCTGTTAGCTCTGCATCATCTTGTACTGAGCTATACTTTCTGAACAGATTATTTTTCACCTTTCCACTCTAGAGATGTCTTTTATTTGCAGCTAAACACCCACACAATGACAGTGTGCAGACTGACAATGTTTTTTCTCCACACAAGACAGAGAAAACAAATTGCTCCATTTCATTGTCCTCCCATTTTAAAATACATACTTTTAGAATTCCCCTACTCATAGTCTTTAGTAACACCTGTTGAAGGTTAACTAAGTTAGTCCTATTTCTTTTAACAGAACCAGAAATATTTATTTCTAAAATTTCATTTGTTTTTTCTACTTCAAATAAGAACAACATTCTTTAAAATATGTGAACAGAACTAAGATTAAAATTGAAAACATTGATAGTGTTAATGTTTAAATTAATGGATCACAGTTTCCTTCTGGAATAGAATTGAAATGTAGTAAAGAGTCCTTTCCAGGCAGGATTTTACTTATTTATCTATGTATGTACGTATCTATCTATCTATCTATCTATCTATCTATCTATCTATCTATCTATCTATCTATCTATTTTTGTGGTTTAATGAGTGTGTCTTCTTAATTTCAATTATTCTAAAAAGAAAAATACCCATAAATGTTGTAGTTGCACTGAAACCTTTTAATATGCTTCTGTTTAAAATTCTTACAGACATGCTCACTGTTCGTGAAAGGGAAACTGACAATTTTTTAATGTGCTACTGGCTACAAATAATTTCAATTCCTCTGTAGAAGAAGAAAAATTTGTACTTAATTATTTGTAATTTCAATTGGCTAAAATGCACCATTTTTATAAGGTCAAAACATTAATGCATTAACATGTGCATCTATTTGCCTCATGACCACCAACCAGCATAACACACTGCACTGACGGTCTGTTCATGTCAAGATAAAACAACTGGGGGGAAATTCTGAAAAAAAAGTACTAGCATAGTACTTTATTTATTTATTGGAATATTTATCAGAATGTTTAGTGCAATGCATATTTATCAGAATATCTTACGGTATTGACATAATCTATTGAAACATTCTGCTTCCCCTTTGAAAATGTTGACTCAAAGATTTCCACAATATGCTTGAGCTTCCTCGTTAAGTGACTCACTTTTCTTCAACATTTTCTTTGTCAATGTAATCAAAAGCGATAAGCCACTTCAATTAGGTTTTGAATAGTTTTCACCATTGTATAGTTCAATGGGCACAAAAAGAAACAAATCTGATGCTGTCTAACTTTGCAAAACAGATTTTAAATGTTAAAATGAATTGACGAATTATGTCAGTGGCATCATGTGTAGTAGATAGAAGTGCTTCTACTGGATGATTTACAGTCACTTCCATTTTTTCATTTTGTTTCTTATTTTCTCTCTTTAAAAAAAAATTCTATGAGATAACTTTTAATTTTGGAGAACTGTCATTTTGTACTGTTAGGGGGTACCCAACCATAGCATGAGATATGCAGGTCGGGGAAGTAATGTCTCCTGTTTATTTCAAGGGAAAACATAACAAATACAAAAAGATAACAACTCTATTTGATAGGGAAAATTCTCAGCTACCTCACCAGCAGAGGTGAGCCACTGTTTCACAGCTACTATAGCATCATCATTGACAGGGAAATGTTGCCCACACAGTCCATCTTTCACCTTAGCAGATAGAAAACAGTACATACCAACTCTGGACTGTAAGGTGGTTGCTGTGAGACAGTCCAGCCAAGATTGGTAGTGTGTTTCCTCACTGTCAGACTGGTATGGGTCCTGGCATTTTCATGTTGCAAAAGGAAGAATGCCGCCTTCTCTGGCCTGACTCTGGAAGTTCAAGCCTTTAGCTTAGTCTGTGTCATGATATAGTTGTCAGAGTTGACAGTTTGTCTGTGTTTCTGAAAACACAGAAGAAGCACTCCTTTCCTATTCCAAAGGACAGTGCACATCACTTTACCCTCTGAAGACTGTATCTTGAGCTTTTTCTTTGACAAGAAAATTCACATGTTGCAATTCACATGTGGGCAATTCACATGTTGCCACTCCATGCACTGCCATTTTGAATCCAATTTATAGTGGTGACATAACATCTGTTGTTGGTAACTATGTGATCCAGGAAGTTGCCACATTCATCCTTGTATTTCTTTAGTAGATCCTGACAAAGTTGTATATAACATTCTTTCTGTTTCTCAGTGAGCATTCATGGGACCTACCTGACACAAACTGATATTCAAACATCGCCACCATAGTTTTCAATACATTTAAGCTCATATTGAGCACCATATACAGTTCCCTGGTTGAAACTGACCAATTTATACAGATGAACTGATCAAGATGCTCTTCATGATGTAACAGTTGTGCATGGACATCCAGAACACAACTTGTCTTTTGCATTGCTGCTGCCACTGCTGAAAAGCATCATCCACCATCTCACTGAGGTCACATCCACTGTTTGGTATCTATAAATGTTCAGCAACTATCAATGAATGTTAATGGATGATTTTTTTCCACAGACAGGAATTCAATTCCACATCTTTGCTTCATGCATACTTCCATGTCAGATGCCATTTTGTCAGACTGCCCCCCTGCTGCTATCACACAGCAACAAAATGGAACAGAGTATTGTCAGGAAGGTTCAACTTCTATTGCTCTATTGCTAGGAGACATTACTTTCAGAGCATCCTTCATACTTTTGATAAGAAAAGAATAGCCAGATAGAGAGCTATGTAATTAAGTAAATGAATCTAGGATTTTTTGGCATTTTCCTCATACTTCATTTTCACATGTACTTTCTAATCAGACTGCATGCTTGATTATAAAGAACTACTCTTAGCTTCTATTTCTTTTCTTTGGACTGAAGACGGAGTTGTTTGTCAGTTGCAGACTGACTGTTAGTCAGTTGCTTGAGAGTACTTGTACTTTTGATAGAGATCATATCCACAAAGATAGCAAAACAGTAATTTTTTAGTTTTATTGATTTTATGAACATAATAGAATCATGATGAGGCATGAAGTATGTGAAATATAGTTTGTTTTGCTCTTTTGAGCTATTCTGCTTTTATTATTCCTGAAGACTCTACATTCATAATCTGCATAAAGACTGAGTAATATACCAAATATCCTTCTGCCTAAAGATGAGAAAGCTTTTTTTTTCCCCAAGGAAAAAAATAAATGCAAAATATGTTCTGCAATACAAAAACTGAAGTCACCCCTGCAGTGTGGTATGTCAGAAGTTACTTCTTACTGTTAATTAAAATAATACTGTTTTCACTTATCCCCACCATAAATAACAGTGGTGATATTTGGCTATAGTCTTTGAAGTTTATCTAATTTCAGAAGTAAAAACCTCTTGTGTAAAGATGTATCCTCCAAACTCCTTAGTAAATAAGCCTTTACTTCCTCAAACCTAGTTAATGAAAAATAGAACTTCTACTACAAATAAGATATATAAGAATTTTTCTGAAATACCTTTTCGTCTTCCAGCTGTGCTTCCTTCACCTTGATTCCAGTCACTGACTCTTTTTATATACCAAAATATGGACAATTTATTTTATTTGCAGCATTACCAGAAAGCAGGCACCTGGAAATTCATTAAGCAAACATGCTATTAAAGAAAGCGCACAAAGGACAGGTGTCCCTTCTTCATTTTATCACTTCTGAAGTCTCGTATTTCTGTAAAAGCTGTATACTCTTTTGCGTTGCTACCTCTCTTAAATGTGACTCATTAAGTCCCTTTTTATCGTTTTTAGCTTTAAGCTCTTCTCAACAGTTTGGCCAGAATGTTGTCAAAGTTACTTTTGCCACACTTTATGAGGAGTAACTTCACAGCCTTGAGTAAGAGCCACTGTGCAGATTTATTTTAATAGAACATGAGAGACTTGTGTCACAGCTTGCTAAATCATCACTATATAAATAATTTTTGAGTGACTGAGGTCTCACAGTTAGTCACATATTCTGCCTGTTGCATTTTGAGGGAGTTCAAAGACCATAGCTTGTGCTGATTCTTTGTAACTTTATTTGCATAGCACTGATAAATGAACTTAATTTGCAAATAAAATGATAAGTCTATTGCTCATTACTATCATAAGTAACATCAACAAGCTATTATGCTCTAAGATCATCTAGGTGCACTACATAATTCTTAGGTCCACATTTAGGTTGCATAAAAAATCCATCTAAATATTAAGAATGAAGTAGAGAAAATACACCACTATAAATCAGCCTTCAGCTTTACTCCTGTTCATACTCTGGTCTCAGTATTTCAGAAAAAAAAAATCGTATTTGACTAAATTTCACAGAGAGATATCTACCACATCAATTTGTTTTTGATTGAAAAGTGACTGACTACTGTGGATCCTACAGCATGGAAAAGAAATACAGCTACAGGAAAATGGGAGATAGGCAGATTAGAAAGTGATGAATTATAAGGATAATGTTAGTATTTTCTCCTGTGAGAACTATGTAGTATCAGTTGAAATTAGTAATAGAGACTATTAAAACAATCAAAATAAGGCAGTTAAAACTCCTTTGAACTGAACGACACAAATTCTAAAATTTAACAGGTGTTTGAAAGAAAGTTAGACAAGTTCAGAGAATCACAGAATCACAGAATATCAGGGATTGGAAGGGACCTTGAAAGATCACCTAGTCTAATCCCCCTGCTGGAGTAGGAACACTTAGATTAGGTCACACAGGAACATGTTCAGGTGGGTTTTGAGTGTCTCTAGAGAAGGAGTCCCCACGACATCTCTGGGCAACCTGTTCCAGTGATCTGTCACCCGTACTGTGAAATTTTTTTCATGTTTATGTGGAACTTCTTATGTTTCTGCTTGCACCCATTGCTCCTTGTGCTATCCTTAGATTAGATTAGAGAAGATCCTGGTTCCATTATCCTGAATTGACTCTTTACATATTTATTAACATTAATGAGGTCACTCCTCAGCCTCCTTTTCTCCAACCTAAGGAGACCCTGCTCCCTCGTAAGGGAGATGCTCTGCTCCCTTTATCATCTTTGTGGTTCTGCACTGGACTCTCTCAATCAGTTCCCTCTCCTTCGTGAACTGAAGGGCCTAGAACTGGACACAGTATTTCAGATGCAGTCTCACCAGGGCAGAGTAAGGAGGAAGAGAACCTCTCTCAACCTACTAACCCCTTCTAATACACCCCAGGATGCCATTGGTCTTCTTGGCCACAAGGACACAGAGCAGGCTCATGGAAAGGGACCCCCAGGTCCCTTTCCCCTACACTGCTCTCAAACAGCTCTGTTCCCAAACAATACTGGTACACAGGGTTTTTCGTGCCTAGATACAGGACTCTACGCTTACCCTTGTTATATTTCATTGAATTTTTTCCCCACTCAGCTCTCCAGTCTGTCTAGGTCTCACTGGATGGCAGCACAGCCTTCTGGTGTGCCAGCCACTCCTCCCAGTTTTGTGTCAAAAGAAAACTTGCTGACAGTGTGCTCACTGAAGTCGCTGATGAATATATTGAATAGTGCTGTTGCCATTCCTGACCCTTGAGGACTTCACTAGATATAGGCCTCCAACTAGACACTGCCCTATTGACCCCAACTCTCTGGCTTCTTTCATTCAGCCAATTCACAGCCCACCTCACTATACAATCATCCAGATAACATTTCCTCAGTTTAGCTGTGAGGATGCTGTGGGTGTCAAATGTTTTACTAAAATAAGCATAGACCACATCCACTTTTACCATCCATATGGTTATGTCTTCCTATAAGGCTATCTTGTTGATCAAGCATGATTTCCCATTGGTGAAGCCATGTTGACTGCCTCTAATGACCCTATTATCCTTGATATACCTAGAGACAGCGTTGAGGATAAATTCATCTTTCTAGACATCACCTTTCCAGGGATGGAGGTGAGGCTGACTGGTCTATAGTTACCTGCATCCTCCTTCTTGCCCTTTTTGAAGACTGGAGTGACATTTGCTTTCCTCTAGTCCTTAGGAACCTCTACTGTTCCCCACAACTACTAAAGATAATGGAGAGTGATCTAGCAATGACTTTTACCAGCTCCCTCAGCACCTGCAGGTGCATCCCGTCAGAACTCATGGATTTATGGATGTCTGGATTGCTTAATTGATCCCTAACCCAGACCTCATCAACTGAGGCACTCCTTGATTCTAATTTGCTCTGAGGCCTCAGGGGTATAGGGCTTCTAAGGACAGCCTCCAGCAGTATAGACAGAGATAAAAAAGGAATTTAGTAACTCTGCCTAAACAAAGCACCCGCCTTATTCATCTGTGGGGCTACATTTCCTGTAGTGGCAGTGTTATCTGCAATGTATTTGAAGAAGCCCTTTCTGTTATTTTTGAACCCTCTTGCAAGGTTTAATTCTAAGGAAGCCTTAGATTTCCTAGTTACCTCCCTACATCCTTTGACAAGAGTCTTATATTTCTCCCAGGTGGCCAGTTTCTCCTCCCATGATCTGTAGACTCTCCTCTTCCACTTGAGTTTGCCCAGCAATTCCCTGTTTAACCATGTCTCCTGACTCTCTTTCTTGACTTTCTACTTTCATGCCAACAGGCATGCTCTGATCTTGAGCTCGGAAGAAGTGGTCCTTGAATGCCAACCAACTATTTTGGGCCCCTTTACCTTCAAGTGCCCTGTCCCATGGGATTTCCCCTAGCAACTGCTTGAAAATGCCCAAGTTGGCCCTACAGAAGTCCAGGGTTGTGATTCTGCTTGGTCTTTTGTTGGTCTGTCTGCTTGGCAGGATCTTCTGCCGTGTAAGATCCTGAACTCTGCCTTCTCAAAGTCGGTGCCATCAAGACTATCTTCAACCTTTACCACTTCAACCAGACCATCCTTGTTAGTGAGAGAGAGATACAGCAGCACTCCTCTGCTAGTTGGCTCATTCACAGTTTGCTTCAGGAAGTTATCAGTGCACTGGAGGAACCCCCTAGACTGTGGCTGGCTGGCTGAGTAGGCCTTCCAGCAAATATCAGGGTAGTTAAAATACCCTGTGATAAACAGGGTCTGTAATTGCTATCAGCTGCCTGCAGGAGACCTCACCAGTTCCCACATCCTGATCTGGTGGCCTGTAATATACACCCACAACAGTATCATCCATGCCAGCCTGCCTCTTAATTCTCACCCAAAAACTCTCAACTCACTCTTCATCCACCCCTGGATGAGATGAATGAATTCTCAATGAATTGTAGTTGCTCTCTCACATAAAGAGCAACTTCACTACCTTGCTTTGATGATCTTTCTTTCCTGAGAAGGAAGTAGCCATCCATGACCACATACCAGTAGCATAATCTTTTCCACCATATCTCTGTAATTGCCACCAGATCATAATCTCTTGCCCAAACATGGACTTGTAAATCCTGCTACTTACTACTTACTCCCTATGCTGTGTGCATAGGTGTACAGGCATTTCAGGGAGCAAGCTGAGCACACAGATTTCATCCTAGGGGAGTGGGAGGCCTCCTGGTTTTCATGAATACTATAGCACTGTCCCATCAGTGTGAGTCCAACCATAACCCTATCCCCATTCAAATCTCGTTTAAAGCTCTCTGAATGAGCCCTGCTAACTCCTATCCCAGAACTCTTTTGCCACTGAGAGATAAACATTTGCCATGTATTATTGCCAGATCTGGTGTCTTACAAAACCAGACACTGTCAAGGAATCCAAAGCCCTGCCTGAAGTACCAGTCTCATAGCCAGGCATTTATGGACTGGATCCTTCTATTTTGTCTCATGTAATTACCCAAAAATGGAGGGAGGGAAGAAAAAATAACTATGCCCCACACTCCTTCACCAGCCATTCCAAGGTCTTGAATCTTTCTTCATTCCCTTCAGACTACAGGATGCAGCTTCCTCCTCAGCTATCTGGAAGATCAGTAGTGGGTATTAGTCTGTTGGGTACACCAGGGAGGGGAGTGTCCCGGTGATTTCCCTAATCTGGGTTCCTGGTAGACTGCAGACTTCCCAATGATGAAGGTCAACTCTGCACATTGGGCGTTCTGTTCCCTTCAATAGCAAGTTGCCAACAATTACTCCTGGAAGAGGTTTTCATATTGGACTTCTGGAGCAGGTTGCCTCCCCTCTTCTTTGATGGACTGCTCCTTTTGCAGGACCCATACCTGTTCTGCAAGGGTAAATGGAGAGGTGAGGGAGGTTGGGAGCAGATTCACCTGTATCCTTCAGTAGGGACCTGTTTCTGAGGTCCCCCTCTACTGCCTGGTGACAAAAGAGGAGGGGATCCTCCAATTTACCTGGGGTCTCAATTTGTTTTATCTCCTTCATGAAGTGAGTCCACCAGTCAGTCACTCTTCCAATACTCCTCAATCTCTCATTTTTATCCTTTAAATCATTCATTTATTCACATCTGACAGAGGTGTTTTCTTCATTCCCCTCCATTTCAAGTGCCAGGCTCTGGCACACAGCAGCCGGCAGCGTAGACACCAAGTTTGTGGGTGGCCTCTGTTTAGGTACCCACACTTTTTCTAACTGCCTTCATTTGCATTGCAAACATGGCTAGATCTCTACAAGCAACTGACTCCTTGCAACTTGAGGGTCAGGTAGGGTGAGTTCGGGTGAGTGCCCTTGATCTTTAACCTCTTAGAGAAGTCAAATTCACCTTGTGCATTAGCAGAGGCTCAATGCCCTGCCATACAATTCATAGCCAGCAATGCCGTACAGGAAAGCATCGGTTGCTCACTCCATTACTGCCCTTCCTGAGGCTAAATAAGGCCTGGTAGCCTGACTGAGGGTGGGCAGTGCCAGCTCCACCCATGGTAGCTTGGAAGTCCTCCCACAGGCTACTCACTCCTCCATGCGGGCAAAGCACTTTTGCTGACTGCAAAAAGCCCCCAAAAGAGCTTTTTGTTGGCCTTTTTTGCTTTTGATCCCTTCCCCAGTGCAGTCTTGCCTGCTTTGAAACTGGTCTCCTCAGGCGGATTTCTCTTCCTCATGGTAGAGAAATTCACTGAGAATTGTTGCACACGTATTGAGCAACACTTGATGAAGTCAAGGTATTTATGTGCATGCTTTCTTTCTATATTTTTCTTGGATACACGTTTTTGATCAAGATTTGGGATAGGATATTCTCAATCATAAGATGAAAGCTTCTCTAGCTTTCTTACAGTAAATTACAAGTGGAAGCCTTTATATTTTAACCACTTGATTATAGAATTAGGGCAAGTAAGTAGTTTTTTGACTTTGTTTTATCCAGAGAATGTTTAACTTCTCAACAACTAGTGGAATGGCTTTGGGAAATAAAAAAGAGATTTTTCTTATAACTTAAAAGTACATCTGGAATTTCAGAAATATGTAACCTGATTTCTCCAAAATGAAAGAAACTTTAAACTGTACTTTCTGTATCCTGAGTAAAAAAGCAAACTAAAAATCTTATTCAACTTTTAAAGGCAGTTGTCTTCAATGCGGTCCAGTTCTTTAGTCTTAGGCACTGGGTTTATCAGATAATTTATGCAGTAAACTGTTCTTCATATTGTCTTTTTAATAATAGGATTATAGCTGAAATAGAAATAAGCCATAAAGTAGTCAAAATGGAGACAAATGCAAACAAAGGACAGAAATCTATAATGATAAGAATAGAATTAAAGATCTGTTAATTGTGTACTTTATTTGAAATTGAATTATATTAATTTAAAACAGTACTGATTTTTCGTATGTAGCCTGTGGAAAAGGAGAGCCCTCATAGCTGATTTTTATGTGATATTTTCTATATGCATTCTTAACTTTTACTGTGAAAATAGTTATTGTGTCTGGCAGAACAGTCATTGTGTTTGGCACACCCTAATGAAGTGAGTTGTCCAGAAAACTAGCAAAGTAGAGCATTTAGGTCTTTTAAACCACTGTCCAGGGCAGCTGAATATTGGATAATATTCACACTTCTCAGAAAGCTGAAAACTGTTAAGGTAATCCTTTTTGATCTTAGTCACTTTTCTAGCATGTTCCTTTTCAGAAATTTAAATTACTGTATTTTTAATAGACCACTCTACAGTGGAAGCACACATCTGAAAGTATTTTTAACATGTAAGCATTTAGTTTGATAACATTGAATTGTAGACTAGTGGATCTTTGAGGATATCTCACTGTGAAGCTTTTACTGAGGCAAAACTCATGTTTTCTGCAGGATGCTCATTTCATTGTTCAGAAGTTCTCTTATTGCCCACATGATGCTGACAGCATGGAATGTTCTGCGGGAATATCTTTCTCTGTGTAAAGTTTAAGTGGGTTTTGGATCAGTTTCTTTACTGAAGGAACCTTCTTTCTTGAGACTTTTTCCCATCTCACTTAAAAAGTATCAGTAAAAATTTTTGTCAGTATACCTTTTAAATAAAACAACAAAAAAAGATGGTATAGTTTTGTTTATAAGTAGTTAATTTTTGTCATACTTCTTAAGCAAGTTTTTGTCTTTTTTTTTTGAAATCAACAGAGCGAACTACTTACCTAATGCTAAATGTAATGCTTTTCTTTGTACATAAGCATTGTTCATAATTGTACTGATTTTTCACGGTGATTAAGAGCTACTTACTGCCGAGGTGCAACTTTTGGCTCCCCGAGGGCTGGATACTACAGGGATTTGCATATGAACTGCAGGGCAGGGCTCATACCATCACCACAGCCAAGAGCCGGGCAGCTGGAGGCAGTCCCAGCCCTGGAGAAAAGGCTGAAGTTGGAATGTGATGGGTCTGGCTGAGACCTATGGCCTCTCCGGGAAATGCGGTGGGGAGCTGGAGATGGGCTTTGCTGTGGTGTCGTTGGGGCAGGGCTTGATGGCCTCGGGCTGAAATGAGATCTTGGGCTGAGGGCAGAGCTATGGGGAGACTCAGGGAAAGCTGGGCAGGGCTGTTTATGCCCACTGAGGCCCTTAGAGTCCTGACAATCACTGAATGTATACTTTGTTTGGATAAGATAAATAGAAAAGTAATTTATTACCGATATGCAAAACTGAAGAAGTTATTTGAATTCTTACACACTTATTCAGTATAATATTACTCACAGAATGTTGTTATGGCCAAACAGAGCAAAATTTATATGGCATTAAAAAATTATTGCGACTCTAAATAAATAAATATATTTAGACTGTCACTAATGCAAACTGACAACATCTGTTTTCTGCAGGCTTATATTTCCCATTTGCCTCATAGATGAGCAAGCTTTGTAAGATCTGAATTCTAATTTCTAAGTTCTGACTTTTTAAAAAATAATTAACTTTTTCTTTGTTGTGAAGATTAGTAAAGTGGCTACACTTTTAGAATCTTAAACTAAGTTAGAGATCTTTATTAATAAGCTTGTATCTCATGGGTCTGTGAGAAATAACTCAAATGATTTTTTGTAGACTAGTTCTCTTGTGAAAATGTTTTAATTTGTGATTGCAAGCAGAAACGCATAACCAAAAACACATCACAGCTTTATAAATCCCCTATCCACGACGCCAAGATCCCTCCTGTTTACTCGTTACTCCTGCTTCACAATCTATTGTATGATACTACTGTATCTGCATCCTAACCCCATCAACCTTTAATCTCTTTCATAGTTTGTTACCTCTTATTTATTGGGTTTGCCTCATCTATTTCCCTAATCTTTTGTGAGAATTGAGCCTCTCACTCTGCTTATCTGTTTGCCCGAGCCTACACTTGCTGGTTTGTGAGGCTAGGGAGAAAAACAACAGTTTTAACTCTCACAGGTCTGCACTGCCTAGTGCTAGATTTTGAAAGCAGAATTTTGGTACTTAAACTGCTTAGGGCAAAGTTAAGTTACTTACCTAGAAGCTCAAGAGCAATGATAAAGATCTTTTAAATATGAAGAGCAACTGAAAATTATTATTGTTCTTATCATTCATTATTTTTCCAGGCATCTTAACTTTATTGAAGAATTAAATTGAAAAGAAATTGAGAGTTGTCAAAGTTGTATTTATACGCATTTATATGTACTTCCAGTTGTCTTGTATCTAGAATTGTGTATTTATACACAGTTTATTAAATTATGTGATTTATACATGTTAGTTTACTCATAGCATTGAACAGATATAAGGCAAATAATATTAATATCACTTTGGTAGTAAAAGGAAAGTGAAAATTTATTTTGTTGGTAAGAAATGAGATCTCCCCAAAACAATGACATGTTGAAATTGATACATGAAAGCAGATTTAAAAATTTGAAACATTAAAATAGGTAAAAATACAGAAACTGGGTCTCTCTGGATGGCATCCCATTCCTCTGGTGTGTTGACTGCACCCCAGAGCTTGGTATCATCAGCAAACATGCTGAGGGTGCACTCAACCCCACTCTCAGTGTCACTGATGAAGATATTAAGGAATGTGGTCCCAGCACTGATCCCAGGGATTTCACTTAGCACTGATCTCCATGTAGACATTGAGCCATTGACTCTCTGAACTCTTGCAGACAGTAATTTGTATTTTTGTGCACATATGCTGTGAACAAAAAGAAATCAGTGTATGACTATTATCTATGTAACAGTTGATCATATTAAATTTATTTTATTCTATACAGTATTTCACTTTTTACAATACTTTCACATTTCCAAATACACATTTATGTTGTATTTCTTTAATAGGTCTTTCATGAATTATTTTCTTACTGAAGTTACACAAATTGAAAGGACATTATCCATATGTGTACCTATTAACTCAATTTAACACTATTTTTTCCAGTAAGCACATCTTGCTAGAATAAAATCTATTATTTGGATGGACATATGTAAGTGTAAAGAAGTGGTAGCTCTCTCTGTAACCTGAGTTCATTAGAAAGGAGATGATGATGATAATAAGTATTCCTGTAGCACCAAAAATTATGAAGCTAGTTTCTGTCTGGACAGAAACTTATACTTTCAAATGATTTCAATATATCTTATTTTAAAAAACTGGTTTAAAACAAAAATACTCAGGTGATACTAAATTCACTGAGGAAAAGTCTCATGGGGATGTATACTCTTTATGTTCTGAAAGACAATAAACATAGTATCACCTCCTCCTGAAACTTTCTGATCAATGCTCAATTGTTACTTTCATAAATACAGTGTATTTCTCATTGTATCAGTAGATTTACTTTTAAAACCAGTAAAAAAACGTGGAAAGAAAGAGAAGAAAAAAGTAACAATTGAAAGAAGAAGTTGAAAGAAGAGAGAAAATGGCAAAAAAAAAATATCATGAGAAAATGCAGAAATGCAAAGAGGCTTTTGGTAGCAAAAGTAAATAAAAATTCTGAATCAGTTAATGCAAATTGTAGAGAACACAAAAACAAAATGAGGCAAAGAGTATACACACTAACCTTCTGTATAGACAGCTTTTGTAGTCTTTACTCTTTGGATGTATCCAGTGATCACTGCCCTTTTGAAGTAAAGCCCAGAAAGCTATTTGAGCCATGTTTTTTTCAGTCATGGATATCTTGAAATACCCTGTTTTATTTCCTTCTTTGATGGTCAGGTACCAAAAATTGATTTAGTCAGAAGAGTGCTTTGAATCAGCCATTAATATGGACTTCATATTCTCAAATTCATATTTGAGTTCCATATTCCTTTTATTTCTATTCCTAATATATAAATTAACAGAAGCAAAACTGCAGTTCAAACAAAGGACCAGGTGAAAGTGTATATTAATATTTAAATTAACAATTTAATGATTTTGATTAATAATTAAAAAGTGGTTTATGAATATAAGGCTGTAATGACATCTAAGAATAATCTGCTAAAACAGTGAAATAAGCATTTATATCTACACTAACTTGAAAATTATTTTAACAGATTGAGAATACATTCTTCTAATTAGATTTGTAGCTTTATTTGAAAGTCTTGCAGCAAATAATGACAGAGAACATCAAAGAGAACTGTTAATTAAGATATTTTACTAGCAAAAATAATCCTCTTTACGTGATGCACTAGCCACCACAAAGATAAAATATGCAAGGGTTTTAAGTAAGGGTATTTAATAGGTCTTGACTGAATCTCCTTGAACATCTGAAAAAAAGAATGAAGATGGAATACAGTGATTACTCTTCTTTGAAATTCCAGGGATATTTCTGGCTACCTCTTATTTTCTTTAATAAAATATGCAGTTTTATTTTTAAAGACTACCAATACCTCAATTATCCACTGTGAAAAGAATGAGTAGCTTTCTGTTATTAAGAAACACAGTCTAACCTTATTATCTCTTTAGTATACTGAATCCCATTTAGAGCAAAATTTTTTAATGACCTTTAGCTTTGTTTGGAAAATCTTTGTTTCAATCATATGTGTCACAAAGACTACTAAAGTCTTGCATCTTAAATTTGCCATGAATGAACAAGGTAGTTTTACTGATTAATTCCTAAGAATCAGATTGAATTTAGAATCTGAGAGCAAACAAATATTCACTAACTGTAATCAATTATAATAGCTGCTAAACATCATGCTTAGATACCAATATTTGTCTTATTCAAGCATATATTATATTTTTTTGTGAATCACTTTATGAATAATCTGCCAATTTTTCATATGTTCTTCCACTACTGAAGGTAATAACTTGAAAATTTAGAGGGGAGTTATTAGTGGGCCATACTCTACCTGGAATCCAGCAAAAAGTGGACTACTGCAAGGGTCTATCCTGGTACAAGTTCTATTCATTATGCTCCTTAATGATCTAGAATATCATCAGATTTGAAATGACACCTGAATGCCTGTCAGCAGTCAATACAGTAGTGGAAAGGATTGCCATCAGAAGGATGTAGACAGGGTAGAGGAATAGGCCAATGGGATCTTTATTAAACTCACTGAAGACAAGATTAAAGCCTTACATAAAAGAAGACTGAAACCCTGGCATAGGAATGGCAAGTACAGAATCACAGAATCACAGAATTGTAGGGGTTGGAAGGGACCTCCAGAGATCATGGAGTCCAACCCCCCTGCCAAAGCAGGTTCCCTACAGCAGGTCGCACAGGTAGGCATCCAGGCAGGTCTTGAACATCTCCAGAGAAGGAGACTCCACCACCTCCCCGGGCAGCCTGTTCCAGTGCTCCGTCACCTCACTGTAAAGAAGTTCTTGCGCATGTTTGTGCGGAACTTCCTATGCTGCAGTTTCTGGCCGTTTCCCCTTGTCCTGTCTCCACTCACCACCGAAAAGAGTCTGGCCTCGCCACTCTGCCCCCACACCTTAGATATTTATAGACCTGGATCAGGTCCCCTCTCAGTCTTCTTTTCTCAAGGCTGAACAGATCCAGTTCACTCAGCCTTTCTTCATAGGAGAGGTGCTCCAGGCCCTTCACCATCTTTGTGGCCCTCCGCTGGACTCTTTCCAAGAGATCCCTGTCTTTTTTGTACTGGGGAGCCCAGAACTGGACGCAGTACTCCAGTAGCAAGCAACTCTGCTGAAAAGAGTGAATCGTGGCAGACAACAAGAACTTGAGGCAGCAGTATATCAGGATACACTGCAGTAAAGAGGGATAACAGCATCCTGAACTATATTAACAAGAATGTAGCCAGCAGATGAAGGGAAAGGTTTATTGTCCTTTTACTCAACACTCCTGTGACCATGTCTGGAATACTACATCTATGTTTGGACCCTAGTATAGGAAGGGTTATTTGCTAGAGAAAGTCCAGTGGATAGCCACAGAAGTGGTTAGAGGATGGAACATGTGTCACTTGAGAAGTGGCTGCTTGAGCTGGAGTTGTTCATCTTTGAGAGTAGGGGAAAACTGTGTAAAAACAGCTTCCAAGTGCCTGCAAGTGGGTTACTGGACAGATGGAGCCAGGCTTGCAACAGTGGAACATGTTTTGAGACTGAGCTAAAATTGACAAAGTTTGAGGTGATCTTCAGACCAAATATCAAGAGAATTTTTTTTTTTTCCATGACTCTTGCATTTGAACCAGTTGACTCAGAGAGTCTACAGTCTCTATTCGTAAAGGTATTCTCAAGATCTGACGGGGATAAAGCCCTGAGTGACGTGGCTTGGCCTCAGAACAGACACTGATCTATGCAAGAGCATGGACAAGAGACATTCTGAACTCTGTTTTGCCTTATTTTATGGTCCAGTGGACAAAATAAAAAATAAAAATAATAATTTAAAAAAAACTTTTAATTCCATTGTGGTACAAACAAAAATCACTTTATAAATGTACCACTTTTAGAGGAACATTTATAGAATGTATTTATAGAATGTATTGAATGTTCCTCTAAAAAAAATCCATTTGTCTTCTAATCAGCATAGTGTTACTAACCAGTGAACAAAGAAGTAGGAAAAACATTTGTTCATTTGCCAGTTGTCTCTGAAGAAAGAGAAAAATTAAAATATCTTCAAAACATTTACTGAATACTTCTGGATGAATTATACTATTTTAGTTGCATTTTATATGTTTAGTGGTGGATTTCCAAGTCAGTCAAGTCATTCTGGTTGTTATCTATACTATCAGTCTACTGAATAATAACAGTTGGCCTGTAAAATCAGAAGTTATTGTAACGTAGTTTGTGTCAGTGCTTTATTTTAAGCAGGCATTGCAATTGAAACAGTTTATTTAAGTCCAGTTGATGATTAGTATCAGAAAACAATTTCACACTGTCAGTTAAATGCTGCAGATTAATTCATTTTCCTTAAAATCCTAAATCCTAATAAAACTATTTCAAATGGTCTTTTAAGAAATAATTATACTTGCATATTGTTATTTTGGTATATTATTGGTATATTGCTAATTATGTTAATTTTATGGAAAATTAAGTATTAAGTCATGTGCTAATGCAATAATTACTGATTCCTGGTATTTTTGCTTGTTAACCCAAATGGAAGAGTAAAACAATTCCATTCTAAGAGGAGATAACAGCTACAGCTGAAATCTACAGCTTAATCTGAGATTGAACATAATATGTTAACATAGCACAGAGCTCAAACTTCTGAAATAAGCATGAAACTCATGTGGTTTTCTTTAGGAAATATAACTTGTTTCTCAATATACATCAATTCAAATAAAGATCTAAATCAAGAACTGCATTTGTCTAATCTGGTTTTCCAAAACATGAACTTTCCTATGGTAAATTTGACTACTTATTTTCAGGCCTACAGTATCTAAAAGTGGTTAAATTCTATTTCAGTATTTAAGCACATAGATTACAACTTAAAATTATAAAAAAAAAATATTATAAAAAAATATTTAAAATATCTATATTGACTAAAGAGGGATGATACATACCTCTAGTGTTCCCAGTTTAAAGTGAACTTCCAAGGCTGCAGTGTTCTACAAAGGAAAATTGTAATAGATATTGGTTTTGTTTCATGTGTTTTTTGTTTAGTTTTTCTGATGAATTCTTCTGCAGAGTAGAAAAGATATTCCTGCTCCCTAGATTATTTTATTCCATCAGTGATTGCATGTACAAAGTTAGTCCATGAGATTAATTTAAATGAGAATTTCCTCTGTTAGTTTATCTGGGGTAAATTTCTTTTGCTATCATATGTTTACAAGAGCAACCTTGTGTGTAGTTGTAGCATATTGCATATACAAATTGAGTGCTTTTAGCACAGATTCATTATCTATTTATGGAGCATTGTCTCAGGGAAATGTCAAAGGCCATTGCCTCTTTTCTTTACTAAACATGATGTTGGAATCAGGAGCAACCTCCACTCCTATATAAATAGACAGGCTTATGGATCTTCCATATGTTTCCATTATCCAAAGTTTTAGCAGTTAAAACACTTTTCAGTAGCAGATCATTCAGGCTGCTTTTCTGAACTAAGTTGCTTTGTGCTTCATCAGCTTAATCTCCGTTTAATTCCACATTATTTTCTAGTAAGCTTAACAAATTAGGTGTTCTGCTTGATAGTTACCTCTGTAGCAATGTGTACTTCTTAATAAACACATTTTGAAGCTTTACTTAAGCAGATTTCTCCTTGTTTTCCTTTATTTTTAGAATGTCTTTATCTTAGCTTTTATCATTTTTTACTTTAGTGCTGTGCATCTTTAAAGCTCTGGGGCATAACATGCCATTTGTTTGAGATCCTGAATGTAATTTAGGGCAACCACATAAATTTTACATTATAAGTAGAGGTTATGTGTAATGCTGTATTTTTTTCCCCCTCTTTGTTTTAATCAACATCATCCTTATTCAATATTCCTGGTCATGCACTTGTATTTTCTGTGTTTTAATCTTGATATCAGTCTTCTAGAAATTCACTGTATCTTGAGTCATATCTAATCTGGCCTTTTGCTATTAATCTTTGTTATGATTTTTTTTCTTTTATTCTCAAATGAAGAAAAAAACATGTCTAGATCTATTTCAGTTGCTTATAGTGCTGTCATCATAGGACAGTAAGTAGTAGGTTGTGTTTGTTTTGTTTTGTTTTGTTTGATTTTCCCTCTATGAGAAGATTCATGGTTCTATCTCTCACAGATAAACCTGGAGTCTTATGTGGTGCTTTTAAGTTTTAGTTTTTCAGGAAACTACTGCTGTATGATTTAGAAGTTCTGTACCACAGAATGGATATTAAGACATTAAATGTAAGATTGTAAAAATAATATATTGCATGTGTAAAAAAGTTCTGTTTGTTGTCTGTGTAATGTTTAAAAAAAGTCTGTTCTCTTAGTACTTCAGTAGTATAGAAAAATAAAACACTTTCCACCTAAAAATTTTGCAGCACAAACTTTTCAGATTTATTATCATTTTATATTTTATTTATATTATACTTCTCTGTATTATATATTTTATAATGAGTTCCATTTGCTTATATGTCATATTTCATTATTTTGTTAAGGACTTTGATATATAACACATGCTGAAAAGGTGCTAAATGCTTCCCAGTTTCACTGAGAATCCTATTTCCATTTTTTAGCAATTCGTCTACTAGTTTGTGCAAAACCTGTTTAATTTCCATGCCGTTATCATTCACTACATTTTAAGGACAAGTTTTAAAGTCTCTGGATGGAAAGCTTGGGCATAAATATAGAAGCATGGAACATCATTTCTTGAATGAGTTTTGAAGAGCACCTGAACCAGTATTATGTTTAAACATTCTAACAGAAAATAGTATAATTCATGTATATCAACTTTTCAAATGATAGATTTTAATTATTTTATTGTGCATTGCCCAGTTGTTTATCTGCTCCAGTCAAGATGAAGATGCTAATGTGTTAGATGTCCTAAATATTCACATGTGAGAGAGTTGGCTTGCAAAGATCTGCATACAAATCTAGGTACTGGGGAAGGATCAAAATGTTAATTGAATTTATTTACATAAAGCATATAGGATTTTTTTTATTTTTTTTTTTAGCTTCTACGCAAGTTAGAAGTGTTAAATAAATGTTTTTCTAAACAATGCCTAGAAAAAAAGAATTGCTAATCACGAATTTTCTTGGTATTTTGAGTAAAGTAATCATTTATTTTTATAGAAATTTTAGAGCAAAAAATAGATAATTATAGACACAGCCTTTGCCCAATATCAATCAAGATGATTGTAGAATTGTAGAATCATGGATTTTTCAAAATATTTTTTAGAGGTTTACCTCTTACTCTCCATTTATTCTTGGCTTTACTTCAGCTGTGAATGTTTTGGGATTTCAGATCCTTTTCAAGATAGGATGAAATGAATTGGATGTATGAGTGCATCTGACTGGCTTATTAGCAGTTGGAGTATCAAAGTTTTGCCCACAACCTAGGTTACTGTGTAATGCTGCTGTGACTTTCCTCAATAGGACAGCTAGCACTTTTCTACTCATGGGGTCTCATTTAATGATAAATCTCTCTATATTGCTCCATCCATTGTATTTTCTTGACTGAATTTGTAGGAGAGAGAATTATGTGTTGTCATTCTAACTGGTACAAACTTTAGTACTCTGAGCTTTCTCAGGACATTTGAAATTAAATTTGTAATATCACAGTAGTTACGAAATGTTCACCAGCATAAGGAAATGTTCAGGTTACATCAAATTTTTAAATAAAGCATCTTCACTTTCCTCTTTTCATGTCAGTTGTCTTTACTATGTTAAACAGAGGGAAATTTAATCTCTTACGTTGATCAAGAAAACACAATTCAAAAGAAAAAGTTAGCATCCAGTGCTACTGTGTGTCCCACAGGTTCTTCCACTTTGATCAAAACTGCCTCCACTGGTGAGTTGGAAGAGCCTATTGCGGCCACTCCTGGTGCTATTACTGTTGCTAGCACATCTGCAGATGTTACTGTATCCATCCATAGACAACCTCCTGAAGAGCAACAAGTGCAAGCTATGAATGTAAGAAAATCAGTTCTGGAGTCGGCCTCTTCCAAAGAAGCACTCTCCCTTCATCAAGCAAACTTACAGAGCACAAGAAGACGACCAAGAAAAGCTGAGCAAATAGAAAGAACTAAAGAACTTGCAGTTGTTACTCATAGAGGTATTGGATATTATTTTACTTGTGCCCATGTAGTTATTAAAAATATTTTCTATAAATCAGAAGTGAAAGTCAGATATGCATTCTAGAGGTATAACTAAATCAAATGGGAAAGAAATTAAATTTTCAACTGAGTTTTAGGAGGACAGACAAATGGAAAGAAAATGAACTAATATTGTCATAGTAATTAAAGTTAATTTGAATGATAGAAAGATAAAAGGGAAAGATCAAGGAATTTTTTTTCCACTTTATAGTTTACATCAGTATGTGTTGTTATCAAGCTTAGTGTGAGATAGAAGTTGAAATTAAATATATTATTCTGTGTTGCATATGTGTTTATACATAAGGTATTACAACATTAAAAAATATGCTTCACAAATAGCTCTTTTGTTCTGAATAAGCAGTGATGCAGATGTATCCATCTCCCTTCTGCTTAAATCTTTAGCAGAGGCTTGGTTTTTTAAAAATCTGCACATTTTTATTCTATCAAACACAAAATCAATGAATGAAGCAAAATATGTATGACCAGAAAATCATTGTTGCCTATTTCAGTATTGGAAGTAAAGTTTTGACATATCCCTACGTTGAGATTATTTAATCCATATGCAAAAAAAATTAATAACTAACACCTTACTTGGAGTGAGCTTGATATGCAAAGCACAATTTATTGCATTAAAAGATAAATGACAATATCAGAAATAGTAGGATGAGAAACTGCAATGCTAGAATATCTTAATTTGACCAGCATAGACATTTGGAAAGAAATGTCCTTGTTTGAATGATACACAATTTGATGTTTCAGGTTATTGTTATTGACTACTATATTTACACATTATTTATTATTATTTTTCTGCTATTCCATTGCTTCACTGTAAGCTATTTTGCCTGGAGAACATATAAGCACAAATAGATTGAGGAGGAACATCTTTTATAGCACGAGCAATTTGTAGATGTCTTATTACATGGTTGCTGTTGTCTAAAGATGACTTAAGAATGTGATCTGTTATCTTACTGGATCAGAGAGTCTCCTGTTATAAATTAATGTAGCTAAATTTACTAAAATGTATTGGAACAAGAGAGATTTTAAAAACATTATATAATTTACGTATGTTTACTGAGAGAGAAAAAAAAAAAACAACACAAACAACACTCTTCCACTCCAAAAAACCACCGCAATATACTTGGTTTGCAAACGAAATAGAAGTCACAAAATAGCTTTAAATTTCAATTCTATTTCTATCAATGTAACTCTGATATTTAATTATTTATTTATTTACTGATTGTGTATTTGAGCATTCTTTTAAGAACATTTTAGACAGGTTTAAGAAGGAGAAAGCAGGCTTATTTTAAGTTATGAAGGGAGTAGCTGAAGGTCTGTAATAAATCTCTTCTGATTTAGAGAGATGAGTATAGTATTTCTTCAGTTAAATCTGACAATGACTCTTCTTCTTCTGTCACCTATTGTTAATCATTGATCAGCAATGTCCTCTCCACTGTTTTCCCACTGTCATTTTCTTCTGTTATCTGTCCTTTAATATGTAAGACTTATGTAATATATATGTAAAGACCCTCTGAGTGGATTTGTTGTATTAAAGTACAGAACATTATGCCAGGGGGAAAAAGTTGAGACCAAGATTTTGTTAAATCGGTATTATGAGTTTTTTTATTTGTTTTTAGTTGTTTATGAGTTTTTAGTTGTTTCTAATGAACTAAACCAGTATCACCAAGCAGATGAGAAGAAACCTGTATATTTTATCCTAGAAAACAAAATCCACATAGTTGTTTGTAGTGTCTTCTCTCCTGCTATGTTTGAAGTCTTAATTTTGTTAACATTTTGTATACAACAGTTCAAAATATAATTTTATTATATCAAAACCACATAACAAAATACATATGTATGACATTGAAGTGGGTAATCATATAGCGAGTAAAAGAACAACTACTTTTGTTTGGTAAAAATCTATATTTTGCTTGGCAATCATCATTATAATGACAAATTTTGAGAAAGTATTCGTGAATGTGAGAGTATTGTTAATGACAGAAAGTAATTTCTGATATGGGCAAATGCTCCACAGATGTTTCTCAGAAGTTTTCAGTACTTTTCTATTTCTATTGAAATATTTTAATTTCTATTTAACAAATAAATACTCGGGAATATTTACTCATCTTGACCCACATATTAATTTCCAATGGAGATATTTACAATACTTCCTTAAAATGTTTATGTACGTTCCTTTTTAAATTCTTTCTCTACTTAATATTATTTAAACTTTAAAAGCTTTTATTCCGGAAACATACTTTTTCTGCATTCTTAAGCAGAAATTTTGCTTGCAAATCTATGCAAAGTAGTTAATTCTTGGAAAAAAAGTGAAATTTTAGTGTATTAAAAACAGTTTATGAAAACTTACTTTTCTATTTACAACTTAGTAAACATCTGGTGTACGTGTAATTTTTAAGAATTTTGCAAGTGATGTCAGAATAGTGTTATGTTTTACGACAAACTGGCATTGGTGTAAAGGGATAACAATAGAATAAAAATTGTATTGTTGGATTTTCTGCAGGATAGTTCTGTGAAAAATATCTTTCAGAATCTCTAAGTAAAAAGTACATTTTTATTATTAAATTGAGTATGTATGAAAGGGATGTACAGCAACAACTAAAATATAAACTAAATCTACTAGATAAAAATTACTATTTTACATTCAATATATGAACTTCAAAAATAACTGTAGGTTGTATCAAAGGCTGGCTGAAGAATTTCTTCTCTCATTTTATTAGATGGAAATGACAGAAGGAAGATTTCTTATTCTGTCAATTTGAGAGAGAGAAAAGGAAACCCAGAAGCTTTCAGTGAAATATTTCCATAAGAGATAAGGAAGTACAAATACATTATTTATTTATTTATTTATTTTTAAAGGTAGCACTGATATCTCCTGGGAAATACTGCACAAGATTACATTTCTTCTTTAAAAAGAATTCAGGCTGAACAGATGAACGAAAGAATGAAATGGAAGAATTATAATGATGTTATATCGATTTGAGTATCCCATCTTACAAAATAACATCAGATAGGATGAAGGGATAAATATTTCAGGTAGCAAATTTAGAGAACTTAAAGACAAATGAGTCTACAGTATAGAAATAAATGTATTTATGTACCCTGGGGGTAGAGAGGCCCTACAGAGGGATCTAGAGAGGCTGAATAGCTAGGCTGAAGCCAATGGGATGAGGTTCAACAAGGCCAAGTGCCAGGTCCTGCACTTCAGCCACAACAACCCCAGGCAACAACACAGGCTTGGGATGGATTGGCTGGAAGACTGTATAGAGGAAATCTTGGTATCTGGGGGTATTGACTGATGCTCAGCTGAACATGAGCCAGCAGTGTGTCCAGGTGGCCAGGAAGGCCAATGGCATCCAGGCTTGCATCAGAAACAGTGCTGCCAGCAGGAGCAGGGCAGTGATTATCCCCTTGTACTCAGCTCTGGTGAGGCCGCACATCGAGTTTTGTGTTCAGTTTTGGGTCCCTCACTGCAAGAAAGACATTGAGGTGCTGGAGGGGGTTCAAAGAAGGGCAACAAAGCTGGTGAGGGGTCTGGAGCACAGGAGCTGAGGAGCAGCTGAAGGAGCTGGGATTGTTCAGTCTGGAGAAGAGGAGGCTCAGGGCAGACCTTATTGCTCTCTGTAACTACCTGAAGGAAGGTTGTAGTGAGCTGGGGGTTGGCCTCTTCTCTCGTAACTGGTGATAGGACCAGAGGGAATGGCTTCAAGCTGTGCCAGGGGAGATTCAGGCTGGACGTTAGGAAATACTACTTCTCTGAAAGAGTGGTCAGGAGCTGGAATGGGCTGCCCGGGGAGATGGTGGAGTCACCAACCTGGAGGTGTTCAAGGAATATTTGCACATTGTGTTGAGGGATATGATTTAGTGAGAACTATTGATGATAGGTGGATAGTTGGACTGGATGACCTTGTAGGTCGTTTCCAACCTTGGTGTTTCTGTGATTCTGTATTAAGGAGAATTGCGGAAAAAAATTCTTTTACTGCCATGAAGAAGTCTTCTGGGAAGAGGAGTAAGAAAAAGGGTGAAAATCTTGCTTTCAGTATGCAACTTGATTAGCTAATGAAAAATATATTTGTAAGAGAAACACAGCATGTTTTGGATTCTAAGTTCTCATGAAACCAAGAATTCAAGCTCATGGAAGTGTATTCATTCTAATAACATTTCAAATTGATACTATGTTGCAGTTTCTAGTATGAAACTTCTCATCTTATTCAGATGAGAAATCTGCAAGGAAATTAAACGTGATTTTTACCTTATTTATTTTCTATTAAGGTATTTAAGTACTGTTAGCTTGATTGTAACTTCATTAGTTGACACTAATTAGTTGACACTAGCGTGTCTGTACTGTCTAAAGATATATGTTCATTTTTAATGCACAAATACACATTCATTTTCTAATAAAATACTGCAGAGAATAATGGGGAATCTTCTAGTTACAGTGGAAAAAGATGATGTGTCAAGATTTCTAAGGGAAAGGAAAGGAAAGGAAAGGAAAGGAAAGGAAAGGAAAGGAAAGGAAAGGAAAGGAAAGGAAAGGAAAGGAAAGGAAAGGAAAGGAAAGGAAAGGAAAGGAAAGGAAAGGAAAGGAAAGGAAAGGAAAGGAAAGGAAAGGAAAGGAAAGGAAAGGAAAGGAAAGGAAAGGAAAGGAAAAAATTAAAATGAAAGTTGATTATATAGAAGTAGCAGAGATTTTTTCTTTTTTTCTTTCAGATCATTGAGAAGAATCCTTGATCTGTCAGTGCCAAATATAATAAAGTCTGATGCTCACATTGCTGACATGATATTGTACTTCTCTGGCTTTTAAAAGGACCACTAATTGTAAATAATTTTACAAATGAGTGTAAAAAATTTTAAAAGGTTTCTTAATTCTGTTAAAGGAAGTGGATTGAAAATGAAATATCTCCAGTTAAGTCACTGGAGTTCTGTCCTTTATTTTAATAGATCTGAACTTCTTCTATCACAGAAGAAAAGAAATTAACTCCTATCATGTAAGAAAAGCTCTGTATGAACAATTTCTTGCAACCATCTCTCTCTCTCTCTCTTTTCCTGAAAAGTGGTTTAATTTCTGATGTTGTATATTCAGACATAAAATACTGTGCTTTATTTATTTCCTTCCCTAATTAAATAATGGCAAAGGATATTTACAGTATGGTCAGGTAGACACCTGTTCACACCTAGAAAGTCACAAAGAGGAAAAGAATGAAATGATTTTTTAAGACGTGATTAAGTACAGTGTATGATTCAGAAGTTCTGCATTAACAGACTATGTCCATCCCAAAGTTCTCTATACTGTAGATACAAAAGAGTGCAAGATGTAAACTATGTGACAAAGTATAAGCAGTGTGATTGCTACAGTTCATAAATGATCAGTTTAGATTTTCACACAAAATACAGAAAAAAATAAGTCTGATATAGACATACAAAGGTTGGAGGAAAAAAAATTGCTTAGTGAAATCAAGCACAAACATTAGAAAGGAAACTTAATGTATGACTCTAGTCTTTATGTAGCAGTCCAAACAATGACTGCTATTTTTAGGATCTTAAACCCCATTTATTTTCAACAAAACAGCAGATTTGAACACATTTCAACAGTCTGGATTTAAATTCTCCTTCTACAAAACGGAAATGTCAAATATTTGCAGTATTTTAGCTATATTGTTATAGGTAACTACTTGTGTGGAGAGTGGGGAGGAAGGAAGCAGAAAGTTCTTTTGCTCTGATTATTTTACTTAGCTTTTTATTTTCAAAGTTACTTTTATTCATTTTATTGATGTATGCATTCTTATTTCTTTTCCTTCCTTTCCAACATTCCCCTCCCCCTACATTTTTACCATTCCTTTCTTATTTCTGTTTTTCCCCCTTACTTCTTTCAGAATACCTAACTATCACACCTTGGCTTATGCTACTTGATATCTGACTTTATGCAGTATCATCATAATAATTAAGAAGAAACTATTAAAAAAGATAAAAACAAAACGTTCTGCTGAATGTTTTCCATTAATCCCTTAGTTCTTTTTGCAGCGCGTTAAAGGAAGTTTTATAAGATATAGGACAACTTTATTTTAATTCTAAATTTTTATTTCAAAGCAAGAGAGAATAAGAAAATGAAAACAACTAAACTATAAGAGAAAATGAAAGAGGAATTAAACAGGGTGCTAGTGAAACTCATTTGGAAAAAAAAAAAGTTTGAAGATGGAGTTATTTAACTGTCTTGAATTTGTTAAAGACTCAGTAAATGATAGAGGACTGTTTTGTGAATATTTGATGTAAGCATTTTAAGGATTTGATGGAAAATATATACCTACATCCTGAATTTTATGAGATTTACTTAGAAGGAGACCAAGGAAAATAGTAGCAGGGAAGGAGAGATTATTATTTGGTAAGAAATCAGCGTGGACATGTTAGCAGATTTTTTAATGGGCTTTTTCTTTCAGCATGAATAAAACACAGGTGTACAATAATTGTAGTCTGAAGAAAATCAATAAATTTTTCAGCCTGATATTTATATTCTTATTTGTTATAAGAATATTAATATATAATATTTGTATACTCTTTGTTTCTTACTTCTTCTAATACAATACACTTTTATTAGCAAGACATACAATTTCAGGACTCAAGCATTTAATTACTGAACTGTGTTTGTTTGATTTTTCATAATAAGTTTCAAATTGTCTGTCTCATATGTGCATAGAGACACATAGATAGGTTTTGCTTGATGAAGGAAATTGATAATCCATAGTTTGTTAAAATTTTTCTTAGATAAGAACTGATAATAGCAATATAATTTTTTTACATCTTCTTGTATTAAAGTCTTTGGAAAGCAGTTGATTAAAAAGTAAGAAAAAAAATATTTCCAAATCATGCAGATATAATTATAGCTGTTTCCAGATGCTATATGTAAAGCAACTACAAAATACTAGTGGTGCAGTGTATCTCTTTCTTAAGACTATGTAAGTGTAGAAAAAACAGGAAAGTAAAACCTGTACTTCTGTATCTCAAAGTACTATCCTAGCTGTATTGTAATCCTTTATGTGAAGAATGTACAGAATTTCCTGACTGATGGACTCTGTATATTTGCTGAAGTATCCCTGAAATGAATGTCCTGTTTTTGCTGGTACGTGTTTTCAGTAGTCACTGTAACAAACTTTCATGACATCTGAAGTCATAAAATTATTTTTTATCCACATACCAAAGAATTTTTTTACTCATTTAATCAGCGAATGAGTAGAGTTAGTGTACATTTTTTTAAAAAACCCTTTGATTAGTCTTTCCATCAGATAAACTAGAAAATTATAATGGAATAACACTGCATATTAACACTGAGCCATAAAAGCATCTATTGAAGAAAAAAGCCAACTAGCTTATTGGAATTTTTCTTTCACTTTTTTTTGTTTTGTTCTGTTTTTTAATGAAAACTCTTACGAAAGCAGTATAATTCTTTAGATTGCCTTTACATTTTTCCATTTTACAGTCATTATCTACAATGACATAATAGTAAAAAATGCATATATACAATGATAGAGTAATTTAGTTTTCTCACAATTATATCTATTATATAACATTGATTCCAGTATATAAATTTAAATGACTTATTTCTTTTCTTACTTAAATGGCAACTTTATGCTGCTACCTTGCTCTTCTATTTATTTTTTTTCTTATGGTTTCTGCAGTTCTTATGTGCTCTTCATTGTACTTGACATATTAACTTCTCTAATTAGTGTTTGTCTTCTGACTTACTGTGTCTCTACTTTTCTTCTATAAAGCAGGTTTTTGTATTATGACCATAAGTTATATTGGTGATATGTTAGTATAAATCAAATACATAGTTATTAGAATATGAAAACCAGCATTAGTGCAATTTTTCATTACTTTTTATGGATGAGCCATATTTGTTTTCTCTCTTAAATGGTACTTTTTCCATATTAGAAAATTTGTCATATAAGTTGACATACTCTAGAAAAACTGTTACCTTAAGCTTTTTAAAAATCATTTGTGTGCAAAGTAGCTACATCTCCTCATTAGTCTTAATTTAGAACTAACATAAGTCATAACTTATATTTTATAATGAATATGATATACCTGTAATCTGTGTTAGTAGACATTTTTTTATATCAGTACATGTTCTACTTCATTTTACATCGTTCAAATAATCACTACATTACTTTAATTTTTTTTTTTTTTTTTTTTTTTTTTTTTTTTTTTTTTGTATTAGTTGGAACTGAAATACCATTTTTATAATTTGTGATGAAAACAAAACTGGGTGAGTTCCTACATAAATTTTGCGATAACTTTACAGTTCCAGCAGCTGTACACTGATTATATTTTTCAACCAAAAAAAGAATAGGGTGTTTGGTTTTTTTTTCCTTTTCCATGTATTTTTTTTTCAGTGTACTTTTAATGGAGATAAGAACCCAAAGAGAAAATTTCAAGTGCATATTAAATTATACATGGCTTACATCATGCACAGTATTGTTTTCTGAAAATTTTCATAGGTTTTCATCTGTACATTAAGAATAAACTAAGAATTTGCACAATTGAAATTGAAGTGTTTTACATTAAAGTAAAATCAAAATACTTGAAATGTTAATATAAATGTGAAATGCATATTTTAGGTTATAATAATATGCCTATTACAGGTTTCATTGAAGTATATCACTATGTTCATTGAAAAATCTGTAGATCTGTTGTGCATATAGACCTAATTCTGGAGTAGGTATATTGAATTAGACGTGCCTGGAAGTATGATATGCAGTTTATTTGCCATATTTCAAACTAAGCACTGAGAAGACCAGAGAATGTCATTAGAAATAGTAATTGCTGCAAAGAAAATCTGCCATACTCTGATTTTGAAGTTCTTGAACAATGAGTGATTTACTGGTTCTGCACCACTCTGCTCTGAACTGTATTACAAACTGTCTTTTGTCCCATTAGAAAGCAGTAAATAACTCATTTCTTGGATAAAATAAATCCAGAGAATATTCTTATTGTTGTAGATTATGCAATTCTGAACCTACAACTACCTTTAATGTCAGCTTGTGTTCCCTAATATTTGGGCCCAGTGCAAAGTGGAAAAAGTGATCATGATTTTTATTTTCTAAGTAACAGAAATGTGGGAAGAATTTTTATCATGTAAATTCAGAGGGGAAAAAAATTCTTGAGACAATGTAGTGTCAAAATCTTTTCTGTAGCATGCTCAGGCAACTGCAGATGCATTTAAATGAAAGTGGAAAGTGAGAAACAGAATAGAGTGTTTGTGAGGGGGCACACAACTTGCCTTTGTTTCCAGAGATATTGCATATTTCATGAAACACTATATAGGAACATACGTAAGTCAATCTGAAATTAATGCCTCCTATTTATTTCCGTGGAATTACAATAGATACAAAGATCACAATAACACTCTCTGATAGATCAAATTCTCACCTATGAAAAACTTTTTCATCATAATTATCAGCAGTGCATTTTCACTAGCAATGATCAAGAGCCTACATACCATTCTTGTAAAAATCTTTACCAGCAGACGTGACTTGTCACGATTACTGAAATGTATTACCTATCTGACTCACTCTGATAATATCCACTGGTTTCCAGAAATGTTCAGCAAGCGTCAGTGAATGTCAATGTGTGCAGTATTTTCCACTGAAGGAATTAAATTCCACACCTTTTCTTCACTGCACTTAAATGTCAGATGTCATATTGTCAGACTGCCCCTCAGCTGCCATCTGTTGCGTGTCAAAAAAATGTAATGGATATTAGTGAGAAGGTTCAAACCCTACTACCGTACTACCAGTATCAGCCTCTGATTTTGTGAGCCAGTGTAATAAAGCTTTGCTTAGAAGTGCTTGAAATTCCAGTAACTTATATGGGAAACTATTTTAAATAAAGACTAAAACTAAATTATTCTGAACTTATTTCAGTTTTTAAATAATCGTCTAGCATGTACATGAGTCTATTCCGTTATCTAAATCTCATGTGCAAACTTCATGCATGGATTTACTTACTTTCATAATTATTTATACTCTTCTTTCTTCAATAAACCATTTAGATCCATCTTCTATATTTGCAGAATATATTTCCAGCTTTAGAAACAATTGTGTAGTCTATATAATCTTCTCTTGTGTATCAAAGCCATTTGTGGGGAAAAAAACACAAGTGTGGTGAATGTATGCTCCAAGGTGGATACCTAAATAGTTTCCAGATTTTCAGAATTTTTTAAAATAATTTCTGAATCAATATCAAGTAGATCTGATGGTATTGTATACACTCATCAGATCACATGATGAAAATTACATTTATGACTGTCAGAGACTTTATGGTAGATGTGCACCACCAATTCTGCTCAAGCTAAATAAACACAAATTCATATATTTAATTATATTTAAATTTAAGAATTAAGACAACAAAAACAAAATAAAACTACAAGCCACAGCTATTTAAAGTAGTATTAAATAACATTATGAACTTTTTACATATAGCAAGGGAGTTATGGATATACCAGATAGCTCTTTATAGATTTGAAATAGATTTGACAGTCTTTACAGTTATGTAATTAAACTGAGATACTAAGGGTTAATTCTAATGCAGGTATAATAGACTTAATAACTTATTAATTTTGGTCTCTGAACAGCTTGATTTCTTTGATCTAGCTTTTCACTGTTATTTTGAAATTGATTCTGAAGTAGATTGAAGGTCAGGGCATAAATAAAACTTTGTTTTCACATCTGTTTTAATTTGTGCTCTAGTATTCTCTAAAGCACTGGAGGATCTTATCTCTTCTTTCCATCTGCGCCAGTATGCCATCTCAGGGGTATCTTGTTTGTTTAGACTCATCTATTTGTCCTGTGTCTTGGCTGTTAAGAAATATGAGAATAGATTAGTCTGAACATGTTTAGCTGTTTGCAGCATTATCATGTGTGAATTACCTGGAGAGAAAAGAGGGTATAAAAGTTTAAACTCATCTCATGAGAAAATAGGTATCCAAGGCCAAATAAATAGAGCTCCTAAATTGTCTGTTTCTCTCTGTGATATAGCTTAGATGTGAAGCATGAATCTACCCTTTGAACCCTACAAAAAGTGAACTCCACTGTGCTTATTGTCACATGCATACTAAAATTGTTTCTAAACAGTTTCCATTTTCTTCCCTGGTGTCCACACTGGTATTTGAAAAATAATACCTAGTTTTGAAAGTATTAAAAAGTAGACTTACTGTGGTTTCAGCTTTGTTGTTGCTTTTGTTTATTTGTTTGCTTTTGGAAGGGGAGCTATTTTTGTATGTATGTATATATATACTGAGCCTAACACACTCTTTAGCGACTAGGCATGTCTGTATCTACTTCTTCACTCTATAATCTTAAAGTACTCTTCAATAAGCTAGCATACAAAACATAGTTAAAAGTTTCTCACAACTCTGTGAATGTAAAGAAAAATCAGAGATCTTGAGTTTCTTGCTTTCCTTGTATTTAACAGCTGTGGCAAAGTGACGCAAATAGCTTTAAAAAAGATTGAATGGTTTGGGTTGGAAAGGACCTTAAAAGCCATCTAGTTTCAGTTTCCTATCTGAATCTAGCCTTTCTTAGTTAAATCCATTACCCTTTGTTTTATTGTTATATACCCTGACAAAGAGTCCCTCACTACTTTTCCTGTAGGACAGCATTAAGTACCAAGATGCTATAATGAGATCTCCCATAAGCCCTTACTTCTCCAGACTGATCAACTCTCAGCCTGTCTTTGCAGAACACCTGCTCCAGCTCTCTGATCATCCTTATGATCTACCTATGGACTCATTCCAATAGATCCATCTCATTATGTTTGAGGCCCTAGAGCTGGAAGCAATACTCCAAATGGAGTCACAGAAGGGCAGAGCAAAGGGGACAGTCACATCTTATCACACTTTTTTTTCATGTGGTCCATGATGTGGTTGGGTTTCTGGGCTGCAAGAATACCTTGCCAACGTTTTTCATCCAGTTCTACTTCCAAGTCCATCTCGGTGTGATTGTTCTCTATCCCTTTATCCCTCAGTCTGTATTGATGTTTGGGATTTCCATGACACAAGGTGTGGCATTTAAACTTGAAATTCACAGCTGTTTCACAGTTCCACCATAGGTGTGATCTCTCTTTCTCATGTATGTAAACTGAGGATGTATTATATAGGTGCTTGAGGATGAAAAGAAAAAAAACACCATCTTCTTTCTTTGTTATGTTGATATGATGATTTATGAAAATAAAGGACACAGATTGTATTAATTGAAACCCATACCAGCAACTAAGATCACGCATTCAGACCTACTCCCATTTTACTTAGGTGTTGCAAGAATACCTAAGTTTCTGTCTTCTGATCAATTCCGAATTATTTTATGTTGATGCTCTGAGTAAGCCTAAAGTAACTTACAGCTCTACATCTAGATTAACATTTATGTACATACAGCATCCAAGAAATCTCACACAATGATGTGAGAGCATTGCTTTTATTTCAGTACATTTGTGCTGAAATACTGTATGAACATACGTTTGTTGTGTCCATGACTTCTTCTAACTACATCAATGTTATATGAGCTTCAATTGTTTGAAATAAAAATTTTCATAGTATTTTGTGGCAATAGATACATTGCACTCCTGCACATAATGTACTTCCCAGAATCAATGGCAAATGTTTATACATCATTATGATGATGATCATTTTATGTATTGAGATAGAAGCCTTAAAAAAAAAAATTAAATTAAAAGCCGTAAATAAAAAGTATGTAGGTACTTAGAAGAAAGTACAGTCTCTTCTATCAGAAGTGTAAGAGTACCTCTTCTAATTTCTCAGTTGTCCTATAAATTGTCTTCATAGCATGTTTTCCTGACTTTTCTTATGCTCTTGTGCATGGTAATGATTACAAATCACTAAAGCCATGTGTTTTGCCTTCATTAACTGCCTTTATCAAAAAGACAGTCCAAAATAAAGGCTTTTGTTGTTCATATAGTTTAACAGTGGGATTGGAGGTAAGGTAAGATAAAACTTCTTTCCACAAAACTTTGCAAATAAGGATTTTCATGCAAGGAAAAGTCAGCTGTAGAATCAACATTAGAACAGCATACTGTATTTAGTTAAAACAGTAACTTTGCCCAGTATGCTTAATTTAACAATGTGATGTTTCTTCTCTGAGTAGAAGATTTCAGTTTTCTATGGCAGAAAGATCATAATACAGATAATAAAATCTATATGTTTCCTGAATAAACATGATTCTTCCATCATGAAGCTTCAGTCATAGAGAGGGTAGATTTTTAAAAGTAGTGGAACCATTTCAACATGGAGAGTTAATCTGAGTATCTATAAATCTTGACAATATATTCCAACATAATGATTTTAGAATGACTTTTGTGGACTGTAACAATGACTTCCTTAGTTATTTCCTCAACTTTGTCTTTTTACCAAATTTAATACTAATTTTTAATGTATATTTTGAAATGTGTAAAAAAAGCCAAAATACATTGACAGAAAATACGTTGTTATTTATACTGCTACTAACATTTTTCAGAATATAGGCAGAACATAATATATGTCCTGTATTGCTTGGACAGTAATGAAATTCAAACTTAAGGGCAGATTTTGGATTCCAGTGTGTATTCAATAAGATGTTGTGGATGACACTTTTTTTTTTTTTCATATTATATTATGTATTACTGGAAAGCATAATTGAACTAAAATGTGCCTCCATGAAAAAAAAAAAACAATTCCTTAGGCATGATAGTATTCTGTAATTTTATTTATTTTATTTTTTAATTCATTTTTTTGATACAAGGGGATAATCACTAGTCTTTATTAATGTAGTGAAAATACTAGTTAAAATTCAACAGTTTATAAAGAGCATTATCTATTATAGTTTTTATTTTCCAGGTTCCATAAATCTGTGATAGTGTTTTATACTATTTATGGTGCATGGAAGTAAACACTTTGGCCATCATTTTACTCTCAGTTATGCAGGAGAGAAAAATAGTTACAAATCTTACTTCCTTCATTTGTCTGATGAAAAATTTGGTCTCAATACTCATTCTAGTACATTGCTTCCCACTGCAGGGACAAAATACGAACTTGCTAGGTAGATGGTACTCTAGTTTATATATAGTTCCATTATACATTTTGTCAAATGAAATGAAATATTTTAGACTCTATTTCCTGATACATGTTTTTTTGTTTGTTTTTTTCTTTTTTTTTTTTGTTTGTTTTGTTTTTGTTTTTTAATTAGTGAAAAAGGCCATAGATTTTAAATCTAGAGGATTTAAATTGTTTCCAGGGAAAGACAACAGCAACAAGTTTTCTATCTGTGAGTGTACTCCTTTTTTTGTTACTTTTTTCAAGTGCAAGAGTGAAGTTTGTGCTGTGTTGTTTGTGTGTTCATGAAATTGTTTATGTATTTATATGTATATAACTAACTTAAATCTGTTTCTCAGTCTGCATGGTGAATTTTTAAATATGGTTCTACTCTAAAGGCAGACCTTCTATAAATCTGGCATTGTAGAATGACTTTTTTCTTTACCAATGTCACATTAAAATTGAAATATTTACAAATAAATTAATATTCAGCCTCCCAGGTGTCAACTGAAACCCAGGAAGAGAAGATCATGTTATTTAATCAAAAATTTGTATGAGTAGAAAAATGCTATAAGTACTGAAATCTATCTTTATTTACAAACATGCACTTGTGTATTTTTTTCAAGTGATGCATATGAGTTCCCTTCCTGAAATCACTTCTTCTTCATTAACTTTGACATTTTGAACAGATTAACTAACTGAAAGTTTCAAAATTCAAGATATCCTTTGTGCCTTCAGCATTAATTAGAGAAAAGTAGAACCTGAAAGTTTTCATCATCGTACAGGACTGAGTTCTAATTAACACATGAGGAGGAGTCAGAAAACCTTTTAACATAAATTAAGCAGTGATTTTATATACAAATGTATTAAAGAAAATATATTTTTCAGAGAAAAAGGTGCCATTTTTATAGAGATCTTTTTTGGTCTAGAACCACTTTTTAAATACTTACTATTGATTAATTTGAACATGCTTAGCGTATATCTGTTTATACTACATTGTTATTCTTCACAGGAGTGGAAGGACTTACTCTTCAGGTTCTTAGGTTAGAAATGTTTGTACTACTTTTTTTGAAAGTTGTCACAGGTGGATTCAGTGTTCAGGAGTTAGCAGGGCATACTGGAATATTTTTTTAAATGTATTTCTCAGTTTTAACCTGTCAATATGATAAACACGTTGTTTTATTAAAAAGGTGTCTTTAAGCAGCAAGACCCTTTAACTTTTACTAAATAAGAGAAATAAAGTAAAATATACTGCTGTTTAGTTTTTATTATGTAGCGTATTGCCACATTCAACTTTTCTGTAACCTTCATCATCTAAATAGTTCTCAAAACAATTTTGCTTTATTTGAAAATAATGTCTCAATATCTCTGAAAATAAATGTTCTTTTTATATAAATTGAGTGACTGCAAAGTACAGTGAATATGCAAAAAAATATAACTGCAAAATAAACACAGTAGTGTTTATTCCTAAGTAAGGTACATCACTGAGGTCTCTGCCTGACAATTCATCTCTGCTTTCATAGTTACGAATTAGAAAAGTAGTACAATGGCTGATAAAATAGATTGCCGTTCTATACAATTGTTTCGTGCAAATCATTGAATATTTTATTATATAAACATTAATAAGGATACTCATTTATGGTAAAGTATCAGACACTCATGATATTTAAAGTCATTGTTATAAAATTAGTCTTGAAAGATATCCATATTATTTAAAAATAATCTTTATATCATTTAAGATATTATTATAATTTATGTAATGCTGAAAATGTCTCTATCTTGATTTATTTATCTTGATTTATATAGGAGTAAATTACCTATACGAATCACTAATAAGACAAAAACATTATTGTTTTGTATTTTTAGTGAGTTTTATTCTGGTCATAAAAGAGGTAACTCAGATTTTGGAATGTAATTAAGTACATGGTTAGATAGTCACTGTGGTAGGATGTGAAATTTAAGAGAAAGTAATTAAGGTATTTAGCTACAGAGTTAGATAAAATTTCCAATGTGACCTCAGCTAAATCTCTGCATTACAGTAACATGTAGGGTCTTTTTAAACACAAAGGATGACTGTCATTCAGATGTTAATAGAAATAAAATACAGTTAAATTAATACCTACCATTATGCCTTGTATTATCACAGTGTTTAGAAATTATCATCTCATATGGGTCTTTCCCTGTTATACTTTTTTTGGAATGTGACAAGTAACTAATATAATGTCATCCTCCTTATTGAGAAATTATTTTACAAAGATAGGCCCCAATCCTGCAAACATTTATACACATGCATTGTTGAAAAGCCTTAACTTATCAGGTTTACTCTGTAAGAACAGAAGCATGGCATCAACAAAGTTGTTTTGCATGTAGTAAAGCTAGAATGGTAATAGTTGATACAGTGGTATACTCTGAATAAAAAACTAATGGCATCAATTTCATTTTGCAAGAGCTGAGATGAATCAACTAAGTAAATATAAGTCATACAGGGATGCATTTCTATCTAGATTAAGACTTAGAGGTTTTTTATTCTCAGTTTGATGATCAGATCATGAACGAATGCTTTCCTACCTTTAACTCATGACAGGAAACCCCTTTACTACCTACTGTAAAGGGAATGTAATTGCATGCAAATATTAGATGGATAGATAGATAGATACCTGGAGAACTGTGTGAGAGATAAGTTTCACAAGTCTGAAAAATAAAGATTATCTGGAAGCATTAACTTGAATATACAAATACTGAGTGTTTGTACATATATTTTTGGAAAAGTAATTAATAGAAAATAGAATGGATTTATTTGGACTTAAATGTTTTACTTACTTGGGACCAAAGCTGGAGGATAAATCAATTTTATGACATATACACAAATTTCAGTTCTGAAGTATTGCTGTCATATATAGAATCAAAGAATAATAGAATGGTTTGGGTTGGAAGAAACCTTTAAGATCATTTAGTTCCAACCTTCCTGTTATAGGCAGGGACACCTCCCGCTAGACCGGGTTTCTTAAAGCCCTGTTCAGTCTGAACTTAAATGCCTCCAGAGTGGGGATTCAAAATCTCTCTTGGAAACCTGTTTCAGCATCTCACCACCAACACATTAAAGACTTTCTTCCTAATATCTATTCTAAATCTACTCTCTTCCAGTTTAAAAATTTTCCCTCATCCTGTTGCTATGTGCTGACTCTCCCCAGGTTTCCTGTAGGCCCCCTTTAAGTACTTGGAAGGCTACTGTAAGTTCCCCAAGGAACTTCTCTAGGCTGAAGAGCTCCAGCTCAGCCTTCCTTGTACAACAGGTGGTCCAGCCCTCTGATTATCTCTGTGACCCTTCTCTGAACCTGCTCCAACAGCTCCATGTCCTTCTTATTTTGGGGTGCCCAGAACTGGATGCAGAACATGAGAACAGAGCAGAGGAGCAGAACCACGTCCCTCCACCTGCTGATCATGTTTCTCTTGATGCAACACAGGATGCAGTTGGCCTTCTGGGATGCAAGAACACATTGCATGCTCATGTTGAGTCTTTCATCATCTGACATGCTCAAATCCTAGTTGCTCTCAAGCCATTCTCTGCCCAACCTGCATTTGTACTTAGGATTGCCCCTACCCATGTGCAGGACTTCCACTTGGCCTTGTTGAACTTCATGAGGTTGGCATGGGCCCATCTCTCAAGCCTGTCCAGGTCCATCTGGATGGCATCCCCTCCCTCTAGCATGTCAATTGCACTATTCAGCTTGGTGTCACCTGCAAACTTGCTGAGGGTGCACTCAATCCCACTGTTCACGTCACCTACAGAAATGTTAAATAGCACTTGTCCTAGCAGCAATCCCTAAGTGCAGCCAGTTCCTTATCCAGTGAGTGATCTATCCATCAAATTCATCTTTCTCCAATTTGGTGACTAGGATGTCATGCAGGACAGTGTCAAAAGCTTTGCACAAGTCCAGATGGTACATGTCAGTTGGTCTTTCTTTATCCACTGATGCTATAAGTCCATCATAAAAGGATACCAACTTTGTCAGGCAGGATTTGCTCTTGGTGAAGTTGTGTTGGTTACGTCCAATCACCTCATGATTTTGCTAGGCACAGAAGTGAGACTGACTTACCTATAGTTCCCTGGATCTTCTTTTTTTCTCTTGGAAATGGAGGATATGTTTCTTTTTTTCCAGTGAGTGGGAACTTCACCAGACTGCCATGACCTTCCAAATATGATGGATAGCAGTCTGGTAACTTATACCGCCAGTTTCCTCAGAACCTATGTGTGGATCTTATCCCACAGACTTGTGGACCTTCAGGTTCTTTAGATGATCTTGAACCTGATCTTCTCCCAGTTCTTACATTTGCTTTCTGCAGCTTGGATGGCATGGTTAGAGCCCTTGCTGGTGAAGACTGATGTCACTGAGTACCTCAGATTTCTCCGTATCCTTCATGGCCAGGTCTCTAGTTTCCTTCTGGTCCACATCTTCCCTGGCCTTCCTATACTGATTTTGTTACTGTTATTATTTTAATGATTTTCTTTAACATAACCCTTTAGTTTATCATTTATAATTACAAATCGGTTTCAAAGTGTATTTTTAAGAAAGAAACTTTATACAAAAGATGTCAAAGACCACCATGATTTTTCAAGTTACCATTTTTTGCAGAAATTGCAGAATATAATAGATCTTTTGCTATTGCTCTTTGCAGCGAGAAAGAGAGAGAGAGAGAGTTGGATTTTACAGCAAAAAACCAAACCAAACCAAACAAACCCCACAAGAATATTCACTATTACCTTTGAAGGGCAAATGTAGCATACAAAAGTAAAATGATTACTTGAAATATAAAAACATGAAAAATGAGATAATGATATTTTATGTTTATTTTGTTCACAGTATAGAATTTGTGTGATACGATGCTGTCAAAAAAATAACATTTTAAAAAACTTCCTTGGTATTGTTGTCCAGCATCAAGAATGATTTTACAGCTATATATTTTCTATACATTTAGTGTCAGGGAATTTAACTGACAGTCACAAAACTAAGAAGGCATCTTTTTCCCTATTGGTTGTCAAGCATAATTCATTTACCTTCCTGAATTGTGGAAAATGGCTGAGTGAATCATTTCTACCTAAGGTTTTAAGGTTTTCTTCATTTACAGTGACCACTTAGGATGATTCTGAATTTCTCAGGTCTTGATATAGGCTTTGGATCTGTAAATATATCCAGGTATTTCAAAGACAGTTCACTGCTTGTCTATTAATTTCTTCCTAACTGTCTTTGTGGAATGCAGCTTATGGCATTGTAATTGTCAGAAATACATTTATTCCAACAGTGGTAGTAACTTGGTTTTCTGTAGAGAATATCCTTTTATCGCACCTAAAATACTAGGGGAGGAAACCCTCTAAGATGGATGTTCTCTGAGGAAGTGCCCTTCTAATCCAAAATGCCCTGAGTGTAGCTATGAAGGGGTTGCATTTGTTTGCTATTAGAACCAGTTTGATAAATCTGTTGGGGCAGTGGTCTGGTTCCAGTCCTGGAAAAGACTGAGTTTGGCAGTTTTTCTCACTAGAGAAGAGTAGTAACTTGACATATTTTCCAACCCACTGCAACATTTTCATTTGTTCTTTGCCTTCCTCAGAGGTAACAAAGCAATTAAGGGAACAAGTTAAAAAAAAAAAAAATAAGCCAAAGGCTAAGTTGCTGCTTACAAAGTTCTGGAAAAACATACTGACTGAAAGATTCACAGAAACTTTATCTCTGAAGATTGATTTTGTTTTATTATAAGATAGAAGTATGCCAGTCAAAATGGCATTTTGAGTTTATCCTCAGACCACTATATATTGGGGATATAGGACAATTCTCTCAACATGAATGTTTTATTACAATTCAAAAAGTCAAATGTTAGCAGAGATGAAATGTATTAGATTATGTTCAGAATAAAATATTGCAACCTTGATGAATGCTCCTTCAAATGTAAATTTTTGTAAAAAAATAACCATAAATACTTCCATGTAGGTTTAGTAATAATGCAAGCAAACAAATTAGCAGAAGAGTACAAATAATAGAAGGGTTACAGTTTTTTTCTTACTATGCAGAAATATATGTATTATTTATTATAGAGAGAGGTATTATGTATTGAAACTAGAAATTATGTGGATGATCATATTCTATAGAAAATATGTTTCAAATGACCAAAACCATAGTTAATACGCTTTTACATGTTTGTTAATTGCTTAAGATTCTATTTCCTAAAACCAGTATTATTTTGTTTGTTTGTTTGTTTGTTTTGTTTTGTTTTGCAGTAAATGAGGGAGGTATTAAACAGGCATCCAATCTGTGTCCAGATCCTGGAGAACCAGAAAATGGAAAACGGATAGGCTCAGACTTTAGGTAAAATATAAAACTTATCTATCTTTGTATAATTTCTCTATTACTGAACTTGCTGAAAATCACTTGAAAAATGTATCTGTTCAAAACTTATCACTGCTCTTAGTAAAAACTGAAATAATACTCTATAAAATCACATATGGCAATATAAACTTTGGTTTATATGCAGAGATGAAATATGTTCTGTACTTGTACACATCTGTGTATCAGAGAATGTACATCTCTGATCTGTAAAAAAAAACAAAACACAATGAAGACTCACAAATGATGTTTCAGATATTATTTTAGAAATATTCTTTATAATCTAATGGAGAATACTGTGTTTTTTTACAGCATATTTTGATTTGATATATGTAGGTCTATTTTCGTAGTAGTCCTCATGTTATTTCAACACTCCTTATGCAGACTAACTTTTTTTAAAAAAAATTGATGCATACCAAAACAGTTCTGAATACTACTATATAAAAAATGAAAAAGGGAAGTAAAAAAAAAAAGGGAATTGTGCCATGAAACTGTATTTTGTTTCTAGCAAATTATTTAAATTTCATTCTTTGCTGGCTTTATAAAACATTTCTAAAATGATTCCAAAGTATCAAAGAGTCATATCTTGCCAGTGATATTCATTCAATATTCATTAGTCATTCAAAATACATTCTATGGTTTTTTTCTCAGTGAATGTATATGACTCCTACTGTCAGTAACAGTAGTGAATTTATGAGTAAATAGACACAAAAAATGTGTCTGGATTTCCTTTAATCTTTACTAGAGTTTTTTGGTTGTCTGCTATTTGATTTGGTTTTGTTTTGATTTGATTGTGGAATATTAATTTTATCAGATAATAAAATGAATTAAAGATGTGTGTTATATATTTGATACATATCCAATTTTGGACTGTACCGAGAGAATGAATCTTATGCTATGTTCTTGCTTTATGCTATATGCTAATTCAACATTTTCATCATTTTTACAAATCCTATCAAAGCACCTAAGTGAAGAAAGAGGAAAGGAAATAGGCAGGAAGAAAATTTATAACTTTTAAATTAATTGCTATCATTACATATAGTTATGTTCTGCATTATACAGCACACTTCATAACAACTGAAGACAGTAAGTCTTAAAGTAGTATGGGAAAAATGCAAAAGTTTGACAAAATCATATTATTTCATTCTTTCACGTATCTTCTTGTACTTTTTTTTTTTGTTTTGTTTATTTTGTTGTGACTTTTCTCCCTGCAATCAATCTGAATATAAGATTGACACTGACATCCTAAGTAAATGTGTTAGCTGGCAGTTAGTTATTATCATCTCTTAGTTAGTTATTATGGTCTCTTTTTCCCTGCTTCTGAGGGAAAAAAATAAAAAAATAAAAAAATAAAAGCATTGTAAGTAATTTTACCTAATGTCATTTCTGACATTACCTGACAAAAAATGAATTCTCAATATTTTCAGAGAAATAAAAATAAATGAATTGTATTTCTTAATTGTTATGCTTTCTAGAATCAGTACTTAGATCAGTACTTCATATTTTGACATCACAGATACATTTTGATAAGACTTAAACATTGAATCTGGAAGTCCTTTCTAGTTTTGTGAATGCAAAAGACTTACCTGCATGGTTACTCTAATTAAACTTTTGTGAGGACAGCACTTGGAAGGAAAGATGATGACAAAATGATAATCTCTATTCTAAAGGTGTAGACAAAATACTAAGTCATGGCTTGAAACAGTGACTGAGCACCTGGCAGGAAGGCTAGGCCAACTTAGGGGAGCTCAGGTGCAAGGAGAAAGCATTGAAATTATGTGTAAATAAAATACTATGTATATAACATGCAATATATACTAAAATAACAAAACATTTTCTGAAGGATTATTTTTTCTGATATCAAATTATATAAATCAGTGATTTTTTTTTTTCTTTTTTGAAACTGTCCCCACAGTATCGGTGAAGGAAGGTAGGCTTTTCTATGAACTTCAGTGAATGCGCTACTTAATGCTTACATGTATAACAGAAGGATAAATCCCATCTCACCATAACAGAAAACAAGAACAACAAACCCTAGGGTATTTCAGATGCATATACAAGAGATGAATTAGCTTATACATGCAATGTACACTGGAAGTTAAAAAGAAAAGTAGAATTGTAAACTGAATTTGATCCATTTCGTGACATTAAAATAGTTTTTTAAAAAAGTGCTGTTTTCAAAATGAAATAATTGGAAGATATAATAATTGTGGTCTTGTAGTACTGGAGGGCAGGAATATTTACTGACAGAGAAGATATTTCTTTCCTTAAACCAAAGATCACACAAAAAATTATTGGTATAATTAATCCCTAATTTGATTACTTTATGACATTACCATGAATCCAATTGTTTTAGAAAGAAGTTAGAAAATATTTTAAAAAATCAAACTAATACTGAATTGTTTATCTTTCTGTTTAATGGAGATTCCAGGAACAGTCAAAAATACTGTTAACTTTGAAGGCAGAATTTATGGTTCTTTCTAACAAGTTAGATTGCAGAGCAATAATAGCTTCTGAAAGCATAAGCTCCTCAATGTCTTCACTGTCGCCTCAATTTTACATTTCATATGTCCTGAAACTAAATCTTTTTCTCTGGAAATTTGAATTTCTGTAGTTCAGTTTCCTCAAATATAAGAACTATCAGGTTAGACTAGTCGTCTAAGAACAAATACAATCTAGCTAAGCATCTCCTTAATAATCTGTCTCCTCTGGCTGCAGTTGTCAGAAACAGCCCAGAATGTATGTTATTACCTGTATGACTGTTACCTGTTATTTAGTAAAAGAAATATTTTTCCCATTGTCAGTACTAATATGGAAGATATAAAAAAGTTTTGATATGATAAATAGTTTTCTCTTGGTCTTGGTGGTTGTGTTGTTATTTTGTTTATTTGTTTTTTTGTTTGTTTTTTTTGTTTTTTTTTTAATTGTTAGCCTTTGGAAGCCTTTTTTCTTTGTTTGAAGTGGAATAAACATAGCCAAACTGAACTGCAGTTGGGCAGTATATTATTACAAAACAAATATATTTCTTTTACAATATCTTAAGGTTCTGTCTTCATTAAATTAATGACTGAACCTTTCCCTAATCTTCCACGTCTTTTATGTAGTCCAATTAAGTGTTCAGAAATGAGATTCAGATCAAATTTGAATCCTAACAGAGCAGAAAACTGTTAAGACAGCCACCAAGACGCTAATGTGATCTTAAAAATACAGATTCTATTGAGGCAGAGAAGTAAACAAAGTTTATATTCAAGGCAGTTCTTGTTGGGGTCCACTTAGTTTCTTTAGTGTTTTATGTCAAAAGATTAATACAAACAAAAAATTAATCTGTGAGTAGGCATACATGAGGGAACACACAAGTTTCTGCTGAAATGCAGCCTACATTTCTGTTGACTAAGATCTGACTGTGCAGAGACATTTGATCATCATTATAAGGTACTTACCAGCACATCCCCACAGTTATGTATGTCAGATGATAAACCCAAACAAACAAATTTAATCTCATATTAATTAGGTTATAGACATTTTTGTTTAAATGCCACTGGATGCCATGGCGTATTTCTTTGAGTATCTAAGTGTTTTTAAGAGTTTTCGCTAAATGATTTAACTGCTGTCATTTAAGACATGTGAAGCAGAGTGAAAACTAGCTATCAGTATCTTAGTCTAACATTCTAAGCAACTAATTATGATACTGATTACCTGAATTACAATATAAACAACACTAATTTCTGCTTTTATTGAATGCTGTAAGTTACATTACAGTTCTTTTCTTTGGAAGAATGACTTTGAAGTGTAGCCACATTAACAATCAGTTTTACTCTTAATTTTCTGTAAAGCTTCTCTGAATCGCATGCTCTTCTCTGCATATATTCAAGGTGAATATCTAGACTTTAAAACTCCAAACATCCTGAAGTTTTAACAAAACTCAGAGCATTCAGTGAGATGCAAGGCTAGCTTAAAATGGAATAGCATGTTTCATTTGCTAGCGGCCAGCTGTTTCCTGTGTCAAGCAGCTGCTTCTGATAGATGTAAACTTTGTGGGAAAAGCTGAAAACCGAAGAACTGCTGTAATAGAATTCTGAATGGTCCCCAGGGTTTTGGGAGGCATCGGTTTCATCTGCAGTTGAAATTTAGTCTTCACCTTGGTTTTTTCAGCACATACTAAGGTGTAACTGCTATCTGTTTACCAGAAGTTTAAAATATTTAGATTGTGTGATATTATATCTTGGAATCCTAACATCTTGTTGTCATATTTCTAAATACTGTATCAGCTGATCTACAGTAAATATTTATATACATACTTTTGACCTTGGACATGTGCTGCAGCTTAGCTGAGCTTTCTTACTGTGACTCAAACAGACTGTTAGATTATATCTGTAGATGATAATTACTGATCAGTGATGTGTAGAAAGTTATTAGTTCAAGAAAATTTGATTCACTATGTGGCTGTGAAATCTTGTGTATAGCCTCAGTTTCCTTTACATCAGATGGAGAAAATTATATGTTCACTGTAATATTGATTATTCATGTATGTTATTATTAAAATGTATCATAATATCCGTTTTTTGATTTCAACAAACTTCAAGAGATGATGTTTAGCTGTTTCTGGGATGTTTTTTTTTTTCTCTTTGGGCAGAAAGGCGCTTGAGGTTTGGAAAGTATAGGGAAATATGACAGAAAATCAGGTAAAACATGTAGATTACCTTTTTGTATACTGAAATGTACACATGAATTTTCTATTGATTCCACAGAATTGGAATAGAACTACAATATAGGAATTCAGAACTATTAAATTCAGTACAAAAGTTCAAACTACATAGTATCTTTTTAATTAATCTATCCCAAATATCCAGTACAAAATTTACATGTAAAATTCAATGCAACATACATATAAATTCAAAACCATGAATTATTTCCTGCTACAGCTTGAAGTTTGATTCCTTGCATAATTGATTCATTTTCAATAATAATTTAAATTGCTTCATTAGAGATTTTCCTTACTGAATTTATATTGTGTTCTCTATAGAGGATTTCCAACTTCGGTGAAGAAGGAGGAGCCTTCATAAAATAGATATGAGATTGAAGTATTTTCTTAAATTCATATAGATTTCTTATTTATTTATTTATTTATTTATTTATTTATTTATTTATAATTCTAATGAGAAATATATCCTTTTTTTTTACTGTCAATTATTTTTGTCCTCTTACAAATATCAAATTTCAAATAAAGTTGTTGAGAGACACAGGTCAAGCACTCTTTTTTTTTTTTTTTTTCTTTTAATCTAAGAGCAGTATCTTGTATATGTGAGAGTTTTAAGACAGTTACAAACTAATAAACATCTTGAGTTAATCACATAATCTTTAGTTATATGGGTCCTTAAGAGCTGATCTACTCCAACCTCCTTTCTAACGTTAAGACTAAAGCAGCTCAGCTGTGGCTTTGTTTAGCAAGTCCTGAGAACTTCCAGCAATGGGTAATCTGTACATTTTTTGCATGCCTTCCTTGTATGAAGTTATGAAGATTCTTGAAATGTAAAAGTTGAATCTCCTAAACCTACCATTATGTATTTTCTGCCACAATAGGATAAGTTTGGATTATTCATCTTTGTAAATATTCAGGTAATTATGGCCTTTTATTATCTGCTAATTAGCTTCCTCTTTGTCATACTAAAGACCAGTTCCCTCAACCTTTCACTGTAGGTGAAAGGCCTACGACCATCTTCTCCTTAGAGAGAAATAAATCTGAAGAGCGTAGTTGTAAATTTACCTGTATGTCATTTTGCCTTAGTGCTAATAAGTACCTTCTAGTATCTGGATGTCCTTTTTGAATGTGAGTTGTATGTACCTCATCTACTGCATCTTTGGAGGGAAGTGACACTTGATTCTCCCGCAGTGCAAAATTCAATTATCAAATTCTTTTTAGAAGAAGATAGATTTTGAACTGAATATTGCACTCAAGGAATGAAAGGTTTTGGACAGAAATATCATTACAAGAAACAAGAATAATTCCTTCTATTAGACAACTTCTAATGATTGAATGATTTCTTCCATTTTTCGAAAGAATGCATGGGTAGATAATGTAAGAAAAACATTCATGAATGCTAACATTTCCTAGGCTTTTCTAGGCTTCCTGAGATATTCAATTACTTGGAGTTTGCTTGACAATCTCACATGAGTCCATGTGATCCATCCATCCATTATAGATGCCACTCTTATCCTGTTGCAAGACCAGAATGATTATACATTGAGTGTAAATTTCTTGCAGAGTTTCTTTCTTGTCCTTCCCTTGACTTTTCAGACAGGAAGCATTCATTTTATTTTTTATTTTTTTTATTTTTTTGAGACAGTTTGTCGTAGGAACTTGTCTCTGATTCTTTTATTTTCTTCCTTAGTCCATTATTTTATCATCTTCCCATCTAACAGCCCTTATTATATCTCACTGATGTGGCACGTGCATCATCAGCTTTCTAAATTTTCCTATTTAAAAGAGTTTATAACTCCAGCATGTTTACATTCATGTATTATCAAATATCCGCTTCATATAAAAACTGATTTGGACAAGTGAAGTGGACTGGATAATCTAAATGTTATTCATATTTTTGCAGTAAAAAGAAGCATCATTACAATTTCTACTCTCTGAAATAATAGGCTTGTACTGATGCTTACAGTTTTGATATCTTCAGTAAATGGAAATGAATTTGTGTTTACAAAACAGATTGAACTTCTCAGTGTTTTCTTTTGAAATCAGTCCATGATTATTTAAAGCTAATATATTTCACGTTATTGTTTTTAGATGTTATTTTATTTTCAAAAGGAAAGAATGACAGATTGTCTGATTGCTTCATCTTTGCTTTCCACAGCAGACATCTTCTGGTGAAAAATCTGAACTTGAGAAATTTATTCTTATTTTCCCAATTTCTACTTTACAAGACTTCTTAACTCTATACTTACTGGAGTAGCTGAATATAGATTTTAAAGATAATATAATCTTCCCATTTTATAATTTTGAAATTTCTTCCATCTCTTTGATTTGCCTTATGTCTTTTTAGTCATTAGTATCATATAGAATCTTCTCAGTTGTACCTTGCAAGGGACATTACATGACATTTTCCTCACTGCAACTCTTTGTTGTCCCCTTCTTTTACAAACAATTTCATGTATTTTACTATTCTGATTCTTATATAAAGAACTTTATATGAATAGTTTGTAGAGCTGGTATCTTCTATAAATCCTCTTTTTCTGAGGTGTTTCTTTAGGTGACTAAAAAATCATTAATATATCCATTATTTATAAGCTATGTCTCTGAAAATCTCAGGCTCTCCCCAGACTTCATCAGCACAACAGACTTTGCTGGACACTACTCCTTTTCAAACAAAGTAAGAAAACTATTCTAACTCCCTTACATTTAAATTCTTTTTCCTTTTAGTATCAATCTTCTTTACTTAGCAAGTTAACCTCTGGAATATATGCTCAGTCTCTTTCATTTTTTGCTTGTCAACTGGATCAAAATTGAAGTTATTTTTGCAGCACTAAACTGCTTGTATATAAGAAAAAACAAACAGAAAAAGAAGAAAAACCATGAAAACCTGGGGTCTTCTTTCCCAGACTTTGCATAGACTAATGATATTTAGAATTGCGTTGAGCAAAAAGGAACTCAGTACCTTATGAGATCAAATGAGGGCATCAATGCAGAGCAGAACAATCCCTTCTCTCAGCCATCTAGCAATGCTGGGCCACACTGCCAGGCACATTGCTGTCTCATATTTAACTTGCCATCAACCAGAACCCCCAGAAGACTTTAAGTGGGGCTGTTCTTCAAATTCTTGTCCCATGGTAACTCTGCCTAGACTGTGGAATACCTTTAGTCATGTGATTTGTGCTAGCTATAAAGGGATGGTTGTTAGTATTGAGCCATCTAAAAATATGAATAATTAGGATATATTTTATTTTTCTTCAGGTTTATAATATACCGCTTTTGTAAACCTTCTCAAGATACTATGTTCTATTGTATTTCTGATTACAAAATGCCAGTCTTAGTTGCGTGCTTATGCAAGGAAACACCTTTACACAGTTAGTGTGGAATTTATTAGTGATGTAAGATTTATTTTTCCATAAAATTTCATCACACATTTTAAACATGAAAACATAAGTCTTTAGTATTAATCACTGTGAAGATGCTGAAAACGATGATAGCTCCAAAATCCACTTTCAAAATGCATTTTATTATCATTTGCATTATCACAATACATCAGATATTCAAAATATTAAATTCGAATTCACTTGATTCTTATCAAAATTTCTTCAGTAGCATCTTTGATTTAGTATTTTGGGCTTATTCCTTAATTAGAAAGTAAAGAAGGATATTTCAGAATTTTGAGCTGAAACACAAGGTAACTCACTGCAGATGTATAATTCCACTTCACCAGGCTTACATGAGGAATAGGGTGAATAATAAAACACCATTTAATTTAAATGCATAGTGATGATAATTTAGCAAATGAGAATAGAAAATGTGCATTCTGAAAACCTGTATGATGTAATCAGTTATCCTCTGTCTTTTTTTTATATATAGCATACTACTGTGGCAGACAAACCAGTAAAAAAACAGTAAGCTGAACTTAGGTAATGTAAGATACTGGTGTCAGAATAAGGCCTGATATATTTTCTGTTTTCAGCTCTAACTGGGAATTGAAACAATCGTGATATTTTACAGCAAGAAGAATTATCTCAATAATATACATTTACATATCAAGTTTTTTTAACTTTCCTCAACTGAAAAAAAAAAAAAATTGTTACCTCAGAAAACAAAGATAAAAACTAACCAAGCAAATAAACAAACCAAACAATCTTTTTCCTGCTTTTATTTCCAGTTCTGTACTGTGCCAAATTTGTATCACCAAATGTCTGCGCCATGTGGAAAAATTGAAAATCTTTTCAAGCCTGCCCATCACTTCATTAATAGTCACAGCTACACACCAAGGAAGATGTTTTTAGAATTATTTCCTACCATGACTTTCAGAAATGCATATTTGCCTTTTAGCTTTCATTGTCAAGTAGTTGTGGTATTCACATTCTTGTTACTGGGAAGAGTAAAACATATCACATATGTGGAGACAAAATTTTACTGTTAGCTTAACTAAAATCTTAATCTGCTAGGAAAAAAATAAAAATCAGCTATTACTAGAATTTTTACAGTAATACATTCCTAGTCAAAATTGTGCCAAAATTGAGTCAAAAATATGAAAAAGTCTCATTAATAATATACCACATCAATGATATTGGAGAAAAACTTTTCCTTGATATTATACTCCTTTCAATATCTCTCTGGGTTCTAAATTGAAATGCACCAGTCTTTCTCCAGTAGAAGCAGAGGTGACAACAGGTCACCTGTATCTCAAGTTCTTAACCAGGAAGTGTATAATGTTTATAGTGGGATTTTCTTTCTCAGTCATGTGGTTGACATTTTTGGTAATCACAATCTTTCTGGCATGTTTCTAGCTTTGATTAATATAAGTGACTGTTCTTTCATAGAATAATGGAAAATCCTGAGCTGGAAGAGACCGACAAAGATCATCAAGTGCAACTCTTGGATCCAGTTTCTTACAGAATGCTTAGATTTGTCAGATCTTTATTATGCAGAAGTCAGAAGTTAGGCCTGACTAACTTCTAGTTCATGTGATCTCCAGGAAAATGTTAAAAAAAAAAAAAAGTAAACCAGCTCTGGACAAGGAAAACAAAAGAGGTCTGAAGACTGCATAGCTGCAGCCTCTTAATATCAGTAAGAAAAGTAATACTTAATGGGTTACATTAGTATTGTTAAAAGTGTTATATATGTAAAAGGGTGCAAAAATCGACTAATAACTATTTTTAAAAAATGCATCTTCTTTTCATGTCACCGCTTGATTTTAGCTTGGGAGCAACAGTAAAATTCTCTTGTGATGAAGGTTATGTGTTACAAGGCTCAAAAAGCATCACCTGTCAGAGGATAGCTGAAGTTTTTGCTGCATGGAGTGATCATAGACCTGTGTGTAAAGGTAAAGAGGAATTTTGATCCTTTTATTAATTTATTCATTTCAGGTTTATCAACTGCTTGATAGCCAAACCTATTAAATGATATTTTGTAAGTACTTGAAGAGTATAATCACAGAATTGTAGGAGTTGGAAGGGATCTCTAGAGATCAGTTAGCCCAAACCCCCCAGATAAAGCAGGTTCCCTACAATTTGCTGCACAAGCATGCGTCCAGGAGGGGTTTGAATATGTCCAGAGTTTAAAGTGAAACTAGAAAGAAAAATAAAGTAATAATTTTGTTGGAAGCTAGCAGTTCTGACAAACTTCTGTTTCTATGTGAAACTGATGAATACTTGTTGATTAGATATCTAAAACCGTTATTAATAATTAGAACTTGTAATTGAAAACAAATGAACTTCTTTAAGCTCACTGACTTCATAGAACTTGTTAATTCCACCTTAAAATGCAGAAGACCAATATTCAGAAAGATACTAGAAATTGATGCAAAGCCATATGGAGAAAAAACAGACAGATGTTATAGATATTATAGTTGTCAAATATAAAATGTGATGGAGTGTCATTAGTAGCTGTTTTAACTAACTTCAGTGTGCTGTAATTTTGTTCTTTTGATTAACAAGAGGTTTTAATTACACTCTTAGATATACTAAAAATGAAATATAAGGTTTTTCTAGTTTAATAATTATGTGTTCTTTAGGTTTTATGCACAGAACATACAGTAAACATTTTGAGATATTTTTGCATAAGTAGGGTAAATATCAAGTGTGTACAAAATTATGTGTGCATCTGCTTGTTGAATTTGCATATTTGTTTACAAGCCATTTGGGCAAACAAATCAGACCATTGTGTACAAATGTTATTTTATGCAAGAAATTGTCTTGAGAACTGATTCAGCTTTGCAGATAACAAGGGCACAAGTGGTATTAAATATTTCACCTGTTATTGTTTTAAATGTCATTTAAAGTGCTACTTGAACTGTTGTTTTTTATTTGAATATTACAGCAATGTTTTTCAGTTGCATGTATAAAAGTTATTATGCACACACACACACAAAACTGAACACCACAGTTATTATTTATTTTTTTTAAATATGAATATTAGTTATTATATTACTATACTGTTCTAAACAGGAAGTTTCCAGTTCTATTAGATGCATTTGACTTGACAACATAAATCCTCATAATTTGTTCTCTCAGGGCATATGAGTAACAGAGTGTAACTGCCTGCCAAAAATGAAAGATTAACTCTCTTTAGGAGTTATCATATTTTACCAGCTGGAACTGACATAGGAACATATTAATGAAAGTGAAAGCTGGAATAAATTATTTCTGCAGAAGAAATGCAAGGGTTTGAGAATGAAAACTGGTAGAACACTTCTAAAACAAAAGGTCATCAATGTTTTTTAATCTGAAGAGTAATTTCCAGGAAAATGCTGCTCAAGAAGTCTATTTAAATGTAAACATTTTGATTTCTCAAAGAGACTATGAGGAAACTATAAAATTATGCTTGATACTGTGGCTAGATTTTGTTACAAACAGATTAGATTGTGGTACTGTCACAATGATTCTTTCCCTTTCTGTCCTTTTTAATGTATTTTATTATTTTTCTTAGCCCTCATCTCAGCAGATAGGAAACATGTCAGAAAATGAAGGTGTTTGTCTCAGTGTGATTTGCAGACAACATACTTAGAAAATAATTTAAAATGTAGAGTCAGAGGAAAATATGGCTTTGTGTTGTAGAACCTGATGAATTAAGATAAGCAGCAGATGAGAAATAACTCACTGCTTTTATCTATCTATCTATCTATCTATCTATCTATCTATCTATCTATTTATTTATTTATTTATTAAGAATCAAAATTCTTTCACTTTCTGAGACACTTGTTTTTCAGCTGGAATTTTTTCAAGATCCACAAAACATTCAAGGAGCACTGGGGTGTTTTTAATGTGTTGCAATATAATTTGCCACTTGCTCCAAATCATCAGCTAACCAAGGCATGAACTAATAATTATTGATCTTAGATTATTTGCATTTAAGGTTTATCTAAATTCTACAGTGGAATATGGTATACTGGATGAGAAAAAGACTGAAAAATATCATGCGATGAAATACAGCCTTTCTTACTCCACTGTTCAGGCCACTTCTACTATGGATAGGATTGTTTTTCCAAATAAAAGTTTATTCTCTCACATCAGAATTTTATACTGTTGAATCATACTTTTGCAGAAACATAAATTGTAATGTTTTCTTCCTGGACAATATTTTCGTTCCACAATTTTTCCTAAAAATGTCAGTCTAGGCTAATAGTTTATACATAATAACAGTGTATGAACTGTTATGTATTTAGCTTGCGAAGATAGCACTGTTTTTGATTTTATTTAGGAAAGAACTCAAATAGAACTATATTTACCATTTACCTACTGTACTTCACATGATACATTTTAGCATATACTTTATCCTTCTGGTGTGAAAGAACACTGAACACTCAGTGTTCTTTACAAAAACAAAAAAAAAACAATCTTCTCATTTCAATTTCTTGTGTTTTTGATAGAATATGTTTATGTCTAAATTCAGAGCTAAAAAATGATCTTATCCTATTCAAGAACATTTGTGTTCTATATCCTATCACTTCCAAAATAATAATAATAATGATGATGATTAAAAAAATGAAAAAAAAATTAAAAAAATAGTCAGAGAGTAGTTTGTTTACTGTGATATTAGAGACTCAGTAACATTAAACAAAATGTGTATTTCAATTTTTGGAAAGATGAAAACTACACATTTCTGGACTGTTCTGTTAAAGTATTATTAAACGTTTACTGAAGTAGAATTAGGCAGAGGATTTAAACTAGTGGCCATTTCCTATTCGTATTTTTGACAGCAGATAATTATAAACTGTACAGTTGATGTCATATATGAGCTTTAAGGTGTCTTGCATGTCTTATTTGGTCTATCTAACACAAATAGGATTTTTCCTATTAACCATGGAAAAATCAAAATTTTATGCATAGGCATGCAATATCTGTACATTTAATTGATATTTAAACTTGATCAATATTTTAACTTTTTTATTTGTACTAGCTTAAAATTTGCTATCTTTACAGCAGATGCCTGATTCTATTGTATAATGGGAAAGAATAACAAGAACATCAAAAAACCTTTTCGTACAGTTTGCTGCTTCTAAACATGTCAGTGTGATTGCATGATAGAGCATCCCAGTCTTCTCAATGACTGTTTTGTATGACAAATTTATTTTCACGTGATTTTTGCCAGTTATTCTTCTATTATTCTTAGATAGAGTTTTTTACCAATGATTAATAAAAATGAAATATCTGTCTATCAGAAAAATATTTTAAACTTCAAGAAAGTTGTTTTTTTTCCCCCTGGCTTTACGTTATGTTTGGCTGCCATTTATAGCTTTTGTAAGATAAGGGAATTGGAATTTTACTGAATGAAAATACTGTAGATATGAATTGCAAGGATACTTACAATATACTGTTATCACAGGGCAGTGGGTAAAAAAATAATCTTGCATACTTCCTGTGAAATATTAAAAAATGTTCAAATTATGTGAGAATCTTGGAACAAACATTTACTCTGCATACAATTGCAGTTGGAGTCTGATATTTCAAAGAAGAAAATGTGTGCTGTTAGTTACATCCTATCAGAATAAATGCATCCTAATCCCCCAAAAATATCTGTAGTTTTTATAACATGACTGCTTACATTGACTTCTCTGTAAATTCTTTGCGGAGAGAAAGTTTAAAGACTTTGGGATTGAGACCCTACCTATTTATCATGGAATTCCGCATTCCCTTACAGGGTAATGCCATTCTTATAAAGCCAACTTGCTTAAGCAGAGACAATTATCTAGTTTATGAAACTACTTGCTACTTGATAAATCTCTTCCTCTCATTTATGTTTCAGGAAATGAAACAGATAGATCTATTCACAGTTGGTCGATTAGCCTTTTCATTTTCATGCCTGCTGCTCCTGTTTTTTGCTTGCTTGTTTCTCAGCTTCTGTGAAGCATTTATGAAAGCTGCCTTTCATAAGCCTTCTGGCAAGTCAGCAACAAGCTCTGCAACAAGTACAGTATTTTAGAAAAGCTCATCCAGTATGTAGAATGAAATAATTCCTTTCAAATAATTCTTTGTACTAGAGAAAACTAAAGGAGAGAAAAAACTTACCATTTCAATTGGGATCACCTCATTAACAGGTATGCTACAAAATAATTTGAATTAATAATAAAGCAAGAAACAAACAGCATTATGCATTTAAATTGGGCTCTGAAAATTTTGAAACAATTTTTTTCCTTCATATTCCATTTTGGTCAGTGATTGACTAACAGCATTTTTGTAATAAAACTAAATTTATGAACTCATTAAGCAGCATTTGTAATTTGATAAACAAATGTTATAAATATCACTTTGATTAACATGGATATGCCATCAGAACGTACATCATGAATGTTACCTCTTCCTTTCTTAAACACACTAGTAATGGCAGTGGCAATGGTAGTGGCAGTGTTGGTAGTATCTTCTGAGTTCAAGGTTTGTGAGGCCATGACGGTGTCTGAGAGGTGTTTTGGGCGTCTCAGAATGTGTGTGTGTAGGCTTCAGCTGGCAGGCAACTTCTTTCACAGGCAGCCAAGTCAGAGTTGTGTGGTGCCTGAAACCCTGATGGCTTCCTCTGGTAACAGAATCGTAGAATCAGAAGGATTGGAAGGGATCTCTGGAGATCATCTAGTCCAAACCCATGATAAAGCCTACGGTATTATAGGCATAGCTGCATTAGTGGTATTAGCTGCATAGGAATATGTCCAGGTGGGTTTTAAATATGTCCGGAGGATACTCCACGAATTCTCTAGGCAGCTTGTTTCAGTGATCTGTCATCTTTAAAGTAAAAGTTTTTGCTTGTGTTCATATGGAACTTCTTGTGTTCCAGTTTGCTCCCTTTGGCCTTTGTTCTGTCATGGGGCTATACTGAAAAGAGCCTCACCACGTCCACTTGACTTCTACCCATTACGTATCTATAACTCTCAGTGAGATTCCTCCCTCAGTCTTCCCCATGTTAAAGAGTCCCAGGTCTCTTAACCTTTCCTCATGAGAGAAACGCTTCAGGTCCCTATTCATCTTCATAACCCTCCACTGGACACTCTCTAGAAGTTACCTGTCTTCTTTCAACTGGGAAGCCCAGGACAGAACACAACACTCAAGATATGGCCTCACCAGGACAGAGCAGAGGGAGAGGAGAATCTCTGTCCACTTGTTGGCCACATCCTTTATAATGTACCCCAGGATACCATTGCCTTTTTGTCCACAAGGCCACACTGCTGGCACATGGTCTACCTGCTGTCCACCAAGACACTCAGGTCCTTCTCCACAGAGCTCCTTTCTAGAAGGACAGCTCCTAATCTAACCTGTACTAATGCAGATGTTGGACACTGAAGTCTTCCTTTATGCAGACTCTCTTACTTTCAGGGTCTGAGGTTCCTGAAGGCCAGACTTAGCAGTATAGACTGAAGCAAAGAAGGTGTTCAGTAACTCTGTCTTCTCAGTGTCTTTTTTTACTGGCGTACCCATATTCAGAAGCAGGCCAACATTTTACCTAGTCTTTCTTTTGCTATTAACATACTTAAAGAAGCCTTTCTTCTTGTCCTTGACCTCCCTCACCAAAATTTATTCCATGTGGGCATTAGTCTTCCTCACCTGATCCCTCTATGCCCTGACAACTTTCCTATTTTCCTTTTACATGGCCAGGTAACATACTAAACACTACTTTGCAATATGGCAGCAAGTAGGCATAGACATTGTAATCACCCACCAGGAAGCTGTGCCCTCTGCTCCTGATCCTTCAGCACCCTTTAAAACTAGTGCAGCCACTTGGACAGAGCTCTGGGCACTCCATGTGGCCACCCAGTTTTCAGGTTCCATGTGTGCCAGGTACTTCTGAGATGGAGGGTAAGAGCACACACACCTGTGTGAGGTGTGCCCAGGTAGATTAGTAGCTCGGCCTTGTGGTAAAGCTTCAGGAAGAGGTACAGAGAGGCATCTGGGAGTCCAAGATGACAGATCAAAGGAGCCATACTCTGTCCTCTCTGGTATGTACATGACAATCTATTGTGGCTGCTACTGAGGTTGGTCCAGTATCTGATCTGTATCAGAATAAAGGCCGCAACTTGAAAGACATCAAGAATAAGAGCCTAGCAGAGGGATCTAGGAAGTTTAGAGCACTGGACAATGATCAGCAGCAATAAATTAAATGAGTAAGTGCTAAGTTCTACACCTAGGATGGAGTAATGCTGGACACAGGTACAGACTAGGAGATGATTATCAGGAGAACTCAAAGTTATTTGGGGATGCTGTTTGGTAGCAGGCTCAGAATGAGACAACAATGTGCTCTGGCAGCCAAGAGCGAAACTGCATTCTGGGATGCATTAAACACAGTGTAGCCAGTCTATTAAAAGAGGTGATTCTCCTATATTTAGCATCAGTGTTGGCTCACTTCAAACTTTCTTTCAGTTTTGGTCTCCACAATATAAAAAGGATATTGCATACTTGAGTTCTTCCTGATTAGGTCAACAATGCTGGTAAAAGAACTGGAAAATATCTCATGTGAGAAGAGCCTGAGGACACTTGTTTTGTCTAGTTTGGAGAAAAGGAGGCTGAGAGGCAATTTCTCTCTGGAACTTCCTAAGAATAGGAAGTGGAGTGGGAGATACCCATCTCTTCTCCCTGCTAACCAGTCATAAGATGCAAAAACGGCATCAAGTTGTGCCAAGAAAGATTCTGACTAGATACGTGGAAAAATTTCTTTACTGTGAACCTAGCTTCCAGGCTCTTGTTCTGTTCAAGAGGAATTTGAATAATGACCTAAACAATTTCCTTTAATTTCTCTTTAGCCCTGAAGTGGTCAGGCAATTGGACTTGACATTTCTGTGTTCCTTACAACAGAAATGTTCTAATTTCTAATTATAACTTCTATAACACTTTCGCTTATCTTTAGCATGTGTTTGAAAAATCCACCTTTCCCTCAGTTCTATCTGAAATGCATGAATGTATGTGGACCTCTTAAAAGTGATAGTAAGAATATGACTATACATATACATACACATATATATGCAGATAATGCATTACAGACAAATAGGAACGAAAGTAGTCAACTAGTCAGCATCTACTTTCATATTCCAGCTATGTTTAAACCTAGAATATTCTTATCTAGTGTTTTTAGGTAGTTCTTGAGCATTCAAGTCCTTCATTAGCCTTGCAAGTGCAATAGTTTTTGTTAATTCAGATGTGAACCCTTGTGCTGTACTTAAACAACTCTCTGTTAGTTCATTTCTCTTTTCCATGATTTATTGCATACTTCAAGAATACCTTCTCTTTAAATAACCAACAGCAGTTCAATCAGTCCTTTGTTGTAGATTATAGACCTTTAGCCTTTTTCATCATTTTTGCAATGGGCCCATGTCCTTCTTAAAATACAATTTCTAAAAATAATCTCTGTCTTAGAATAGATTTTCCCAATGCTCTGTAGAGAGAAGGAATCATTTTCTCATTTTCACACACTTTTCTGCCTATCAGACCATGAATATTGTCTAGTTAATTGTCTTATCATGAAAGTGAGTTATTTTTACTAGTATTATTAAGTTTCTGTGTCACTGCTTCTGTGTAACCTGTGAAGAGTTGCCTAGTATCTTGTTACTTATACTGCATTTATGAATTGGTTATATCTGCTTCTGTGTTTTATCTAATACTTGTTCTATTGAACTTTGTCCTATTTTAATGTCAGTTTTTTCAGCGTCTCATTTGTAATTAGAACTGTTTTTGTTAATATACACTCAGTCCCTCCCAGCTCTGTCCTAAATGGAGAGTTAGTGTGTATTAATAAGTAATAATAAGAGTAATAAATAAATAAGTACTTTTTTTCTTCCATCCATGGTGTTATTGACAGTACTGGATGAAACCTGGCCCAGAACAAAACTCAGTGAAAACTCAATCAGTTATTCTTAATTTTTGACAGTAAAACATTGTTCATAGACTCAGAGAAGTCTAGCGTTGAAAGGATCTCAGGAAATATTTATTTTCCATAGTTAATACCAGGAACTATCATGAATGGGTTTCTCTGTAAGGGAAAACAATTTGGTAGCGAAATGTGACATAGCTATACAATATGTATGTGAGAAAAGCAGAGCAATTCTGTTAACAGCAGTCAGATTAGGCAAAAAAAAAAAAAAAAAAAAAGAACAACAAACAAAAAAAAACAACCAAACAAACAAAAAAAAAAACAGGTAGTTGAAGGAGACCATGGAGAGAGAAGTCTGAAGAATTCAAGCCAGGAATTCAAGTTAAGATTAGGGTTCAGATCATCAAGGTATGTGGTCAGACACCAGCATACCTGCAAACAGTAAGGCTTTACCATTTCCATCCAAGATTCATCAAGTGCCAAGACATTGTTGGTTGTGCTGATTATTTCCTATATGTTAGCAATAGCTACAAAAAAAAAAAAGCATACTGACTTTTAAACAAAGCTATTTTTCATATTATTTCCCTTAACATTCCTCTTTTTTTTTCTTCTTTTCTTTAAATTTTTCTCCACTTGCACATTAAAATCATAGGTACAGTTCACATGTAATAACTGTAAGTACAGAGTTCTGCATTTTCTTTCAGCGACAAAACAGTGATCAAATAAGATATACTGAAGTACAAAAGTATAAATAAGTTGCATTTTTCCTAGACAAAAAGTGAAGAATGAAGTCTGCTCTTAGATCTCCAGTGATAAAAGCCTATACTTTCTGATTAGTCGTGATTTTGAGTTTGATAATTGAAACTGCAGTGCATGGTATGTAGAGAAAATCTCATTAATGCAGAACTAATGTAACTGAAATGCCATCAGGAAATTGAACATATTATTGTTTGTATTGGCAGTAAAATTAAACTCTTCAGACATGAGAAGATAGTTTTATTTAAAATCCACTCATCAAAAAATCACTATTTTCAAGAGCTTAAATATGGATGTGATTGTGTTGCCCCCAGATATTCCTGCTGTTATGTATTGCAGATTTCTGAAGTTAAGAAAATCTGCTATATCATAACACTAAAGAATTTCAAGTAAAGGCTTGCATTCAAGTAGCTTTAAAAGCATGTAGTGTCTTAAGTAATAGAATACAATATGAAAAATATTCCAATTCTTAAATTGAGTGATAAGTAATTGTAAATAGGTGTAATTGCTACTTACAGAGACAATTCAGGAAAAATTCTTAAAACCTCCATGTTTTGAATTTACTTTAAAGCAATGGCAGCCAAAGCCTCAGTGATGTTATTCTGTGTATTTTGAGAATCATTAGCTTAAACAAGACTGGAGAAAAGTATTTGAAAAAAAATCTGTATTCACTGCTTCCTGCATGTTGACATACTTATGCCATATCTCAGTAATTTTAGCCACACAGAGAAATGAAACTTGTAAAGGATGTACTAAGTTCAAAAATTAAAACATATTCTCATATTGTAGCATCAGTTGAAGAATATGTTTTAAAATGGAATATCTAAAATACAATTTGAATGGTTTTGTAATACTTCCATGAAGAGACATATATCAAAGTAATAGTCCATCAGTGAGTGAGAATACATCAGTACATATACATGTAAAACTTCAAAAACACATTCATTTAAGTTTAGTAATGTTTGCAGCCAGACTGGAACACAGTTTTTCACTAAACAATATGGACAGTCCTGACTACCTAGGAGGTCTGGTTTACACCCTCAACTTACCTTTACATAGATTGGAAATAAGAAAGATAGGAATTAGGTTGTTAAAAATATTTGCAAATGCCCATAAGATCTCAATAGGATCATGTAAGACCTACATATTAGCAGAACTAAATTGTTAATGTTATTATGAGGGCTGCTTCAAAAGTAATGCCTCCCATTCTATTGTGTTGTCCCATGACGTCAGAGGTGAATACTGATGGTATTGCAGCAGAGATTAATATCCAGAAAATGTTGATCAATAGCAGTGGCTGCCGTTTTTGCTGCATGGAAGCATGCTGCATGCATTTTTGCTTCAAGGACATATTCTTACTTCATATACACTTCCACGTCAGATGCTGCTTTGTCAGACTGCTCCTCTGCTGCTATTTGTCAGGCAGCAACAAAATATAGTAGAATATTGGTAGGAAAGTTCAACCTCTACTGCCATATCAGCAACACTGGCCTCTGATGTTGTGAGCCAATATAATAAAATAGGAGGTATTACTTTCAGTGCAGTCCTTATAGTATCCATAAATAATTTCTGAATAGCAGCAGTTGTCATATTTAAAGACATATATTTTTGTAAGTAATGAAACAAAAGCTAGTTAACTGCACAAAAGCTGAACTTTTTATTAAAAAAAAAAAAAAGGAAAATAAAAAAAAAAATCGGAATTATTATTTGCTGTTTTCACAGGGAACACATACATCCAATTAGGATTTATCAGCAAAAGGGAGACATTTAAAAAAAAAAAGTTTGCAAAAGTTAGTGGCCAGAAAAGCAAGCAAAATGACCCATTAAATGGCAAACAAAATGACTCATTAAAAAATAATAATAACTTTCATTTCACTTTTTGAATCTCAGAAAATTGATACATTTTGGACCTGCTTGCTGGTAAAATGTCAGTGTATTATGTGGCATGCTAAAATGCATTTTTAGGCTTTTGTTACACAAATTGATCCTCTACATCTATGTATACATATGTTTCATAGATTTTTTTAATTCTCTATAGAAGAAGTGTAATGTAAAATATTATCAATTCCATGAAAAATATTCCATTACTAATTTTATTATTTTATCTTTTTCCAATGCTTAACCATTTTTTTTATTTTCTCCTGTTTTAGTCTCTTCTCAGCAAATGGCCTTAATAATACCTCTTTGAATATCCAAATAAATTCTATCTTTGACTTTATCTTTTAATTTAATACTTTTTATTGGAAGTCTATGAAAATAAACTTTTTGTTCTATTTATTGATCTCATTTTTATTTTTCATGCACTCAGAATACAGTGGTTACATATAGGTTGTATATAGGTTTTATAGCCTGGATAGTCTTAATCAGCTTTCTCATACTCCTTTGTTTGTTATCAGGATAATACATAGCTAATTATGCTTTCACAGTTTTAGAGGTGATTATAGATTTTTTTTAAATAGAGTTCTCTAACCAACTTGTACAGCAGATACAATCTCTGTTTATTTAAATATTAGTTTTACCATGTTCAGTATTTTGGTCTCCACAAGGGTAAATATTTTCTTCAGTATTTTCTGAGCTGATTTTTATTTATTATTTTATTATCATTATTTATTGCTTTCCCAGAATATTATTTTCCTTTACAATTTCCATTACATATGCATACACTTGCATACGTATCATTCTTTATCATGGTTTCTCAGTGTGGACTTGCATTAATTCTGTGTTCTTCACATCTCTGTCACATTTATGGTAGAATAAGTTTCAGTCTTTCAAATCTTTTGTAATTATAAGGGAAACAGATAAACAGACATCTCAAGAAATTAAACATTTTAACTAATGTGAGACAAGGTTACTTATTTTACAAAGGAAATCTCTTTTATAACACCAGTTACTTTTTAATTTAAAAAAATTTTACTTGTTTTAAATTTATATGCCAGAATTTTATCTCCAATGGATATATAAAACACCATTAACTAAAATGATTATCTATTTATTTTAAAGAAATTAAAAATAAATATGCATTAAACTTCAGCTGTTCAAAATATCATATATGTAAGTTAGCAAAAAACTCTAATTCCACAAAGAATATTTCCTACCTTTGATCACACTCATTTTCTGATGCCCTACACATTCTTTTGCAAGTTTTATAACTGCATCTTTGCATGTAACATCTTTAATTAGTTAAATTAATTGCCATAGTGTCCATGTTGTTTCCTTTTTCCTTACTAATATGAAATATAAATTTCAGCGGCTACTCTAAAGTTAATAGCAACACTCATAATAAGTTCTGAAGAGCAGATTGACATCTTGAAATTGCAAAAATTCACATATTTCTATCTCCCAACAAGAGCTGCCTCCATGGTTAGAGGACAGTGAGGTCCTATGAGTAATTTTTTATCTTTTACAAGTGAAATGAAATATTTTTTCTGTGATTACAATACATCTGAATCCAGATGTAGTACTGCAAGAAAACTGTTTTTCAAACAAATGTACTGATTTATAAATGTATTTTACTGATCTGCTGCTATTGTCATTGAGTCAGTAAAGTAACTGCTCTTAGATTTAAAGGAGTAAGTTCAGTAGACACTTATGCCCATAAGCTGTTAGTATGTATTTAATAATGTTTGTTTTTAAAGTTGTTAGACATTCATGTCTCTATGCTTATGCATTTCCAAATTCTATATAAAATATTCAGAAGCACAGTCAGAACTAATCTTCAAACACAAATATTATCTTCATAGGAATGAAATGTAATTCATGCTTTTAAATCAGTTCCAAAAGAAAAATAAAGCAAATTCTAGATAAGCCACAGTGAATCAGATCCAGGAGTTAAACCTGCCAATAATTCAGCTGTCAAACTACACATTAACATGTAATCTTTGTTTGAAAATATAAGTTAATACATTTTTCAGGTCATGTTGACTTCAATTTTTTCATCCACATACTCTTTTTTTTTTTTTTTTTTTTTTTTTTACAGAGGTTAATAACATGACAACCTTTGGAAACAGTTAATCCCTCTTTTCATCTCTCTTGGTTGAAAATGCAGAGCATAGAGTTAAATTCGACTGAAATCTTTCAAATCTTTATTTGATTAGTGGATGGTTAGTAGACCTGCCTATGTTTATTTAACAATTTTGCAGCTTTCAGTTTCTATGTAAACTTTGCTCATGTTAAATAGATTATACTCATATGAAGAACTTCACAATCCTTCTCAGTCAGTACTTGCAAAATTCAGCTTTTTTTTCAGTTACTTTACTTACTCACAGGGCTATAAGAATCATCACAGAATTATAAGAAAGAGTTCATAATTTGGTGAACTATCTTGTGAGCAACTTCTTCAATTCAGAAAGATGGACAAAAAATACCTTAAATGTTATAGGAAATAGTTACAGATTTCAATAAATAAAACAGAGAGTTTAAGTAGACGACTTATGTCCAGGAGAGATTTTCAAATAATCTCTAAAAGCTAACAAAAATTCATATTAGTTTTGCAAGTATATACTATACTGTTTATACTTGGCAACCCATTCAAAGACTGCAGTGGTTAAGAAAGAGTCTTCATATGATCACAGGCAGAGGTAAGAAACTTGTAATGCTTATGGAAATAAGTAATAAAAGAAAAATGGTAATATTGAATGAGAAAATACAGTATTGATGTTTAGAGGTAGATAAATTGATGAGTAAAGAAAAAAAATGTAAACATGTTATTATATTTCTGTAGTGTAGCAGAACATTAGTTTCACTATAGGTGTTACTGGGCAGAAAGTAGTCTGATATCCACCAAAAAAACATCAATTGGATCTGTTTCTCAGTCACCTGAAAAATGCAATGAAATCAATCAAATAATCCTATAGTCATTAAAATTTTAGAACTACACTCTATCTCCTTTTAACCCCCCCAAAAATTCAGTATCAGCCTACAATATTTACTTATTGTATGTTGCTATTCATGTTCTCTTTAACTTTATCAAAGACATTGACAGTAGGATCAAGTGCATGTTCAGCAAGCTTATGCAAGACGTCAAGCTGTGCTGTGCAATCAACTTGCATGAGGGATGAGATGCCATTCAAAGAGATCTAGATAGGCTCAAGAAGTGAGCCCGAGTGAACTCAGTGAGATTCAATAAATCCAAATGCTAGGTCTTGCACCTGGATTGTGGCAACTCCTGTTATCTGTACAAGCTCAGAGATGTCAGGATGGAACACAGCCCTGCTGAAAAGAACTTGTGGGTACTGGTGGATGGTAATCTGGACATGAGCCAGCAGTGTGCCCTCACAGCCTGGAAAGCCAACAGTATCCTGGGCTGTGTCCAAAGAAGCATGGTCATCAGATTTAAGGAGGTGATCGTGCCTTTCTTCTCTGCACTCATGAGATCACACCTGGAGTACTATGTACAGATATAGTTGCTTCAGTAGAGGAGAGACATGGATCTGTCAGAGTTAGTGCAGAAGAGGACCATAGAAAAGTTCTAAGGGTTGGAACACCTCCCCTGGACAGGGTGAGAGAGCTGGGTCTTACAAGCCTGGAGAAGAGAAGGCTCCAGAGAGACTTGAGAGCAGTCTTTCAGTACCTAAAGGGAGGCTATAAGAAAAGGACGCTCTTTAGCAGGATCTGTTGTGGTACAACAAGGGGAAAATGGTTTCAAGCTTAAAGAGAGAAGATTTAGGTTGAATGTAAGAAAAACATTTTTACAGTAAAGATAGTGAGTCACTGGAACAGGTTGTCCAGGGAGATGGTGGATACCCCACTCCTGGACTCATTCAAGGTCAGGCGGGATGGGGCTCTGAGCAACTTGATCTAGCTGTAGATGGCCCTGGTCACTGAAGGAGACTTGGATTAAATGACCTTTTAAAAGTCCCTTCCAACTTGTGAGGATTCTATGATATCAAAAGCTTCCCTGCGTTGTAAATAAAGTTAACTGATGACATCATCTTTATAGCTTCTTATGGTTGTATTTGTATTTTCAAGTGAAATAAGATAAATTTTGATCATTTGTTCCTTAGCCAGAGTTCACGAAATCAAATATTTTCAATTTGTGATTACTTATTTATTTTTATTTCAGAATATACTGTTACTGCTTCTGGAAAGAAAATGTTATGAGGAGTAACTGAGGGACTGGGGTTGTTTTGTCTGGAGAAAAGATGGGTGGAGGGAGAACTTATCACACTCTAACACTGGAAAGGAGGTTGCAGTGAGGAGCGTGTCTGTCTCTTTTCTCAGGTGATGAGTGAAAGGAAATGAGGAAACATTCTTAGTTTGTCCAAGGGGATGTTTAGTTTGGACATTAGGGAGAATTCCTCCATGGGAAGTGTGACCAAGCATTGGAATGGGACGCCCAGGGAAGTGCTAATTCAACTATGCAAAAGGTTGATGGTTGAACTTGATGATCAGGAAGGTCTTTTCCAGGATAGATGATTCAAGGGTAGATGTAATATGGGCTGAGTTGAAATAATGAAGAAATTATGTGCTTTACCACACTGGATTATCTCCTCTGTAATCTCATTTTTTCTACTGCCTGAAGGTATTTTAAATTGTTTAGTATATGAAGGGAAAGAAAGTCGCAGTAATCAATTGTCAATATTGTTTTCCTGTTATTTAAGGATTTTTTTTTTTATGTTCTAAGTATTTGTGTGCAAATTTGAATGGTGAAAAAAAAAAATGATACATACATTATTCAAATGTATTCAGATACATTTTTTCTTAAAGATCCTTTCCAACTCAAATAATTCTATGATTATGAGATTCCACATGATCATTCTATGATAAATCTTTAAACAGGGTCAACTTTACTAGATTTTCACCTGGCTGCAAATGTTACATGCAGGAGTGTAATATCTGTATACTAGTAGAAATGTAGTCTAGAGCAAAAACTGAGATTAAGTGTCTTTGTTAGTCTTTTTTTTATTTCCTCCCCCCTTCCCTCCTCCCCCTTAGGGAGTAGTTAGCTGTGTGTTTTCACTCTGAACAAAATTCTTTCTGGTGGTTAATGGGGAAAAAGGACAAACCAGTATGATTCTGTGGTAAAAATTACACCATTTCTGTCCTTTGAGTTATTTGCGATGTTAGACACAATATAGAATGAATAATGCTCTTGGTCTCGGTGGCTGGTTTTTTTTTTATTTGTTTGCTTTCTTTTTTTTTATGATGTGCTACTGTAAATATACAGATTTCAGTTTGTAACTAAATGTCATTTGTAATTTTTAAAATTAGATAGCATTATTTTCATTAAGACTTTTATATATTTTCTTTAAAATTTCCAGGAGAAAGGCTGACATTTTAATAAACCAATGTATAAACAACAACAAATAAATGAGAGTAATCTTTGTGTTCTATTTATCAATTCTTAGTGTACATAACAGTATAAGCTTCTTAAATGCTTCTTAAAAATTCAAATCTAAGTGGTTTTTGTTTTCTTTTTTTAAATAGGCAGAACAATTTCTCTTATTTCACTCTAAGAGCCTATTAGTTTGTTTTTGTTTTTGTTTTTTTTAAAGAAAAGATTGGACACAAAAGCAAGTGTCTTTATTGTGCTAGAATAAATATGAGTCATTGTATTGTTTTGTACTGGTTCTACTTGTGCTCAATATTTTAATCCTTCTTGTCTCAATTACATTAGAGCTTGTATTATTAAGTTGCTGCATGCATTTCAAATGTTAATTAAAAGATTAAATTTCTTTTTGCAGTTAAAACTTGTGGATCCAATCTTCAGGGTCCTGGTGGTACTTTCACATCACCCAATTTTCCATTCCAGTATGACAGCAATGCTCAGTGTGTGTGGGTCATCACAGCTGTCAATATTAATAAGGTAAGTTTAAATCTCTGTCTTTACTTTAAAGAATAAAAATAATCCACCACAGAAACATCTATGATCATGACATTTGTTACTAACATGATTTGGTTGCTCAGTTTCTCAGTCTATTTGCAATATTTGGTGCATTGCATACATTTCTAAAAGAAATGTAAATGTAAAAAACAATTACCAAATGGTATGGAACATACTGTTCGATGTTTCCACAAATAGTATGTTAGTGTCAGTAGAGCTAAATTGCAGGCAACACTGTTTTCATTGATTTCTTCCTTAGACTATGTGAGATGTCCCTGAAGTTGGTGCACTCACTTACTGAAGGAGAATTATAAAAATATATAATTTTTTCACTGTCTGAGCCATTGTATTGAAATCCCATACACTTCATACCTACAGTTTAAATCAAAGCACATCACCACTGGTGTTGTTCCAGGGTAGGTTAGATGGGACCCTGAGCAGCCTGATTTAGTGGGTGGCAACTCTGCCCATGGCAAGGAGGTTGGAACTCAGTGACTCTTAAGGTACCGTCCAATCCAAAGCAATCTATTAGCATTTGACTGTGTAATATGTAGGTGGCTCAAAAAGTAGTCTCGTATTTATTTCCATGGAAATTACAACAGATAGAAAAAGTACAATAAAACTATTTAATAGAGAAAAAATTCTCAGCTACAAAGCACTATTTTTCAATATAGTTCTCACCATTAACTATGCACTTTTTCCAGTGCATAACAAAAGCCTGCATGCTGCACTCATAAAAATCTGCACCATGGCTTTTCTTCATCGCTGTCACTACTGCTGAAATGTATCATCCATCACCTCTGTTTGGTCTCTACAAATTTTACAGGAAGTGTTGATGAATGTTAGTGGGTGCAATAGAGGAATTCACCTTGATACACATTTCCATGTTAGATGCCATTTTGTCAGTCTGTCAAATGTCAAATGGCAACAAGATATATTGGAATATATATTGGTAAAGTTCAATCTCTGCTACCATACCACCAACATCCACCTCTGACATCATGGATCAATATATTAAAAGAAGAGGCATTACTTTTGGAGCAGCCCTCATAGATCATTGAAGTCTGTCAGAATGTCTTAAAAGATGATGTAGAGAGCAATGGTGCTCTGCCTCTCAGGTGATATTGTGTATTTTCAGCTTCTGAAAATTTTTCATAGTTCAAAGGTAATACATTGAATGTTTATACATTCTTCCAATGGTAGAAGCAGAATTTTATGCTCACAAGCTGATAAGTACCATCTAGAAAATCTCAGGTGGCTCCAGTGTTAAGATATTAATGACTTGAAGATATTTAAAACTTAAATTCTTAGACGGATGTGTTTGTGTCCTCCCAACCATTCTGCCTCTCGCATCTGCCACAGAATCTCAGTTGAGTTGAAACCTGAGTGTATTACATGCTACTTGTGCTTATGAGACTCCGCAAGTAAGATGCAGTGGTGATCAACAATAATATTTCAACCAACATACATGCATGTGTGGCTGTAGCACCCCAGTGATTACCAGTAAAGAAAAGGGACTTAAAAAATTAATAAAAGACAATGCAATTGATGCTAGCAACTCATATTTTGTGAAATATCTCATCATTGTACAACAAGAAAATCTATGAGTGAAAGCTTTAGAAATCATCATCAAATTTCACAAAGTCCAAGATATAGAGTCATCACTAATTCCAGAAGTTCTTTAAAAGTTTGAATGCTGATTATGGGGATATCATTTACTTTTTTGATGTAAATGAAGTGGCTAAGTCGAGGTAAAGTGCTAAAAAGATTTTAGGATTTGCAAGATAAAATCAACTCATTTATGGAATCAAAAGGAAAATTTGTGCCAGAATATGAAGATGAAAAATGACTCACAGATTTAGCATTTTTGGTGGATTTGACTGCTCATGTTAAACATGGGTCTTCAAGATTAAAATAAACTTATCTGTGCTTTGTTTCAAAACATAAGAGAGTTTAAAATGAAACCTGAATTTGACAAGCTCAAGTTACAGCAAATGAATTCATGCGTTTTGATACCTTGGCTAAACACAATCCTGCGTACAATGAAAAGTATGCAGTTTTGCTTCCTGTTTTGATGAAGGAATTTAAGAGTAGATATCAAGATTTCTGAAAAAATCAACTTCTTCGCATATTTGTGACTCCAATTTCAGTTGACATAAACACATTACCTGCAAATTTTCACATGGAACGTATAGAGTTGCAATCACAAATTCAATTCAAAAATCTGATCATGTTCTTAACTAGACTTTTATGAGATCTATTTTACCAGAGAAAGTACTCCTTGCTTCACCTAGCTTCACAATTACTCCTTATTCATGTCATTTCTTTTAGGCAGTATGTGCACTGTGAAAAATTATTTTCAAGGATGAAGCACATAATTAGTATAATTAGATAAAAAATCTGTACGGAACATCTTAAGAACTCACTAAAAATTGAAAACACTTCAATAATACCAGACACTGATGCACTAATTTCACAAAAACAAGGTCAAATATCCCATTAGTTTTTTTTATTTTTGACGCCAACTTTTTCTGTTTTAGTAAAAAATAAAAATAAAATATGCATTAAGTATGTTATGTAATTATATGCATTCCAAGACAATTTCTCTTCACTCAGTGCAGCCCAGGCTAGCCAAAAGGTTAAATGACCATGATCTAAATCAACCACCCTGACATGAAATCTTTCCCTGGATGAGATTACTTAAGGCCTTGTCCAAACTAATTTTGAGCTCTTTCAGGTAGGAGACATCTGCTTCTGTGGACAACTTATTTTAATGTTTCACTGCACTCAAGCAGTGAAGTCAGCAGGTTTGCAGTCATGGAATGGCTGAAATTTGAAAGGACCTCCAAAGGTCATCTCTTCCAGCCCCACTGCTCAAGCACAGGCATGCAATAGTCTGGATGAGTTTTTAATATCTTTGAGAAGCAGAACTCCACAGCCTCTTTAGGTGACCTGTTCCAATACTCAATCATGTTCATGGTGAAAAAATGTTTTCCTCTGTTTAGACAGGACTTCCTGTGTTTGTTTCAGTTTGTGTCATTGCTTCTTTTCCTGTCACTGGACAATTAACTGAATTAGTCAAGCTCCACTTTTATTACACCGTTCCTTCTGAGCCTTCTTCAGGCTAAGCAGCGCCAACTCTATTAGCTGTTCCTGATGTGCTCCAGTTCCTTAATCATCTAACAACTTCTTTTGTAGGACTCTCTGCAGTAGCTCCATCATCTATGGAAATGCGCATCTTAGACTTGCTTGCCTTTCTCTCAAAAAATTTAAGAGTCCGAGTTATTTTATCTGTATAAATTCCAGTTCTAATAAAAACAAAATAAGTCCCTCTTTAGTCAGAGACTACATCTGGAATAGCTGAAATAAAAGATTTTTTTAAATTTTAAAAATGCTAACATTGGAAATTTTCTGAAACTGTAAATACAATTGCATGGTATATTAGCATAACATGAAAGTTCCAGGCTGCGACTGATAAAGATGCCTAAGTATAAACTGAGTTTCAAAGTTCTGGGTAGATCCATGCTGGTCCAGTAAAATATTTCAGTGCATGCATGATTTGCTTTTATTTAATTAATGCATATATATTTAACTTTCTCCTATGCATATAAACACTGTATAATATTAAAGATGTATTATAAGAGTGAAAACTATAGTAAAGAACTCTTCACTTGTTTTAAACTACAAACTAAGTACAGACATAAGCAGGAATGCCTCTTGATGGATGGTGCAACAGACTTATGTCAGAAAACACAATGCAAAGAAAATCTAAATTGATCAAGGTATCAGTAATAACACTATATTTATTTCAAAATATGAATGTTGGAAATAGTTCCTACCCTTCACTGGTGCAATGCTGAAATCAATAAACTCTGAAAAGTCTAAAACTCGCCATGGGCAAACTACAGTGCCAGTCCTGTTTATTATAGATAAGTTTACACACATTCCAGCAGTATCCAGAAAATACTGTTCTTTCCATGCTTTCATTAGACATGATTATCTCTTTCATACTGCAATGAAACTCAGGCTTGAAGCTAATTAGAGAGTTTCTGAAATAATTGATAGAGAAAAGATTTAAATGTTATCTGAAACAACATTCAGATATGTTTATAGTTTTGGGTATAAGTAGAAAAATGTGGATAACGCTGATTAGAGGAACATTACTTAACTTCTTAAAACAAAATGAGATTGTTTTACAAGTTACATCAAATTCTTCTTAGCATATATTGAGTAGTCCACATATATATAGCTTTTACATACGTAATCACCAGTTAAGAGTTTTAGTTTTGAGTGAGGTTAACATTATATGTATTATATGTAACATTATCTTGAACATAACAGTGTTTGCCTTGTATTACTCTTAAATAGCATAACTTTCTGTTATGTTTCCCTGAAGTAAAAAATGTCGTTGATATTTTTGAACAACAATGAATGAAGATTACCAATTAGAAGGTTTTTTATAATGACTATAGCAAGTAATGACACAGTGTTCAATGTAAATACCAATATTTACTATATTCTATACAGTTCTTTACATAAAGTAAATTAAAGATCTTTACTGATGTTTTGGATAAGAGATTAAGCATATACTCAGTAAGTTTGCAGATGACATCAAGTTGGAAGGAGGTGCTGATGTGCCCGAGAGTAGGAAGGCCTTTCAGAGAGATTCAGGTAACCTGGATGAATGGACTGAGGCCAATTGAATGAAATTCAATCAGCCCAAGTGCCAAGTCCTGTACTTTAATCAAAATAGCCCCATGCAATGATACAGGCTTGGGTCAGAGTGGCTGGAAAGCTGCATGGAGGAAAAGGATCTGAGAGTGTTGGTTGGTCAGCACTTGGCTGAACATGAGCCAGTAGTGTGTCCATGTGGCCAAGAAGCTAACAACATCCTGGCTTGCATCAGAAATAGAGTATCCAAAGTGGCAGGGAAGTGATCATTCCCCTATACTCAGCACTGATAAGGCTGCACCTTGAGTACTGTGTTCAGTTCTGGGCCTCTCACTATAGAAAAGACATCGAGGCCCTTGAGTCTGTCCAGAAAAGGGCAACAAATGTGGTGAAGGGTCTAGAACATGAGACTTACGAGGAGGCTGAGATGAGACCTCATAGCTCTCTGTATCTCTTTGAAAGGGTCAGTCTCTTCTCCTGGGTAACAGCAATAGGAGTTGCACCAGAGGAGGTTCAGACTGGTTATTGGGAAGTATTTGTTCTTAGAATGAGTGATTTAAAAGGGTAGATGCATTACTTACAGACATGGTTTAGCGGGCAAGATTGATGGTAGATGAACAGTTGCACTAAATGATCTTAGAAGTCTTTTCCAACCTTAATGATTCTTTGATTCTATAATTCTGCGAGTCTATAAAAGTATGTTAAAAAATGCGATTATTCTGAGGGAGAAAGCAGTAGATGAAATACGCTCATTGTTAGCTCAGTATAAATCCATAAGTCTTTTACCAGTGATAAAAAAATTTTGTTTTCTGGACTTTGGTTAAACCTTGTTCATGTTATTTGCTTATTTTACATAATGTGGAGTAAGAAAGTGTCAATTTAGATTCTTGATTTTTTCTTAAAAGGATGGGCTTTAAAAATGTCAGTCTGGATTTAATAACAGACTAAAACTTCGGTACAATCATAACTTGGGCTAAAGTTAAGCAGATTTTGAATCTTACACATTATACTTGTTAATTTTTTTCTAATCCACAATGACAGAAATACTGCAGAAAATGAAAGTGCTAGAATGACAGACTTTCTGACAAATTTCAGTCATTCCAACAAAATCTTTTACAGCAATGCATTAAGGAGAAAAATAAGTAAAAGAGATTCTTTTAAAAAAGACAAGATGTCTTCCAAAATTGTAAGGAGAAATTAAATATCTAAAATCATTATTAGATTTAGATGTATTAGAAAACTAGGTCCTTGTTCTGTTCATTTTACATGGCAGAAACTTTTCAGGAAGAAATTTTTAGTGATCATGCATTATGTTATTGTACATTTCTCATCAACATATTTTAAATTTTACCTTCAGTGTATTTAATACTTGAAAATATTCTTACTATCTTCCTAATTAGGTAAATGTATTCTGTAAAATGTGTTCCAAAAGTTTGCTCATGTTCACATTCCTTTTATCTGCTGCATGTTGAAATAATTTTGAAATCAATTATTACTTGTTTCTGAGAATTGAGGCTTATTCATTTTTTTTTTATTTACGTGTACATATAAATATATATGTATGCTTGGTCTTTCTGTCCATGTCAAATATTTTATATTCAATTCTTTCTCTTAGAATCATAGAATCCTTTGAGATGGAAGGGACATATAAAGGTCATCTAATCCATTCCCCTTCTATAAACAGGGACACCCACAGCCTTGCCCAGGACCTGATCCAGCCTCACCTTGAAAGTCTGCAGAAATGGGGCATCCACCAGATCTCTGGGCAACCTGTTCCAGTGCCTCACCACCCTCTCTGTAAAAGACTTTTTTATTGTATCTTAAATCTACTCTCTTTAAGCTTGAAACCATTTCTCCTTGTTTTATCACAAGAGAATCTACTAAATAGTCTGTCTCCTTCTTTCCTGTAGTTCCCCTTTAGATACTGAAAGACTGCTGTCAGGTCACCTCAGAGCTTTCTCTTCTTCAGGCTGAAAAGCCCCAGCTCTGTCAGCTTCTCCTCGTAGAAGAGGTGTTCCATCATTTAGATAATTTTTGTCACCCTCCTCTGAATGCACTCCAACAGGTCTGTATCTGTCCTGTACTGAGGATTCCACATCTGGACACGGTACTCCAGGTGAGGTCTCACCAGCACAGAGCAGAGGGGCAGGATCACCTCCCCCAATCTGCTGGCCATGCTTCTTTGGATGCAAAGATACAGCACCAACTCCTGGAGGACACCAATTGTCACAGATCTCCATCCAGATACTGACCATTAACCTCTACTCTCTGAATTTGATGCTGCAACCAGTTCTTCATCCATCAAACAGTCCACACATCAAATCTGTATCTTTACAGTTTGGGGAGAAGGATGTTGTAGGGTACCATGCTAAACGCCTTATAAAGGCCTTACAAAGGCCTCTTCTTCTTTGTGTCATAATATTTTTTACATTCTCTAAAAGTTTCATCTTCAAATTTCTGAGCTTTTGTGGATTATTATGCAAAGACAAAATAAGTGAAACAAGTTCAGCAAAAAGCTGAATGTTTACGTTTAACTTACCAGAGCTATGTTATCTCATTAACTATTGTCAGTGGAACATTTCCTAAGCTTGTTCTCAAGCATAAACTCAGTTGTCATCCATATTTATTCATGTTGACAGCATAAATTTCAGGCAGGCTGAGTACTTCGCCATGAAATCAAGTATTCATTTTATGAAGTCTGTTTTAATTAGGCTTATTGGAATAAATCATACCATAGATCTTCTTGCAATCAAATATCTCAAACTTGGCTTTAACTAAGCCTAGTATTTAGATGTAATGCAAGTGTTACAGTCAATGAAATGATCAGAAAAATAGAGAATACATAAGTTCACACTTAACTATATATTTTAACCCTAATTCAGTGGTTTTTGTTGTTTTTTTTTTTTCATTTTACTTGAGGACTAAAAAAATCTGTCACTGTATTTATCAGTAGGAGATAGTTTATTATATATGAAACTAGAAAGTGTGAACTATCTTTGATCTGTTCAGAAGACATTCAATTTACTTTTAGTGTTAGTTTCTTTTAAATTGTTTAACAACATTTTGATCTGATAAAAAAAAATCAGTGATGTACGTAACTTAGGTTTTTATTTTAAATCTTAGAAATGTGTTTGGAGAAAAGGGAGATTGTCTCAATGGAATGAGAGTATAGAAGAGAATCCAAATATTTCTAAAACAGGAGATTACAGATTTGGCAGTGAGGGAATGTAGTCAACTGATGAATAACAGCAGTTGGAGTCGGAAGGTACATGCATATGCTGTGGTTTAAGTGTTGGAGTGAAACAGTAAAATGAGGAGGGGAAAAAGAACAACACAGTTATAAATGTATTAATGATTTGTATTTCCAACCTGCAATTTTACTATATCTCCATATTACTATGGAGATACAGATCAGTTTTACTAATTATTGTAGATGTTACCTCACTAAATATTATTTCTATGCTTCCATGACTGTATGAACCATGTCGTTCTAATTTCAGCTGGGATCTTTTTCTAGGAAGTAGCTGTTATGATGTTATGGATTTAGAATGAGAATAATATTGATAACACACAGATGTTTTCATTACTGCTGAGCGTTTTAACAGAGTCGAGGACTTCTCAGCTTTTCATGATGCCATGCTAACAAGGAGGCTTGGGGTGCCCAAAAAGTCAGGAGGGGACAGAACAAGCACAACTGATCCAAGCTGGTGAAAGGGAGATTCTATACCGTACAGCGCAGGGGATCTTCCACCTATTGGAATCTGTCTAGGCACTGGTCAGTGGGTAGTCAGCAATTGCAATTTGCATCACTTGTCCTATGTATTCTTTCATCATTATTATTATTATGCCCTTTTAAACTGTCTTGACCTCTGTTTTTGAGTTTTATCCTTTTTGCAGTTCTTTTTCCCTTCCCACTGGGGAAGAACAAGGGAACCTCAGTGTGCTTAAACCACAACACTTATTCTACACTGTGAAAATATTATCTATCCATATGTAATAAATGAGAAATTGAACCTACTTCAATAACTCAAACATGAATAGCTGCTTTTGTTTCAGTCAGCAGCAATTTTAGATTCTATCCATAACCTGAATTTCACATATCAATTCCATCTTTGATTAAATCTTTAGGTAGAATTAAAGACTGAATATGAATTTTTGTTCAATTGGACTATACAGTGAATACAAACATAGCTAGAACTTTTTAAAAGACATTGGTGCACGTGGCCCAGAGACTTTCATAGGAAGTTTCCAATGCATGCACTGTGAACAGCTGATAATTTTTAGTCTCTTTGTTTGATCAATTTTTGGCACAGAAATGTATCACTTTCGTCCACACTCACTCACTTGGTTGCTCTTGTGAGTGATATTTATAGAAGTGTTCAGCTCCACACACACCTTTTTCTGCTATCTTATGGGGAAATTGAACTATTTTATTAGGCCTGTTCGTTTTCTCTGAAGGGGTTTCCTGTAAAGACTTATGATTCTTTGCACCACCATTTACTATTTACATTTAATTATATTTTCTTTATGTTACAAGGTTAAATGACTGAGGTCTTTGAGACCTAAAAATACCTTTCAAATCTGTGATGCAAAAAAAACCCAAATAAAACAAAACAAAACGACAAGCAAATCAGACAATCAGATACAAATAAGTCTGTCCTGTTGTAGCAAAAGAGACAATATTTTAATAGAGAAATTTGGATTATTCTGAAACAATCCTTCCAACCTTAAACAGTTTCTTGTGTCTATATGATCATTCCATAGTTAAGGAATAGAACTGTATGCTAAAAAAGGATTTTGCTTTATTATTCTAATCAAAATAATGATTTAAATGATCTCTTAGTATAAATTTAATCCAAAATATATTGTTAAAGTAAGGCAATAACTGCATTGTAAGTTTGAACTTGGGCCGTGGACACAAATAAGGGATGAATACGAGTGTCTTAAGATTGGTGTTATGAATAACATAGTGCGAAGTGTTCACTAACACTAAAAATAAGTGAGTAAATGAATGCAAAATACAACAAACCTTACTGGAAAAAAAAAATAATCTTAAGAGAAGCAGTCCCTCTCTCAAGAAGTTAAACATGTTTGTTGAGCTTTTGAAATTTATACTCATGTGAGAGTGACATTCATGCAAAATAACATGGGAGAGATTGTTTTATAAGAAACATGAAGTATGTTCAAAAATGCTATATCCCAGATTTGGGAGTTTGGAATATTAACAGTTGTTTGAAAAGCTAAATGGACAGGTATTCTGCATTGCAACTGTAAATAATGATATCAATGAGAAAAAAATAAATACATATCCAAACATTCTCATATACTGTCCCACAGCCTTCACATATCTGGTGAATATATAGGTCAAAACTAGACCAGTGCTTTAAGATTAAGTGCCTTAGGGGCCAAGCGTTTTCTGCCTGTAAGTTTATGGATCGCAGCTTCAAGGCTGGGAAATCCACGTAGACCATGTTTGGAAACTGATGTTAGATCTTGTCATTTAAATGCTTTTGTGAAGAAGCCCACAAAATGACAATGTGAAACATGAGTTCTTTTATGTGCATGATATTTACATATCTCTATATATCATGTAAAGGTTGTATGCTTAATTCAGCATTTACACATGCCAAAAAAAAAAAATCTGCTTTTTTGACTTTTTTAAACTTTAAATTATTAGCCTTTTGATCTCTGGAACACTTTTTTTTTTTTTTTTTTTTTTTTTTTTTTTTTTTCCGTACCTTAATTTTCAGAGAGATTTCAAAACTGTTTTCTACTCCCTGTTTATGGCTGTCCTGGTTACTGCTCTGAATCTGAATCTTGGCCTCTTATGAAAAATGTTGTTATTCTATCCCAGGTCAGCTATATGCAACTTGGGACATACAATTGTTTTTAGGAATATAAGCATGTTTTTCTTTACCCCATAAGTGAAAACCAATTTTATCTTCTTTTACCTTTACCTAAAATCTACAGTTCTGCTCATTTAATTATTATGCCACAGACCAAATACTACCCAAACAGTGAGTCCTGTTCAAGTAGTGTCACAGGAAATAACACATTATTCTGACTACAATCATCCTCATTTTTTCACAGCTGTAGTAAAGAAGACATAGAGGAACATTTTTAAGGGAGGGAGAGATTCTGTGCATATCAATATCATCAAATTTAAGTCAATAAAAGGTTAAGTGTCATAGTTGGTAAAGATTTTATTTTATACTGTCTCCACAGTTAATGTGAAGAGATTTTATTTTCACTAGATAAAATGAATAGTAATACACTAAGAAATTAAGCATGCTTAGAGAAATGTCCAAGGTAGACAAGATGAATTCCTCTCCAAATAGCTTACCCATGGAAAAGAACTATCTGTGAAGGTAGTGAAAGCGATTATTTTGTGACGAGATTCCTTATTTTTTAGATTATTACAATTTGGTATAATTAATTTAAAATTAAACCTCTGTTTTATAATAAACAATAGATTCAATAAGTTTTCAAATGGAACCATTCTTTCATAATCATATGTATAACACAATTATTTTGATGGGGGGAATCTATGGTTCCATGGAAAATTATGAAGGTAGACCTATCAATCAGATGTCATCCTTTCATTATCTTGTACTGCCTAATATGAAAGCACATTGTTTACTACATGGAAAGTAGCCTGATATCCTCAGCACTAAAGCAATTAGCCATCCTGAGGCAATATAAGGATATAGAGACATAAATAGCATGCATTTTTTCCCCTTACTTGATTTCACTTCTACCAATGGAGAAGGTAACCAGAGTTCATTTTGACTGATTTTGATGGACAGGATATTATCAGCATCCTACAGTTTCTTTGGTTGGTTTGTTTGTTGGCTGCTGTTTCTAGAATAGCTCTGAAAACTGATGGAAGTTGATGTCTTGCACATACATTGCACTAAGGAGAAGTTCTCACTCTTGCTAGTATATTTTGATTATACTGGAGGATAGTATTTTTTTATAATTTTTGCAGAAATAGATTTCTTTATTGATCAAAGTTAGATGTTTTGGCACCAGAAAGATAGCTGGAACTTGCAAGTCTAACCTCTCTCCTTGTCTACAGCCTAATATTAGATAGTAATTAGTCACTTCATCCAATGTGTTGGAAAAAAAGTTTCTGATTTTCTAGTGGCTCAATAAAAGCAAATACAAATAAATTATTTAAAAATACTAGTAATTTTTCAGATATATATCAGAATAGTTTTTGCAAAGACTAAGATATTTGTTGGGAGAAAATATGGCAAGAAAATTATCCAATAATATGAACTGTAGGGAAAAACATGATAAACACACTGACTGAAGTTTAAGCCGATATGTTTATGATTTATTTGTACTCCTGTATTTTCCTCGTGAGTGCTATATTGATAGTTGGATTGTGTTATTCTTTAGCATTATCACTATTTTATTTGTAGAAAGCCTTATTTACAAAATATTTCTGAATCCTTTATATTGGGACTACATTAAATGTTGAGTCTACTGGCTAATCCATCTCAGAAACTCTTGTGAATGTGCGCAGACATAACAAAGGTTATACTTTCATGCAAACAAAAAAACTATAAAATGAAAAGTGAAACTATAAACTTTTTGAGATGTGACTTCCATGTGCCCTCTTCCCATTGTAAGACTTTCTAGAAATCTATCTAGGATAGTAAAGGACTACACGTTTGTTTCCAAATATGATGGCTCCAGAACAAATATTTCTAAGAGGTTTTTATAAATAACTGGTTACAGGAGTAGCCTCTATGGAAAATTAGATGATATTTAACATTTGTACTGGAGTTAAATAAAACAAAAAATCCTTCTTAAGGAACTCACAAAATAAGTGTTAAGATCTGTCACTCTACAAGTAGAAATCATCTGCTGTCTATAAGGCTAAGATTACTGGTAACCACTGACCTATGATACTTTGGGACGACACCAAACGGTTTCCAGCAGCCTATCCAAAAGTGCACCACAGTTCTCCTGAAGATCCTGTAATTTTATTTATTTATTTTGCTTCTTCACAGCATCTTACACGGTATTATGGTTACTGATATACTGATATACTTACACTGATATATGGTTATGCATTTGAATTCTATTTTAGATGCCCACAATGTGGATATCAATACAAAAACACTCAGACTCACTTTAAAGTTTAGAAGGATACTGATAGATGATAATTCATCTGGTGTGTGTTCTTTGCCTTTTAAATTTATGTCAAATACCAATATTTTCACTGTACAGTTCATTTTGATGAGGATTATTGCCAACAAATGGAATCAACCATATAGAAGGAACTTTCCAGATGAGCTAGTGAGTACTTATCACCCTGAAGAGACTTACAGTATTTCACGTCCTCTTTTCCTCTCCTCTTTTCTCCTTTGCTAGTGAAAGATTAAAATAAATTAAAAGGACAAAAGGGATTAATTAGACTGTTAGATTAGACTGTTTTGAGTTTTCTTTTGGTTTTGTAGTAGGTAGCTACAAAAGAGCAAATGAAATTATTGTTAGGCTACAGAGCTGCTAGAAACTCTTGGATACATTGAATCACTGGACTATATGCAATATGCAGCAAAATAATGTGCAGTTACATTGTATCCTCCACAGGATGTTTTAATTCAGATTCATATCTTACTGTTAATTCTGTCTAAGATACAGCTTGTTTATGCAACATCTTAGCTTAATTTTTAAGCACTCTTCTGAGGAGAAGAGTTTCATAATTTTAGAAACATCTCCACAGTTATTTTACTGCTTAAAATGGCAGGCAGATTTTATGGTGTGAAAATATGAGTATAAACAAAAATATTTTTAGAGATACATTTGCACTGGAAGCTTTAGGTTAACAGATGCACGTATGGAAATACATACAACTTTAAATGTTTATACTTCCCCTTCAGAAGCAGTTCTGATGCACATACACTTTCTTTTGTTAAGCAGCATTTTGCATTGTATGTTTTGAAATTTAAAAATGTTGATTACTGCACCTGTAGCAATATGTTCCTTAAATCTCTGAGGATCTAGTTCCATCAAGAACTAGACACAGTCGTAACAACTGTCTGGAACACAACCATGTAAGCATATTCTCCTTCAGAACTGTTTTAAGTTCTCAAGTTAGCCATTAACTTCCCAATAAAATCTGATATTTTAATTCTCAGCTATATAACAGACTGATTTCTGCCTATGAAATGAGTCCCAAATGACATATTCCATTAAAAAAAAAAAAAAAAAAAAAAAAAAAAAGCTCTGCTATAATTCTTTAGAAATTAGATCTCTGCCCCCAACTCTTCCTTTGGAAAAGTCCTTGCAAAATTATTAGAGAACAAAAAAAAATAACATAATAATTATCATAACTTTCAGGAAGTGTATTTCAAATAGGATTTTTCTCTTTATAGCTTAGTAATGATCAGTATTACCATTTTTTTGTTATTTGCTTCTAGTTTTAAAAATTTAATTCAGCTATAATATGTATTTTCATTATTTCTGGATTTATAAACAGCAAAAGCAATCCATGATGGACAAAGAATACTGTGTTCCTTTTAACTACTTTTCTGTTCTTTTTAGTGACTATTGAGTGCACAGCTCATTAACTTTAAATAAATTTGTTGCTTGTACATATTTGAAAGAACAGGGGAGAAAATAGATCCATGACTACAGTCTCTAGAAACATACTTAATAATATTCAGGGATAAAACTCCAGAATTCCATTTCTATGTGAAATAAAATTCAAAACATAATCTGTATCAGGATAGTGTGGTGCTTCCACACCAGTCGCTAGCTCTACTCCACTATTCCACTCCCTGCCTCCTCCTCCTCAGCAGAACAGGGAAGAAAATGTTATGAAAAGAAAGCACACGTATTGAATGTGCTTAGGAAAAAGAGATTTGGAATAGGAATGTTAATGCAATTTATCATCTATTAATAAAAGACTAGAACAGAAGAAAAAAAACCTATAAACAACTTCCCTCCACCATTCACCCTCTTCTACCTCCTCCCCCTAAGTCATGCAGGGGAACAGGGAACATTCTATAGCGTTTCATCTCTGCAACTCCATCATCTTCTTTTGCTCCAACATGGGCTTCCCACACAGAGCAGTTCATCAAGAACTGCCCCAACATGGGTCTGTACCACAGGGCCTTCTCTCAGGAACAGACTGCTCCAGCACAGGTCCCCCACAGGTGGCAGCTCCCCCAGATCTCCTGCTCCACTACAGGCTCCTCTCCACATGCTTCAACTCCAGCTTTGAGTCTTTCCCACAGGATACAGCCTTCTTCAGGACATTTCTCATTTATACTAATGATGCTTCTGGAAAACTGGAAAATAGACTTTATTTGAATTTATACATAAAATAACATTAGTCCCTATGTCTCTCATTGTTTTGCATACCATACAGAGATCAACATTTGCTAATGCTGATCTGGTTAAAAACAAATAATGCTGTAATCAATCAGCATAGTATTGCCTGAAGTTTTTATTTAATCTTGCAAATAATAGCAGATTAATATCAAGAATGAATCTCTTTTAGTTTCCTGTACAGCTGATTCAAGGATATCACATATCTTTTTGTTCTGCCACATACAACCATGTCATTTTTTCCAAAGGGAAAAAACAGACATGGTGGATGACAAAAACAGAATTTTAATGGGTTTACTACTCAGTTTTATGTTATGCAGTCATCTCACCTAAAACTCAGTTTTCATTATAAAAGGATCCAGCATCTTCAACTCTATATGCTGATGTCATCAAAACACCTTTTCACTATTCTAAAGGCAATATTCAATACAATGCCAGCTCCAGCATTCGTGGAGCCTGATCAAAGTAAATCATACCTTGCAATACAAAGACTCTAAAAATATATCTCTTTGCTCACAGTACTTACTTTCTTGCCATTCAGACACATTTGCAAAGATTTCAAGTACAGTTTACATTGTACATTATGTACTTGGCATGTCAAGCACAGAATGAGTTCTCAGAAATGCATGTATGATTTTGTACAGCATACTTTTCTAATTCATACTTTTCCTATTACCATAGATTTAGGAGAGTTGCAGAGTGTGTTAGAAATCTTTTAATAAAGCATGCTTTTTTGAAAGAGGTTAATGCAGAAAACGCAAGATTTTTGCACGTACATCTATTTTAGTTAAATATAGAAACATTATTTCTGAAAAGAATTTCAGATTGCAAAATTTATAACAGCTAATAACTTGTTATTTCTCATAATATGAGAAGGCCAGAAGAAAGAGGTGATTTAAAATTTATTTTCAAAAAATTAACATCAAATTTCAAACAAAATTAGAACTGCAGTGTAACATAGTAACACAAGCTGTCAATGCATTAAAATGATTTCCACAGCTCCAAGCACAAACACTCTTAGTTCCTACTTACAAGACCATTTTTAATAGAAATAAGTGTTACAAATTATTGTTTAGAAGTATCCTGTGTTTTTAATGCATATGAAAAATATCACAAGATCCTCAAATTTTCATAAAGAATTTACATGACTAACACATCAGTGGGAATAACAGCATCATTTCTTTCCTAAAAGAAAATGGTTTTTACCTTTGATCCAATATAAAGCTGCTTTACCCAGATTATAGATGAAAAGAATAAATTACATTCTGAACTTCCAGTATATTTACTCTTCCAAGTGCAATTATTCTACTGTTATTTAAAGATAACTGTATTGCAGACATTATAACCAATTATGTTGCCCTTTATGTATATCCTAATCAAAATGTAATGCAATTATTTTGTACTGTATTAAAATTATAACAATCACATAAATAAGTGAGATGACAATACTTTGAGGAGGTCAGAGTGATACCAGATGTGATATCTTAAAATTATTACAATTTTGTAGTTCAATAAATAAACCTGTTAACTATATTGCATTCAGAATATTTTACAGTCAAGTATATGTAATTTTTAATTGGAAATGTTTTATTTATGCTTCTGAAAGTTTTATTTACAGGCACAAGTCAGACATATTATTTTATTTCCCAGGTTATTCAGATAAACTTTGAAGAATTTGATTTGGAGATTGGCTATGACACGCTGACAATTGGTGATGGAGGAGAAGTGGGTGATCCAAAAACCGTGCTTCAAGTGTAAGTCTTCTGCATTTAAAATTCATATGCTTTACAGAATATCATTAATGTAATTTTTAATGAAAGCAAATAGTGATAACATCCAGGTGAATCCCAACAAAAGTTACTTTTACCAACCTTCTGAAACGTCATTGAAGATGATAGTTTAAGTATATTGTTACATGTTTAGTGCTTTAAAGTTAGAAAGAGATTAGACAAATCACAGAAAAGGAAGAGGTAAACTAATGTCAGAATTCTTAAAAAAGATACAGCGTACATTTGTGCTTTTATCTACATTTCTCTATATATGTATAAACTCTTAACGGCTATTGCACTTTCTTTATATAGGTCAGTTCTCACATTAATTTGTGATAAAGATAATAATAGAAAATAACACCTAGGTAGCTTGCAGAAAGGTAAAGGGGCAACTTCTTGAATCTCCTAACAAGACTCGTATGACAAAAGTAGTAGCATAGGATGCTTATGAGGGCTTGTTGACTGTTGTAAATAAGATCAAAATGAGTTAGGGTGGTGAAGAAAATTATAAAAATATATTACCTAAACTACTTATAAGTCAGATTGCACTCAGTTTCACATATACATATTTTTAACCATCCCATAACATTCTTCAAGAATGTGTAAGTCCTGTGTATAATCAACAAATATACAGAGCGATTAGGCTGGCATTTACAGACCATATAGCTAGAAATAAAAAGGCGGAGAAAGATAATTGAAAATAAATGCTCACCCAATCTGCCTTCCTTTAGTTTAAAACCACTCCTTATCCTATCATTATCTACCCATGTAAAAGTTGATTTTCCTCAGGTTTATAAACTCCCTTTAAATACTGGAAGGCTTCAATGAGGTCTTGACCATAGCCTTCTCTTTTCCAGGCTGAACAAGCCCAGTTCCTTTAGCTTATCTTCACTGGGGAGGTGTTCCACCCCTTGGATCATCTACTTGGCCTTCTTCTGGACTCTCTCCAAAAGCCTTTCTTGCACTGGGGGCCCCAGACTTGGACACTGTACATCTGAGGCCTCATGAGGGCACAGTAGAGGGGGGCAATCATTTCCTCATGCTGCTGGCCACTTCTCTTCTGATGGAACCCAAGTTATCACTGGCTTTCTGGGCTGCAAGTACACATTGCTGGCTCACATACCTTGGCTTAATTCCATCTTCTGAAAGTCCAGACAGCATCTCTGCATTCTTACCAGATGACACATCTTTGCTTCCACTGTCCATACTTGCCCCTTTTATTCCCCTCTGTTTGACCTGCAGGTTCATGCCAAGCCATACCAGTTTCCTGCTTCTCCTGCCTGCTTTCTTATTTTGAGAGCTGGAGAGCTCTTGCACTTTCAGAAATCCATCCTTAAAGAGCAGACAGTTTTGTTCCACCCCTCTGTTTCTAAGGACTTGTTCCCAGGAGGTCTTGTTCAACAACATCTTAAACAACCTGAAATTTACTGTCTTGAAGGTCAGGATCCTGACTCCACTCTTTGCCAGGCACGTGTTCCTCAAGATCATGAACTCAATGAGAGCATGGTCACTGAAGCCCAGATTACTTCCAATCTTAATATCTTTAATGATCTCTGCACCAGGCTCAACAGAGCTTCACTTCTAGACAGTCTATCTACTATCTAAACCAGAAAGTTATCATCCACAGACTCCAGGATTCTCCTGGATTACTCATACCTCACTGAGTTGTCTTACCAGTGAATATTCACATGGTTGAAATTCCTCCATCGGAATGAGAGCCTGTGAAACTTCTTGTTGCTAATGTTAGAAGACGTCATCAACAGGCTCCTCTTGATCAGGTGGTTTGTAGAAGACCCCACCACCAGCTGTCCTTTATTGGTCCCATCCCAAATTTTAACACACATTTTCTGCCTTTTCTTGACTGTTTCTCAGAACAAGTATCCCCCAGTCTATCTGCTTCCTAACAAAGATGGTAACTTTCCTGCCCCTTCTACCTTGCCTATCCCTTCTAAAGAGTTTATAGCCCTCAATGGTGGTGTTCCAGTCATGTGAATCCTCCCACCATATTCCTGTGATGGCAATAAGATCAAAGTTTTCCAAGGGCACCATGGTTTCCAGCTCCCTTTGTTTATTTTCCATGCTGCGTGTGTGTTGATACAGAGGCACTGCAGCTGAGCTCCCAGACACGCTGATTTCCTCCCATAGACCTCTTGGGCAAATCTCTGTTTTTTCCCTACTGCTTTCTAGAGTGACAACATTCCCTCTGTCATTCAACAGTACACTCCCTTCTGCCAGCAGCTCTAATTTCCTCACAGTGAGCCCACCCAATTTGCTCCCTCTCCTGGCTGGTCCCAGTACAGGGCTGTTTGTCTGCTCATGCAACCATGTGATATCAGGCATCAATTCCCCTCTTTGACTGCTGAATGTATCTCAGCCTGGCTACCTCCTCTCTCAGCCTGGTCAGCTGCCCAAGATCATCCATTTGGGCTCATCTGCACCCATGTCACCCTCACCTGATGTTGTCCCATGGGTGGATTCCAGATTCCAGAGCTCCCAGAATTACAAGTCTGGGCGGCCTTGTGGGTTCCCCCACCTGCATTTCTGTTTATGCCTGCACCATGTTGGTAGTAACAGAGAGCTTTCCTGGGATGAGAAGAGCAGCGCATGCTGCTTCCCTCAACTCGCCTGCCTTGCATGAACTGTCTGTGCAAACTGCTGTGCCCTGCCCTTCTGCTATTGCCATACCCTGTTTGCCCATCCTGTTTGCCCCACTCCTGGATCACTGCACTGCTTGCTAGCTGCTTATCTACGTGCAGGAGATGATCCCTCTGCTCTGTCTGGCTCTGCCAGGTGACTAAAAGAAAAGGCATTTTTAGTGCTTGCTTTTTAAACAAAGATTTTTGCAAGATGGAGTTATATAATGTGTAAGTGGGAAAGAAGGAAAAGTTAGTAGCTCCTCCTCATAAAACAGTCACAGCACCTTTTCTGAATGGAATTCTGCCTTTCAGCGGCTTACACTGACAGTTGCTGCAGGTGTGTCTTTATGTAAAATGCAACCAGACTCAACTCCTGCATGCACATTCAGAACACTGAGTGCACAAGGCAAGAAATTCATTTTTATTCTTTTTTTACTGTATTGGGCATCTACAAGTATTCTGTCTCTTGTATTATATCATTTTAATCAGATAGAAAGGAGTAACCTCAAGTGGAATGTATGTCACTAGTATGTGGAAAAGACAGTCTTGGAGTCCTACACAGGAAGATGAAAATCACATTGCTGAGCATGTGGCTACTGTTAAACTGTTTAAAAGGAAAGTGTCATAATTGTATCTATCAGTTTATGTTGTTGAAAGTTCTCACTGCTCAGCTTTTGAAAGGGAAGATGTAAGAAAATGCATCTAGGAGAGAAGCCCTCTCAGTAATCATTCCCAATAGTAGAATACTCATAAACCCCAGGAGAAAAGAGAAGATAATTCATAACTGCAGGATTTCATTATTATCTAAGCTTAAATAACTCCCTTCATATAATATTATCTTATCTGGATCCTGCTGATGACCCTTAAAATCTCTCCAAATCTCCCTAAGTCTGAAAACTGAAGTCCAAATTTTCTCATTTTATTAAAAGAAATTTCATTACTTGAAAGTTTGTCACTGTATGTTATAAACACCCCTTTTCTGTTCAAGCTGTATCTACTTAGATGTCTGTCTCATAATCTGGCACCTGTCTTGGAGAAAGTTGTTCTTTTATTGTGAAGTTTCTCCACTTATTGGCAACTCAGCTGAAGCCTATAGGAATTTGTAGATGATAAGAAACTACATTTCAAATATATTTCAAAATATGCGATTTAAAATACTGAAGTAAAAGTGATAAATTATTTCTGTACTTTGTTAATTAATTTCAAAAATGCATTTATAGATTTTTTTTCCTCCAGTGTACTATTTCACTGAGAAAGTAGGGCATCTGAAAACTTTGTGCATTAAAACACATATGTATTTTTTTTACAATCCACTTCAGAAATCATAAAAATTGTTTTAGCTTTTTATTATAGGAATTATTCTCTCTGAAAAAGCAAGGAGATCAATAATCCTAGTAGTTTTAATATTCCTGAAATCTACTGTCAGTCATCGATAACCATTACAAAACTTATATCAGTGTTGTTTCTGAGTAATATCCTGTTAATTTTTTAATTTGGCAAAGTCTGAAATCAATGAGGACACTTTCCTTTAGTGCAGGAATGTGCAGTCTGTACATTATTTTGGCCAGGCAGTTAGTTGTTCAGTTCTGGCAAGAGTTTTTGTGGTAGCTCCATCTGTGAACACAGATGTGGAGATTTGACAAGAATTTCTCCTCCAACAGAGTATTTTATAAGGAAACAAGCTGAAAGAAAGACCAGAGAGAAGAGCTAAAGTTAACTGCAGGATATATTTAAATAGTCCATTTTAAGTTTCAGCTTTAAGAAAATGATTAGAACTGAAAAAAAAGAAACAATTTTCACTCTTAAACAGTCAGCTTGTGATCCATTTTAGAGGAATGGAAAATATCGTGCTACTTTCCAACATTCTGTTTTAACTGATAAACTTTTACTACATTTTAAGACAAAATTTTTGGAAAAACAAATCCATATAATATAAAACTAGAGAATAATTTTTACTATCATACATTTAATTTAACAAATAGAATACACATCTAGGATTACACTATTTTTTTTTAACTTTTGTAATAATATGACAAGTTAAAAAAAGAGAAATTAAGTGTAACTAGATTTTTTTTTTTTTTTTAATCAATTAATGTCATTGACCAATGGCAGGTTTTTAAGTTCTAACAACTAGCATTTTGTTAATGAAGGAATGAATGCCAGGTGAATCTGATATAGGCCTCCATCTTTTGTTGTGGTAGAGGTAATGAGGGGTAGAAGAGTTACAAGGAAGCTGGACGGCTTTGTAATAGTATTGTTATTTAAGAATAGCGTCTTAATCGTGAATGTAGGATATGTGTGTTCTGAAATAGGGTAGCTGTGTGCTAAATAATATAATATAGTATCTCTTCATGGGCTTTTACTGCTGCTTAATATTCCTGTAAGAATCTGAGTTGTCCCAGAAAAGATTCAGAGAAGGGAAGATGCATATGATTGAAGGTAACATGGAGTATTTTGATACATCCTATGTTGCAGTCATTGGAACCTTGAGAGATATATTGGCTAAGTTAGCATGAGCTGGCCATGTTGAGTTTAAAAGAAAAAAGAAAATCTAAAAATAGTTTACAAGTTAGCAGTTATTTAAACTCCTTTATTAGGTCTGAATTGGTATATAACACCTAGAAAAAAAATGAAGAATAAATTTGATTATCTGACACTGCATTGAAGTTAAAGTTTTTTTCTGAATGACAATTAGTGCTTAACATACTTTTTATTGTAATTGTACTTCGTAACTTAGATACAGTAGTAGTCCTTCAAGACTGTCATTAAGGTTTTCTTTTTGTCTTTTTTTCTTTTTGTCTTTTGTATTTCCTAAAGTTGATAATTTACCTATTTATTTATTTTAAGTTTAATCATTCGCTGGGTTTCTTTTTCTATCTGTAGGCTAACGGGAAGTTTTGTACCAGACTTAATTGTAAGCATGAGCAATCAGATGTGGTTGCATCTTCAGACGGATGAAAGTGTGGGATCAGTTGGTTTTAAGATTAATTACAAAGGTAAGTATATATTTTTGGAAGAAAATTTATAATTAATGTCAAGATTATGTTAATATTATAATATGCTATTCTTTTATATTTTCATTCTTTTCCTAATTCTTTTGATTTTAAAAACAATGAGAATTAAATAGAGTAGAAAAATACACAAAAAATACTTTTTCTCTTTAAAAGTCTTATGATATATAAGATTTCATATTTTCTAGTAAGTGCATCCTCATAATAACTAAATTTTTGTCATTTAGTTATTTTTTGTTATTGTTTGTATTTTAGAAAAAAATGTGATTATTTACTGTTAGTTGAGCAAAGAAAGCACATTCTTCTTGCATGTGTTTGAAAATTAATAATGACTGCTACAATAGGAAAAAAAAAGAATTGAAGAATTCAAAAAAAGAATTAATTAAGAATTGAAATTAGTTATGAGTTTGGGGTGAAGACAAAGCGTAACTAACCTAACAGTACTGTTTTTTTTATTGTTAAATAGTTGTTTGATGCTTTTGAAGTGCATAATTTTCTTATATTATGAATGGAAATCTTAAGATAGCATATGTATATATTTCTGAATTATTCTAGAACAACTATAGTGTTTTTATACTATCTTTGACAGAGTTGCATGAGTTTCTTGAAACAAATTTTAAAGTTAATTGTCCTTGCCTGCTGACAAGACATTATGATAGCTATTAATCAAAGTAACAAAGAGAAAAAGCAGAAGTTAATCCAGCAAATATATGCATTAGAAGTTAACTGTATATTGTATTTTTAAGTTATTTATCATACAAAGGGAAGATAGGTAAGAGAAATATTTTAGTTATTGCAAGGGAAAAGTTATATAAACAAAATTAATTCAACAGTAATTTAGAAAACAAGGACTGAGGTACATAGTTCCTGTATAATTGCAAAAGAGGAATGAAATGATGAAAAGTAATAGGTTCAGAAACTAGGAAAGAACTGTACCTATCAAAAGCATGAGAGAAACCCCAGAACATATTTTTAGAGTGACAGATAGAATGGATAGGCTTATTGAGGGTCAACTTCTACCAAATGAGTTGCCATTTCTTTATGTCTTCAACTTCTTTTGGCTGTCAAAGTATATTGCTGATAATGTGACAAACTGTGAAACACAACAACGTGGGAAAGGAAGCTTTTTGTATTTGAAATTAATTTGCACAGCCCAATACTTGCTTCTTTCATGTGTTTTTATTTGAGAGTTCCTGAAAGAATTCTAGTTTTTAAGGGGCAGATTATTGTTTAAAAATGTACCACTCTGTCTTATTTTATTTGTGAGTTGTGTTTATTTTTAGAATTCTTAGAGTCTGTCTAGGTCTCTCTGTATGGCATAATGGCCCCCAAGTATTGATTGCACCACACTGCTTGGTGTCACCTTCAAACTCACTGAGGGTTCATTTGATCCTGCTGTCAGTGTCACTGGTGGAGATGTTTAAAGAACATTGGTAGAAGTACTGACTCCCTGAGAGCCATGACTTATTATTGAACTTCATTCAGATATTGAGCTATTGACCACTGTTCTCTGTGTATGATCTTGATACAAATTCATTATCCTCTGCATGGTCCACCCATCAGCTGATCTTTTGTTTAGGTCTCATTTGATTCCTCTGATGAACAGGAAATTATCAGCTCAGGCAGGGCTGGGAGGATGAATAAGAAAATGCGTATTTAACCATAAGAGCAGTCTAGTTCTGTTGGATTGTTGTATCCTCATGTTCTGAGCAGTGATTCTACCAAAAGAATTCTGCTAAGATTCACAGTAATGTAAAAAATGTCTGTCCTTAATGAATATGAATGATTTTAAACCTTTGATGTCTCATAATTAGTTCAGGTACTCAGATATGGATATCACTATCTATTTATAAAGCCTAAGTTCCTTATAATTTTTTGTCTAACATCACTAGCCAATAGATGTGTCAAAACTATAACACAACTTCTTTTATACCTGATTCAATTTTTTCTTTAAAGTTTTATTCACAAGTGTTGTAATTCAATCTCATTCCTGTTTTGCATCTCTTGAATATATTAAACAAAATAACATCCAGTACATACACCCAGGACACATTCCTGCTTAAGTTTTTTTTTTTGCCAGCATTCTTTATTTTACTCTCTAATCTTTCTGCTTGATGGCTCACAACTTTCTCACTGCAAGCATTTTCAGTTGAGACACTATATGTCGGTATTATCTGAACATTTTATTAAACTATTTCAGAGCACTGGGCTCTGAAGGAAGTATAAGTGTTCCTATTTATCATTCTTATGTTGTTTGGATGTATGTGATGCTGAATAGAGTCTTACTAAATATTTATTTATCTAAGTGTTACATATGGAAAAGAGAGCATGTAACTACACAATTATACTTCTCTGGAATACTGGAATACAGTTTGTGTTACAGAGGTTTCTTAAGTCAAGTCTACTTACTATCATTAAAGCTTCAGAAAATGAAAGTGTGGGCACCATCTAATAAATAAATGACATTTGCTTTAATAGTATGGTCCACTGTTTCCTACTTTAATAGTGTATTTAAAAATCTAAAAGCTAAAATGGTATGTAGGCCTTAGGCATAATTTTTCTCAAAATAAAAATGCTTCTGAAATAGAACCACCAAAAAAAGTTATCTGCAACCTTCAAGGCATCTTTCTGACAACTTCGTGCAAATCAAATCACTTGGTCTTGTGTGACATATATACAGCAATGTATAATGTGCCAAGTCAATTAAATCAGTAATTGTCTGGTTTTGAGAAAGACAGATGGTGGGTCAAATTTTAATCACTTTCAACAATTTTACACTTCACAGCTATGGGTGATATATTTCCCAGTGATATATAATCCCAGTGGAGGTTTTAAGAAAGGTAGCCAATATCTTTTTCAAAGTACTTTTATTAGTACTTTTTTCTTATGTATTTCTTTTTTGGGGCATTTAAAGTTGTACAGTTTTTTCTTATTTTGGAATGATTTGCTCTATACGCTTTCTTTTTTCTATTTTACTTATCTGAAATGTTATTTTGGGCTAGAAATTAATCATATTAAGATGTATAGTAGAGATGGGAAATCTATCAATTTGGATCACTTCAGTAGTGTATCAAGAGAAGTAATCTTTATTGGCTTTTATGTTATCATTTTACTCAACTGGCTGTTAATAGAATCACAGAATGTTTTGGATTGGAAGGAACCTTAAAGATCGTCTCATTCCAACCTTCCTGCAATGGCCAGAGTCAGTTCCCTCAGTGTCCCATCCAACCTGGCCTTGAGCTGTACCAGGTATTGAGTTATCCACAATTTCTATGGGCAATCTGCTTCAGTGACTTACCACCCTCAAAGTAAAGAATAACTAATATCTAACCTAAATCTCTTCTAATTTAAAGCAATTAGTGCTTTTCCTGTCGATACACACCTCTTTATAGTGTTCCTCCCCGTCTTTCTTTTAGGCCATTTTTTAAGTACTGGAAGGCCACAATGAAGTCTCTCAGAGCCTTCTCTTCTCTAGACTGAGCAAACTCTCCTCTCTCAGCACATCTTCATAGGGGAGGTACTCCATTCCTCTAATCATCTGTGTGGTCCTCCTCTGGACTTGCTTGCTGTAACTTTCCTATGCTGTATGCCCCAGAGCTGAATGCAGAAATACTGTTACCTGGATTATTATTTTTTTTCCCCATGATTTCTCCAGCTTCTTTAGTTCCTGTTTCATTCCTTTTACAGTAGCCTAATGAAAGCTATAGTTCAGCATGTGAACTGTGATTAAAATGAGCAAAATACTGTTATTTTTTTTAATTTGTTTTCTCTAGTAACAATTACTTTTCTCTCTGCTTTCTATATGATGCTTAGTCACATGAACCTTCTATTTGCAGTGATTTTTCTTCAAAATCATGAAAAATTAAGCAGAAATGTTAATGGAGCATTTTGTCTTTGTCTCTTCCATGAATATTTTTCATTCTGTTTTCCTACAACTGGATCAAAGGTGTTACAAAAATGCAGCAATTTCTCCATTTTTAATAAGTCAACTTAAAATATTTTTTATAACATCTTTGTTCTAAAGTGTGATTTTTTTTTTTTATTTTTTTTATTTATTTTTTTTTTTCTCAACAGTAAGAGAAAAATCTTGGCCAGAATCTTAAATAAAGAAATGAAGTTGTCTCAGGAAACAAATAGCCCCGTTTGCCTAAACATTTTGAAAGATAGGATTTACTGTCACCTAGGAATTATTTTTTTGATCAGATTAAAGCTGTTTGGATTTGTCCCCATGGATGATCTGGTCAGTGTTACTAATTTTTTTTCTCAATCTGTAATATAGCCAAGATAAATACATTTAGATCTACTACTGTTTTTAGTTATCTGTGAATTGGATCATCTGTTTACAAAGATATTTTACCAAATTTCCATTAGTTGCAATAATTTTGGAAAAGCATTGTTTAATCATAATAAGGATGTTTTCTTTTTATTTAATGGTGCGTTTATTAGTTGTATTTTATTATTATTATTATTATTATTTTTTACTTACTTCAGCAAAGTGATCAATGCTACTCTGATGTTTTCACACTGATAAGCATATTACCTAAACTCATCCAGGTAACTTTATTACTACCCATACTCAAAAATCCAGGGGGAGAAGATACGATGAATAAAGCTCATGGGTTCAGATAAGGACACAATGACCACTCAGCAATTAATGTCATGAATAATACAGACACAGTATAAGGGAGGTTAATTTGTCACTTGTTCATAACAGACTAGAGCAGTAAGAACTAAGAGCAACCTAAAAACAACTTCCCCTCATTCACCTTCTTCTACCTTCTTGGCCTGAGTGGCCATCAGTGCATAATGCTCTGTCATCTGCAGCTATTTCATGATCATTCTTCCCTATTTTCAATGTGGTTCTGAAATATGAGATGCAGTTGTTCACAAAGTGATACAAGATGGTTTTCCTGTAGGCTGCAGCTCTTCAGGAGCTGCTCCAGTTTGGGTCTATACCATTATGTCCATTCTCAAGGAGCACATTGATCTTGCACGTGTCCCTATGGGTGCTCCACTGTGGGTTCTACAGTCTGAGCTACATCTCTGACCTGGGAGCTGTTTCTGTGGGGGCTGTCCATTGGCTGTGGCTTCTGCTAGGCCAAATCTACGTATGTGGGCTAATCTATCTATGTGGGCTCCTCCATGACTGTATATGGAGGTCTGCTGCACGTGGTATTTTATGCCCTGCAGGGTGGCAACATTCTCCACCATGTGCTGCTCCATAGGCTTCATAGGAACTTCTGCTGTATGTCTGAAGCACATTGTACCCTCCTTCTGCACTGACTCCAGTGTCTTTCGTAATTGTCTCTCTCTGCATCTGCAGTGATCTTGACCAGTGATGGAACCTGAGGGAATGGCATTAAGCTCCTTTAAGGGAAGTTCAGGATGTGTATTGGGAAAACTTTCTTCACAGTGAGGGTAACATAACAATGGAGTAGACTGCCAAGAGAGATTGTGGGGTTTCCTTCTCTGGAGACATTCACAACTTGCCTGGATGCATTCTTGTGTCTCCCTGCTCTGACAGGGGGATTGGACTAGATGATCTTTCGAGGTTGCTTCCAATCCCTAACATTCTGTGATTCTGTGAAAAGATTCTTTAATAGGAAGATATTCAGCTGCTGGAATGTTTTCTCCAGGGCAGTGGTCATGGCACCCAACCTTATTCGGTAATATTTTCAGACATATGGCTTTAATTTTGATGGTCAAATGTGAAGATGTGTGTTGAAATTGATGATCCTTGCAAGTCCATTCCAACTCAGGGTTTTCTGTGATTTTATGATACATTTTCTCACTCACAGCTGCTGTTGTGCAATGTTGTTTACTCTTTCTTTAAATCTGCTCTCACAGAAGTGCAACCAAAGTCACTCAGAGCTCAGCTCTAGGCTGCAACAGGTCCTTGTTGGAGCCTACTAGAACATGTTCTTTTCTGGCATGGGGTATCTTCTGGGCTCTTCTCACATAGGGTACTCCTGCAGCTCTCCGCTACCAAAACCTTGTCTCATAAGCTTAGTAGACGAACATAAATATTCTTTCTTGATGCAGAGCTATTAGAATAATAGAGTTGGCCTCTGGCTTCCCCTGACACAGAGGGAAGACTGTGAAGACTTCATCAATTTTAGCACTGCATTTTGAGACAAGTTGAATACGAGGCTAGACCCATAGGATCATGGATCAAAATCTCTCCCCATCTTCCTTGTAGACCCCTTTTAAATACAGGAAGGCCTCAGTGAGATCTTCCCAGAGCCTTGTTTCTCTAGATTGAACCTCACCTCTCCCAGCCTGTCTTCACAGGGGAGATGCTCCATCCCTCTGATCATCCTTATGGCCGTCCTCTGGACTCTATCCAACAGATCCATATGTCTTTATTTGTCTTTTTTTTGTTTGTTTGTTTTAATGTTGAGGACCCCAGTGATGGTTGCCGTACTCCAGGTACTGTCTCATGAGAGTGGAGAGGGAGATTTACCTCCCCTGACCTTCTAGATACAATTCTGTTGATGCAGCTGGCTTGCAACCATAAAATACCAGCTCATGCTGAGTTTTCCATTGATCAAAATCCCCAAGTCCTTTACTTCAGGACTACTCTCTATCCATTCTCTGCCTAGTCTGTATTTGTGCTGGAGATTACCCAGCAAGGCCTTGCACCTGGCCTTGTTGAACGTGAGTTTTGTACAGATCTTATTCTCAATCCTGTTAAATATCCTCTGAATTGCATCCCTTCTTTCCAGCATAGTGAGCATACCACACAGCTTAATGTTATCCACGAACTAGCACGTGTCAGTGTACTCTAAATGGATTGGATAACTGAATTCTGCCCATTGTGGAAGGCCAACTCTTACTGGCTAAAATCATTCTGAATTTAAATGGGACTCCATAAAGGGAGATTCAGTCCTATTATAGTAAAATTTCACAATTCAAATGACTAAGTATACCATTTCATTCACATAAGTAAATATCACAGTGATTTTAAACTTATCAACATCACAAGCTAAGGTTACAGTAGTTTAGTGGCACTAACATAGGTATATACTTTATCCCTATAAAGTATTAAAAGAGATGATGTCTGAATTGCTAGCAGCCTGCAACATAAGTTGTAGATAAGAATTTTAAATAGGCCATACCTGATAACTTTTTAGCTTTCTCATACCTTTGCAATCATTACTACTTCCTGTTTTTGATAAAAATATTGGATGAAGTTAGGCTCGTAGAAGAACGTGTAAAAAGAACAAAGATTTGTTTTATCCTAATGACATTCCTTTGCAGCACTTACTGGAGGTTGGTCTGATACTTAAATGAGCATACGCGTATGTAACTGAATAACTGTTTTAAAAGCAAGACAAATTAATAGTTAAATAAGTCATGAGGAAAACACTTGTATGTATGGGATTTGTAGTGGGAGTGACTGTGTGCTCATTCTCTTAAAATCTCAGTGTTTCTAAGATAGCAAATACCATTATCTTGTTTTAAATACTTACATCTAGAAAATGTGGTTTGAATGTAATTAATATTGTACATTGTTACAGAGTCCATAATTACATCTTTAAGGTGCAAGTGACATCTTCCTTGTAGTGAAGAACTAACTGATATACCTAGTAATAAAATCAGAGTTGTTTATATAAAAAAAGGAAATTGTGAACCAGAGACAGGTTTAGTCTCTGAAGACTTATATCTTATTTTGGCATGTGTGGTTGATGGCATTTGAGATAATCACTAACACTAGTCTCTGTGGTCTCTTTCCATTGTGTTGGGATTAGTATTCCTCCAGAAGCTGTTTAACATATCTATCATTCGATCTGTGCTGCAGTAATTCATTTTCAAAACTATTAATGAAACATGATATGATGGACGCAGAGAAGTTTAGCTAATATGAAGTGGATTGCATTCAAGAACTGTGTGGTTAGAGATTATTTTAGAGGGAGGTGGGGAAAGATAATGGAGGATGGCTGCCTTTTTGAAAAGTCAATTCTTCAAAAAATTAGGAAGTGTCAAAATGTAAATTGCTTATGAAAGTGTAATTCTACCTCTATATGCACATCCATTATCATATAGTCTTTAATTACACAGTCACCCAGTATTTCCCCTAGGCTCCCTGCCTCATTTGTTGCATAGGATGAATGATGCCTCTGAAATGTAGCAGCTGTTTAATATTTTTAACCTCATCATTCAAGTGTTGGCTTCTGCCTTATATACTGCACACTCTTTAAAGCCTTCAATATATATGCAATTACTCCATCTTGTTACTCAGTCATAAATATAATTTGATTTTCTAATCATACCAAAGATAGTAATATATTTATTTCTACTTGAAGAAAAAAAAAAAACAAAAAAAAACCACATCATCATTATCCTAGTACTATATATGAAGAAAATGGAAGAAGGAAAGAACTGAAATTATTCAAGACAGTGCAAAACTACTGTTGGAAATTCTTACTTCATGATACAAAACTCGGGTTTTAATGCTGCTAACCAGACAATTTTTGTCTATCATAGAATTATCATTGAATTTTTTGGGTTGAATGGGACCTAATGATCACTTAGTTCCAACTGCTGTGCAGGGTTACGACCCGCTCCATCAGATTGCCCAGGACCCCATCCATCCTGGCCTTGGACAGTTCCATGGATGGGACATTCACAGCTTTTCTTGAGGTGCTTCACTACCCTCTAAGTAAATAATTTCTTCCTGACATCTAGTCTAAGTCTCCCTCCTTTTAGTTCCAAACCATTCTCCCTTGGCCTATTACCACTTGACTGTGTAAATGTCAGTCTTTTTGTTTGTTTGTTTTTTGTTTTTTAATTTCCTTTAAATACTGAAAAGCTGTGATGAGATCTCTCCAGAGCCTTTTCTTCTCCAGGCTGAACAAACTTAACTCCTTCAGCCTGTCTTAACAGGAGAGATGTTCCAGCCCCCTGATAATCTTTGTGGCCTTCCTTCAGACCTACTCCAGCAGCCCTATTTCCTTCTTGTGCCAGGGCCCCCTGACCTGGGTGCAGTACTCCAGATTGAGCCTCACAAGGTTAGATTAGTGGGGGAAAATCACTTTCTGGCCACCCCACTTTTGATAAAACTCAGAATACCGTTGGCTTTACAGGCTGCGTGCACACAGTGATTGTTTGTGTCAAGTTCTTCATCCACCAGGACCTCTAAGTCCTTCGTTACAGGGCTGCTCTCAGTTAGTTCTTCTCCCAGTCTATACGTATGTCTGGGATTGCCCCAACCCTACTGCAGTACCTTGCGCTTGGCCTTGTTGAACCTCATCAGGTTCACACAGTTCCACTTTGTACATTTGTCCAGGTCCTTTTGGATGGCAACACTTCCTTCTCTTTTATCAATTTTTTAGTGTCATACTTGCTAAGGGTGCTCTCAATCACAGTCTTTGTCATTAAGGATCATTGGTCCCAGGATGGAACCCTGAGAGTTGACACTCATTGCAAGCTTCCATCAGGCAATAAAGCCCATAATTACAACTCTCTGTCTGTGGTCGTCTAGCTGATTTCTTATACATAGAACTGCCTTCCCTTCAAATACATATCTCTCCAATTAAGATATAAGGATGTTGAATGGAAGCAGGACCAAGAGTGTGTAGATTTCCAGATAGATGACATTGGTTGGTCTTACCTTGTTGACTGTTGCTGTCACTACATCATAGAAGATCATCACCTTTCTCAGGCACTGTTTCCCATTGCTGAAGCCCTACTGGCTGTCTCGGATCACCTCCTTGTTTTGCATATGCCTTAACATTTCTTCCAGGGGGATCTGTTTCATGATCCCTAGACATACAAGTGAGGCTCACAGTCTAGTGCCGTGAGTCTTTCTTTCTGCTTTCTGTTGAACTACTGCATCTCTTATTTATTTCCTGGTATTTCTGATTGCTTGCACTTTTAGTTGTCAGATACCTGGATCTATACCTATATTTATAGATGTTCCAGAAGAGAAATTCACACAGGAAGTGGCCAAATGTTACAATTCTGATTTTCTTTCTCTATAGGCCAGTGTCTTAATTATTATAATTCATCTAATGAGGCTAACTTATGTAACACTTTGCAAACTGATTTTTTTTGTATTTTTCTCAGCACATTTTTAACTGTGACATTATGCTTGTCTCCAGGTGTCTCAGACGAGATTTTATATAACTTCCTCTTGTGTCAGTAGAGTCTCAAAAATTGGCATATCAAGCTGATTTATAAACACTAAATTTTTTTAAACTAGAGTAACTGACAGAAATAGAACTACTTTTAACCTTAAAAACACTATTTTAGCAACTCCTATTAACAATAACCATTTCTGACTCATTTTTGTTAAACATCAATTTGACAGTAGACTGATCTCCTTGCCTAGCAGTACTCTTTAAGGACAAATGAATTAGATTTCTGCATCTGTGCATTCAGGTATCAGTCAGTTTGTCTTATATCCTAATTTTTCAAAATGAGCTATTGTGCACTGCGTAAGAAATCTTTTTTTCCATATATTTAACAGCTTATTGTTTGGACGTTAGATTTAGGGCAAGAAATAATTGAAGGAGGAGAGGGATTCCATTTCAGGTTCAAACAGTTAAGCAAGGAAATAACAAGTTTCTATGAGCTTCTAAGAAAAATTATACAACAGGGTTTTCACTCAGCTAACCGTGTAAGCTAGCAAGTTCACCTGTTCATAGTAAGGAAGGTTGCCATGGTTTAACTCAGCAGGTGGCTCAGCACCACACAGTCATTTGCTCGCACCTCCCCTCTTCCCAGTAGGATGGGGGAGAAAATTAAAAAAAAAAAAAATTAAAAAGCAAACGAGAAACAAACAAACAAAAAACAACAAAAAGACTCAAAACTTGTGGTTGAGACAAAACTATTTACTAATATAAAGGAAAAGTATAACAGTTATGACTATATATATGTATATGAATCTATATGACAAGTGATGAACAAGCAATTGCTCACCACCCACTGACTAATGCCCAATTAGCCCCGCAGTGAGCAGAAGACTCTGAACTCTCACTCCCTTGAGAATTCTCCTTCTGCATGATGTCATATAGCATGGAGTATCCATTTGGCCAGTTTACATCAGCTGTCCTGACTCTGTCTCCTCCCTGCCCTTCATTAATATGAGCTGAGAAACTGGAATGTCCTTGACTGTGTGCAACATGCAACACTGCATAGCAATGACTATAAGCACTAGTGTATTATCAGCATCATTTTTCCCCTAGAATGGAAACATATCAATGAGCAAGTGCCAATAAATGACAAACAAATTTCACCATAGTTAAATTCTAAATGGTTTGTTTGGTTGGGGAAGGAAAAAAAAATAGAAAGTCATGTAAAAGTATTCATGAGGAACAGAAGAAAAAAATCATTCTCTGAAAGATTGTTAGGGCACTGGAACAGGCTGCCTGGGTATGTGGGAGAGTCACCATCCCTGGAGGTGTTCAAGTAACATTTACAATACAATTCTACAATAAGTGTTAGAAGCAAGATATTGGTGCTGAACAATTGTTCCATGAAAACGTCAGAACATTGTTTGGTAGTAGTCAAAAGAGCACCTGATAAGACATGTTTGGAATGGAACAGAGAACACTAGTATTTTAAACCCATAGTTCATCTTTAGTTGAATACACTTGCAACTCTAGAGTGTGCTTAGGGAAACCTAATGAGATCAACTTTTTACCAGTAAGCTAGGATTGTGTAGCAGACAAAATAGCATAAAGGGATTCATGTTTGTGAATAGCATATGCTTTACCATTTAACCACCTACTCATTAAGAGAATGTATGTAGCTGTAGTATTTGAGACACATTCTGTCTATATACAAGCAACAAAAGGTGGCCAGGCATATTTCATAAGTAGAGTATTACACCATACTTTCTCAGTCTATGTATTTTCCTCATTGCTATTACTCAGCCTCTTTACAAGAAATTTAGAATTGTATACTGCATTATGTAGAATGTGCATAGTAATACAGGTTTTCCTGTTTACTCTGTGCTTTTCTAATCTACCTGTTGTTTTGTGTTTTTCTTGCTTCAATATTCTGTATCTAGCTTTTTGAACCCTGTTTACAATTTTTTCCTGGGTTGAATACAGTTCAATTTCTGTTATAATTCAGGATGATAAATACTGCTTCTACTGTTGTTACTTCAGACTTACTAACTATGTACATGGCCTTTTATAATGTGATATCTGTAGTATGTAGTCTTTAGACCAAGACATAATTGTGAGGGTTTCTTCACAGAAGTCTATCTATTAAACACCGGACAAAGGCATAGTACCACGGATCAGTGCAAACTGAAAGGTTAATTAACGGTTATGAAAAACTCTGTAGACTGTGTTAAGTCTTAAAAAGCCAGTCTGATTTGAGTCAACCCAGAAGAATGAAACATTGATCTTATTTTGTATTGTTGTTCTCTATTATACTTCTATTATAATAATACAATGAGTTTTTTATATTACAAGCTGCATAATCTATCAGTAAGATTCAATATAGTACTACATGGGAGAGGAGTGAGGAGAACACAAGGGAGAAAACGTCATGAAAAATATCTGATGTACTTCTATACTTTGTCAGATGAGTATGTTCAGTGACCTGCAGATAGTGTAGAACATATAGTTTAAAAAGTCATTAAATCATCAGATAAATAACTTTATAATTTAGAATCTAAACTGTGCATCCAGCCATTAATTATTTTAATCTTTAAGTCATTTACTATTAAATTGCAAATACATACAGTTTAGAATTTCATACCTTTGTTTCAAACTCTTTAGATAATTCTAAGACCTTCTTATATTTAGATTGAGAGTTACATGGATTAGAAAATTTGCTTTATCAGATCAGCATCTCTCCAATATTTCAATATTTTTTCAAAAGTTTGTTAGTACAGTCACAACAATGTTATTGCCTTTATTTATAGAGTGGAGAAGTGCTTTTCCTATCTTAGTTGCCTCCCATTCATATATAAATAATATTTTACCTATGTTTTAATCATATGTTTTAATGTTTTAATCATAACAAAGAGTGAAACAATACAGCATATTACCAGTGAGACTAACTTTGGGGTTGAATCATCCTTTCTGTGGTAAGATAAGATGTAGTTCAATTATTCTTTGTTTTACTGTATTAGAAACTCTAAAGTTCAGTTGTTTGGGATGAAATTAATTGTACTCAGTGACCATCTCACTTAAAGTGCTTATGAAAATATTCAGGCAAAACATTTGCAGCTTTGAAGAATATGACTTCAGAAAAAAAAAAAAAAACCACATTATTTTGTAGCCTTTAAAAATAATCTGGAAACCTTGATAACTTCTAGCACATTAGGCCAATGACCTGAAATATGGCAGGTGAGTGAATACATATTGGAAACTTTATCCTTACCCAAGCTATAGACCAATTATATCTACCACCAATATTTTTTTTCTTCTCTTTTTTTGGGGGTGGTGGTGGTGAGTACACTGTGTTTCCAACTTGAAAAAAACTACATCCAACACTTACTTTTGGAAGCAATATGCAGCGTTCTGGTGGAAAAAATGACACTTATCACATAAAAACTCATATGAATATGTGATAAATGAATAGTTTTTACATGGGTAACAATAGCAATGCATCACATGATAATAGCATTTGGCATAACAATGTTATAGTGGCCTGGATGAATCACAGGTTAGAGAATTCTACTATTAGGAAACCATTATAGATAACTATTCTGCGGTGTTATGCTTGCTAAGAAAATGTCAACTGAAAGCTGCAGCTGAAAGTAAGGTTAATGTTGAAGAACAAATTTTGATATAAATAAAAAATAGGTTTTTTTGATGCATAATTAATGTTTTCTAATTATATGTGAAATTCAGAATATTTCGTCTTTTCCCTTAACTATTTTTTTTCAGTGTTGTACATTTGTGTGTGGGGGTCAACACATAAGAAAAAACTATGGTTAAAAGTCTTCCATGTATTTCCTTTTGTCATAGGCATGTAAATGTTTCTCGATAGGCTTTTTATTTTTTTCTTGTCTTATGACCTTGATCTCTGCTGGATGCTTTGTCCGAAATATAATGCTACCCTCTTCCTCTTGGCATTGATCTGAAAACACCTAAATGGATTTTAGGATGTCCCTAAAATTCTTGTGCAGTGTTCAAATATTTTTTAAGTAAAAGCAAGCTGGAACTAATAGACTTCCTTCTGACTAGAGGTTTAGGTCAGTAAAATTGGCTACTTCTAATCATGATGAAATTGCTACCAAATTAAAATCCTAATGATGTTGTGTAGTCACATGGACATGTCATCATAGAGTTTTTTCAAGGCACTGAGTATTAATTGACTGCCACCAAAGAAGAGTGTCAGAGCTGGTGTAGCTTGAAAACATGATCTGTCTGGGTATTATTAATAAGAGCAACATCAATACATTTGAAAGGTTCTACAGACGAGATACTGACCGCAAATAAATTCAGCGTCAACAGATCAATTCTGCATGTGTCAAGAGCTAAATTTTGAATGATCGCTTCAGTAGTCTTGGATTTTGATATTTATCTGCAAACACCATTTAAGAAGAGAAAGAACAGCACTATTCAGAACAAAAAAGGAAGTGTGTATACAGGTCTGCTTGACTCCACTCGTGATAACAGAGAAATCCACTGAAACTATCTATTTTCATTTATGTGGTCTTCAAATCATACTGAGAGATTCAGAAGCTTCATCTATTAAAATATTCTATTTTCATGAAGATTTTCTGAAGCTAACAGCTGAATGGTTTAATCAAATTGGCAGCAACAAATTAGTTTCCTGCTGATTCTTATATGAGTAAAGTAGTACACCACAGGCTTTTATCAATTTTCAGAATATCTTGCAAATTTTGGAGGACTACATTATCTTCAGCTTGTTTCTTTGTTGTGGTTAACAATGTGCTTGAACTTATCTCTTTGAAATCAAGTGATTTAGTATGTGGAACAAAACCTCTCATTTTAAATTGTCGAAGTTAACAAAATTTATACAGAACACTGAGTTATACAGAACTTACGAAAAGAGAATTCAAGCACAGAAATTACTGAATTAATAACTGTTAATATATGGGTTTCTGTCTTAATATAAATTTTCTGTCATTTCTCCTAACTGTGACTATTGCCATACTCAAAGAATGCAGATTGTGAATGTGGCTGTAGCTTTTGCTTCCAGTTATGTTTTTCCTCAAGAAAGATGCTCAAAGTCAAGAATTTGGGAGATAATCTAAGAAGGTACTATGGAATTTTTGTTAGTATATTTCTTCCTGTAATGTTTTTGTGTTTTTGGCATTTCTCTCGCAAATATTTTATTGACTGAGGACACTTGTTCACTTTGTCATTTCTCTTTGACAGACCCAAAAAGTAATCTGTGGACTGAGGGATATTTTGTTTCTTCACTTTGTAACTGCTATTGTGAAGTATAGCAGATTTAGATAAGATTCCTTAATAATATTTTTTCACTTATTCTTTTTTGCTTTTGCTTAATTTCTGTAGTCCCATAAGTAAAACTAAAAGCATAGTTGCCTGCTATTAAAAGTTAGATTAAGGGAGAAGTGAGAGAATTGAAAGATATTTTCCGTGTTTATCAAAATTATTTTCTTTTTGATGCGTAGAATCCAGAATTGTATTTCCACCTTTAAAATGCAATGTTGACAGTTGTGTGAAACTTCCTATAAATTACTCAATAATCCATCTTTTGTCTGGTTAAGTTGAAGAACTGAATGTTCTTGGAAAAAAGGAAAGGCTCCCAGAAACTAGTTAATTTCAATCAAATGCAGTTCCTTCAGTCCAAGATGAGTGTATTAATGAGAGCAAACATAACATACTATGAAAACAGTACAATGCCAGAGAATTTTTAAATCTTCCTGGTGTCTGTAATTTTAAATATGTATTTTGAAAGTTTGTGGAAAAAGAAATATCCTCCTGAATTAAATTTCAAAAACTATTCTATATATGAAGTGAGGATCAGCCTTCTTTCAGGTAACTAGTGATAGAACAGAAGGTAATTGCTTCAAATTTGGTCAGGAGGGGTTTGGGTCAAATATCACTGGTTGATGATAAGAGTGCTTGAGCACATCCCTCATGGAGAAAAGCTGAGAGAGTTGGGGCTCTTCAGTCTGGTGAAGAGAAGGCTCCAGGGAAACCTTATGGTGACCTTCCAGAACCTGAAGAGGACTACAGACAGGAGAGCTGGGGAGGAACTTTTTATAAGGGCATGTAGCTACAGGGTATGGCTACAGACTGGAAGAGAGTAGACAGACTAGACATTAGGAAGAAATTCTTTACTGTGGGAGTGGTGAGACACTGGAAAAGAGTGCTAAGTGAGGTTGTGGATGCTGCCCTGGAGACTTTCAAGACCAGACTGGATAGGGATTTGAGCAACCTGGTCTGGAGGGAGATGTCCCTGCCTGTAGCAGGGGGTTGGAACTAGATGATCTTGAGGGTACCATCCAACCCAAATCATTCTATGATATTAGGAAAAAATTCTTCTCAGGAAGAGTGATGAAGTTTTGGAAAAGACTGCACAGGGTAGTGTTGGAGTCGCTGTCCATGGAGGTGTTCAAGAGAAGTGGAGATGTAGCGCTGATGGATACAGTCAGTATGGTGGTGAGGTTTTGATGGTTGAACTAGATAGTTTTAGAGGTCTTTTCCAAACTGAATGATTCTATGATTCTAAGAGTAGTAAAGATGTAACTTAGAGTTGAAGGTATTTAAACATTTTCTTTGTTGTTTTGTGAGGATTTTGTGTGTGTGTGTTTGGGGGGTGAGGAGTGTTTCATTTGTTTTGAACCATTGCTATTTATTTGCATTAGTTTAATTTATATATACAACCATATTTTAACTTTTCTCCAAAATATACATGCCTGAACCTCAGCTTTTGCAAACTGTTATACAACTGAGAAGTCCCATGATACTTTTAAACTATCAGTATGGATAAAACTGTGCAGAAAACACTTCATTGCCATACCTAATTTAAAAGAGCAATTTGGTTCTTGGAGGTGCACTCATTCTGTAAAGCTCCACAAGGCTCACTTATTACCTGAGCCAAATTTTTTGCCAGCTGATGAGTAAATAACTCAGCTTGGAAAGACAGAAAATCTCACTGAATAGGAAAAGAAGAAAGTGTGTATAACCATTAGGACTGTAGGTAAATTCAATATAGAATAAAATATCATTTCAGATTGGATATTAGGAAGACTTTCTTCACCAAGGGAGAAGTTAGGCTCTGGAACAGGCTCCCAAGTGCAGTTGTCATGGCACCAGGCCTGCTGAATTTCAGGAAGCGTTTTGGACAATGTTCTCACATGTAGGATTTGAATTTTGGATGGCCCTGTGTGGAGCCAGGAGTTGAACTCAGTGATCCCTGTAGGTCTCTTCCAAGTCAGGATATTCTATGATTCCATGATAATTATGAAGTACTTCATGCTTATAACGAAAAAATAGGTAAATTCAAAATAATACAGATGTGATGTCTGTCCACATGAAAAATCTTGTCATGGATAATGGCTTTAACTAGTTTTTCCTTAAACTATAAATGTTGGTTGCATTTGATTTATGTGAAATATTACTCACAGTGTTATCTACCTTTTTTTTTTTTTTTTTTTTTCTTTCTCCCATACATTCTCAGAGGAATTTCATCTGAATTTTTCTTAAGTGACCCCCATTACCCTCTCTTAGTTAGCTACTCATTATTTTCCTTGGTGAGATGGTAAAATTCTAGTCTTTCCATTTGTGTGGTCATTAAACCTGTGATCTGATGCAGTTCAGTAAGCATGCAGAAGGTTACTGCCAACAATACAGGAAGAAAAAGAGCCAAGGAAAGAATAGATGCTTCTTCTGAATAACTTCATATCTCCTTTCTTGTTATTGTTGAATATAATTTTACTATCAGTATACTACTGAGCTTGTGTTTTTTACGCTATATGCAGAATTCATTTCCCCTCCTCATGCTTGCTCTTTACTGGCATGTCTTTCTAAAAAACAAGTTAAAGTGAAGGCAAGACACATGAAACTTACTGTGATTAGAACTGAGGCTAAATAAATTGTTAATATTTAATAGTGATCAGTGTGGCAATTCTTTTATGTATTTCTAAAACATAAAATCAATAGAAAGGAATTTCATGGCTAGAATTAAGCAAAACTGTTGATACCATTTAAAATAAAGCTCAAACATCACATGATAACAAACTTTTTCTTTTATAAATGAATTCCATCCTTCACATTTAAAAGTACTCATGCTGTAACCAGAATGGTCAATAAACAGAAGTTTTCCTTTTATAGGAAATGACTTACAAACATAGTAGTATTCATAGAAGATGTAATCTGCGAGGTCACTGAAGGTTCTTTCTGTTTTGTTTGCTTATCATGGCAGTGTTTAACTTCTATTTCATGTAAATATGACTACGCCTAATCTACTCTTTTCCCCTGTAAACCGGAAAGCAAAATCTATAGTTTTCTGAAACAAATTCAGAATTGTTTAACTGTTATGTGTCTTTAAGATTCATCTTGAGCATAAATTAACTTGAAGACATATGGCATGATTACCTGTTCCCTGCATTGTTTATCATCCTAATTGACAATAATAAAAATATGCTTGTATTCCATAAGCTCTTTGTTTTCCTGCATTATGCTTTTTGAGTGCGTTTCTCTGTATGATTAACTTCTAATGTTCAAGATAAGACAGATGATTATACTGTTGCTGATTACCTTGTGCTTTGTGAACAGAAGTTTTACAAATATATAATATCTCTTAGGTTTTTGAGTAGCAAAGTCCCACACTGTGAATATTGTTATGGTAATTTCACAACCAAATTAGATACATGATATGAATCAATTTTGTGCATATAAATTGTATATACCGATGTGCTTGGAAGTGTGATCATATGTATTTTTCCCAATTGTCTTCCAATATGCCGGTATGTCCAACATTGAGTGCTTGCAGCTTTTGCCATAGAAAATTCTAATATCAAACAAATAAAAAATATTTTCATTTTTTTAGAATCAAACTCAAGAAGTTTTTTAATTTTTTGTTTTACTTCTGTTTATCAGTGGTCAGTGGAAAAAAAAAAAACCCTACGCTAAAATGTTAAAGATAAATTGGTATTTGATTAATAAATGCTTTCATTAAGTATTACAGATTTCTTTGCATCTCTGCTGAAGACATTTCAAGTCTTTAGAATTCACTTTTCCACTGTGAAGGAGTAATATCTTTTCTTTCAGAATTATTTTCCTTCATAAGGATCAAATTCTTCTCTTTTATTTTCCCTTAAATTACAGAAGGCATAAAATAGACAAGTCCTAACTTCAGTGCCTCTCTGTCAAAATGCATTTGTATAGTAAGTGAATATTTGTTTTCCCTTGGGCCCATTTATTCACCTTTAGAATATGTGTGTCCTTCACAAAAAATAGAGAATAAGAGGAAAAAGGCTTTCTTATAATGATATTATTGTACTGGTACCTTTTGACTCTCAGTTAATCACTGATTAGAAATGTACACAATTCCTCAGTGCAAAGCACAGAATAGAAAAATGATTTTGATTTTTATTCAAATTACATATTTACACTATATATCTTGTGGTGAAGGTGTTTTTATTTGTTGTTGTTGTTGTTTTTTTCCTCTATAGTGAATTGTCTTACAGATGGTTCTTGTTAGGAAATATATTTACAGTGATAAACTTGCTTCAGTGCTTTGGGTCACAAAGTTACCTGTTTTGTTTTACCAAGATTCCAAAAATAATAAGTATCCTAAGCATTTTCAACATCAGTCAATCTTTTTTTTTTTGAAAAAAAAATTACTTTAACGTCTAAGGTCATTCCACATCAGCATTCTCATGGTACGGATACTTTGAAGGAATATATGGAAAGCCAGGGAGCGCTCTGAAATTAATGTCTCCTTTTATGCTAATGGCCCAAGACTTTCACAGTGAGGGTGGTAAGGCACTGGAACTAGTTGCATAGCGATGTGGCTGATGCCCCGTTCCTGGAGATGTAGCTTGGTGTTCCTGTTCACTGTGCAGGGTGGTTGGACTAGATGACCTTCAGAGGACCCTTCCAACTCTAAGGATTCTATGATTCTATAAGATGTCAGAAGCAGATGTTGGTGGTATGTCAGTAGAGGTTGAACTTTCCCACAAATATGCTGTTAAATATTGTCTTTTTGAGATATAGCGGCAGAGGGGCAGTCTTACAAAATAGTAATTGTTATGGAAGTATGCATGAAGCAAAAGTGTAAAATTGAATTCCTCCATGTGGAAAAAAAACTGCACCCATTCGTTGACACTGAACATTTTTGAAGACCAAACAACCCACGTGAGCACAGTGAGGTAGTGGGTGGGTGTCGTGGTTTTATGATTTTTGATTGATATTCCACATCATAACATCATGTAATATACTGGGAGTTAAAGAGTCACAGAACTAGACCGAACCATGACAGTGGTGCATTTCAGTAGTGGCGGCGGCAGTATGAAAGATAAGACATTTTCTGGATGGTCATGTACATTTGTCACGCCATGAAATGAACAGTCTTGATCAAATAATTTGTGCAAATTGGTTAATGATGGGATTTATCTTTTAAAAAAAAAAAAAAAAAAAAAAAACCACAAAAAAACAGTGTTTTGTAGCTGAGAATTTATCAAGAAGTGTCACTGTGCTCTGTTGTGGTTTCCCTGTAAATAAATAGGAGGCATTACTTTTTGAGCGGCCTGCATATTTTAGCTATAGCTGACTCCCATCCTCTTCTACAGTTCCCAATATAAGACACTGGCCTTAGAAACAGGATGTGGGAATAACAGGGAGAGAAGGAATTGTGCTGAAACCATTAGTACATCTCTATCTTATGATGTTAACTAAGTTTGTAACAGATTGTACCTTTTGATTTTTATATTTCCTATGGAAATTTGAAATAATTTCTGAAAACAAACTGATTTTATTTTTGTTGCTGTTCTTAAATGCTTTAAACCTGAGAGGATCCCGCCTAACTCATTAACATATTTAACAACCTAATTATCATTACACATAGATATGTGGGCTTTTTTTGTTTGCTTGTTTTTATGCAGAATACAAAGAAAGAAATGGCCATCTCATAATCTAACATAATTTGTTGGTTTTTCTCGGGAATAACTAATAATATTGGATTTTGGATTACAAAATCGTAGCCATCTCTCATTGGATCCAGCATGAATTGAAAATCTAATAAGTCTTTAAGTGGACTTATGACTATTCAAAAATAGTTGTTACACATGAAATACTTATTCCAAATACTTAAATCAAGCAACATCCCTTAAAAATAGAAAACATAATAATACTGAAACTGCTAAAATATACTCTCTAACAACTTTTCTGTGAATTGCAGCTTTGATATGTATATGAAAGCTTCATTTCATCATATGAAAATTAAGCTATATTCCATGAAATAATGCCTTTTGTTTCTCTCAGCTATTTTTTGAATCATGATGAAGTTTCCAATAATCGTTTTGTTTAAAAAATGAAGTTTTAATGATGACATTATTCAGTGAGCTACATTAAAGTACATTGCCTGTTTAACTTAATCAGACATAAAATATATATTTTTAATACAAACATATTATCTGCAATGAGGAATTAGTGCAAGTTCAACAGGCTATGCTGAGGCAAAATTCAGTTATTGAAATATATTCAAAGCGGGGATGCTGAAGCACAGCTGTAGCACTAGCAGTAAAAAAAAAATATGAATTTGCTCCTTTTAGTGAATTCAAGCAAAGCTGAAGAAATGCTTTGTCCTAAAATCATGTTATGTGAAATGTTATTATCTGACAAAGGCCTAGTAAACGTTTTTTTTTTTTTGTCTCTTTCAGAGAAAGTTTATTACCATTCTGTATACAAATCCAGAAGCTATTTGCACGTAAGCCCAAAAAAAAAAAAAAACCCAATAATTTCTACTGTCAGAGAGAATTATGTGATGACAGAAAACAATTCTGTTACAAACTCAGAAATGAACTAATGCTAATATGAATTTTACAGAGTGCAATATGTAAGCAATTGTGCAGAAAAGATTAAAGTAATAAAGGAAAGATTTCTATAAACATAGATAAATATGGCCAGAGTTTATGGATGACTTATTTGAATGACAGCTTTAAATGAATTAACATTTTGTTCAATTTAATTCCATTTATTAAAACAAAAGATAAGATTATGTATGTAGTCTCTCACATACAATAAATAACGTAAAGAAGAAATGTGTTTCCCAACTAACTCCTATCAATAATTATAATCCACCTAAGAATTTCTGGATATTTAAGAATTCCTTTAAGCCTTCCTAGTTAAGATGTCTGGTAGAAGACAAGATGAAAAAAGCTCACTCTATCAATTTCATGCATTTGTATTCATTAAATGTAACAAAAGTCATAGAAACTCTTACTACTTAGAATAAAATACTTAGCTAACTCCAAAGTAATGCCTCTTATTTATTTCTGTAGAAAATACAACAGATACAGAGAGCTCAGTAACAATTTTAAGCTACAGAACAGAGTTTTTCACCATATTCACCAGCTGATCAAGATGCTTTTCATCTTGTCATGTGATGGTTATGTCTGGCAATGGGAAAGTGGCTTGTCTTTCATGTAGTTGTCACCGTAGCTGAACTGCACCACCCACTACCTCACTGTGCTCACGTGCACTGTTTGGTCATTGTAAATGTTAAGCAAGTGACAATGAATGTCAGTGAGTGCAATTTTTTCTGCATGGAGGCATTTAGTTCTACACCTTTGCTTCATATGTACTTCCACATCAGAAGCCATTTTGTAAGACTGCCCCTCTGCTGCCATCCATCACAACAATAACATTTAACAGCATATTTGTGGGAAGGTTCAACCTCTACTGACATAAAAGCAACATTTCACTCTGCATTGTGAACCAACGTAATAAAATAGAAGGCAGTAATTTTGGAACAGCTGTTGCAATAATTAGAGAAAACCATTGGCCTAGCTACATCAGAACAGTAGCCCCAAAAGTGAATAAATAGAAGTAGATACAAAAATATTTACTGTCTTGCTTATATACCGTGAGAAATTTCTGTAATTTCACTTGGTGTAATTACTTACTGGACACCTGATTTGTAGAATGCTAAATTTTTTTTTCCCCAGATAGAATGTGGAATGACTTAGGTATTTAGAATATTATTAATCTCTTCAGACAACTTAGGAAAATTTTATGTTCCTTTGGCAATTAACAGTTGTATATTCTTTGTTTGATACTGACAGTCTCATCAACATTTAAGGTAAAATTCAAAAGCTTACATCACTTTTAGGATATTTTCTGCAGACCAACTTTAACTTCTATTAGAAATATGCATTTTTGGGGAGATTCTGACCCAGAAGATTCTAGCCTAAAAACTGCGTCAGCTCCCTTCCAGCCTAAGCTCTCTGATGCACTTGTGACATGCATATGCATGAAAATTGTATTAGACATAAAATTTTATTAGAGAATAGAAAAGTTATGTCTTCATATGTTTACATAGTGTTTTTGTACATATGAATGTGAATAATGTGTATGCAGGCACATGTATACTTATTTATTTATTGCCTTCTTTGAATTTGGGCAGTTCTTTTTATATTACTAATCTCTCCTTTGTTTTTCCTTCCCCTTTTTGTTGGCTTATGAGTTTCAGCTCTAATGGAATGTGAATTGTATTGGGCACAGTGAGGTACTGCTGTCCATTTTTAATTTTAAGAGTTAAGCATGTCGTATTTTGCTTGATACAATTTTTGCCTTAAAAAAAAAAAAAATAAGTAGAAGTAATTTCTCTCATTTGTTTTCAATTTAAAATACTCTATAAACACAAAGAACTCTGACTTTTCTGAAATCCTTTTACAGAATTACCTTCATAAGAAAGCATGGAATAGAATCAGACTTAGTGGCATATTTCAGTAACTTTTATGTTCTGTACATGAGCATATACTCACGGAGAGTTTGTCTTTTTTCTTCTACAATTAAATTCTTTATTTATTTCAACAGAAATTGAAAAAGAAAGTTGTGGTGATCCTGGAACACCGTTGTATGGCATCAGAGAAGGGGATGGATTTTCCAATCGGGATGTTTTAAGATTTGAGTGTCATTTTGGATTTGAATTAATTGGAGAGAAATCTATAATTTGCCAAGAAAACAACCAGTGGTCTGCAAACATACCAATTTGTATTTGTATGTATCAAAATTTTTGTTATTATTTTGAAACGCATAATATTCTGAAACATTTTTCTTTATATATAATAATTTCCATGATTGAAAGGTTAACAATATGCAACCAATTCTGCTGATAGAATGAATTTGTTTTTGTCAGTAGTTGATTTCCCTAGAGGCTATTCTCAGTAGAAATTCTAGAACTAAAAAATACTTTTTTTTTTTCTCTTTTAATATTAATTGTATTATCTTTACATGGTGTGGCATAGTAATTTATTATTGGCTTTCTAATAGGAATCTATAGATTTTTTACGTACAATACACTTTTTGCAGCTACTTTGATAAATTCTGTAGATTAGCAGTTGCTGAACTGTAATTAGATGTTTAAATTATTTACAGATTTTTCCACATATATCTGAACGTAATATACTACTTAAATGATCATAGCTCTATCATTTGCATTATACAGTATAAATAAGCTAATGTTATGATAAGTATCTGTAATTTCTTTTTTAACACTCTGACCAAGTGAGGCCACAAGTACAGTAATGTGTCCAGTTCTGATCTCCCCAGTTCAAAAAAGACTGGGTACTGCTGGAGAAAATCCAATAGATGGTGACAAAGATGATTAGAGGCCTTAAGCATGGCCCTTACTGGGAAAAGCTAAAAGTCTTGGGACTGTTTAGCCTGGAGAATACAGAGGGAAACTTACGAATATCTTAAGAGCAGGATAAGGTCTGGCTTTTTTCAGCTTTGCCCAGTGACAGGACAAGGGGCAAGAGGAACAAATTGGAACATGGGATGTTCCATGTGAACACTGAAAAGAACTTTTCCATGTGGATCACAGAGTACTGGAACAGACTGCCCAGAGGGTTTGCAGTCTCCTTCTCTTGAGTACCTGGTGGTACTCAAAACCCACCAGGATACTTTCCTTACTCTAAGGAACCTGATTTAGCAGAGGAGATGGACTAGGTGACCTCCAGAGGCTCCTTCCAACCCGTATGGTTCTGATTCTATGATTTTCACTAAAGTAATACAGATCAAATATATTCAGAGTATGATCATTTATTTTCATCCTTGCAGTTTATTATGTTTCAACAGGAATGACTGAATATAAAATATTGTCCTGATAATAGCAACACAATTCTGTTATCCCTGTGAGAGTAGTTATTATCTTACGCTTCTGTGCGAAAAACAAACAATAAGGGCAGCTGACCTTCTGTCTCTTCAATGTTATCAATGACAGGTCTGTTCATCTAAACAGTTACCTAATGAAAATAATAACTGCTGCCAACTGGTTAAGAAGTACATGAGTACTGTAAGAACTAGCATAGGTTTCTGATGCAATGAGGATGTTCCTTATTACATGAAGTCTCTGCTTGAGAGGTAGTTTTATGGAAGGAAAGGTAATAAGAAGATACAAAAAAACTTCCTATCTTCACGCCAGATCACAGCAAATATTGAATTATTCAGTTGAAATAGTAAGCATGTTTAAATATCTCATACAAAGCCTTATAATAAAGTAAATGCTTCTTAAAATATTTGTTTCTGTTGTCTAACTTCTTTCTCTCTTTTTTGGCAGTTCCTTGCCTTTCTAATTTCACTGCACCTATGGGAACTGTACTTTCACCTGATTATCCAGAAGGATATGGGAATAATTTAAATTGTATCTGGACAATTATTTCAGAGCCTGGAAGCCGAATCCATCTTTCTTTTAATGATTTTGACTTGGAATCTCAGTTTGACTTCCTTGCTGTTAAAGATGGTGACTCTCCAGATTCCCCCATAATAGGAACATTTACTGGTGCTGAAGTTCCTTCTCATCTTACCAGTAATGGTCATATCTTACGTCTGGAATTTCAAGCTGACCATTCAATGTCAGGACGTGGATTTAACATCACTTATAACAGTGAGTAATAGTAGTTTCTATGAATGTATGTTTTGTTTTCAATATATAATTCAGGAGATAAGGATGTTAAAAAGGCATTATAATATGCTTTCAAACAGAACATATATACCTAAAAATACCTTATTTATGAGTTCAAATTGTCTTTTAAATGCTATGTAGCAGCTGAAATTAAGTATATATTTATCACTTACTGCATTAGAGATTGTTGCGATGGGATTGGTTAGATGACTTAAATTTAGGCCAATTTCAAATTGTATAAGTGAACTGTACTGAATTTATTAAAAGCACGTTTTGTCCTGCTGGTCTAATGTTACATAACGTTAATGACTATCATTACATATACTGATTGAGGACTTGTACTAGTTTGCCTGTGGGTATGGAATACCATGGAGCTCTTCCCTTATAAAGTTTTAGAGTGTATGAAGTCACCTCATAGCCATCTTTTCTCCAGACAAGATAGCTCTAGTGTTCTCAGCCTCCTCTTCCCATAGGACATCCTACCAACACCTTTACCAGCTTAGCTGGACACACTGAAGGACTATACCATCCTGAACACAACAGTCAAAGTGAACCCATACCAACACCACATACAGTGAGAGAATCAACTCCTTTGACTGGGTTGCTATGCTTAAGGCACACTAAAATGTGATTTGCCCTCTCAGCTGCAAAAGCATACTGTGACTCAAGTTGAGCCTGCTGTTGACAATCATCCTCGGATCTCTTTCTCCTGAGCTGCTCTCAGCCAGTCATCTCCTGGACTGTACCTCCATCCCATGTGCAGAAACCTTTGTTGAACTTTGTGTTGCTACTAATTGTCCAATGCTCCAGTATACATAGTTTCCTCTGAAAAACCTCTGTCCCTTCAGGGAGTCAACAACACCTATCAGTATTATTAGCAAGCATGCTGAGGATGCATTCTGCTCCTGTATCTAGATAATTGATAAAAATGCTGAACAGAACTGGCCCTAGAACTGAGCCTCGGGGAGCACAGCTGGTGACCATTCACCAGTCACATTAGTCCCATTTAGTTTGAGTACTGATACTGAGCCAATTAATCACCCAGTATAACTTCTATCTGTTCACTACAGAGGTAGACAGCTTGATCATAAGGATGCCATGAGGGACAGTATCAAAAATCTTACTGAAAGATTACATCCAATATCTTCACACCAGCCACAAAAAAAGTGACCTTATCATAGAAGAAAAGAAAATTACTAAGGTGGAAGATTACTTTGATGAAGTCACATTGACTATGCACGGTAATAACTCTGTCTTTTTTAACTGCCAACACAGCCTTCTCCATAACTCTTCCAGGAACTGAGGTTAAACTTACAGTTTCCTGGGTCTTCTCTCATACTTTTCTTATAGGTGGTTATAATGCTGGCTAGCTTCCAGTCAGCTAGGACTTCCCCAGACTACCAAGACCGTTGTTAAATTTTTGAAATGGGTCCAGCTCTTGTGTCCAATAAGCCCTTCAGCATTCACTCTGGGGTGAATCCCGTCAGGCCCCATGGACTGGTATAACTGTTCTCTTACAATTTCAGTGACCATAGATGGAAACTTATTGCCCCTGGAACTATTTTGGTCTATTCAACTCTGAAATCTGGATAGACCAAGATCTGTCATTAATCTTGAAAACTGAGGCAAAAAAAGATGTTCAAGACCCCTGCCTTTTCCTTCTCCTTAACTTTTAGGTACCCATCTGCTCCAAGTATCAGTCCAATGTTTTGCTTTAACCTCCTCTTCCTTCCTGTTGACCTACTTGGAAAAAGGTGGGGGGTTTTTTGATGTCTGATGCCATGGTGGCCTGTATCAACTCAAGATGAGCTTAGACTTTTCTTGTTTTCTTCCTGCGGATGTGAACTATATCTCTGTGCTCTCTGTCTCTCTCTCCCTATGAAGCCAGATCTTGCTTCCAGAGGTCATATATTTTCTTTTCTGCCCTAGTTCTAGGAGAGATTCTGTTCAGGCAGGTTGGTATTCTGGCCCCACTTGCTTGACTTGGGACACAAAGGGTTTGCCTGCTCATTTTATTTATGACATTTAAAATGTGTTTCTTGAAAAGTGCCCAGCTCTCACAGACCCTTAAATCTTTTAGAGTTGATTCTCAAGGGGCACTGCTAGTTAGCACCCTGTGTAGCTTAAAGTAAGCTCACTTTAAATCCATGGTGGCAACTCTTCTGCCCCTTTTTCTCCATATGCCAAAAATTTTGAAGTTAACTATGTTCATGATTACTGTGACCAAGTAAGCCACCTACTGCCACTACCCCATACAAGACCTTTGCTATTTCAATCGCTATCAGGAGGGCACATTTTGCAGATGGTTCACATTGACATGAAGTTATCTTCAAAATGCTGGAGTTTCCCAGAATTGCTTATTTTGGCAGTATGATTTCCCCAGTTTACACCTGGGAAATTGAAGTCTTCCATAAAGGTGAAGGTATCTGATTCTGAGATTTCTAACAATGGCCTGTAGAACAGTTCTGTGCCATCTTGTTGGGTGAAATACTTCACCCACAGGCTGTGTCTTCCCTAACAGCAAGGACTATAGTCTAATCCCACCCTTATGTTCAGCACAGAATGTTCACTTTGCCTGCTCAGCCTATCCCTCCCTTCTGATCATAAAGTCATTCATGTACAATGCTTATATGTTGTGGCTGGATACACCATTACAATGCTAAAAATAATACTTAAAAACTACTGCTAGATATACTGTTTTGGTATGCTTATGCACAGGTTGAGATAAATTAATATTAATTATATCCTGATTAAAACATATATTACAACTGTGGTAGCCACAGGAAGAAAAATTTCAAGACTGGCATTCAGAGCAGTTGCAGTAAATAGTAATTGGGCTTATTTCTTCAGAGCTCTGAATTCTATCTACTTATTTCTATTCTTTTGAAGAGAAACTGTCTCCTGTCACCTTCTATATTTTTGTTTATGTATTACCTATTGGTTGAATTATAAAGTTGTATGCATTTTACTTGTTTTTCTTCTGAGGGAGATGAAAAAGTTAAAACTAACCAAATGCCTATATATCTCCTCATTTACTGCTTAGCACTGTATTCATAGACAGCATAATAATTGAAGGTAAAATTAATTATCTTCTGTATCACTAAATACCATTAGCACTTACCTTACTCTTCACTGGTAAGAGTTATTTTATATCATCTGAAGGACACATGAAGAACTGTCTGTGTTTTATTGCTTTGGCTTTTATCCAACAGCAGAGTCCAAGTAAGATATGTTCCCAGCTAGGGCAAACACAATGATCCAGTGTGTAAACTCAGACCATGATGAATACTGAAGAATTAGTTTTACTGAAAAATTAGCTTCCTGAAATGATGCTTTCCCGTGAGCATATGTAAAATTAGATATTGCTAACCTAGAAATGAAGCAAGATGGATTAGGTTTTGCCAAGTTACTCTTTTTTTGAGTTGGAAAGAGATTGGATCTGAAAATCTTGATGCATATCCTCTTGCTATCATCTACAGAAAGTAGTAAAATTAACAGATCGGCTAGTAGTGTTCTGTTTTGTTTTACTACATTTTGTTTTTCTTACAATACAGGTAACAGAATAGTACTCTGTAGGCAAAATATCAGGATGTTGTGGATATTTTGTTTTCCCCAGAAGCCTGATAGCATGAGTAATTGGTCCCATTCCTGTCTTTCTCCGTAACACTTAAGAATGTGATCATGACAGAGGCTTACTTGGAATGTAAATTAATCTTCAACCATAAGATTTGAAGGATAGATGTGAATCCATATCTTCCCTTCCAAGAAGAATGTGATACATGCTTGACTGTATGATAAATTTGTCTTTACTGTTCCACTCAGTATAAAAGAAACTGAGATTCATTAAGTGAAAAATGAAAATGAATTCAGACCCAAACTACATATTTTTGTCCAAGAAACATATAATATTTCTTCATAATATTGCAGGGACTAAATCTCCCTCTATCCCTCTGTTTTATTTGTTCTTGTAGTTTCCCTTTCCATATTTTCTTTTTAATTAATTTATTGTTTAATTTAGTTTGATTTTGGTTGTCAGTCTTTCAGAGAATAATTTCTTAATGCCTGCCTTAAACAGCTGTCTTAACTTAAACTTGCTGTCTAGCTAGGAAAGACATAAACCTACACCAGATACTATGTAAACACTTTAAAAATATATTCTCTTATATTTCAGATGTCTATTTGTAATTATTGTAGCAGCATATGTAGTCTCAAATAATTTATTTTTTTTCAGTAAAATCAAGCCTAATTTCAACTTCTCTAAACAAAAATTAAATTTGTTTTTTAAATGTATCATCTTTGATTTACTCCAAGTGTTTGACTTCAATATGCCTGATAGGTTGTTATAAATCTTCCAATTGATTTTAATTATGGGGATCAGACCACAAATGTGTGTCACAAAAATGGATGATAGAATGTTCCAGTAACCAAAGTACTAAGAACTCAAAAAGATGTCAGTTTCAGCTATATCCAATGCTTGTGTGAATTTACTTATATCTCTGACATAACATAAATGGAAATGGCATATATTCCTGAAATTACATTAGTTGAATTTGCTGTAGAACTGCATATTTATCCTCAGCTTCTCTCTTCCAGATTATATCCCAAACTGAGGATTTCTTAATGACATTTCTCTTTCTCTGTTCTCTTTAAAGGGATTTAAAATTGTTATTGGGGGATTGAACTCAAAGATTTCTGGAGGTCCCTTCCAACCCCTACAGTTCTGTGATTCTGATTTTGTGTGATTCATAAACTCACCCTTACTTAGTTTTCCCTCTGCTAAGCTAAATGCATTGGACTTGTTCATTTAAAGTAAAACTCTGAAACTTTTGTCATATTTGTGACTTTTTAATAAATTCTTTTCACTTCATCTACATCTTGGTTGAATTATGAACATTAGAACTAGACACGGTATCTGAATATAATCATATAAGCTATAAGCAATGCATTTATATAGTTACATAGTTGTTTTGCTTCAGTTTCAATTTCTTGTTTAGGTCAGGACAGAAAAGATGCACACATTATTACTGTGCAACAGTTGGACCTATGCGAATTCATGGATTTTTATTACCTTTGCTCCAAATGTGTTAATGCAAAGAGAACTAACAAGTAAAAAAAGTATTTTACTTGCAGAAGAATGGGTTGTCAGTGGTTGGGAGAAGTGTGTCTAGCTGTTAGAGTCTGGTCTCAGGTGATCCTTCGTAGGCAGGCATTCCCAAAGCCCAGGACATGCCAACTTTGTTTTGGGCTGAGGTGGGTAAGTTCTCTGACATAAAGAGCATCTTGCAGACTGATTTTTATTAGTTGGTGGACTGCTTTGAGCTGTTGTTCATTGACTAAGGTGTATGAAGTGCTATGCAAATGTATCTGTATAAGTTTAGATCTGCTGTTTCTGCTAGTAATGAAGGGTTTCTTTTGGTTTTCATAGCATCTATGTAATTGTGCTTTATCTAATAAAAGTTACATGCCTAAGAACTACATAACACTTGACATGCGAAAGGTCAGACTGTGGGCTATTGACATTAGCTAAATTACTTGGCTGGTTCCAGCTGAGTAGGCCATGTCATTCAAATTACAAGACAGTGTTTTTGAATACAAAGAATGCTTTAGTCTGTTTAATTACTGTGACAGGCTACACTCACCACTGGACATTTTTGCTGGCACTTCATTCTCCTAGACATCTTAGACTCAGTACTTCCCAGGATAGAATTCTTCACATTGTGTTATGTGCTGCACAGAAGTATGTGTTTTCCTGTGATAGTACAGTGTAAACTCTTCTTGTTTGCATCACTTTTAAAAGCCTTTCACTTTTTATGAAGTACCACTTTTATATTCACTTCCTCCTTGATATTTTTCTCTGAAAGAGATACACCTATTGGTAGACTTACCAGTTAAGACTTCACAGGGCAATCTACCACAACAATGAGTTATGCCAGTGGACTATTCCTTTCTGGTCCTGTTTTCAAGAACCATTCAGAGCAGACTTTAGACTAGATGAGTTTTAGTTATTTTAATTCCTACCATCTCCATCTTGTCTCTCCAGATCTTTGCAGTTTCTCCCCTTCATGTGCTTTGAAGCAAAATGCAAGTTTTAATATTCTTCTGAGTTAGTGTCAGAACTGAAAGTACTTCACTGTCACTCTGTACAATGTTTTTGCTACTTGGATTTCTTCCCGATCTGACTTACAATATAGATTCAAACATGATAGTGGATGAGTTCAAGTTAAAAAAAAAAAAAAAAAAAAAAAAAAAAAAAAAAAAAAGTTGTACATTTTCTTCACATTTAAAGAGGGCAAGGAACATTTCTATTACTTCTTAATTTATTGATGATGGATCAAATATTAAGTACTTGCAATTTTATGCTTTTCCTTTTCAGTTTCAGATATGTCCAATATTAAAGCTCCACTACAAATGCTGCAGGGTGACCTCATTGCAGCCTTTCAATACCTAAAGGGAGCCTACAAACAGGAGAGGAATCAACTCTTTGAAAGGGTTGATAAGTGCAGCACTAGGAGAAATGGTTTTAAGTTGAGGGAGGGAAGATTTAGGTTGGACATCAGGGGGAAATTCTTTACAGAGAGAGCAGTAAGGTGCTGGAACAGGCTGCCTAGAGAGGTTATGCATGCCCCATCCCTAGAGGTGTTCAAGGCCAGACTGGATGGGGCCCTGGGCAGCCTGGTCTAGTATTGAATGTGGAGGTCGGTGGCCCTGCCTGTGGCAGGGGGGTTGGAGATTCTTCTATGAATCTTTTCTCAAGTATAAGCAGCCTGATTTTTCTTCAAGTAAAGTAAATGCATACACACTTTGCTGAGAGATTTAGGGTTGTTGTTGGTGAAAGTTATGTCACCCTCCTGCTTCCCATAGCCATCCCATGCATTGCAGTGATTTCCACAGGAGGAGCACTAGCAGCAGAACTCACAGTACCTTAACTAAAATATAGTGAAGTAATCCAACTTTACAACCTCAGTAAACTGCTGTCATATACAAGCAATCTATATCTGAAGTCGACTTTTATCTAAATGTGAAAGTAACTATTAAAAATCTTTCTGTGTCTGATCTGAAGCTAGTAAGAAAAACAGGCATTTTTTCACTAAAATTGAGGGCTGTGCTTAAATTACTGACAGAATTTTTGTGGAGAATGGAGAAGGTGTAGGATTGCATTGTTTCTGAATGCCGTCCTCTAACATCCTCAAGCACAATTTTAATTCCCAACATATTTGGCATTCTTTAAGTTAAAATGTCATAATACTAATTTTGTTGTCTTATTATTCAGATTCTTCAGATAAATTCAGACAATTCAAAATCTGCCAAATCTTTTTAAGAAAATACTTTTTAAATAGAAAGGTGTAACTACTAAAAATACAACGTATGCAAAACTGTCTTGAAAATAGAATAATTATGGTCTTTCTGCATACAAGCTTATTTGACAATTTATAGTAAAATCTGTTATCTTACATGCAGATTGCTTAGAAGATAATAGGCCATTTATTCATTTAAAAAGTATTTCACTTTGAAAATCATACGATTTTTGTTCTTGCCAGAGAAGAGAAGTGTGAATTTCATAATTCTTTAATATAGAATAATTATATAACAAATACTCTTAAGAAATTAGACTTTGTTTATATATAAGATAATTTTAAAAATAAGAATTTTATTTTTTAGATTAAAATGCTTGGAAATTCTTTTTTTTTTTTTTTTTTTTTTTTTTTAGATTATTTTACTAGTGTTACCACTATTTTAGTGTCTGCTGAAGCTACTTGAATGCCTAGGCTGTTCAGGAAGAAATGAAAACTTGAAAGCAAATTAATATGATTAATTTGTCTGGTTTTAATTAGAATTAAGTTGAGTAGTCTGCTGGAAATACAATAGAAAATCAATTTTCTTTCTTTTGTAAAAAATCTTTTAGAATAATGTTTTCATTTGGAAATTTCATGGTTTTGATATGTCTTGTCTAACAGACACACAAGTAAATCTGCAGAAAATATTGTGAAAATAATCTCCTTCTTACATAGACTTAATAAGAGGTAATTTAGAATTGTCACAGTTCAGAAAGGTGGACTTTTTGCATATGGTACCTATTCATGCTGAAAAATACTTCTAAAAAAATCCACATTTTGCCTACATTGTATATTTATTAAGAAAGTATCAAAATATAGTAATTAATGAATGCAAAGTTTTCTTTGAATGATATTTCTGTAAATATTATTTTGCTCACCACTGGTAGGAGGATGAACTTGTCTTTTCTCCCAGTATAAGGTGAATTCTATAGAATATTTATGGTAATAGATATAAACTATCTTTATTATCCATTCAGATATATTTAAAGAAATTCTATTTTTTTTATATGCTCTTAGATTTATTTGAAATTTTGAAGTATTTATACATCCTAGAAATATATTTGAGCATAGATAAAACCATATAATTACAGTGATTTATGATGTATTACTATATTAATATAATTTATTCACTTTTTTTTTTTTTTTAAATCTTTTCCCAAATTCTCTCCTATTGTTCAAATGCTTCCAGTTTGGAGGAAAAATAAAATAAAATCATACAATGGCAATATTAGGCAAACTCCAGTCACTATGGTTCCAATAAATTTATCAGTGAATTAAAAAATAAAAATAATAAATATAAAAAAATGCTATTATATCAAAGATGCTGGCCCTACACTTTTCATGGAACCTTCTGGCCTGTGTAGTATTAGACAGTTTGGGCTGTTACCATCACTGATGTCTTCTGACAGCATGACTGTTCTAAACAGAGATTTATATTAATAAAACTTTGCAATCCTAATTGCAAAACTTATCAGACTTATTATTTTATTTGCTAATTATATTTTTCTCTGTGCTTTCTTTTTCTTTTCTTTTTTCTTGTTTTCTTTTTTTTCCCTTTTCTTTACTTAGCATTTGGGCATAATGAATGCCCTGATCCTGGAGTACCAATCAATGCTCGACGTTTTGGTGACAACTTTCAGTTGGGGAGCTCAATTTCTGTTATTTGTGAGGAAGGGTTTATCAAAACACAAGGAACTGAAACAATCACTTGCATGTTAGTGGATGGAAAAGTAATGTGGAGTGGACTTATACCTAAGTGTGGAGGTATGTATTTTTCTTTCTATAGTAATGTTCCTTAAGTTGTCACTAAAGGAAATTCAGACCGCTGCAAATGGTTAGCACAAAGCTACTGTGAAACCGAGCCCATAATAAAGAAGTCTAGTGAGACATAAGCCTGTATTATAACTCTGTCTGCAAGAAGGAAAGAAGAAAAACATGAAAAAAAAAAATGTGGTGAGAACACTGTTATACGGGCTCTGTAATGATAAGAGCTTTCCAAGAAACTTAGTGGGCCTCAAATGCTAACAGTTTGTGTTGCTCATACTTTCAGATAGCTCTTATTTGGCACTAGTGGAACTACAGTTTTCAAAAGGATCAATTCTTCTTTTTCTTTTTCTTTCTTTTTTTTTTCTTATTAAAGTATGTATTTGTCCACTTCTAGAAAGGATTTAAGGCCATGAGCTTTAGTGCTATCAGCACACCAACAATATTCTTCTCTTCACTTTTAAATTCCTGTCTAACCAGTATCCTAACCAATCTCATTAATATGAAGAAGAAAGAAATAGCAAAAAAGAAAATTATTGCTTTTACTAAGTAACTTAAGCTACTTCAGTATCAGTTTTGTTTTAATAAAGTTTTCTTATTGTGCATTTACTCGCTATCACTGAGAGAAATAGTACATATTATTTCCTGTATTTCTGGTTGGCTATAGATACTTTACAGCATTTAAAATATATTTACAAAAAATACAAGCTAATTTTGTAAAAATTAGATATGAATGTGAATTTTTAATTGCTGACCTGACAAATAAAATGTATGTGTTCTCACAGTAGATCCTTGTCAAAGCTGAAATGACAGTTTATGAATTCCTAGCTTAATATTCAACTGAACCTTCTGCATAGGCTTTTGAAATCTCTCTATTCACTGTTAAAAGCTATTCATAGTGCTTAGGTAGTGTTTTGCTGTACGTCCTTTGTTACAGTAAAATGGATTGTAGCTTTAAAAACACAATATAAATGCTTCTGTCATCACTTTTTGAACAGAATTAATTTTCTCTTTTAAAGGTTTTAAGCTTTTAAGATTTTAGTTCAGTTATTTCCGTCTAATTCCAAACCCCACAGGGTTTGTCAGCTTTAAACCTCATTTCATCTTCTTGCAGATGGATTTTTAAAATTTAAGTATAGTTGTGCTATATTGAAATTGATAACTATGAATTATTTGTCATAAGCCTTTATTGTTATACATTTGTCTTTGTTTCACTTTTAGCTCCGTGTGGTGGGCATTTTTCTTCTCCCAGTGGAGTAATCCTTTCTCCAGGCTGGCCTGGGTATTATAAAGACTCCTTGAATTGTGAGTGGGTGATAGAAGCTGAACAAGGACACTCTATCAAAATTACCTTTGAAAGGTCTTGGCTGATGTTTTTCTTATTTCATATTTCCCAGTTTTTACCTAGAAGCAGTTCTTTGTTAGCTCATAAACTTTCACTTACTCTTAAATCAAGCAATTGTGTTATCGGGTAGGATTTTCTAAAACACCTTCGTGCCTTCAGGTCATCAATTTTTTCTTGAATGTAAGTTGTACTTCAATGAATTGAAAAGCTTTTGAAATTCCTACCCTTTTGCATATATTTAAGTCTGTCTGCCCTAGTTAAAAGTTTGGTCTGTTTATAAAGAGTAGTACATTTAATTTGCTTCTAACTGTGTTAATGTGATGAATTATATTATGAACTCATTTTCTTTTCCTCAAATGTGTGAAATCTTTAACTCCGAAATCTCAATCAGTGGTCAATACTGAACTGAATGAATTCATGCTTTTATCCATTGTGAATGTTTAATTCTCAGGTCACCTGATCTGTTTTCCTGTGTGTGTGCTTATAGGATGGAATTCCAGTTTCCTGTAATTCCTGCAGCAACCCACTTTTCCTATATTTTACTTAAGTTTTCCCTACCTGATTCCAAGGAATGAAATATGTTAAAGCCTTAAAATTCTCATGGCAGCAAGCTGTAGGCATTGAACTCAAGCTCATTATGAAATAGCAAGACATGAAATTTAATTTAAGAATTGTTTATATTCTAAATATTTTAACCATGTTATAGATTCTTCTTAATTGCTAATATTAAGAGGCTATATGATGATTCAGGAAAGAAAAGGATTTTGAGTGTAGGAGTTATAGCACACAAATAATGTGTGAGTATATTTTAATTGCTATTTGTATCACATCTTTTGACAATTCCTTAATCATATTCAATCTAAAGAGAAAATTAACTTCAGTGAAATAAAAATTTATTTGTAGCAGACAAAGAAAATGACAGTCTTCTCTTAGCAAAATTTCTCATTATGAACAGGTTGATTTTTAAAAAAAATTATACTACTATAGTTTATACTGTAATAATATGCTCATATGACATTATATACAAATAGAGGACATAATACAGATACTTCAAAGATATTTCTCATCTTTAGTATGAAATGAAAAGTGATCTCCCAAGATCACAATTTAAGTAAGCTATCAAATTTGGTAATTAAAATGTAAAAGAGAGTTGACTAACTTGTGCACAAATTCATCAAAATTGTTTCAATTCAGAGTTGAGATTAACATTTTAGTTTTCTTTATTGTAAATAAAAAATAAAAATTTAAATCATGGAACTTTCAAGAAATCTAGTTTCTGGAAAGAAAAAAGTATCAGTTCATTTGAAATAGTTTTTTTTACTTCAGCATATCATTGTTAATAAAAATTTTATTGTGGTCAGTCATTTCAAATTGAAATGACTTTTTATTTTCAAAATTCCTTATCAGCTTGATATTCTCCTTTCACGCCTGAGTTGCATTAGATCTGACAATCTCAGATGTACACTTCTGGCTTATAATGTATTAAAGCCTTGTCATAAAATTGCACAACCTCTATTAGGTGAGCAGTTAAGAGCAATAAGAACACGATGTGATCTTTTCAGATCACAGAGGGACTTCTTGTTCTCTTTATAACCTAACCATGTTATTACACTTCCTCCTTTTCCATTGCTGCTTGTTCTAAACAGTCTTGTTACCTGTCTCAGATAGGGATGATACGCATATTGGTTGAGATGCAGCACAGTAAATTCAGAGAGACTTATTTACATATGAGGGTGCGTATTTATGCTTTTATGTGCAGGATAACATGTGAAAATGCAGTATGTACATTTGCACCCATGCATTTAGGCATATGAGAGCTGCTCTAAAAAGCAATGCCTCCTATTTTATTATATTGGCCTGTGACATCAGAGACAGACATAGGTGGTTTAGCAGTAGAGATTGAAACTTTCCACAAATATTCCATTAAATTTTATTGCTACATAACCAATATCCAGAGAGAGTCAATCTGATACGATGGTATCTGACATGGAAATGTGTATGAAATAAATGTGTGCCACTGAATTCCTCCATAAGGGAAAAATTGCCCCTACTGACATTCAGTGACTCTTGAATGTTCATGGAGATGATACAATGGACATAAGCACAGTGAGGCAGTGGGTGTTGCACTTCAGCAGTGGCAACACAAGAATAAGTAATTTCCATCTGTGCAAATTTTTACAAGTATAGCATGCAGGCTCTTCATTGCTGGTTAAAATGCATAGCTAATGGTGGTGAGTTTGTTGATAAAGAGTGTTTTGCAGCTGAGAATTTGTGCTATCAGATAGCGCTAGAGTGCTTTGTTGTAGTTTCCATGGAAATAAATAGAAGGCATTCTTTTTGAAGCAACCTGTGTATAATTACACATTTGAATGTAAATGTATTACTTTGTAAAGCTCATAATGAAACTAATGCTCATAGTGTACTAGTGTATACGTATATTTTTTTACTTAGACATTATTAGCATTTTTATATAATTTAAATTGTTATTCAGAGAAATAGATATACTTGCTTCATTTGCAAAACTCATTATAGTCTTGTTGTCCTGCTCTTTATACTTCAAATCTGCAGCATATTTTCCTCAAAGACAGAAGGTTAATTTTGACAAATACATATATTTGAACCAATAGCCAAATGACTTTTTCCCTTTTTCATTAAAAATCAAACCAATAACAGTAAAAAAAACTCACAAAACTCATATTTTGTCTGGATTTTTAAAATTCCAGCTTTGTTCTAAAAGACAGAAATATCCCATTTCTAACTTTATTTTTAATGGAAATACACAGATTTCTATGAGTCAGTAGTTTTTAAATATATTCATATTTCAGTGAGAGTAAACATATATAGTGCATATTTAACATCTTTATGTCCTTTATTTTTGAATTCTCAGAGATGATGGGAAGAATTCTTGTTACTACAGGTTTCCTTCAGAGTGCCACATTAATTTTATTTTCAGCTTATCTCTTCCATGATAGTATAGATTCCCTTTTATTTCTCATCTTTCTATAGTTTCTCTCTTGAGACACTGCATATGTTCAACATTCTGCATTTGATGCTTGTCCATGCTGTTCCTGTTTCATGAAGCTTGACACAGGTGGAAAGAAAAAAGATCTATAGGCGGAGAATAACTTTCTTTTAATTATTTCATGGTGTCCAGAAGGACTTTTCTGTGATTTGCTTCATGATTGTGAATGAGTAGTCTGAAGGGTTTTTTCCTTTCACAAAGTTATAGCTACGATAATCTGTTTGATATTTATTGTATATCAGTAGCTATGCAGGCTGAGTTGAAATGACGAAAGTGAGAAATCTGCCATTCTTCACTGTAATTAAGTGTTCATCATGAAGCCTAATTATGAGCATTTAAATGCTAGAGGTGTTAATCAGCAAACTACTGAGTCAAGCACTAGTCACATTTGACTAATGAGATCACTTTTTGTTGGGATATTCTGATCATATTCTAACACCACCTTGAGTTGACAAGCTGTCTCTTAAAAACAGTGATGCATGTTGTAAATATTAAAGCATCTTTATCTTTTCAAATAAGATTTTAAAAGTGTTTCCTCCTGTGTTAATTGGACAGAAGTGAAATGAACTGTAACTGAATATTCTGAAGTTCTCCATAAGAATATGCCTCACATAGCAGTGAAATCATCCAGATTAATTTAAAATCAGTGATCATCCAGATTATTTTAAATTAGTGGTTTGTTACTTAGAAAAGGATACTAAAGGAGTCTGACAGAACCCAAAATTATTTTTTATTCAATTTCCTGTAAAAACCTTACTAATTTCTCACAGCAGTTAACCAGGTGATATATAAATATATCACATTGGCTGATTATAAACAAAAAAATTATTTCAGAAGAAAAAGAAAACAAGTAACACAGTTATAAATTCAAATTAAATTATCTCATTTATCTGCTATGTGCAGTGTTATATATATTCTTTCATTGTCATGTACACAACAGGGCATTCATCATACGTCTTTGGAGATCCAACTTAGTTTTATTATGCCTTCCTCAATCCTCAATTTCCGTGATTGCTTTTGTTCTGTAAAGTTTAATGGGAAAAAAGGATTGGGGAAAAAAAGAATATAATAATAATAATAAAATGCCTAGTTGTTTAGCCTTTTAAAATTGCCTCTAGATCATGTAGGAGCAAGCAGAAAACTTTCAGCTAAACTTTCAGCTATTTGGCTTCTTAGGCTTATTGTGATTTATTTCTTTAAGTCCCTATTATTTTCTTTCTCTGCTCTCGTTCTACGTAATTTCATATGAGCAGAACTGGAATAAAATAAGGCTTTATTTAACTTCTCATCTTTTGCCATGCTTCTTTTAAGCTCTGACTCGTGGGATATAAATACAGAAGCAGAGAGTGCATTGCTGATAATCATGCGGTTTCTTGTATGAATTTTACAAAGCCGAATTAGGCATCCAAGTAAATTGGTGAAGGAGTTAGAAGTATCTGAAGGATATAGTCCTGCTGTTAATTGTTTCTTTCTAATGCAAGATGGGCTTTTCAGTACTTCATCAGTGAACCCATTAAAGCTAGATGATTAATGTTATATCTACCATAGCAAGAAAGAGAGAAACTGCTGTGAAAATATCAGAGACATGGGATTGCTGATACCATCTAAAACAGGAGTAGTATATCTATCTAGCAGCAGTGTCACTTTCTGTTTTTTCTTGACAAACACAGCACACATGGGCTGTAAAAACACATTTAATTTTGTAGTACTTTCTAAAACAGGAATTTTTTTTTTTCTGCCTAACTTCTGCTACTTCTTTGGACTGAGTCTCATTTAGCACTAAGCTCCAGGAGTCTCAAAGACCACTTAAAAATTATATTCCCACTTATAAACTATTATAAAAGTAGGCCGTTAGATTATTATTCCTTCTTAACATCATATATTTCAATGATATTTGTGCCAAATGGAATAGATACAACAAAGAAACACACAACCCTAGCCTCTATCTCATTTTTTTTTTTACTTTTCCATGATAGAAAATCATTCTGTGATATAAAACATTCAAATGGGTAATATTTATTTGTGCTAACAAATTATATGTCTCAGTTTTCTGTGCTGTAAACCTGCTCAAGGAATTTAAACTTATTTCTGATCTTACTAGAGCACTAACCTGAAATTTGGATATAGTAATACATAATAATTATTGTTGTAAAGTAGATATGTGGTGAAATAACTGATTAGGATCTGGAAAGTAGCATAGTTTTAAAAATATGGCATACTTTGCATGTGTTTGTTCAATTTGTTTCAACTGCTGCTTATATTTGTGCCTATCGGTGTTTCCTCAATTCCAGATTTCAGACAGAACTTAATTATGATGTTTTGGAAGTCCATGATGGACCGAGTTTATTATCTCCACTTCTGGGATCTTACAATGGTACTCAGGTTCCACAGTTTCTCTTTAGCAGTAGCAATTTCATTTATCTTCTCTTTACAACTGACAACAGTCGTTCTAACAATGGATTCAAGATTCACTATGAAAGTAAGTCATTCTAATATGTATGATTTGATCTCCTCTTCTCTGCTATTCATGGTCATAAAATGGTAAAGGTACTGCTTTCTGTATATTGCTGAGTCAGGCCTCCTATTTTTCAAACTGAGTAAGTTTTAGTGACATTAAACTTCTAAATGATGACATGTGATCTCACTTTGAGTTTGATGTTCTTGCTGCAGTGCTCTGTCCTTTAAGAATCAGAGGATAATGGGAGGCAAATGACTTTCTTCAGGATGTCATTCTTCTGTCATTATTTTTACTTTTTGTATAGTGTATTTTCATATGTTTAAAATGTCATAACATCAAGAAGATAATCAAAATCCAAGGAAAATACTTGAATTACTGTCCTGATTAATGTACCTCCAGCTCTCAAGCTAGAAGGAAATGTAATTTATGAAAATTAACTGAAAATCAAAACTACTGAACTTCATGATTATGGATATTTAGGGAACTAAAATCCTGTATATTATCTGTTCATTTTGATTTTTGTATAGATGTATTCTATTTCCCTTATTACACTTGTATAAAACACACTGCAAAATGTAACAGTAAGATTTAATACTTTTATGAATTTGTGAAATTCAGAGAAGTTGCTATATTATCATTTCATTTATTTTTTGTAGTTCTAAAAATACATTTGTTTCACATATTGATTTTGTGTGAAAAAATAGTTGTTCTAATGCATTTAGTAATAACCATGAGCACGATGTTATCTGTTTTGAATTCCTACTTGTAAGGACTAACTCCAAGGAATTTTAATATGTTCTTATTTTTTTTTTTTTTTACCTTATTTTTTCACTATTTTCTCTATTCTCATCGCTAACGGTAAGGATATTTAATACAATATGTGGACTTTGTCACATAAATTTCGAGATGCTTTGAACTCTACCAAATGTTAAATTCTGAAAAGTTGTGCAGAAAATCAATCATCAGATCTAAAATTATTTACTATCTCAATCATCCCCACAATATTTCAATTAATTACATCAGTGGCAGAACTAATAATTTGTTAATTCTCATCCTTTTTGAAGTTTGAAGGATAGCTATCCTTACACAGACTATTAAAGTAATTCTCCTGACAAATACTACATAATTCTTACAAAAAAAAATTGACCAAATGAATAATGTTTGATGCCTGAAATTACACTTCAGAAATGTGAAAAACAGAAAGAGGGAAGTTGCATTTAGTAAATTTATTCTTACTTCTAACTGTTTTAATTTAATACATCTTGAAAGGAAATTAATTTTTTTCTTCAAATGTATGAATTTTTCAATTTTATTGTAAAATCCATTTTCACTAAAATTGATCCCTATCCCAGATTTCTGCTGTAAACTAGTGAAGAATGAAAGTTAAGTTATAGGTTCATAGAGGAGATAGCATCATAGAGGAGAGATATTTTCCAATCGTGGTGATTCTAAGATCGTATCTTGCAACTGTCCACCTATCACTAGTACTTTCCCACTAAACCATGTCCCTCAGTACAGCATCTAAACATTTATTGAATACCTCCAGGGACGGTGCCTCCACCACCTCCCTGAGTCTCCCTTTCCAGTGCCTAACCACTCTCTTGCAGAAGAATTATTTCTTAATGTCCAACCTGAATCCCCCCTGGCACAACTCAAGGCAGTTCTTCCTAGTCCTATCACTTGTTACATGGGAGAAGAGGCTGACCCCACCTCTTTTCAACTTCCTTTCAGGTAAATAATTGCAGGAAGTCATAACGTCACCCCGAGCCTCCTCTTCTCTAGACTAAACAATCCCAGATTCCTCAGCCACTCCTCTAAGACTTGTGTTCCATACCCCTCACTAGCTTCATTGCCCTCCTCTGAAAATACACCAAAGCCTCAATGTCTTTCTTGTAGTGAGGGGCCAAAACCAGACTTGAGATGTGGCCTCACCAAGGCTTCATATTATTATCATTATATTAAACAATAGGCGAAAACTGTGTATGTTTACAAGTTTTACACAAAATAAACTATTTCCAATAGCTTTTCTGCTTAACGTCCTGTGATTATATGCAGACATCTGGTATACATTTTATTTGTTTAGTTCTTACTATTTCTAATATTTTATATTGTGCTATATTATCCAATATAGTCCAATTCTGATTTTTCTTTTCTGGATGATAATAATGCTTAATGATTTAATGTTGTTCTCTTCAGTCATCCCATTATAATGTGATGCCTTTATTTTCTTTGTTAATTATTGCTTTTCACAATGAATTTATTTTGCAAGGAAGACTATCTTACAGATTTTCCTTGGGAATAGAAGGATAGATTACATCAGGAAAAGAACTTACAGTGAATGTTTCTTTTAATTTACCAGATCTCAGTAATATTCCTAGAAAATTTTGTTTCTTTATTTTTTCCCACAATTCTTTAACAAAAAAGATAATCTGACTGGGAAATAATGTAAAAAGTTTTTTAGCACAAGTATTTTTTTAACACGTTCCAGTTGTGCAAGAGAAGCATAGACCTGTTGGACTACATCCAGAGGAGGGCCACAAAAATGATCCAATGGATGGAATACCTCTGCTTCAAGGACAGATTGAGCGAGCTGGGGCTGTTCAGCCTGGAGAAGAGAAGGCTCGAGGGAGACCTAATAGCAGCCTTTCAGTATTTAAAAAGAAACTATAAGAAAGAAGGAGACTAACTCTTTAGCAGGATCTGTTGTGATAGAAAAAAGGGAAAATGCTTTGAAATTAAAAGAGGGAATGTGTAGATTGAATATAAGGAAAACGTTTTTTATACTAAGAGTAGTAAAGTACTGGAACAGGTTGCCCATACAGAAGGTGGATGCCAATTCCTGGAGACATTCAAGGTTAGGATAGACAGGTCTCTGAGCAACCTGATCTAGCTGTGTGTGTCCCAGTTCATTGCAGAGAAGAGGAACTAGATAACCTTTAATGGTCCTTTCCAATTCAAACAATTCTATTCTCTGAAAAAACTCCCCTTATCAAGTCAGCTACTCTTTTCTCCCTTTTATGATATTTATCGTCTTTCCAGTATTTCACATATCAAAGAGAATTAGATATGAGAATAACTTATGTAAAAATATGGTTCTTGTAAATATTTTGAGGATGATCAGAAAAGAGGAAAGAAAAAAGTTGGGAAACCAAGTTTAATCAGGAAGAAATAGGCTGAAAACAAGGATGTTAAGTTATCATCAAAACTCTTAAATATAAGCATCAGGGACAAAATCACATTAATAGTAGTGAGACAGAATAAACCTAAAATTACATTAAATTATGGAATATTCTTTTTGTCTACAGTATGTATTTCATTATCCAAAGCATCCTATAGCAGTTACACAAAGAAGCAAAGCTCAAGGATAAATTATTGAAAATGCTTGATGCTTCCCCACCACTGCAGTACAAGAATTACTTAAACTAAAAAAATAAAAATAATCTAGATTTTGTTTAACTAGTTTAACTGCGATACTTTTTTTTTCTTTTTCTTGAAATAGGTGTAACTGTTAATACTTACTCTTGTTTGGATCCTGGCATACCAGTGCATGGACGCCGCTATGGACATGACTTCTCAATAGGTTCCACTGTCTCATTTAGTTGTGATCCAGGTTATAGGCTGAGTCATGAGGAGCCTTTACTATGTGAAAAAAATCACTGGTGGAGTCACCCACTCCCAACTTGTGATGGTAAGAACAAATGGATAAAATACAGAGTAGTTTAAAATATATGCATTTTCGCCAGAAGAATTAAATGTCTAATTTTATGAAGAAGAATAAAACTAAAAAGAATAAAGAATAAAAAAAAAAGACTAAATGAATGTTATATACCTCTGTGTGATATTTAGAAATAAAATGAAAATAATATATAATTCATTAATGTAGGCGATTACTGAAGATATGTCTGTCTGAATTTATGTTACCATGAGCTAACTGATTACCTTTTAGCTCAGGGCATGCAAGTTTATCTACTTGTAAAGCCGTTCTTACAAATTACAAATATTTGCAGTTGGGTATCCATCTACAGTCATATATGTATTGATTTCAAACATGAGATAAGGTTTTTGTACCTGACTAAAATGCATTTTCTCCAGTTACACATTGTTTGCTGTGTTCCTAGATTATTAACAAAACTCGTCACTTTTCAATCACTGTATGAACTGATCAGTGCTACATTATTTGTGGTTTGTTCATATGGTTGTTAAACAACACAAAAATGGTATTGTGTAATATTTTCTGCCACAAATTTCAGAGTATCTAGCATGTCATTACAAAATTTGCTTGAAAAACTAATAATTTGTTTGATTTTTATCTGAATTGATCATTTAAAGATGTTTTCCCCTTCTAGTGATATCAATTATATTTAATATTACCGTAATGTTTATCTTGAATATTTTAGATGCTTTCCTTTGGGTATGGAATATGTTGCATTGCCTCCTACGGTACTGACCTAAACCAGGCCAGGACCAAATGACTGCACGTACACACCAATATGATGAACAGCAAAATGGCGTTTATTACACGTGAACTCTAGCTTATATAACCTATGTGCTTCGTCTACGCCCCTAAGGGCATGAGCCACACATCAATCATAGAACAGGGAGAGGGCCTATCGCGTCACATCCCTTGCGGGGGTCTCTCAGTCACCTTCAACAGGAATATACTTTGCTGATGATAAAAATGTAATCAAGAATAATTCACCTAATTAATTCTAAGGTAGTATTAAACAACATAATCAACAACAACAAAAATCCATAGAAATTTCATAAGGTATATAAGGTTTGTAATAGTATATTTTTCCTCAAACAACCCTTACTGTCTCATAATGCTCAGAAAGTAAAAGCTGAACTTGTAAGACTTACAAAAAGCTCACTGAATCATAGATGTGTGATTTGCCATATGTAAATGTCTTAGTTTTCTCCATATTTCATCCTTTAAATGATAGGGTCTTTAAATTGTAGTGCCTTTCTAGGTCTTCAGCATAATTAGCAAATGCTTCATTTTCTTATATAAGGCTAGGATGAACATGTGCAGATATGATGGCAGAAATTTATGGCTATAGAGCAGAAGATGAATAATTACCTGAAAATGGTACTCTACAGTATTGTAGACCTATTTCTGGAAGGATTCTGCTTCTCAGTCTGATTCTTGGAATGAGGAATTGCAAGGTTCCCATCGTTTACAGGCAAGGGGCTGAGCAGGCTATAAACGGAAGATAGGTTTTCTTACATTGGTAAACACAAGATGCTAAACATCTAAACAAAAAAAAAAATTAATGCATATCCTATGAATACTGTTCCGTGCTCCAAAATGAACATACAAATTGTGATAAATTTCTTCCACTAGTTGCTGAACTAGTACGTAATTCACTAAGTAAATGAGATTTTTTTTTTTCTCCAGAGCACATTGCTAAGTGACAATTGTCCATAGAACAAATATGTTCTGAAGGCAGGACTGAGTCCATTTATTATAGTAAATTTAATCAATTCATGGTTGAACTCAATTTTATTGCTGAATTTCTTCTCAAGTGGCATGTTTTTTAAATAGGATCCAGAGTCCTTGCACCTCCTGGGGAAAATAGGGCATTTGCTCAATGGACTGTTCCTTGCATAAACTGAGAGGATGTCTTTGTATTAATTGTGCCACTAATAAACACATTGATCACTGTTCCTGCTCATTCACTTAATTACTGCAACAGTTTCTGGATAACTAGGCTCTTTTTTATAATTGCTTTTTTGTGTGTGTATATATATGTGTGTGTGTGTGTGTGTGTGTGTGTGTGTGTATGTAATTACATCTTGTAGCAATATTTGTTTGGACAAAACATGACAACTCATGAATAAAAAGTGTTTTCAAGGAGAAGCATATAGAAAAGGAAAAAAAAATGACTTTAGAATCTGTTTTTCCTCAGAGTATGAAATTGCATTAACTATTATTCTAATTTTTGTAGGACTGTAAACTCATTTTTACATGAGGTGTTTGGATATTACACAGATAAGCATAACAAAAAACTTACGGGGGAAGTCACACTTCATTATCTTCAGAAACATTTAGAGTATGTTGAGACTAATAGTTTAAAAATAAGCAAACAAACTGGCTGTCTCCATCAGTAAAGACTGACCTCAGGGGACAAGTGTGTCATTACTGCAAGCTGTATAAATAGTTTATATATGGATGATTGATGCACATGAAAGATTTCATTGTTCATTTCCTTCATTTGGATTTTTATGTGAATCTGTGTAGACAAGGCATGCACACTATTACTCTGTGTACCATTTTGCATTGCTTTGTGTGTGTAAACATACACATCCACATATACAATCACATATATACATACATAACAGCAAAGCACTTCTAAAAAAGTAATAATAATAATTAGAACTCTCTAAATATAACATTTTTTACAATAGCAGTATCCATAAGGAAATAAAACTGTTCAAATGATGTCCACGAAGATTGAAGTTTCTAGAGGACAAGACTGAGCAGCAGAGGAAGAGGTAACTTTGTTTGTTTAGACTAGAGAAGGCTAAGGGGTGGCCTCATGTCAGTCCACAACTTCCTCAAGGGGAGAGTGAAGAGGCAGGTGCTGATCTTTGCTCCCTGACGATAGATTCAAGGGAACATCATGAAGCTGTGTCAGAGACGAATAAGGTTGAATGTTAGTAACAGGTTCTTCACCAGGAGGAGGGTGGTCAGGGACTGGAGTAAGATTCCCAGTGCAGTGATCACTGCGCAGAGTTCATGAAGCACTTGGACAATATTCTTAGATATATTGTTTAATTTTTGTTGGGCCTGAGTTAGTGGTGCTGTCTGGTCAGAGGCCTGTAACTAGTAGTTTTCCCCAGGCGCTGGTACTGGATCTGGTCATATTCCACATCTTCATCAACAACCTGAGTGAATGGACAGAGCCCACCCTCAGCAAGTTTGCTGATGATACAAAGCTGGGAGGACTGGCTGACATACCTGGAGTTTGTGCTACCATTCAACAAGGCCTGGGCAGACTAGAAAGTTCGGCAGGGTGGAACCTGCTGAGGTTTAACAGGGATAAGTGTAGAATCTTGCACCTGGGGAGGAATAACTGCATATATACATACAGATAAGGGGCTGACTTGCTGGAGAGGAGCACTGTAGATAAGGACGTGGGGGTCCTAGTGGGCGACAGGTTGGCCATGAGCCAGCAGTGTGCCCTTTTAGCCAAGAAGTGCAATGGTGTCCTGGGTGCATTAAAAAGAGCGTGGCCAGCAGATAGAGGGAGATGATACTCCTCCTCTTCTCTGCCCTGGCGAGGCCACACTTAGAAAACTGTGTCCAGTTCTCAGTTCCCCAGTTCAATAAAGACAGGGATTTCCTAGAAGGACTCCAGCAGATGACCACAAAGATGACAGAGGGTATGGAGTATGTCCTGTATTAGGGAAGGCTGAGTAATCTGGGTCTGTTTAGCCTTGGGAAAAGAAGACCGAAAGGAGATCTTATAATGTTAATAAATATCTACAGGGCGGTGGGACACAAATGGATAAGGCCAGGATCTTCTCAGCAGTGTAATTTAATGGAGTCTAATATAATGGAGTGCAATGTAATGGCCTAAAACTTGAACACAGGAAGTTCCATACAGAAGATTTTTATGGTATGGGTGACAGAGCATTGGAAGGGGTTGTCCAGAGAGGTTGTGGAATCTCCTGTGGAGATATTCAAGACCCATCTGGATGCCTACCTGTGAGACCTATTGCAGGTACCTGCTTCAGCAGAGGAGTTGGACTTGATCTCTTGAGGTCCCTTCCAACCCGTCATTCTCTGATTCTGAGTTGATCAGTATACTCGACTTGATGATCCTTACATATCCCCTCCAACTCAAAGTATTCTATGATTCTATTATCTACTTCTGCTCATTTTTTAAAGGCAAATGTTCAAGGAATATACATTCAGCTTCTTACATACAGGACCGCAGAACAGTTATAGCTGTGGTCTAGTTGAGTCTCTTAATTCAGTAGTTGAATTATTTTCAGTTTTCAGGAGAAGAAGTCTGTGTTAAAATTCAACGAGAAAACCAAAGTTTCTTTGAAGAATGAAGAGTAATACTTATATTTAACCAACCATTATAAATTTAGTAATTTTTAGACTTTTAGTAAAATGCTTTAACAGTATTTTATATGAAATATTGCCAATTTTTGGATTGGTAAGATAGCTTTTTTATGTCTTTTCAGAAAAAGTAACAATGTAGGCCTACATCACCATTTTGCCTTTATTTCCCTTCTTGTCTCATGTCTCAAGCCTCATAGCTTTTTTTTTTTTTTTTTTTAATCCACCTGGACTAGACAATAATCTCAACTACTGTGTACATTTACTTATTTTTCAATATTTCATATGAAAATGTAGTTTGGCTTATTTACCATAAAGATGGGCACAATACTTAAGAAAAGAAACATGCAAAGAAATATAAGCCATATTCTCAAAGAACACTTGTTAGAATTATTGTGCTTAAGAAAGAAAATGCTGTTTTTGAGCTTTGCTTAGAAAAAATACTACGTGTTTTACATTAACATAATTTAGATATGATTTACTGAGTACCTATCTGTATGGATCTCCTTGAATTTTTTATTTTAGTCTCTTCCCAGTACTTAGTTGACAAATGTCTTATCATGTATTTTCTGTTGGAATATTGTGACAGAAATTTGATTTTAAATTTTGAATATTTGTGAGGAAACTTATTTTAACAATATATGAAGTATTGTATTAATCCCATTAAACATGACAAGATAATTGTAGTAGAAGTACTTAATTATGTGTAAAGTGATTTCTATTCCTTTCACAATAACATGAAATTGAGTACTTAATAATTCTTACTATTTATTTGAATTAGGAATAAATATTAGCATTTTACTTGATGAGAATTTACTTAAGAAAATTAGTAGGGAACATTAACAAAAAAAAAAAAAAAGTATATATTTATATATATATAACAAGATGGAAGACGTTTAACACTTTTATTGAATGTAGATGTCCAAATGAAGCAGTAAATATGAGTTGTGTGGTATCATGAGGAACCTACCCAGAAGTTCTGGAAGAGGTGTTACATTATTTCTGTTAATACATTTCTAAAACAGAAACAATACCTTTTTTCGAAACTTTGAAATGAAACCTGAAGAAACAACAAAAAAAGCCCTGCAGATATTCAGTGTGGTAGAATCTAGAATTGAAAAGTACTAATATGTCCTGTTTTGATTTAGATTTAAAATAAGATAATATAACAACTTTTGTTACAAATTATTTAGACTCAGTTTTGCTATTCTCTTTTGCAATGTAACTCAAGTCCAGGTTTCTTTCAGGAAACTGTTAATAATCATTCAACAAGTATACTATTTTATTGTTACTCCTTGCCTCCATCCCATTTTAAGACATACTAAGTTTGCTGTAAATATGGAAGCTGTGTGTTTAAATTACTATTAAATTACTTGAAAGTAAAATGTGAAATACTATTAAATTGTGTGAAGCACAGTACATGATTCAAATTGTAACACTATTTCAGTTTTTTTACTATGTTATATAATAAAATTATTTAGTAAGTGAAAATCGTGTTAGAATTAGATTTTAGTTGGAAGTTAGAGTCAATTAAATGATGGAATGTAATGGGACTTCTGTGCAGGTATACTCACATATAGGTTTATATACGTACAAACATATCTATATATCAGTAGGCTTATTTTTTCATTTTGTAGTTCTAGTATGTTACTAGTCTTCCTTGCTGATGCTTGAAACCATTTGTAAAACTAATAATTATTATTAATCAATTAGAAATGTGTGTTTTGACCTACTTCATCACGATGTAAAATAAATCATTTTCACTTACTTGTATTTGCATCAAGTTGATCTAACTGAAAAGAACAGTTAGATCAACAGTCAGATCTTTCTTTATTTTTTCTTTTTTCACAGACTTATGTTTTTCTTATATGTATTTTCTCTTTCTTTATACTACTGCTAATGAGCACAGTATGTTGGCTTTTCAATATTGGTAGGTTATATAATTTCAGTTAGAAAGGAGACAGTGATTTAATTCTTTTTTTTCTTTCTGTATTTTTTCAAAAACCATGCTGAAATACATGGAAACAAGTATTTATATATAATGTATATTATATTCTCTTGCTTCTCATAAAATAACCAATACATTCTCTTTATATTCTTCTGTCTCTCTTGGATATGGTGACTTCCCTTTTCCTCACATTCAATATCTTCATATTATTATTATACCCCTATTGGTTCTGAAGCAGACTTCAGTTATATCTAAATAAATTAATTCTAAGTAAGTTATAAAACTTACTTGAAGACCCAAGATGGCAGAGAACATAATTAGTGGATGCTGAATTTCATGTAATGTCATAATATACAAAACTGAAGGGATAAGATGTTCTTCTATAAAAAAGTGATAAACTTTTATACAGACTGACCTCTGCAGGGACAGATTATACAGACTGATTTCTGCAGCAAACATAAATATTTAAAAAATAGGACAGACATGCAAAACAAAACAAAACAAAAAACTGATAAAAGAATTATATGAATGAAAATGTCATCTTCCTTGCTTATTAACTGCTTCCATAATTGAGTGTGAAATGTCTTAGCAATATGCTTGTGTATCGCAGTAACAGTGACAAGACAGATCAATACTTACAATTGGTAATACCTTGAACATAGTGACAGATAATGTATATCTGTGAAGAATTTCATTGGAAAATTTGGCTCATTTAAGTGAAACAATTAAAGCCAGAAATGCTGTTGTGCTTTGCCATCACTCCAAAGTGAGTCCCGAAGAAAGAAATGAACGTAATGAAAGTTATAGGAACAACTAGGTAAAAATGAACCACGACCACACTTAATCTATTTCTGGCATTGGAAGAGTGATTTTCCATAATAATTTTATATTATAATGAAAAATGATCTGAAATGAAAGTGAAACTTGATAATTTTATGAATGACAGTATTGGATACTATGGTGTATTTCAGGGATGAAACGTGGCCTCTTACTGAGACAATTACATATAAGTTTAGTAAAGTTTTTAAAATTCTTAGGGCCAAAGAATAAAGGGCTATTTTCCTATGTAGACTTCCTTGTTGCTTCTTTTCATTGTGAATGATTATGTTGCTGAGCAAAGGGAATGCAGTATTTTTCCTTACAAAAAAAGATGGTCTTCAAGTATAAAATCCAATGCTGTAAAAATCTTATTTGACTTAAATGACATTCTTAGCTACTGAATTCCACTGTTAAATTTTTATCTTCAGTCACAGATATCCAAAAGCTACTTTCTAACGTGTCACATAATGTCTGATCACCACGTTGCTGTAGAGGTGCTTTATACTGTACATTCAGGTATATGTGTTACATAGTCACTTGTAATTTTTGTTCACTTTATTTCTTATTATTTTTTACTTTGTCCTTCTGACAAAACAGTAGTGGAAAAAAATATTAAAGAAAAGGTTTAGACCTCTCAATTCAGCTGTTCTTCTTGCATAACAAAGAAATTAATTACTGTGTTCATAACATCATAAAGTATAAAAGGAACATGTTTCATGTACTCCATTTTCCATATTAGAACTAGTGCTAGTGCACTACTTATTCTAGTGCTGGTTATTTATTCATTCTACTTTTAGACCTATCCTCCACCTCTGTATAATCAAAGTAAAAAGTATATTCTTTGTAGGAACTGAAAAAATGTGTGGAGTTTATTCTGTTGTTTTTATTTTAATCTTTTTCTGTTTTCCTTTGCATTCTGAAAGAATCACACACTAGTAGTGATATTATATGTTTTGAATGTTTGACATCTTATCAGGACCAGTGCACATTTTGTATTTCAGATCTGTCAACTTGGCATTGTTCTGTAACATGCTGGCCCCTTGATGCCATTGTTTGCCATCTGCTAACCTTCATATAGTTACGGTGAATGCCATAGACATTTTTTCACCACTTGCTCTCTTGAAAGGCTTCCCAAACAACTACTGTAAAATACATTATTTATTTGGACTGTATCCCATGATTATAAAAAATAATTACATTTTCTTATTAGATGGCACTGACCTAAAGTATTTACAAAGTAAATCTCTAGAATCTGCAATAATGTGCTGTCAATAGCCCTGATTCTATTTTCCTAATGTCTTATCAACGGACAGTTGTTACCTCATTCTTCATTATAGAACTGAGGAAGAAAGTGAATGCGTTAGGACATCATTTCTCTATGGCAAATAAGATAAGATTCAGTACAGTGTTTCTGAAATATTCTATTCCAAGTGGTACTGAATCTCCAGCTTTCCAGCATACCACTTGGCCAGAAAGACTAGAATGTTGACAAGGAAAATGGCGAACAGAAAGAAATTATGAGACTACCAAGATTAATGTACCTGTCAAACACAAAGTAGTTAACTATAACTACCAAATGAATTTACTTAGGCAAAACTGGATGTTATTTAATTATTTATTTTCATCCAATGTGAATACAAGTAGGAAGAAATCTAGAGGACATAATTAATAGAAACCTTTATCACTATAACAACTATTGTTCAGTTATCATCCTAAACATTCCAAACTGACATAACAGAACACACATAGGAGGAAAAATAACACAAAAACAACACTACATTAATACAAAAAGATGAGTTAATTGTGCAACTGCATTGCTATTACAGAATCTCAGAGGAGCTTCGATGATTCGCTTCGAGCTCTCTAACTTGAACAAGCTGAAAGACATATTGATTTCCTGATAAAGTGATTAATCGTTCTAAAGTACATATAAATACAACTACTAATACATATGAAGAAAGAGTTCTGTGTAAATGATTTTTGTTATGCTATTTAATGATTTTCAAGAAGAAAGATTATTTTGATAATCTTTTTCTCATAAATGGAGCAGGGTTCCCACTAATCTTAGGCTCTGGGTGGTGGTGTTTGTTTCTGTCTTTTGTCTCCATTTAAGACAATGAAGATCAAGAAGTTATATTTACATGTTTCCACATTCTTAATGTATCCTGGAATATACAATGAAGTGTATAGTAACAACATCCAATTTTCATTTCTGCTCTATAAGAAAGCTCTTTTTAAACGTGTATGGCTTTAAAAACAGCTGATTTGCAGAGTAGTAGCCTAATAACCACATTCTGAAAATTCATGGACTTTTACTAAAAAAAATATTAATTCTACAGTATTATTGAAATGCATTAAAAACACATGTTTTCTTGAAAGTAATGTATGATTAGGTGCACTGTAAGGCAGAGTACATTCTGGATATTCTCTCCAAATCATTCCCTGGCGTCCACCTTAGCTCCTGGCTAAAGTGTTATTGTTTGGCATGTTATCTTTTGCTTTCCTACTGAACTTCTGAGTTTTACAGACTCACAGGAAATTGTGGAAAAAACAGCTAAGGAAACCCAAGTTTTATTTTCTTAATGAGTATTAAAAAGTATTTTAACTCTTCATTGATTTTATTTTCATTCGTATAGCGTAAGAAGGATTATATTTGTATGTGGGATTGCTGAATCATTTGACCAGTTATCTTTAAGTAGTTTTAAGTCAAGAACTTTTAAAAAGATTGTTTTCTTTCTTTTTTTTTCTCATCTGTAAATCTTATTTTATTAATATTATTGTTATTATTTCTAGCCTTATGTGGTGGAGATGTTAGAGGACCTAGTGGGACAATTTTATCCCCTGGTTATCCAGAACTTTATCCAAATTCACTGAACTGTACATGGACTGTGGATGTTACCCATGGTAAAGGTAAATATGTCAGTTTTTTTGTTTTTTATTTTTAATATATAGAAGTTGATATTCTATGCTACACATGCAAATTATAGATTTTGGTTAGCCACAGGGAACTACAAATTTTACTGCTGATTTCTTTTAATTTATTTGATTCTAGTAATTCCTAGGATTCTAGATGTGTACGAGGCTTAAGGAGAGCCTAATGCTTTTTGCAGAACAATAAGTCCCTGAATTATTACAGTTCGAATAACAGACAGTTGGATGTGTGTACATTAATCCATATAGGTGAAAGAGGATGGATGGTTTTTTTTATGTTCATGGAAGTGCCTTAGCTTAGAGAAATATTAGCCAGAAGTAGCCCTTGGTATTTAGACTTCTAATCAATAGAAGAATTTGAAATGAAGAATTGAGTATGTTATTCATGTTATGGCATAAGAAGAGGTGAAAATAATGAGAGGGGAAAGGTTTAAAATATATCTCTTATCATGCAAAGTTTTACATTCTGACTAATTGTCTACAAGGAAATGCTGGAAAGGAAAATCTTTCTATTTTGAAGAGAATTAATGGTTTCAGTTTACTGAGATAGTTTTTGAGGGTGGCAGCATGTAAATGATAGCTCATTATGCATCTATGGATTCAAGGAATAATATGGTTTAGAAATGTTTTTAATTGGAGAAAAAAGATAAATACAACCACTTAAGAGAACGTTTAGAGTGATAACAGAGAACTAATAACTAAAGAACTAATGAGAAACAGAAGCTTTTAAAAAAAAGGTTAGTTATTTGTTGAAGGTATATGTCAGTGTTAGATGGCCTAATTGTTAGATAATTACCACTTACAAAAAGTGATTACAAAATAATCACTAACAAATAAGCAGGTAATTTAAAATGGAGGAGAGAACCTTTGTTGTGGGAATATTATTTTCCATTCCATTTCATGTCTAATATAATTTTTATTTCATAATGTCAAGGAGTATCTTGTATTAGGTACAATTTATTTTTATATGTAATATTTTCTTTAGACTGTTTCCTTTTACAAAATATAGCAGTTTATTGTCAGACTACCAAGAAATTGTATGTAACATGTCACCACACAATATTTTTAAAACACACATTTTTGTGTTACAACTTCATATTACTGCTACTGAATAGCAAGTGACTATCTGTATGTGTTGTATTGCTAAGAAATGCTGTTTCTACGTGCACAGATACTGTCTTCAATAATATTTTTGGCAGCATACATTTATATGTTTTCATTTTACTATTTTAATATGTTATAGTTGCAGAAGTCTGGGATGATTTCTCATTCATATACTTGTGGACTAGTGTTAAGATTGTAGGGTGTTCATTAAAAAATTGAAATTATTCTTTTTCTATTTCATTTTGTGAACCAGAATAATGGAACATTGATACTATTCCTGAAGATGAAATTAAGCATCTATCTTGACATTAATTCTTGTATTTTGTTTGTAGGTGGTGTGTAATTTAATGTATACTGAAGTGAAGTTAGTGGAGTGTCAATAGTATATTTTAGGCAGTTAACTAATAGAACAACTAATTTACCCCTCTCTCGTTGCTCATATTGTAATATTGAGAAATGACGTTACAGAGTTACGAATGTGTCTTTAGTCAAGAATTTAAATATTCCCCTTATTAAAAAGAAAATAATTTTTTGGCTTTCCTGATCTTATTTCTACACGTGGACAATAGTGGAATACCTTCATATTATGAACCTTGTTTCATAATGAAATGCATGAATTTAATCAGTGTCTTAATTACATGTATGTTGTCAGAATGATATGTAAATTAATTCTGCTTTTTCTAATAGGTGTGCAGTTCACCTTTTACACCTTTCATCTGGAAGATCATCATGACTACTTACTAATAACAGAGAATGGCAGTTTCACACAGCCATTAGCACGTCTGACTGGCTCAGAGCTTCCTTCACCAATCAATGCTGGTCTCTACGGGAATTTCAGAGCCCAGTTGCGCTTTATATCAGATTTTTCAATATCATATGAAGGATTTAACATTTCTTTTTCTGGTAAGCGGATACTTGGAATGTCTTCTTCCTGATAAACAAATAAATAAATATATAAAAATCTATAAAAGATATTTAAAACTGAAGTAATGTTGATAAATGAATATACTGAATCATGGCATAATTTGTTTCTAAAGCACGGAAGTTTTAATTCAAAAAAAATCTCCATATCTTTGTAGGTATATTTATTCTATATGATAAATAAGATAACAGTAAACTCTAAGAAACATTAGTAAGCAAGGGGAAGAAACAGAACTGGTCTAATTTCAGTTAGTGAAATTCCACATGAGCCCAAGTGTCAGTCATTTAAGGCTCTTATTCTAAACTGTTGTTTTCATTCATTGTACATGTGTAGGAAATGTATATGGCTCTAAAAACCATTTTGGGTTATGCATCTGAAAAATTTGCATTCATTTATTATTGTAACTTTTAAATGAAGTAAAATGGCCAGTGTAACACTCGTGCATTCATTTTGTTTTTAAAACTGAAATTTGTACTAAAGGTCAGGTGGAAATATACAGAATTTACTAGATTGTGAGGTTATGAAAAAGTCTGATAGAAAACACAAGTAGTTTTCCCTCTTACAAGCTGACTTGCTCTCTTATTTTCAGAGTATAATCTTGAACCTTGTGAAGATCCAGGAATCCCTCAATTTGGTAACAGAGTAGGATTTAATTTTGGAGTGGGAGATACTCTGACATACTCCTGTTCATCTGGATATCGTTTAGAAGGAACTTCAGAGATTATCTGTCTTGGTGGTGGCCGACGAGTATGGAGTGCACCTCTGCCAAGGTGTGTGGGTACGTGGTCAGCTGCTTTCATTTGCTTGTATGTGTAGTCACTGTCCATGGATTTGCAGATATACAGCATGGAAAAGCATGGTAATACACCTATTAATTTGAAAGGTACTTTCATATCTTCCATATCATCTTAGTCATATTTCTTTCTTTTTTTTTCCTTTTAAATAATTAGTGCTATCAGTGAACATCACAGCATTACAAATTAAAGACTCAATGCATATTCTTATTTTGATAAATTGTCTAGGAAAACTGTGTATAAAATTAAGTCAATATTTATCTATTCAGTGTCTAATAATTGGCTCTTATTTGTCAGTGTAAATTTCCAATTTACACAAAAATTTATACATGTGATTAGATCTCTTAGACCAGGTATATTTCATACAACTAGGTTCATGCATAGGAAAGAAGTCTACATAGACTTCTTAGGTAAGTTAGAGTAAAATATATTAAAAGAATGGTCATTCTGATTTGAAACAATAACAAAGATAACTCAGAGGAAACAATAGTTCCTAACACTCTCAACTCACCTCAGAAATAATCCATGTATGTAGCACTGACTGGAAATTTAAATTTTAACTGCTAAAATTGTCATAGCTGAATTCTTCTTAAATATCTTGAGTTTCAGTTCTATGGAGAATGTTTAAAAAAAAAAAAAAAAAAACTCCAAACACAATAACTCTAAAATGTAAGATAGTTATTTGACTATTTTTTTTTCTTTTACTTATGACAGAACGTTTACAGTATTGAAATGTTTCAATCTATGAGGGCTACTCCAAAACTAATGCTTCCTAATTTATTACGTTAGCCTGTGATGTCAGAGGCAGATGTTAGTGCTATGTGGCTGAACCTTCCCACCAATATTTAGTTACATTTTGTTGCTGTGCAACAGATGGCAGCAGAGGAGTAGTGTGATAAAATGGCCTCTGACATGTAAGAGGGTATGAAGCAAAGGTGTGTCCATGCAGAAAAAAATTGCACCCGTTTGCTGAGCGTTTCTGGAGACAATGGATGTGAGCACAGCAAGGCTGTGGGTGATGCATTTCAGAAGAGGCAAGAATATGGAGTCACTTCTGCTCTGCCAATTTTTATTAGCAGAAGAGACATTACTCCCCCAGTCCCCACCTTCTGAACCAATTTGATGTACACATAAGCAGCATTTATTTATATATCTATAGAAGAGATGGTTTAGAAGCTGAGCCCTGTAGTGCATAAATAAAAGTTACTTTTGTGTAGATGATGATTTTTTAAACAGAGGAATAATAATGAATGCATGCACAGTTGTAGAAACAGGGCTTTTTTTGTTATTGTTGTTGTTGTCTTTTTAAGTGAATATTCATCTGGAAATGTTAATATATTGAAAATGAATTGGTAAATTATCAGTAAGAAAGAATTTGTGCAGAAACAAAAATGAAAAGAATTACTATTTGGTTTTTATGATGTGGAAATAACGTTTGTGTCTGTGTGCTTGGGGGAAAAAAAAGAGAAAATCTGAAACACAATGCATGAATTATTTTTCAGTTAATGTATTTTCTCCTTATCTTTGAAAATAAAAGTCTCCATTAGAATAACATATTCAACCATTTTCTCCTCGTACTAAAGAAGCTACTGTTATTAAATACAGTTCATGCTCCCAGGAACCGTAAAGATTTAACTGAACACTATATGATTGTTCTCAAAGCAGATGACTTGAGGACTGTTATTAAATTTCTTTTATTTTCTAGTACTGTGATGGCTAAGATCATACATGATGTGTTCCAAGCATCTTAAAGTATTCGTTCTCTCTCTATATTAAGAAAAGTACAATCAGATTAATACATTTTATTAATATGAACCTTTTCCCTATTTTTAACAGAGAACAACATGTTTCTTGAATATCAGTTAAAAATGCCTGAACAGTTGGTTCACTGCTGTAGTTTTAAATTACAGTTTTGACAGGAGCAGAATTGTTTGATGAACTTAATACCACAAATCTTGTGCCTTTTGACTCATCTATCTGAAATGGGAAAGGGTTTACCTCAAGTGAAATTACAGTCATTTTGCACCTACATGCTATAATTGAAACTGACCTATGCATCTTCAGAGTAGCAAATACACATTTATTAAGAATAAGATAAAAGACATGATCGTGTGGGCTAGAAAGTTTCCTACTTCAGCATAGATTGCATGAATACAACTTTTCTAAGGCAAAGTTGTGACATCTAAATATTTTTGGTAATTGTTACATACTTCTATGTACTAAGTACATAGCTATCAATGATTTCTTCTGCTTTGATCCATTTCTGATATGGTTTTCTGCAAAATAAGAAGAACAATAAACCAATAAGCCATTTAATATACAAGTTTAGTATAAATATATATATTTCAGTATACTGAATTTGACTTATTCTGATGAGGGAGTTGCCAATAAAAAAAAATAAAAGCTCTTAAAATAGATTTCATAGATTATTTTAAACAACTTTTCAATACATTAAATATGTTGTAGCATAATACCATTTCATATTCAGAGAAATTAGAAACCAATTATTTCCTCAAGTTTAAACTAAGTATGAATGCATTCTTGTGTTATTGTGTAAAAAAAATGGTAGGAATCTTGAAGTGATCTGGATACCAAACATAAATCTGGAATAGTTGGTATGACATTTACATTTAAAATAAAACTAAATCTGTTAAAAAGAGAGGAAGTGCTTTTGTGCATTCAGTATAATGACCTTTTATAAGAACTAAGTTGAAAGGGAAGGAAAGAATTCCAGTAGTTTGTTGGTGTGGTGTTAATTTAACATACCTGGTTCTTCAATGCTCAAAATATTTTAATTAAAATAATGCAAATATTGTAAATTATGATAGTAGATGAAGCTAATTATTATTGTCTAAAGAAGAGTTCCCAAAAATTTTCATGTTTGTATATTTTATGATTAAACTCAGATTCTTAAGTCCTCAATTAAATAATTTTGGTTTTGGAATTATTGCAGTAGTACCTGGAAACACTTTCCCATTTTTACTTAAACCCATTTCATTCCTTTCTTCTTTACGTTTTTGTTTTTCTTACTGTTTTTTTCTTCTTGTCTGTCAGTGTGATTTTTTTTTTTTCAGTTGTTTCATTGGTAGGTTTGCAATAACTGTTATTTTTCTCTAACTTTGCCACTGAGTATGATATAAATTGTAGTAAATTGATAGTAGGAAACATTTCTTTGTCATTAATCTGTGTGAATATGTGTATGTATATGCCTGTGTGTGTACAAATATATATATGCATATGTAAATTTCTAGACTACTTTCATTTATTTTGCATGTCTTCATTAATTTTTTGTTTTGTTTTGTTTTTGTATTGGAGAAATAATTTTTAATAAAAACAAAATCAATTTCCTCCAAAACAAAATTCTAGAAAGGTCTTTTAAAACATGATTATGGAACGTTCCATTAACATGATTGTAATTTTCCATATGATCTAACATACATTTACTGAAGTGTTGGAGCAAGTTAAAAATATGCTTGTAATCTTCAATCACTAGCATGAACTTTTAAAAAATAGATTTATAATATCAATAAATTTTAATAATGTTGAATTGATTTGCATTAACATTCCCATTGTCATAGTTATTGAAAATATTTATGCTCTTTAATAAAATATACCTTAACATTTTCTTTTACCTGCAGCTGAATGTGGAGCCTCCACAACAAATAATGAAGGGATTTTACTGTCCCCCAATTATCCTCTTAACTATGAAAACAACCATGAATGTATTTATAGCATTCAGGTACAAGCAGGAAAAGGAATAAACATTTCTGCCAGAACATTTCATTTAGCTCAAGGAGATGTTCTTAAGGTAAGTAGTCCTTTTAGTTATTTATAAGCTTTTAGTGCCTCATGCCATTGAATTTGATCTGCCTATATAGTGTAGGAGAAGGTTATATTAATCATGTCTTAGAAAGTAATTGTCTAAATATGTGTCTAATTACATCAGTCACTGAGATGATCAACTTCAGTGCTGGTTCCTTTTCCGGCAGTGGGGATGGCAAAGTACAGAGAGGTTTTCTATGCTGAGGAAACCTCAGGGAATTGCAGAGAATTGGCAGGAGCCAGTAGCCTGATGCTCTGAAGAGAGTGGCTGACACAAGACTCTGCAGTTCAGTACAGACAGGGAACTTCTAGAGAGTCCAGTGAAGAGCCACAAAAATGACTGGGGGTCTCAAGCATCTCTCATATTAAGAAAGGCTGAGAAACCTAGTACTTTAGCCTAGAGAATAGGAGACAGAAAAAAATCTTGTAAAATTCTTTTAAGTATCAAAAAGGCAGGCATCAAGTGGATTAGACAAAGCCTTTTTAGGTGATGACGAGGATGAGAGTCAAGGGGCACAAACTTATATACTGAAAGTTTCTTATATACATAAGAAAAAAACTTCTTTACTTTTAGAGTGGCAGAGCACTGGAATAAGCTGCCCATATATGTCATGAAGTCTCCTACTCTGGAGATGATTAAAACCTACCTGGACACTTTCTTGTACAGCCTACAGTAGGAAACCTGCTATATCAGGGAGTTCAGATTAGATGATCTCCAGAGATCTCTTCAATCATTAATCTGCCGGTTAATGAGGATTGTCACCTCACAAAATGGGATTTGGACAAAGCTGAGATTTTTAATGCTGCCTTTGCCTCTTTCTTCAACACCAATAATGAGTTCTGGAACTCAAGGAGTCTTGAATTGGAGGTCCATGACTCTGTTAATGATGAACTCCAAGCCTGCTCTGAACTTTTTCAGGATTTGTTGATCCGGATGAATGTAGATATGTCTAAGGACCTGAAGGGATTCATACCATGTTACTTAAAGTAGTCTGATGCTATCATGAGATTCCCATGATATTGGGAATTTTGAGTCATGCAGTTGATGATTATCCAACAATGAAGTGATTCTGTACCTGGAATGACCCTTGATACATGTACAGGCTGGATGATGACAAGCTGCAGAGCAGCCACAGAAAGAGTTCTGATGCTTCTAGTTGACAGCAAGTTGAACATGAGTCAACAGTGTGCCCTGACAGCCAGAAGAGCTAGGGTATTCTAGGGCATATCACACACAGCATTGCTAGCTTTTAAAGGGAACAGATGGTCCTATTCTGCTCTGTGGTGGTACAGCCTCCCCTAAAGTACTGTTTGCAGTTTTGGGCATCACAATGTAAGAAAAACATGAAACTACTAATGTTCAAATAAGGTTGCAAATATTATGAGGGATCCAGAGGGCAAGATGTATGAGGAGCAGCTGAAATCACTTGGTTTGTTCAGCACAGAGAAGAGGAGACAGGAGACCTCAAGGCAGCTTACAGCTCCTCACAGAGTGGACATGTGGATGCTAATCTCTCCTCTTTCTGATCAGCAATACGACCTGAGAGAATGGAACAGAGTGGAGGAGATTCAGGTTGCATCTCAGGAAAAGTTCTTCACTGAGGGGGTGTTTGGGCACTGGAACAGGCACCCTGTGGTTATGGCACCAAGCCTGATGGAGTTCAAGAAGCATTTGGAAAATGGCCTCTGAAACACGGTTTAAATTTGTTTAGTTCTTTGTGCAGACAGGAGTTGGACAATCTCAAGTTCTTCCAGAATCTGTACCCTAAAATATGCTCTTATCAGAGCACAAATATTTTTAAAAATAATAAATTGAAGCTATAAACCAAATGCTGCATTAACGTGTGTGTATATTCTGTGCTTAGTATTAAAAACTAAACTTTGAACAGAATTACAACTTTTGTAAATTCTATTTTCCTTTTCAGTAACTTTATTAATTATGCTGTGATCTAATAATAATATTTTTCCCCAGCTCTTACACAAATAGACTAAATTTAATATACTGTCACTTCCATTTTGTACATGAGGTTTATACCTCAAGTGATTCTGACCTTGTTTGATATATAGCATCTTGTTCAAGATGACTTTCACTAGCAAAACAAAAACAAAAGAAATTAAAACAAAAAACAGAGTGGAAAAAGTGTTACTAGAACTTTATAGAATTTTACAAAGTTATTTTAGCTTATAAATGTAGTAGCTTTTTGATTTTTACATAGATGTTATTACTGTATTTGTGAAGTATAAATTTCCAAGTGTATATATTACTTAACCGTCTACATATTTAAAGTTGATAATGATTACAGTAGGTTACTTTTCGTATACACCATCTAAATGGATGTACTAATTGTCTGATTTTTCATAATTATCTGATGTCTTCTAGAAATCAAAAGAGTATGATGCCAATCATGTTTTATTAATAAAAACTGGTTGTTTTTTTTTTTTTTTTTTTTTAATGCCATATTCTGCTCTGTAGCTACCACAGTGAGAAGGATTATGGTACAATTTATCTGTAAGAAATAATTCTGGGATTTATTAACCTTAGCCATCTGAGAATTAGGTTAGGATTTCTGTCATAAGTTGTCAAACATAAGCACTTCACAAATGAGTTTATTGTGGCTAAAACATGAACAAACCTAACTGACCTATGCAAAATGAAATCAGACAGCAGAAAAATATATATGCAAAATTAAATAAAAATAAAAATGCATTTTAAAGTTACCATTAAAACATCCAAATGATATATGCAGCTGTGTCATCTTTCCTGTTTTGGAATTTCTCAGTGGAGCAGAAAAATTAAGTGAAGTTATGGTAAGATCTCCATGTTAACCAACATTAGCAAGAAGAATCAAAATCCTTGAAGCCCACTTCACATTTTCATGCCTATCCAATTCAAACCGTGTGGATACACTTTCCTTAAGACTTTTTTGAGTGGCAGCTTTAGCATATAAATACAAATTTTCCAACAGCTTATACCTTTTTTCTTCTACGTGTTTTTTTTCTTCTTCCTTAATCATTTAATGCACATTCAGTCTTTAAAATATTTATGCACTTAAGTTTTCTTAAGTGCCACTCCAACTATATGCACTACAGATTTTTTACTAGAAAACATTTACTTGTACGTATTTAAAATAAATTCTATTTCAATACTGCTTCTCAGTGTGAATTTCAGTGAAATACCAAATTAATTACAACGGAAGAAGACCACCATTCTGCTGTAAATGTCACTGACAGAAATATTTGTTTTGCAGTTGTGTCTATTGGATGAAAATAGTAGCAGGTAATTGAGAGTGTTTGCATTTCAGATCAGTTCTCTTGAATAATAATGAGCTAAAGTTCCTCCTCACGTATTTTTAACTCCACAAGAAATATTCTTCATAATAATTATTGCTTTCTTTCAGCCTACGTGACATTGTATCAAGACAGTCATTTGATTTTTGGGAAGGAATGAAATCTGTGAAACTCCTTCCTGCCTCATCTCTAAAATGAAGCAGCAAATGAATTGTCTTAATCCAATAAGACGTTTTCCAGCTGCTCATTTAAATGAATAGATAAAGGAATCCTGTTTCAGGAAATGCAAGGCAGCAGTCATGCATTCTAGAACTTTCTCCTTGGAACTGATTCTGACATTGCTTGTGTTAATCTTTAGTCCACTGGTCTTTATTATCTTATGATTGATTACTGCTCATTTCCAGAAGGTGAAAAAGAAGCAGGGAAAGATTTAATATATATCTGACTTGAGAACATGGAGGTATTTACTGTTAATATCTTCAAGATCAGGAAAGTAGGCTTGATTTCCATATATTTTCTTGTGTTCTCTTAGACTCATTCTCAGTCAATCTCAGTGAAATGTTTTTAAAGACATTTATTTGCAACAACTGCCTTTTATTTTTATGCATTAATCTCTGTTCTTCATGGAAAGATACATGAAAAAGTTGGTAAAGAAGTTAATCAGGTACTCATTATACTTTTTCTATGAGCTAACATTTTAGATTACTAGAGTTACACAAATAAATTTGCATTTAAAGCCCAAATTGACTTAATATTCTCCAGAGCTTTAGATACTTCATTATTCAAGTCATGGTATCTGCTAGTGACCATGTGGCTTAAATGTCCATGGATCAAATGTATACCAGACAAACACTATGAATGAAATAATAAAACATTTGGATTGAGAATACAACATTAGAGGGAAATAGTGCATTTGACATAAATAAATGACCGCCCTCAGTGTTATTCACCAGATGAAAAGGCGGAGCTGCTATTTGTCAATTTTAAACTGTGGTAGAAAAAAAAGATTAAGAAGATAACGTTTGTTTTTTATTTCCTTCATTTAGTCTGCATTTAGTTCTCTTGTCAGTGTCACTGCTCTTGCTACTTACTCTTTTTTTGTTGTTTTGTTGGAAGCTCTAGGGAATATGTAAGTTTTCGTGTTTGTGTTCGTAAGGCCTGCTCGAGATACTGAATCATTACTGATCAGTGAAAATTTCACAATGGCGTATGAATAATTGAAGATGTGTATAGTCACTATCAAACAATCCATTTATTTTTAATCTCAGAAATTGTAAATCGTTTCCTTCTTTGTAGTTTATACATTAACTGAGTTTGTTCACTAAAAATGTTTCCAGAATTTTCTGCCTATGTGGAAGGCAGGAAAAAGAATACATAGTTTTCGAAGTATGAGGTCTGAACATGCTTTTCCTCCTGACTTTACCTCTTTTTAACAGTCTTGTTTTTAAGATTTGTAGTCTTTGTTAGCTCTATTGACTTCTTGTCAATACCAGAATTGACTACTTGCTTGAAGACTTAATTGTTAGTGGCAATGTTTTGTGTTGAAATAAGTTGAAAGTATTACTTTATCTAAGGATCTTCAACTATGTTTTTCTGTTTTACTAGGAGACAGATAACTTATGAATATTAACATAGTCTTAATATAGATATAATATTTTTATTTTTAGTTGATTTCATTAAAATTGAAAAATCACCTGTGCGTCGTGCTGATTAGTGAGAATAGTTTTATGTTAATGCTTAAGGGAAAAAAAAAAACCAAACCAGAGAACTGTAGGCATGTTCCATAAGTGAACCCAGAGAAAGAAACACTAAGTATAAAAAGGATTAAAATGGAAAGAGTACATCATTTTTAACTGTTTGTCTGTTGTTGTTCTTCTGTAGTAGATATCCTGACCAATAATTCCATATGACTGAGCATATATATATTTTTGTTTTGTTTTGTTTTTCAGGAAGTAGATCAAAATGCTTCCATTGAGAAACTCACAGAGTTCTTTTGCTCTCACCTTTAAAACTGTAGCTAAGTGTAAGATTGAGAAAGAAAAAAACACTTGTTCATTTTGAAAATAAATAGCATGCATTTCTTCTGAAGTTTCATCTATTTAAAATTTGTATAATTCCATTCATCCCCTTTTTGATATGAAATCAGCACACACTTCCAGGAATTTCATTTCTGATAGAAATGGAAAATCATCCTTAAAAACAATAAGATTCTGGATGTTTTTTACTGCAAGATAAATATGCAGTGACTCTAAGAAATGAGTTCTAGGAGTAAGGCAAAAAAAAAAAAAAAAAAAAAAAATCCATCAAAATCAACATTTTAGGTACAAATATTTCATGTTGTATCTAAAAGTTTTGTCTAATCAGATATTGTATCTACTGGAGGAGAAGAAGCAGACCACAGTTAAAAATAAAGACCACTGTTTAAAAATAATAATAAAAGCAGTATATTAATAATGCCACAATACCCTGTTTTTAAATGTAATATTATTCTGAAAAATTCTGTATACTTGTAATTGCATTTAATGGATAGCACTTGAAAGGCAGGAAAGAGAGAAGTGGTAAGCACAAGACGCAGACCTCTATGGCGAATGACCACTTTCCGCTTTCACTATTTTGGTCATGTTATCTTCCTTTCTAGTATATAGAGCGAGAACTAATGTTCCAGGTGAGATTGCATGTATGTAGAAAGATAACCTTAATAACTATTTTTGATGTTGCACTGAAATAGTCTATCTTTTAACTTCTTTTAAAAGATGTGCAGCAGCACTGCAGGGAGCAGTATGTTGGAAGATAAAGGAGAACTGGCGTTGTGGTCTCTTTCCACAATGTTTGTACTAGCACTCTTACTTTATGATCCTTTACAATTCATATAATTCAGTTTCACTGCATTTGTTTGCTTTATAACCCGTGGACCAAGTTGGAAAAATGTGCTTGGTTAAGTTTTTGAAAGTTTTTGTTTAAAAGGAGGTTATTTTTGTGGCTTTTTGCAGATTTGTTTCTTAATCAATTTTTAAGAATTTCCACATTCACTATCCTTTTAGTAATATCATAGGAAAACATGACTGTGAAAGAGGGAAGGAAAAATATCCAAACATATGGGCCTTTTTCTGTCTATATATTAGTGCTTCTCTTTGAATGTGGTATAAGTGATATATTTGACAAGGTGCTGACAGCCTTAGCTCTGAGCTGCTGATTTTGTTATTTCTTCTCTTTATAAAGGCATAAATCTTCATATCTGTGTGTCCTTTCTGTTTCAATGGCAAGTCTCAAAAATAGTTGATTAAAATGCACATTTGAAACAAACAAACAAACAAACAAAAAAACACTCTATAACATCCCCTTGGTAAAATTTTATGGAGTAGGTTCAAATAATTTAGCAGAAAAAAAAGACTATTTTCATTTAAAATTTGTTAATAATTGAGCCTCTAGAAAGTTTGGGAGGTTTTAATTATTCTCTAACTTTAAATGGAAAATAATCTCCCCAGCTGTCAGTAAACAGTGTATCTCTAGGTTCAAAACCTACTTTTCTCAGCAGTGTTAACTACTATCATCATCCTCTGGGACATTTCAAAGTATCGTTGTGACATTAATTCATAATTCAACATAATTCAACTTTTGTGCCTTTCCTTTTCTGAATTAATCATTTAACAAATCAGGCCTCTAAATAACTGATAAAGTTGTATTTCCATTTTCTGAAAGACTTGTTACTACAATATTCAGATGGGATGCAGTCATGAATCAATTATCTTTGCATTAGTGCTACAGAATGTATTAAGGAAAATAAAACCAGCCACCTTTTGTTATTATTTGTGTAGTAAATATCCTGAGCAATACAGTATGCTAGTAACATAAATCCAAAAGTACTGACAAGTTGAATGGGAACAAATATTCCTATTTTAAAAATAAGATAATAATCAACCACAAATAATATTATTGTCCTATGGATCAAATTCTAGTGGTGAATTATTAACTCATTCAAAAATTTAAGCAAAACTCTCAGCTTTTTTAAGAAAATTGAAATGCTGGTTCTGTAAATCTCAAAAGACTATGTTGATTGTAATGAGTTTCTTTGCAACTTAATTACATTGCTAAGGAATGGATTTGGAATACATAATTGCTATCTAGAAACTTGAATTTAGTTCAGTAATTGAATTAAGTATAAGAAAGACAATGTATCTTAAATTAAGAACTATATTGCAAAATGTGCGTCCATTTATGCTCCTAAGGGAACCTCTGCTATCTCAAGAATAATAATATATATATATATCCCTTTGAATATTGAAGTCAGCAACCAAGAAAAAGGAGAAATCAATTTAATGTAGAAATGAATCATATCTTTCCCTCAACCGAATGCAGTTCACCCACACCAAGAATCAGAGAGTTTTGAAAGTGTTAGAGTACAGTGAATTTTGCTCCTCCATAGTCCTAGAGATATTTTACAGTGGGGCTGTTATCTAGTCCATAAAATAGAACTAGTGCCAACATTTAAAAGATTTTGATGGTCACAATACGTGGTGTCAGTAGGAAAAGCTTAATAACGTAGGACAGTTAACCAAATTAGCAATGTATGGGGAAAGTAATGTGAAGAAAATTTGTACCATGAAGTGATTTCTGGGAAATTCTGGCAAGCCATTGAAAATGATTGATATAATTGCACTGGTATGGCCTTACTTCAAGTGTTGTGTTCAGCTCTGAACACCAGGATATTAGAGTGACAAACTATCAGAATTTGTATGAAGTTGTCAAAAATTCTGGAGGGTGACACGTGAGGAGCAGCTGAAGTCACTTTGTTCAGCCTAGAGAAAAGGAGAGGAAGGTGTAAATCTTCCTCACAACGGACAGATCCTGATATCTTCTCTCTGGGAACAGAATGGAGCTGTGTCAGGTGAAAGTCAGGCTGGGTGTTAAGAAAGGATTCTTCATCGATAGGGTGGTTTCAAATTGAAAAGTTTCCCAGGGAAGTGGTCACTGCATCAAACCCTCTAGAGTTCAGTAAACACTTGGACAATACTCCTAGACATATGGTTTAGCTTTTAGATAGTTCTGTGTGGAGCCCAGAATTGGACTCTGATTCTTTTGGATCCCTTTCAACTCAGGATTTCTTCTGATTCTGTAATTCTCTGAACTTATTAATAGCTTCTTAGAGTTAATTTAGCGATTCACACACAGCAGAAAATGGAATACTCTTGTGAAGTGTTTAAAAATAAAATAAATCCTGAATCCTTTGGTGCTATTAGCTAATAAGTAGCTTGGAGAGATTAGGAAAAGAGCATCAAACACAAGCTGCGTTTTCTTTAAGACTGTCACAATGTAATGTCAATTTTAAGTAATATTCTGTTGTTTTTATTCTGGCCCTATTTGATTACTTATCTCACTTCAGTTTTAAAGAAATTTTGATAATATTGAGGAAGATTTTATATTATATATATTTTAAAACTTTATACTTGAGAAGCATTAATTGCACCTTCACAGAATCACAGAATTGCGGGGGTTGAAAGGGGCCCCAAGAGGTTGTCGAGTCCAATCCTTCTGCTAAAGCATGTATCCTACAGTAGATCACACAAGTGTACAGCCAGATGTGTCTTGAATATCTCCATAGAAGGAGACTCCACAACCTCTCAGGGCAACCGCTTCAAGTACTGTGTCATCCTTACCATAAAGAAATTCTTCTACATGTTAGTAAGGAGCATCCTGCGTTCAAGTTTTAGGCCATTACTCTTTGCCCTATTGATACACACTACTGAGAAGAGCCCAGCCTCATCCATTTGCCTTCCATCTCTCTTTAGATATTTATAAACATTTATCAGATGCTCTCTGAGGTTCTCAGCCTTTCCTCACATGGGATATGCTCCAGGCCCTTAATCATCTCTGTGGTCATCTGCAGGACTCCTTCTTGGAGATAACTGTGTTTTTTGAACGGGAGAGTTTAGAAATTGACACAGTATTTTAAATGCAGCCTCACCAGGGCAGAGGAGGAGTATCACCTCCTTCTATCTCCTGGACAGACTCTTTTCAATACACCCCAGAATGCATCTTTTTTTGCTTTAATTTCTTCTTTTTGTTCCATGTAAGGACATGAAGTCTGAAATTTCTTTGGAATTTATTCACAGGTTTCAGTAAAATCAAGAAATTAAGCCAAGTCATTTGGTAGTGCTTCTTGAGTGGTTGTATAATTATTTATCAGGTGGTTAGAAATCGATTCTTTTATGTTATCTTTTTTTTTTTCTTTTTGTCACTAGATAGAATTTCTGCAAAAAAAAATTAAAGTGTATAAGTCTTGGAGAACATAAATCATTTCTGATTCACTTTGTTGCCTTGCTACTACTGCTGATCTATTTGTTTTTATTTCATTCTGATATAGATTCCAGTTTACAAATGCAGGCATTGGTTACAATTTATATCTTAATTACAATTAGAAAATATTTAGGACTCTGTTCATTTAGCAATTAGTTCATTAGTTCAAATTGAAAATTATTTAGTTTGCACATTTGCAAGGGATTTTTTTTTCTTAAAACTCATGTTTACATTATAGAAGTCAATAAATAAATCCTACAAAATATATTATTTGGGTTAACAATTACTGTTAAATACTAGCTTAGCTGTTCTAAAAAATATATAGTTGTACACCAACCACTGATATTAAAGCAACAAAGCTTGAAAGAAATTTGCTAAGTATTCTTAAAAGATCATTTAATATGTTTAGTAGTCTGCTTGAACTTTCAATTTCAACTCTGAAAGAAAAATATGTCATAAAAACTCTGTCTTCTAATTTGCATATAGATTTTGTTACTCTTTCTAACTACAGAAGTTTTTCTGTATATTTTATTCTGATTTCCGAGACTCCTTTTACTGTGTAGTTATTTTTAAACCTCGATTTACACAGGAAATAAAACAACAAAAACAACAAAAAACAGAAGAACAACCAGAAGTTTATTTAACTAGTTAAAGTTGGATAGATATTAGCTTATTAGACACATTTACACAAAGTAAGTGTTTGCTGTTTGTCTGTGATGAGCACTGCAGTGTTGGCAGTGGAAGAGAAAACACAGATGTTCACAAGCACTGAGCTGATATGGCAACACTGCCCACTTCTTTTGTTAGCAAAAAAAGGAACTGACATATTTTATACTGTGCATATGAAAAATAACCACAATTAAATCAACATAATTGAGCAGAGACAAACAACATATCCAGAGTGTATTCACGGTTGACTGGAAAATGATCTCCTTTGGCAGAGCTATTCTCCCTCTTAATTGAAATGTAGAGAATTATTTTCAAAATCAAATATATGCATTTATTTTCTTTTAGTGACTGCAAAAGTTGCATTTTTCTTACAGATCTATGATGGCAAAGACAATACTGCTCATCTGCTGGGTGCATACACTGGTGCATCATTAAGAGGTCTGACGCTAAGTAGTACTTCAAATCATTTATGGTTGGAATTCAACTCAGACACAGAGGGCACTGATGAAGGCTTTCAACTTGTTTATACCAGTAAGTATTTGAGAAAAAAATAGTAATAGATTTATGATTGTAAAGGAATGAAAACATAATTTCTTGTAAGATAAAAATGCAATCCAATGATGAACAGCAATAAAATCAAATGCAAATCACTCGTTAAAATAATCTTTTTTTCTTTCTTTCTTTTTTTTTTTTTTTAAAAAAAAAAAAACTCCTACACTAAACAGCATACTAAAACCAGGCTTTCAGAGTACTTTCTCTAATTTGATAATTAAAGTTCTGGTTTTTGTTTGTTTGTGTTTCTAGAGGGTTTTTTGATGTATTTTCTGTATTGGAGAGGATAAAAATGTAGAACTTCAGGTAAGAGTGCTAGCACATAAAAATATTTAAACGTGAGGGTAATTTTAAATGTGAAACTTAATAGAATTGTTTCATAAATATTTGTTTATTAAAATAAATTCTCCATCTTTAGACTCACATTCAATACAAAGACTGCATTAGACTAACAATTACTGAACTTGGATGATTGCTTAAAATAATTCCTGAGCTGAAATAAGATAATATATTATTTTTACTTTTTTTTTTTCAATCGTGTAAACAAACAGCTCTTTCCAACCATTTTGGAAGCAAAAGAAGAGATTCCAGACAAAAATTTCTTCACTCTATGCAAACTGACAAAATTAACTGTAAAGATTAGAAGTGAAGTCTCTTCAGATTTTTGTTTTATAGAGCAAACATATCTACATCTTGTTTATCAGATGGTGAATTATGAAAATACACAGTTGTTTCTTCAGGAAAAAAAAGAGTTTACTGTCTTTGGAAGAAGGGACAGGCAGGCAACTTGGAAAGAGTACACAGTTGTTGCTAGGATATACAGAGGGAAAATTAGAAAGTAGAAAGCCCAGCAAGAACTTAATCTGACCGTCACTGTTAAAGACAATAAAAAGGTTTTCAGAAATTTATAAACAGCAAGAGGAGGGTCAAGAGAATTTCCATCCTTTATAGGATGAGATAGAGAAAGTTACCACAGAGGATGAGGAAAAGGCAGAGTCTTAATGTGTTCTTCTGTCTTTAATAGTCAGACTAGTTATCCTCAAGGTATTCAGTCCCCTGAGATGGAAGGGGATGGGGAAGAGAGTTCAGGAGGAAACAGTTAGTGACCTGCTATTCCACCTAGATGGAGGTATCCACCCAAGGATACTGAGAGAGCTGGTAGAAGTGATTGCCAAGCCATTTTCCACCATTTATCAACAGTCTTTGACAACTGGGGAGGTCCCAGATGAATGGAGACTTGCCAACATGACATTCATCTACGGGAAAAGTCAAAAGGAATATGTAAGAAACTAAGAAACTACAGGATTGGAGTAGATGGTCTTGAATGCGATCATCCAATGTACAAGACAACCAGGGGATCAGATGTAGCCAGCTTGGGCTTAGGAAAGGCATGTCCTGCTTGACCAATCTGATCTCCTTCTATGACCAAGTGACCTGCCTCGAGTATGAAGGAAAGACTGTGGATGTAATCTACCTAGGCACTTTTGATTCCATCTTCCACAGTATTCTCCTGGAGAAGGTGGCAGCCTATGGCTTGGGCAGGTGTACTTTTTGTTGGGTGAAAAACTGTCTGGAGGGCCTTGCCCAGCCCTTCAACCAGTGTACAGTCCACCTTTCTGTCCTTGCATTCAGCCCTTCAGCAGATTCTCTATGGAGATTTTATGGGAGAAAATGTCAAAGGCTTTACTGAAGACCCCACAAGGTCTACAGAATCACTGTGTATCATCAAGGATACACTGTGAGCATTCATTAAATAGTCAACTATTGTCATTTTAGGTCCCTCACATTATGTCCCTACCTGCATGGTGTTCTTCCATAGCAACAGAGATCTTCTCATTTTGGTCTTACTATCAGAACTGCCTTCAGTGTGCAAGTAGCTCAAATAAACTTGCAGCTGAAAACTGCTCAGGCAATGTAATTACATGTTTTTTTTCATCCTCAAGAGGAAAGTGATCAATTAAAAAGACTACTTGTTGTTCTGCCTTTAAGTAGGCAGATGTGAGGACTTTTCAGAGTTCTAGACATTTAAACTTATTTTCACTCAACACAATCAACATATTTTCTTATAAAAAAGGAGAAATTCTGACTGGTCAATAAGTATCCAAACTGAAAATATGAAAATAGCTTTTTCGCATGAACCTTTTTTTAGCCTCATTAGAACTTCTATAGCGTGGTCTGCAAAAGGAAACAATAACTCACTTAGGAATTAGAGAAGTTGTGCTGAGAAGCTGTGGAATATCTTCAGGAGGTGGGCCATTTTCATTGAGATGCTAAATGAGCTGAAATAAGAGCTGAGATAATATATTATTTTACTTTTTTTTCAATCATGTAAACAAACAGCTCTTTCCAACCTGATATGTTTTGTCTGCAAAATAAAACTTTGAACATTTTTTTCAATTAGTAGTAATGACTCAGTGCTCATGGAGAGACTATGAAAGGCTACCAATGGCTCATCAGCTGAACATAGTGAACTTTAGTGAACAACGCAAATATGAAAAATCCTTCATTTGCTCTGTGCTAGCTACACTTAGAAATATCAAAGTGACACAAACTGTTTTGTCTATTTGTTAGATATACAAGTTAGAACTGTATGTTGTTTTTTTTTTTTTTTAATGTTTATTTTTGAACAAAATGGGCTATGGAACTGCTTCTCAGTTAATAATAACAGGAAACCTTATTAATAGGATCTTCTGCCTAAATTGCAATTTGTTTCCCCAGATATTTCCCAATAACATTATATTCTGTATAATCTTTAGGTCATTCTTTTTCCTTCTTGCTCCACATCGTTTAATTCTGCAAAATGTCCTTTTTTTTTCTTCTTGAATTGCTATATTGTCATCATTGTCATTACTTGCTAAGTGTAGTGTTTAAATTTACAAACTATTGCAAGCAGGATTGGGATAGGAATTTATGAATGTGACTATTTCTGTATTACCAGGGGTGCTATTGTGCCATTCCCATTAGTGTGCAAGGTAACAAACAAATCTACTGTGTAGTTTTGTCTATGAGCCATAAATGTCTATTCACAGACTAGATCACCGTCAAAATAAATAAGAATTCATTTTAACGGCTATTTTATAAATTATAATATTGTTTTAGAACTGATTGACAGCTACTGTGAATTTCGTTCTCAGTCCTTAATTGAGCTCTTGGGGAAAAAAAGGGTTATGACAATTTTGCAGGCTCAACTTGAATGTACTAGACAGTATTACTCTGAGATATAAGTGAGGGGTATAGACTGCCTACTAAGGCTGTTCAGAAACAGAGATGAAACCTTAAATATACTGTTGCTTGAATTCTGAAAATATTTTATTTCCACTGGAAAACAGAAAATCTTAATTTCATCAGTGCATTTATCTGCTTGATTTTTTTAACAAGAGTGTGCTACTCCTACCACAGGTTTTGAACTTTCACATTGTGAAGACCCCGGTGTGCCACAGTTTGGATATAAAATCAGTGACCAAGGTCACTTTGCTGGAAGTACTATCATTTATGGATGCAATCCAGGTTACACACTCCATGGAAGTAGCCTTCTAAAGTGTATGACTGGAGAAAGAAGGGCATGGGACTATCCTCTACCATCATGTATTGGTAGTAGACCTTCATTTTTACCTTTTTTTTTTTTTTTTTAATTTAAACTATTCTTTGAGCATAAAGAAAGAGAAAAAAAAAACAAAAACAATCAACCCTTAGGTTTAGCAAATATTGTTAGAATGATGTGAAATCTGATCTCTACATATACAAATCTATTCATATATACTTTCAGAGATCTCTTTAGACCTTACATAAGTCTACCTGAGTGGTTTTGCTTTTCAGTTTTAAAAAATAAAGGTAGTAATTATTAAACATTCATTCATCATGTAATTTCTAGCATATGAAAACCTACTTGTAGTTAGAAAATTGACAGGATAAAAACATAAGTCCAAAAGCCAGAAGAATATGCACTTTATGAGAAGTTATAAAACTAGGATGTTTTTTTCCTAACTGTATCTTATGCTAAAAACAAACAAACAAACAAAACTTTTCACATATTTACCTATAAATGCTACAAAATAAGTTTAAAAAGAAAAAAAAAAATCAACATATAAAGTTACTAGGTTATCTGGAGACATATTATATTTTTATTATTTGGCTTTTGGCACTGTGATGCATAACATGATATTATACACTTTATTATAATATTGTAACAACTTTTTAAGTGCCAGTACCTACAAGCTCAATTCCTTCCATTAGAGGGAAGAAATAAGACAAGATTAAAGCACTCTAGTAATTCTCTTCTCTTGCTTTCATCTTCATTTAGATGAAATGAGTAATGGACGAGTATAAAAAGTAAAGGATGAAATGCACTTTGTGCCCAGTTTTGATTTGACTGAAAAAGTGTACTTTATAGTATCATAGAATGGCCTGGGTTGAAAAGGACAATAATGATCATCAAGTTTCAACCTCCCTGCCATGGGCAGGGTCACCAATCACTAGACCAGGCTGCCCAGAGCCACATCCAGCCTGGCCTTGAATGCTCCAGGGATGGGGCATTCACAATCTCCTTGGGCAACCTGTTCCAGTGCGTCACCACCCTCTGTGTGAAAAACTTCCTCCTAATATCTAAACTAAACCTCCCTTATCTCAGTTTAAAACCATTCCCCGTTGTCCTATCACTGTGCACCATTGTAAACAGCCATTCCCACTTCTGTTTATGCTCCCTTCAAGTATTGGAAGGTCACAATGAGGTCTTCCCGGAGCCGCCTTTTTTCCAAGCTAAAAAAGCCCAGTTCCCTCAACCTTTCTTCATAGGAGAGGTGTTTCAGCCCTCTGATGATCTTAGTAGCCCTCCTCTGGACCTGCACCAAGAGCTCCACATCCTTCTTGTGCTAATAAATTCATCAAGATATAAAATTCTTTTAGAAAGATATGCAACAAATAAGATGTGAACAGCTCTTTGAGAAGAATTAGGGAATAAATGTTTAAGTCCCAAACTTGTTGCAATCCTTTGAATATTCCCAGTGATAACCAACTTCTGTTGAATATTTGAAATTGAAGAATTAAAAGAAAACATAGCACTGGAAAGAGTAAGCAGAATCTAGAAAGTATAGAGAGAACAAATGGTAGTTATAGAATCATAGAATCATAAAATCACAAGGTTGGAAAGGACTTACAAGATCATCTAGTCCAACTGTCCTCCCACTACCATTAGTACCACAAGCTACTAAAAGGTATCTCGTAGCTCCTCTTACAGATGCCTCTTGAACACTGCCACCACCTTCCAGGGCAGGCCATTCCAGTGCCTGACCAATCCCTGAGAGAAGTTTTTCCTTATGTCTAATCTAAATCTCCATGGCGCATCTTGTGGCTGTTTCCTCGGGTCCTGTTTGTTGCATGGAAGAAAAGGCCAAACCTCATCACAACCTCCCTTCAGGAAGTTGTCGAGTACAATGAGGTCTCCTCTGAGTCTCCTCTTCTCCAGACTAAACAATCCCAGCTCCCTCAGCCACTATTCATAAGATTTGTGTTCCAAACCCCTCACCAGTTTTGTTGCCCTGCTCTGGACACGCTCCAGAGGCCTCAATGTCTTTCTTGTAATGAGGGGCCCAAAACTGAACACAATATTCGAGGCGCAGCCTCACCAGTGCTGAATACAGGGGGATGATCACCTCCCTTCTCCTGCTGGCCGCACTATTTGTGGGCCAGAATGCCATTGGCCCTCTTGGTCACCTGGGCACACTGTCAGCTCATGTTCAGCCGAGCATCAACCAACACCCCCAGGTCCCTTTCTTCTTCACAGTCATCCAGCCACTCAGCCCCAAGCCTATAGCACTGCATGGGGTTATTGTGGCCAAAGACCAGGATCTGGCACTTGGCCTTGTTTACCTCATCCCATTCACCTCAGTCCAGTGATCCAGCTTATCTAGATCCCTCTGAAGGGCCTCCCTATCCTCAGGCAGATCAACGCAACCTCCCAACTTAATATCATCTGCAAACTTACTGAGGATGCACTCAATCCCGTCATCTAGGTCATCAATACAAATATTAAACAAGATGGGCCCCAGTACTGACCCCTGGGGGGGTAATGAGTTACCAACTGGAGTAAGAGCAAAAGGATCAGATAAAATGTTGTGAATGATGGCAGAAAGTTGAAATTAAAGTTTTTCAGTTCTTTCATTAAATATTAAAAGCGTAGGATGTACCATCACACTAATATACACGTATATATGTATGAGTTCTTGAATAATTTTAAAACGGACCAAGGTAAACCTGTCTGAAGTTACTTCTTCATTTTCTTAATGATTCTGTAACATCATTTGTAATGATTAATGATCTAGATTGTGTGCTGTGCACTATTTCCTCTAACTGTGGGAAATTCAGTTTCCCCATATTCTAAGCAAATATCCAGAGATTCCAATAATTTACATCTAGATGGAATACAGAAAGGGGATTTCTAGAACACCTCATGGATAGGTGATAAATGCTGTTATGTCTTTTGAATGGTTTATATTGATTTTATTTATTACAGTAAGGCATTTTTCTTTTCCTAAGTGGTAAAACCATCTATTTGCACCCAGAGAAGAGTTAAACTACTGTAAAACTGTTGTGTATATGAGCAATAGTTTCTGTCCCAAGCTGAGGATTCCTTAGGCTTGGCTGAATAGATGTTAAATTAATTTTAATTGAAACAAGTGAGATTTTTGTATAGTCAAGCTTAAGAACTCAAAAGGTTTTTGAATAGCAGTTGCAAATGACGGTATTGATTTCCACACACCTTCCAATTTTCCATTTTAATTAAGGATCACTGCTGATGCTTAACATGCTACTAAAGGGATCCACTATGAATCATTTAAAATGCTCAAGCAATTCACATGTTCTGGGTTTCTTGGATTGAAAAATATATAATAAATTATGTGTTAGTAATGCACTGTGAGGAATATTGCTAGGAGAGAACAGGGAAGCAGGACAGCAGTTAAGAAATGCATGAGAAGATCAGAAAAGAGAATGTTTCAATTAAAAATGTTCTGGAGAGAAATGAAAGGAGTTACACTGCAGAGGCTTTTCTGCAGAACTGAAACTTCTTTTAGATAGTTCTCACAGTATATCCAAACAAAAAACCGAGTGAACAAATCTTTGAGACTTCAAATTCAATAATGGATTAAATAGCAGGTAGAGAAGATAAATCAACAGTGGTGTTGATTCCTGGCTTATGGAAACCCTTTTTTTCAACGTTCACTTTTAGTTAGAATCATATTGAAACTACACTTCTTTGCTGCAAAAGGAAATTGGAAAGGAAGAAAAAAAAGATTTTTGCAACACTCCTATGTTTTATTTTTTCTAAAATCTTGCTTTTGAGTCATTTTGCATACTTACAAGAATCCAGCCCTACTCAAGATATTTTGAGTTTACAGGTTGTTGAGGTAAAGTCTGAGAAAACTGGAAAACAGTGATGCTTGGAATGAAATATTTTTAGGTTGACATTCACAAGTAATTTTATTTATCTGAATAAATATTTAAATATTATAAATATATAATATATTATATTATAATATATAATATAATATACATAATATAATATATAATATATAATATAATATAATATAAATATATAATATATATTAATAAATATATAAATATTATTTAAATATAAATAAAAATTATATAAATATAAATAAATATTATTTATAAATATATATAAATAAATAAATATTTATTTATCTGAATAAAATTATGAGTAACATAAATCAACAGACACTTTAATTTGCTGCTACAATGATAAGTTGACTTCAAAATGGTACTACTGTTTCAGTATCATACCATGCAAGAAAGTGACATTGACAAGACAACAACAAAACTGTTTTCAAGCAGTTCTAGTTGTATTAAATATAACAACAAAACTTAACCACTGAATTTGCATAATGCTATAAAGATTAATACGTATTTGCTTTAACTTGAAATCCTTGAATTTTTAGAATTGACATTTTAAGATAAAATTAGGATTCTTGGTTAGGACATGAGCAGTTTGGAGAAAGAAGATAAAAGGGATTTTGCCTTGCTGCTTGTCAGTGACACCTGAAGAGTTACTGGTGGCACATCATGACAAAATCATAATAAAAAGCTAACAAATTATCTTTCATGAAAATTAGAATTTATAAACTTAGAATTGTTTAGTAATCTTGGATAAAATGCAATTCATTTATAGTTTAATTTGGTTTGTCAGTAAGCAAATTTTTCTTTATTGTGTAATTTATTTATATCCTCACAACACTGGAAGAATAATAGACAATTCTTATCTTCTGAACTGAATAACTTCAAAATATTTACATACATAGAGGGAGATTTTAGTGATGGTGTTTTAAAGATATAAAATGCCATCTGTTTCTAAAAATTTGTTTTTGTTATGTCTGAAAAATCCATTAAGAGTAGCATTTCAATTGCACTTGATCAGGGAATTCACAGGTTATAATAGATCTCTCATCTACATATTTTAAGTGATTTTATGTGATGTTGCATCAAAACAAAAATGCATTGTAACTATACTAACCTATCTAATCAAGCCATTATTTTGACTTTGACTAAATGGACCTTAAAAGGAAAGGGGAATCAGAAAACTTTAAAGGCCTAAGGGTCTGTATTTAAAAAAATCTAGGTTTATAGATTATCTAGGTCATATAGATTATGAAATGCACAGTTTTGCCTAGTGACTGGCTGCCTGAGGCCAACTAATAGGGAGCTACTTACCATCTATTATCCTCTAAGAAACATAGCTTCACTGTGAGGACAAGTCTCAGGTAAGAAGTCTTACACCTTTTTTATTTTCTAAGTTGAAAGACTTTCACTCTGAGAAGTCTGCTTTATTTTATTATGTTTCTTCTTTCATTTTTTAAATTTTATTCCCTACCTATTAATTTGTAAATTTATTAATTTATTATTAATTTAATTATACTGATTTAAAGTGCCATAATGCTCTTGCTTTTGTTTTTTCAATTTTTTTTTAATGATCTCTGTTTCTTTTATTGCACAATGGTATGCTTTCTAATTTATGTGTATTCAAAATTATTAGAAAGACATAGATGCTAAAATATATATATATATACAAAAGTACTCAGATAAAAATGTGTAGAGTTTCTTGAAGTATTTGAAGTCTTTATCTTAAAGTTTTAGGGCACGTAGTCAAGTTTGCTGTGTTTCAATCATGTTACTTATTTGGCAAAAGAGTAGATATATAAGTTGATTGCTCTGATGATTAGTTGGAAAGCTATCTGCAATAGATTAATAGTAACATTATGTAATGTTTTCATTAGCTGAGTGTGGAGGCCGTTTTAAAGGAGAATCATCAGGAAGAATCTTATCTCCTGGCTATCCTTTTCCCTATGATAACAATCTGCGTTGCCTGTGGATGATTGAAGTAGACCCAGGAAATATTGTCAGGTACTGAAAACAAATCTTATAAAAATTACTTTGCTTATGTAAGAAGTAAAACTTGTCTGTTCTGATAGGGAAAAAATGGAGATGTTAGGGGGAAGTTCTTTACTAGGAGAGTGGTTAGGCCCTGGAACGGGCTGCCCAGGGAGGTTGTGGATGCCCCGTCCTTGGATGTGTTTAAGGCCAGGTTGGACGGGGTCCTGGGCAACCTGATGTGTATGTTTGGTGGCCCTGCTAGGCAGGGGGGTTGGAACTACATGATCCTTGGGGTCCCTTCCAACCCGGGTGATTCTGTGATTCTGTGATCTGTGAGATTTAGAATTTAAGATGCTGTTCAAAGGCAGTATTCATGACGTACTCAGCTTAAATATGTAGTTTGGTGTTGAAACTATTTGCATTTCAATAAATGTTGTTTGGTGAAGATCAGTCTTGAAAATTTCTTGTCATTTTCTGAAATGTTTAATAATTTTAGACTACTCTGTGTGTACAAACTATAACTATTAACAGAAATTATGTTTAAAATAAACCAAATTACGAGGAATGCAATTGTGTTGCACATAATAGTGTTTTATGAAAAATGAAACTATTTTATGGAAAGCCTGTGGAAACGTACAGATTATTTAAATAGTTAATGCAATAAATTTATTTCATGATTCACAAATTCAAATGTTACCAGTTACAAAAGACTTTTGCTTTCAAATGTATTTCTGTATTAAGATTATATGTAACTAAAGATAAAAGCCTGGAAAATATTTTAGAAAGCCACATTCAGAAATTGAAGTTTATTTGCTTTCTTACTTTGGTTCATTGGTTTAGGTTTATTGTTTTGTTTTGTTTTGTTTTGTTTTGTATGTGGGTGTTTTTACATTATTAAGTAGAATGAAATCTGACAATAATAACATGGTGTTCTCACAGCCTCCAGTTTCTTGCTTTTGATACTGAGGCATCGCATGATATTCTACGAGTTTGGGATGGACCACCTGAAAATGAGATGTTACTCAAAGAAATTAGTGGATCTCTAGTTCCTGAAGGCATTCACAGTACACTCAACATAGTAACAATCCAGTTTGACACAGATTTTTATATCAGCAAATCTGGGTTTGCCATACAGTTTTCAAGTAAGTTGATGAATCATTCATTCCTTCATTTATTTTTATGAGTTGGCTCACTCACAGATAATTGTACTGCTGGCAGCAATTGAAATAAGTGACATTTCTAATTTTGGATATATATATACATATATATATACATACATAAAATCCATGTTTTGTTTCAAAAGCGGTTTGGAAGGCGTAGGAATGCTTACAGTTCTCACTAGTGTTTTTTTCATGAAGGGGGTGATATCCTTTTCTAATCAATGAAAATTTCTGCATTCAGAGACATCTAAGCAGAATTTTATTCTTGCTGTGCTTGTGTAGGATGAAACAGGAAACAGCACTGCAGGAACAGCAGTGTCCTCCTTTTTGCCTTCTAACACTATTTTATCTTATTGACTTTACCAGCTGGCAGAATGCTGACAAATCTAAAACAGCTGTTTCACTGTCATTAAATCCTTTCATACACTTTTTGAATTGAAATATAAGAAATAATTTAATGAAGTCTATGTTTACTATATTGCTGCTCACTAAGTGTTTTCTTTCAAGTATAGCAAGATATGATCTCATGCCACCATTTTGTAAAGCAGTAGAAATGTTTCTAACATGGACTGATGTATCTTGTAATGATAACATTGTTTACCTTGTGCTTTGTACGGTTGGTAGCCATATTACCTCATTTTTTCCCTACCCTCATTCTTTCAACATGTATAAAAAAATACATGAGTACATATATGATGATTTGAAGGAAGAATGAAGTATATGAATGAGAAGGCAATGTAAAATATTTGACTTGTAATGAAAGAGTGACTCTTTTCCACCTGATTTATTTATTTGAAACCATGAATAAAACTTGTAATTCCTTAGGTTCACAATTTTTTTTTTGTTTGTTTGCTTGTTTTTAACAATACAAAAGCCGAGTCCTGCATTTCGATCACCAGAATCCTCATGCAATGCTGCAGGCTAGGGGCAAAATGGCTGGAAAGCGGTATGAAGAAAAAGATATGGAGGTGTTATCTGACAGCCGGCTGAACATAAGCCAGCAGTGTGCTTGGGTGGCATGAATGCCAGTGGCATCCTGGCTTGTATCAGAAATGGTGCAGTCAGCTGGAGCAGGAAGGTGCTTGTCCCTTTGCACTCTGCACTAGTAAGGCTGTACCTTGATTACTGTTCAGTTTTGTGCCTCTCACTATGAGAAAGGCATTGAGTCCCTGAAACATGTGCAAAGAAGGGCATGGAAGCTGTGAACAATCTGAAGCGCATGGCTTATAAGGAGCGGCTGAGGGAACTGGTATTGTTTAGTCTATAGAAGAGGAAGTTCAGGGGAGATTTTGTCACTTTCTACAGCTACCTGAAAGAAAGTTGTAATGAGATGAGAGTCGACATCTTTTCAGGCTATTAGAATGGCTTAGATTGGAGGGGACCTTAAAGATACTCTATTTCTAACTAGCAATAGGATGTGAGGTAATGGAGTGAAATTGCTCTAATGGAGATTCAGTTTGGATAACAGAAAAAAATTCTTCTCAGAATGTTTGGTAATGCATCAGAATAAGCTGCCCAGAGAGGTGGTAGGGTCACTGTCCCTGGAGGTTTTCAAGAAAAGTGTTGATGATGTGGCACTGAGGGACATGGTTTAGTAGGCATGCTGGTGACGGGATGATGCTTGGACTGGATGATCTTCACTGAATCACAGAATATCAGGGATTGGAAAGGACCTTGAAAGATCATCTAGTCCAACCCCTCTGCCAGAGCAGGAACACTTAAATTAAGTCACACAGGAATGCGTCCAGGTGGGTTTTGAGTGTCTCCAGAGAAGGAGTCCCCACAACCTCTCTAGGCAGCCTGTTCCAGTGTTATGTCACCCTCACCATAAATAAGCTTTTTCTTCCTGTGTTCCAGCTTGCACCCACTGCCCCTTGCCCTGTCATTGGATGTCACTGAGAAGAACCTGGCTCCACCCTCATGACACTCACCCTTTACATATTTGTAAACATCATTGAGGTCACCGATCAGTCTCCTCCAAGCTAAAGTGACCTTGCTCCCTCTGCTTTTCCTTCTAAGGGAAATGCTGTGCTCCCTTTATCATCTTTGTGGCTCTGCACTGGACTCTCTCAAGCAGTTTCTTGTCCATCTTGAACTGAGGGGCCCCAAACTAGACGCAGTGTTCCAGAATGTGGTCTCACCAGGGCAGCATAGAAGGGGAGGAGAACCTCTCTCAACCTCTAATCACACCCCTTCTAATACACCCCAGGAAGCCATTAGTCTTCTTGGCCACAAAAACACAGTGCTCACTCATAGTCACTCTGTTGTCCACCACGATACCCAGGTCCCTTTCCCCTTTGCTGCTCTCTATCTTAGTGGGCTCTTCCAACCTTAGTGATTCTATGACAATGTACTGAGTTTATTCAGGTTGTCATTTAGGTGAATTGGAAAAAAAAAAAAGGATATATGAAGATCAAGAATAGAATTACGTGCTTAAATGGTTGTGTTTTGGAAATAAAGCCATAAGTAGTTAATGTTAAAGTTCCAATATTTTACCTGAAAATGTTTTTTAGAGTTTCATTCAAAAGGAGAGATATTTTATTTAATATTTTATTAAAATAACAATTTAAAGGACCCATAAAATGTTAGTGCTTTAGTATTTCTCTTATTTGTCAGTTTGGGTTCGCAGAATCACTGTGATCCTTCTCAAATACAATATTTAATTATATACATTATTGTCTTATTAGAAGAATCACAGAGATTTTTTTTCCTAGTTGAATGATGTCAAAATAATGTAATATTAGCCATCCAACCAGAATTATGCTGTTTCTATCTGGTCATACTATTTTACCAGCTAGGAAAGAATCATCTTTGAGGAGAGAGTGTAAGAGAAAAGTAATTCTGTTTCATTTTGTTTCGAGCTTCCAAATATTTTCTTTCAATATATAATGATGTCTGAGTGAAACAGATGGTGTCTGTGTACTTTAGCTGCAGTGTAATTAACAAATAAAAAGCTCACACAGAGGAGGTATCTGCTTTTACTTTCCTCTTGCAATGTTATGAAATAGATTATGAGTATTAACTAGATTACTGGTGCTTTCACTTAAAGAGAAATGCTGGTCAGTGACAACAGATAAAGTATGTTCAAACCTTTTGAAGACCTTGAATGCTTTACTTTTATATTATTTTCTTATTACAATTACTTCATTTTGTAGAAACAAGTTTTTAGTTTATCTTTCTTTATAACTTTTGGTCTAATTTTTATCAAATGTTGCTATGTTGAATTCATTTAAGAACTGAAAATAGGCACAATTGATAATGTGATATATTTGAATTCGACACCTTATAAACCATGCAATAAATACAGAAAATTAATTTCTATCTGTTAAAACTAATAATGGCAGAAAATACCAAATTAAAGCAGAGGAAAGCCTAGAAAAGCTGATATGTTATATAAATAGTAAAAAGAAAATTATAATTTAATAAGTATGAGAAATTCAAATTCTTGAATTTCTGGAAGAAATGACTATGAAATCTTCATGTAAACTTAAAGCTTTTTCAGCTTCTGTGGTCTTCTCTGAAGATGGTGAAGAAGGAGCATAACACAAACCAGATCACACAAAATCTGAAAAATAAAGTCTAAAATTGTGTAATTAAGGAGAGTATTTTAAGACTTTATATATTCAGGTAGAAATAAAAGGAGAACCTCTGGGTATTTAACAACAGGATAGCAATATAATGATTTTGGAACATCCTGTCTAAATAAGAAGAACCAGTCTCAAAATACACATGGAGAACACAAAGCTTCCCTTAAATAATAAGAAGAATAAAAGGTTTACAGCAGTCAGAAAGTAATGTACAAACAGAAAATACTTGCTAGAGCTTATTTTCTCTGAACTGTCTGCATGTAGAGTCCCCCTACATCCTGGAAAAATGACAATGTAATGAGCAGTAATAACATCATTTGGACAATAAATTCTGTAAAAAAAAAAAACAAAAAAATGAAAAACAAAACAGGCCTGTAAGAAATCTGAAGGAGAAAAAGAAGGGAATGAGTACATATTTCACAGATGTGAACTGTATATCATAGAACTTGACAAATGTATTAAGCATAATGGAACATTTTCTTCAGCTGACATTGCTTCAAGTCACCAAGCTGGAAGTAGTTTACTGGAGAGAAAGGAAAAGAGAGAGAGAAGTGAAAAAAGAACTGGCACAACAAAGTGGAAAAAAAAAAAAAAAAACAGCAGTAACTGTGTGTGCTTCAAATTGTTTTATTTGTGTCACTTCAGTATTCATGAAGTGTGTACTGTAAGATCTTGCTGGAGTTGATGTGATTATTTTCATAGTTTTCAACAGCTTCTGAATATGATACTACAGGGATGTCTCATCTCTGTATATCTGCAAACTGTTTGAGCACTACTTATCATCTGTGCAGAAAGTAAGATATCTTTATTCATCTCTCATGTGCCATTATTTCAATACTATTAAATCACAGAAACATTTAAGCTGGAAAATCATTAATTTTGACATTTATTATACTGATCCCAGCATCAGTGAAGTTTATTTGTGCAATGTCACTCTTTTAATATTGTGTTGCAATATATCTTTCCTGCATGAAATTGGAGCTGTCAGGTAGGGACATTAGTCACATATCAAATTGCTTGGGCTCATGAACTATGAGAAATTTTTGTATCCTGGCATTAACATATTCTTTTCTGTAGCAGAAAAGATCACTTTACAGTACTTTATCTGATTGTTTCAATGTACACTGATATGTTATTATTAAACAGATATATAAAAATGTTTTATGCTCCATATCAACAAAATCTGTAGACAAATTTGAAAACTTTCTGGGCCCAATTAAATGCTGTTTTAATGGTTTCTGGGACTGTATAGGAGCATTTTTATAGACATGTACAATTAAGTCAAATGATGGTTTAAGTTATTCCGTGTACTGGCAACACTGCTCATAATCAGACATTCTTAGTTGTTTTAGTGTAGCTCGGATGTCTGCTTTTTCCAACTTTCAGTGTCTCAGAGTTAAAAGAAAACGGAGGTAGGGACAACCCAGAGTTTAATTTCCAAAACATACTAGCTCAAAAGTGTGAAAAGCTGATACTGAAAAGCATTCTGTCAACCCAGCAAAGTAGACACACTGGACCTGTAAGTCTAATGCATCCCCTCATCTGTCATCTATTGGACAATTTGAATATCAAGTCTCATTCTACCTCAACCTGAAGCTAGATCTCTTGATTAAGAATTGTCTCTTTGAGCACTTGACTTTCACCACTGAAGGATAGACTAAAATAATTTTGAGCATTTCTCTATCCTTATTAACAACAAAAAAAAAATCTCTCAGTTGACACCACAAAATTTTGTACTACACACCATTGTTCTTGCATCTGTTGTGCTGTATGTATTACGTAATAGTTTTTGAAGCATGTATTTTCCCATCTACAAAATAGTTTCTAGCTCTTTAACATGTTACATTTACAAATCGTACCTTACGGCCTATTCAAGATGACATGAACTTAAGAAATTTCTTTTTGTAATATTTTGTTTACAGTGATAGAAATGACTTACAATTCTACAATGTTTGGATGAAAATCAATTTATTTTTTCTTAATTTAAGTATCTATATCATGAGTTACAAAGAACTTTAGATCCTTTATATGAACATATGAAGAACTGTGATAGCCAGTTCCTTTTATTTTGCAGTAAAATTTCAAGACTGCATTTCAGGTATGATAGCAAAGTTATTTGGGACTTTATTGCTCTTGAAGATTTTGCTTCACAAATTTCTGTGTAGGACAGGGAAAGTTGTGATTAGATCTCTAAAGATCCAAGGGCAAGGAGGGTGGGGGAGAGTAATCATTCCTTTTGCTGGAATATCCGCTTAATAAGTAAAACAATAAATAAACTTCAGTAGGAGATAAAAAGTAGGTTGAAGAAAGATTATGAAAAAAAGATCAGAAATAAACAGAATAAGAAGATATGCAAAGTAGAATATGCAGAGCAAATAACACTGATAATGATAATAGAGACCCCTCTTCCAAAATCAAGCAAGCAAACAAATTACAGTTGTGAACAGTATTAAAGATGGTCTAGAGTCAGGCATGTGAAATAGAAACTAAAAATTAGAGTAGAAATTATGGAAAGCTGTAACTTAGCAGTTCCATTTGAGCATACAGTTAATATCTGTCAGCTCTCAAGAAATATGTTAGTTTTATAGTGCTGTATAATACTCCGATTTTCCTTCTCCAGTTTTTTTCTTGCACTATTATTTTTTAACCTTGTCCCTCCAAAATATATATTTCTGTATTTGAAAGTTCTTTTTCTGATAATTTTATATGTCTTATAATAATAGTAGAAAATATGTTACTTCTACCACCTTTTACGGTGAATATATGATGCCAAGTGTTTCAAAATAAGATTCATTATAACAAATTTATTTTTGGGGTAAATGTTACATATCTAATACAAACCATCTCTGAGTAGTAAAAGACTTATGTACAGGTGCAATATTCCTGTCCAGTCTACCACATTCAATTTTTAAGAGTCTAGGACAGAAATAGATGTTTCTCCCTTGTTATATTGACTCCACAGGAAAAACAAGCAAAAAAAAAAAAAAAGAATATATATATATATATATATATATATATATAAAAGTCATACCGTTTCCCATATATTTTTGAATGATTTTTCAAAATTTTAGGAGTAATAAAATTTTGGATTTGCAGAGTAACCAGATTAGAAGATTGTAATACGACTAACATGGATAGAAAAGCTGATTTTTTTTTTCTCCCTTTATCTGATAGGTTCTGTAGCTACTGCCTGCCGTGATCCCGGTGTCCCCATGAATGGAACTAGAAATGGGGATGGAAGAGAACCCGGAGACACTGTGATTTTTCAGTGTGACCCTGGATATGAATTGCAAGGAGATGAGAGGATAACCTGCATTCAGGTAGAAAATCGGTACTTCTGGCAGCCCAACCCACCAGTCTGCATAGGTATGCAGAAGACAATCAAAGAATGGTTTCCAAAATTTTGAAATTTTGTGCGATTAATCACACTTCTTTACAAACTTTATTTTAGGAAACTAATGCATATTCATTATTTATTCTGTATAAATCTTCAGTGAATGTTACAAAAATCATTCCTCCCTATTACTAGTGCAATGTGAGAGCTGATCTTAAAGTAATACTTCCTGTTTTATGATGTTGGCCTGCGACATCAGAGGCAGATGTTGGTGGCATGGCAGTAGAAGTTGAACCTTCTCAGCAGTATTTCATTACGTATCATTGCTGTGTGACAGATGGTAGCAGAGGAGAGTCTGACAATGATGTCTGAGAGTGTGTATGAAGCAAAGATGCATCATTGAATTCTTTCATGAGGAAAAGAATGGCACCCATTGGCATTTCTCAACACTTGTTGAATGTTTCTGGAAACCAAAGAGTGGATGTGAACACAGTGAGGAATTGGGTAGCGTGTTTCAACAGTGACAACAGCAATAGCGGGTCACCTCTGCTGTTGCAGTTTGTTTTGAATGCAGGCTCTTGTTCATTACCGACAAAAACATTGTCAAGCTCATTGTGGTGACTATCTGAAAAATAATGCAGTAGTATTGTGCTCTTTGTATCTGTTGTAGTGTCCATGAAAATAAAGAGGATACATTACTTTTGGAGCAATCTACATAGGTCTCATACTTTATCTTTTAAGCTTATGTTATTTATAGTTTGATTATCTGTGACAAGGAAAGCAAGAAAGCCAATGTAATGATCCTTTCCCACAAAATCTGAAGAATGGTGATAACTATAGGATTTGGTTATAGTTTGTATGCCTGCATTCACAAAACATCAGGCACATCACTGAGTAAATGTATTGGTCAGGTAAAAAATATCAAAGGCTATAATAGGATACTACTGGAAACAGAGAAGATGGCACATTACTGACTTTAGTACAGACTTCATAATTTACGAAAACAATATTTTTGTTAGTAAAAATGAAAATACATTCTTTATCTGTAAACATTATCTCAGTCTCTAATGCTATCCAGAATAACAAAGCTCATACTGAATGAATTTTGGAAGGATTTACTTGGTTAACTGACTCATTATGAAAAAATATTAAGAAATTACATAAGTAGTTAGTAAATAGCAGCCTTCTAATAACCACTTCTCAGGTAAATCCTTATCACTACTGATCTAGGAAGAAATTCTAAACTGAAACTTCCAAAACCTAACTTAGAGGCAAAGTTATAAATAATTAATGAAATGTGTCGCATTTGGATAGTTAGGGAAATAATGTAGTGATACTTATTTACCCAGTATGTTCTTTAATGCAATCAAATGTAATACTGTTATGTAGAATGATGGAAGATTTTGCCTGAGTGCATAGAAGCTGCAGTAAGCCTGAAAATCTCCAGGCGTTGTGATGGGTAGCCTCTTAAATAGGATCTGCAATTGTAGTGGCACAGTAAAGAAGGAAAATAGAATTTTCCATGAAAGTGCAGCTGGGAGAATGTTCAATAGGCCAATTACAGTGGTATCGTCCTGAGTGACTTTTATATGAGATAGTATGCTTACTCTAAGAATCCCAAGAAAGGACTGCTTGAAAGGAACTTCTCAAAGGGGGTGGGGAAAAATGAGGGCATCTAAAATAATCAGACAAGAGCTTCTGGCCTCATAAAATACGAAACTGCACTGCAGCTTTGAGATCAGCTGAATGTGGGCATTCACTTTCCTTTGCCATCCCTGATAACATGGTCTTCGGCAAACATTACAAGAAGGAACTTGCTAGAAACCTCAGCTGCTAGGAGCACTTTTTTAGCTTCCATGTATTTTCATGCCTTTAACACACTTAATTATCTTAAACATTTAATTATCTTTAACACACTTTATTTTATCTTATTTAAAGTTTTAACAGGTTTTAGATTAAGTACTGTAATTACATATAAGCAAAGAATACTAAGGTTATCGCATACAGCACTAGCTACTATGCTTACAAAGAGGTTTATGAAGATAGGTAAATATAATCTACATCTCTATTTTTCATTGTGTAATACATTAAAATTACATTTTTCCTAGTAGATTGACACATGCTTTTCTTTCTGGATGGGCAGTTATATTGGGAATTAGGCCTTGTGTCTAGTGCTATAAATTGCAGGTGCCCATTAAACTTTGTATTCAGACCTGGTCTTCCCCCAGATACAAATGAAGTTATGAAACATAACAAAAGTATTTCACACATTAAATTCAGACAATGAAAGATTCTGCAACACTCGTCAATTTAATTCAAGCACACAGAGAAAGAAAAAAAGATAAATAAGATGACTAGAAAACTTTCTTATTTTCAAAGTAAAACTCTTATCCAATCATTTCTTTTTATGTCTCAGAAAGAGCATGTCTCAAGTTTATGGTGTTTTCAGAAAAGCCTTGATATACTGTTAAGGAGAGAGGAAAGGACACAAAGTTCTAAACACACGTTCTACTTGGTAATATTAGTATTGGTCTAAGGAGAAATGTGAACGCAGCTTTTGTTTCTATTTAAGCTTTGTAAATACTTCAGTTATTGTTTAACTTTTAAGGGACATTAAATGTCAGTGAACATAGTGCTGATACATGCTTCTTTTTCTCTTACCTTCTTTCCTCAATTCCAATTTATTTTTATTCACAGCTCCCTGTGGAGGAAACCTGACTGGCTCATCAGGTTTTATACTTTCACCAAACTTCCCTCATCCTTATCCCCACAGCCGAGATTGTGACTGGACTATCACTGTTAATAATGACTATGTTATATCACTAGCATTTATCAGGTAAACTTTCTCATAATTTTAAAAATCATGTTTGTGACTCCACTAGTGGCAATTGTTCAGAGCTCTGTGTTATACTGTCAGGTATACTTAATTATCAGTGTGATAAATAATTGTTATCTGTGTCAGCAATCTCATCAAAGACATTACAGTATTCACTGCACACAGAGCTGGAGCCTGGTAGCTACTCTTCAGTTAAAGGACTCTCAGTTTGTTCTGACTAATGTGTATTGGGATAGTTCTCAATTTACTGATATTCTCTTCCTGAAAAGTTGCTGTGTAAAATAACTCACCAAAAGGACTCCCAACCAGCAGGACTGTCTTTAATGATTCATATTTTCTATGAGACAGTCACCTGATATTTAAGAAAAAGATCAAAAATGTGTAAGTGTAGTTTTATTAGTCCTTATTATTTCATAAGCAATAAGATACTTTTCATTGCTCTGCTTATTAAAGGGAAAAGGTTTAACATTCCCCTTCATTACAATGCAATATTAAATTAAATTGACCTTAATGGAATCCACAGATGAACTTTTACTCTGTATATTGTATGCAACACATAAAGTAACTTATTATGCATGTTTACTATATGTGAAAAATAGTTATCACAGCAAATTTATATTTGTAATGTCCCTTCAAATTTAAATCCTGTTTATGCTGAAAATTGTGTAATACTGTCTTCATTCTAATCACAGATAGTTTGATGCATATTTCAGTGATGTTTGTCATATTGTTTATTTTCATTTGGCCTTTACTGATATACTATGCGATTTGCTGATAAATATATTGTTTTTTCCCTTACAATACTAAATGGGAACTATTTTGTACCATGGAACTCTTTCTTTACATTCTGTGTTTGACTAGACTGGACAAAGTCATTTCATTTACAAACAGATTCAATGAGTATTTCATGTTTAGGTGAATGATTCAGAGTGCAAACTAAATTATTTGTTCCAAAGAAAGTATTTTCTGACGTAAATCAGTATAATAAAGTAAATGAGTATCTAAGAACATTCTGCTCTTTCTATTCCATACTTAGGTATAGAAGACCCTAAAACTTAGAATACAATCACTGTTTTACAGTGCAATTCAGTACTGTATGTGAACACTCCAGATAAATCCCCAGATACTGCTAGTTCATTAATAAAATCTGAGCAGTTACAGTGATTTCTGAGAGAAGCTGACAAGCTTAGAAGTTGGTCAACAAATTAGAGCACTTACTGAGATTTGCCTCAGTAATGACACACAGACTAAGGAAAAAATTCTAGATTAAGGAAAATATACATTCTTAAATAAACCAAACACTGAATAAAAAAAAAATTTAAATCCACTTTTTACTGCCAAATATGGCTCTTGAGTGGGACTTATTCCAGGAATCTCTTCTAAATTCAAACACAAACTAAAAACAGAAGCTATCCACTCTTGTATTCCTTTTGAAGGAAATATTACTTAAGTAATGCAAAAGTTAAAAGAAGTATTTTCACTGAAGAAGATAGACCAAGTTTTTAATGCCTACATTCATTTTTTCAGGACCTAGTGGCAACTAGGGACAAAATATGATTTGTCTCCATTCTTCAACTACCAGTCTTTTTTTTACCTTTGTACACAATCAATTTCTCAAGGAAATTTGGTTAACACCCTGCCCCCTGCTAATATTATAGTTCAAAATTAACAAGCTATCTTACTTAGCCAACATAATTAACTAAATTAATTGCATTAACTAAAAGAAAATGTGTATGGGAACTGCTGAGTCACAGCCTGAACCTCTGATTGATCACTTGAGGCAAGCAATGAGTCAGCCAGAGGAGCACAGGTGAAGGCAATTCACCTGTGCTGCCAGAATGGGTGGAGCCAGGCTTCACCCTCCTACACCTATTTCAGAGCTGGTTAGCACTAGGGAAGGATCTCTTCTGGAGATTGCCTCTGCTGGAGATTTGTAAGTGAGCCCAGGATAGGGGTAAGCTTTCTATTTATTTTCTTTTTTGTTATCATTATCTGCTTTGCTAAACTCTCTTGTTTATTTTGTAATTATAACATCTTAATATTCATTGATTATACAAAAATGTTATACAAAGCTTATATTATCTAATGTTTCTTTTTTTTTCTTCCTACAGTTTCAGTATAGAACCAAATTATGATTTTCTTTATATTTATGATGGACCAGACAGTAATAGTCCACTGATTGGGAGCTTTCAAGATAGCAAGCTTCCAGAGAGGATAGAAAGCAGTTCAAACAACATGCATCTGGCTTTTCGGAGTGATGGATCTGTTAGTTTCACAGGGTTCCACCTGGAGTACAAAGGTAAATAACTTTTTTTTTTTTCTTGTATTCAAAGCATTCCTAAGTATAAACTTCAATCTGCTTTATTTCCTCATAGTTGTCTGCCTGGTGAGGTTTTAGTTTTGTCTACAGGTATGATAATGTGCATTATTATACATACAAAACACAATATTACAAGCATACTAATTAAAGACAGAATCATAGTATATGATTTCATTTAGAAGGTGCACGATAAATGCATGATACAAAATTAACAGGAAAAAAAATGGCAACATCAATTATTGTCAAAGTGTTATACCTCTAATGTATTTGTATAATGAATTAATGAATTTGATTATTCAAACTTGAAATAATTTTCAGCTTGGTCTATGATCTTCCAGATTTCTTAAATGACAGTTTAGTTGGTTTACGTAAAAGTTATTAATATCAATGTGATGACTTACAGACTTTTTGGTAACTTGAATCTCTTAACTTTTGATTTTCCACTGAGATTTTGGAATTATGAGTGCTACAGAAGTGTTTGTCCTGCTTTTCACATGTCATGCTGTATTTTGAAGACTTACCTTTCAGAACAGGAAAGATTTAGGTATTACATGCATTATACTACAACTATCTAAATTAATCGTTGTGGATATAAAATACTTATTGTTACTATAATTAGGTGTTTTAGCTCTCACTTGCTACTAAACAAGTTTTCAGTTAAGATGTGTGTTCATGGCATGTTCATGTAATGTTCATGTGTGTTCATGTTACCCCACATTAGGAGATTTTCATGTTCTTTTGGAAAATGTGAAATTGAAATTTCAGAAGGATTATTCCATGTTTCCGTCTTCAAATATAAATATATGAAACATTTATGGTATCGTAAGATATTATTTCTCACCTCTCATAAATATTAAAATATGTAGCTTGCTTTGAAAGCAATGCCTTATTTCAGTGGAAACTGCAACAGATACAAAGGGCACAGTAACACTATTTGATAGAGCAAATTCTCAGCTATTTTCCAACTTAGACATCACCTTTAGCTCTGCATTTTTGCCAGCAATGATCAAGAGCCTTTGTGCTGCTCTTTTAAAATCTGTGCTAGCCGAGGTGGCCCACTGTCAGTGCTGCCACTCTGAGATGCACCACCCATTACCTCACTGTGCTCATATCCACTGTTTGGTCTTAACAAATGTTCAGCAGGTGTCAATTAATATGAATGGGTGTCATTTTCTTCCTCATAGAGCAATTCAATTACACACTTTCGCTTCATGTGCATTTCCATGTCCATGACCATTTGTCACTGTGCCCCTCTGCTATTATCTGTCACCCAGCAACAAAATCTAATGGAATAATGGCGAGAAGGTTCAGCCTCTGTTGGCATACCACTAATATCTGCCTTTGATATCATGGGATAACAGAAAAATATGAGGCATTACTTTGAGAGTAGACCTTGTATAAAATGGCCATAAGGAATCAAAATGGAAATATTTTTGCTTCACTATCTTCTCTGTGGTAGTGAGAAATATCTGATGCGGCTAAAATTTATAAAATAAAGTTAAATATTTTCTCATTTTTTTCTCTATAGTCTCTTAAGTTTTGAGAAACTTTAGCTTAGGGAGTGCTAGAATCACTGGAAGTATCTTTGTATTTAAAGCTACTATAGCCTTTTGGCAGAGATCTGGAAGGGCAAAGATCTGCAGTGCAATTATGACTTCTGCAACTCCTCAGGTAAAGAAAGTTGGCACTGATATTGCTGAAAGTAAATAAATATTCCCTCTTGACTTTCACCACAATACCCATAAATGATAAAGAAGATAATCTGGATTTTCTGTCTTCTGCTTGATTTAAAAAAAATATATATTTATATATATATATCTGAATTACATCTCACATAGCACAAAATCATCTACCATTTTCTAATGCGTTTACTATTTTTTTCATTAATAGAAGAATATAGCTAATTTTCCTTAAATGCTTCTGTATACTAAAGTTTTTGAAAATATGAGTTATTTTGGTGCAGTTTTTATGACTTGAAGTAGAGATCATGTTATAGATAGCTAGATATTCACTTAAGGTTTATTCGTTTTGAAGAAATTCTTCTTTGCATATTTTTTATTTTGTCACAAACCGCTTATTTAGATTTCCTCCACACATCAATTTTCAGTCCGTAGATCTTAAAACCAGGATGTGCCCAGTCTACCTGTAAGTGTGAAGTCTTGAAAAATGGTTCTTGTGATTACATTCTAGGATTTTCGTGGCAAAAGTATAAGAAATGTGAGTTTGGTCACTGTGAAGCAATGAGTTAAGTGAAGGAGAGATGGCTACAGTCACAGGCAAACTGATGCAGAAGAGAAAAAATTCTAAAGTGTATATAAAATGTAAAATAAATAAGTCATTACATGTCTACACAGTTTTCAAAGAAGACCTTGAGAGAATTCCAGAAAGCATATGTAATGCTTTATATTATATTCAGAATTATTTTTTTCTATTATAGCAAAGCTACGTGAATCTTGCTTTGATCCTGGAAATATAATGAATGGAACAAGACTTGGAATGGACTATAAACTAGGATCAACTGTCACGTATTACTGTGATGCCGGTTATGTTCTGCAAGGATATTCTACACTAACTTGTATCATGGGAGATGATGGAAGACCTGGGTGGAACAGGGCTCTACCCAGCTGTCATGGTAAGAACAACTTTTTATGTATTTTATTTGCCATTATTATTCTTGTTTTGTCACATGGAGAGGGATAAAAAAGAAAAAAAAAAAATGAGGAGATAATTTTAATAAGCTTGTTTTTTTTGTTTTTTTTTTTGCGGGGGGGGGGGGGGGGGAATATATTTTGTATTAAATAAATAAATACTTTTATTTAAACAACATCACATCATTTGCAGCTAATGATATCCTGGGCAGAGTAATGGTAAAAGTATTGCCAACAGATCGAGAGCAGTAATCCTTTCCTTCTGTCCTCAGCACTGTTAAGACAACATCTGGAGTACTGTGCCCAGTTCTGGCCTTCTCTTCTCTATAGAGCTAGTGGAGGCAGTCCACCGTAGGGCCATGAAGCTGATGAGAGGACAGGAATATCTCTCCTATGAGGAAAGGCTGAGAGATCTTATACTTTCCCACCTAGAGAAGGCTCTGGGGGATCTCATCTTTGCACACAAATACCTGAAGTGAGGTTAAAATCAATGAATTAAAATCAGATCTCTTCAGTGTCATGTTAATTGCAAATTCTTTGAATAATTTCAAAATTAAAAGCTGAGAATCGACTACCAAGTAAAATAAAATATATTTACATTCAATAGAATATGGATTTTCTTATTTGTTAACTTAAATTTTGGTCACAAATTAAGTAGTTATGAACAAAACAGAAAAAAATATATGTAAAATCACAAACAGAATAACTAAACTCTTAATTATAAAATTATAAGGACTTGAAGAACTTCAATGTTTTTGTTGGATAATGAAAATATAGCAAAGAGCATCAAACTTCAATGGCAAAAAATTGAAAGAATGATGCTAGCAAGTTTGGAAATATGTACAAAATTGTATGAGGTCGAGTGGAGATCAGTAGTTTCTTCCTCAGTTGAAAATTGGGTATGAATATTTTCTAGTTGTTTTCTAGAGAGAATTCAGACAGGAAGGTACATATCTGTAAGAAAACGTAGGTTTCTTTCTTTTTTGGATTTTTTCTTAAATAAATAAATTATTAGTATTGCAATAATTGAAATTATCAGGTGTGCTTAGTGGTATATATTTCCAGTGCTGTCTGTTTTAACATGCTCTGAAGGAAAAGTGTTTTGCATAGACTACCATCTCAGTAATGACAGATGATAAGATCTTGTACTATAATGGGTAATGGACTCTTCTCATTAATTAAAATGAACTTTTTTTTTTGCTTTGTTTTTGTTGTTTAGGTATTTTGTTGTTATTGTATTGGTTTTTTTTGTGAGTGTTGTCTTTCTGCTTTTTTCCTTTTTTTTTCCTGGATGAGCAAGGCCTTATTTAAAAGGTGGTGGACATTTCCTTAGGATGGTATATCACATGTTAAGATAAATTAAAAAGCAACAACAAAATAGCTTAAATGGTTTTTGTTTTCATTTGTACATATTTTGCTTTTCCTCCTGTTTGGAGTTCATAAAGATCTGTAGGCATGTTGCTGTGATGTGCAATAGCATTTTTCCCCCATAGTCAATGCTTTCCAGTACTGAAATACAGAACATTTATTTGCCTATGAGGAAGATAATAATAGTGGATTATTTTTCAGTTGTGTAATTCTGACTGAAACAATTTCTATATTGAACTTTCTGTGACACTGTCTCACCAAAGTAAACCATTTGCTTAATAGAGAAATTATATTCCTTCATTCTGAAACTGTATATTTAAAACTCCATGAAAATGACAGTACTGCAATAAAATGCAGTATATAATACAGCTCAGTTTATTTTATTTGTTTTTCATATTCTTGTTTCTGAGAAGAATTTGAGAACTTGAACTCTCTTTATGATTGTAATATTTTGATCGAAAAGATTTAGGTATAAACTCTGTAAATAAATTTGTTTAAAAGTTACTTTTCTGCCTAACTTCTACACTTTTAACATTAATTTGGGATTCAGGATCTTCTATCCTGAGCCATATTTAGTCATACAGCTCTGTAGGGGGAGTGAAATATCTCAGAATCTGAAATTTTGCTCATATTTGGGGCTACGTAGAACAGAGGAGAGAGAGGAATAATGTTCAATGCTCCAGATGGCTCTCAAGGCTCAAGGGACATGCTTTACAACATGCGGAATTGGTATTGTGAAGATAGTTCAAAGAGAATAGAAAACCTTTTTCTGTTTAAAAAGAATTTGTGTCAAAAATATTTACTCATTTATATGAAGACACTAATTAGATAAATAACATGGAAAATCTTGATAGGAGGGTGAAACTGATTGCAGTAATTCAAAGTTGGTCCTTCATGTTGCAGCATATGCTGATATTTACACTGAATAGAAAAATCTCGAAAGTGGAAAAAGAATATCCTCTCTTTGTCCATTCTGAGTAACTTGTATTAGTTTAACAAATCCTCCTGAAGATGGCAGATGAATTTGATGGATGCATAGAGAGAGAGGAGCCATGGCTCTTGTTCTAAGGCCTTGTCTCTTAGATAAAATACGGAGGGGAATTAAATCCCCACTCATAATAAAAAAGAAAATGTAGGCCAGGACTCTACTGTACTGGAAGGGCAGCTGATAGGAATGGCTTTAAGCATGCTCTGAAAATGTCTGCTACATCAAGCCTCACACAAAATCTTTTTTGAGAAACACTGTTGTCCTGGGTCTGGTCAGGCTTCAATGTGCACTAGCTAACGAATTGCTCAGTCTGTCAAAACATACTTTTCTGGGAATGTGTGAAACTAGAAAATATGAGTAGCTATGGAGTTCAAAAGTCAATAACTGTTGATTTTGGTGTTAGATAAAAACTGAACAGAGGCTTTCAGGATCGTAGAAAAGTAGTTTTCTGAAATGTATTCAGTGCATAAAGCTGATGTTTCTTCTTGTACCTTTACAAACCAAATAAATCTTTTGTTAATGCTCTAGTCCTATGTACATTAGTCTTTACTGAGGCATTTGGTTGAAATCATTATTCAAAATGATCTTAGGCCTCTTTAGTAAGTGTGGGAAGTGAACCAAGTCACTGGTTTGACTTTTTTTATGAACACATGCAAAGATTATCCAAGGTAATGTGCTAAGCTATTTTTCATTTCATGGTGGATGTCAAGAACAGGATCTGAGTAACATATGCAGATGCAGTGTTCCTGTGACGGACATGATGGTAAATAATTTCTCTTAGCTTCACCAACTGTAGTTCATTTTATGTTTTTGGTACCAAACAACAATTGTTCACAGAATAACAGGGTACCCTGCAAAGGAAAATTGTATTTATGATCGAGTATAAGGCCTTCTTCCTAACAGAAGAAATAATTTATTTGCCACTAAATATATTACTATATATTATTATGCTGTGTTGTTTAAGCTTTGGGAATATTTGGCTACTTGTGTTTTAAGTTATCTCCATCTGAAAGACACAGTAAACTATCTCAGATATTGTTATGAACTGTTTATGCCATGGTTTGTGTTTTATGCCACTCTCTTTTTTTTTTAATAAAACAATAGTACTGAATATGTTCACATGCATTCTTTTTTAAGATGTGCTTAAAAGAAAAAAAGACCATTTTATACTATGACATTTTAAAACAATATAAACATTCTTAAATATGATTGCAACAAGAAATCTTAATTCCTAATCTAATGGGCATCAGTACATAACTACTTAAGATAGCAGTTTAGCAATTAAAGACAATGCTAATGACTGGACGTGTATATAGTATCAACAAAGAAACATTCACTTTTCAGTTATATGACCTGGAGGATAGTCTTCTTTATTCATAGTCAGGAAAAGAGGTGCTTGCAACCTCAGCATCTCCCAGCGTGTTTTCCTAAGAACTGAAATATCAAAGGAAATACCATTTTTCTTTTGGCCAAGAGGTTGCCTTTTGGTTTGTGTCTATTTGTACTTGTATAAAATGTTTTTGGGAGTAAAAACTTTATGATGAAAGACAGCACATAGATACTTAATTGGTTGGTTATATTCCCAATTCTTAAGATATCGTACATAAGCAAGTAAAAAGAAGATTTTGAAAGGCACAAGACATCAGTTGGAAGCTTAATATTCATTACCTTACATCTGTGATATTTAGCATTCTCATTTCTGTTGAAAAAGAAAGAAAATAATTTTCCGGGGGAAAAAAAGGCTTTTTTTTTTTTATTTTAGGCAGGAACAGATGAAAAATGTAACTGAGATCTTAGTTAAACCCTATAATAATGATGTTACTGATGGATAGTAGTAACTGCATTTTACATTTGCAGTTGCTGTCCATTGTTGTTGTTCCTTTACTGTTAAAAGCACTCATAAGTTCTTCTAATATTTCATAAGTTTAATGTGCTACGCTGATACTTGTTTCTGCCATTCTTTGGCAGAGCCTCAGTATGATGAATTGACTTCAAAATAATTTATCCGTGACTCTTTTCATTTAATACATTGTCTTCATACTTTGAAGTTTGCAAAGGATTAGTGACATCATGCCATAAAAGCAGATATGCTGTCTTGGTATCTTCACTATATAACTTAAAAACACTAGAAAAGAATTTCTTAAAGAAATTAAGCCTCAAAAACACAATGTGTATTTTTTTTCTTGTTAGAAAATGACCTTTGTCAGAAACTTTGAGAATGATATGAGTTTAAATGTTTAGTATTTACAGTGTACAGAAAGTACCAAAGACATTCAGAGTTGTTTGCAGGAATGCGAAGACTTCTGCTTATTCAGCATTCTATTAAAGCAGTAAAGTTTTAAAGACACACTTAAAATATGTGAAAGATGTGGCAAAGGTGATCAATTTCGATTCATTCATTTTTCCTCCATTGCAAGTCTGACAGTTTCATGTAAAATCAACTTATCCCTACTAATTTTAAACTTGAGTTATGACTAGCTAAAAGACACTACAAAATGAAATTAATTATTTACCATGGGCATGTGAGCAAGTTGTGCTATCTGTTCTTGGACTTCCACTGTAATAGGATTATTATAAATAGACTTCTTTACTATCTACATAAGTAATCTTTCACTGAGCACTCAGATGAGGTATAATTGATATTTTTCTTGTATTGTGCACTTTTGTTATGCATTATCATTATTACACAATTCAAGTAGGTAAAACATGCATCGAGATACACTTCTTTTTACATTATAAAGCATGGGAACAAGATTCATGCTTTTATTTTAAAGCTACCTAGCTGATCTCTTAAGTCTCTGCAAATAAATATTGTACAGCTAGTACAGGAAAGAAAAAACAACATAGTAGTTTCCTCTGTGTTGTTTACGTTTATGGTTCTGTGTAATGTCACACATTACTTTGCATAAATTTGTGTTTAAAGTTGTGAAGAGTGAAATGACACAAGAAAAAGCAGTGCAGGTGGATGGAGAATAGGGAGTTACAGTCATAAGACTGTCTCAGGTGCTCCAACATTTTTTCACTTCTGCTTTCACCCCATCTCCAAGCTGAACAAGCCCAGTTCCTTCAGCCTGTCTTCATAGAGGAGGTGCTCTAGTCCTCTGATCATTTTTATGGTTCCTCTCTGACAGCTCTCTGTCCTTCTTGTACTGGGGGCTCCAGTCCTGGACACAGTACTCCAAATGGCACCTCACAAGGGCAGAGTAGAGAGTGACAATCACCTCCCTGTCCCTGCTGGCCACCCCTCAGTTAATGCATTTATATAAACTGAAAGTAGAGTTGCAAACATATCAAAAGACGGATGATTTTTTCAGCAATCTTGGAACTTATTCTCAAATTCTTTTATCAAAACAGAAGGCAAAGCTGCGTTATTTATTTATTTATTTATTTTTTACCATTCACACGACTGTGCTTAGACAATATATTAAAATGCATGAAATTGTTTGCTGTAGCTTGAGTTAGCAGCATCCTGATTTCAGTTCAGACAGTGTTAACAGCACAGTAATGATTTACTTATTGTTAAATGATGGGTGTGTGCCCAGGGCCCGGCAGAGACCTAGCAGGAGAGAGTCACCTCCATGATAGCATGGGGTAGGGAGCAGGCCACAGCACAGGCTGTGCTGGGCTTCATCTGACCCACAGACCGTGGTTTGACATGCCTGAGTTAAGCAACTGCAGAAGGGACAGAGTATCCTCTAGTTATTTATTTTGAATGTCACTTCGGAGAATGAGGATGTGTTTTATGCTTCCAAAGCAATGCACAATTGAACCGTGCAAGCATCAGACTTTATTTTTTATGTATTTTTACTTTGCTTCTCATATTTTTCATGTATTAAGATGCATTCCTAATTTTCTTTTTGCCCAGGACAAGACATCTGTTTTACAGAACCACATAAACCATGTTTGAGCACTTAGAAATAGAATTTTTATCAATTAGGGTTGCATTTTAAATAAGTAAAATGCTACTGAAATGCTACATATTTTGAAAAATAATTGCTTATAGTCAGATTTGAAATTGCAGTTTAAGGACTAATGAAGAGAGAGAAAAATTTCTTCTCAGTATAATAGAGTAATGGATCTCCTCTCCTTCCTGGAGAGGAGTCTTAAGAGATCACCAAACAGGGTTAAAAATGCTTGTTAAAAAGCTGTGTTTTTCTGTTTGCATCTGGATTTAATAAATGAAATCTAAAGCGCTTGCAAACAGCAAGAGCAGCAACAAGGTATATTAGGTACAGTGAAATATCTCCTGTGTGGAAGCTGTACTGCTTGAGATTAAAACGCAGGGCAAAACTATTTTGGAGGGATTATAGGATTACTTAATTTTGTGTTTGTGTGTTACTATTAGAAGATTTCTGATGTAGTCAAGGGTTTGGTGTCTGAGTATACCTTAACCTACAATTCTAATACTGAAAACTTTTTCTTTATGCATATATTAATTACACCTCTTGTATAAATAAAAAAAGCTATTGCACAGCAATGTGTCAAAATGCTAAAAAGAAGAAATCTAACTTTCACCTACTGGATTTGGCAGTAACGAGAGGTTTGATTATCTGTATTTACTTCTTGAGATAGTGGGCTCATTGCCTATGACAAGCCACTGACTTCTTATTGCAAAATGCACTAATGGTTTGAGAGTTGGGAAGAAAGATAAGATCTTTCTATATGGCCACGCAGACAGCTGTTATCTTCAAAAAACAATCCCAAAAACCTCATAACTTTTGTAAAACACGGTTATGTTAAAATCTCATCTTTTCTTAAAGCTGTTTTCATATCAGAAAAAATGTTACTGGAAATAGCTATAACAGTTAATGGTTCAAAAAAGTTTTTGAAATAAATAAAAATACAGATATACATATACATATACATATATATATATATATATAACCACACCAAACATTATTTTGAGTGTTTGACCTTTTGCATGTACATTTGAAATTAATGAGTTTACAAAACTGAACAATTATCAAAGCCTTCTTTTAAGAAGTACTTATGTTATGTAATGGTAAAACAAAAAAAGAGTAAGAAATTAAGAGTAGAAGTTAATTACAACAACCTAATTAAAATCGGTTGCCAGAGAATCCTATTTTCCAGTGTGTTTAAGTAAAATAGAGAACTTTGTAAAACAGGGTTTCTTTTCTTCTGCTTAACTAAATCTGTGACCAATTTTTAGAAACTAAATTTAATGAGGGAAATGTTAGGAATAAGAAGAAAAAGTTTAAGCTAATCATCAAAGAATCATCATGAAATAGTTTGAGTTTGAAGAGACCTTTATAGATCATCTATTCCATCTTCCCCAGTTTCCTAAACTCTAAGTAAATATATATTTGTTTCTAAGTGTTAATATAACTTCTTTTTTTCCTTGAAGGTTTTTTAGAATGCACAAGATTACTTTTTGTATGAAAAAAAATCCCAACTGTTTATTCACACAGATATGCAACTATGTATTTCCCAAAGACACTTAAGTATGATAGAATCAGTCAGTAATCATGATAACTTAATAACTGGAATTAAAGAAACCTATCCAGTCATCTGAGTTGGCTATGCCTGATAAATATGCAAGCTTCTAACTTAATCTTGGCAGCAGTCTGAAGGCCCTAACTCTTGTCAAAGACAGTAACCCAATCAACTGTAAGATTTATTAGGTGGGATAAGTTGGTGATTGCTTGTTAAAGGCTCATATTTCATGTCTTGCACCAAGTTTTAACATCTTAATATTGACTGTCACAAAGGTGACCAGAGAAAAAAAACTGTAATTGAGAGACATCAGTTTAAAATGGAATTCAGTTTTTGAGTATTTGAGTGTTAACATAAGTTAATATAACATATTAATTACAACTCTAATACCTATATGTGTATTCCAACTACTGCAAGAATTCACTTGTGAATTTCAGTATCTAAAGAGTGTTTATAGGAAGAAAGGGGACAGAATCTTCAGCAGGGTCTGTTATGATAAGGGAACATGGGGGAGATTTGGGATGGATATCATGAAAATGTTTTCTACAAGAAAAGTAGTAAGGCACTGGAACAGATTGCTCAGAGGTGACAAATGCCCAGTACTTGGAGACATTTAAGGTCAGACTGGACCAGGTTCTGGGCAACCTGATATAGCTGCAGGTGTCCTTGTTTGTTGTAGGACTAGATGACCTCTAAAGGTCCCTTCCAACTCGAACAATTCTGTGATTCTATGAAAAGCGTTAAATTTCCTTCTCTATTGCATTACACTTCATTTTATATTTCTATATTGCCTGGAGAATCAATTACTGATTATGTGGGTAGTTTTGAACAGTACTTTTGTCAGGATATATACTGTTTTGGTTCTTGGATGAATTATTTGTAAAAGGCATCAAACTTTATTTAGGTTGTGTAACAGATGAGAACATATGTAAGTAAATGAAGGTCAGAGAACATTACAGTGATATTTTAATTGTCCTCAGTTCAAATATTAGTGCCTAGTTAATATCTTTTTATTTCAGCATTGTGATAAAAGTATCAAATTAATAGAGAAACAGCTGCCCTAAAACATATCAGATTTTCTCAATGTGAGTATATATGATAACAATGTATTCAGAATATATCCAAACTGTCCATAATGCACTCAAGTTGGATACCCTGGGAGAAATGGAAGAGGAAAAAAAAAAAAAAGAAAATAATTTTTTACTCTGTAACCCCATACAAACAGGGAGATTCACTTAATTAAAACTGAAGACAACAGCAAAGCACTACTTAATGGTGACATAGGAGTCAATTAGAAAAATCATTTTAGAGCTTCACCAATCTGTAGCAAACTCTGAAAAGAGAAACCTAAGCACATTGAAACAGCAAAGACAAAGGAATACAACAGAAGTTAAGATATCTATTCCAGAAAAAGGGAATCATCTTTAAATGATGATAGTAGAAATGTGTGTGCAGCAGGGTTTTCAGTAATAACTACTTGTCTCGCTCCAGCTTATAAGAGGGAGAGGAGGTTCTTTTAATATCTGCATACCCGGCGTGAGATTAAGAAACAACAGTTCAAATGTTGGTCTGACCAGTTTTACAGACCTTAGTTAGGGAGATGGGGAAGGGGGGGACGGACACTATTATGAATTATGGGGAATTATGGAGAAAGGAAGGAGAGCGATAGAAAAGATAGGAAAGAAGAAGCAAGGAGTCTTTGTAGGCAGAAAGAGGGAGATAGTCACCACCATGGATCCAGCGTGGTTCATAGTTCAGTCATTGATCTTCAGTAGTGGTGGGTCTTCGGGCAGAATTGTTCTGACGACAATGACAGTGACCATAGCAATGATGGCCCCTTTTCAATGGTTGCAAAGTGGTCGAGTCAGCTCTCTTTGGAGTGACAGCTCAAATTCAGAGTGGTTGAGTCAGCTCTCCTTGGAGTGGCAGATTCTGGCTTTGGGATCTTAGCAGAAACTCCTTTGCTCCTATGTTTCTGGCCTTGCCAACAGGTAAGAGGGAGCAGGGAGGCACCAACTTGTATCTTGCCTTCACAGGATGCTGTGGCATCATCCCCCACTCTCCCATAGCAAACAGGAGTTATTTGGTCACAGGCTAGATCTTCTGGCAGTAAACAGACCTGAGCACTATCTTCTGAAGGTAAACAGCTCCAAAGAAATGCTTTCAAATGCAAAATTGTCCACACAGTGATGTTGATTGCCACACAGCAACACCCATCTCTCATCTCCTAGTCTTATCACAAGAAATACCTCAGAAAGCAAGCTTTGAGCCAGAAAGCAAAGAAGGAGTCATACACTACTGAAGGAGCAAACCGAATGTAACCACTGATGTACTTTTTAAAATATGAGAAAAGTATGGAAATTATTTAAGTGTCAGTAAAATATCAGGACCAAAAATGTGTTCAAAGATGATGCAATTGACAAAAAACTGAGTAAATAGTTATGCTATACTATGTTATTCTATGCTATACCACGTTACCTTGCTGAGGAAACCAGTGAGGTCCTGAGTTAGAATAACTCCTTTGTCTTTAAGGAAACGCCTGCAAATGGGTACAACAGATACCTTGAAATAAAACAATAAATTGAAACTCAGCAAAATGTTAGTATTGGCTAGTATTTTCTGTGAAGCTCTGAAAGAGCCTAGGTGTGAAGTATTTGAAGTACGAATGTTGATCTTAAGGATAATTTCCATAGTGAAAATTGGTAGAGATTATAATAAAGAATAGAATTAGGAGACACATGATGAAACTTGTTTCAGACAACTCAGTGTAACCTCTGAAGAGGACTGTAGAGTTTAATGGGAAAACAGTGAGAATATGGATTAAACTAACAGGAGATGCTGCAGTATCATTGAATTGTTAAAAATTTGACAGAGTTCCCCAAAGAAAAAATTTAGGGAAGCATAATATAATGTATTGTCTGGTTGTAAGATAAGAAAGTTGATGTCTTCTTTGTCAAAGAGTAATGTAGTCGTTACAGGCAGATTGTCTCCTCTTGCTTCCTCATTCTCTTCTACATCCCTTATGAAAATAGTCAGTCTTATCATAAAAAAAAAAAAGTAAAATACAATAACTCTTTTTTAGTCTGATACCTCTTCATGCTCTTTGACATTTTGGTTATTAACTGAAAACTATCGCTCTTTTGAGTGGGAATAAGTGTATGTTTCTTTCCAATGCACTAGTCATAGAGATGGCTTAGGTGACTAGGCAGTTATGTGTTAGAAGCCATTAAGAAATTTCAATCTGTGGCCTCTACATATCTATCTATGTATCATATATATCTCTCTACTATATCTACAATAATCTTAAAGATGTTTATCATGGCATTTGAGAGAGGTGCATGCTTATCCCAAATGCTATAGGGTTGGATAAGACATCCTCTGGGGAAATTTGTTTTATTTTTTGTAACTTTATTGCTTTATACATACATATCTAAAAGAAATGATACTTTGCTGATATTGTTTGCTTAGGTGATGTGTGTTCCACTATTTTTCTTTTTCAATTATCTGCATTATTGAATTGTCGTATTTAATTTGCACTGCTTTGAGAATAACCCTTTGTTAAACTTGAATTAACACAGGTATTTAAGTTGTTGAATTGAGATGGATGTTCTGACTTTTTGCATTTTAATATATATAATTCCTTTTTAAATACCAAACTATATTTATTAGAGTCAGTATTGGCTTGAGTGGACAACAACATTTTATTCTTGCAACTGACTTGTTTCTCTTTTGTCTCCCAAGAACAGTTTATTATATGAGTCTGATATTTTTTTTTTTCTAGATATGAGTCCAGTGGTAAATTTAATTGCCCATGAATCCAGCTGAAAAATGAAAGGGAGAATCATTTAAGTAGTGGGCTCTGAAAAATACAGGAGTCTACCTGCTTGAAATTAACGTAAAAATCTGCATTGCAGATAAAATTGTAGTGATGGCAAAGAAATCTGAGATGGAACAGATTAGTGTGATTTTAGTTAATTTATAATTAGTTGTTAAATCTCAAATTTAAAATTAGATTTTGTTAGAACTGTAACTGTAGTTTCTTTAAATTGCTGATATGCACACGCACTCAATATGTTGTGCAGTAACAGCCTCTGAGCCAGTTTTCAACCTAAGGAATTACAAGTTTTCATTATAATAATATCCTTAGATAAATCAAGAAAAAACTATCATTGTAACTGTCATTCAGTGGTAGTACCAGTGTACTCTTTTGGGTGAAGAGATTTGCAGATTGGTGACCTAGAGCAAGAAACATCAAGCATTTTCTGTGAAAGAGTAATAGAATAATTACCGGCAGATTATCCCCTCTTTCCTCCTCATCCTTCTTCTACATCCTTTATGATGTGATATGTACTCATGTACTTCATGTACTCACTCATGAATAGTGAGTCTTATTATCAAAATAAGATTCAGGAGATGATATCTCTTACCAGCTCTCTAGCAATAAGCAGCATTTTGATTTTGTGTGCTCATGAAGTCACTGAGTTTTAAGAAAGCACAAATATTTTGAACTTTTGTACTCACTGTTGTTTTTTTCTTCTTCTTAATGCAAATATATTTTAAATATGTCCTTGTTTACTAAAGTTGTATAACAAACTGTATTCTCTGTGAAACCTCTGCTGAATTTTATAGCAAAAAACTTGGCTTTTTGAACCAGAAATCACAATTTTCATAGCAAATAGAAGTGATTCTTCCCTAAATTATATTCTTAATTAAATACTATTTAGATATGAACAGAATGGACAGATGAGTAAATGATACAAAAGCTATAATCTTTCCAAAAAAGAAAGTTTTAAAGAGATTTTTTGTTTCCCTCCAGAAGTTCCACAGATATTATGCCAAAGCTGTGCTATAGATAATTGACTTGAAAAGCATTTTAATTATTATTTTTTTTAATTGTAGAATTTTGTTCTTTGATATACAAACAGGTCTGAATACTAATGATCAAGATGGGAAATCTTCCCAACAAAAATACTTACCAATTTAGGTATGTGGGTAATACTTCACTGTTGTTATGATAAGGCTTTTTCAAGGGCTTCAGGAAGCATTATTTTATAAGACAACATATCATTACAATAAATTCAACAAACACAAAAAATGAAAGACAGCATAGTAAATAGTTCAGCATAATCAAAAGTTGGTAGGAAGAGTCCTGTGAGTAGTCTGTTAGAACTGATTTATAGGTCCTTCAGAAGGGACAGGTAGGCAAGTAAAGTGTTAGGGAAGTGGTTACAAGACTCGAAAATATACTATGTAAGTTTGTGGGTGACGCTAAAAGGGAGCATCTGACAAGTCTCTGAAGGGCAAAGAGGCCTTGCAGAGAAATCTGGGCAGATTACAGGTCTGGGTAAGCATCCACTGTATGAAGTTTAACTATAACAAGGGGCCAGATTCTGCACCTGGGATGAGGTGACTCTGGATTTATGTAGGGACTGGGAGACAAGAATCTGGAGAGCAGCCCTGCAGAAAATGGTCTGTGGATTCTGACTAATGGCAAGTTCAGCATGAGTCAGCCCTGGTAGTCAACTGCACCAGTCATACCCTGAGGTGTATCAAGCACAGTATTTCTAGCTTGTAAAGGGAAAGGATTGTCTCACTCTGCTCTGTGCTGTTGCAGCCTAACTTCATGCATTGTGTGCAGTTTTAGGCACCAAAATATAAGAATGTAAAGCTGTTAAGAATCCAAAGGAGAGCTATGAAGATGGTAAATGGTCTAGAGGGAAAGATGTATGAGGAGCTGTGAAAGTCTCTCCGTTTGTTCAGTCTCAAGAGGAGGAGACTGAGGGAAGGCCTCATGGGAGAACACAGCTCCTCACAGTGAGCGGATGGGCAGCACTGATTTCTGCTCTCTGATGACAGAGACAGGACCCAAGGGAATGGCATGGAGCTATGTCAGGGGAGTTGGTTGTTAGGAAAAGGCTTTTCACCAAGAGGGTGATCAGACACTGGAACAGGCTCCACAGGGATAGTCAGGGCACCAGCTTTGTCAGATTTCAGGAAACATGCCTGGCTCTTGTTCACTGCTGGCAAAAATGCTTAGCTTACAGTGATGATTATGTTGAAAAATAGTTTTTTGTAGCTCAGAATTTTCTCTATCAAATAGTGTTATTATGCTCTTTGTATCTGTTGTAGTTTCCATGGAAATAAGCAGGAGGCATTTTGGTGTGACCTACATGCTTGTCAAGCCAATGTTCTTGGACAGCTCAGCTCAGTATCTTTTGTAACAAAAACATGCCATTTGTAACTCTACTGTTCAGTTGACAAATAATTAAACCTGTGTTCATTAAACATCATTAATCATTTACCTCATAAAAGGTAAATGATCTCAAAGATCACTGTTTATAAAAATGAGACTACCAAATAAATATTTTAATATCAATTATAAAAACTAAATTAAACTTTCTTCAACTTTATCTTTAGAAGTCTCTTTAATCAGTGTTTATTATTAATAAGAACATAGAATTTTGAAGGTTGTATAAGTTTTTAAAAAATTTGATAAAATATCTGTTCTTAATCTTTTACAATCATGTGTGTAGTTGCCAAGGAAGTTGTTTTGTGTTTTTATATTTATTTTTCATACCAGTAGTGAAAATTCTACCCTTCCAATTTTGTGAAAAATTATGGCTAAATCTGTACACTTGAATAATAATTTCATTGGAGAAAATCAATAACATTTTTGAAGTGTACTGACATTATTTATTTGTTTGACACAAATTTAATTTGTTTTTTTTTTTTCCCTCTATTTATAAAGTATGATATCCTAGTGATGTAACTTTGATTCTACAGTATGCTTTCAGTATTATCATACTGCATATTAGTATCATATGTTATTTATTAAAGATAGAACTCAAGTCACTCATAATTTTAGATACACAAATGTTAATATCAAATTTTTTTTCTGTGTAAAACAACTATTGAAGTTGATAAAAATATGGTAAAGTTGCAATAAATCTGATTTTTATGCATTTGAAAAATAATGCAGCTGAAATATATTTGTGGAAAAAAATGCATGTTTTTCAGAAGAAGGGTTTGGGGAATTTGCTTATTTATTCATTTATACTATTACTTTTCTAAAATAACAAACACTATCTTTCACTGCATAAAGTGAAGGAATAGAGAAGAATAGGAATATAAAGAACATGGAGTATATAAGTAAGTCTTCTCAATTCGGGAATGGAATATATAGCTATTAACAAAATATTGAGTATTGCTGTGTGCTATTCAAATTTTAATAAAAATTAGGAATGAAATTTACTTGATCATAATTTTACCTTGAATTTGCATATTCCTTTATTGATTAATGAAATGTAATAACAATATGAGTGCTGAGTAGGGCCGTATTATTAGTCTTGCAGTAGCTCATTTGTCCAATTCATGGACAGGAAGGAAAGAAATTATTACAATCATGTTTTCTCTAGTTTAAATCTCTGTTTATAATGCTCTTCCTTATTTACCTCTGTTTCATCCAAAATGCGGAACAGAAAATTTTGAATACTTATAAGCTGATAAACAGATCAGTTTTCATCAAAAATACTTAGGAGATTCAGCTTGTGAAGAGTATCTACTTTGTGTTTTTCAAATAGCTCAAGGTAAACAGTTCCTTGGATGAGAAGTTCAGCCGAGACTCTACTACCTCTAGGCAAACATTACCAATATTTATATTATCCAAATTGTTTTCAAAAGGAAGCATGAATTTCTCATATTTCACAAGTATGTATTAAGATACTGAGATAATTATTTTAGCTGTTAAAAACAATATTTCATGTTTGGTTGTCATAGTACTTTCTGTGTAAGTCGGCTAGCTTGCATGTTAGTGCAATTTATTGAAATCCATTCTCAAAGATTTAGGGCCTCAAAATGATAGAATTGAAAGGTGTTCTTTTCATGGTATACTCTGCTATGAATTTTGCGTGCATTAACTAAAGGTAGTAAATAATTCATAATTTCTATGTACCTTGTATTTAGTATTACAACTAATGAGATAAAATCTGAGATAACAGCAAGAGAAATAACTTTTTTCTCATTTAATAAAAATCATAAGATAATATTTTGAGATCGTACCACAATAATATAATTATTTATGTTTAGCATGAAACACTGAATAGTAGTTATTTTAGAAACTCAATTCTTAACAGAAGAAATATGTATTTCTTGATGCATATGTAACCATTAAACTCATAAAAATGGTTAGAAGAAATATTCTGAACAGTTGTCATAGTCTTTAAAATAGATCTGTCTGCTGTATATAAGAAGTGGGTCATATCCATAGGAAAACACGAACACTACTGTTGCACAGATATCTGATATAGGAAAAGAAGAAAAATCACTCTTGCTTGACTATTCTGACCAAAACCAAATGCTAATTTTTGTCAGCCTTGGAAAAATACATTGTTGTAGTAAATTGTATTGCTATGATCTGTGATTTTATCAATTACTATAGTTACTGGTAGTACAGTAAATAAATATGTATGGTAAAGTGGTTCCTTATAATCATATATCTATTTATATCATTTTCTAAGTAATTGAGATATAAATAAGTGACACATAGTGTTCAGTCATGGTGTTCCTCTTTGAGCAGTTTTATACATCATTTTGAATCATGTGCCTTATTGGCAGGTATAATCGTTTACTAGTGTGCTGAAAGGATGAATAACCTATGTCTAGAGAATAAAGCATCGTATAAATGAATAACAGTTTTGTACACCACAAATAATAGCATGCTTCCAATAAAATAGATCACAACATGCTACCAAAAAAACAAAACAAAACAAAAAAACAATAACAGAAAAGAACATTTTATTAAGATGGTTGATATATGTTAAAGAAAAACAGTAATTGACTTGGCAAAAAGCAGAGTGCAATCAATTCTCTTTTGATATATGAGAAAGTTGAGCGTTTCACATGATACAGAATGTAATCTAACATTGAAGAATAATAAAATTTGCTCTTACACCACATATCAACATATAGCAAATCACTTTAGCTGATTATTTCCTAATATTATATTATTCAAAACCACTTATCTTCAATTTTTAGCACCTTGTGGAAGTCGGTCAACAGGCTCTGAAGGGACTGTATTATCACCAAACTACCCCAAGAATTACAGTGTTGGTCACAACTGTGTTTACTCTATCACTGTTCCTAAGGAATTTGGTAAGTAGATATAATCTCATTCTTTTTTTTTTTTTTTTTTTCTCACTTGAATATTTTCAACACTTTTCAATGAATTGTGTGATTAGAAAAAACTATTTTAAACTAGTATTTCTATTTATACTTTTTATCTGATATTTTTATAGCGCACTGATTTCTCAACATAATTGTACTTAAGATTATCTTTAGAAAGTCCACATGAGGTGAAAGAGGGAATATTTGTCCTAAATGTGTGATAATTCTTATCATGCTGGGCTTCTCTGAATGACAAGTCAATGCACAGTCTTTCATAAGAACCAACTTAGACCAGAATGTCTATTTCTCTTTTTCATACATACCCACATCCTCCATCAAAACTTCACTCCCATCCCTAACATTGTTTTGTGATGAGTCTTTTAAAGATACCTTCTATTCTTCAAAAAGAACAATCTTTTTACTGTTTAATCTTCCCTTATGAATGATTTTATCTCACTTCATTGTTAGAAGATGCCTTTGATGACTACTGATAGCTTATCATTTGGACTCCTTGGTAGACAGTGTGTCACATAACCATTTGTTACGTGAATAACTATGCTTCACGTTTATGCTTCAATATGTAAGACTTTATTCTGACCTGAAGTTTCTCTTTCAGTTTCACCAAATAATAAATGCTTGTGGATGGAAATGAATATTTATAAATCTTCTTTCATGTTGACTTTGCAAACATTTTATCCAAATTAAAGGCAGTATTTAAAGTGCTGTGTACTCCATCTGCTGTACTTGCGCTTACTTAACTCTGTTAAAATTCAATTAATTTGTTCTTAGTTTTAAGGTGGAGGTGCATAGGCTACTACAAAATAAACGGGCTTTTAAAAGTAATGTCTCCAAACGTGGGGATCTCTATTCCTCTATAGTGTTCAAAAATATATATATACTTACTTGCACAGTTCTTGATAAGTTTTGAATTGTTAAGCTTACACTTTTGACCTAACTTATCTGTTTAAGACAGACTGGAATGATTTTATCTTCTGTTTTCCAGCAAAACTAATGCTTATTAGATATTTAATGACACAGATGACAATATGCAAAGACTTGCAATTACTGTTATGAAGGATTTGGTTGAAATGTACTTTGTATTTTTGATGTTCTGGATAGAAATGTAGTTTTTTGACTTCTACAAGCAAAGGATAAGTAACTGGAATTGAAGACACATTTCCCAAAATAACACATGGAAGTGGAGGTGGAGGGAGAGAAGGATTGGAGCAGGGAAGGAACCCACACACTTACTTAAATCCTTGTATAGACTTCTGCATACTTACTTGGAATAATTTGCAAATACTAATTTTCTTTCCACAGTAAGGATGTTAGGAACAGTATTAAGAAATTATTATTTCAGGTCTTGATTAAAAAAGCAGCTTACATTCACTTACACTGCTTTGATGTGGACGGTGTAGAGCTCACTCTGACAAGATGCCAAGATGCTCCCCAAGAAATACTCTACAAGTGCTTTGTGGTTTGAGACACTAGATTTCACCATGAATCCACCATGAATGACATGTAGATTTGTTAGTGAATATGGCATAGCAAGTATAAATCAAAACAAATTTTTGAGAGACTGAAGGAGTACTTGAGTAAAGCTGCTGACATAAAATAATTTTAAGAAATTTACTTAAAGAAAGTAGCAAAAACTTTTCTTTCATAATCTTCTCTATTGTGCTGGTTTTCAGAGTGAAATATAGCATTCAAAATTTTCTGAATCAAATCTCTTGAGGAAATACTTCTGCATTCAATAAACTATGTCATTTCTTAGGATAGATTACAATTTCAAAACAGTTAAACCAGGTTAATATAGGAAAATACACTAATGATGGAATAGTTTAAATGTGCAGGAGGAAGCTCATAGGACTGGATTATTTTTAATGGTGTGAACGGAAAATCTATTTCATGTGCACCTTTTCAGGTTCTGCTGCCCAAAATTCTGTGGGAAAGTCATTGGTCACTGGACTTTTTTTCAGTGTTTCATTATTCTGTCATGCAGAATTGCATTTCATATATTTCATGCCATCACTGGTTTAAGCTAAAAGATAAATGATTCGCAAAAACACACAGTGCCACGGGCAATCTTTTGTAAATGTGGAAGACTCATCTTTAACACTTTTCCAACGATATGTTTAAAATGTTGTAATGATCATTAATTCAGTGCTGGAATCCAGCATGGCTTACAATTAAGATGCATGCATTTAAGATTTTATTTTGTTTTCCTGATGTATATGAATTACTGTTTATGCTCTGCTAACATAATAGTGTGTTCTATACTGCCATTTTAAATTAATATTATGGACAGTAAAATGGATTTTATATCATTTTGCTTCAGCAGATGGATTTTCTTTCTGCCAAAGCAAAAAGATAAATTGAACATAAACAGTAAGGTATAAAAGTGTAGTTTATATGCTATGCTATCAGGAAATTAGGTATCTGCTCTCCATAGCCACTGAAAAATATAAGAAGCAAACCAGAGCTTTTTTTTTTTTTTTTTAAACTACAAAGGAATTAAAGCAATATATATGCTTAGGGGAAAAAAAAAAGTCTAATTTATAAGGAGGCAATATTGCTTTAGGTTTAAAGGAAGATATAGCATTAGAGGAGTGGCACTTCACTGATAAACACAACATTTTGGGATAAGTTTTCTTGTCAGTTTCCTGCCTTACTGTAAACAGGGAAGTTAAATCAGGTATTCTCTTCTGATCCTGTGTAAAGCTGGCTATAATTGTGTCCACGGACATCTTTACAACATTACAGTGATACCATTTTCAGCTTTTTCTTGCTTCTTCTCTAGAATTTCTGTGTAATTATATAGCCCTTATTTTTATAAATAAGTGACAAAGATGGAGAAAAAAAATAGTTCATTTTTTTATTTGATTTAAGAAATGATCCTTGAAAGAGTGTGTATATATATATTTATATAGAGAGGTTTTTTTTTTGTTGTTTATTTTTTTAAAATTCTGGAAGGTATGCCTACAGTCTGCCAGTAAAAAAAAACACACAAAGAGCAAATACTGCTGACAACATGTGTTTTTCATGCAATTCACTGCATCCAGATTCATTAGATGACTTAAAAGCTGTGTCACGCTAGAATTATTTCAGTCATTTGATTTCAAACTCAATTTACATTAGAAAAGAAAAAAAGGTGAGGGCAGGTCATGAGTAGCAGAATATCCCAAGTGACAGCTTCACATCAAGAGGGAATAACAACCAAATGGTATTTATTATAATACATTACAAATACATTATAAAGATTTGCTTTTAATAACTTGAACCCAGCACCTTATTCTCACTTAAGAAATCTGACAGACATGTATGGAATGACATTTTAAAAAATGTGCTGAATTTTATTCTTCATCTTAAATTAAAGTGGATAGATATGTCTTGCCTTAATATCTTCAACCAAGCAATATACTGTTGAATGGTAGGTACAGACCATATAACATATGTTATATATGTTATAACATATATATGTATATATGTTAGATATATATATATATATAAACAAATATATATGTAACATATATAACATATACAGGCCATAAGTTCTCAGTAAGTATGTAGGCCAGTTACAAGCGGTGACTCTCAGGGATTGGTCTTGGTACCAGTGCTATTCAACATCTTCATCAACAGCATAGATAATGGCATTGAGTGCACAGTCAGCAAGCTTGCGGATGACACCAAGCTGAGTGGTGCAGTCCATACATTGGAAGGAAGGGAAGCCATCCAGAGGGACCGGGACAGGCTGAAGAAGTGAGCCCATGAAAACCAAATGAAGTTAAATAAGTCTAAGTGCAGGGTGCTGCACTTGGGCTAGGGCAGTCCCAGGTATTTATAAAGACTGGAGGAAGATCTCCTTGAGAGCAGCCCTGCGGAGAAGGACTTGGGGATCCAGGTGGATGATAAGCTGGACGTGAGCCAGCAGTGTGAGCTTGCAGACCAGAGGGCCAACTGTGTTCTGGGCTGCATTAAAAAAGGGGTGGCCAGCAGGGAGAGGGAGGTGATTGTCCCCTTTTAATCAACTCTTGTGAGGCCCCATCTAGAGTACCACATCCAGGCCTGGGGCTCCCAATACAAGAAGGATGTGGAGCTCTTAAAGCGTGACCAGAAGAGGGTCACTAAGATGATCAGAGGGCTGAAGCATCTCTCCTATGAGGAAAGCTTGAGGAACTGAAACTGTTTAGCTTGGAGAAGAGAGGGCTCCAGGGAGACCTCACTGCAGCCTTCCAATATTTGAAAGGAACATATAAACAGGAGGGACAATGCTGTCTGTTTACAGGAGTGGATAGTGATAGGAAAAGGGGAATGGTTTTAAACTGAGACAGGAGAGGTTTAGGATAGATATTAGAAGGAAGGTTTTCACACAGTGTGTGGTGACGCACTGGAACAGGTTGCCCAGAGAGGTTATGGATGCCCCATCCCTGGAGGCATTCAAGGCAAAGCTGCATGGGGCTCTGGGCAACCTGGTCTGGTGTTTGGCAACCCTGCATGTAGCAGGGGGGGTTGAAGCTCTGTGATCACTGTGGTCCTTTTCAACCCAGGCCATTCTATGATATAAGGCAATTTGAAATATTAAAAAAATAAAAAAGAAGCTGCCATACACATGAACCTTTCTATTTCCTATCCTCTTTCCATACAAGTAATCATTTCAAAGTCTGAGGGACTGCTGATAGGAGTGCCCTGTCAAAATGATGGTTACTTGTCAGTAAAGTGAAGTAAAAAATCATGAAGACTGCTTCAAATTCTTGCATGCCAGATTGTATGCTGAAGATATTAATTTCTGGAGAAAGTAAAAGTAATCCAATTTGTGCCATGTATTTTAGAAAAAGCAAATCATTCCATCTTTCCATCCCAAAAACAGAATGACTTCAAAATCAATAAATTTACAAAAAATAAATGTGGTCTGTAATTACTGGTAGATTTTGGAAAATATGTATTTTTTTCCTTTAATGGTAAAACTATATTTTAAGGAATAAATCTTCTTTCTCCAATATGTATCTACAAGAATTAGGCATACATATAGAAAAACTGACTGTTTCACAGAATGTTTCATAGAAAGGTTAAAAATGTTTTAAGAAGATAAATCCCTTAACCCAGAAAGGTAATGAAACCCAATTTTACTGAGCATGCAAATTTATTAAATTATCGGCATTATGTTTCAGTTTTATGATTCATTCTTTCAGTTCTCTAAAGTACCTAAAAAGCATCCTGCAGTACTGAGGTAGTTCATTTATTATTAAGAATGGGAAAAAAGTATTTGCTGGTTGACTAAAATCAGCATCTGATAGACACTCTTTTTCTCGTCATTCTTTCAACTCTACTGCCCTGTTTCCATTTCTCTTTTTAACATAGTTCTCTTACTGCTGGATTTTCAAAGGATCTTATACTAGTATCTTAAAGCATGAATAATGTTTAGTGGATTCTAAAAACTGAGCTTCAGGAGCTCAGCATTAAAAATGTATGGAAGTCCTTTCTGCAGTTTTCTCCACATAGCCAACTGAGCTTCATTTATAAATACTGCTTTTTGCAGTGTTATCTGTGATGAAGTTTAGAAATTCTGGCCAGATCTGAGATGTCACTGTGCAAAGTGTATGAAGCAGACAGAGAAATGTTTTTGTGTCAAGGACAATAAACCAAAATAATTATTAATAATTAGTTTATTATTACAACAAATTCTCTATATACTTTTCAAAATAAAACTACTGAAGTGATGGGCAAGCTATTCACGGCTCCTCAAAATAAAAAGTGGCAGATTCAGTCATAGAGTGACATAGTGGCAGACATGTCATAGAATCATAGAATGGTCTTGGTTGAAAAGGGCCACAGTGATCAAAGAGTTTAACCCCCCTGCTACGTGCAGGGTCACCAAACACCAGACCAGGTTGCCCAGAGCCCCATGCAGCTTTGCCTTGAATGCCTCCAGGGATGAGGCATCCATAACCTCTCTGGGCAACCTGTTCCAGTGCATCACCACCCTGTGTGTGAAAACCTTCCTCCTAATATCTATCCTAAACCTCCCCTGTCTCAGTTTAAAACCATTCCCCTTTTCCTATCACTATCCATTCCTGTAAACAGACAGCATTGTCCCTCCTGTTTATATGTTCCTTTCAAATATTGGAAGGTTGCAGTGAGGTCTCCCTGGAGCCCTCTCTTCTCCAAGCTAAACAATTTCAGTTCCTCAAGCTTTCCTCATAGGAGAGATGCTCCAGCCCTCTGATCCATCTTAGTGACCCTCTTCTGGTCACGCTTTAAGAGCTCCACATCCTTCTTGTATTGGGAGCCCCAGGCCTGGATGTGGTACTCTAGATGGGGCCTCACAAGAGTTGATTAAAAGGGGACAATCACCTCCCTCCTCAAGTTTACTTTGCACCTTCAGCACAAATAAGAAATATCAAATAACCATTATCTTCTGCTGGCCACAGCAGAATCCAGACTATTATTTTGAAATCTGTTTTGAAAAATTTCTATTAGCAGCAGAGTTCTTGTAGTTCCCTTAAGATGAAAAATTTCCTTAATGAAAAAATCACCTTTTCTATGAGGCACTTGACTGTATGACTTCTTAGTGGGATTTTGTGGCTAATCAGAGGATATGAGATTTTAGGATAAATTACATGCTTTTGCTGTTTGTTTGTTTTTACCTCATTAAAAAAAAAATGTATTGTTGTAACATAAGAGTATTGAAGAGGAAGAACAAGGAATCATACTAAGAAAACATCAGTTTGGAAATTTTTAAGTAGAATAACTGTCTCCACATATATATTAGTTGGGCAAAACACATAACTTCTTTGTATACAACTCTGTGTACAACTGTGTACTTCTCTCTGTGTACATCTCTGTAAAACAGAATGAAAATATTTACGTCAAGTTTTGTGAGAATTAATCAAATTAATACTCTAAGTACAAAGAAGTACCATGAAAGTCTAAGGTAACATGTAGGTCCTATATTTTATGGCATACCGAAGAAGTACATGTTGCTTTTTTTCCTTTCATAATCTTTCCTAATCATAACCTTCCCTTTCAGTTTCTGCCATTTTCTTGTATATGGCATAGCGCTGATTTCTTACCCATGATGTACCTATAATTTCATGCATGGCTTGCAGGCTAATGAAAACAAATATTATAAACAAAAATAAGAAGAAAAATTATTTGAAGATGAAAACTCAGTCACTTCTTTGTTATTTGGCAGTATTCACTGAATTTTTTTTAAGGTAGAAAAAATGTGGATTTTTTTAAATAGGAACAATTATATGGATGCATTTAAAATGTTTATTTTCTCAGTTATTACATTCAATTTGCTCATTTATGGACTATTGGAGAAATGAATGTGTATTTCTTTCTCCCCTGCTGTTCCTCTCAGAATAGATTTGAGCTGTTGAAGTATAAATAGAGAGCTGAAAGAATTGAGGAAAAAAGGCTGAAAGCACACTTCTGAAAAATAATGTTTCCTTTGGGCTATGGAATGAAATATAATTTAAAACATACAGCAAGGAACAGTTTGTATTTCTTTATAAAGTTACATGGTTCTAACAGTTCTGAAAATGTATATAATCGTCTCATTTGAAAGATCTGAAAAGTTAATTTCTTGTTGAGAGAAAAATGATTGAAGGAATTTCAAACTTCTGGAGGAGAAAACAGTTCAAAGCATAATTATATATATATAATATGTAAAATATTTTAATGTTTCCAATGGGTTGCCATTTTTAATGTTTCTGAATTGCCATTTACTAAGACCAGAGTGTCAAGATTTTTATTACCATTTGAGAGAATCAAGGCCATCAACAATGTAGTTAAACATGGAGTGATTTATTCTACCTGCAACATGTGCAATTGCAGTGTTTATACATAATTAAGTACTATAAAATGTCGTATAAACATCTTGTTGCTGCATTTTGTGGTGTAATCTTTTCAGTTTATAGATTATCCGAATGCTATGTTTAAGAGAACTGAAATAATTTCAGATATATTTTTGCATACCTCCATTAGAAATAACTATTTGTAAGTATCTGTCACTGTCACTATCTGTCACTGTCACTGTTATGATCACTATTCATAAGTATTATCAAATATTATCAACTGACATTATCAAACTTTAACCATTATAATGAAGTATGAGATAGTATATCAGTTACCATATGAAAATGCTGTAAATTGCAAAATTAAATCCATATTGAATAAAATTTAGACCTAAATTAATTAGGAATATACAGAGGAATACGCACAGCTATTAAAACAATGTGAGTACTGGAAAATGGCACAATTTGCTTAAATGTGTTTTGCAATCCTATCATTTTAAGTACTTAAATCAAGACTTTACATTTTCAGTAGTTATAAATTATGAAGCCATGGACTTGGTGCATAAGAATTCCACCATACCGGGTGAGAAAACAAGGGACTACCTACTACAGTGTCCTCTAAACAGCAATAAATGTGGAAGTTCAAATAAAAAAGTTTAAGCTCAGGACATGTATGTATGTTGGTGGCCCTGCTAGGCAGGGGGGTTGGAACTACATGATCCTTGGGGTCCCTTCCAACCCGGGTGATTCTGTGATTCTGTGTGACATGTTTGGTTTTAGTAACTCTTCCTTATGAGTTCTTTCATTAGTTTATATAATTGCATTTTGGCCAATTTAGGTTTAGTATTTGTGACAAATGTTAGCAAGCAGGTCCACAGCTTAAATGTTTATTCTGTAAAAAATAAACATCATCTGAGATTTAAAGAAGTTTTCATATGTTTTTCACTTAGTGCTTTCCAGTTCTAATACTGGAAATGACAGCAAAAATCACTCCATGTTCAGTTTCTCCATATATCTTATGATTTTGTTGATTCTTGGTATACATTGCATATTTTTTCATCCTTCTCTATACTTTTTGTACTTTTATTTATTTATTTATGGCACTATGAAGCAGAATCATTTTTTTTAACCTCCAGATCTCACCAACAACAGTTAATATTCAGTTAAAGTCCATCATTCTGAATATATAGTAGAACAATTTTAATATGCAATATGTTATACTTCTCTACAATGATTTTCATCTGGTGTTTCATTATTAGCTATTCGTTACCATAATATATTTCTGTAACTTTACAGTTATTTTTTTTTTTACTCAACAACATCAACATAATTTGCAACTGTTCGTCTTTTCTAAACAATTTAATATATTGAAAATTCAATTTATGACAGACATTCCTGCTCATCTCGCTGCATGAAGAAAATTAATTATGCTTGTTGCTTTCCTAAATTTGAACCACAGAAATTTTTTCTTTAAAGAGCTAATATGCTAAATTAACTTGTGGATTGCTTTGTGGAGACTAAAATGGCATTCTCTTTGTAGTTAACATATGCATCATTTCCTTAAGATAAAAAATTCCAAGCTGAGTGTAATGTAACTTCATGGGAGTATAAAAGGTAAAAGCTTACTAACTGATAAGTCATTACAGTATGCACTTTTTCCCAGTACAGCCATAATGTCATACACTGAGTATGAGCAGCACTAATTGTCTGGTGTCACAGATATTTAAATTCTCAAGCATTGGCTTTTCACTTGGTAAAACAATATTAGAAATCACAACATGTTTAAAATAGATATGAGACAATTTTCTCATTATTCTGATTTTCAAAAGGACTATAGCATTAATCACTAATGCATCTGAGAAGCAGTATCATAAACACTATGCTGAATGACTAGATGATTATAAAATATTACTAGTGTCCAATGAACTACCTCTGTTATAAGCAAAGGCTGCAGGTAGAAATGAAACAATGTAGAAAATGTATGCACATTTAATTATAGAAATGTTTTAAAGATAAGAAGAAAATAAAAAAAAAAGAAAAAGGTGAAAAAGAAAAAGAAAAAGGAAAAGGAGAAGGAGAAGGAAAGGGAAAGGGAAAGAGGAAAAGAAAAAAAGAGAAAGAGAAAAAAGAAAAAAGAAAAAAAAAAAAAGACAACTAGAAGGATGCATATTTTTTCATGTACTTTATTATGCTTTATTAGAATGTATACATTTACCCAACTGTAAGTGCCTAGTTTCATGTATTACAATAAAATATAAAATATAATAATTTGATAGCCCATGTTTACCTCTAAATTCCTAACTTGGATAAGGAACCAGAACCAAGAGCAGATTCTTTTCTCTTTAACCATTACTGATTCTACATTTTTTACTTCCACATTTTAAATCCTTTATAATCCTTATGACACTTTTCCATCCACTGCTAATATTGTTAATAAAATTAAGATATGAATATTTTGTAGGTACTAGGGTACTCATGCTGTTGTATGGTCGTTTTTCTTTTTCATTGTTTACATATGTTGAAATGGCAAATACCTGCTGATGTGAATGTGCTGAACTTAAGAACAAAAATAACATTCTTGCATGCAGCTGTTCAACTAATATGACTAAAAAAATAAATATGATTTTGACTCAGCATATGAATTCCCAAACATTTCTTACTTTGATTTAGCTGTTCATCTAGTTTACAAATGTAAAAAATGCACTGAATATTTATGTTCCTAAGAAAAATGAAACATTCCACAGCCTGTGAAACACTCAGGGGCTTATCAACAAAATGAAAATATAAAACAAGGTATATAACAATTTCCCTAGAATTATCAAGGTGGACATTGGACTGATAATTTTGGTGAGGAGGCAAAAAAAATTGAAAATGTATTCAAGAGTAGAAATAAGTGTTTTATTAAAATTTTCTAACAATTATGTATGAATATGTTTTATGAAATAAAATATTTATAAAAATGTATTATATGAAAAATATACGTAGATCTTCACTGTCTCTTTTTTATTCAGAATTATATTTTTTACTGCTTTTATAGTGCAAGAAATAACTGTGTACGCAATGATATTTGATTAACTGGTCAGGAAAATCAACAAAGTATATTTTCAAATAAAACATTTTTATATCAATATATTAATGCTTATTTTGTTCTCTCTCTTATTTCTTTTCCTGTTCCTTATGTTTGGCTGTTGGTGCTTCTTGTTTTTTTCTCCTTTCTGTTTGAGCAGTGGTTTTTGGCCAGTTTGTATTTTTCCAGACATCACTCCATGATGTGGTTGAAGTATACGATGGCCCAACTCTGCAGTCATCCTTGTTATCTTCCCTCTCAGGATCTCATTCAGGTATCTTTTAATAGGATTGTCATTAAATTGTTGTTCATTTTATATAACCTATAAAAATAGAGCAAGTGAAAGAAACATAAAAGAAAGCTCATGTTGTCTTAGATACAATTTGGAGAAATATATGAAATCTGGATTTGGAAAGAAAAAATCACTCAGAACAGTTTTAAGTAATGAAGGAACAGAAGTCAAATAAGATCTTTTCTTTTATATTATTTTCTTGTAATATTTGGTTATTATAGTGAGTTTTTTGGGCTTCTTTCTTTGTGCTTTTATTGTTCTTATCCAGTGAGTAATTTAAAATGAATATTAGACATTTAAAAGGGAATGAGACATATATTTATAATAAAGTGAAACTGTATAGTTTATACACTTGTACACTTGTCTTAAAGAAGTATGTTGTGTAAAGATATGTATTATTTTATTTATGAGGGAAATACATATATTCATAGTACTTGAGACAATTTTCAATCTCTCTTTTTTTAGAACAACATAATACTGCCAACTTAAGATGTTGAAATCATACATATTTAGTAAAGTTACTGAAGTAGAATTGTATTTTGGGTGTTATTTTAAACTGCAAAGTTATTGATAATTATTTTGAATGCTTCTTTAGTAAAAAGTGGTTATGATAGCTTTGTATTTGCTTTGTTTGAGTAGGTGAATCCCTTCCACTGAGCTCAGGTAACCAAATCACAGTTAGATTTACTTCAGTTGGACCAATAACAGCTAAAGGATTTCATTTTGTTTATCAAGGTGAGACATCCTGGAAAAATGCATGTTTATTCATTTTTTCCACAAATTGCATATCAAGAGAGTGGAACAGGGAAAAAATGTAAAGGAAAGTAATAGCCTTTTAATGATTTAACAAGTTTCTTTATTTCTGACTGTTTAAATAATGTTTTAGGACTGTTCTTGTATCTGTATTTAAAAAACTAATTATTTAAGAAGCGTAAGATAGGTTCCAAATTTAAGACAGTTATATATAGCAGCTCTTTCTATGTTTACTAATCTGACTAATGCTAGATAGATCTGGCTGCTCAAACTGGCTTATCTCTCAGTTTAAATATGAATAACAGTAAATGATATTACTTGTAGTTGAATCAGTAATCTTGCTATTTTTAAGCTCTTTCTCTTGGTATGCATGATTTTCCTTTTTATGGGTCAAACACAGAAATTGTAAAATATCAGTGCTTGTAATTGCAATTCATTCTTCCATTATATTTAAATCTTGATTTGACAGGAAGAAATAAGCATTAAAAAAAAGAAAAAAAAACATTATCAACCTGACGCAGAAATGTGGTTTTGTATTGGCTGAATATTTCACAATAGTATCTCTGTTCAGTGCCATTTTAGAAAGGTTTCAGTATAGATTCATTACATTGATTTTAATCTTGGTAAGGATATCAGTGCTACGCTCTTCTAAAAAATGGCTCTGTCAAGTAATTAATGTTGTGAAGATCAATTTGGGGATTAAGCAAATATTCTTAAGTTTCAAATAATTTTATGTTGCCTCTAATTATTCTGAATATCTGTGGTTCAAGTTCTGCATTCTTTCATCAATTCTGGAATTCGTATCCCTAATTGTTTTTGTGTTTGCAGCTGTTCCAAGAACAAGTGCAACACAGTGCAGCTCTGTGCCTGAACCAAGATTTGGAAAAAGAATTGGGAATGAATTTGCAGTTGGGTCCTTGGTTCTGTTTGAATGCAATCCAGGATATATCCTCCATGGGTCAACAGGAATTAGATGTGATACGGTACCAAATGCATTGGCACAGTGGAATGATTCACTCCCTACATGTGTTGGTGAGTTCGTAAAACTTTTTTTATAAAACTAATTGCTTCCAAAATTGTAGGCCATTATTTCTAGCTGAGTGTGTTCTTTTTTTGCCATCCACACAGTATTTTATTCCTGCCTACTTTTATTCACTTTCTTCTCCATTCAAGGCAAGATTCTATTACTCTTTTTACTCTAAACTTGCTGTGATATTTCAGCAGTTTCATGAATGTACTCTGCTATTGCCACACTATTGAACTGACCTCAGCGTTAAGGAGTAAAGGAAAGGAAAATAAAGAAAAGTTTTTAATTATGTTGATATTAAATAGCCTGTGCTTAATCAGCTGATGCTACTTAATAGAGACTGAATGATTAAAAAATATATATATATCCTTCAAAATATTAAAATTTTGATAATTAAACGTCTCCATGTGGAAAAAATTGTACCCACTTGGCATTCAACAATGCTTGCTGAACATTTATGGAGACCAAACAGTGGATGTTAGTACAAGGTGGTCAATTTCAGCAATGGTGCCACAATAGCAGCTGTGAAACTGTGGGTAACTTCCACTGGTGCAGATTTTTACATGTAGCATGCATGCTCTTGTTTATTGCTAGTGGAACTGCATAGCAAATGTCAGTGACTGTTGAAAAATAGTATTTAGTAGCTGAGAGTTTATTCTATCAAACAATGTTATTGTGCTTTTTTGTATCTATAGTATATATGGAAATAAATAAGAGGTGTTACTTTTGGAGCTGCCTACATATATCAGTAAGAAACTGAACTATCTATACTACATTTATTCTCAGTTATAATGGTTGAACTGGTAGAAATGTACTGTTTATATCCTTTAACTATTCACTTTTCAGATATTGCGATAGCACAAATAATATAAACAATTATTTTGATTGTGGATCACAATTTATATACTTTATCTAGTCTGTAAAAGAGAAACTATCTGTCTCTAGGCAAGTTGAACTGAGAAAGGGTTATAGGTCACCTTATGTTTCAAGACCTCTGTGTTAATAAAAGTGATAATATATATATGAGATGAAAATTGCATTGAATTAAATCAATTTAAAAACTGAAGTAGTACACATGACCTATCAAATTGCTTTTAAATCTAGTTAATGTTTGTTTCTTTACAGATAGCAGACATCAATTATTCTACCTGTTCATCTTTTTACAAGCAATTATTCAAACGTTTTAAGTAACAGTGACCTTTAGTTTATTCGTATACTTCCCAACAGATTATATAAATTTTATGCCATCTAAAATGTAATTACAGTATTCAGTATTAGACAAATAGCATTCTTCTATTTATTTTCTAAATCTTCATATTCTTATCTAATGAAATCAGTTCAGAACTTACTAGTGTTGCATAGAAATGATACATCATTTTCTAGCAGTTTTGTTGAACCATCTCATCAATCTTTTCCTTCAGCTTTTTCAATACCAGTAGTGTATCTGTATCTAGATTAAGCTGAAATTTTATTTGTCCTTCTTACAGCATGTAATGATCTAGACAAGATACAATTAAGTTAGATATTCAGAAGGGAAACTGTAATTGTGTGTAATTATATTTAACACTTTTATTAATCCATGTGAAGGTATATGATGAGAAAAAAAGTCTTAAAAGCATTTGGCTACTTCTTACTAATATGACAGAACCATAGTCTGCAATTGCATAAGTCATAGTAGCTGAGAGTTGTCAATGCATCAGGACTAGTGAAATTAATTGTTTAAACAAAGTAGCAATGTTAAGACTATTCTTAAGACATATTTATATCCTTTAGAGTAATGCAATGTATAAGTGTTCAAACTTCATTCTTAAACATTAACAATAATGCTTTATATTTGTAAGATTGCTAGGAAATTGTACAGTAGATTTCATTTTCTTAAAGGTCAAATAAATAAGACAAGAAAATATGAATGATTCTGCAACCCTGAAAACTGACAGAACCATAATTTTCCTTAATATTTTTTTTATCATCTAAAAGAACATTTTTGAGATTCAAGACTTTATTTTCCTGAAGCAAACATAAAATTTTAAATGTAGCATAAATTTAGAAAAGCTTTCAGTAGCTGAATACTGTGTAAGCTTTTTTTTTAACAACGTTTCTCACTTCTGAAGCTGCATACTTCTTTTCTTGCCTTGTTCATTTCTTTTCAGTGCCCTGTGGTGGAATTTTAACAAAGCGCAAGGGGACCATTTTGTCTCCTGGTTACCCCGAGCCTTATGACAACAATCTGAATTGTGTGTGGAAAATCACAGTACCAGAAGGAGCTGGGATTCAAGTATGTATATTTAGTATTTTCTTGTTATCTGTTATTGCATTTAAAACTGGTTTTCCTGTTGCGAGAGCATGAAAAGAGTATTTATTCAAGCATTCTTTCTCTCACTAATGGCTATCAAGATTAAACTTATTCTGTATCTTTTCATTCATACAGTTCTTAAGGATGAAAGATTTACAGACATCTTGAAAGCTATATCTTTATCTTTTAACTTAGAAAAATCACCAGTAATTCAAAATATTTCATTAGGTCTTTCAGTAAGAAGCCAGAAGAAATAGATATGCTTTCTGTTTGTTTGTTTGTTTTTCTCCCTAAAATTGGATATGTACATCTTTCTTAAATAGGTCTTTTCTTGGGGAGGTTATATATGCTGTCCTATAAGCTATGTTGTTTTACATATTATTATGAAAGTTCGTATGGGATGAATCCCTTAAAAAATTGACAAAATTCTTCTTTACAAAAAAAAATGGATTCAGAACATGGAAAATATAGCAGATAAAAATCCATATAATTAAGTCACATAGTGAAATATTACAAGAAATCTTATTATCAGAAAGGTGGTTTTGTCTAATGTATTAGAACTTATAACCTGATCATATTTCTAACATACGAATTACCATGAACACATGATAGTAAGTTTTCTATTCCTTCCCTTGCTTCAAATAAAAAAGATAAAATAAAATGAATTGTTTCTGTGTGTAAGGCTTTAATAAAGGTGTAGTTTCCTACTGGAGACCATTTGAAGCAGAAGATATTTCTAAATTTGCATTTAAAGTTGTGGAAAGAGAACAAGAAAGTCATTTTGGATCATTTATTGTTTCTGGTTTTCAATAAATTAAAGAGCTTTTACTGTATTCTCCAGAAAATTTTTCGAAGTAGAGTGAGTTTATAGTTTTCTGCTATTGTAAAAATTGTATCTTTATTTAAAACTATTTAAGAGGAATGTAAATTCTTTACAGAATAACACCTAAGTTCATACATGGTAACATTTAAAAGTTTATGAATTAAATTTCAAAGCTACCAGTGTCTGTCAGGTATAGTATTTAGAAAACTAAATCATATTTGAGACTGATTTTGAACATAACTTGTTTATGATAGTTAACAAAGTTAGGATTCTATTCTCAGTATATCCTGTACAAATTGAAATGAATGTTAAATGCTTGGTGGATCATTTAGAGCACTGTTACTGGTCTCTTATTGTATCTAGGGTCTTGACTTATGCACTCAATTTTTTGAAGTGTTTATCTCTTATCACAGAATGCACTAGGTGACTAAGTTGCTAGCTTTGATTTCAGATTAGGTGTCTAACCTGCATGATGTTTTTTTGCTTAAGAGCCATAATATGATGATGCATTTGGTAATATTTTTTTTTTTTTAATTCTCACAATTCTTTCTGAAAAAAGAGCTAGTGAGTACGTGACCCTTTCTTTCCATTATCATGGACAGTTGCAAAGCATGATACTTAGGCTTGATCCTTTGGCTCATCTGATTTTCAACACTAGCTCTGAGAAAGACTCTGAACTGAATACAGATGATAGAGGAACTGTAAGACAGAGCATACATCAGAAGCCCTCACACCATGTTTACTGAGATATATTTGAGAACTGAACACAAGTTTATAACCAGTAATGTCATCAGATATGGCACTGAAATAATTTTAGGGTTTTTTTCATAGGCAAGAGCAATAAATTGTCACAAATATATTATATATACATAGATAGTTATTATACTGCAATTCAGCTACTTAAAGAAACATTTGAAAACTTGGGTGACTGATTTTGTCCTTTGCAAAGGAATGCTGATCTTGAATATCCACATTAGATAATTCCTTATGTTTATGGAGATTTTTAAAATATCTGAACATTCTACCTGATCAGTAATCTCTCAGTGTAGCAGAGATATTTTCCCATCTTGAAAGGAGATTAAAATAATACAAATGTGTGTGAGAGTGTTTAAACTATTTAGGTGGGAATAACTACATTGTTGAATTTTTTGAAACAGTGTGACCAGATGTAAATGATGAACTGTATAATCATATCAAATCAAATCATTAATATCAAATCAAAAAGCAAAGATTTAAAGGTAGATTTGGGTAAATTTGAAGAGTTGAAAACCAATCTTAAAGCACCTAACTTAAATATCTGAAACTTAAACATCAATAATTTTATCTGCTGTTGTTCCTTATAAACTAAGTCAGAAAGGCACCTTGAGCAGGTAATTTAAAACGCTTAGTATAGATTCTTACTTCACTGCCTGAAGGAATGTCTTTTATTTACTGGCTACACTGGCAGGCGAGGGCCATAACATGCATTACTTATACTAAAATAGATGTTTTAAATTAGATGTTTTATATCTAATGAAAAAAGCAAAAAAAAAAAAAAAAAAAAAAAAAAACCCAAAAAAAAAAAAAAGCCCTGCAGTCAGAAGCAATCCGGCACTGCAAACACATTAAAAACATGAGATAAATTTAAATTCAGTCTGCAGGTTTCCTAGGTACCTGTACTTTGTATTCCGTGTATTCCTGACAGAGTCACAACAGACAAGCTGGAAGATGTAAGGATAGAGCACAGCCCTGCCAAAAAGGACCTGGGGATATCGGTGGATGGCAAACTGAACATGAGCCAGCACTGTGCCCTCACAGCCCAGAAAGTCAGCTGTATCCTGGGCTGCATCAAAAGCAGCACTGTCAGCAAGACAAGAGAGGTGACCCTGCCCCTCTACTGTGAATTGGTGAGACCTCATCTGGAGTACTGTGTCCAGATGTGGAGTCCTAAGTACAGGAGAAATGTGGATCTGTTGGAGCAAATCCAGAGGAGGGCCACCAAAATGATTCAAGGGATGGAACACCTCTCCTACAAGGACAGGCTGAGAAAGTCAAAGCTGTTCAGCCTGGAGAAAGCTTTAGGGTTGACCTGACAGCAGCCTATCAGTATCTAAAAGGAAGCTATAAAAATAACTAACTCTTTAGCAGAGTCTGTTGTGACAGAACAAGGGAAAATGATTTCAAACTAAAGGAAGGGAAATTTAAGTTGGATATAAGGAAGAATTTATTTTATAGTAGAAGTAGTGAGACACTGGAACAGATATTCCAGAAATGTGGTGGTTGCACATTGGTGGTTGGAGACATTCAAGGTGAGGCTGGATAAGGCTCTGAGCAACTAGTTCTAGCTGTGGATGTCCTTGTTCATTGCAAGGGACTTGGACTAGATAACCTTTAAAGGCGCAATCCAGAGCTCCTTTAAGTATTTACAAAGGAGTCAGGGCTTCTCCTCCATTTTGCTCTGAAATCAATCAATCAATCAATCAATCAACCAATCAACCCTGCTTTGGCTGTAGCATCTGACCAATGCCTATATAATGCAGAGTGTTTAAAGCTCCGGAGAAACAGCTAGATAACCTCAACATTCCTTTCGGCTAAAAAGTTTGAGTCACATATTCCACCTAGAAAAATAATTACCTAGTTGCACTGGAACTATGCTTATATCTGTTGTTGAAGCTACTCCACTTTGGAGAATAGCTAAGGAAGAAAAAGGAAGACAGAAGAAAAGCAAGAATAATTCTCTGGCATAGTGGTTAAGGTACTCATCCTGTAGAATGTCTTGAGTTTAATTCCTGTTTTTCTCACTCTTGATTTGGTTTTCATTTATTTCACTTAAAAAATAAAAATAAAAAATTCCTCACTCTCTCCCCTCTAGAACAGGAACCGGAAGCTGCCATTTCTGTATTTTCTAGTGAGTGTTCTCATGCTCCCTCGACAAGTGGGAGGATATTGTAATCTGTGGATGGAATGAAGTGGAAGTTCTGCCTTACAGCATGATAGTGCTTACTTTTTCCCAGGAGATAAGTCATAGATGATAGTAGCGAAACACAAGAGTCTGCTTTTATGTGGAGTAAGAATTGAAAATGTGAATTACATCATTATGGGATTGTTTTTAATTCTGTTTAAACTAGAAAGAATCACAAAGAAGCTGAAGTAATTGGCGATAGTATATATTTTCCCCTCAATGTCCTTCAAGTAGTCTGGGTATTAGAATAATATTCTTTGCCCAGATTGCTGTGTAACTCTTGTCAGTGATAATATGTAGTTGTCACTAAGGGTCACAGAACTCATGAGTCTGAATTGGCAATTAAATCCAACTGAATTGTTACAATTCAATTGTCTTCACTTAATGATATCTTTCATTATCTTTACAATAACACTAAGGAACAACATTTTATGATTGAAAGCAACAGAACTCCTGAGTATTCTGTTCTGTTCTATTCTATTCTATTCTGATACATACAGTGTGGTCTGGTCTACAATGTATTTTTTGCCTTTTTTTTTTTTTTTTTTTGTAGGTGCAAGTGGTGAGTTTTGCTACAGAACACAACTGGGATTCTTTAGACTTTTATGATGGAGCTGACAACAATGCCCCAAGGCTTGGAAGTTATTCAGGTGACAGAAGATTTTACAATCAGTATTTCACAAAATCAACATGCATTGTAAACACACTGCTTTTTTCTATTTCTTTTCTGCATTTGCTACTCCTATAATTAACAACTGGTAGTATTTTTGTTATTGTATTCATCATTCTAGTAGACTTTCATAAGGCTGAAAATCTGAAAATTTTAGGAATGAAATAATATTCATCATGCCAAGCTGTAGGCATGATGTTTATGAATATTAATCTCATTTGACCACTCTTAAAGCAGGCATTAGAAATACTGACCTCTGAAATTGATATCTCCTGAAATTATACATGATTGAAGGATGCATTCCTTATCTCTATTTTAGATAAATGAGACAGTTCTGTTTGCTCTTTTAAATTTTTCTTTATTCTACTCCATTCACATGTATGAATGACATTATAGATGAGTTTTTTGTCTTGTCATTCTGAGTTTCTTGTTACAAGCTCATGCCAAAATACAAATAACTAATCAAGCACATTTTTAGGAATAGCCCTACCAAATGTGCTCACAGCTGCTTTATATATTTGGCTGTAATGTTTAAAGTTATTCCTGTTAGGAAGTTTGCTCTTGCTTTCAAGAAAATCCTAGTTGAATCCTTCTGTTGATAAAAGAGGGTGATATGAATTTGTATTAGACCCTTCTTCCCAGGATGTCTGTAGTTTATGTCTCTGATAATGTGGTGCACTGAAAATGCATTAAAACTTTCAATAAAGACAGATATTTGACAACCGTGCATGATGACAGTGCTTTGAGCAACCTGATCTAATGAAAGATGTCCAGGCCAAAGCACAGGGAGTTGGACTAGATGATTTTGGCAAACCTGCCCGTGGTGGGGGGTTTGGAACTAGATAATGTTTGAGATTGCTTCCAACCCAAGCCATTCTATAATTCTATGGTATTTGTCTCTTCCAACATAAACTATTCCATGATTTTATGATTCTATGACAAAATATGATAGAATTGGTTTTGTAACCTTTCCCTTTATCCCATCTTCTCCTTCCCCTTCACTCTTTGTCTTTTTATGGACACACACATTTCTTCACGTACTTAATTTCTCTGCATTTCAGTAATATTTTTCTTTCTCTTTTCAGGAACAACTATACCTCCACTTCTAAATAGCACATCAAATAATCTATACCTAAATTTTCAATCTGATATCAGCGTATCTGCTGCTGGATTTCATCTTGAGTATACAGGTAATGCAAAGGTGTTCAATTTATATTTACTCAAAATAAAGAGTGCTTTTCAGTTCCAGACTTAAGTGGTATGAAAGAATATTCAATCTTATTGCACATCATGAGCCTCATACAGTTCCTTCAATTCCATTGGTAAGATTCTCATTTAATTACATGGGTAAAATCTGAAACTGCAGGGACTGGGATGTTTTGCTCATATCGTTTCCACCTTTCTTTTTCACTTTCTCAAAGCGTACAACAGGAGTAAATGCACACCCAACAAGCTTCTCTGGTAGACTCAGCAGTGGAGCCCTTTGGAATCACTGTGTTTGGCCCAGGGCAGCCCCTAACCCCTCCTCACAGCAGCTGTTCCTGCCGATCCTACTGCTATCAAAATCTGGATATTATGACCAATAAAATAAAATACTCACTATATAATGTCATTTAAATATATAATAAACTGGGAGAATAATTTCAAATGTTTTTATTATTTCTGAAAAGACTGCAATTATAGACATACTTGCTATCTGAAAGAGATTGCCTGATCTGTCTAGCTGGCATTCTGACAGTCATTGATGTTTTGTTTGAATTTTATTTCTACCAGGCTATTCAATTCCCTCTGCTCATATTTGCTCTGCAGTCTGATTTGCATAATTGTTTCATAGTTAATTCTTGTCAGTTTTACAGTATGCAGATCCCATGCTCTGATCTGATTAGTCTGTCGGAGAACACAGCCTTGCAAAAATGCTAATTTTTCCATGTCTAAACATTCATCATAGGTTATATTTATCCTTCTGCTTCCTTAAAATACAGATACTGTCTCAGCTTCTACAACCTTGGTGAGAAAAAACATAGGAAGTTAGGAAAATAAAATAATATGAATTTGAATCCAGTGCAAGTGAGAATGCCTCTGTGTTCACGCTGTACAAAAAATTGAAGTATGTAGTGTACTACTGATATGCAGCTCTCATCCCTAAATAAAGCAAGCATTCACAGTATATTGTTACAAGTGTTATTCCATGCCAAAGACAATAGATGTAAGTTTGATAGTTGTGTACATGAATTTATACAGTTTGTATGAGAGAGAGTTTGTGTACGTATTCAAGATATGCTCTGTGAGTGAGTACATAAAAGTAAAAGCTGAAAAAATGTGATTTAGGGAAGAATGTTGACATCTCTCAGAAGATACCTGGTAGCCAGTAGCTCAGTGAACTATCAAGATTAATAATAAATTAATATTTCATGTACAAGTGATAGAGATATGCAATTAAGAAAATAATGCAGAATTTGGGATGGAGTGAGGAAATCTCAAAACAATGTTTAAAACTGTAAACTTTGTTAGAAATAAATGTAAGGGTAGAATTATTGTGAAAAATATTGAATTGCTGACATAGTAAACTGAATTAAAATTTTCCATGGTATGCGGTATATTTTGTAAAGATATGCTGTTAAATAAATTACTGTGCATGTGTGATGGCTACTGAAGTGGAGTCTTGACGGAGTGGTCCGTCAAGTATGAAATAGAATTAAGGGACCACAAAAACTTCATAAAATCTGTGAAATACACCATAAACCGATTAAAAAAAAATAGAAAATATTATCAAGATTGTTTTGAAATTTAAAATAGAGACACACTGTTACAAGGCCTTACTGTGGCCTTCCAGTACTTGAAGGGAATGTATAATCAGGAAGAGGAATTATTGTTTACATGGGTGGATGGTGATAAGACAAGGAGGAATGGTTTTAAATTCAGACATGGGAGATTTAGGTTGGATATTAGGAGGAAGTTTTTCACTCAGAGAGTGGTGATGCACTGGAGCAGGTTGCCCAGAGAAGTTGTTGATGCCCCATCCCTGGAGGCATCAACAAACTGGTCATCGACAAAGCCTGGTCTGGTGGTGGGCAACCCTGCCCACATCAGGGGGGTTGGAACTCTATGATCATTGTGGTCCTTTTCAACCCAGGCCATTCTGTGATTCCGTGATCTCATCTAATGCCTTAAAACAGTAATGGACAATAGCAAATGACCAGGCTATGAGAAGCTGATAAAAATTTTGCAATTAATGTGGATCTTGACTTATAGGCACCAGCTATATATATATATATATATATATATATATATATATATATATATATTCCTATCTAGGGAAGACACAGCCGCTATTATCCATAGATTGAAGGACGCTTTATGTTTTCCTTTGTTCTGTTTTCAACCTAATTTTCTTTCACATAATGTGCAAAATTTTGGATTGGGCTGAATTTTGAATTTGATAAAGGAAATTTAGTTGAGGAGCAATACTTTCCCATCACTGCTAGGAAAGAAAATGACAGTGTATTTTGTGTATGACATAGTGTATTTGGACTTTTGTCTTTTGCAGATTTCTGCACTGACGAGTCAGCTTAGTCAGGATTTTTCTCAGGATTTGAGAGATAACAATGTAAAATTCTTATCTTTATACTGAAATTTCACCATAAATGCACTGCTCAGAACATAATTTGTTAACTTGCATAGCTGCTCTCCTCTGCTCATCTCTGGCAAAGCTTCCTGCCATGAAAGTCTGGATTATTTTTTAGAAAGAGTAAATAAAAAGTAATGATCATATTTTAATGACAGTACTTCACACGATTATTGTGTTTCATTGGAACCAACATTGATGGAAGTCAATATGAGGAGTTAGTACATAGTTCTTAGTGAATATCATCAAAGCTAAATGGTAAGCAATTGCCAAGTGAGTTGGCTGTAAATATTTTTTTCAATGCATTGCCTACTTCCAAATCTATTCCACATATTCAAGAATACACAAATTTGAGGGGAAATATGTATATCTTTCCATTCCTTTTGTCATAGAGAATCATAGTCTAAAACTTAATAGTGATCCCATCAATAATTGTTTTTCTACTGTTTTCACTTGTATGTTGAAACCTCAGATTTGTATTATATAAAACACATCCTATCATAGAGTTTATGCATTCTATGCCCCTATGTATCTTAATTTACTCTTCATTTTCCAGGTGAAATTTCATTAATTAGATAATTATTCTGTATGAATATAATTAGCTTTCTTTGAGATCAGTTGAGTTTCTTTCATTGCTTTATGCATGATTCCCATAACATTCAATTATTTGTTTAAAATGAATTAAAAATTTGATGTAATATTCAATCTACAATATTGCACTCAGTGTAGCATTGCTCAGTGTTCTCTGGAATAGATGCTGAGAAAGGAAAGTGTGTCTGCACTCAGTTTCATTTAGGTAGGCTATGGTCAGTTCTGAGAGTGGCAGTAGGAATGAGTGAACCAGTAAAGAGATTTTTGCATTTAGACTGCAAATCTTTGGAAAATGTTTCTTTCTCTTTCTTTTGCTTGGAAACAAAGAAGCTTTTCTCTTTTTATGACAGTTTTTCCAAAATTAGTGTATTTGGATACTCATACAGATTGCTGGCATACAAGTACTTCCTAAAATATCAGTATGCTGTGCCAAAGAAGTTCAGTGTGAATCTATTATCAGATTCTATGATACTTTAAATGTCTGAACTTCCCAATTTTTCACAGCTATAGGTTTGGACTCTTGTCCTGAACCACAGACACCGAGCAACGGGATCAAAATTGGAGACAGATACATGGTTGGAGATGTGGTTTCTTTTCAGTGTGACCAGGGTTATTCCCTTCAGGTGAGCTAAGTTTCCAATTTCAAATGGTGCCTTTTTTTTCTTCGCTGTGATAATTGTTATGTCTGTCAAGTGGATACTGAATATTGATTGCATGATTAATTTGCAAAACTTACATGTATTTCTATAAAATATTAAATTTCCAACCTTCAAATTTTCTGTCAAGAGTCTGTGGTTCTGTATTTCTTCTTGGTTAGTGATTATAGCTTATCTATTACTGATGATGTCTTTCTTATTTATAGCTGAGCTCTGAAGCTTTTGCAAATTAAGTTAAATTGTTTGATGAACAATATAAAAAGTGGACAAGAGGAAAAAGGAAATGAAGCAGTGAAAATGATCATTGGAATCTTTTTTTTGTTGTTTGTTTCTTCATTGTAGCAAGTCATACTTGGGAAATGTCAATTTTTTTTTTTTTTGTTTGTTTGTTTGATTTTGTTTGCTTGGTTTTGTTTTGCGTCCTTGTTTTGTTTTCAGACTTCAATACAAACATGTGAGAAGACAATCGATAGTACATTCCTGAAATAAAGGAAATACACTGGAGCATAGGCTGCGCAAACACATAAGAAAATACTCCTCATTCCATAATGTTTTTCTGTCATGTAGAGTGTGACTTTGTCCATTTATTTACTTATTCTAGAAATGAGCAGATATGCCTACTTCTGCCTATGGAGAAAGTGTGTTCATTTTTATTCTAGGAGAGGTAGTGAATGGTTTGCACAGTAATAAATAAACTATTTGTAATTACTCTGGATGTTTTACAGATACTTGGTTCCCTCAAATGTTACAGAATCTGAACTGACAGGGAGATTTAACATTAAAATTAACAACTTTTTTTCATATGAATAGTAAGGAGACAAGATTTTTGTTTGCACTGTGTGGTTTTGCAAGAAATCCCAAGTACAGTTTTCTCCAAGGAAGTTCATTTTAATTTGCTGTCCTGGGAATACAATCACAGTTAGATGAAGCTGATGAACAGTAAAAGTAGTGGTTTACTCTGGTGGATTTTTTACCAAGTCTGCAACAGATTGCCTTGAAATCGTAACGTCTACTCTGTTGCAAAGAGACACTGTTGTGAAGACTTTCCTTAAATATCTGAGTTTTCGGCTACTTAAGCTATTTCATAGTTGAAGGTAAATACTAAATTTAGAATATAAAGTCACAGAATCATTCATTATGAATTTAAAAATGTTAACCTGGTTGTATCTACCGTGCATAGTTAGTATCTTTTTTCATATTCCACAAAATATGCAGATCAGTTGTATGTACACATTGTTTCAATAAGGTCTTTATATTCTAAAACCTTGAATTAAATTAAAGCTGGTGTTTTGAAATTCATCTGGAGACTGTTAGAAACAATATTAAGGGAATAAAAACAATTTTCTGATTGGCTAACTGTCCCTTGGTTAAGATTACATTGTGCTCTGTTTTGAAGGTTTGATAAAATTCAGTGTACAGTCTACATTTTTCTACTTTTTAAAATATATTCTGAGGGGTTTTTTTGTTTGTTTTTTTTTGTTTTTGGGTTTTTTTAATTATTAATTTGTTTTATTGGAATACTAATCATGTAGCACATGTTGTATACTCTTTACTATGCGAACTAGCAAATGTTGTGTCATTTTAGGGACATTCACATATCACTTGTATGCCTGGACCGGTAAGAAGATGGAATTACCCGATTCCAATATGTTTAGGTATGTTCATCATAAATAAAACTTCTTAAACATGTCAGAATGAAAAATCTAGAGGTATGCAAATGTGGAGGGAAAAAAAAAAAAAAAGAAAGAGGAAAAGTGAGATAACTTAAAGTGCAAAAGGCCAGACTGAAATGAAATTTTTTCAGTATACTGCAGATTTTGGCAGAACCTCCCTGGAATGCACTGTCAGATGGAGAAAGAATGAGATATGCACCAGTCATTGTTTCCTGTGTTAGCTGTGAAACCTCCAGAAATCCTTACAAACATAGTTCATTTATTTATGAATCATTTCCACAGTAGATTATGAGTACTACAGAAAATACTAAAATAAAAATAGCATTACATTGTCATCTCTGATGAATGCACCAGGAGGCAAGTGTGCCCTATTTAACAAGATACATTGTTGTTCAAATCAACCTATATAGAAGACTATATTAATATTGTTGGAGAAGCACTGGAAGCCTGCCAGAAAGCTAAAGAAAGTATCTGACATGCACTAGAATATATTCTCTTTAGCTGATAAATAAATATGTCAGTTATAAAGCCCTTTTAGTATCCTTTATCGCTGAATAGAAGACTTTTTGTTTGGGTTACCCAGTAATAAAATTTATTCATATTTATAATCTTCAGTGTATAGAAAGCAAGATGCTACAGATCTCATGATAAATGAAAACCATTATTAAATTGTTATTAAATTATAAACAAAGTGGGCAGAATGAACGCCTCTCCTCTGTCCAAGTGCACGTGTCCCTCAAATTAAAACCTAGTCAATTCAGATAAAGACAAATATATGTTTTTAAGTATCCACTTGTAAATTGCTTTGTAATAGGTATTTAGTGGTATAGGAATGTTTATGTATCTTTTGAAATATAAACCTTGACATTATTTATTATTTATATTATTTACCATACTTTTTTGAATAATGTCTTCTGTCTTTTTTTTTTTTTCTTTTTTTTTTCTTTTTTTTTCTTTTTTTTTTTCTTGGCAGCACAATGTGGTGGTGGCATGTCAGACTTCAGTGGAGTGATCCTGAGCCCTGGGTTTCCTGGCAACTATCCTAGTAGTTTGGATTGCACATGGACAATAAAATTGCCAATTGGTTTTGGTATGTGTTTGCTCAAGAGCCAAGTTGGTTTTGGTTTAGAATGGTTTAAAAAAAGAATTTTGAATTTATTTAAAGAATTAATCAGAACCTCAAAAAAAAGATTAAGAATTAAAAACCTACAAAGTTTTTCATTTAAAATACACTGTGATTTTATAATAAACATACTATTGTTTAATTGGAATTAAGCACAGTTTTTAACTAAACATATTTGGTTTTTCTTTGTGAGTCCATAAATCCAATAAAAATATCCCAAGTATTTTAAACCAAGTTAGTATCACTTTAGGAGAAGAAAAAGCTACATTTGACTTGATTCGGCTTTTTTTGCATGTCCCTGCTGAATATAGGAGCAGAACAGAAAATATCCTGGGAAGGGATCTCTAGAAGCCTCCCACTGAAAGCAAAACTGTCAGTAATGCTACATCACATCTGCTGTGATTGGCATTTTCTTCTCAGCAAGGCTGCTGCTCACTCAGTCCATTCCCAAACCATACAAACAGATTTCCCATATGCTCCATCTGCAGAACTTATAAACTTGTGCAAACCTTTGAGCTTTTTTAAGGATTGTTGACCTAGTCCTCCAGTTTCTTTTCACTTTTCTCTTGGACACAAACTGCTGGTATACCAACCATAATCCAATGTTTAGTATCCTCCACAGATTTGTTCAAGATGATTTCTCTTAATCCAGGTCTCTCAGGAAGACATAAAATAGTTTAGTCTCTGGAACCCATGGAATACTGTCTCTGTTGCTGGCTACCAACTGGATATCAAACAATTACTAACTGTAGTCTCAAAGTTCAACTTTTTCTTAACCCACTTCCTGTCCATTCATCAAGTTTACATATTTTAATCTAGATGAGAATGATATAGAAGATAAAATCTGAAACCATAGGATAGTAAGAGTATTATATTCACTCTTTGCTTTTGTCAATATACACAGTAATTTAATCATAGAAGGAAGTCAGTGCTGATCATATGTAATTTTCTGTTAGTAAGTCCAGGTTGGCTACTCCCGTGTTCCTTTTGTCTTTTATGTGATTGGAAATTGGTTGCAGTTAGACATAATCTTAGTCCATAACTTCTCTCTATAACCTTTCCATGGGCTACAGTGAACATGCAGTTGTCATTCCTCTTTTATGTCTCAAGTTATGCATCTTCAGCCTTTTTTTTTTTTTTATCACCGGGGACTTCTTTCACCATGATTTTGTATAGACAATAAAAGTTCTTCAATTATAATGTCCAACCCTCTAAAAATCTTTGTGTGGCTCTTATATATATACTATTGCAAAATTTTGATTAAAAGCTAGCCAATAAAGTTGAACCATCTAAGTTTTTACATTTCTGGTAATTGTATAGGAGCATGTGTACTTCTTGGAGTTCTTTATAATTTGGTTGAATGGCATTCTGTTTTTTTCATATGTGTCTCAATGTTATCCATTTGATAACTAGCATCTTCTGTCATATTCGTTTTCTCATGATAATTTTTCTCTTCAGCAGATATGTCCGTTCAGGAGTAGTGAATGTGTCACCCCAAATACTTTCTACATCTGTTCAGATTACTCCTCTGTTCTTTTTTAAATCACGTCTGTTTTCTTTTTAATTTTAAGTCCTGTGAGTTTGATTATCTTATGATTTACACGAAAGCCATTTATTCTGCATGAGTTGTTTAACATGAAGATTATTAAACGTTTTGTAACACTAGATGAACAGTATCTATTATTGTGGGAAATACATAATCTTGAGATAGGGATTTCCAAATGTAATCCAACTGTTATGTGTACATTTCATTCAAACGACTCAAGATTAAAGTTAACTGTTGTGGTTTTATTATTATTATTTCATTCAAATAGCACTGATACTTTATTATACCATTATGTCATTACCTTACTTTCAGAGAACTTGATCTTACAGCTTCTAGCATTTCTTTAAGAGTCATAAGGATGTGCACAATCCTCAAGTCCCACGAAGACTTGAAGATGTCTGCTAGTTTAGTTACTGAATTTATGTATATATATGTAAATACATAAAATATGTATCTAAAATAAAATATATAAAATATATATATAAATTCAGTAACTATATATATATATGTATATATATAAAAGAATAGATTTATCTTCATAAGTCAAAACCGCAGGGCAAGCTGTGTAGGCTGAATAGAGTTCTCTACCAGGTATTTTCAAGCATTATCTATAATAAGGAAAGCAAGCCTAAAAGTCTAGAATTAATTCTATTTCAGATTCTATCATAAATGGTACATTCAAGTGTGTATGAAAACTGTTTTTTTTTTTTGTTTGTTTGTTTGTTTTGTTTCTTTGTTTTTTTTTGTTTGTTTGTTTGTTTGTGCCAAATATATTCCCTTCTACTTCTTGCCTTGCTTTGTTACTGTCCTGCCTCTTTTCCAATACTGACTCCTTCCTCCAATCCTTTTTTGTTCACTTGCATTCTCTCAGGTTAATGTTTCCATTTCTCACTTCTTATCCAGCAATTCAAATTTGACTCTTCAATCACTCATTTAAACTATCCATTGTTGTTCTATATTATTTAATTTCACCTCTACCAAGAAGAAAATTCACTTTCAGTTCTTTTTTTTTCTTTGCTGAAATAGGTAAGTTTAGCTCCACCAAAATCAGTTTTTCTAAACTGCAATATAGTCACTGAATTTATTTTATTTATTTTATTTATTTTATTTATTTTATTTAATAGTCCCTGTTTTCAAGTTCATGCATAGGAAAACAGATGTTCCCGTTACTAGAAGAAAAGTGTATGGATTGAAATGAGATTGACATATTCAATGTTTTTGTATATTGGATAGAAGACAAATAACACTAATATTAAATTTAAAGTCAAATAACTTTTCACTGTAAAATTGAACAAAAAAAATTGAAAAAGTGATGGTTAAATTGGGTTTTAGTTGAGCTCTGGTTATATAGCCCAAATGAGACACATCCATCTAACTCTTCTGAGTTAGATGTAAAAGGGAAGACTCAAAAGCACCATCATAGGAACTTTCCATAAGATTTCTTTGTTTAAGTGTTTCTAATGAAACTAGTAGTAAATAAAATACAGAATGGCTTGGTATAGAAGGAGCCAAACCAACTCCAATGCCTTTGGAAAGACTGCTGCCCACTAGATGAGGTTAACCAGGAACGCATCCATGCTGGCCTTGAACATTTCCAGGCATGGAGCATCCATAACTTCTCTGGGCAGCCTGTTCCTTTGTCTCAACATCCAAATGCTGGGTCATAAATTATAAGCTTTTTCTCTTTGTGTTAACCAGTGTTCCATTCTGAACCAATGACTTTTTATTTGCAAAAAACTTACAAGTTTTTTGGGCTTTCACACATTTTTTTGCTATTTATTCTGAGATAAGTACTTAGATTTTATACAAGGGCTGTTCCAAAAGTAATGTCTCTTATTTTAGTATATTGTCCCATGACATCAGAGCTGGTAACATACTATGTTACAGTTTGTTGCTGTGCAACAGATGACAGTGGAGGGGCAGTGTAACAAAAAGACATTTGATATGGATGTGTGTATGAAGCAAAGGTGTGGAATTGAATTATTCCATGTGGAAAAAAATTGCACCCACTAACCTTCATTAACCCTTGCTGAACATTTACGGACACTAAGCAGTGGATGTCAGCACAGTGAGGTGGTCGGTGGTGTGTTTCAGCAGTGGTGTCAGCAACTGTGAGTCACAGCTGCTGGTGCAGATTTTAACGAATGCGGAATGGAGGTTCTTGTTCATTCCTTGGGAAATACATAGATAATGGCTGTGACTATGTTAAAAAATGATGTTTTGTAACTGAGAATTTTCTCTATCAAATTGTGTCATTGTGCTCTTTGTATCTGTTGCAGTTTTCATGGAAATGAATAGGAGACATTACTTTTGGCGAAACATTTATATGAAATAGTCAGTCAAGCCTCACAAAAAAAAAAAAACAAAAAAAAAAACCTGTTAATGAATAAATAAATGTGTGTGACAAATGGACGCAAGCAAGGCTGAGCAATTGATTAATATTTGGAAAAGTTGAGGTTGTTCAGGAATTTGCAGAAAAAGACAAAAACATGGATTGATAGGCAAAATGTTACAACTTCCCTGTATCATAGTGAGTAAAATAGAAGAAAATGTCAAAGATAGCAAGAGTTTGGGGTTATTAAGAAATGGCAGCTTAAACTTTGGACAAGTTTTGTTGAAGGAATTCAATAAAAGACTAGGTCTATAATTATGGATAAAAAAATAGCAAGATTTGGAAGGTAGGCAAAATCAAATAATTACATTTTTAAGCAGTGCATATAGAGTATCTTCTTGGAAAGAAGGACAGAATTATTATGGTAATGTTAATTTAATTTCAAACAAGCCTTTTTTTCTGTAGCATATAATATATTGTTCATAGGCTTTCCGTGGCATCTGGGAAGAAAGCTCTAAAAGGCAGTGACAAACACCAGCTAGGTGTTCAGGAGTTACTAAATTATTCATGAGTTTTCAATAATTGATTTGAAATTATATGATTTTCTTTCAGTGATATGTGAAATCATGTTGCTTGTCTTTGTCAGAAACACCAGCGGAACTCAGTCATTTTCCTAAGGAAAGTACCATGTTATCATCCCATAGTTGCACTAACTTCAGACAAAACACTTGCACCATTTTGCTGTATTTTATTTAGAAATATGTATAAACCACAAAGTGCTTAAACTTTATAACTAAGGCCTTATAACTACACATTTACACTTTTGAGACCATAAAATAATATATGTAATCTGAATTGTATTCATATTTACTGTGTCTCATAATATATATGTATGTAAATGAAATATTTTCTTCTCTGTAAAGTGAGAGATCAGTTTATATACCATTAAAATGCAAATGTCCCATGGGTAGAATTCAGGCACTTCATGTGTCACACATTCACACACACAAAAAAACCATTTTTTCTTTTAATAGAAACAAATCCTGTTTTATGTAATTAAAAGCAGGACAGATTTCTAAAAAAAATCCTAACTATTTTTAAAAAATATGTTTCAAGAACTAAGGTCCTCTCAGGTTCTCTTGCTGCCACCAGAGAGATCAGCACCTGCACCTCCGCTCCCCTTTGAGGATATTATAGGCCATCATGAGACTTCTCCTGCCTCATCTTCTCTAGGCTGAAAAAATAAATTGATCTCATATGTCTTCCTTCCTAAATCCTTCAATCATCTTTGTTTCCCTTCTTGGGATGCTCTCCAGTCTTTCTACGTCCCTCTTATATTGTAATGATTGAAAACACACGCCGCGCTTAAGATGAGGCTGCATCAGTGCAGAGCAAAGCAGGACAATCCTTTCCCTCAGCACACTAACAGTGCCATGTCTAATGTGCCACAAGGTACAATTGGCCCTTTTAGTTTCCAGGACATACTGTTGACTCAGATTCAACTTGCCATCAACCATATCTCTTTCCATTTGGCTGTTCTCAAGCTTCTCTACCCATCTATACGTGTACGTAGGGTTACCCCACCCAAGGTGCAGAATCTGGTACTTTATTTTGTTAAATTTCATGTAGTTGATGATTGCCCAGCCCTCTAACTTCTCAATAACTCTTAGCAATGCCTCTCTACCACCATGGGATTCAATAGCTCCTCCTAATTTTGTAATGTCCGCAAGTATATTTAGTATGCATTTGAGTACTGTATCTAGTTCATTTATAATAAAATAGAAAAGAATGGGACCCTGAATGGAGACCTGTGGGACCTCATTAGTGACTGACAGCCGTCTTGACATAACCACATTTACAGTAACCCTTTGAGCCTGAACCATCAACTATCATATTATGTATTATATTCATATTCATATTATGTGTTATATTCACCCACCATATTATGTATTTTTCTAGCTTTATGCTGGATGTTTTGTCCAGAAGGATACTGTGAAAACAGTATCAAAAGTTTTGCTGAAATCCAGATTGTTTAAATTAGCTGGCTTCTCTTGTTTAGCTAGGTGGGTAACCTTGTTATGAAAGAAAATTTATGTTTGTGAAACAGGAATTTGCCCTCATGTGTTGGCTGTGACCAATGACTGAGTTGTCATTCAAGTGTTCTTCATTAATAAATAGCTTAGTATTCCAAAAGGAGAATATAATTATCCTATAGTTCAATGCCCTAGATCAGGTTTGCATTACCTTGTTAACATCTCAGGATTAGTAAGGTATGAGAAGAAAGGATGCCTCTCGCTGAATCCCATGAATTATACATGAGAGCATAACATGCATTTCCACTGGTCACATTGTTTTCTGATATTATCAGTCTAAAATATACATACTTTATTTCCCTTCACTGGTAGTGAAATGAGTGGCTTCTAATTTCTGCTGTATTTTTCAGGTGTCCATTTACAATTTGTAAATTTCTCGACGGAGACCATACATGATTACTTAGAAGTCAGAAGTGGATCTACAGAAACTAGCACTGTTATTGGGAGACTAAGTGGCCCTCAGCTACCAGCCTCTCTGTTCAGCACAACTCATGAAACTAGCTTATATTTTCACAGTGATTACTCCCAGAATAAGCAAGGATTTCATATTGTGTATCAAGGTAAGAATTTGATATTCTTATGTGAAAACAAGATGACTATTGAAGACTGCTTCTTGATTTCGCAGTCCTGAGAGTTAAATATTAAATAAAAGTGACAATGAAAAAGTAATTGTGTCCCTTTAAAAATAAGTTAATGTACAGGCAAACGTTCATATCTGAATTTGGTTGGCATATTAATTTACATTGCAAGGATTTATGAAATAAGAATCTCTGATGTTTGATCTTCATAATTGTATGGAGATCTCAATTTTTTGTCTTGGGTTTGAGAAGAAAAAATTCTAAATACTGCTTTAGAGCTCGTGATAGGCTTGGGTAGAGTAATGTTAACCCAAAAATCTCCTAATCCATTTAATTTCCTTGCTGGTAATTTCACTGGAAGCTTCTTTTTCTATTGTTCCAAAATAGACAATTCTAGACTAGTGTGGAGATCATAGTTCCTTTTTATATAATTGTTCATTCATTTAAAAGGAACTGTGTCACCACTTTTCACAGAAAAAGACCAAGTGTATAGTTCAAACTATCTTGTTTTCATGATGATTTTAAGAGATTTTATTTATAGTATTTTGTTACTACCCTTTCAAGAGTAACAAGTCTGAATTGATTTGAAGTCTTATGTTACATTCTGGAAGAGAGACACTGCAAAAAATGCTAGCTTTTAAAGCAAAAATCAATTTTGAACTGAACTGCTTGGTAAGATTTTATTCACTTCTATGTGGAATACAATATAATTTGTAGCCAAAAGGGAACTTCAAAATCTACCCACAAGAAGAACAGTAAAAGTTACTGCTATTAATAAATAAAATGACAACAGTCATTTTACAGATGCTGCTATTTGTGAGCAGATAATTCCAATAAAATTCCTCTCTGTTTTTTATTATGCAAGAGAAAATTGTTTCTATCAAACAGTTACAATCTGAAGCATACTGATTTGCAGATTTTGCATTGCATGTATGTTTCTAGTTCTATAATAAAAAGCCAATGTCTTGGAAAAGATCACCAAGATCAAAGAATCAGAGAATCATTAAGATTGGAGTAGACCTTCTAGATCATCTAGTTCAACTGTCCACCTACCACCAAAGTTGCCCACTAAATCATGTTTCTTAGTACCACATCTAAATGTTTATTGAACGTTACCAGGGATGGTGACTCAAACTTCCAACTTCCCTTGGCAGCCTGTTCCATTGCCTGACTATTCTTTCAGATAATATTTTTTTCCTAATATCCAACCTGAACCTCTCCTGGTGCAACTTGAGATTATTACTTCTCATTCTATCGCTGCTTATGTGGGAGTAGAGGTTGACCTCCACCTCACCACAACCTCCTTTCAGATAGTTGTAGATAACAAAAAGGTCTCCCCAAGCTTCCTCTTCTCCAGATGAAACAATCCCAGTTCCTTAGTCATAAGACCTGTCATCAAGATTGCTTACTACAAAATCTTCGATAATTCATAATAGAGCCTTTAAATTCTTCTGAGAAAACCCAGTAAGATTAGAGACAGGCTTATCTTTCCTCTTTCTCTTTCCTGAGAGTGTATAAACAGAAACATTTGTATCAGACAACTGTTCCGTCTAACTCATCATGATATTTATAACTGGAAAAATATATGCTACTTATTAGCACAGAAGCATAGCTAGTTTCTGTGATCCATTGCTTTTGTACTCTCCCAGCATCCACAGTTGTTTTTAGATTACTATTACTGGAGGATTTGACAACATATTTGTATTCAGACTTATTCCTATCTTCATGCTTTTTTAGAACTTTGGTCATATCCTCTTCAAAATTCTTTTACAAAGCTCTGCTTTTGCTTTACCAAGAAATCATGTTTAGCCATATGCCCTGTGAAGCTATTTCTTAGGAAATTTGTATTATTACATTCTCATGCTACCATATAAGTCAGACTCCTTCTGAAGTACTTACAGATGTGATTAAAGCAGTGCAGAACCATGATCTGATAGGACAGATCTTGATGGGACATAAATGTTGGATCAGCAGCTCTTCTGGTTGAACTGTTCTTGCTTCTGGTCCTCTGCCTTACCTATTCAGTATAATATTTTTGTATTTACTTCAAATTGATCTAGTGTCTTTGACCTTTGTAGTACAGGCACTGTATCTTGTTTGGAAATTTGGTATCCTCAGCTAGAAAGACAAAAGAATTTACTGAGTTTCTTTCACTGTGGCATCCATGTATCCAGAAGAGTCCTCTTTGCACATTTGGCATCAAGTGACTTACCAATTCCTCAGCTTATTTCCTGCTTCTGACGTTGTTAAGTACTTTTATAACTATTATCTGAGACATCTTCTGGAAGATATTTTTCAAATTATTTTTGTTCTCTTTATTTGCTATTTAAATTTGGCCTGCTATGTTTTACAATTTTTTGAAAACGCAGTCTACTTAGTCACATGGATACTTTTCTGAACCACTATGGAGTTGCCTTTTTTTTTCATTGTTTGTATTTTGAATTGTAGAGTATGTTTTATTTCTTCTTTTAAATCAGTGGGAATTTACAGACTGCTAATTATTTGTAATCTACACTACCTCATTTATATTGGTTATATTTATATACCTCAAGTACATTCACTTTCAAAAAAATGTAATATTTCTCTGCTTGGTTTATTTGACAATTAAACTGCGTATGACTTCTGTTATGAACTGTCTTTCTGGTGAATAAGGATTGAATACCAACTTTGTTCAAAACTAAATTACCCAAATCTTTTATTGATAAATTTCAAACTTCTTGTTCTAGGGAAAAAGTATTCCCTACATTCGAAGTTGTATTTCTAAAGGTCCTCTCAGTGAGTTATTGATCTAGTTCATTCATGTATATTTGGGTATTCCATTATTGCTACATTTTCTCTTATTATACTTGAAATTTCCTGTTCCTAATATGAACATTGTAGAGGCAGATCAGCATTACATTTATGCTTAGAAAGTATTCTGCTATGAGTGTTCTGCAGTGCTTCTTTTTTCTTTTTCTTTTTCTTTTTTTTTTTCCACCTGATAATATTTTTCCACTATTAGAAACTTAAAAGTCATAAGCAACAATGCCATTCTCCCACCTGGAGTCTTTTCTTTCTCAGTGTTAGGAATTCTGCTGCTCTGTGTGGTGCCATTCACATCAAAGCTGCTGGTTTGTTCAGGCATTCTATTTCTCGCATCTTGTGTTTTAGGCTTCTGTATCGGTGTGCATGCTTCTTAGTTTGGCTCTCCTTCTGTTCCTTAATACTGTACAAAGTAGTAAATATGTACTGCAGAGTACCTGATTTTCCTTTGCTATTTATTGGAATTCTGTTTGTTCATCTTTCTCCCACTCTTTTTAAGAGGTGCACTGATTTTTAGCCTCATCCCTCCCATGGTAACACATTCATTTTCTGTACCTGTTAGTTTTTGCCATCCTTCTAATTTCAAGATTCTTCCACAGCTTCTTAATTTTAATAGACAGGAGCTTGGACCTTTTTTGATTGAGAAGTATTTTCACTTTGTAAATTGCAAAAGCAATTTGTAGCCAGTGGCCTGTGATTTTAGACATATAAATGCATTAATTCTGTACTTACAAAAATATAAAAGGTCAAATTGAGAGGCTAGTTTCACTTTTATCTTTGCAGATACTTTGTTTCAAAAAAATGTAGGGTAGACTGTTAGTTTTGTTTGTTTGCTTTATGTTTTCAATCTGTAGAGAACATAAGATCCTTTCAACTTTGGTTACGGTAGTATGTTTTCTATCTTAGGTTTGGAAATGTGAATACGTTTTTATGCATATTTCCAGAATTGATGTGGGAACACTTTTGAGTCTCGTTGTGCTGGGAATTATGGCATGTGAAATGTCTCAAGTTGTTTTTTTATTATTATTCTTATGAAAAACATGTATTTTTTGTTTTTTTGTTTGTTTGTTTTTTTGTTTTTGTATTTTGTTTTTATTTTGGAAAATCTAAAATGAATTTAAAAAAATTACTTTCTCTATTGTTGTTATCTATTTCAGCGTATCAACTACAAAGCTGTCCTGACCCTCGACCATTTCGGAATGGTTTTGTTATTGGGACTGACTTTACCGTGGGACAAACTATTTCATTTGAGTGTTTTCCTGGCTACACATTAATTGGAAATTCTGCCCTGACTTGTCTTCATGGTGTTAGCCGTAACTGGAATCATCCTCTGCCCAGATGTGAAGGTGTGTTGTGAGTGGCCTAAGAACCCTTCAATATTTGTAACTCCTACTTAAGATCTGTTAAATGAAATTCTTTCAGCTTTTCAACTAATAGAGACCTATATTTTATACTGCAGTATTTGCAGAGGAATTACCCAATTCAGTGTATGAATTCTTTTTGCAGAGAATCTGAAATGTTTCATAGAACTGAAAACTTATCTGTTAAGTTTATTTTTAGAAGGTTAGGCATAAAGCCCGGAATAAGGAGATCTGTGCAGCTTATATATGTAAGTGGTGCTACAGAGTAAAAGCTCTACACTGAATCAAGTTAAAAAAGAGTCAAATATTGAGTTTCTCAACTCTGGCTACTTATATTGTTTTTTAAGTTGGAAAATATATGCCAAAGATGGTATAAAGTACAGTTGTCTTCTAAACAGTGTTGTTTGAAGACTTTCCTGTTTACTTTTTTGTGAATGGGATTTTTTAAATTATATTTTTTTAACCTCTTACGTTTTCTTTTTACACTGATATCCTTACAGTAAGTAAGCAGATTCAAGGAGCTGTGACTTGAGCATAGCTAAAGTTTTAAGGCAGATTGAATGTATATGATGATGTATACAATATTTTTTTATCCCTAACTATATTGAAAGGAACCTGTACCTATGCATCAGGCCAAAGGTCAGTTATCCAGACTCTGAAACAGAGAAGGACAGATGTTGAGTTAGCACAGAAATCTGAAGTATCTGTGTACCACAAAATTTATTTTTCAAAGAGCTGGCATTTCTTCCACATGAAATAGCTAATTGCTGGAGTCTCCAGGCTTGTCATAATTGTGACAATATTCAGACAGAAGTTAGGTTCCTGAAAAATCATAGACATGAATATACTTCACATTCATGACTGTCATCCTGAAATCCTACACCATAAGTTCCAAACATTTAATAATTACTGACTATAAAATTCTTGGTATGTCTAAACATAGGTTTCCACAAAGGTGAAGTTGATATGAGGTGGTAAGCATTTACTTTCGTATAGCTAAAACACCCCCTCACAGTTTCTGGAGGAGTACTCATGTTAAAGGCCTGACTTTTCTGTATGTTGAATGGAAAAAGCTCAGAATTAAGAGTGCTACTTAAAATACTGAGCAAGTTGAAAAGGAATGTCTGTAAATAATAATAATAATGATAATACCAATAGTAATAATAATAATAGTGTATCACAATGCATTATTATTTTTACTGCTGTCTGAATTTCTTCGTTGTATTCTGAATCATCTACTTAAATTTATGTATTTAAATTAGAAGCTTCATTACTCTAAGATCCTTCATGAGGCAGTGAGCCACAGGCTTTTCTGGGAGATGCAGTAGCTAAATTAAGACCTATCTGACACTGAATTCAGAAGGAGAAACCTTATCATATAAAAGAGAGATGACACCTCCACAGTCTGTCTTTTGAAAGGCTAAGAAGTTAATTAATCAGAAATGAATTTCAACTTTCATTTTCTGGATCCTAAGGGAACAGTAATGGTTCACATCTTAACTGCTAAACAGCTGAGCTTTTCATTATCAGTTAGTTCTTGCTGTATTTTCTGTGACTCAGAATTAAGGCAAATCACGTATTGAAATGGAGTGACTGGATTTCTTTGAATTACCTTACCTGAATCTGCAATTCTAAGCTACCTTAAAGCGTATTGCTGTGCAGGATATCACCTCAGATGAACTTCCTGTGCTGTTGCTAGAAGTTCATTATTTCTACTCAATATGATTAGAGAAGCAGATAAATGACCAAGTGAAAGCTGATCATGAGGCTCCAATTTGTGTTGCATGATTCCAGACTGCTAACATTACTTAGATTTTCAAGAAATTTCTAAAGTTACTTGTCATTCATTTGTTTTGGTATAAATATTTATTGAAGTTTTTTTAATAAAAGTTTTGACATTTTTACATCCTACACATATATATATGAAAGAAAAAGATTAGGAATCTATTAGTTATACGTATTTTGTTTTGCAATTAAGTTCTCATGTTCCAAAGCATAAAATTGAAGTTTATATATCTATATATATCTGACTAATAGCAGTACAATATGTTTAAAATTTGTGTTTGCTTTATTCTGAGGCTGCATATGCTATAACATATGCTGAAGCAGACTGTCTAAATCAACTGTGACTAAACATTCTTCCTGTTTGAATAGTTTTGCATCCTTTTTCCCCTAAAATTCATGTAGACTGTGCTCAGTACCAGCTAATCCTCTTTGACCCTTCTTAACTTGTCTTTCTCACTTTCATCCCTGTTCCCTCTCCTCTTCCAAGAAATCTCATTGCTGACAGTCATCAGCCCTTCATTCCCTAAGACCTGGCTACAAAATCAATTTTGTCAGCATTACTTACTTACTTGAGAAACTAAAAGCTGAATAAGATTAGTATATCAGGTGAGGTGTGAAACTGAAAGTCTTTTTACCCTGCAGTTCAGAATCAAAGTTGATATTTATAAGCCATAACACATGCTTTACCTAAATACAAATAATGCACTGATAATCCATATCAAAATATTGTTTTTACAGGTCACAATTTTGTTAGTAGAGAGAGTGGTCAGAAGACTCGGAAGCTTCCCCATATGTTGTGTTAAAAGAGTAATTACCCAGTTCAGCTCTACAGATCTGGTCATAGCAGGGAAGTAATCATCCCCCTGTACTCTGCACTGGTGAGGCTGCACCTCAAGTACCTTGTTCAGCTTTGGGCCCCTCACTACAAGAAAAACATTGAGGCCCTGGAACATGTCCAAAGAAGGGCAACAAAACTGGTGAGGGGTCTGGAACACAAGGCTTATGAGGAGTGGCTGAGGGAGCTGGAATTGTTTAGTCTGAAGAAGAGGAGGCTTAGGGAAGACCTCATTGCACTCTACAACTTCCTGAAGGGAGGTTGTGCTGAGTAGGGGTTTGGCCTCTTCTCCCAGGCAACAAACAGGACCTGAGGAAATGGCCACTTGTTGTGCCTGAAAGATTTAGATTAGGAAAAGGAAAAAAAAATTCTCTCAGAAAGTAGTCAGGCACTGGAATGGCCTGTCCAGGGAGGTGGTGGAGTTGCTATCCCTGACAATATTCAAGGGGCATCTGGATGAGGACCTATGAGATATGGTTTAGTAGCTTGTGGTACTAATGGTAATGGGAGGATGGTTGGACTAGATGATCTTGTAGGTCCTTCCAACCTTGTGATTCTATGATTATATGTTTGAATGGCTCTTACAATCACCCTTAAGGAGTTAGCCTACATTCAGTGAGAACTTCTATGGCTATTTTAATAAATAGCATTCATTGTTGAAGCAAAAGATTATATATTCTTTTGGATTGACACTGTTAAATACACTATCTGCAGAACACTTGCAAGTATCAAGAATGTAACTAATGCAGCTGATTGCAAACACGTTGAATTATGAAATAACTCCGTAGAGTTTTCTAAGTTTACCGAAGAGGTAATCAGTATAATGGAAACATCCCTGAGGCAGTGGAAGATAATCCCAGCCTGTTGGTCCCGGAAGTCAGTGATGTCCTCTTGACTTGTCTGTATCTCCTCCAAGTTTCCTTCTCTTTTAAGCCTTTTTTATATTGCTTTCTTCCTTTCAGGTGCAGCTTGAGTTACTCTAGTCACTACTCTAGTCATATATCTTTGTTACAATTCCTGTGACAGAAAAAAATGGAAAACTACTAACTTGGGATTACAGCTATGAAGTCCATCAGTTCCACAGTTCCATCAAGTTCCCATCCTGTGATGTTTGATCAGAGAGCCTGGTCATGGTGTTTGTGCTCTGCTCCCCCTTCATACTGTATCTCTTAGAGTCAGCATACCAAGCTTTCCTGGTGTTACTGCAGTATATGGTTGGATGTTTGTGTTGTTTAGGGAACTATCCTGGAACAAATTCTGCATATTCATTGGATTCCACTGTGGGGATTTCCTCAATTCTGTATCTTCTCTTAAAGGTGGATATGTCAATAAGTCACATTCAATAATTATTCCACATAAGCCACCTTCTGAGACTATAGTCACTCAAGTTTCATAATATGTAGAAGGAATCTGGGAGGTCACAAACAATCTTTCTATAAGGATTAGAGCTCAAGAGTCTTTTGGGTTTCTCACTACACGTGGATTAAGATGTTTGACTCATAGTATTTAGGAAGACTGTCTTATCTGAACATTGCCAAAGGGAGGGAGTTGAGAGCAGGGAGGGAGCATACCATCAAAAATATGAGCCAACGACCATCATAGGTTGCACCTCTGTGAGAGCGTGGTTAAGGAAGAGAAAACCTGCTGCACAACCACAGCTGGGAGAGAGCTGAAATACCACAGCAAATCTTAATTTTCAAACCTTCATTCTTTGGTTAGACACCCACATTCTAGTTTTCTAGAATCTTGGTTACCATTCCATCCCTTTTTTTGTAGTGGGAATGGGCTCTCCTTGACGAGAAAATTGTATAGTTTTGATTAACAGTGTTCCTGAAATGCAGAGTATGGTCAATTTTGCACTGTATGATGTCTAAAAATAATGTGTTTCAAGAAGAATTTCAGAAAGCAATAATTTTTCCCTCAGAATTTATATTAGGAAATTCTTTTTTTTTTTTTTTTATATTGCGACACAGTATTTTCATTTCCAAACTCCTCTCTAGTTTTTCCCAGACATCTCAATCAGCTTACCCTATCTCTTCTTTCATCTGATAATTTTGATTAGCTACATTCCTGTGGTAATAAATAAAAATAATTAAGTAATTCATTTGTTCATGATAATTTGTAGCTGTCATTTACACAAATTTTTAACAATGTTGTTCTTTTTTTTCTTTTTTTTTAACTTCTGCAGAGAATTGCTTAACCTGGTGTCTCACTTTAATTCCAGATCCAACAGTATTTATGACTTTGTAATTGCTTATCTTTTTCTTTTCATTTTGACTAATAATATAAAAAATAGATCTCTAATTCCCTTCAAAGAGCTCAGTTACATCTGTTTGATGTACACTGCAGTGGCTTTACGTGCTAATAACTTTCACGTGATCTAGGAAGAATGCAAAATTTGTCTAACATTTATGAAAACAATACCTTTTCTATAGCTCTCTGTGGAGGAAACATAACTGCAATGAATGGCACCATATATTCTCCAGGATACCCTGATGAGTATCCAAACTTTCAAGACTGCTTCTGGCTTGTAAGAGTACCACCTGGGAATGGAATCTACATCAATTTCACAGTTCTCCAGACAGAGCCAATATATGATTTCATAACTGTCTGGTAAGGAAACACTTCTGGCTTTTAATTAATCTTCATGTGACACTATACAACAAAGTATGAATTAAAATTAGTATATTTACGATTTCATAATTTCTTCATTGATGCTGGTGTCCTGAGTGATTTGCCCAAACCCATGCTTTCCAATATACAATTCTTTCTAGGTATTAGTGGACAGAAAGTTGCATAGCCTTTCTTGTTAAGAATTCAGAAACTGTGGATTGCCTATAATAGTTTGCCTTGTTGATTTTTTTTGGTCAAGAAGTATGATGTAGCCAGATTCTGAAAGACAAGTTATCCTTAAAAAAATGTGAAAATGAGCAGCTGCTACTGTGTATATTAGGCCATTTTAGAGTAACATTTTCTTCGTATCTTACATGTTGTCTTCTTTCAAACTATTTAACAGAAGATAAAAGTCAAGGCTCTATTTGGTTATGACAAAAAAAACTCTAACAGCAGCTGTGAATAACATTTGTTTTCTATATACTGAATCTATGCATTCTCTCTATTATCTTTATATTCTCTCTGTATTTGCTATATTTTGAATCCATTTTAATCATGATTTTTTTCAGATATTGAGGCCCACGTTTTACTAGGTTTCAAAGTTGTTTAAGGCAGGTGGCTATAGGCACAGCTAGAGGTACAACTTTTGTCATAATCATGAAACTATACCAGTGACTCCCTTAGATAATTCAAGAGCAGTTATGACCCTTGGTAGCTTACCTAAACAGTAATTCAGAGATTGAGAGAGTAGTTTTTTTAGTCAGAACAGTGAGAGGTAATTTGAAGTATTTGTAATTGATTTAGTGTTTCTGTTGCACAAAACTATTAATTTGACTTCATATAAATTCCTATAGACCTCAGGTTTTCATTCATAATTACCTAAATATTAAACAGTTGTCTTCATTGTTGTGATCATTTTTGTAGGCATTAGCTATTTGGGATGCCTTGTGCTGCATCCCAGATATTTGCCTGCTTTGCTTTAAATTCTAACAAAAATTTCATCTGAATATGTACAAAGACTATTGTTCTGATGAAACTCAGATAATTTTGAATACTTTTAACTCTTCCCTACTTGAAGGATGAACTTCAGAATCTGTTCTGAATTTAGTTATACTCAGTGTGTACATCCGGACATGCAGACATCCTTTCCCCGTTCAATTCATACAAGTTAGAACACTACTGTTCACTCCCAGTGTTCCATCCACTTGTTCCCTCCTTTCTATGAAGCAATTTCATGTCCTTTCAGTTACATTCTTGGCTGCATTATAAACATATTTCTTACAATAAATTTAATTGTGTTTATTCCATGATGAAGATAAAACCTCAGTTTTACCTCAGTTTGTATCCTATTTCAATTAAGAAAAATTTTAGGACTATGTCCTGAAGTTAAAGCATCTGTAAGGGTATTTGTCTATACTATGTATGTTGTTACCTATATGTGATTTATAAAGTTACATAAGCAGTATTCTGTACATTCTATGATTAAATAGGTTAAACAAGTTCGGCAATATTATATACTGACAGAACTCATCCAAAATTTTAATAACAGTATCTGTAGAGGAAAAAAGTACAATTTTCCATCATTCAAATAATTCCTCAAATCAGACAATGTGTGAATCTAATGAAGAATGAAGTCTTCATTATTAGTCTTTATAACTTGAGTCCACATTTGTAATATACAAGGCTACTCCAAATATAATGCCTCGTATTTTATCTGTTGGCCTACATATGTGTATGTTGGCCCACAATGTTAGAAGCAAATACTGGTGATATGGCAGTAGAGGTTGAACCTTCCCACCAATATTCCATTACTACTTTTGTTGCCATTTGACAGGTGGTAGCAGAGGGGCAGTCTCATAAATTGGCATCTGACATGGAAGCGCATAGGAAGTAAAGATGTGTCATTGAATTCCTTCAGTTGGAAAAAAATGGCACTCATTGACCTTCATTGATCCTTACTGAATGTTTACGGAGATCAAATGGTTAATATGAGCACAGTGAGGCTTTGGGTGGTGCATTTCAGCAGTGGCAACAACAGTGGGCCACCACCACTGATGCAGATTTTTATGAGAGTGGCATGCAAGTTCTTGTTCGTCTCTGGCAAAAATGCACAGCTAGTAGTGGTAACTGTTGAAGAATAGTGTTTTGTAACTGAGAATTTGCTCCATCAGATAGTGCTTTTTTATATCTGTTGTAGTCTCCATGGAAATAAATAGGAGACATTACTTTCAAAGTAATACATGAATAAGGATTTGAGATGTTGAAATAGCCAACCTCATATCATACATAGTGTTAGCTAACATATTTTTATGAATTTTTAATTGAATCATTATAACATAAAAATTTAGGGGAAAAAAAAACGTAAATTAAAAAATTCTGAAATTTCACAATTCCCAAAAGTACTGTCCATAAGACAGAAGTTCCAAATGAAATATATGTTCATATATGCTCAGGTGCATATTCAAGTGGAATCTTTTATGCAGTTGAGTATAAGCATTTTATTTTCCTTTTTTTTCTTCTCTCTTTTTTTTTTTTAAGAGAAGCCGATATCAATTAATTGCCTTTTTAAAAATTAAATTGTATTCATTGTGTAATTTTCCTAGTAATGACCAAATTCAAAAGCTTGCAGGAGAATTTTTGTAATATTAGTAGTATTAGTAGTAGTAGTAGTATTTTATAGTATTTGTTGTATTAGTTTTACTTCTTTTCAAATATCGGCATTTGAAAACACAGGTGCAGAAACACGGACATTAATAAGATGATGAAGTACAGTCACAAACTAAATTATTTTAAAGTTACTGGCTTTTTAATTAAAAAAGAATATAAAAATTACTTCACTGAGGTGGTCAAATGGAGGATCATGCTTTTCAATAAATTTGGATGGCTTTCCAAACTACTATCCCTTTTACTCCTGTTCACATACAGAATATCAAAAGGCTTTCAGAGTTTATTTCATCTGGTTTCAGATGACCCATGCCTTTTTAGAGTAGTCTACTACTTTATAAATTGTGTAGAAATTAAATTATTTGGACAAACAAGTCTTCTTTTATCTGTTTTTCTAAGGGATGGACCAGACCAAACTTCTCCTCAAATTGGGCAGTTTAGTGGCAATACTGCACTAGAATCAGTCTACAGTACTTCCAATCAGATTCTGATCAAGTTTCACAGTGACTTTACTACTAGTGGCTTTTTTGTACTTAGCTATCATGGTAAGTATGACAAATTGTATTTTCTAGTGCATGTGCTATACTGATTACTGCTGTAATAGAATTGTTTTTCTAAAAAATCACTGTTATTAATGTGAGTGATCACCATTAGAGTAATGAAAACATATAAAGGACTAACATATATAATGAAAACAAAATATTTTCTCAACCAGTATGTTAAAGTTACTAATAGTCAAGCAAAAACAACACACTGTGAAGTGACTTGAGCAAAAAAGGTAACATCAGGACCCTGTTAGTTCAAGGTGGTTATCTTCTCTCTACTTACACGCTTCCAAATTTTTATACAATCCAAGTGTAACAAACAAGTGAACAACAACAACAAAAGCAGCAAAAAAAAAAAGCTTAAGTCTCACAATGAAAAGAAATATCAATGTCACTTGATTTTTTTGTTGAAGAGTAGATTCATAATTTTGATTCCATAGGGTTTCATGATTTTATTTCCATATCTAAGCACCTATAATGCAGTTTGAGAAAGACAAACTAACACTTTGCCTTCATCAAGATATAAATCGATATATACTCATTAAATGATATATATTACTATATATTGATAAAATACATTGTCTATGATGAGCAAACAATATATGAGCAAACACATGGAAAAAAGCTCATACCTGTTCATAAATTTTCTAGATTTGATCTTTCTTCACTTATTTATTTCTGTTATTGTGTACATTTTCATTCCACAAGTATGAACCCTGATGTGTAATAAAGATGTGAACTGATTATTCATGAGGAAACTTAGAACACTTTTGTGGATTAATGTTTTCAGAATAAATAAAACTCTCTGTATCCTTGAGTCTGTGATTGTATCAGCTCCTTACAATTCACAGAAATAAAAGTAAGGTGGAGAGTGGAATCAAATTTTTTAAAACAGATAATTTGGGGTCTAAACTAAAATCTATACATAAATGGGAGACATTTGAGATAAATAATATTTGAATTTTTATTGAATACATTTGCTACACTGGTGATTTTATTTTATTTTATTTTATTTTATTTTATTTTATTTTATTTTATTTTATTTTATTTTAAGAATGGAAATAGGATAGCTGTTCCAAGTTTGCTTGGTGTGTTTTCTTTTAAATAAGTATAAAGTAGTTGCTAGCTTTCTGACTTGATAATACAGGTAATAACATAATAATAAGAGATCAAAAGGAGTGGAGTAGGAAGATATAATTTATGGGTGACTCAGTAGCAATAAATCATGTACAAACCATAAATATTTTTGGTTGACCTAAGTTTGGCTCATTCAGTTACTAAAGGATCCAAAAACAGAATGTAACAAACATATGTATAAATGAATCTGAATCTTCATCTGCCATAAATGGATGGTGTTTCCGTGCTATGAGAGATCCTATAAAAAAATACAATATGAAAAGGTACAGTGAAAACCAGGAACACATGACTCATTTACCAGCCTAAGCGTACACTTTAAGGCATAGAAATACAATGTAAACTCTTCAGCATGATTTATTTGTATTTCTGTCATAATTGCATTCAAATTGAAGGGAATTGCATCTATATTCAAACACCAGTTCATCCTTCTTGATTGTCTGTAGAAAAAAAAACACACATTGCTTCTACATGTTTTTTGGTTTTTTTCACCATTATTTTTTTCTTTTTTTCTTTTTTTTTTTTTAACCTGGATTTTTTATATATATATATATAAATTATATATATATATATATATATTCTGATATTCTGATTTTTAACCTATATATATATATAGGTTAAATATATATATATATATATATAGGTTAAAAATCAGAAAATCATTTAAAGTGATGCTTCAATTTACAAGTTTCAACATAAAATCAGTACTCTCCATCTGCAGATGAGATAGTTTGTCTCTGCTCCACAAATATTAATTTTCCAGGAAATTTCATCTTCAGAATGCTTCTAATCATCATTTACACTATATTAGGAAAGAAAATTTTGTATTCTAAAAGTTGTCTTTATCACATATATTTTCAAGAGATGAGATATTCAACAATATTACACTGGTAATGTGGATAACCATAGTAAAAAAAGGTTGAACAACACAAAAACATTTGGTTTACAGATGCAATTGCTTACAGAGAAAATTTACAACTACTTCTAAACTTCTGAAGGTATTTATGAAGAGAACCTTACCCTTAGGAATAAATAATTAAGAATGCGAATTAAACTACAAATTTTTCATTAATTCTGAAATCTGTATGTTTCCTTTCTTTTGAGTCTGTTGAAGGCTACAAAGAAAAGAAGCAGATGTTTATTTTTATCCTGTTAATGTATGTAGCTGAGTTATATATGCGTGGCTGTTTTAATTGCATAAGTATGGGAATGTCAGCTGTTTGTGTATTTCTCTTTATAGCCTATCAGCTTCGAGTCTGCCAGCCTCCAACAAACATACCAAATGCTGAAATTCTAACTGAAGATGATGAGTTTGAAATAGGTAATGTGAAAGAAGATAAAAGCAATGTTTGTTTAAAAACAAAACAACAGAAAATGGTGCTATGAAGAGATCTTTACTATAAAATGCCTTCAATATATTTGAGAATTAAAAGCTTAAGAAGTCATTCCTCTTCCTTGTGCTTCCTGAATGCAGTTTCGGAGATCACATCTGAGCATCGCAGTAACAACATTCCAAATAACTTTGTTTAATAATGACTTTTTCATAATGTTATTAATTATTGCTATTAGAATTTTAATTGATTTATTTTCCATTTTAAAAACATGCACCAAATGAAAAACAAACAAGCAAACAAACAACAACAACAAAAGATTTCTAGACATCTGTACCAGAACTAAAGTTCTACAAGTGAAGGGTAACACCAAATTTGTAAAAACTAGGAATACTGACTTTTGAGACAGGTTGATAATAATGAATGTTATAATTATCAGTTACATGATTAGATGTCAGATGTCTCACCAGCTAGTTTTGCTCAGATTCCCCCTTCATCCAACCTATGTTTTTCTTCCTATATACTAATATTTGAGTTATCAAACTGATAACAAATTAAAAACATACATATTTTCTCTTTTCTTCTCTAAATTTGACCAAAAAGAACTTACAGGATACAATCTTTATTTTTTTTTTTTTTTGTGACTTCATAAAGCTACATGAATCATTTCTTGATCAAGAAAAGACAGTTTTTTATTCCCACCATCAAGTAAGATCCATTTCCTATTCATTTTTTCTCCTTGTGCTTGTATGAATTACTGTTTTGATACAATGATTACTCAGTAAATTGTAATGCCTAAAGGTCTGTGGACACATGGTTCACCTGACATGAGTCAAACTCAGGCTAATATTGTTGCACAGCAAGAAACTTCACTAATCAATAATATTTTCAAAGCTAAACATTCAAAATAATTAATATTTAACAGTAGTGTTTTTCTTTGTTTGTTTTGTTTTTATCAAACAGGAGACATAATAAGGTACCAGTGTCAACCAGGCTTTACATTGGTTGGTAATGAGATTCTGACATGCAGACTCGGTGAAAGGCTTCAGATGGATGGAGCACCACCTACTTGTCAAGGTGTTTTATCACTTCTCTTTCTCTTTGATTTATCTTTGTATAAAACGGCAAGTTTAAAATATTTCAACCCTTTCGATGCTACTCCAGCATTTTCATTGTTTATGGTGAATATTAATGAAAAATCATCACTATTTTTTTATGCATTTGGTGAGTTTTAAGGTTTACTTTGTGAAAATAATTTAACAAATCATTTTTTGAAGGGACCTTACGTTTAAAAAGTTAGAAACAAGATGATTTTTTTTTCTCAAAAAAATATTATTATAAAATTTTATATGAAAATTTTAAAAATAATAAATTGATAATCATAAAAATTCTAAATATAGCATTTATTTAGATGAGCAAAATCGAAACCTCAGTTTTTAGTGTAATATTTTTATTTGGTGTGCATTAAAAGTAATATTCATGTTCTTGAGATATATGCATGTACATGTTTTCCGAATTTTACTGAAAACAGTGAATGAATAAACACCTTAATGCTAAAACAAGCTTATTGTCTTGCAAACCAGTAAACCCGCAGTTTAAACCTGTCTTTATTAAGCTGACATTTAATGTCTTACACTAAAATAGAAACCATCTGTTTCATTTGTACATTTTTGAAGAAATTGTTGTTGTTTTTTTTTAATTGAACTGATTAGGAACCTAATGGACATTGCACGTGATTTATTACAAAGCAACAACAAAGAAAACAAAACAAAACAGAATCTCTTTGAAGTCTTAAATTGATGAGTACATACATATTTGCATATACATAAATATAGTTCTTCCATTTAGCTACAGAAATATAACTAAAGACATAAAGTTATGAAATTATAAATACATTTAGAGAAGAAGAAAACAAAACAAACAACAGCTTCATAGACATTGAATTTATGTAAATAAAAGCTATTTTGGATCCTGCTAGTTGTTGTGATGTTTTTTCATGATCCTGATACTCCTGTGCTTAATATCCTGTCATGTCCTGCAGGACTGAAAGTCTAAAGTAATTTTACAAATTAGTCAAAATAAATGCAACTTATCGAATTTTCTGTGAAATGAAAAATACTGTCAGTATTTTTGGAGCTTGTTTTCTTTTTTTTCTAGCATTTTTAAATAATTAACTTATCTAGGAAACAGGATCAAAGGCTTATATAGAAATACTAAGATAATTCTTAGTGAATCTATTACTTCTGCAAGAAAAGATTTAATTTGATTTATTTACTGTTCATAATTTTTATAGTTTAAATTTTGTGTACAATTTATGATTTTAAACAGCAATATATTCATCTTTTAACAATTACAACTAATTATAATATACAACATATATATAATATACAAAAATTATAACCATCTTTTTTCTATATTCTTACAAAACCTACAAATAAATTTTTTCCCACAAGCATGAAAATGAGGACAGTCAGCTAGTACTGATGAATAAACTATTTTCACTTCATTTTAAACTAGACAGGCTTGAGCAGTAGGCCCAAGTGAACGTCATGAGGTTCAAAACTACCAAGTGCAAGATATTGCACCAAGGTTGAGGTAACCCTATTGCTAATACAAGCTGAAATGAAAGAATTGAGAACAGCCCTGCTGAAAAAGTCCTGGGGATACTGGTAGATGAGAAGCTGGACTTGAGCCAGCAATGTGCCCTTGCAGCCCAGAAAGCCAACCATATCATGGGCAGCATCCAAAGAAGCATGGCCAGCAGGTCAAGGGAGGTGATCCTGCCGCTTTACTTCACATGGTGAAGCATCACCTGAAGTCCTGAATCCAGATGTTGAGTCCTCAGAATAGGATAGACATAAACCCAGTGGGGCATGTCCAAAGGAAGAGCCTGGAGAAGGCTCTGAAGTGACTTGATAGGGGAGCTACAGGAAAGAAGAGGCCAGACTATTTAGCATGGTCTGTGGTGATAGAACTAAGAAAAGCATTTTCAGGCTTAAAGAGGGTAGATTTAAGATGCAGTTTTAGAGTGAGAGTGCTGAGGCATTGGAACAGGTTGTGTTGAGATGTGGTTGATGCCCCATCTCTGCAGACTTCAATATGAAGCTTAATCAGGCCCTGGACAACCTGATGTAACTGTATTCATTTCAAGGGAGTTGGATTAGATGGCCTTCAGAGGTCCCTTCCAACTCTAAGGATTCTATGATTTCCCCTGTTTTATGGTCAGAAATATGTAAAAGTTGAAATAATTCTGAAGATTATGTCTAGTTACAAAAATGAAAGATGATGTTCAATTGTGAGTTTCAATAAAAATTTATTATATTTATAATAAAAATTAATATTTTCTGAAAATCTATTCATTTAGGTACAATTGCATCTAGGAATTGCTTCCAAAACCAGAATTTAAATTGAAATAATTGCTAAGCATGAGCTCAGCAAACAAATATCATTTAATGAGTGGGAAACAATAGGAGCCCTCAGGCACTTCTTTAAATGCTGAAATGCTGTATTCATAGATGGGACAAATAAAGACGTATGTGCTGATCCTGAGGCATTTTCTCAGTAAGTGTTGCTGAACTCGTGTATATTCATTGCAAAACTCAAGACAAAATGTCAGGAATGTTTGGTTACTGTAGTTAATATGTTCTCTATCACATATAAATACTAAATACTGGATTAAATACTGAGTGCTAATTCAGAGGTCTTATTTCCCTCGGAAACTGAATCTTGTTAACATAATCTTCAGAGGTAGTAGACTCAGAATATAGTACATACATATATCAAAAGAATTAATTAAAAATGTTTAAAATGGGCATTGAAACTGGTGATCTAGAGCAAAACAACAGAATTTTCTCTTGTATTCTGTTATATAATACGAATTAATATTTAGAAACGTGTAAGCTAAATTTCAACATTCAAACCTGGATGTATAGATAACTTTGTGGAATCTAGAGTGAACAATATTATATGCCTAAAACACATACATTTTTAGGATTTTAGGATTTTTAGGATAAAGCTTGCATACTTTAATTGGGCAGACTGTAACTCTTCACATGGAAGTCATTCTCAAGTCTTCTGTTCATATTCATTCTAGTTTTCTCTCCTTCCCTCCCCTCCCCTCCCCTCCCCTGTCCTCCCTTCTTCTTCTTCTTCTTCTTCTTCTTCTTCTTCTTCTTCTTCTTCTTCTTCTTCTCTTCTCTTCTCTTCTCTTCTCTTCTCTTCTCTTCTCTTCTCTTCTCTTCTCTTCTCTTCTCTTCTCTTCTCTTCTCTTCTCTTCTCTTCTCTTCTCTTCTCTTCTCTTCTCTTCTCTTCTCTTCTCTTCTCTTCTCTTCTCTTCTCTTCTCTTCTCTTCTCTTCTCTTCTTTTTTCTTTTACTTTTTCTTTTTCCTTTTTACAGTATTAATTTATATTCCTGTAATTGGTACATGTGCTAGACAGTTTAGTGAGTTTGAACTGAGTGAGTTTTGATTAAATTTTACTTTGATTTTTAACTTGATTTGTGCTGAAGTCAATACCCACATTCAGCATTCATTCGTTTAAACTGAGAAGTGCATACGATCACAGTAATTAATAAAAATAAGTTAGTTTTAAGTCTAATGTATTGCAGTAAAGATGTACTTGCCTGTAATGAGGTACTGCTAAAATAAATAAATAAATAAATAAAATCTGAAGCAATGTTATTTCTGATTTTATTTTCTGATTTTATTTCATACACGTAAGTTTACAGCAGATTTAGTACTACTTTCAACTATATTGACTTAAAATTTTCTCTGATGTAAATCCGTTGCGTGTTTCTTAAAATCCATGCAGATTTCCTTCATTACATCCGAAAATAATCACTAAATTCCGCAAGCTTATTCAAATGCCTATCATCTTTTGTTAAATAAAGTATAGAGCCAGCATCTAACTTTGTCCTCAGTTCTCCTTGGAATTAGATTCTAATTTCAGGATCAAATTAATGCTTCAGAATAAGAAGATTGAAATTGTATTTTGAATCATAATTAGAGGACCCTGAGAAAATTCTTGAATTAAGACTTGCAGCGATATCTCAACTATGTTAGCGTAGATTTGTAAACTAATTTATCTATCTGATTCCCACAGGAAATCCCTTGTGCAGAATTAGGTCTTTAAGTTCTTTACAAAATTCCTGAGCGGAAGTAGCTATAAACAAACTAGTTCAACCAGATGACCATGATGCTCCTCGTGGCAATTTCTCTCTCTCCCTCAACATATGTTAAATGTATGCACATTTAAATCTTGAGATGGTCCATTCTTTTATTTGTTTCCTTCATTCTTTTCATTTGTTACTTTCACCACAGTGCAGACAGGAAAAATTGATAACCACAGCCTAAGAAGCTGATATGTGAAACAATCATCTTAGATGAAGAGTTTGGTATCTTTCTCTGCATGAGTTGACACAGGAAATCAAATACAGGTCTTGCACTCGCAAGAGCTTTCTAAGCCATAGTTCATTGCTTCATTTTTCATAGGGGTGTTTTAGTTGTCTAATTTCAGCAGAAATTTCATAGCTCAGAGAATAAACAAAATTGAATACTTTGGCTCTACTGCTTCAATGCACAAAATAGTTTGCTTCTTGTCCTAAACAGGTACAACTTAAGTACTTACAGGCACAGAAAGCTATGACCTTAGGTGATTGAAGTCTGCCTTCTGCTTCTACATTTTGATATTTTGATCTTAGCCAGATAATTATCACGTTGTGAGTTGATTTTAAACAATCCCATTCTCACTTTTCTTGTATTTTAATTCTATACTGTAGAAGCAAGGGGAAAAATCAATTTTACTTTAAATGACCTGGAGCTGTATTTCTACTCCACAAAAGTCTGTGTTTATGATGGATTACGGATTTATTTCTTTCTTAAAAAAAAAAAAAAAAAAAAAAGCCTGCTTACAAAGTTAAAAAGGAAAAGGCAGAAACCTAATTTTCAGTGAATAAACAAAAATACAGAACCTTCAGTCATTTGGAGATTCAGTAGCCATAACCTAGGTCACTTTCAAAAAACATAATTAAGTTTTTCAGTTCTCATGGTTCTCATTAATAAATTGAAATTATTTGAAATTCCTGGAGGGGAAAAATTTGACTTAATTATTCCGTAAAGCAAGCTATTATTGCTTTTACTGGCTTCTACTGCAGATGTTTGACCTCATATATGAAGAAATTCATTTCTCTTAATGTGAGTTCTACCTATGAAAAATTATTTTCTCTCCTTCTCTCTCTGCTTCTTCTGCTTTCCTGTGACCTCTGTCTCTTTCCACAGTCCAATGACAATTTTTTTCCAATAAACAGTCAATTTGCGTACTTAATTAGCCAATAACATTGTAAACATTCTTGAGAAATCTACGATCCTATTATGCTATCGTTAACTGAAAGGGCTCAAGAGCCAGACTTTAAGATTACTGTTAAACAGTGCTCAGTTCTGAAGGAACTGTAGGTCACTTGTTCATAGGTACTGTAACAAAACTGGTTCTTGAAAAAAGAATAATGAGTTACTTGGTCACAACAAAAGTAATATTTGTTTCCATGGAAACTACAGCAGGTACGATGAGCACTTTTGATAGAGGAAATTCTCAGCTATGAAACATGTCAACATAATAACCACCATTAGCTACGACATTTTTTATTTTTTTTCTAGCAAGGAAGAAGAGCTTGCATGCTGTGCTCATAAAAATTTGCACCGGCGGAGGTGATTTACTCTGTCTTTTGCCAGTGCTGAAGCACAACGTGGAGTGCATCACCATATTTATAGCTAGTCTTTGATCTCTATAAATGTTCAATAAGCATTTATGTGTGTTAGAGGATGCAATTTTTATTTTTATTTTTATTTTTTCACATGGAAGAATTCAATTGCACACCTTTGCTTCTTATACACTTCCATTACACACACTGTGTTGCCAGGCTACCCCTCTACTGCTATCTATTGCACGACAGTAAAATGTAATGGAGCATTGGCTGGAAGGTTCAACTTTTACTGCCAACATCCTCTTCTGACGTCATAGGTCAACATAATAACATAGGAGGCATTTCTTTCAGAGTAGTCACTAGACTACTAGTTTGTATATCAGGGTGATAACTGTGATTGTCTTTTAAAGTGAGGCAAAAGGTTTTTTTTTTTTGTTTTTTTTTTTTTTACTTCTGATTGATATTTATTTGCTCAAAAAGTTTTAATTGTATGGTGCACTGTTGCATCAGTCTTAAATAGAAGAGTCAGTTTGATGTGCTGTAGCTATTCAGGAATATAACACCAGCATATTGGCTGCTGGTCAAATGCTTTGATTATAAGAACTCTCTTTGCTGCTTTGTTTTATAACAGCTGGGAAGGAAATTGGATTACAGCGTGGAGACTGAAAAATACATTTCAAGTATTTTTTATTGCACATAATAGCAACAACCTAGCATTTCCAGGGGCTTCTATGAATTAAAAAAGCAAAACAAAACAAAGGAAACGGATAGGTAGATTAGCACAAATCTTTTTTTCTTTAGTCCTAGTGAATAACAAAATGTCAGTCTGAAGAGCTTTTTTTTAAAAAGTTATTTTCTACACCAAAAGCAGCATGTCTGAATAGTGAACTGTGCATTTTGGATACATCAGCATTCTTGGAACTTTTATTGAGGTTCTCAAGATTTTTGCTGCTTTCTTTCACACAGACAGATTGTGGGAGGGATTGATTAAACTTTATTTAGGTTTGAAGTGCAGTGAAATTATTGCTGACAGTAATAGTAATGTAATGAAAAAATTTCCACCATTCATCTTTTTGAACAATGAAACAATTTAGTACTTAACCTACAGGAGTCTCATATCCTCTAAAAATTGAAAGAAAGAAAATGCCATGAGTTAATAACTACTAAAAGTTGTAGTGCTTGTTTTCTACATATACATTACTTCACAGGGTTCTTTACAGCTAACTGTGCAGTTTGTTTGGGGGCTTTTTCGGTCTTTCTATATTTGTGAAAATAGAATAATTAATGCAAATCTTTTAAATAAGGACAGTCTTGCAAATCACATGTAACAAAAATAGCAGGCTTTATATTTTTAATAATGTGTCTGTTTCACAGTGCTGTGTCCAGCCAATGAAATGCGTCTGGATTCAACAGGGGTAATACTGAGCCCTGGGTATCCTGACAGCTACCCAAATCTCCAGATGTGTGCATGGACCATTACTGTGGAAAAGGGTTACAATATCAGCATGTTCTTCGAATTCTTCCAGACAGAAAAAGAATTTGATATACTTGAGGTGTTTGATGGTAACTATAAAATATGTGATTTTGGGTGATACTTTTTCCTATACAATGTGTTTTTACTTTACAGCTATGTTGAAAATCTCAAATCACTGTTATTTGTTCATACCATATTTTATTTATGTATAAAAAATTAAATAAGCAATTGTTTGAATTTGTTGTGCTAAAAAAATATCTTTTGATTATACTGTGTTTAAAAACTGTACAGCAAAAGTTATGAGAAAGAAATAATTTTGTTTCAGTACAATTAGTACTCTGTAGTATATAACATGTTCTGTCAAGATCAATTCCAAATCAGATTAATTTACCATTTGCTTGGAAGATGTTTTCTATGCATATTAATGTATAGAATATATATATGTATATATAAAATTCATTGTATGTTATTTAAAACTTTGTAACTTCTTGGTGTTATGTTTTTTTTGTTTGTTTGTTTGTTTTTGTTGTTTTTTTTTTTCCTTCCTTATATCAAGGTCCAAATATTCATAGCCCATTGCTGATTTCTCTCAGTGGGGACTATTCCTCGTCTCTCAATATAACCAGCAATGGGCACGAGGTATTTCTCCGATGGTCAGCTGATCATGGCACCAATAAAAGAGGTTTCAGGATAAGGTACATAGGTATGTAAATAAGATTTTCATTAATTTATAAAGAAATTCAATATAGATAAAACTTATTTACTGTAAAAGGATAATATAGGTTATATTTTCTTATATTAATTGCCCAGACTGAAAGAAAATACAGTTTGTTTTGTATGTGAACTGAATTCTGCTGATTTAATGAGGAACAAGACTCCATGCCCCAAATGAGATATACACAATCATATGTACTCTGTAGAGATTGAATCAAATGTTTCAAAGAACTTTTAAAAGGTGAAAATAAAAAAAATGAAAGAAGCAATCTGCCCCTCCTCCCCTTCATCATTTACTTAAATTTGTGTGCCACTGACACATCCTGGATTTTTATGGATTTCATCATTAACATTTTTAAGGTATGGCAACAAGGCAGGAGTGAGCAGTGATAAGCAGGAAAATCATAAGACCTTGAAGGATTGAACTCTTTGATTCAAAGTTCAACATAAGCAGCAAACAGATATAAAAAATTAACATCATACACGCTACAGTGAACATGAAGATGGTATTTTAAAAGATACAATCACATTTATAGAACCATTATATAATACTATTTTTACAAAATAATATGTTTCATTCATTAATCTAGAGTAGATTTGTTGTCACTTGCAGCAATTACACAAAATCTATGTTTGTGTTTGTTTTTCATTTTAAATCACCACAAAAGATGTGAAATGAAACAATGAAAATAATTATTTGAGATAGAACATGTGGAACATTTTCATTGCCTATTCTGGATTAATTAGTGGCATGATACATTTTTATTTTACCAAGTGGAGAAAGCAACAGAGAACATATATGATATTCTGCCTGCTGTGTTTTGTTTTTCCTTGCTTTTTAGCTTCTGTTACAGGAAAATAATTAGACAGTACAATAGTCTGTAAAACAGTATCTCTCCCTTTAGGTGAGGACAGTTTTCTCAGAGGTGAAATGACTTTGATGTGTAGTTAGATGAAATCTACTTTTGCCTAGACACAAAATATTACACTGTATACTCATTTTCTTTGTACTTATTTTGGATCTAGAAACAAGTGTCTTCTGTATGAAAAATAAAATTAAAGTGAAAGACCAGAGAAATTTAGTGCAAGGAAAAAAAATATTTTCACAGCATATGCTCTGATAGATATGCTTCATGTTCTGCTGCTTGCTATGATAAAGAATAAATGAACAGCCAAATGATTCCATCCTGATTGTAGGAAACCTGGTCTGAGAAAACTGTTGCCCTATAGGAAGTCATAAGACATGAAAAGTCTTAAAGAGTAAGTGAAGCAGCAACTTGATATTTGCCTGAGGAATGGAACAGATGGAGTTCCTCTCTAGTTACCAGTGTTTTGTTAAAGCATGAAGAAACTTAGATGCATTTGGAAAACAACTTCCAACTTACTTTTCTTTCCTATGAAACGGGCATATAACCACCTTAGCTAACAGCTCATGGCTTCTCCTTGATGAGAAAGATCAGAGACTAAGTTAAATTCCTAAAAAGAAAACCAATTTATCTCAAACTGCCTTCCAGGCTGTAAGTTTCTTTTGTTGGAGTTCATTGGTGAAGTAGCCAAAACAAAGTAATTTTATACTCACACATTTAATGGACAAGGGATTTAAAAGAAATGAAATCATAATGACATCATGATAATTAGGAAGTTTTTAATGTCATGAAGATTTCAAACACATACATCCTCAAATATGTTTATGTTTCCATGCTTTTATGAAGACTTACAGATTTTTTACAGTACATGGTGTTCTAAATAAGTCACAAAAATTAAAAACCACCACCAACAACAAAGCAGATTCAGTGTTTTTGGCATGTTTTTATGGTGGTACTCATAAATACAGTTAAAATCTATTTTAGCTTTTATTAGTTCAATTCACTGTATCACAGAATTTGAATGTAATAAGACCAAAAGGAAAAGATTATTTGAAAATAACTATGTATAGTATGCTCTTGATATTTCTCTCTTCCAAAAATTTTGTATAATACAGGAATTTATATGATTGCAGTAAATTTCATCATAAGCTAAAGTTATGTGGGTTATTTGGTTTAAAAAGAAGACAATAAGAAAGCTACAGGAGTTATACAGGATATCTCTACTTCCTCTCAGGCTACTAAACCCTGAAGCACTGTTATTGTCTTGTTCTTTTGTCTTTACATCTAGTAAAATTGCTTAATGCTTATGTGAACAGGATACAAAATACGACTTTTACTGGCATTTTCTGAGCTTGTTATCAAATGTTCACTAGCTTCAGTATGAATTTTCAAGATTTGTCACCTGGATCCTGAATGCATTTATTTATTTATTTAATATTTATATTTAAAGCTCTCTACTGTAGCACTCCAGAGTCCCCTCCACATGGTTTCATTGTCAGTCAGACAGGTGGACAGCTCAACAGTATGGTTCGCTGGGCCTGTGATCGAGGTTTTCGGCTCATTGGGAAAAGTACTGCTGTTTGCAGGAAGTCTCCATATGGTTATTATTCATGGGATGTTCCAGTTCCAGCTTGCCAAGGTAAAATATTTCATAATAAAATATATAAGAAACTGTATTTTAATTTTTATTATAAATGATCTTTTTCTGACATAAAAGGAATGATGCCTAATAAACTTTAGCAAAAAAAAACCCCACATTTAATTAAGAATATTGTAACAGACTTTGTTAAGGCAGACAGATGCTAAAAATAGTGTATATCATTATGAGGAGAAAAAAAACACAAGGTTGAAATATGAAATTATTCAAAAGTATCATGAATGGTTAGTAGAGTTCATGCATTTATTTTTGTGTTGGTTCTACTTTGAAGAAGTAATTTTCACTGTAATTGCCACTTTATCGTGATCAAGGAGTATTTTTAGAATACTCAAAATTTGCCAAGAATAGGAAATCAGTCAATAACATCATTGCTTTTGAAACCATTCTAATCATTCAGTGTTTGCATTGAAATTTGAAACAGAATTAATCAGGTTAATTGATGTTTCATGTATCAAACTCTCTATTGTGGTACTCAGTAGTACTCTCCACGATGGTTTCATATTTAGTTACTTCTGCATTATAAAAGCAAAACATGTTTTCCTTAAGAAAAACAATTATTTCACGTCCATTGTAATTGTATTTTAATTCTTTCTTTTCTGAGAAGAATGCCATTGTGCTAATAATTTCCATGTTTCACTCTTTAGTGAAATAATAGAATAATTTTTTTCATGAAAAAATGCAGTTCTGGTTTGTAACTTTTGTTCAGAATTTTGTGTATCAAGGAATTTACATTATCCTCTTACATAAGCTGGTGAAAACAACTGTTATATTCATTTAGACTTCATAAATCATATGTTCACAGAACCAACAGATCATTCATTACAAAATCCTAGTACGGTGTTTCAACTAGATGCTTGCATACATTTTGTTACTGTTGACATAAATGATGTTTGAATGCTTCAAGCTAATTTCCAAGATTTTTTTTTTTTTTTTGAAAATAAGCCTTTGAATTTCATCTTTGCCTGTATTTGTGAAAAATGGAAGTACATACAGTGCATTTGCTGAATATAATTGTTTAGCTTTTTTTCCTCCTCAATTGAACAAGGACTGCTTTCATGACAGTTATTTGTGGAACTGGATCAAACTGTTAAGTAGATATCTCAACTAGTAGGAAATATTTAAATATATACATATATATCATAAAGGATTGTTAAGCACTGAAATAGGCTCCCGAGGGAGGTGGTTGAGTCGCCATCCCTGAATGTGTTTAAAAACTGTTTGGATGTGGGGCTCAGGGACATGATTATCAGAGGGTTATTAGAGTTAGGGTAGTATGGTTAAGTCATGATTGTACTCAATGATCTTTAAGGTCTTTTCCAACAAGAGTGATTCTATGATTCTATGCTTTTATGGTTCTAACTCAAAATGTCTTATCAAACAGAAAGTTTATAGGTATAATAAAAATAATTTAATATATACTAATTAATGTATATTAATTAATTAATAATTAATTAATAGTTATGAATTTGATAGATATAATTTAATTTTAATATATTATATAAACGTCTGTCAATTCTTTCATCAAGTCCCTTTGTGCTGAAAGTGGTTTTTGACCATGATATGAACCTGCAACTCACAACTCGGGTAAAACCTGAAGACACATTATTACTGTAAAAACCCTCAGAACTAATCTGATTCCATACATAACTGAATTATATAAACCTTCCCTTGCTTTGTTGAGCTGAAGATTATCCCCATGTCCAGATGATACAGAAAATTCATATGAACTCTTGCATCAAATGTTTAAGAACTCCAGTAAATATCTCTGATGTTCTTCACCAGGGGATATTTACCAGACATAAGGGCTTTGCCATTCTCCCTAGTACTGAGGAATACAACTTCAGTAAAACTAGTTATCCTAAGCATGTACTTGCAGTTGTTATAATTTTATGATAGAGAGGATTAGCATTGTTTTATTAACCATAAAAAATGTCAGTCAACTTTGTTGTCTGTTTTTATTCTTCACAATTTACCTGCTCTTTTACCATGCAAAACTAAGTGAGAAAGTCCCATCTTGCCTTCTGCTTCATGTTTTCTGTCATTTATAGAGTAACTAGCAAAGGCAGTTTAATTAGTTGTTTCATACATATGAATTTAGGATTTACACTGCTAACTAACCATTTAGCACAACATAAAATGTATTAGATGTTTTTTACATAGCTGTGGAAATACAAAGAAAAAAAAAAAGTTATTTGCAGTTTCTTTGTAAGTAATGCATCATATTTTGATCTATTTGTTTTCTGACTCCTAAATGAAGATTACCAGTGAAATCACAGTAACAGTTTCTGGCATCATCCTGTAGGAAGGGAGAAATCTAAAATTATGAATTCCTTAATGATGCCTTGCAATCAGCACAGTTTCTTTTTTTCTTTTTTTTTCTTTTTTTCTTTTTTTCTTTTTTTTTTTTAATACTAAATAAACTCCTTGTTTGCTGTTTTCAGAATATTTGTTGTCTGTATTTAAACTAATGCTTTATCTTTTCATTTCTTATTTTTTCATCTATACAATTACAGTTATCACTTATGAACTCTTTCGTATTGCTGGCATTTATTAATGCCAGAAGCCTTTTCCACTACGGTGTTTTGTTGGTTATTTTTTCAAGTCCAGAAGTTAATGTTAGACCATTATTTTTACATTGTCATTCTTATACCTATATGAATATAAATCTTGATCTTTGGAACTCTGAATAGAAAGCATCAGTCATTCCTCAAATCACTATAGAATTTTACCTGAATATCCCAGATGTGCAATTTAAAAATAATTGAAAGCTTTTTTTACATTTTATATAAAACCAAACATAAGTCAGAGAAAAGACTCAGTGAAACAGTAAGAAATAGAAAAGCCTCAAACAAAACTTCAACAGTCCCTTCCTCTGCCATGAAAAGGAATAAAAGGAAACTGCCTCCAACTCTAATGTGTAATTGTGTAATGACAATAGTACAAATTAAAAAAAAAAAAGTTTTACTATTCTATCTTTTAGATATTAACCATTCTGCTTATGTAGAGGTTCATTAAAGAAATCTTAATGCTGAAGTGTGGTCCATTTCTCAAAAATTATGCTAAAATAAGTCTATATTTACTATCAGTAAATTTATATTTATTGTCTGGAAAAGCATGTAATGTGTAAAGAATTCTTCTTTTGCATTATTAGGCATTGGTATGGGTTTGAGTTAGTCATGTTAATATGCATGAGAACAATTAATATAGCCATACTTAATTTCTAAACTCATTAAAAATAGACTTTTTGTTTCCAAATGCCTGACTGCATTGGGTCAAGTGTGAAAACAGCAACATTTTAAATGCCAAAGAAATAGCTTAATCCTTAAAAGTAATTTGTAATGCACTTTACAGTAAACTTTTTATAAAAATTCTTAATTTTTCACAGGTTTAAAATCCAATTTGTTAAGTTCAGAAGAGTATATTACTGTATAGTTTCAGTAGTATTGCCTGTGTTTGTGTTGTTCCTGATAAGTGTTGTCAGATTTAGACAGATGTCAGCAGTGATACTCTTCTTTTTATTCCACATAACCTTAAAATATGAAAGGTAGCTACATCTGTTAATTGTTGTTATTAAATGAATCAGAGCAAATCCATGAATCAAAGCTCCTTTATAGAGTGAATAGTCAGATTTGAGTGTGGGAAATTGTTAATACATGAACTCTTAAGTGTGACTTAACATTTAATAAAGGATATTTTGTCCAAGACCAATAATATTTTCTGAATTTCTTATTATAGATTAGTCTTTAGAATGTGACAGTCCTCAAGAACTAATAAGGTTGAGTTCTTCAGAAGGCTACATGTTTACATCTTTGTAGTTGAAACTGTATTCTGAAGGTCACGATCATGGAATGGATCTGTTTCAAATGTGATTACAATTATAATGTTGATTAACAAAACCAAAGTTTTTACTATCTGAGCTGATAAATAATGACCCAACATTTCAGTGATGTATTTATGTTTTAGATAATTTGGATATTCTGTATTTTTCTTTTTTGTTTCTGTCGAGTTTTCAGATATGTCAATAGCTTGAGTAGATCTTTTCACATTTTTAACTTAAAAGCGGCTTTCTGTTTCATACAAGGAAAGTTCTTCTCATAACTTCAGAAAAATAAAATATATCACTAAGTGACTCATTGGTAGCTCTTTCTGTTTACATAGAAATACATAAAATTATTTATTTTATTTACATAAAATTTTACACAAAAAAATTATAAAGATTGTTTGCTAAGATAAATCTTGTTTCTTAAAACTTTTAAAGGAAGGATATATTTTGCTTATGCCGACAGACTGATTCTACTTACGTGAATGATATAATTCAAATTTTATCAAGGCATTAATGGAGATCTTTGAATATCTAAGGAGTCATGGAGTCATTAATATCAATGTCAGATATAAAACATCTCTGTTAGATATTTATATATATATACACAATAAATGTATAATGCTGATTGCAGGAAAATGATCTGCAGTATGTGAACAAGTAGTGTGCTCTAATGTGTTTTTCATATGTGGATTACAAGCAGCAGCTGCTGATCTATAATAACTTTTTTGGGTGTAGATATATATATTATGCTGCACTGATGTAACTGGCAGTGAATTTAGTTCTGGCAACTTCAATATGGCCTGAAACTTCTGCTTATCATTACATGTAGTTTTGAAGGAAAGAGCATGGACAAGCCTGCCTAATTTTCCAGCTGCAAAGTTATTGAGAAATTTGATAAACACCATTTATGTCATGTTTTCATTTTAGTGTCATAAGGACTGTTTCTTTCTTTGGTAGTATCAAGTGAAATAATTTCTCTGAGAAGTTTAGTAAAAAGTAGAAGATGGACCTTATGTTTCATGAACTTGTCATTTTTGCTCATTCTAGGTTCATGATTTCATAGAATTTCATGATTCTTAGAGCCTTCACTATCTCCTAATTTCTTTTTTCTTGTCTTCTTCTAAAAATATGTGTCTCTAATTTCCGGTATAAACTATGATAGCCATAAGATATAAAGAAGGTGGTGAGCAAATTAATCATTGTTTTCTGTGGTCTTTTCATCACACTATGTCCTGCAGTTTAACTTTACATGTAATCTCTAGTTTCTTCATATGAAAATTCAAGAATATATTTTAAGTTATTTTAGTGCATCTGTTCTACAAGCTTTGATAGCTTTAGAGCTTTACCTGTGTCTCAGCTGTGATCACTTACATTGGTGCAGAACCATAATGTTACATTGCTTATGAAGCAGGTTTGTCTTTCGTCAGACCAGCTCACAAAAAAGGCAATAATTGATCACTATTTTCCTAAGAAGTGTACATAGTCTGAGAGGCTTGATTCTTCGTAGCTACTTAGGCAGAATAGATAGTCTCTTATTGTTCAACATTCCACTTCAAAGGAAAGTACTTAAGAATTAAGTGCCTAAGCCCTGTTTTGGGGATCAGATTTACATTATATGTTTGCTGTTAAAATGTTAAAATGTTAAAATGGAAAAGACTTTTTTTTTTATTATTTTATTTCTCAAACAAGGTTTTTTGAAAGAATAATTTTGTGCTTTCTCTCTGTTGAGTAATGACATATATATATATTTTTGGTGGGGGAGGGAGCTTGCATTTTCATTTGCTAATTTTAAAATATTTTTAAGTGTACTTCATTTTTAATTTGCAAGACGAAAAATAGAATGTTGAAAGTTAATATTAGTGTTAGCGAGGGGTTACATATTATATCTGAGAAACCCGAAGTACAAACTAGATTTCTCATGCCTCAGTCTGATACTTTATTTATTCAGCCATGCTGGTCCTACTTTCCCAGATAATGTCTATCAGATATTGTCTATTTCATCTTCTTCAGTTATCTTCTTTTTTCTTTTCCTTTTTTTCTTATTTTGAATGAATAGCTGCAGGGTTATGAACCATGATTCTTTTTTTTTTTTTCTTTTTTCTTTTTTCTTTTCTTTTTTCTCCTCTATCAACAGACAAAAATTTTCTCTGATTTCATTCCCTAAAATGTTAAGGTAGATTTTTTGTGGACTTAAAATTCACATTAATGAGTTAAAAAGTCATTTGAATGAATTTATGATTATTGAAATTGTAGTACATAAAAACTCTGTGACAAGAAGAAGCTCACAGTGAAAAACAGATACAATGACTATGCCTTTCTCTTTAATCAGCAATATCTTGTGGAATTCCTAAAGCTCCAGTAAATGGTGGGATATTAACTACAGATTACTTAGTTGGCACCCACGTTACTTACTTCTGCAATGATGGGTACAGATTATCTTCCAAGGAACTTACTACTGCAGCCTGCCAGCCAGATGGTACCTGGAGCAATCACAATAAAACACCTCGCTGTGTAGGTAAGTAACATGCAAAAATGCATTAATGCTGGACATTATGTTTATTTATCAAAAGTGGAAAACATCATGTCTGATGAAAACATCATGAAAACATCTTTCAGCTTTCAGGATACTTTATGTGTAATTGCTGGTATTACGTTATTGTGAAGTATATATTTTAAATATGTACCTGAGAATATACTGAAATATTCTATGAAAGTGGAATAAATACCCTACAGATTACTGAACATATTCAAGCTGATAATAATTTTCTGATAAATCAAAGTTAATGGCTGCAGTGGTTTATGCACAAGTCAGCTCTACAATGAGAACTGAAATGTTTATATGCTGTTCATAAACCCTATTTACTATCCAGAATTCCAAAGTATCTGGTATTCTGGAATACTTCTTGGAAAGTACTACTGATTATTTGTATCTACCCCATCATTATAATCCTACACTATCTAAATTCTGGGAAACATCAATGAAGAGAAAATGCTTGCTCAGTTCCAAGAAGTAGGTAACTTCAAAGTGGATATGAAAATCCAGGTGACTATAAGCGTGAGATAGCAGTACAAAAATGACTCATGCAGATTGAGATTATTTCACCCAATGAATTTTAGAAACAGGAAGAAAACATACTCTAGAATAATTTGCAAGGGCTCTCCCTTTTTCTTTTTTGTGCTGTTCTTGTAAATGCATTACCTCATGCCTTTTCCTCTGCCTAAAGAAACAAAACAGAGTGAAAGAAAGCAATATCCAGCAAAGACTTTCCTCTGTCATTTTTCTCTTGATCAAGGGAAAATTTTATGCACACTAACTTTTCTATTAGATCAGGTGTGTAGAAGAATATTTTTTTTTTGCTTGCTTTTGGAGGATGTACATGTTGAGTTAGGACATGAGATAAAGATGTATTGCTGCTGAAATCCCTCAATATGGATATTACTTAATGTGTCACCACTGTGCAGTCTCTCCAAGTATTTAAAGTCTCAGATAATTCATCTGGGTAAAAAATAATTCCTATATTTAAGTTTGCCTGGTATTTTTTTAAAGATTTTGATATGTAATGTGTCACATCAATTTCTGAACTATAAATCTATAATGAATTCACTTATGGTATAGATTTCATCTATACCAGTTGTATAGCCCAGCATATTCTAGGCACTGCTCTAAGCCACTGATCATCAATAATAAATGAGAGAATTGTTACTTCTAACCAAAGGGAATTTTAAATACAACCTTACTCTTCAAACATTATGTCAACGTGTTTAAAGTTTATTTCTAAATTAATAACAACGGGTTTTTGTAATTTGCTTGTACTAAACTACGAATATGTGTTTTTGTCATTTGGAAGTTGTTACATGTCCAAGCATCAATTCTTTTACACTGGAGCATGGAAGATGGAAAATAGTGAATGGCTCACATTATGAGTATAAAACAAAAGTAGTTTTCAGCTGCGATCCAGGGTATTATGGCTTGGGACCAGCATCTATTGAGTGTCTTGCTAATGGCACCTGGAGCTGGAGAAATGAGCGACCTTACTGCCAAAGTGAGTAAATGTTGCATCTGTAACTGCTGTGTAGATTACAGATAAAAATATTTTATTTGGTCCAGCTGGTAATTAACTAATTTGACATTGAAAGTACTCAATTAGAAAAGTTTTCCCTATCTCTAACCTTTTAACTAACGTAATTAAATAGCAATTAATTAATAATGTTCCAGAAAGTGTTTGTTGTTTGTTTGTTTCTTAATTTTACAGAGAAAATTTTATTTTTATTGTTATTATTTTCAATTCTAGCGTATTATTTTGGGGGCAATAATAGTCTTTGTATACAGAGTTCTTCTATGTAGCAGACAATACTTCAGGCTGCAGCATTTATTTAGCTGTTTGATTAATGTTGCATAGAATCATAGGATCATAGAGTTACATATTATTGCATGTATCTTTGTGATATAAAGGTATAAATTTCTGTTCTCTTTTGCTTTTATAAAGTTATTTCTTGTGGAGAACTTCCTACACCTCCAAATGGAAATAAGATTGGAACTCAAATCACATATGGATCTACAGCTATATTTACTTGTGACTCAGGATACATGCTTGTTGGCTCTGCCGTGAGGGAATGTCTGTCCTCTGGACTCTGGAGTGGAATTGAGACCAGATGTTTAGGTATGGGTACAACTGTCATGGCATGTCTGTTTTCTTTCTCTGTAGCAGACAAAAGTAAGTTAAGTTAGTCAACTTATCTCTTTCTGTTACCCTTCCAAATATGAACGCTAAGAGAGTTCTGCAGTTTAAAAATTCGTGTTGCTGTTTTCCTATCAAAAGATAACTGTGCTAATCTTTCCACAAATTGAATCCCTTTTTCAGTATCTGCCACACAAGCAAAGCCCGTGTTATTGCACTCCTCCATATGGCTTTATAACAGATCTATTCACACATAGCAAGACTGATGGATTTCAGATCTGTCAGCTTTAATATATATCCTTACTAAAATAATTGCATAGTAGATCTGAACTTAGTGAATATGTTATAGAATTAATCTTTACAATTGCAAAAGATACAATAAAAAATATAAATACATGGAAACACAAACAGGAGCATTTCAGCTCCTGTTATTACTTCTGACAGAAAATCCCTCTCCAGGTATGATGTGTACAGTTTGAAAACTCTTTGGTTGTACTTGTTTAGGCATCTTCACTTATTTAAAATACTCAGACACCAGGCACTAAGTTGTTCATGATAAAGGAACACCTGAACATTGTAACAATTGCAGTATTCCATTTTAATTCTTTAGTATTTTGTTTAAATTCTTTGTTATTTATTAATATGATTAATTATTAATATGATTAATCATTAAATATGATTTGAGTTACAACTGTAGAGGCATTGATTTTAACTTTATATGCAACTATAGTTTTAGTTTTAGTGGAAATCAAAGTGATGACTTTGTCCCAGTTTAAGAAAGTAACGTGAAAGACACAGAAGTATGAACATATAAAGGAACATCTGTAAATGTAGACTTTCAGAAGAATCTGAAATTCCATATTAACTGTTTATTGCAGATTGTTGTTCTTTGTGCAGATTGCTGTTACCCTTTTACTTGCTGTTGCCCTTTGCAGCAAACTGCTGTTTGCTTCAAATAGTTTTCTTTTGGTAGTTCAGTATTACTTGGTTGGTATAAATCCTCACTTAAGACTAATCTGAATGACTCATGAATAAGCAAAAGTGTTGCTTATCAAGCTGCAAGTCTGAAGCTGGAAGATTTCCTGACAAATAGCTGAAGGGAACAGGAAGTTCTTATGTTTCACTTTTGCTGTGAAAAGCATTTAGCAGAGGGGGGAAAAAAAAGAAGCTATTTATGTTTGATTTTTTAAAATATTTTTTTATTTTTACTTTTTAGCTTTCTTTAAATTGTGAGAAAATTCAGGACAGATTTCTAAATCTTGCAGGTTTGGGGCACCATAATACATGTGTAGCCAAAACATGCTGATATTTTTTCATAATTAGGAGTTTATCTGCAATGGCTACAGCTACTCATATTTGCAGAGATATAAAAATTAGAGCAGAGAAAAAATAATCTTAAAAAATGCCAAATTCTATGCTTGTTGTGAACAGCACCTAGGGAAAATACACATTTTAGGAATTTGCCAAAATAACTTTATAGCAAGTGATGCTTAACAGAAAATAAATTTATTTCCTCTGACATTTGCCTCTGGAAATAAAAATCTAATATAAACTTAATAATATTAAAAGATTGCTTAGTCTTGATTTTTGGATTCAATTGGCTACCAGTGTATTTCTCTTTGAAGTGTTGATGATTCCTTTAACAATTAGATAACATTAATGAAATCATACAAGATAAAATAATAAAAATTTCCAGGTATTCAGCTCAAAATCTCAAGCTATTTTTTCGAAAGTTAAACTCCAGTCTTTCGTTTAATTATTATGTTAGACAACCTAATTTTCTTTTCATCTATATGTAGTTAGAAAAAATTATGAATAGTGAATGCTTTTCACAGTCCTATTTTGCCTTGCTTTTTCCATTGCTATTTCTTTTCTTTCAAGGAGAAGAATAGTACTTTATGGCCATTGAATCTTAGGAGACATTGTTTGGCAAAGAGAATTAGAACATTTAATACAACTACACTTCTTTTTGAACACTGCATTTTTCTATTTAATTCTTTTTTTTATTATTTTTTTTATAAGATGTCATCAGTTGGATTGAATGGGTGCACAGCCCCCAAGAAACTGACAACTTAATTCTAGCATCCTTATATCAGGAAGAAAAGGCTAGAAGGCATAGAGGGCATCAGAAGGCATCATAGAAGGCATCAAGTACAGAATGGGAGATAATTAGGTGACAGCAATAAAAATGCTTTAAGATTCGTATGCGTGCCTAATATTGGAAATATTTTGGAGCCACAGAAAAAAAGTGGACCAAAGGAAGCTTGCTGTGGTCTGCATTTCTCTATCGTCCTCTGTAAAACAGGAGAAGAGCAGATTATTTTTCAGCAGACAGGAGATCTGGAGTCATTTAAGGCAATCCTGTCTATTTCTGTAGGTAGGTTAAGGTTATACTAACTCCTAGATACAGCTGTATGGTAGCTTGACACTTTAGATATATGTGTAGTTCTACCCTAAGTTAATGATTAATTTTAAGTATAAATTATCCATGTAATGAGACCCAAAAGATCTCAAAGGGTTTATGAAAGTCTGTCTTTTGACTTTTGACCCATTTTGTTCAGAAAACCTAAATTACAGTACAGTACTATGGGAGTAGTCATATAAATGTCATGATCTCACTTAAGCAAAATGCAGTGGGAAACTGAGTCCTGGATCTGTATTCTTATTCTCTCTAGCTAGTGAGGAAAAAAAAAGTTCAAATAATAAAATAAAATCCTAACAAAAATGACAATGACAAAAAATATTTTTATAACTGGAAAAAATCCTCAGTTATTGTTTTATTATTATTACTGCTGTTATTTTAGTGTCACTCACTAGCTAGTTATTAAAGCTGCCCTTTTTCCAAGGAAGAAATACAGAGAGTCTGCTTGATCATATTTTATCATGAAAAACGTGTAAAAATAAGAAAAAAAGGATAGAATATTTTCAATCAACTGCCCAACCTGAAATAGGCTGATGTAAACTTACTGTTAATCTTGGTGCTATTATAAAGATTTGCTTAGAGAATTAACACTTGTCTTTATAAAATGCTAAATATTTATCTGAATTTAAATACTGAAATGGGGCTTATTTGATCAATAAGAAAAGGGTGTCTTGTCTACATTGCTAATACTAGAGTTTTAATAGACTGAAAAAGGTAGCAGAAAAAAAAAGCTAAATTGATTAGAGAGAGTGTTAAACATCAGCATTTGTTCATAGACTCCATACAGTGTTATTGGGATATATTTCATTTTTTTTTTAATGCGAAATAGCAGTAGTGTCATTTTTTAAAGATGTTGTTTGTAACCTGGATAATATTAAGGAAATATATCCTTGTGAGAACTGTAAGTCCTGCAGAGGAGAAGTGAAGTTTGCTGTTGAATAATATCCTGGATATCTTTTTCCGAAAACATATTGATACGTAGATTTCTTTCACTATTACACTGAGGTTTTGAGTTATTGATGAATAAAATAAGCACATGTATGGTTTTGCCACTCAATCAAATATTCTGTGTTACTTTTATTCCTATTTTTGCATCTCAGAGAGTAATCTTCACTGCTGAAAATAAGCCTGCTTTACAGCTGAGGTTTCAAAGGTTCTGTCATTAAGTTGAGCTCTGCATTGGTGGAGCTCTATTTCCTGTTAAGCTAGGTATTTTATTAGGTGTTCAGATGTTATGAAAATCCTTTATTGAGATTTTTTGCCTGATTTTTTCTTACTTAATGGTATTTCTCTACAATTATTTTTCAAAAGAGTAGAGTAGCCTAGATAGAAACAGGCAATGTTGTAGACCTTATTTCCCCTAATATCTGTTGCTAAGTAAAACATTCCTATTGAATGTTTTTCTTCATATTTCACCCATTGCCTGCACAAAAAAAAAAAAAAAAAAAAAAAAAAAAAAAAAAAAAAAAAAAGTATTCTAATTCAGAGTTTAAACCTACAGGCTGCATTATGATCTAGATTCACAGCCCTACTCTATAAGTTTTTCATAGCTGTTTCATAGTAATATGGGAATGAACTTGGTCTTATACACTGAAGTAAAGAAACTGAAAATGTATGAGGCTATACTGAGAAAAAGAGCATTCTAGAATGCTAGTAGTGTGAAGTCAATTTAATTACTACTAGGATGTTAGAATTTTTTCTTGGATGGAGATTTTGATTAACATTTGCTTATTTTATTCTTGCATTTCTTTTTCCATGAGCTAGTTCTTACTACAGTGAAGTACAGTGAATACAGACAAATGCTGTATTCTAATGTGTTTTTGTGCATTTAAGAATGCTTTGTGTTTTGTTTCTCACTCACTTATTCCCTTAAATATAGATCAGAAGTACTGCTTGATCTACTTCTTCTCTCTCATTTTTTCCATAAATTTTATAGTATTCTTTTTCATGTTCTAATAGACTTGCAAGAGTTGTGTTTTTATTGTATCATTTGCTTGTAATTGCTCTTAGAACCAGAATATTAACTTGGGGATGAAAAAAAAAAAAAAAAAAAGTGATCTATTGCATAATAATAGTGCTATTAATCTTTCATCCATGGTAAGTCAATATTCAGTGTCTTATTGGCTGTGCAAAAAGGAGTGGAAATTAAAAGTAGAATTATTAATTCTTAAATGTTTTCTCATCTATTTGCAAAATAAATGTCCTGGCACACAAGAGAAACAAAAAACAGAAGACAACAGTTGTTCTGATTTCAGACCTTTGTTCTCCCAGCAGCACTCTCAGCAGTCCTTTGCTTTCCAATTTCTAATCATTTTACTTTTGTTTTGAGTTTTCTGCTTAGTTTTTTTTTTTTTTTTTTTTTTCTGATAGATTTTGTTCGTGTTTACAGAGAGCTCTCTCAGCATGATACCCAGTTTTCAGTATTTGCATTTAGTCCCCAGTGAAAACAATCAACCTGCAAAGCTTAACTACTAAACTCTCAAATGCATTTAAAAGGAATAATTTAGGCCTCTCATTACATTATAAGTCATTCACTTCAAAATAATATTCAAATGTAAATACATTAAAATGAAAATTTAAAGTAGAAGTCTCGTAAAGCAAAAGCCAGCAGAATTGATCCATGAAAACTACACGAATATTCAATAGTTATTGTGGGCATGTGTTTAATTTGTAATTAACATTTTGGAATTCCTTTCTCCACCAGTATCTTAAGAGAAAAATGACAAAAGTGAAAAATTCTACTAACATTCATGAGAAAAATGAATTAACACCTTGATTTTGAATCACACAGAATCATACAATCTGGGAAACAAACAAACAAACAAAAAAATTCCAATGAAATAGAAGACTAAGTAATAATGATTTCAGATCTCAATGTTTCCGATCCGTCTCCGCCTCCCTCTCCCTCTCCTTCTCCCTTTCCCTCTCCGTTTCATAGAATCATCATAGAATCACAAGGTTGGAAACAACCTATAAGATCATCTAGTCCAACCACCTCCTCATCACCACTGCCACCACAAGCACTAAACCAAATCACGCAGATCCATTTCCCTTTTCCTTTTCCTTTCCCTTTCCTTCCATGCTTTTGGAGAAGTAATGATGGCAATTACTGTGAGGGAAAGATCTTAATTACCTTTGATGGAGATCAGGTCTACAGATTTTCAGAGTAAAAAAATAAAGCAAGTAAAAGCACTTATGGAAAAATATTAATGAGTATCTGATGTTATTATAATGGAGAGAATTCAGATACATAAATCAGTGCAAATTTCATTTGTGGTCTCAGAGGTTCTCTAGTCAGTAACTATGTATACCATTATGTAGACCTTATTTGGCAAACATACTAAGCTGCACCAACATGTCAGATGATGTTTTGAAAACTAAACCAATAGGGCCAAATCCATCTGGTGGTTTGATTGCTGTTGTTTGTTTATCTACTAGATTTTTTACTTCTCTCAGTCAGAAAAATACCCTGTGAGACTTAAACTTCCAGAGGCAAGAAAATCTCAGCTTTGCCAATGTATTTTGTATTTTTTTTTATAGGAAGTTTCTAACCTTCAAAGAAAGAGAAAAATACATCAGAGCATTATAAAGGCTCCAAAGTTAAAAGGAAAGAACAAACAGTTTTGCCTCTAAATCTATTTTCTCACTAGCAACCTCATGGCTTGAAGGGTTTGATGTTTTTTGTTTTTTTTTTTCCTTTAGAATTATAGGACAAATGGGGAACAAAGAAGTTTGAGTGTCCAGTAATATTCTTTCCACTTAAATTTAAGTACTAGTTGTAACACTACTTGCTTTCCTTATTTTAGTTTAGTTTAGTTTAGTTTAGTTTGAGTTCTGTGTCATGTGACATCATTTCCATTTTTCAAGTTAATTGGTGAATTGTTGTGCTTATTTTTAAGTTCAGTGAGAAAAAAAAAAAAAGTAAAATAAAAAGATGCATACTTGATTTCTTCCTCCACTTCTCTGGATTAAAAGTACAAGGTTGAAGACTAGTCCAAAACATTGTTTTTTGACAGGACATTTGGATGTAGTTGTAGGATAACGGGATATTGTTGCAATGATTAATTTCAGCCTAAACAAATTTATGTTTGGGATTCTTTTGAGACCAATGTATAAGATGGGAATTATTTCTATTTATACTATGTAATACTGCAGTTTTCCCCAAGTTAGTAGAAATAAACACTTTATTGTTTGAATGGAAGATTTCTTTGTTGTAAATTAAGAGGTATATTTAAAATTTTTCTGACATATTTACTGACAATATTTGTTTTTATCATTTAATTTGAAAAATCTAGCTGGTCACTGTGGTATTCCAGATCTTATAGTCAACGGTCAAGTAATTGGAGAAAATTATGGGTATAGAGACACGGTTGTATACCAATGCAGTCCTGGTTTTCGGTTGATTGGTTCTTCTGTACGAATTTGTCAACAGGATCACAACTGGTCTGGTCAGCTTCCCTCTTGTGTGCGTAAGTAAGCATGACAAATGCATACTGATTTCCACTACCGAAGTGTCCTTCTCAGACAAGATGAGGAGTATCTTTGAACTTTGAAAAATGAGGATTTTCAAGTGAATTACTACTATGATTAAATGGTTCAGATTCAGTAATATCATTGTATTGAATACATTTTAGTCCACCTGCAAATTTTCTGTTTTTATATCTTCATTTTTGTTGCAGAAAGCTTCATCATTAAGATGTTAATTCAGTACCTTTACTGTTCACTGTTTGCTGTCTTTACGTTGTTTTACACAGAAAAAGAGATACTTAAAACTTCTGTAATTATTTTATTTTATTTTATTACTACTTCATTATTAATAAAAGCATTACTGTTTTATATTTTACACTTTATATTATAACACATGTGGCAAGGAAACTAGACTCCACTGGACTTTGCTAAATCAGAAAGAAATATTTATAATTTTGGAAATTATTTTCAAGCAAATTTGTGCTTGATTTTTCTTATATCTGCTCTGACAATAGGTACTTCTGTAGTCAGTTTTTGTCGGAATGCTAAACATGTATCTTTCATGGAAAGCTCTCAGTGCCTTATTAAAAAAAAACAAAAAACAAAACAAAAAAAACTTAAAATGCTCTACCGTGTAAATTGTAGTGATAATTATAAATCATGAAATCTGATAACAGCATTCTCTGCCTTTGTTTTGCGTTATGCTAGCTGTTAGCTGTGGGCACCCTGGTAGTCCGATTTATGGAAGAACAAGTGGAAATGGTTTCAACTTCAATGACGTTGTGACATTCTCATGTAATACTGGTTATGTTATGCAAGGACCAACCAAAGCACAGTGTCAGGCTAATAGACAGTGGAGCCACCCACCTCCAATATGCAAAGGTATGAAGCAAGCATTTACAGATTTCAAACTCAGTTGGAAAATAAAGGTTGGAAAATAAACTGAAGGTAAAGGGACACTATTAAGACAAAATGTGTATTAAAACCAAAAAATCATAAAACCAAAAATCATAAAACCATGACAACGTCTTACTAATAATCATATAATGTTTCATTTTTCAGTTAGAATATAAGAGGTCTCTCTTATATTCAGAAAGTTGTCAGGACAACTGTTGCAGAGAAACTTTCTTATGTGTTTGCAGTTTTTGTTGATTTTTTAAGATAATTTTTACAAGTTTCTTAAGCAAGTTTACTTAAGCAAGTTTATGCAGAGAAGACAAGGAACTTTTTAAAATCTTGAAATAATACACTACATTTTTAGCCAGTATAGTTCAAAATTGCACAGGAAAATGTACTTTTTTCGCCTATTTCATTTCCATTTATCTGACTGCTCTGCTCAACTATTTTTTTTTTTTTTTCCTTATTCATTATCATAATACGGGTACTTTCATAATTTATCATAATCATAATTTGGGTACTTTCCCAATACCCTAAATTATTTTAGGCCCTGAAAGCCCAATATATCCTGGGTTTAATCAAAAGCATGGCCAGCAAGTAGAGTGAGGTTGTTCTCCACCTCTACTCTGCTCTCATGAGACTACATCTGGAATACTGGTTCAGCTCTCTTTCACATGAAAGACCCAAACAGTTGGAGCTGGTCCAGAGTAGAGCCAGAAGGATGACCAAAGAGCTGAAGCAACTCCATTATGAAGATATGAAGGCAGACTGGGAGAGTTGGGTCATTTTTTCTGTAAGAAAGATAGATAAAGATTTTTTTACCAGACCTACTGGAGATAGAACAAGAGGTATCAGCTTTAAACTGAAAGACGGTAGATTCAGGTTGTAGATAGAGAATCCATTTTTTGATGTGTGGTGAAACACAACAGAACAAGTTGCTCATAGAAACTATGTATGCCCCATCTTTGGAAATGTTCAAAGTAAAGTTGAGTGGAGTTTGAGAAATCTAGTGAAAGATGTCCTGCAGAAGAGGTTTGGACTAGACATCCTGAAGGTCACTTCCAACTTAAACAATAATCAGATTCCATAATTCAAAATTATTTTATGTATTCATATGTTGTTTTTCTTTGCTAAATTGTCCTCCACTTACTTTCCTTCAATCACTTTGCCTTAAGTGATAGTTGACAGAACTTTATTTTCCAAGGGTCTTTTTGTTGTGAGAGGCAATTATTATTTTTTTTTAATTTGCAATACTAAACACGTATTGTGGATTAAAGGTAACTAATAAATCTATTTTTCAGTCTAGCTGCTGTAAATCACTTTGTTGTTTGGGTATTGCACAGTAAAATGCAATTTTCTGAAATTTTACACATCTGCAAATCTACTGGTTTCAGAAAAGACTTTAAGAAGAGCCAGCTTTGTGTAGTACATCATTACTGGTGCTTGTAATATGCAGTGTCTCACCAGACAGCTGTAAACTGCCAAAAAAAAAAAATAAAAAAAATCAGTATTTTACTATTTTTAAATGTATCAAACCTAATGTAATTAGGAATTAAATATATATATATATAATATATATTAAATATATATATATTTTAATCATCAAAGTTTACCCATATTTTTAAAAGTTCATGTCTATTTCTTGGGCTATTTCCTTGTCCTGGAGGCATCACCACTGTCATCACTATCTGATCATCTGTCATCATTGACATCATATGATGTCATATCTGATCATCATTTTTGAGCTAAAGCTCAAAAAATGTGTCTCAAAGATGTGATTAGTCATCAAAATGTTAGTATAGACTTATAACTACATTTGCATTGCTGTGTGGATTAGACTAATGGCACATTTGCCCTGTAACCTCTTTCCAGCTGTGGGTAAAATTTCAGTAAAGGAAAGGATATTAATTGAATGTGTTTATATGTCACTTATAGCAGCAAAGACTTTTACAGTGTTATCTTATTGTGAATAATCATTTCCTTTTATTTCCCCTGATTTTAGCCTCTGCAAGTTTCATATAATATTCCTAGTTCTGTAGAATAATATAATAAAAACAAGGTATTAACACGTTTGAAACACTGCAAGTTTCTCATTCAATGAATAGGAGGCCATCTCAAGACTATTTTAGTAACCTGAAGTCTATACTTTTTTCTCTTTTTAGTGGTGAATTGTTCTGATCCTGGAATTCCTGCAAATTCCATACGAGAGAGTAAAATAGAACATGGAAATTTCACATATGGCACAGTGGTATTTTATGATTGTAATCCTGGTTATTTTTTATTTGGTTCTTCAGTTTTAGTTTGTCAACCAAATGGCCATTGGGACAAACCACTGCCTGAATGCATTAGTAAGTAGATAATGTGTATGCTTCTGTTAAAAGTGTTAACTGGTCTAGATATTATTTTACACAACATTTCTATCAGTACCAGAAAAGCAATTAGAATAATCATATTTATTTACATATTTGTGTGTGCAAGAATGAGAGAAGTGGAGCTTCAGTGGCAGCTGAAGTACAGCAATTATATTGTTATTTCATGCAGCAAATAGCATTGAAATAACGAGAAATACAATAAAGAAAACAAAAAAATCTCTGAATACTTCAGAAAAACTTATCCATTTAATTTATCAATACATCTCAATTGACCACAAAACTACAATGATACTGAATCTTAAAAAATACAGGGCCAACTATTGGATTATGCCACTAATACTTTCTGGACATCATCTGAGACAACAGCAAGATCAAAATATCTGAATACATTAGGCAAACACCAAAAAGAGAACCAAAAATGTCCTTTAGATGTTCTCAGCTTTTCACACTACTTGAGTAAAAGTCATATGCAACCTATCCATCAGGAAGGCAAAGAGATAAACACAAAGATTTTTTTGTTTGTTTGTCCTGAAGAACTTTCTATCTGTGATGCCGTAGATATTTCATAAATTTTTCACTGACTGGGATGGTTGATTTGCTGAGTTCTTTATATACTTTTATACAAGATTTTACTTTGGGATCAAGTTTTCTCTCTGAGTAAGGCTGAAAACTTTTTCACTAAGATAAAAGGAAAAACAAAGTTTCCTTGTTCAGGAGTCATGGACGAACATTTACAATACATTACATATTTTTTCTCAATTTTACTTTTTTTTGCTTTCAATAATTAGGATTTTTCCAATTTTGCTATCCTCTCTCTAAAAAAAAATCTGCTATTTATTTATTTTTACTGCTTAAATCTCCTGGTTCTGGATTTTTTTCTACTTTGTACAGGATAAGCAGATTAACTGTAATTCAGAATTATCCTTACAATGGATTTAAACTGTTATACATTCATTTTGATATAACAATACTGTTTCAGAAATACAAATTTTAACTAATAGTAACATATCTCCAGGTATCTCCTGTATGTAAAGGTACAAAGGTTTTTTTCTTTCCCTTTTTGTGTTTTTCTCACTTAATCTTCATGCAGAATTGTCAGAAATAATTTACTACTGCCGATTTTAATCTTTTTCAAGTTTTCCTTTGGCAGTGAAAGTGCTACATAGAATTCTGAAAGGGCATTCTCAGCTTTATTTGCATAATTTGTATAAAGGGGTTGAGGAATTGTAAATCAGACATATCCAAGTTATTCAACAATCACAATCATAGAGCTTACTAAAATTACTCTGATGCATCTACTGTACATTTTTATAAGACCCCCATAAACTTCTAGTGTATTTTGCAAATTGGCTCTGTTTTGCGCATATGCAAGGCAGTCATTCAGTTGCTGGCATTTTCCACTGTAAGAGCAATGGAAAATAAGCTAAAAGCTGGCTGACTGTTTTCCTTTGAATCTTTGTTGTTGTTTTTTTGGTTTTTTTTGTTCTTTTTTTTTTTTTTAACCTAGCTGGAATTCAGTCTCTCTTTGACTGCACTCAAAGAGCTTATCTTCTTATGAAATACCAATAGAGTAATGGACAAGAGACACACTGTGACAAAGAAAAAATTATTCACCTGTAAAGTAAATCAGTTCCTTTGAAATGTGATGTTCTACAACATGTTCTGATCTTTTAAGTAATACAAATCCTGTAAGAAACTGTTCACTAAGACCATAATGCTTTTTCAACTTTTCCTTTCAATTAAAGACTTTAAGGTGCATATGCTATTCAGGCACATACTACTAGAAAAGCACTTTAAATTTGTAGCCTACTCAGAATGAAAGATACATTTTGACAGTATACCTTAGAGAATTTCAGTGACCATATTTGTTTCCTGGATTGCAGAGTATTCTCAATTTAGTTCTCAGAAATGTATTTTAATCTCCTATTTGTAAACTACCATCTAGACAGAATTCCCATCTTCCAAGCTCGAAATCCAAACAATATAAGCTAGTTTTTTGCTGATGTCTTTGTCATCCTCTCAATAACTCTATCATAGTACCTTGTCCTGACTTTTTTTCCCTGACAATAGGACATATACAGCCATTCTCAGCTATCAGATAGATAAACTCATGACTTGTTGACAGCTCTGCAGATTATAGAAAGCTGATGATATGCTTTTTAATTCACTGCTCAAGAAAAACATAACATTTATAAATTGAATTGGACTTCAAACTAACAATGTTGTAATTTCTTTGATGCATAATCACATTTGACCAGAAACTGGTGTAAATTTATACTTCTTTGCAGAATGTTATATCTTTTATATAATTGGTCAGTATTATCTTTGTATTTGATGATTAGAAGGTGTTGGTTTGTTTGTTTGTTTGTTTGTTTGTTTTCTCCCCTAGGAAAAAAAATAGCCATTGAAATCTCACATTTGATTTTTTTTTTTTTAAATATCTTTTTATCAGAATTTCATTTTCTAGATTAGTTATTAGGATCCCAGGACTTTAAGGTACAAATATAAATACAGAGAAAAAGTTTGTATAGGAAATACCCAAACTGCATACTGTAAGGTGTTGATACAAAAGTAATGTTTCCTCTGTGATAACATCTTTTACTCTGAAAATGGCAGAAGAAGCAAATGAGAAAAATAAAGATGACCAAAAAAAAAAAAAAAATCAGCAAAATTTGTAAGCATTGTTCAAAAAAAGAAATAGTTTCATTTTACTGAAGCCTAGATGGTAAATATGCTTTTTTACTAATAACGTTCTAAGTTCTTTCTGTAAAATCATAAACAATAGTAGATTTTATATAAATGTATGACTAAACAAATAACATGATAACAGGAAGTGTTTGATTTGTATTATGAACTAGTCCCATCATTTTACAAGTCTATCAAAAAGTACAGTGGTGACTAATTTTAAATCAGAGCCAATCAATCACATAAAACATCCCTAAATCCTTTGTGGGGTTGAAACAAGAGGGTTCTTGGATGAAGAAGGATCTTGAAACAAGAAGGCTAGTTGGATCCTTGAGAAAATGTGACACTGAAATCAGTGTATGTATAAATGTAAACCACTAAGAGTGAAAGTAATTATTAGAAAAATATTTACACATAGCTTTAATGTTATATTGTACAGCCAATGTGCTGTTGTACAAACCTGAATTACTAGAGAACGGAATAAATTCTCGAGTTTGATTAGGCTTCTGATTAAAAATACAATAAAAACCTGCTGAAAATGTTATGATATTGAAGATGATGGAGTGTTGATTTTAAACAAACAGCAACAATAATCGGTATGATTTAAGGGCTGTTCCAGCAACGTGGTATTTGCAGCTGTAATGTCTGATTTTCAGTATATACATAAATACGAATATTTGGTCAAGATTTGCCACATGCCATACACAAGTGTAAAAAGTAAATGAAATGTGTAAGGTTGAATTAATTTGTAGATAGTGAATTTGGCTCATGAATGTTAATCTTGTTTTCCGAATTTGCCAAATGTAGCTTGCTTTAGATTTACTATTCACTGTGAATTCTTAAGTTTTTTTGTATGTTGGCTTTGCATATGAAGGTGTTTATTATGTATGCTCTTAAAAGACAGTAGTTAATTTTTTTCAATACATAGATTTGTTTCCATTACATGCATTGTTTATATATAATACTCTTCACAATGATGCATAAGGCCTTTTAAATTTTACTTAACTCTTATTCATTAGCTAGATGCCACAGTAGCTTCACTGTAATGTTTTGGAGCTTTCCAATAGATGAAAGACTTCTAAAATTGTTACAGTGACACTGTCCTGATTTTAGATCAAGTTTCTGAAATTTCACCTGTTTTTTATTCCTAAAACTATGACTGCCTTAACAAAATTATAGCAAGAGATACTTACTGTATTTTTGTATATAAAAGGCAATTAAAGGACAAAAATAAGTAGCTAAGCATTTCCATATTCTTTCTTGAGTTTACATACATCCTGACATTTAAGCCAGTTAGCAGAATTAGGTATGTATAACTGCAATCTGTAAATGAAAATCACAAAAAAGGCAAGATTATGAGGGTATTAAAAATTAATGACAGTATGAAAATATCTTGCAATTACCAATGAAAACTTGTACAATGAAAAAATAATAGAGATGTGATAATTTCTAAGAATGTCAGACTATTCAATGCAGTATCTGCAGAATTAGCATCAATGGATTGTACATATGAACAGGCTAAAACAAGAAATTGTTAGAATATGTACACAAATACTTCGTAGAATGGAATATCTTAATTAACCAAAACCTGTGAAGTAGCATGGAATTAAGGTTTAAAGCAAAACTTAATTATCTTGTTTATAAGCCTAATAGATGCCACAATCAATAATTAGGGCCCAGTGAATGAGAGATTCAGGTTTGTATATTCTCTAGTTCATCAGTGACTGGCAGATAATGTCTTACTGTATTTTTCTCTGACAGATGCATGCATGATTGTGTGCTTGTATATGACCGTGCCATAAAGCTCAGCTTTGTGAATGTCTTTGGACATCAATATCTTTATCTAAAACACGTTTTTTGAAATATAGAAGCATTTGTTTTACAGCTTTTTATCCGTAATGAACTTTATACTTATCATGCAAAGTGCTCACCTCCCTGAAGCCCTAAGAAGGTCTTCACAAAATTTATATATGAAGTTATGAAAATGATAACTACGAACTGTTTGATCAGTGATAATAACCTTTTTTTATCTCCAATAATTATGCATTGTAGTGATTGACTGTGGCCATCCTGGCGTTCCTCCTAACGCGGTCCTATCTGGAGATAAATATACATTTGGGTCTACTGTTCATTATACTTGCACAGGTAGACGCTCTCTGTTAGGGCAGTCATCTCGTACATGTCAGTTAAATGGACAGTGGAGTGGATCTCTTCCTCATTGCTCAGGTAATATTTTTGAATTAATGAGTGTGCTCAGAAGTTGCTTTGAATTAATTTGATTTTGTAGTACATTCTACGATTGATTTTATAAGAAAGCCATTTTAAACCCGGAAAATAATGTATAAAACTTAAATAATATTTTAATAGAAATAGAAAGAAGTAAAGTCTCCTAAAAGGGAGAATTCTACTAGCAAAAAACTAATATCTTCACAACATGATGTTTTATTTATTTATTTCCAAAGTAATTAATATTTACTTTATGAAACCTCTGTCATGTCTTAATTGTATAATACATACATCTTTATAAAAAAAACCCTAAAAACTCCAAATAATTTCAGATTATAGTACTTTATTTTGAGAGAAAACTGTCTAATCCTTCTAATAAGTTAGATCTCACTGAAGTCAAGATAAGTTACCAGATCAACTTAACATTTAGGAAACTATTTCACAAACTTAGTTTAACAGCATTGATCACATGAAAAATGGAAATCTAAGTCACAAAAATAAATTAATCCCAATCTCATAATTGTAGAAAATTCTAATCTGAAACAATCATTTTTTTCTCTCAGTTCATGAAGAAACATTGCTTTGACGTAGATTACAATTAATTTGACCTAGATTATAGGGAATCAAATTCTGACTGACCACAGTTTATGTACAGTTGTTTTCTTTAGCTGTTCTGCATCAAGCAAGTATTCTATCTTAGAACATCTTTTAGACTTTCTTATCAAAGATTTTATCTTTTTAAATTAATTTGCAGGTTACCATACAGAATGACCATATTACATGAAATGACCATTTACATGAAACAGTGTGTGAATCTATTAGTCTTCATTATTAGCCTTGATAACACGATTCCACAATTGATATGTACAAGGGCTGTGCCAAAAGTAATGCCTCTTATTACATTGTTTTGACCCATAGTGTCAGAGGCAGGTATTAATGGTATTGCAGTAGAGATTGAACCTTTCCACCAATATTCCATTGAATTTTGTTGTCGTGGAAGAGATAGCTGCATAAGAGCAGTTTTGACAAAAACGCATCTGACAAGGAAGTACATATAAAGCAAAGATGAGCCATCAAACTGTTCCATAAGGAAAAAATTGCACCCACTGATGTTCACTGAATGTATATAGAGACCAAAGTGAATATGAGCACAGTGAGGTGGTAGATGCTGTGTTTCAGCAATGGCAACAGCAGTAGTGGGTCATCTCAACTGGTGCAGATTTTTATGAGCACAGCATGCAAACTCTCATTCATCACTGGCTAAAATGCATTGCTAATGGTAGTGACTCTGTTGAAGAAATTGTTTTGTTGCTAAGACTTTATCAAATAATATTATTATTTGTTGTGCTCTTTGTTGTGCTCTTTATTGTGCTCTTTGTATCTGTGGTGTCTTAGGAGGCATTACTTCAAGAGCAACCTACAAACGTTAAAGACTTAGGCACTGTCTTTTTTTGGTGGTGATATCAGTAATAAATAATAGGTAATTCTCAGCTGACACCATTATTAATCTTTTTATATAAGAATTCAAAAATGCTAGGTGAACAAACATAAAGTGACCAAGTTTTTGTTAGATTACCCTTTAAATGTTTCCTATCTGTTACATCGCACTTTGTGTTTCACATTCCAGAGCTAGAAGGAATTTTGATTTCCCATTGATATCTTCCGGCATTCAGTTTTTGGTCATCATAAGCATGTCAGCTGGAGTCATAAATTTAGAGCAATGTAGAATATAAGGGCAAAAGTTATTGTGTACTAACTTAAGTAGACAAATAATCTCCTTTTAATGAAAATGTAATGCCAGCTGAGAATTTGTTACATGAGTGGAGCATGGTTCTTATTCAGAGTTGACTGTGAAAGCCATTGAATTAAATCTGTGAGGTAATGAAAATATGTTCTGTTACAATGTCATAACACTATTAACTCCCAATGTGATTAGTCACTGAGAGAAGCTGTAGCTTTCAATTAAAAAACAAATAAACAAAAACTGTCAGTTAACCTCTCTAAGATTAAAAGAGAAATAATTTCTGGTAACAATTAGGTGTTAAAAAAGAACACAATTGACTTTACATGAGAAATATTTAATTCATACTTGCACAGCAAAATGCCTATTTTTTTTTCCCTCAAAATATTATTTTAGGCATTATGGCAACTAACTTGCTGAAAATTGATGTGTTATTATAGAAACTTTACACTCATGGAATAAGTTTGTTGTAGTTAAAAAAAAAATAAGACTGCAAAACAGAAGGATTCATATCTTGAACTAAAGCTTTTTGAATTTAAAAAAAAAGTAGCAGACGCTAGATATTCTAAAAACTTACAATGTTATTTGCCTTGACATTTGGGCTGTAATTTTACCATTTATTTCTAAAGAGGGATGGCAGGCTGTTTTACTAATCTGAATCATATAAAGATATAGGTAAACAGAAAAGAGCTTAAATTTTTGAGTCATGGAATCAGTCATATAGCTGTTATATCTGCTGGAGTTAATATGCTAATTGTAAATGCTTTAAACTGTAGTCCTAATTGTTTATATCTATATTATATAAAACGACAGTGTAATTTGCATCACCAAGGTTTTTGCTTTCTAATTTTTTTGTTGTTGTTTTGTGCTTTTTTGTTCGTTTGTTTGTTTTATTCTTGTTTGATCATGTTGTGACCAAAAGCTTAATATCTTTTAAGGAAACATTGAGATAATTTCTGTTCTGCATTTATATAAAATTGGTAAAATTCAAATGATTTTTGAATCAATTTTGTCGTTATGGGGACTCACCCATTCAGGTGTATCTTTATTTCTAAAAAATATATGTTTATTTATAAAGTAAATAGATGTAAACATATTTTACATGCAGTACCATAGTATTTCATATTTATTCTAACCTCTGTATTTCAAATTTTAGGTGATACAGCCAGTTCTTGTGGTGATCCAGGTATCCCAGGTCATGGGTCTAGGGAAGAAAACAATTTTAAAATTAAAAGCACAGTACATTTCAGCTGTGATATTGGATACATTCTTCATGGCTCAGAAGAAAGAACGTGTCTGGCAAATGGAAGTTGGACTGGGAGACAACCTGAATGTAAAGGTAGATCAGCAAAGATACACAGATACACTCATTTTACAAGGTCTCTTGTTATTACACATGATAATCAGAAAAAAAAAAAAAAAAAAAAAAATTACATTGCCAGTTTTGTGACATGGTTTTATACTAACCATTAAAATTTTTCCAGTAAGTTGTTGCAATGTAATGTGCTTGACACCAAGATGCAAATTTAAAATCATTTGCTAGCAAGAAACTGCTTTTCTAAAATAAGTTGTTTTTTTAATTGTCATTATTTTAAATACACTGGGCTATTTGTTTCTTTTTGAGCCAACATCAGCTTTATGTGTTATCTAGTAGAAAATTTAAATGGAGTAGTAGATAAATCTCCTAAAACTCAATTTTCAGTGAAAGATTTTTTTTTAATGACCTTTATAAATTTGAATTTCAGAGACAGAGCTGTTTTAGAGAAAACACACTGTCATAATATCATTAGATATTTTTATGTAGTGAATGATTGGTTTAAAAATTGTGCTAACTGATACCGTTGATATTTTTCAGTAGAAAATGAAATGCTGAAACAAGTTTCTTCGTTGTAAGTCATTCTAGAATTGTTCACCTCTGTGTATAATCATAAAAGAGTTTTGAAAACATATTTATAAGATAATCAACTATACTTTATTCATCTAGATTCAAAAATAAGAAATAATTCCCAACAGATTCTACTTGACTCAATTGTACTTGACTGGTTATGTACTTTGATGATATTATAGTGCATACATACCATGGAATCAAAGAATACAATGTCAACTGTAGACCAGGCACTTTCTTAGTTGGTTAGTTGGAATTCTGTCTTTTAGCTAAATAATTCTTATTTATTTATTTATTTAGGCTTTGCTACCTGGAAGGGTAAAAGCAAATAATTCATGCAGACAGCTATTTACTGTACAACATGCTTTATCAGTAGGAGGTGAAACTTTCATTTTTCAGCACAACAGCACAGATTCCTGTAACATAACACTGCTGGCAACATGGATGTCCTTTGACATTTTTATTTCAAAAATGATCTCGACTACATTTTAAAAATATTTAATATTTTCCTTTATAGCTGTACAGTGTGGTAATCCAGGGACAACTGCTAATGGAAAAGTATTTCGCATTGATGGAACTACATTCTCTAATTCAGTGATTTATTCATGTATGGAAGGATACATACTTTCTGGATCATCTGTAAGACAATGTACTGCCAATGGAACATGGTCTGGATCCTTGCCAAACTGCACAAGTAAGACACAGGTCTACTATATACTCCTTGTTTTTAGCTTTATTGAAAGACAGTGAAGTAAACTATAAAGAATGACCACAAATAAGATGAAGGCTTTTTCTTGCACTACTTCATAAATAATTTTGTACATGGAATACTCTAAAAATACAATGCAGTGAAAAGATGAAGAATATCTGTACTGAATGCTCTGCTTACTGAATGCTGCACATAGTTGTTTGGGAACTGCTGAATCACAGCCTGAACCTCTGATTGATCACCTGAGGCGAGCCATGAGTCAGCCACGGGAGCACAGGTGAAGGCAATTCACCTGTGCTGCCAGAAGGGATGGAGCCTGACTCCACCTCTCCTAGACCCATGTAAGAGCTGACTACCAGTGGGGAAGTGAAGAATCCAGAAGAGATTTGCTCCACTGGAGTTTCATAAGTGAGCCCAGGATATGGGTAAACTTCTATCTTTTCTGCTTTGGTGTAATAACTGTATAGCCAAGCTCTTAGGTATACCTTGTAACTATAGCATTTGTGCATTCATTGTTTATACAATCAAAATATATAGACTACAGACCAATTGAGATTGCTCTGTAATTACTTGACCTATGTACTTTACTTCATTCTTGTCTTCCTATTTTTATCTGTGTTTTTATTTAGTGGTATATCGGTAGCTGCCTTTAGACTAGCTCAGCTAACGTTATGGTGTATATTCTGTAGTCTGTTCCACATCTGCAGGTAGATGTTATGTTGTCTGGGACTATTTCATTTTTCTGAAGATCTGAATCACTCATATTAATTAAAATCCCTTTGCACAAATTGTGGTAAACTGTGGAGCAGGTATACAATGCACCTTGGATTCTCAGTTCACCAACAAGGGATTTGTTCAGAATGCTCCACAGGTTTTCTCATTTTGGAAACCAGGATACAGAGAGGGTGCCAGTCTCACTGGACACGCTTTGGCATGGAGTTTGAAGTAGCTAGGATGGGTTCTCTGCCTAAGAAACTGTGATAAAGATACTACAGGGAGATTGTCAAATTTACTATTAGATGAACTGTTAAAAACATGTGTGCTGCATGTTGTATAAATTAGTTTGTTTGTTTGTTTGTTTGTTTTCTTCTCCCTGAAAAGACCAGCTTTTGATCATTTCCACTATGGTTCTCGTGATTTCTTTCTCTGAAAACTGAAGCTGAGACTTATAGACCAAATTCATGAGAACTGAGAAAAAAGACATTGCAGCAATTTTTACACCAGAAATCACAGAAGGTTTTACAACCATTCTCTCATGTAAATGCTATTGGCCCAATTTTGGAATAAACTATGTAACATAATTGTGGATTGCCTGAATATTCACATCAGTTTATATACATAGTTGTGAAATTTTCCAGGCAATGTTTTTTTTTTTTTTTTTCAGGTTGTTCAAATGGAAAAATAAACCAGACAACAAATACCTACATTTTTAACAATAAGGCTCGGAAGTGATAGGAGGTCTGAAACAGTAGCAGTGATGCGTGGTTTATTTCTTGCTTTTTTTCATTTTATGATCTTAAAATTTTACTGATCAAAATTCTACAGTCCATTACTTCTGCTTTGGAACAGGTGTATTGATTTTCTCCAAAATGTTATTACTGTACAGCTGCTCGAGTTGTGTTTGGCAGCTAATTTGGATGACATACCTTATGCTGATGAAGACCAGATTTGTACTTTTGCTCCTCTTATTTCTCCCTAATAAATCTCTAGTTTTGCCCTGTCTGTTTTCCTCTTATATATAAATACATCACATTCAATATTTAAAAACTGTTTTTCAATTCTTTACTTGCAGTTATCAATTGTGGAGATCCAGGAGTTCCAGCAAATGGCATGAGATATGGTGATGATTATGTGGTTGGACAAAATGTTACTTATATGTGCCAACCTGGATATACAATGGAATCAGATAGCTCCTCCATTCGCACTTGTACTAGCAATGGCACGTGGAGTGGATCAATCCCAACATGCAGAGGTATAATATTTATTTAGTCAGCTATTTCTTCTAGTTCATTTACATCCACTGTTCATTGCAAGGAGTCAGCCAAGTACTTTTTTAGAAATCTGTTATTACAAATATGTTGCTTGGCTGCTGGAAAATGACTTAATCACTTGGTTCTTTTCTCCAGTTTTAAAACTTTTAGATGACAGCACTGCATGTTGACAGGTTTTTGCTGCTGCTGCTGCTGGTTCTTTTTCCTTTTTAATACTTACAGAATACTGTATTATTTTGTTGCTAAATTGAATTAGCCAGTATGAAATGATGGTAGTTTACATTTTTTTGTTTGTTAACCTTAAAGATGTCATTACCAAAGATAAGCCATGTACAGTTGTTTCTGTCTTTACAAAAATACCACTCTGGTATATATAATACCACTTCTATAATGTGAAAACTAGAATGATGAATCTCCAGGTCCTTGCTTTCTTTCACTTATTAATTGTATTGGTGATATTTCTGCTTTATTGAACTTCTTTTTAAAACACTTATTTGTAGTTTAAATAGCAAAAATTCTGAACTTTACTAAAAGATAACCCTCATCATCAAAACAATTTTTTTTCTGAGAAACCTATCACAACTGTAAAGAAGCAACATTAAATTTTTAATGTTCTTTCTTCCTGAGCTGATACTTAGTTTGTTTAATCTTTAGTTTTCTAGAATTTAATTGTCTAAGCATGTACTTTGTTCTCATGAATGGTTTATTTTTTTTCTGGATGTTTGACTATATACCTCATTTTCTCTCTTGAGGAAAAACAGGTTAAATCCTTTTGATTCTCCACTCCAGTTGCACGTATTTTCCTTCTCAAGTATGATTGTTTCAATATGCTACCAAGTATAATATAACTCTCTGTATTTTGTCAATTTCAGAAGATGTCTAACTTTCAGATTCTCTTAAAAATTAACTCATTTCTATTTTATTGTGCTCTTCTTAACCAGACACAGCTTCAATTGCAAATCTGATTTTAAGAGCATAAGAATGACCAGACCAACCAGTCTGGTTGACTACAATTTAATTTGCTTCTAAGAGTGCCTGTAAGTGAAAAGCTATTAGGTTAACAGACAGAACGATTATTTATGATACAATTTCACCAAAATCTTCCCAGCATCGCATTCTTGAGGACTGTGCTGCACCTGACTGGAGAGCTAGCTCTGATCTGACTCAAACAAATGTATAAAGAAGGAAGCAGACTGTTAGTTTTGGCTTCAATTTCTAGACGGTAGATACTTATGTTTTGTATAAATGCTAAACAACAATAATATAAAGAATCTCTAGGATTCACTGGGTGTGCAACTCTAGTTAATAACTGATTTAACTATTCAAATAAAATAAATACATAATATTCATTAGTATGTTTGAAATTTATAATATTTAGTTCTTACTGTAAGGAGAAAATGCCAGGGTCTTTTGGTACTACTTAGTTAAAGTAATTGGAAAATGAACTGTCCAGAACACGGGCACGTAATTGTTGCAGTGCTGTTGTAATAGAAGATATAAATGATTCTGTGGTGCTGTTGAGATGCATAAAGATGCTTATTCAAGCATTCATTTGTTTTGTTTAATTTTTAGTTTTTAACACAGACCTGCGTTATTATAATATACTTTAAGTTGAATATTTGAAAGCTGTTTCTGTATCACAGCATCATGAAATCAGAAAATGGTTTAGGTTGGAAAGGAATTTGGAAATCATCTGGTTCGATGCCCCTGCTCAGACAGGGACTATTACCAAGGACAGCTTTCTCAGGATCCTGTTCAGATGGCTTTTGAAGGTCTCCAAGGACAAGAGACTCCACAATCTGTGCCAGTGATTCATGACTCATACAGTAAAGAAATGTTTCTTGATGTTAAGACAGAAACTCTCGTGTTCCAGTTTATGCCTATTTCTTTTTTTCCTGGCTCTGGGCACTATTGAAAAGAATCTGTCCTCGTTTTCTTTGTATTCTCCCTTTAGATATTAACGTATATTGATAAGATCTGCCCTGTGCTGCCTCCTTCTGCAGTCTGAACAGTCTCAACTCTCTCAGTCTCTCTTCATAGGAGAGTTGCTCCTGTCCCATAGAATCATCACAGAAACACAAGGTTGGAAACGACCTGTAAGACCATCCAGTCCAACTGTCTCCTCATCACCTTTGCCACCACAAGCACTAAACCATATCATGCAGCACAGTGTACAGATGCCTCTTGAACACTTCTAGGGATGGTGACTCCACCACCTCCCTGGGCAGCCGTTCCAGTGGCTGACCACTCTCTGAGAGAAAAAGTTCTTCCTTATATCTAATTTAAACCTCCTCTGATACAACTTGTGGCCATTGCCCCCTGTCCTGCTCATGACCTGGCAGAAGGGGCCAAATCCCTCTTCACCACAGCCTCCCTTCATGAAGTTGTAGAGTGCAGTGAGGTCTCCCTTGAGCCTCCTCTTCTCCAGACTGAACAATCCCAGCTCTCTCAGCTGTTCCTCATAAGACTTGTGTTCCAGACCCCTCACCAGAGAAGGACTCCTGTCCTTCTCTGGACACGCTTCAGGACCTCAACATCTTTCTTGTAGTGAGGGGCCCAAAACAGAACACAATATTCAAGGTGTGGCCTCACCAGTGCTGAGTAGAGGGGGATGATCACCTTCCTGCTCCTGCTGGCCACACTATTTCTAATGCAGGCCAGGATGCTGTTGGGCACACTGTTGGCTCATGTTCAACCAAGCATCAACCAACACCCCAGGTCTTTCTCTTCTTCACACTTATCCAGCCACTCATCCCCAAGCCTGTAACGCTGTATGGGATTGTTGTGCCTAAAGTGCAGGACCCAACACTTGGCCTTGTTGAACCTCATCCCATTCACCTCAGCCCAGTGGTCCAGCCTGTCTAAATCCCTCTTAAGGGCCTCCGTACCCTCAGGCAGATCGACACCACCTCCCGACTTGGTGTCATCTGTGAACTTACTGAGGGTGCACTCAATCCCCTCATCTAGGTCATCAATGAAGATATTAAACAAGATGGGCCCCAGTATCAGCCCCTGGGGGACACCACTTGAAATGGGTCGCCAGCTGGACTCCATTCACCACGACCTGCTGGGCACAGCCCTCTAGCCAGTTCCTTGCCCAAAGATGTGTATGTCTGTTCAGACCACGGACAGCCAGTTTCCCCAGAAGAAGCCTGTGAGAGACCATGTCAAAGGCTTTGCTGAAGTCTAGGTAGGCTATGTCAACAGCCCTTCCCTCATCTACCAGACTGGTCACCCAGTCATAGAAGGAGATGAGGTTGGTCAGTCACAACCTGCCTTTCATGAACCTGTGCTTACTCACAGACTCACAGAAAATGTGGAACATTCCTCCTATGAGGACAGGCTGAGAGTGCTGGGGCTGTTTGACCTGGAGTAAAGAAGGCTCGGAGGTAACCTGATAGCAGCCTTTCAGTATCTAAAGGGGAGCTACAGGATAGAAGGGGATATACTCTTTAGCAGTGTCTGCAGTGATAGAACAAGGAAGAATGGCTTCAAGATCTAAAAGGGTAGATTTAGGGTAGATATAAGGAAAAAAATCTTTTGCAGTGAACTTTTGCACTGGGACGGGTTAGTGACATAGTTGATGCCCTATCCCTGGAGACTTTGAAGGTGGTGCTGGATAAGGCCCTGGGTAATGTGATGTAGCTGTGGTGTCCCTGTTCATTGCATGGAGTTAAACTAGATGGCCTTCAGTGATGCCTCCCAACTCTAAGGATTCTATAATTCAATGATATCACAGTGGTTGAAGTTCCCCATGAAGACCAAGGCCTAATTCACTTAGTCTTTTCTTTAGTCCAAATCCATAAACTCTCAGCTGGCTGTGGCTCAATAACACCAAGTGCACAAACATGAGAACAAACTTCTTGACTTTGAAGATAATGGACCACGAACAGGCTACCCAGATGGGTTGTGAAATTTACTTCTCTGAAAGTACTCAGAATTTGCCTAGATGCTTTCCTGTGCTACCTACTCTAGGGAACATACTTTAGCAAGGGGGTTGGACTGAATGACTTCCAGTAGTTCCTTCATTTGCTTCCCTTCATTTTCTAATATGCTTTTTCCTAGCTTTTCTTTTTAAAAATCATTTTGTTTTCTCCTTTTAATTCTTTATTTTTGCCTAAGTTTTCCTTCCTCTTTTTAATTCATATTTTCTTTCATCTAGCTTCTTGTATACCCTTTTTACTTCAGCCCTCAGTTAATAATTGCTACTATCCCATTATCCAGGGAACAGTGTTTTCATTTCTGTCTACACTTCTACACCTCTACTACTTTTATGTCAGTAATTTCTACAGTCCTTCTGTGATGTTTTTCAATCTTCTTTCCTGCAGATGAGTAGATGGTGTTTTTATTTTTTTCCTTGGAGGCCTGGAAATGAGGAACTCTATTGCAGTGGAGTTGGGCTTTTCTTAGAAGAAGCAACACTGATAATTTAAAGAGGATGCAAATCTTGCAATTTTATCCTTCCACTTTGATGTGCTTTTTTTTGTTGAAGAACTAGTCGTGAAGCAAATATTAATCACACTGTAGTACATAGAAACAGGCTTTCTAGGCGTATTTTAGAGGAATCATGCACTGGAACTTGATCAATGGGCATTAGTATCTGCAATATGTATAAATTTCTTAGTAGGAAGAAAATATTCGACTATTATTTGGCTATTATCTCACTAAAAATAATTTTACTCTATGTTGTCAACACAAACAAACAAATTAAATTAGTATAATATTACCAGACTTTTTTAATTATTGTACACTTCATAGTCTCTATACTGATTTTGAGGCAATTTTGCTGCCTTGCTTGATACAGCATCCAGTTTAATACACTTTATCAATCAGCCATTATAATGTCTCTGAAATGGAGAAAACTAGGAAGCACAAACTCCAGAAAATGCGGCAACAATATATTGAGAAATACAGCATTATCTTACTTAATTGTCCTCTAAAGAAGGTGAAATTTGCACATATGGTTCTTCTTGTAACAGTGTACACAGGGAATATTTACAGCAGCTGGGTCTAATTATTTTGAATGTTATTGCAGCTGTTACCTGCCCAACTCCACCGCAGATTTCTAATGGAAGGTTGGAAGGAACAAACTTGGACTGGGGATTTAGCATTAGCTATGTTTGCTCTCCAGGCTATGAACTCTCTTTTCCTGCTGTTTTGACTTGTGTTGGGAATGGAACTTGGAGTGGTGAAGTACCTCAGTGCTTGCGTAAGTATTTTCTCTATGGTCCTGTATTTCTTAATTCAAATATTGTGCTTTTTCTTTTTTTTTACATATATTTTTTAAAATCTTGTTTAAAATTGTGATATTATTTATATATTAGTGAAGATATAGGAATATCTGTAAATCCTTTGTGAGATCACATGAAAGTGAAAGAAATATAATCAATGAACATCAAATATCCCAACAAAACACGCCGCCTTGTATTTGGATCCAGCCATGTAATGAATTGGGGAAAATTCATTATAAACTCTTTATTTGCTTATTACTTATGCTAGACTTTCTCTGATGTCACTGAGAGTTGTGTATAATACTAGTGTTTACTAAATCCCAGGAGTGTTCCCTGACAATTTTCTGTTTTTCCCCATACGTTAAATTGAGTTACTGTTGTGTGCAGTAAATTTTATTAACTTGAAAGTTGTCACATTGATGGATTTTTATATTGCTAAAAATTTAATTGTAATAGCAAATGAGCCTCTTTCTCTAGGTCTGTATTGTTCCACTTATTGTTTAAAAACCCTTTTTAAATATGTGATTGTGGTGTTTCTGAGAGATTCATTTGTTTGCGTTTTGTAGTTGTTCATAGAACAGCTATACCACAGGAAATGCAATCTTGAGCAAGCAGCTTATCTGGAAGAGGATAATTTCTTTTTGGTGGCCCTAAAGCTTCATTTGAACTTGCTAGCTAGCTTTCTAAATGTTGAAATAAGTATTTTTCCATTATTTTACCAGGTGTTTTTGTTGTTGTTGTACTTGTTTTTTGCATTCTTCATCTCTCCCTTTCAAGTATTTATTTCAACTACTTAAGCTGCATCCTAATACTATGGAACCGTAACGATCATTATCACTTCCTTACTTTTCCTATCAAGGATATTCTCATACCATCAAAAAACTGTTACTTAGTATACTGAAACTACATATCAGAACTGGAATATGGTGAAAGGCATTGTTTCTGGAAGCATTTGCTATTTATGTTCATTAGTGGAAGGTTTTCTAGAATTTACAATATTAAAAACGACAAAGACCATGTAAAATGCTTTTCATCATTTGTTCTTGACTGAAATATTGTGCTCTTACGTTAATTTTTTTGATATCAGAAGCTATTTTTCATCTTTTGATGTTGGAATACTTCAGAATGCTCTGAAAAATGGATCCCACCTTTAAAATATTTAAAAGGTATAGTTAGCCCAGAGTACAGCTGCCCAGGAATTAAGGATGGTTTCATGCAGAGATTACATTAACTGAGTATTGCTGATGTGCAGAGGTTACCCATTGGTTTGCAGTGTATATCAGTAGGCAGCCAGTGCTTGTCAAAGCGCTTAAGCTAGCTGCCATCTGGCAGAAATGAAGAGCTGGTCTAAGTCATTCTCAATGAGAAATTTTAAATCACCCTTGACATCAGAAATTTAGTACCCAGCTTGACTCCATAGAGCCTGTTGCTGAAGATATGCAAGTTATAGCTAGGTGGAATAATTTGGAATGGGATACATTCTTTTGTTGTTGTTGTTGTTGCTATTTATTATCTATGACCTATTATATTTATCTGTTTAATTAGTTACATAGCATCTTGAATAAAGGACCGCTGTTCTTATGAGCTTGAGAATAGATGGCAAAAAAAAGAAAAAGAAAAAGAAAAAAAGGTCTTTTCCTGAAAATGCTTAACTACAAATTTAACTTACTATTAGTCAATTAACATATTTGAAGAATGAGAGTAGCTTCATAGCCTCAGTGCCAGACCTCCACAGGGCTATCTCTGTTGAAAGGTCTCCATATCTCTATTAAAGATTCCAGGAAACCATAGGACAGTATTTCCACTGGGAATGGGAACACTTGCAGAACTTCTAGTTTGCTGTACTTTTAGTTTGTCCTGTAGTTCCCTATTTCAATATCAGAGGAAAACTGATGGGAATTACCATAGTGCCTTTTATATCAAAGGCAGATACTCAGTAGATATTCAGTGTCTGGTTAAAGGCTGCTGAGAGTGGAATGATGAAATTTTGATTTTGTTTTTAATTAAAAAATAATAAACTTAACAAAACATTATTTTTTTTAATGTGAGGATTTTTCTTTTTGCTGGAGAGTGGATGCTACTTTGTTAATATAAAAATTAAAAAAAAAAAAAAAAAAGCAAACCTGATATGGAGACAATTTCTAACCTCTGTGTTAGAAACATATATGTTGCATTTATTTTCAAATTAAGATTTCCATATGATTTTGATAATTAAAACAAAAATTACAACAGTGATTTTTCAATCAATCAGTGAGATTATTTCTGTGGCACTAGTCCCTATTCACAGATCTTTTTCAGAATTGAGCCCGTAATTCTTTCAACAGTCCCATTCCACTTAAGGCTGTAAAATTTTATACAATTTTAATGTGTCGTAGATCATGCCCTTTTTCTTCATCAGCATGAGTGTGCATGAAGATCCCTTTCAATCAGTGTCAGCAGTAGTAGGTAAAGAGCATTACAATAAAAGATACATTTATTTACTATCAATTCTTTTCTCACAGCAAAGTTTTGTGGTGACCCTGGAGTACCCTCTCAAGGGAAAAGAGAAGGCAAGAGCTTCATCTACCAGTCAGAAGTCTCATTCATCTGCAATCTGCCTTTTATTTTGGTTGGTTCCAGCACCAGGATTTGCCAAGCAGATGGCACTTGGAGTGGTTCTTCACCTCGATGTATAGGTAAGTTGACACCCATATTGTAAACAGTTCCTGAATGCTTATTATTCCTTTTCCTGCAAGTCAATCTAAGCATTTTCAGCAATTTCACATCATCTTCATCTTTTTCTATACTGTCTGAGAATCAAGTCACTTTATTTCTGTTTCTCTCATTGGCTTATTGCACATTATTGAGCAATTTTTTTTTTAATATACTCATGTTTCGTTAAAATATTATGCTTTGCTTTGTCTCTAATTTAAAATATATATTTTTTAAGAACCTACTCGTACAGCATGTGAAAATCCAGGAGTACCAAGGCATGGATCGCAAAACAACACATTTGGCTATCAGGTGAAGTATGCTATATTTTATTAATTGGATATTAATCATGTTTTATCCTGCCTCAAAGCTAATAAAGTTAATAAATCAGAGGTCAAGAAACTACTTGTGTCCTAAAAAAGTTGGTTGCTCAGATATTACCATGTTTCATTATTTCTGCTTGCTGAATTATCTTGACTTTGTGTCCTTAGTAGTGCTCTATAATGAAAGTCAGGTGATCAAGTTTTGGTTTAAGTTTCACCTTTAAGGTGTTCAGTATTTCCAAAGCAATATACATGCACTCTCTACAATTTGTCAAATGAGATTTTTCACTTTGAAAGTGTGTGTACTCAGTGCCAAACTGCTAACATAAACATATTTTTCAAAAATATTCATTTGGTTGGAACTTTTTTGGAGGGGAAGGAGGTGAAAGTGGGATGTAATTGGTTATTTTGTGTTTGGGTGTTTTTACTTTTCTGAAATCATAGAACCACAAATGAATCAGAGTCCAGAGGTCCCTCTGGAAAGCTTCTAGTCCAATCACCACCTTCTCAAAGCAGGATCAACTTGGATTGGCTGCTTCTTTGTCCAGGTTGGTTTGGAATATTTCCAGGGATGAAGACTCCACTAGTACTCACTCAACAAACTGCTCAAAGTTTATCATTCTTGCAGCAATAATGTTTTTTCTTATGTTTAAACAGAATTCCCTGAGTGTCAGTTAGTACCTGTTTTGCAATGGTGCCTGATCGCTGGGAACCATTGAGAAAAGTTTGGTTTCCTTTCCTGCCCCCAACAGGTGTTTGTACATACTGATAGGATTCCTCCTGAGCCTTTTATTTTACGAGATGAACAATCACTATTCCCTCATCCTCATATGTCAGGTTCTTCAGTCCCTTAATCACTTTGTGGCCTTTCACTGGACTCCCTGCATCTCTTGTACTGGGGAGCCCAGCAATGAACACAGCACCCAGGTGTATCACACCAGGGCTGAGCAAAGGGAAAGGATCACCTCCCTAGACCTACTGGTACTGATCTGCTTGATGCAGCCCAGAAGGCTATTGATCTGCTTTGCTGCAAGACTATTTTGTAAGCAAGTTTTGTTTGGATGTGCTCCTGGTGGAATTACATGCAATGTTTTCTGTGCTAAAATGTAGTATATGCAAAGTAAATCTTTTGCTGTAGGTTTTCCCTATGGAACGCTATATAGATGGTAAGTGTGTGATGTGAGTTGTTTTTGCACTCAGTGATGGAAAACCCTTTTTATAATGTAGCAAGAGATCTTTAATAATATTGCTTAATGAATAACAGTGCTAAAATGTGAAACTTAAAAAATGGAATTTCTAATTTTCTGGATCACACAAAAAAAGATGTCAGTGAGTTATTTTTGTGGGTGAATGGTGTACAGACAGAAATGTGTCCTGTTGTTTGCCAGAAATATGATAAGGCAGCTGCAAACAAACTAATGAAGAGTCAAAATTATTCTGCTGCATTCATGTTTGGTAATATGGCTGAGAAGTGCAGTCATATCAATGGGAGTATGCAGAAAAGTAATCTGGAAGCTTCCAGGTTGAATGTTGTGCCTGTAATAGGAGTTAACTGAAAACTATAAATATTCAGAAATGCATGAAAGACCTGATTAAAATTTAAGCAGATTTAAAATATTAAGTTTATTTTTGGAAGCAGGGGGTTGAAGCTAAAGATTATTCCAAATCATGGCCACAGATTTATTTGGTTTGTTGTTCTTGTGGTTGTCTTTTTTTCCAGTAGTGGTGGTTTTTAGCAATCTTTTGGTTTTCCAATTTTGGTAGATGACAGCTATATGGAACGGTTATATAATTGTCATGATTTTCTCCAGGGAATGAAATGGAGTATTGTTTCATGCCCAGATGGAGTACACAGGGGCAGTCCTTGGACTAACTTCCTTTGGAAGTAATACTGTGAAGATTGATCTGAAAGTAATGCCTCCTATCTATTTCCATGGAAAATACGACACAATCAACTCTATTTGATAGAGCAAATTCTCTGCTACAAAACAGTATTCTTCAACAGCCACCACTATTAGTTGTGCATTTTCAGCAATGATGAGTAAGAGCCTGCATGCCATGCATGTAAAAATCTGTACCAGTGGTGGTGATCCACTCTCTCTCTCACCACTGCTGAAAAGCACCATCCATCACTCACTGTGCTCACAGACACTCTTTAGTCTCCATAAACAGTCAGCAAGCAGTAATCAATATCAGTGGGTGCCATTTTTTTCCACATAAAGGAATTCAATGACACACCTTTGCTTTATGTGTACTTCTTTGTCAGATGCCATTTTGTCAGAGTGCCCCTCTGCTGCCATCTGTTGCACAGCAACAGAATGAAATGGAATTTTGGTAGGAAGGTTCAGTCTTTCCTGCCATACCACCAACATTTGCCTCTAATGTCATTGGCCAACATAATAAAATAGGAGGCATTGCTTTTGCAGCAGCCCTCATATATTATGCAAGACTGCAACTCTTTATTTAGCTGTGTAAGAAATGAATCATTGTAATGACCATTTTCTACAATTTTATTGTCCCAGTTTCTCTGGCATATTAATGAGCATTTTATCACTGAAGAAGCTAATGGGGCCTTTCTCATTTGAGATGTAGATGTGGCAGTGTATGAAAGCATCACTCACAGCTAACACTGACTGTCAAAATATCCAGCAAAATGTCAACTGATAAATAATTTTTAAAATAAGTGTAGTTGCTGGCAGGATTTACAACCCTGATCACATAGTTGTAAGGTTAGTGACTTGCAGATTAATGGAACAAATCAGCAAATTTAGTTTGATGACAATTATTTTGTAAAATGTGTGAGCTATAGTCTTCTCTAGCCAGCAATATACCCGCAAGCTCTGATGTAATGAATTTTGGTTTTATATATGAACTAAATGTCTGAGTGGGATTTCTGGCTAGTCTAAATAGGACTGCTTAGTTAATAGAGAACAAAAGAGGAGTAGCATTCTCACACATGAAGCAGAGCTCAGTTCTTTATTGTGTTGAGATGGTAGTGAAAATATTCAGTTCTAGACAAGTTATTGTCTCTAGTTCCTGGACAGAAATATTACATTAGTATGTATTCAATAATATTATGACTCATTTAAGCCACAAACATAATTTAGTTTATAATATGCTATAATTAACTTCCTTTATGAATGGAATAATAATAATAATATAATGACTTTTGTTTCTTCTATCCACAGCAGAAAGTTAAAGAATAATTATAAAATACTGAAGTTGAGATGGCTTTGATTTCCTTTTCTCTGATAGTCCTCTCTTTAGTTCTCTCTTATTTTTAGTAATAGATCAAAAGAGTTTCTCAGAATTAAGCAAAATGGTTTGCAGTTGGCAGATCTGAATCTGTAACAAGGAACTGTCACCACTGAATATAAAGGACTGTTTTCTGACTCTAACCCAGAGGATTTTTTTCTCATTTCAGGATTTTTTTTTTTTCATTTGTTCTCTTTTTCTAAGACAAAGGGGTTGGAAAAAAAACTCTCTTAAATGCTTCACATTTAAGCTAATAGTAATAAGGCCATTTAAGTGACTTAATGCTTAACTTTTAACTTTGTCTCATCAAAACGAAAAATAAGACTCTAACCTGATGGAAGAATTCAAGTCTTCATATGTCAAGTCCTATGTTAGTGCTGTCTAACAACTGTCAAAACCTCCTCTTCTACAAAACTATATCACTGACTGTTGTTTTTCACAATACTAAGTCATGAATTTCCACGGTGCTGTTTTTTGTTAGTGTTGTTTCTTCCCAGTCTTAATGATCTGTTTTCTTATGCTATTGCTTGTACTGAAAACACAGGCATATATGACACAATTCCTGACTTGACTGAAAGGAGTATCAAAACTTGACTTCCCAGGCCCTACACTAATAAAAGCACAAATATTTCCACTTTGCATTTGAATGGTACTTCATGTGTTAAGCAAGACAGTGTTCTATATTATGAAATGCTATTTGAAACTTGGTCTAAAGACATGGAGCAACCTTGCAAATACTCTGTGAACTTAATGCTTATAAAAATGTTAGTGATGATGGAATTGTCAGATAAAAGTATAAGAAAGGTGCTCTAATCCTGCAGGCTAGCTGTGGACACAAACATAGTTGACATAATCACTGCATCATTGAAATTTATGCCCTAACAGGTGCCATGCAATTTCTGAAAAGGATTACAGTTATGTTGTGATCTTTATTATGCAAATGTATTGTCCTGGTTTTATCAGTATATATCATATCACGTCCATATCATGACATCATGTGCTTGAAACCACAAAATATGTATACCTAAAGAAAATAATTATACGAAGTTCTTTGTTGTCATTGTTGATTTGTATTGTAAACAGAATGAGTGATTAACTACAGCTTACATCACAATGTCAAAGTAGAGTAAAATATCTACTATGAGATTTTAAGCTTTATTTTTAGTTACCAGAAGTATCCAGTATTCTAGAAACTATGTCTCTTTCTATAAAAGTGTAGTACTACAATGTTTTACACTCAAAATCTTGCTACTGGCAAGAAGGGAACATACTTCTTAGCAAAAGCCTAGAATTTATGATGTAACCGAACTCTCAGTAGTCAAATTCAAAAATCACTGGTCTGTATCTAATTACTGTAGAAAAGTTGGGGAAAGACTGAGCAGTGAATATTTCACAAAACATAACAAAATTAGTTCTAATTCACTTTAAAGTGCAGTAGACATATGTACTGATTTCCAGCACTTTTCCTGAATCTTTTTACTTCCCTGCTTCATGAGATCTGTGACTTCAGTCCTTTGTTGGTTGCAGGTGTTAGTGTTTGTTTCACTGGGAAATGCTTCTCTAAGAGAAATATCATTTTGATTCTTTTTTCTTTTTGATCTTTTTTGCCTTCTTCATTGACGTGGGGATGATTGTATTTCTAGCCTATTTTTACACTAAGCATTCTGTAACTCCATGAATATTGTTACCTACTCTACAATGGTCCATTTCATTTATGGTAGATAATTGTTCTTTGTTACCCCTGAACACTGATTCTGTTCAGGACATTATTTCTTTAAGTGATCATGGTTGAGTTGCTCACAGCTATAGGCTCCCCCACTACCATCTGAGTCCCGTTTCTTATCACACTCATACCTGCAGTCTTCTTCACAACAACCTGTGCCACCATTTCTCACAAATCTCAAGCCTATATTTCTCTGTGCTGTGTCTCATTAGTGGTTAATTTTTCATTCCTCATGATAGCTACTTGTTACTACTGTGGATATAAATTGTGATTGTACTGTACAAAGGAAAAGGAATGGATGCAAATTAGTCACAACTACAAGATCAGAAGAAAAAATGATGTTACAGCTAGATCAAAATAAACCAAAAAGGCTCCAAGCAGGTCAAGACAAGCTCAGAGAAAGGAAGCCTGTCAAACTTCTGCACAATAATTATCACATTAGTGATTACAGTAGTACTGTATTACTGGGCTACCTGACTACAGATATAGCAAAAATTTAATGAGGTATGATTTTGTTTATTTAAATGTGGTGTTAACAGTTACTGAAGAGAAAGGACAGACATTCCTGCAGTGGTTTAACCCATCAGGTGGCTCAGCACCAAACAATCATTTGCTCACTTCCCCACCTTTCCAGTAGGATGGGGGAGAGAAATGAGAAAAACAAAGGAGAATGCATAGGTTGAGACAAAAATGTCACTGAGAATACAGAAAAGGATAACAGTCATGACTATTTTTATATATGTATGTGTGTAACAAGTGCAGAAGCAATCACCCCCTGATGTTGCCCAGCTAGCCCCCCTAGTGAGCAGAATAAAGCAAAATGAACTCTCACCTCCTTCAAAACTCTTTCTACATGATGTCATGGTATGGAATATCCCTTTAGCCAGTTGAAGTCAGCTGTCTTGGTTCTGTTCCCTTCCAGCTCTTTGGCCCCTTCACTGAGAATGGCCTTGGCTCTACATGACACTGCTTAACAGCAACTATAATATTGGCACGTTATCAACATTGTTTTTCTCTTAGAACAAAAACACAACATCATATTAGACATTTTGAAGAAAAAAATTCCATGATAACTGAAGCTAAAACAATTCCCTTAGCAGCTCAGTCCTCTGACCTGAATTGCAGGGGACAGAGAAGCTTCTTGGAATATCTGCATGTTCTTTGGTAAAATGAAGACCAAGAGAAGCTGAAACTAAAGTAATTTATGACAATTAGAAATAAATTTTATTCTTGTTTATCATGTAAGAAACAATAAGGAAATCACAGTGTGCTATTATTTTATGTAACTATCATATTATTTTTTTGTTCATTATATATATAGACTGCTATCCTATTAATAAGCAGTTGCAGTTTGATATGTATAGATTTTCTTTTCTCATTGTTACTTCTCTTGTGTTAGGAAATGTCAAATATATCTTCTTTTGGTACTTAAAAAAATGAAAATTTTCTGGTACCAGTAATTAGAATATCCAATCCATTGTGAATATTGCAGAAAAAAACAGCTGTGGAACAGAGACAATCAAACAGCATGCAAGGAAGTCTTACTCCCACCCAGGACTGACTACAACCATTGTTACACATAGTGTAGCTCTTCCCTAAAGTCAGAGACGATAGTGGATGAATACATATAGGCTGTTTCTCCACCTATTCTTCTCTACAAGTTATGCAGGGAACCAAGCAATATACATCATCTCAAGACTTCGGATTTTTAAGTTCATGTAACACTGTATTGTAGCGCCATCTGGTGCCTCTAGTATGACACAAAAAATAGGTCTACTTTGGAAAACAATTACTTGTAGTTTTTTTATTATTTTTTTTTATTTTTTTATTATTTTATTTTAGGAATCAGGGAGATTAATTAATTTATTTATTCATTAAACTAGTCTTGAATAGCATGGCAGCACTTCTAAAAATACCTTCATCACTTGATCAACTGAAGTAATTTCAATGCTACTTTGGAGACCTACATATAAAGGTTATATTTCTTGGACAAGGATAATACAGTTAAAATCCATTTGCATGGATTTTTTTATTTTTTTTTATTTTTTTTTTGGCTTTTGTTTTGTTGTTGCTGCCTTATTTAAAACTGTAAGAGGAAATAAGAAAAATGGCTTAGAGAGTAGTTATTCTTTTAGATAGAAAAGGTATTATTGTAACAGATGACAGTTATACCAGGAATTTTATTATCATTATTTTTAGGAAATAGAGAAAGCTAGCAAACAAACCTTTCCACTTGGTAGCTAGAACTACAGAACATCCTGAATTGAAAGGATCCTGCAAGGATCATCAAGTCTAACTCCTGGTGCAACACACAACCATATAGTCATTAAAACATATCTGAGAACATCATCTAACCACGCCTTGAACTCTACCAGGCTCAATGACATGATCACTTCTGGTTTCTATTGTATAAATTATGTTTTATCTCTTCTGGTATAAAAGGAAATGAAGGTATTATAGGGACATTATATTTTCTGAAGCATGAGATAGCATTGTTGATCAGCCTTTGTGCGTGCTAATGAAATATTTCTCATTATAGCTTCTGGATACATACACCATTCTACAAAGATTCAACATAGCCTATTACCTATTAGAGCTTTGTGGCTTCCCTAGTATGCTGTAAGATTTTCTAGTTGGCTCCTTTCTGTCTTATGCGGTAGAGGAAGTTCAGAGCTAGGAAGATACAGTAAAGAGAGAGACCAGACGATACAAGAATTTGATTCTGTTCCTCAGAGGTTTTCATACTGTGGGAGGAATAATTCTAATGAAAATGAATAAATGTTTATCTCATATCAAAATGCTACAGAAGGAGTGTCTTTCTACAGAAAAAGTGTCTTAATTTATCAAGCATTTATTATTTGAAGGAGTACTTTGTCTTTTTTTTTCCTAAAAATATATATATATAAATATATATACATTTTCTCATAACAGTATAACTATGCTTTTTACTTTTCAACAGGTGGGAAATGTTGTTCAGTTCCAGTGTAAGAAAGGACATCTTCTCCATGGATCAACAACAAGAACTTGCCTTCCTGATCTTACGTGGAGTGGAGTTCAGCCAGAATGTATACGTAAGTAATTGATGGATGGAATAAGTATTTCTATTAATGCTAAAATTATTCTTTAATTCCTTTCTATGTTGTCTAGTTACTGAAGTATTTTTATTAAAGTTGTTTTTTTATATATAATTATATTAACCTATATTTAATATAATTTTTCATTACTATTTTACAGTGTGTAGAAATGAGAAATTAAATTTTTTGAGTAAACAAATTTTTCTACAGTAGCCTAATGAGATTTGTAAAGCAAAGAAAAATAATCACAGTATCAGTGTACTGTATCGTGTTAAATCTGATCCATTTCAAAGAAGAGATAGCCCTTCTGTTGACCAGAGAGATGCTGAAAATAAGTTTCTGCCTAAGAGAGTGCATCTCTTTCAATGAGGAATGTGCAAGAGTCAGGAAGTGATGAGAACAGCCTATGAAGGAAATCCCTGCATCAATCTATCTTGTACTGAACTAGATAGTTACAATCAGATCTTACAGAGAGTTTGCACTACCAGTTTACTAACTGTAATCAGGGAATTAATGGAGTATATTAAGAAGGGGGGGGGGACAGGAAAAAGTTATGTAATTGTAATCTGTAATGAATTGAAATGAAGATAATCTTGCAGACAGAATTTCATTTCTTAGGTCTTTCACATTTCAGCATCACAGTTAATCTTTCTAGTTCTTCAGCAAGCCATCTATATTTTTCTGGAAACAGTGTCACCTTATAAGGTCTGATCTTAAGGAATACTGTCAATGTATGTTGAGCATATCCGCAGAAGCAAGCAGCATTAGTGTCCCATTTGGTGCTAGTGTTCCCCCTAAACAAATAGCAAATCAGTGGGTCTGCTCATACTCCGTAGGTATGGAGGTATGCTGCTTTTGAGGCAACACAAATCTCACAGACACTCATTGTTAATGATGTAAAACAGTTTTAATGAGATTAGGATTAGTAATTAATTTTTGTCTCTCATAGTATTTTCCAAAGAGACCCATTTATTTCGTTATTCAATGCTATACTGGTATCTTAAACCATATAATCTGAATTGCTTTTTAATATGGTAAGATGCATGTTTTTTGTGTTTATATATGCAGACAAACATTTTTAAATATGCAAGGGTGCATTTAAATTGGTTCTTGGTCCGTTGACGGTGAAAGGGCCATTTTCAAGAACATTTTTACTTTTAGCCTCAGTACAATCATTTATATTCTATATTGTAACTTAATTAAGAAAAATATATTTACGTGTTATTTTTATTGAAGCTTTTTTTCCTCATTATTTACCTGTCAGAGTGAGCATAGATTATTTTTTCACTGTTTTGACTGAAGGATATTTTATCTTTTCTTTGTAGCTCACAGCTGTAAACAACCAGAAACACCATCTCACGCAAATGTTGCAGGAATGGATCTTCCTTCACTTGGCTATACATTGATTTACACTTGTCAGCCAGGCTTCTTCCTGGCAGGAGGATCAGAGCATAGAGCCTGCAGATCTGATGGCACGTGGACTGGGAAAGTTCCAGTTTGTGAAGGTAACCTCTTCTGTTTCCTGCTGTAACTGTCATTTATCACATTTCAACAGTATTTTTTACTTGCTACTAATAAAGTGAGGTAGGAACTAGGAGGGCAAATATCTAAAAGGACAATTCTAAGCCTTTGTCAGTTGTGTTTAATGGGACAAATGCTTTCATCTGCTTACGTTTCATTTGCATGCTCAGAGGTGTGAATTGCAAATAAAATTATAAAATTCTGGGGTCCAGGTTAACACCAGTGTTTAAACTCCTGACTGAGTCATGTGTGGACTACATTCTGATAGGCTTAGTGGAATAAGAACCTCAATGTTTTTGCACATGTATATTAATCCTAGACTAGAGTAGGTTTACTGTAGAAAACTGTGTCAACTGCAAAATAGCTAAGATTGTTGCAGTATTAGAGAAGTTTAAGTAGAGGTCTTAATTATTACATGAAATGAAACCATAGGATTTATTATTTCTTATTCAAATAAAAGCAGCAATATACTACTCAAAAATAAAATACATTTATTTACTTTGGTTTTCCAAAATTCTATTTTGTTTATGGTGTGGTTTGTTTTTTTTTCCATGTATTTTGGCATGGCATGGCATGAAAATTCTCATGGTAAAATCAGGATGAGAATGGTATTTTTTATGTGCAATAAGAAATCCACAAGTATAGCAACTGTTTGGAATTCCAATTCTTGAATAATTAAAGAACTGATTACTGATACATAATGTTTCAGATGTGGTTATCCCCAGGGCTCCTAGAGAGAAGTACAGAGGCTGTATAACCAAATGCTGCCTCTTGGAAGGGGAATTCATTCACAGGAAGTGAATATTTTGTATTACTAAAAAACAGGTGTCCTGTCGTTATATGCCAGGCAAGTGCTGGGAATAACAGAGCAGAGCTTTGGGAAAGCGTTAGGAAGGATGCTGCCAAGAAGCCCATGACTTCATTAGTGTTCAGGAAATGTTATGGCAGGCCAAATGTGATTCACTGGTTGTATTTTGATCCAAGAATTTTCTGCTGATGATACTAAAACAAGTAATATTAACTGTCTATCTGATTTAAGAAATCCTTATGAGTTTTTTTTTTTTTTTAAATTTCAGTGGTAACTATTAGTGTATCCACCTTGCCATATAATTGTTTCCTAATGTCCTGAAGAAATGTTGCCAAAATCCAAAATTTTCAGGATCACTTACCTTGTTTCTTGCTCTTCAGCAGCGGTAAAAACAAAACAACAACAACAACAACAACAACAAAACAGTAAATGACAAATTATAAAGTATTAACTCTAGTGAAATAAAGTAAAATGTCTCCTAAATATTTGCCATCTTACTTATTAAATAGATGGATGAAACATCTCTCCTAAAGAAGAGAGAAGACAATGTTCACATGTGATGCTGAACTTTACAAATATGGCTTGGAAAAGGATGAAAAGGAATGAAAAAAAAACTTGGAATTTAGATCTAAAAAAGGATACTTAGGAGAATTTAAGCAGGATTTGTACTTCTAAATGCAAAATTGCAGTATTTAAAGTCCTACTTAGTAAGTGTTTGGACAAGAAACTTTAACTCCCTAGATAGTATGTTTTAGTTTTGGTCTTGTATTTAAAATCTCAATTCTGAACAGGAAGTTAAAGATTTATCAATCAGTTTTAACAACAACCATCAGGTCATGAGAAATTTAAGTATAATTCAGGTCACCTGCCTTTGTTGCTTGCTAGCTTTAATCTATATAACATGAGCAAGACTTTTGTAATAAGCTAAAAGATATTCTTAATGCACTCAAGAAAAACATTATCAGTGATTTCTTTTGAACTACTGATCAGAAAGAGAGGATTGTGTTCCTAACCAAAATACAGAATAATCCAAAATAACCACCGGTGCAAGGAATGGAGCCCAGTGTACCATGAGTATCCTACCCTAGAAGACAGAATTATGTACCTTCTTTATAGCCAAGTAAATCCAAATTATTTTCTGCAAAATAAAACAGCTTTGCTTGTAGGAAATAGCACTTCAGACTTTCTGCTTTAGTCAGTAAAGAGCTGAAATTCAGGTCTCTACTTTCTAATGCTCAAAATCATCTGAGCAGTTGTGGACAACTTAATTTGTTTCTTTCTTTCTGATGTTATTCTTTAAAGGAATAGTGATTATCTCCATTTTTAAGAGATTAAGCATGTAACTTTGTTCTTTCAGTCCTGAACAAAAGGTATTTCTCTCAGCAGTGTTGAAGATATTTAAGTCCAGGAGAGGAACATGATATAAAATGCATTTGTAAAACTTCTCAGTTTGGTGCTGTGTTGAGTCCAGTCAAAGCAGCATCCATAGTGCTATCTTATGTGGATAACTGTGTGTTTGCCTACATATATGAGTGTATGTACATATATATATATATATATATATATATCCATATATATATATATCCATATATATGCACACAAATAGTATATTATATATATAATATTTAAATCATTCAACTTGCCTTAGATGACATCTCACATATTAGATGCCCTGCCCAAGACTGAATTCTGAAATATGGATTCTGAAGCAAAAGCATTACAAATGACTTGGTAGCATCCAGATAACTTCAAAAAATGCAGCAACAGAAGAAATCAGTGGGCAACATGCTCCTGTGATGCTAAGTCTGAAGACTGAAATCTTATTTCTATTTAGAATTTTAAACATCATCTTATATCCTTTGTAACAATAAAGTGTGGTATGGAAATGATTTTTCCTGGTTTACGAGTAACTGATTCGCTCACAGTTTGTGTGTCATTCATTCTTTTATAACAGCTGGTTCCAAAATATTGGTGAAGGATCCCAGACCAGCTTTGGGAACACCTAGTCCCAAACTAAGTGGTAAATATTTGTATTCTTGTATGCTTATAAGACACAAGATGCTAGTGCACACACAAAGACAGAGCTTTAAATTCAGTATCAGTGACTTCAAATAATAAAAATGCTGATTTTAAATATTGATGATTTGTTATAGAGCTAAGTTTGATATACTGCTGTATGGGAACTACTGAGTCACGGCCTGAACCTCTGATTGATCACCTGGGGTGAGCCATGAGTCAGCCAGAGGAGCACAGTTGAAGGCAATTCACCTGTGCTGCCGGAAGGGGTGGAGCCTGGCTCCACCCCTCCTAGACCTATTTAAGAGCTGGCTACCAGTGGGGAAGGATCTTGTCTGGAGATCCCTCCTTCTGGTGTTTTGTGGGTGAGCCTAGCATAAGGGTAAGCCTTCCATTTATTCTCTTTTGTTATCATAATCTACTTCGCCTAACTCTCTTGTTTATTTTGTGATTGTAACATCTTAATATCCATTGATTATACAACTGCCTTTAGAAGCTGTAGTAAAGTCATCTATATTAACCTTCAATTTCATTTTTAAATGGTATCTTATGTTAAGACTTTAAAGATTTGCATATATCTGTTATACTACATAGTCAACATACTTCTTTTAACAATACTGTTGCATTACTTAAATTACTTATTAACAAACTGGAATCTAATGCATTTATTCTCCCTGATGGACCTGTTAGATATAGCAGCTCCAGAGGAGGACTGTGAAGATTATGAGAGTGTTGGATCATCACTCCCATGAAGGCAAACTGATAAAATTGAGATTATTTAGCCTAAAGAAGAGAAGGCTCTTCGGAGACCTTACAGTAGCCTTCTAGTATTTAAAGGGAGACTACAGGAAAGAGGGGGAGGGACTCTATCAGAGTGCGGAGAACAAGGGGTAATGATATTAAATTTAAAAAGGGTGGTATAAGGTATAAGGAAGAAAATCTTCACAGTGAGGATGGTGAGACACTGGAACAGTTGCCCCAAGAAGCTTGGGATGTTCCATCCCTGGAAGTGTTGGAGGCTAGACTGGATGGAGCTTTGGACGGCTTGATTTAGAGAGAAGTGCACCTGCACATTGCAAGAAGGTTGAATTAGATTATCTTTAAAGATCTCATTCAACTCAAGTCATCTATGGTTCTGTGATTCTGAGAGGAGAGAGTAGATAAAATGTTTGCATTTGTAAGATTTTTTTGTGGATGTTTGACTTCATAACCACTAAATATTGCAATGTGTATTGAAACATGTTTGATGTCTGTATAGTTCCTGATGATGTATTTGCCCAAAATTACATATGGAAAGGATCTTACAACTACAAAAGCAAGAAACAGCCCATGACTTTGACAGTCACCAGTTTTAATGCAACTTCAGGAAGAGTAAATGCAACACTTACAAACAGCAATATGGAATTGCTGCTTTCAGGTATGGGATAAGAAAAACTAATTTCAGTTTGTGGATTTTATTGTTTATTTATTTGTTGTTGTTGGGGACTTTTTTTTTTTTCTTCCCTGAAGTGCATCAGTTCTCTGTAACTTAATTCATAACACACATTTTTAATTTGTAATATCTGCTCGAAACTGTCTTTGCTTATCAAAGAAACTTTCATACTAATTCAGTTCCCTTTCAAAAGAAGAGATTATTCCACCTTTTTCTTCTTCAGTTTTCCCAGTGTTTATTAGATTTGTACTTAATGAGAAATGAGAAGTGAAAGAATTGTGTTTTCTAATTCTCATTCTTTTTCCTTAAATATTTTGTGTACTCCCATTACTATTCCTGACACTTTTTTAATTCTGAAATGACAGATTTTTCCTTCATCAGCCTATTAACAAGCAATATGTTGACCTAGAATCAATACTTAGAGAACACAGAGAACAAGAGGAGATGACAGTTTATATTAACCTTTATGCATGTGGTGTCTGTAGAAGGTCTTTTGATTACGATATTGGTTTATGCCATTCTGTTGTCCCTGCTGTGCAGAGCAATGTTGCTGTAAAGCATCAGCAGAAACCACAGGTATGCCTTGACAAGAAGACAAGGAAGGAGCCTGTAAAATTATTTGGATTTATAAGTTGTTTTTATTTGTTTATTTTTCAGACTCTTTTAATTTCTTGATTGAGATGTCATCCACACAGGCAACGGATCTATCTTGTCACAGAAATAGCAGGCTATACCGCAGTGATGTGGATGTATATACATATATCTTAAATCAGTATTATCACTCAAAAATTAGTTTTTTGAAACCATGCCATCTATCAGTCTGAGACCCTCTTTGCAAGGGACTAAAGAAGCTAAATTGCAATTATGTGTAAGCTGGATCTGCTGCTTTTAGTCTTATTCATCATTTAAGGATCCTTTTCTCACTCTTATTTTCCAGAGGTGTTAGCAAGGAAAATTACAATAGACCATTAAACTTTTGGAAAAGGAGGAAGTTCAGCACATGTGCTTCTATCAGGGTTGTCTATGGGAAGAACGTAATGGGCCAGAAAAGTCATGTATCTGTTTAGTTCTCAATTTCTACTACCTAAAGCTGTGAATTTTTATCACTAGAATTGTCTGATGAAAGTATTTTGAAGGTATCCTTTGAGAATCCCTCTTGATGGGCCATAGATTGACTGTTTCATGAAGTATTTTCTGATTTTTTTTTTTTTTAACCATGTTTGTCTTGAATGTCTGTGCAAATTTAATCTGCTGTGTGATATCCGTTTAGTTTCTGTCATGATTTCCATAAGGATATTGGCAGATACAGTGTTTCACATTATTGGGATTTGTAAAGCTTAAAATAGTGCTTTTTTCACTCAAAAAAGCCTCCTTCTCTAAATAAAAGTATTTTCTTAGCTGCACACAAATGTAATTGTTACAAATACCTATTTCTTCTCTAGATTCAGGCATTGTACACTTTGTTAGGTAGTTGTTTTTCTAGCTATTATACAGGTAGAAAACTAAGTTATTAAAAGAATATCTTAGGGTCAGGGATGCACAGGTGGATGAGAAACACCTAAATGCAAAGGAATTGATTTAAGCTTAACTTGTGGTTATCCAACATAATAGCTAGTTCTCTTCCCACTGCAGCACTCCTTGTTTTGTATTCTTTTTTTTTTTTTTTTTTTTGACACCTATGCTTGATGTGGTTGTAGTATACATGTCTGTCGCAGATTGGAAAATGGGCATATTCGTTTGATCATATTCGTATGAGTGAAAACAGCAATGCTGTTATGGGAATTAAGAGAAGATAAATGTGGAGCTCTTACTTATCAATTTGGATCAAGCACTCTTTTTTTACACTGGAAAACAAGTTGCCAGCTCTGAAGAAACACATCAGTTTTTCAATGAGAAATGCTTGTGAATCAATCACTGGAAATCTGCAAAGAATAGAGCTGCCTTGGCTTGTGGGGAAGCTTTTCTCTGTATTTTTCTTGAGTGTACATATGTTTGTGTTCATGTACACACCAAAGCCCTCACCCTCATGCAAATATTTCCCAAAGTGTATTTATGCAATGCATTCATTCATGGCTTGTGATTCATTTATCCTAAGTTCTAAGTGTTGTCTAGAGGAACACTGGCCAACTTCTAAAGTAACTAAGCTCTATTTGATGTTAACGAAGTCCTAAAAACAAGAGAGCAAAACCAAGGCATTAATTTGAACGCATTGCTGTGTTACCACAAAAGTCTGCTTTATAAGCTCATACCTCTTATATAGCTATTCTTAGTGTGGAAATTGAAATTGTGATTTTTAGACATGTAAATAAAAGACAATTTCATTTCCATATCTCATACTGATGCTTCTGAAGTGAGGTAGGAAATTTTCATTTTAGCCTGAATTGATTATTTGATGTCCCCATCTCTTGCCATAGTCTATAATAAAAGCCTACAGTCAGTCCTAACACAGGACAAAGATAAATGTCAGCTGTGATTTGTACAGGCATCTCTTTCCATTTAGAACATTTTGTCCTTCTCAGAGTAGCAGCCAACAAGACAGATGTGACTATCTTTTGAATTATTTTTCCTTCTTTGTATTCAGTTTTACACAATGAAATTGTCATTTTATTCTGACCGCGTACACAAAATTTTATGTTCTAGCTGGAAAATTCTTCCCTCTCCAGCACTACTGTCCAACGTTAAGCTGTGTGTTTGTGTGTATCAGCATTCTTCCTTCCTTACATTAGCATTGTAAAATCACCAAATACCTGTTCAGAAAACCTTATTTGTATCCAACAGCTGTGATAGCTAGTGGTTTTGTACAGCCTGCTATGTATTCTTCAACTGGACAGCAAGTTTACATCTCAACACTGTCTTTAGTTTATGTTCACATGACAGAATTTCAACAAATTTGAAAATAGGAAATGAACAAAACCAAGTCGACTGCTATATTACAGAAGTATTCCTTTATTAAAAAAAGATCTAGCTGAATTAATTGGTGTTTAGATAAGACATACTAATTAAATACAGTGTGAAGTCATCCACATATGTTAGTCTGTGTACATTAAAAATGTAGGAGGGAGCAAGGGCAGAATAAAAATCAGTGTATTCATGCAACTGTGTTTAGTGACATAAATTCATTTCAGTATGACAGTTCTTTACAATTAGTGAGTGAATTTTAGTTTCATCTTAGTGGCAATTTTTGGAGGTGGAAAGAAAAGTTTGTTTGTTTTCCATGGTTATCTCTTCAGTTTTCTTTCTGTTAAAGTTTTTAGCTCTTGTTAGCTTCTACACATGGAACAATGATTTCAGGGCCTTCACAGAAAGGAAGTGGTCATGCCAGAAAGCTGTTTTCTCTAACACTTGAAGTTTCTAAACCATTAATTGATATTAATGGTTAAAAAATCTCGAAGAAAAAGTTAGCTATATGTTTTGTAATCCCCAACATCTTTCTAATGGGAGATTAGTTCACTAAGTTTATCGTATTATTTTATTTTCCTTACGTTAACAATCTTATGTTGATTATAAATATTTCTTCTAAATTAATTAAAATGAATCAAATAATTATGCATACAAAGTAAAAAAAACATACACAATTCTTGTCATTGTCTGGATACTGACAAATGAAAATAATGACTGATGAAAAGTCATTTTTATCAAATCTGTAAAAATTTAGAAATTTTAAATTCAGCATAAGCTTATGGAAAAGTTTTATATGTGTGTTTCTACATGACCTTCTTTACCTTATCCCTAAATTGCAAATCTTAAAAGATGCTATGTTTAAACACACTCTGTCTTATTCAGAACAGTATTTTTCAAACTACTGTAAATGCTTGTTTTATCTAAGGCTTGTGCATAAGAATAGGAGTTCCCTTCTCTTCTCTCTACAGATTAAAATAAAAACATGTTTAATTGAAATTCTGCAATAAAAAAATAAATCACAAAGTAATGTATCTTTCTGAAATTAAATGTTATTGGAAACACTACTTGTTCTTCCTGTTTTCCATATTTAAGGCAAAAGATCAAATGCTTATTCTTAACAATGATTTCTCCACTCAATGCAAATACAAATTTTAAAAACTCTATTCTACAGGAGTATATAAAAGCCAGGAAGCTCGACTCATGCTCCACATATATCTTATTAAAGCACCATCTCATACATCTGTGAGCCAGCTGAAAGAAGAAAAATGGGCTATGGATGGTTTTGTGAGTATATTTCTGCTGCAAAAGATAGAACGCAAGTTTTTTATTTTAAATCACACTCGTACCAAAAATACTGAAATATGTCAGATACAATCTTATTAGTGATACTGGTTCATTAAATGAAATGAAAAATTCATTGTAAGTTGCAAGAGATTGGTTTGAGGAAAAGTACAGAAATAGTCATCTATTATTAATATACTGGTAAAAGGGCTAAATTCCTTTGGTATGTATAGGCATGTACAAACTATAGTCTTCATGAAGTTGATTGCGAGGTGTAGCTGCAATAAATTTGGTGTAAACTAAACATACATAAGTACACAGTAAAGTTGTGTGTGTTATCTACATACCATATAATATTCATCTATTGCTCTTATTTAAATTATTGTATTTTGTTTTTGTTTTGTTTTTTTTTTTCCTGTTTGCTTTGTTTTCCTTTAATCTTGAATAGCTCAAACAGATTACTATATCCCTCAGTCAGAAATTCACTTGAGAAATGCACCCTTACTTCAGTGACAACACAGCTTCAGGTCATTGTTGAAGACACACTGTTGTCTTCAGAAAGGGAAGCTTAAGTGGCAGTCTTGAAGAAAATTGCCTTGGTACTGCTGAATTTATACCGAGTAACTATCCAGAAAGGGAATTACCTGTAAATTGAAATAAATACTCCCTGTAAGGGAGTTATTCATAGGATCACAACTCTTTCCTCCCTTTCCCAAGTCAATATATCAATTGAATATGATTCAGTATTCTAAGTATTCAATATTTTGGACTAAAACTGTGTAACTAAGTAGTTATTGGGATGAATAACAAAGAAACTATCTTCCAATAGAAGATAAAATCTTTTTTGTTAACTTTTAAAGTGATTGTTAAAACCTCAATACTTGCTTCCTTAGGATTATATATGATATAAATTTTGCCATGTACTTCCTAAGAAATCAGGTAGTTATTAAGTATATACAATATATAAAACTACTAACATCCTGAATTGCCAAAAACTTTCTTTTTGTTGGTTTTACAGAATAAAATTTTGAGGTAATAAAAAACAGTAGAGATCATCATAAGCCAGTATGACCTAAGTTGTGCCCTTAACAGCTATGTTCCCTTTTAAACTTCATTCAGGGGAACAACAGGTAACAAAGAGGCATACTAGTATATCTCTTTTTTCAAGTGCACACTTACAACTTGAAACAAGCTTTTCTACATCTAATTCACTGCGGGTTTTTTTGTTTTTGTTTGTTTGTTTTTTCAGGTTTCTGCTGAACCTGATGGAGCTACTTATGTTTTTCAAGGATTCATTCAGGGTAAAGATTATGGGCAATTTGGACTTCAAAGATTAGGTATTAAATTCTAAGTTTATGCCAGTCCATATTTCAATATCCTATCTTAATTCTTGAACATGCTGGAAGGTATTAATGAGTGTCTAACATGAAAACAAACTATACTTTTTCATAATGGTAATTCACAGTAAAATGCATTGCTTGGGATATTTATTTTCATTACATCTTCATAAGAAGATTCTTTAAAAAATTAGAAATATCTTCATTGGGAAAAATTTCATTTAAATTAATATAAAAAGAGGGTTTTCTCTTATCAACTGCCTCAAAATATTTTAAAGCTAACAAAAACTACTATACAGTAGTGCATTGGCGAAGAAGTTTTGGTAAATTGTTAGGAAAATTTTACTTCATCTGATTTTCTGGAGGTTGTTTTTTTTTATATAGATTGGAGATTGTTTAACATATTGAAGACTATTTATTGGTTTATATCTTGTAGAAACAGAAGAATTTGATCACTTTTAAATTCTATAGAAGTACATCTTGTAGTTAATGAAGTTGGCAATCAACTCAATGTAGCAGACAGTAAACATATTCAAATTATGGATAGATTTGCATCCATAGAACAGATTTTGTTAAATATGTTTGCCAGTTCATCATTTCAAACAAAAGAACACACAAAAAATATTTTCTCCTTAACAAAATACTTCTACTGTTCCCAATTTTCCTCACAACATGGAATTTTCCTGTATTTTAGTGTATTGTTAAATTGTTGAATTCCTGTTTGTTTGCTTTGCTTTGTTAATTTCTAGATATTGCCTTGCAAGACCTAGGAAGTCAGAAAATATTAATGTATGCAATTCTTACAAGATCTAGTTCAAAGCTTAGAAACTAACTTTGAAGCTGCATTGGTATTCCCTTCTTTACATTAAAAAGTGTATATTTTGACTTTGTAGATGATCTAGTAATTTATGAGTTCCTGAACTATGCAGCAGATCTTGTTATTTTTTCATCTATATATGGCTTTAGCTCTCCTTGATTTTTCCTGACTTTTTTTACTTCATGTATCAATAGCAACAGCTAATGAAATCAACATGATGAATTTTCTTTTTGCCTCTTTGGGTGATTTAGACTATCCTGCAAATCATTTTTGCTTTGATACATGCAGTATTTATTCTTTCAGATATATGCAGATATAATCAGTTATATAATCAATCTAACACATGGATTATTCTATATTTAACTTCTTGTAATACAGTACCTTAATGTGTAGTAATAACATCAAAATCTTGACTGCCATACATAATTAAATAGTAAAATAATTAATATCTTATAGTACATGTACTTCTCTCCAAACATTTTCTATGTGTTTATTGCTTAGTATATATTTTGCCACCATACATTTACTTTCTAGGTGGTCTCACACTACAGCTGTATGTATGCAGGTGGACACATTATGATGATCCAATCACAAGATGTTACTTGAATTCTTAAGATTATGGAGTAACAGGTGTCAGGACTAACAGCCATATTTTACATTACCTGCTTTCTCTTCTTATTCCTTTCAGGTCTTAACATGTCTGAAGGTTCAAATTCTTCTAATCAACCCCATGGTACAAATAGTAGTTCAGTGGCGATTGCTATCCTTGTGCCTTTCTTTGCCCTCATATTTGCTGGTTTTGGCTTTTATCTTTATAAACAAAGGTAAATTACGTATATAGAATTTCTTTATTAATTTACTTTTTAGTTTCTGTTGCTCTCAGTGTTTTTAATGTAAATGAAATTTGAGCAAAATGATCTAATGTTTGCAAAATATGCATGTGTACATTTCTTCCTACTTCCATTTAGGTCTGGTATGAGTGAGGGACCTGGTTACTGTATCATGCAGTGATTTCATTCACGCTTCTTAAATAACATGGATGCTATTAATTATTGACTTATGGGAAATAATATTAGGAATATACTTTGTATGCACTTCCAGCTGGCTTCCTGCCTTTTGCTTTTACGTGACCGAATTGTGAATAATATTTGAGTAATTTATTTTAATGCCAGTTCTGTTTATTGGCCTGTGGGTATATGCAGGTATTATGGCATTGAAAGATTTTATTATGAAACTATTCCTGCATCTAAAATTATTCGTTCATATGCAGTTATACAACCACCACAGCCTTCTTAGTTTCACTAGTCCAAGCGTAAGTTTTGTTTATGCTATTGAGACCAGTTCCAATCCAATCCTTCGGATTTAGTTTTATGTAGACTTTTCCTATAGGTATAAAACATCTGATGACTAAGGAAAATATCACCACTTTAATAACAAGACATTTTGTTGCCTATTAATTGTGAAAATGGTCACAATGAAAATTATGAAATTTACTGTTAGCCTGGCAATTATAATTGTAATGTACACTAAAGGGTGAGATTAGTTTAAAACATGTACTGTAACTGTACCATGTAAATTGGTACAATTTTCACATGGTACAATTTGCTTCTGAACACCTTAAGAATGTGAAAAAATGCAGATGCTCAAGTAAATTTTATATATTTGATATTAAATGTATGCTATAATTACTTATCTTTAAAACAATATACATTTTGTTTAAAAATACATATGAAATATTTTCAAGGGATTAAACTTTGATCATTAGAATTTTTAGTAAGAAAGTACTTCAGATATAAATTGATTCTTAATAAATATCTTGAGTATACGGAAGGAAAAAAAAAATCTCAGTAATCTTTCTCTTGATTATTCCATGTTTACAAGATTCTACTGTACTCTTAACTACATATTATATGATTATCCAAGTATACATGTCTCCTCGGGCTGTTAGCTTACTTTTCAAATGAACACATTTTTAAATGAATCATAAATGTCTTAGAGTTTCATTACTTGTACATTACAAGTTCTTAGGACAGATGTTGTATTTAAAAAAAAAAAAAAACCTTAATTGAAACTGGGGGCTAAGTTCTGTTCAGATTTTTAAACCAGGCCATGTCAGCATGGAATACTGAAGTTATGAGTATTCTGTCTTTCTTTAACAGGACTGCACCTAAAACACAATATACAGGATGCTCTGTACATGAAAATAATAATGGACAAGCTGCTTTTGAAAACCCCATGTATGACACAAATGCAAAGTCTGTGGAAGGGAAAGCGGTACGATTTGACCCCAACTTGAACACTGTTTGCACAATGGTATAATGTGGTAATAATATGTCTTCAAAGTTTGAAAATCAAAACACAACACAGTGCACACATAGTTCACTGATTTAGAAAAAAAAAAAAAAAATAAAGCACACTTTTCAGGATATAGTTGGTCACCTTTTCCTGAGGATGATAGACAATAATAGGTTATGGGTATTTTGTTTTGATTTTGTTTTTCATAACCTGGATCAAAAATTTTCTTCGTGTTCACCATGGAGAGTTTTACAAAAAAATCTGCTGCACTCCATGAGTGCTAACTCACAGTTTATTTGCTTTTTTAAAAAAGGAGGTTATTCTAAAACATAAAATGTATTTGCATATATTGGAGGAGCATCCATTATCAGTACTTCTGTGCTTTATAAAAATTATAATAAAGGGAATGGGTTAAAAAAAAAAAAAAAAGATATAGATAGAAAATAAGAGCTATACTTACAGGAGACAATAGGTCACTGACGTCTTTCTAACAGTGATATGCTACATCTTTTTAATAAGTTTGTAACTTTTTTTTTTTCATTTATTCATTCCACTTAGTATTTTCTTTCTTTCAGAACAATTTTTTAACTCCAGAAGGTAGTATTTAGAAATGAGCAAGTACAACTTACTCTTTTCACATCACAGAAGCAAAACAAAAATGTCAGCTTTTTAATTAATACTTTTTTTTTGTGCTTCACATCTTCCTTTTCATATTTCAAGTCAAGCTCCTTTTTTTTCTTGTTTCCACAAAAAGCACTACAAATGGTAAGAGTGGAAAACTGTTTCTATATTACTTTTGTCAGTCATACAATTAGACACAATTTTCAATCAAGAAGCTAGGATGAATTGAGCGTTGTCATGTGGCTATGTTCCTTGCTGTTGAACATTCAAAAATCAGTGACCATTTTATTATAGTTTTCATGTCAAAACATAATTTAATGATGTTTCCAGTTAAAAAATGTAGTTGACAGTAACATTAGGAATCAAATTCATATGTCAAAATTGTAAGAGTCCACTTTTAATCCATACTAGTTAAATTAGACTGTATCACATCAATTTACTCCTTCAGCATTTTGTCCAAATGCATGCATAGAGCATGGTAAAAACTGAACATTCCCACTGAAGTTGATGGGAAGATCCTAACAGACTTCTGCAAACTTTGGCTCAAACCTACAAGGCAAGAGGCAATTATAATTTGGAAATACTGTGTTTTCATATCTATTTTATCTCCATGCTTTATGAAAACAAATCCTTATATTTAATGATTTAAAATTGAATATATTACCATAGTGCAATGAAAATAAAATTATTTTATATATATATACACATATATATAAAGCCATGATTTTATTAGGAACAATCCATTCATTTTAGGGACAATTCAGACTCTACAGCTCTCAAATACAAGTTTTAGACATTCCAGAGCCATTTCAAGGAAATGTGGTTTTTTTTTAATTTTACAGTTATTTCATAAAAGAATTATTCAGTGGCAACTCAATAATTTATTTGTTGTAAGTCATTGTCTTCCCTTTATAGCATGACTCACAAATGCTGTGTTAGCCAGTGTGAATTATCTGTTATTGTTCCTTTCATACATTAATAATTCTGTGAAAATCTAAACTTTTTATTACCGTAATAGAGAGTGCCTACCAAAAATCATTGTACCCAGGATTGCTGCTTGGATTTCTATAATGTTTGATGAATTTCTTATAAACCATTTTACAACTTTTTGTTTTGAATATTCATACAACTCTGTCAAACTGTATTCTACTAAAAGGATGCTGTTTTATATTTTATACCATTGGTTGTTATTTATTCTTGTTTATTCAAATGACTGCAATAACTATGATTCATTCATTAACGTTAAGATTAATACATTTGAGATCGTTTAAAATGTTTCTTCTGCAACTGGCTACTCCTCTTATATTAATGCATACACTTTTGTAAAGAAGTATATTTTTATGAAAAAAAAAAAAGGATTTGTAAAAGTATGATGTAAATTTTCAGTGCAATGTAAACAAAATAAAAATGGACAATTGCTTTTTTTAACCATGTTTCTTCTTTGGAAGATGAACTTCAAACTTATTTCAGATGTGAAGACCAATAATTTGTTGGGTTTTCTTGTGAGTCTTAAAAGCTTTTAAATTCATTTTCTCTTAGTCGTCGTGTAAATTTTAGGTGAAGTGGCAAGACATAGATTACTTATATTACATAATACTTAAGTATTTACTGTAAAGGAATTTCCTGTTTCACTTGAATTTACAACAATTAAAACTTCACCTGTCAAAAAGCACAGAAAAAAATTCACTTCAAGAGAAAAAAAGAAAAAGAAAAAGAAAAATTTAGTGTTTCTGAAAGTTTTAGATAGACTTTGCATGTTGTTTGCTACCTTTCTCAGAAATGTTGATCAAGAGATAAACAGTAACAGGTACCTATATGCATTGTACACAATCTCTTCTGGCATCAAAGTGTAGTGATACATCTTACTGAACTTGAGGGAAAGGATCTTAATTATTTTACTATAAATTGAATAGCTTTATATAGAGTCAATGGGAAGTAAAGTGACCTGACAGCCAAGTGATTCAACTTGCTGAATTTAGTTAAAAGACGGCCTTTATTTTCCAGGCATTAGAAGTATATGCTATATCTCAATGCACTAGAATGAAAAATTATAAAATAATAACCATATTTTTCCAGTGTTTGTGAAATACGGGGAGTTTAAAATCTTGGATATCCCAGTAAAAATAGAGTAGCAGATCTGTATTCCTGTATATAGATTCAGTTGTAAGTTCCAGGTCTTACCTAGCTATTATAGTATTTAAGTAAGATACATCCCTTGTGCAGGATTCATAGTTCAGTTACTTTGTGTAGTAAAACAAGTAGAAATAACTCAAGAAAATAATGTTAATTATGATTTTATAGCATCAAAGATCACAGAATTGCAGGGGAATTAGGGTGTTCATATTTTTTTTTAACTTCTCTGAGTGATGAAACTATGGCAGCATAATATTCTGATTTGCACTGTCAGGAATAAGTGTATTAGCAGTTCTGAAAATTAGCTTTTGGAGCGTTAATATGCTCATCATTTTGTGAAAAAATGAATGTTGATGTTGACATATTGCCTAGATATTATTCAAGTATCAATTGAATATCTGTCAGTGCTCCGTAATTTGAAGCATGAGAAATCAGTAGGATTAGGCTGATTACATCAAAATACTTGTTGGCCTGAAGTATATATGGAAAACAATGATAGAAAGTGCAGTAGCTATAAAAACAGACATTAACCAACAACTTCCACCAGAGAAGGTGCACATTTATTTTGGGAACTTAAACCAAAGTAACAAGTGTCTAGAATATTATGCTCTAACTGCATGGCCACTTATCTCAGAATATACATAATGTTTACTGAACTGATCTTTGTTCCTAATTGCATAGTACTGAGAGTATAATAATAATTTTATAGGCCTGAGATAAAAGATGCTGTGTAAAACCAGATTAATTATATAGACATCTTTTCTTCCAGTACTTAAAAGACAGGAGATCTATCAATATCTAAGCAATAAAACTCCAGTGGTGATCTTTATGAACCATTTTGCTTTTATTTTATCATATTCAGCAGAGATAGCTGTTTATTCAAAGAAGTGCTTTAATTCAGAAGAAACTTGGAAATAAAAAATAAAGACAAACTGCTCAAACTGTGGAGAGTAGATTCTGCTCTGAGAGGGACATAACTCAGAAGGTGTAATTGACTTATTTCTTTCCTGGTTTGCAACGTTTCTTTATCCATAAGGAAGTTTGAGGATAGATTACTAGTGAAAGGAAATAAATGTGAACAGCTTCTCTTTTTTTTTATGGCATACTAAAAACTATAATTTACATGCTTTTTGATAGCATTTCTGGAATTTTTTAAAATTAAATTAGAATGAATGTGTTTTAGGCCATAAATCAACATTGAAGCATAGAAGTATTTTCAGCCATATTCAATTTATATTTCTCATATATTTGTAAATTATATTTTTAAATGACAAATCATCCTAGTGACATGTGAAGTGACCTAGTGAAGTGATAATTCTTTAATTATCTTCCATGTTGAATTAAGGAATTATGTACAGCATAACAGATATTCTAAATAAGGTCATGAAAATTGCACAGTATTTATATAGAATGAAAATAATTAATCTTAGAGTGACTAGCAAAAAGAAAATTTTAAGAAGTTCTCACTGCACTTACTGTTGCTATTTTTTCATTGCCTATAGGTTGCATATATATATATATATATACTTATATACATATTTATATATATAAATTTTATATTTGCCTATCTGTTTCAAGAAGAGGAAAGAAAAAATTCAGATAACGCAACTTTCCTCATGACAGCTATGGGCTCAGGGCTCCATTCAAAGCACACTGACAGAAGCAATTAAGAAAGCTAATATTTGATAGCTGTAGAACCAGTTAAGACAGACACCTCAGCACTCTTAAGCATGTGATCTGTGCTTATGGTCTCAGCTAAATATTTGCAGCCTTTGGGAGTCTGAATTAATAGTCTGCACTAGTTTCAGCTGAAATAATTTTCTTTGTGTCTTACTGACTAGCAGAGCAGTAGAAACCAGGGCAGAGTGCATTCAGAAGATACTGTGGTCTATAAAAATACTATATAGTGTATATTCTATATGAAGTATAATAAATATTAAACTATATAAACATTTTGAAGCATAATAAATATTAAACTATATAAACATTTGTATCCATGCAAAAATCAAACATACATAAAATTAATCACAGAATCACAGAATGGCCAGGGTTGGAAGGGACCTCAACGATCATGAATCTCCAACCTCCCTGCCACATGCAGGGCCACCAACCTCCCCATTTAATGCTAGACCAGACTGCCCAGAATCCCAATCTGGCCTTGAACACCTCCAGGGGTGGGGCATTCACAACCTCTCTGGGCAGCCTGTTTCAGTACCTCAGTACTCTCTCTGTAAAGAATTTCCCCCTGACAACCAAGCTAATGATTGTAAAGTTTCCCCTAGTTCTTAATGGAATAGGCATGTTTGGCTTTCTGGATTACAAGCACACGTATTGCCAGCTTATGTTGAAACTTTCATCAATCAACACTCTCAAATCCTTCTCCTCAGGTTTGCTCTTAAGCAATTCTGTATATAAGATAGCATAGATAATAGCTAGTAACAGTACTGTATGCAATATGATGAGTATAGTACATTGAAATATTTACAAAGACTGCTCTGGAAATAATGCCTCCTCTTTTATTATGCTTTCCCGCAATATCAGAGGTAGATATTGGTTGTATGACAGTAGACGTTAAGTCTTCCCACCAATACAATATTCCTTTACATTTTGTTGCCATGTGACCAACGACAGACTCTGACAGAACAGTCTGACATGAAAGCATGGATGAAGCAAAAGTGTAGAATTACCCCATGTAAAAAAGAAAAAGAAAAAAAAAAAAGCAGCCATTCCCATTCATTATTGTTTGCTGAATGTGTGCCAAAAGGTGGATGTGAGCACAGTGAGGTGGTGGGTGCAACATGCAGGCTCTTACTGATTGCTGATGAAAATGCATAGCTAATGGTGATGACTAATTTGAAAAAATAGTGTTCAACATAGGAGAATTTTCTTTATCTAATAGAGTTATTGTACTCCTTGTATCTGTTGTAGTTTCTAAGGAAGTAAATAGGAGGCATTACTTTTGGAGTGACTTACGTATATATTAATTTATCTATACGGTAAACTCAATTTTACAAAAAGAATGGATTATCACAAAACATTTATTGCTTAAAATTGCAATGTATTTACCACATATTGAGTCGTAATTGCAGAAAGAGCCATTCTGCAGATAACTGCTAAGTGAAAATGTTTTCTGTAATAAGGGTATTAAATATCTGTAGTAATTCTATTCTTAGTGTTAGTGTAGTACTATTCTTGGTGTTAAAAGATTCAAAATATGAAGTATGACTTCTAAGTATGTTCAAAGAATAAGCTGTAGTTGTCTATAAAAGAATGTTTTTACTACACTGAGAAGACTGAATCAGTTTTAAGGATAAAGAGATTATAAAGATCAGTATAAAATTATGGCACCTTTTTTTCTTTTTTTTTTTTTTCTTTCTTTTTTTTTTTTTAAGCAGCATAAGAAAATATAATACTAATTTTCCTCCATTATGTAATAACTAGTCTGAGCAGGAATTCGTCAGTATTAAAGACTGCAAACTAAATCTGTGATCTCAAACAACGTTCAAAGAAATTTTACAGATACACCATAAACTACAGAGAAAGGTAATGCATCAAATGTCAAAGCATTAATAGATTCCTGTAGTGAATTTAGTCATTAGTACCTTCATATCTTAAAAGACATTTTCAGTCTTAAAAGTTCCATTTCAGTCCAGTTCCACAGTTCCACAATTCTGTGCTTCATGTCCTTATTCTATTCCTTCATTCTCAATAAATAAAATTATTTCAGTAAAAATAAATTAAAAAAATAACTGGCTAGATATAACAGTATTATTTATTTATTTATTTATTTATTTTTATCATGGTTGTGGTACTTCTGTTGTTAAGATTTGGAGACCTGTCCAGGTGGGATGTCATGACCCTCTCATAGCTAGCTTGATTTTGTAAGGTCACCTATTAATGTCTTATGTGCCTTCTTTTGCCTTTTCTAGGCCCTCTAGGGATGGGGCAAATTTAATTATCTTAAATCTTAATTAAAAATCTTAATCATATGATCACAGGATTATATGATATAGAGTAGTTCAGGTTGGAAGATACCTCAGTAGGTTTCTATTCTAGCCTCCTGCACTAAGCCCAGATTGCCTAGGGCTTTATCGAACTGAGCCTTTAAAATCATAGGAATGGAAACTACATAACTTTCCTGGACAAACCTCTTCCGCTGTCTGGCTGTCCTTATCATGAACACGTTTCTCAAGCGTATTGCTGGAATATCTCCATTATCAATTTTTGTTAGTTCCATCTGCGTGTCCTTTACTGCTGCAAAGATTTTTTTCTGTCTTTTTGAGACCTCTGTTTGCAGTTTTGAGCATCACGGTATTAGGAAGATATAAGACTGTCAGAAGGTGTCCAAAGGAGGGCTAAAAAAACAGAGTCTACACAGGAGACACATGAGGAATGCTGAGGTCCCTGGCTTTGTTCTCCTCTCCTTCCTCCCCCAGCCCATTTTTAAAGTACCAAAAGAAAAGGGAAAAGAATTGTTCCCCCTCCTCTACCAGTTCCTATTTGGAACATTAGTTGGCTCTAGTCCAGATTAGTTGAGACACCATACACCAGTCAAACCAAGAGGGTGACATTGGTGATACTCACTGATCTTCAGGTATTGTTTAGGGCTTATCTGGGAGTGACCGAGGTGTCTCTCCAGGCGCTGTGTGGGCTTGTCCTTTACATACTCAGGTTTGTCTCTTACAACATCCTTAAGTTTTGTTTGACTAGTACCATACATATACTCCTACATCACTTTAGAAAACATATAAGGTGGGTTTAAGTGACTATTTGAGTCTTTGATTGATTGTACTCCAAATCAGATGGTCTCAACCCATGAAAGAACAGCTGAAAAGGCATATACTGTGGAACACTAATGGTGTCACATTAACTGATTTTTATAAGTCTTATAAGTCTTTGTAACTTCTGTCACCTACCCCTATCCTCTGAAAATGCAAAGAATTGAGCAGGAAAAACAGAGAACAACAGTGTTATCATTTTTTTAATTTCTCTTACCAAAATAACTGGATGTATCATAAACACTTAAGGCACTGAAATAAAAGAAACGGATTACTGACTTTTTGTATTTAGTCTTTCATCTTAAAGTGTCCAGTTAAAGTGATAAATCCACTCAGGTTTATCTCATTTGTATGTTTGTTTTTCGTTTGTTTGTTTGTTTTAAAATATTTATTTTATTCTATTATTATTATTGCATTTGTTTAAATAGTTTTGGATGTGATGGGAGCGTTCTGTGTAAATCAATGTTAAAGTCTGGGTGGGTAGTTTATTTTCTGAGCAAAGCACATAATTCATAAAGAACAGCTACGAGAACATCACAATGCTAGGATGTCTTTATATTTTATTTTAACCCAGCAGGCAGCTAAGCACCACACAGCTGCTCTTTCATTTCACCCCCATCACTTAGTCCAACCCTTGTGCTTCAATCAGAGTCATCTACAGAGCGTTGCCCAGGATCACATACAGAAGTGTTTTGAATATATCCAGAGATGGAGACTCCACAACCTCACTGGGCAACTTGATCCAGTACTCAGTCACACTCACAATGCAGAAGTTTTTTTCTCGTGTGCAGATGGAACTTTCTTTGTTTCAGTTTAATCCTACTGCTTCTTGTCCTATTGTCAGATACCACAAAAAATGGCCTGGCCTCATCCTATTAATACCCTCCCTTACCATATTTCCGCACAAAAATTCCTGTCAATCTTCTCCAGGTTAACCAGACCCAGCACTTTCATTCTCTCCACACTGGGGCTCATCTCTGTGGGCACAAATCTTCTTTGTGGCCCTTCATTTGACTTACTTTAGGAGCTCCATGGCTTTCTTGTAGCCCAGAACTACACACAGTACTCCAGATGTGTTCTCAGCAGGGCAGAGTAGAGATGGGGGATCACCTCTATCGACCTGCAGCAGTCTTACTGCAGCTCAAGATATTGATGTTCTTGGCAACAAGAGCACACTGCTGGCTCATGGACAACCCACTGTCCATCAGGGGTCTCTGGTCATTCTCTGCAGGGCTGCTTTCCAGTAGGTCAGAACCCAGTCTATATTGGTGGATGAAACTGTTACTCCCCAGATGCAGGACCCTGCACTTGTCCTTGTTGAACTTCAAGATGTTTTTCTCTGCCCCTCTTAAAGGAATAAAAGAATACAGAAAAGAAGTTATCCAAACTACTTGTGCACCCCAGCATCCTCGCTGGCAGGGTAATGTGAGTCACTGAAAAGTACTTGATTCTGTTTAGCATTACTCAGTAATAACTAAAACGTCGGTGTGTTATCAACATTATTGTCATCTTAAATCTAAAACACAGTGCCGTGCCATCTACTAAGAAGAAAATTAACTCCCAGCTGAAAACAGAATAGGCACTACTTGAAGGTTTCAGAAAGAAAGCTTTTAGCATTGTAATTTCTGTGTATTCTTCTTATTTTTATTATTAAATGAAGAAGCATGTCTATCAACTCTGTTCTTACCCATGACTGCTTCTGGAGCCCCAGGATCTCCGCTCATGATGAGAAATGTGGTTGCTGTTTTTCCTTTTACTGAAAGAAGATTAGTATGCTTCTATTAGGTATACTGACAAGTGCATGCTTTAATCTAATATATTCCTTGATTGTTCTAAAAAAATAATTTCTAAAGAAATCACTTTACCTTGCAGCAAAATGGCCAGTAATTATCCTGCATTTATTTTGTGTACTAATGTGCCAAGCTTTTGAAAACTTGTTATTCTCTTCTGACATATAATGAATGAATCAATAATAGCCTTACTACTTACTAAAGACCTACCTTGAAACACACATTTGTAGGCTAAAGAGTTTATTAGCAACTAAATAAAGCAAGATACTTCTAAAAGAATTTAGCACTTAGCAAAATAGCTAATTAAATTTAGAACAGCAAATAAGTGAAATGAGAAAAAGCATTTTAAAAGGATGGATATAAATCTCAAAACATTCAGATAATTTTTATCCAATTATAGCAATAAAAGCTGAGTGGCCACTCAGCTTTTTAAGAAGTAGGAACATAATCATCCTGGAACACATAGTGTTACACGGGAAAAATGAAATGCAGCTTTTTTACTGAAAGTTTCTCATCAACTTTTAGAGAGGGTTGATGAGGAATTATTATAAAGTCTGTATAGATTATATGATATATATATCAACCACAGGAATTGTAATGCAGATAAACTAAAAACATTCCTTCATAAAGCTCTATATTCAAAACTCTAAAAACTATTTCATCAAAATTATCATTAATCCACTTCTGTAGCCTCAGTTAACTTTTGATGAAATGCTTCATAGAGTATTTGTAGAACTGGAATTTGTCACCCTATGCTAGATTTTGTTATATTCAGAGAACCAAAGATATTGTACTAAAGTGTCTCATTAAATTAACAGGAATACATGGATTAACTATTAATGAATACTTGATTCAAGTTGTGAATAAATTTGTAAGGTTTGATAAATTTCTTTCAGTTTCACTCTTCTCCTACATTCTGCTACACTCACTATGAGTTGTCATTGTTTTCCTTCATTTCATAGAACTCCTGTGAAATTACAGTCACAGAAAAAAAATTCTGTCCACGAAGATAAATAATTTGATTCTTACGCTATGCCAGTATTATGTTCAGATCCTTCTGAAGTAGACTCTGAATATACATTAAATAAAACTTTTTTTAATGAGAACAGATTATTTGGGATTTCCACAAATGTATAACAGTATAATGTTAGTCTTTATCAAGGTCTTTAAGAAAGTAAACAATAAGTGCAAACTTATCAGTAGCCAGTAGAAAAGAAAATTTAAAAATAGGAAACACAAAACAGAAATTTTCATGGGTAATTGCAAATTAGATACCTTGTATTTTTGTCAGTTTGAAAAAAAAAAAAAAAAAGGATTGTTATAAATTAGCATTTAAATGCAAATTTCATGATATGTGGCTGAGATATTAATGCTTTGTGCAGAAAGATATACAAACTCTAAAAATTATCACTACATTTTTGATACTCTAAATTCTTAATTCAGTTGATAATAAGAGGAGAATTGATAAATTAAGCACACGTGCACACAGACATGAAGATCTGATTCTATAACTGTGTTAACAGAAACAAGAAAGAACCTTCAGTCTCTCTAAGGAATGGCCCTTAGGGAATTAGCACAGGTATTGCCTTGATAAGTGTTGGCCTGAATTTGTCATCAGTACAATACCAAAGGGAAACAAGACTTGCACTCAAGACTAACAGGCATATTATGGGATATTTGAGGATGCTAGTAGGACTATTTTATTATTGAAAATTATTTTTGAAAATTTATTATTGAATATTCGGGTGAAAAGCCAAGGTAGGGCAAAGGAATGGCTCAGATGAGCAGGGAGAAAAAGGCATGGTGGAATGGGGATGGGTGGATATAAGGGACCACCACATGAGCAGGCAGCTAGTTACAGTGCTTATCTCATTATAGCCTGCATCTGATCCATGTAGTCTAGCTTATCCTTCTATTAAATCTTGAACTATTGTTTTCTGTATAATCTCACTCTCTGCTGTATATTAGTCCAGCACTATATGTTATTAAGCGAAAAAGAAATGGAGAGCCATAAAAGGTTATAACACCTTGTGGCAGCAACTGGAGAACCCTGTATATGTTTATCTTCCCCAGGGTATTTAATCCAGAATGTTTGCATGCATGTATCATTCACCAGCAAACCTCAAGTTAGACTAGCTAACAAGGAGAACTGTGACCAGAAAAGAGGTCTGGGGACTAAGCATGGGGTCTGGGCATGGACTTTATGCAGATTTAGGGTCTGTAGTAACATTCAAGAAATCAGTGACTGCAAATGTGCAACATCAATGTGAGGTGAATGTTCAAGCGTGAGGATCTGATTGTTAGTGAACATCAGGATGGAATTGCCTGTAAATATGGGTAGACCTCCAAGAATAGTCTGGCCATGGGTTGTGATCAAGGGGAGAGGTACAACAGGAAGGGACTGTTGTGTTGTGAGTGCTGTTCAGAGAATCATAGAATTTTCTTAATTGGAAGTGACCTATAGGAATAAAAGAATCATCACAGAACCATAGAATGGCCTGGGTTGAAAAGGACCACAATGATCATCTATTTTCAACCCCCTTGCCATGTGCAGGGTCACCAACCACCAGACCAGGCTGCCCAGAGTCACATCCAGCCTGGCCTTGAATGCCTCCAGTGAGGGGGCATTCACAACCTCCCTGGGCAACCTGTTCCAGCATGTCACCAACTTCTGACTGAAAAACGTCCCCCTAATATCTAACCTAAACCTCCCATCTTAATTTAAAACCATTCCCCATTGTCCTATCACTAGCAAAACATGTAAACAGTAAATCCTGCTTATATGCTCCCCTCAAGTACTGGAAGGCCACAATGAGGTCTCCCCAGAGCCTTCTCTTCTCCAAGCCAAACAAGCTCAGTTCCCTCAACTTTTCCTCATAGGAGAGGTGCTCCAGCCCTCTGATCATCTTAGTGGCCCTCCTCTGGACCCGCTCCAAGAGCTCCACGTCTTTCCTGTACTGGGAACCCTAGGCATGAATGTGGTACTCCAGATGGAGCCTTATAAGAGATGATTAGAGGGGGACAATCATCTCCCTCTCCCTGCTGGCCACCCCTTGTTTAATGCAGCCCAGATCACAGTTGGCCTTCCAGGCTGCAAGCTCACACTGCTGGCTCATGTCCAGCTTCTCATCCTCCAGGACCCCCAAGTCCTTTTTTGCCACTGCCTTGGAGAGCCTGCCCCATTACCTGATAATCCTTTGGTGAATAATCTTTTCCTAATACCTAACTGGACTCTCCCCTGATGCAGCTTCAAGCCATTCCTTCAGGTTCTATCACTATTCACCAGAGAGAAGAGCACAGCTGATGGTGGTGTTTGCAAAGCTAATACTAATGCCAGTAATCTATGGTATTTTGGTATGTAAGTGTCATATGTATATGTGTGTGTGCATATGTATGTTTTTATGTGTGCCATATGTGCGTGCACCTCTGAGACATTGGTTTTGCCTCACCAGCCAAACCAACACATGGGAACAGCAGCATCAGCAGTAGCCAAGAGAGTGGGATAAAGAGACTCCCTGGCTTAAGGAGCTGCACTTGGCTGATTATCAGTAGCTGCAGAGGAGTAGTGCTATGTCTTGTAGTCCACTGAGTTTAGTGGATTCCATAATATCCTTAGCAAAAGTCAAACATGCCTTCATAGGATTCACAATGCTACAAAATTACTGTATAGTTGACAAACTGGGTAGAAATTATGTGAAAACATTAGAAATAAATGAAAGGACAAGACTATTTCAACATTTAATTTTATCTGTTTATATTTTATAGCAGAATTTGTCTTTTTCTTAGAAGAAGAAAATAAAAAAGAATTTAAAATATGGAAACACTAAACTCACGTAAAAGATAAAAAAAAAAGAAAAATTGCATTCTAATTCTGGGAACTCTAACTATTCTGAAAATGGATGAAGAGGTCAAAATATTTTGTATTAAAAAAGGACTAGCAGTGGAAAATTTGTGCAAAATAGCATATTTGTTTTTATTACTGTATTGTTCAATAGAGAACATGCAAGAATTTTGTTTTGTATTCAGGTTAACATATGCTTAGAAAAGTTGCCCTTAATTATATCTTGGATTCTTTTGTTACTTGTGATAGAATTTCTTCAGTTCGTATTAGTAATGTCCCATTTCTTTCCTTCCATATACATTTCATTGTGCTGGCAGTAAATAACTCTCTCAAAATAGGTCCTAGGAGCCACCGTAGCAAACACAATATTATTTCTCTCCCTAGACAATAGATATTGAGTATAAAAAGCAGTTATATGAAAAAGCATGAAGAATGCTACAAAGCTTGGAAAGAAAAAAATTAGCCCTTGAGCTGGCTGAAAATAAATAAATAAAAAAGTCTATACAGAAGACAAAACAGTAAAACTAAAAGCTTTAGGGTGATGACATCCTTTGAAAGTACCATTTCATCCCTGCTCCAACTCACTTTATCTTTTATCTCAATCATAACCCTAATGTTTTGTTAACCCTTGGAAAAGACCCAACTGTTGCCTAAATGAAGCTTGTCTTGCAGCCCGTTTCTCTTCTGCTGCAGGAAGGATATTGCAGCAGACTTGCATGCAGCTCTCTCTTAGTGGAAAGTCTAGCCCACAGCATTCATCAGCTCTCAAGTAAAAGCATTTCAGGAGAAGATTTAGAAGGGAGAAACAGAGAGGCAGAGAAATGAAGAGAGGAAGAGAGAGACAAAGGAAGAAGAAAAGGGAAAGCTCTTCCTAGGTTTCTTATTTGGAAGAGAAGCACAATAGTCCAGAATGAGCATTCACTACTGGGAGCTCTCACCAGTGCAGCAGGCGGCAGCTGTAAAGAGGTTGAAGATGATGATGTTTTGCTTTTGTGTGCTTTATCCCTAGTATTATAGACTTTTCATAAGGAGCATCACCATCCTATTATATTAAGTATATTAATCAGGAATAAATCTGCACACTCTTTGGCTGTTAAATTCCTGTTCCCAATATCATTAGATAATATTTTTTCAAGTACTTGAATGACTACTACCTATTCAGTTGAGAATTATTCTTTTCTTTCTTCAGTATAAACCAAAGTTTGATAAACATGACCTGGAAAGGAAGCCAGGAGACAAGAGTCAGTTCTGAGACTAATGATATACACTTCAATCCAAATGCAGCCAAGCCAGAAAATCTGCATATAGCCATGAATGACAATGAGAAAAGCAGACATAACAGTATGAGACACGCAACATGAGCAAGTGCACTGACACAGAGAAAATGGAAAGTACTGTCTAAATAACTAAAAAAACATAAAGGTTGCAGCATTGCAGATAGACTACTACCATTAATAAGGCAAGGCACCAAATTAGAAAAATTGCAATAAGAGAGAGCTGCACACATGTGAAGAATGCACTGTGCAGGGGACTTTCCTATGGCTCTGGTATTTAGCATCAGCTCTATAGCAAAAGGAGCTCTAGTCTTTCTTCTTCTCCTAACCCAACTCCAAGCCAAACCCAAAGTGTTGGGGCTTGAGGCTGCATTTCTAAGATTTGTGCTCTATGTATTCCAGAACATTACTTTTTCATTTTATTTTTTTAAACACTCTATATGCAATGCATCTTTTTTTTTTCTCTCAAGATAGTTCACATCATTAAACGTTTATATTACTGTGTTTCCATTTTTGAAATCCATGAACCTGAAGAGGCAGATGGCTAAATGGTTTGCAGATGGTTGAGAATGATAAATAGCTGTGACAAGGCTAGTAATAGTATTTTTGTTCACTGTATTAGCGCAATCTGTTTCTGCCTAAGAAGAAACCTGAACTATTAACAACGTAATATTTTCCCCTACTTTTTGCTGTATTATTTCATGGTTTTGTTTACAACATAATTTAAGCTTACCTGTATGAAGGACCATTTTTTTTTTAATATGCTGTGTAGTTCTAAAGCTATTAGCCATATCTTGGATGACACCTGCCACTTTGTATGTGTACACCATTGAAACCTTTTTTAGAAACATGTACAGGTTTTTCAATGCCCTTGAGTTTATAGTGTGTGAGTGAAAAAAAGAAATCCATATGGCCTTGCAGATGTAAGTACCCTGCAAAACTAATAGAAGTGCTTGCATTTGATTTTGATTTATTCTTTGGAATTGATATGTCAGTTACGTAACTGGGAATGGCATCCATGAGCTGAAAGGTGTATTATGCGATTGTATTTTTTTAAAGTGTGTTTATTGGTCATTTTCTCTTTTTTAATAGATTGAAAATCGAGAAAAAAAAATAGGAGCCCTCAAAATCAGAAGTGATTGAGGCAAGGGACTCTGGAAGTCACGTGATGCAACCTCTGCTCCAGCAGGGACACACAGAGTTCCCAGTGTTGTGTTCAAAAGTAAAAAATCTGTCAGAAAATAAAATCCCACTCTTTCCAACTCTTTTCTTTGTCCTCAGTCATCAGAAGGGCTGATGGCGGATGGAATTAGATTCTGATTGATGCCCAATTTGGTACTATAAATACAGTCAGATTCTAATGAGCGTTCACAAGCTAACATGTCACCCCCAAGGATTTTGGTTGCATGCAGTGAGAAATCTTATGGCTAGATTAATGAACGGTGCTGTTTGTTGAAGGATCAGATTACAGATTTTTCTAGATTTATGGTGATAAATACACTGTCTGAAGAGCATGTGTAAATACCATGAACTTGAATAATAAAGCAGACCACACAGTTAAGCAATGGGAGAATTCTTTAGAGATGTCTAAGTTTCCTGAGGAAGCTCTCAGTATCAAAATCTCAAAATCTCTTCTAAGATATTTATTTCATTAATTCATTTATCTTTTTTACTATCATATGCTTCTTTTAAAAAAATAACTTTCTTGTTAAAGACTGAAAGGATCTAGTTACACTAATTTTTTTTTAATCAGAACAGTAACATTTCCCTAATTTCCTACTCATTGCTAGGCTTAGTAGTTTTGTATATTGTATTGACTCAGAGTGACTGTGCTTTTTAAAGGACATATGATCAGACTGGACCTCACCTTGATGATTTGGTTAATTCCTTAGTACATTCATTATTAAAGAGAGAACCAAGCACTACTGATAACCATTATGTCTGCTTCCTAGGTTTTGCTTCTCTGTTCCCCATTCTCTTCAGCATTCTGTACATTGAGTGCTGTAATGTTAATCATTACTTGTCAAATTTGCCTCAAGCTTTTGCATTTGTATATCATGTGGTCAAATTTACATTACAAACCACAAAGTAAATAACAGTGGCTTTCAGCTGTTGACATATACTGGGTAATTTCTCTTGATAAATAAATGCTAAGCAGGATGTTGCAGACAAAAAATAAACCTTTTGGAGCAAACTCAAGTCAGTTGTTTGCAGCTGTTCTTGTATTCACCACAAAAGAAACAAATATCAAATATTTCTTAGTTATATTATTCCAAACAAACAAACAAACAAAACTAACTAATAAAAACCAAGTGAAATATCATAGATAATTTGAACACTGAAAAAAATGGGAGAATTTTCTGAAACTCACAACTAAAATACTTTCAGGATCCTCATAAGGAATGAAGGGACTAAAATATAGAGCATGAAACTAATTTTGTTGAAAATGCTGTGCTCCAGAATTCTTCTCTTTTGTAAATCTCTACTCCTTGCCTTCTCTAGTCTTGTTTGTTATAAAATTCTAAATCATAAAAGCCTTGAAAAACTGAGGAATGAGCATTGTCCACACTGATCTCCTCTCAGTTATTATTGTGCTTTGTTTTTTTAGTCATGGAGTTAACTAGATCAACCTATGCCTGTGACAGGGAGGGCAGTAGGACCCTGCCCCCCCGTCTCCCCTACCCCCCATCTCCTCCTCCCCGAACCCCATGAAATGGGAAGGGAAAGAGAAAAGGAATAGGGAGATGGTAACTGGGCTCAAGGAAGGAAAAAAACAGCGGAAACAATCTGTGGAGGAAAACCTATTTTACTATGATATTGGAATGCAAGATAACACAATATAATACAATCTAATTGAAATCGAAAACAATCAATCAAATAACATAGGAGAGAGAGTTCCTGAGACTGAGTCAAACCTGAAAAGCTTGGTATTGCTGGGAAAGCACCCTAGAGCACCCAGTGCCGCGCAGTAAAAGACCATCCAATCAGGAAGGGCAAGATCCCATGAGTTCTGCGATGTACAGAGACAGGTATTGGAGCATTAACACTTTAACTCCCAGTGCACTACATGATGTTATGATGTGGAATACTGAAAACCAAAAATCACAAAACCATGACATTTTTCTAGTGTTTCAAAGTACAAACAGTATTAAGGAGTTATGAAAACAAAGAAAAACCAGTTGACAGATATTTGGAGAAATTCTAAAAAAAACTACAAGATAATAATTTTTTTAGTTGTATTTGAAGCTTCCTCATCTGAAAGAGCACAGAGTGGCAGGGACAGGAATGTTTATAGATAAGTTTCTAGTTCACTCATGCAGAGTGTAATGAGCAGTAGCTCTTGTATTGATACTGATTAAAAAACAAAAAACAAAAAACAGAGATTTTAAACCTAATCTGTGTATTTGGTCAGCTGAATTTTTGGCTTTTCTGCAGCAATATGTCCATCCTAATATGGTAGAGAGATACAATTGAGAGAGATGGATTAAAGTTCATCCAGAGGCTATTGTTGGATAGTTGTATGTTAAACATCCAGTTTGACTGACATTTTATTTTTTTTTTTTAAATTCTACGTCAAAAGAATTGATATTTTAGTTCTTTATATTGTTTACTGATTGTACTGCAGTTAAATGAATTAATTTGACCAACAAAGCCTACTGTATGATGCTTATTTATAGATTTCAGTAGTTTTTAATAATTCATTTATCAGTTGTGAATAATAACAGCCTTATGAGAATTATCCTACAATTCTGCTCTATGAATATGTATGCATTATTGTAATGTTCATCTCTCACAAGTCCTGAGAGAGAGGATGGAACAAATAAAGCACAGAGTAAATGCTGTATTCATAAAAGGTTATTTTTGCAATTTCTATGTAAATAGACTGCTCTCTGCGGAGAAAATGTGTGGAATGAAGGAAGAGGTAATGCAAACTATCTGCTCATGACTAGAGTCCTGGGATCAAAGGCTTTTAAAAGTAATTACCTCCACAATTTTAGGGTAGCAGTCAGCTCCTTGTAATGTTAATGGAAACATTCCCATTGAATGGAAATCTGGATGGTAGGATCTGCTTAAAATGGAGGTGAATTTTACAATTTTTTTTTTTTTTTTTTTTTCAGTAAATTTCACACATTCAGTACAGTTTTTTATTTTTTGGGTCTTTTTGAAGATGAAGATGGTTGGTGCACACCGAAGTTCAAATTTATATATAGTTAAGTTTGCTTCAGTTTACTTTATGTGTGAATAAGAAAAATGTAGGTCTGCAAGAGAAAAGCTATCCTTGAAGGACAGATAATTCTTTCTGTATTAGCTATCACAAGGTGATGTGATCATGAAAAACTCTTCTCTCGAATAGCAAGTATTAAAAGCAGTTAATGTAAGGTATACTAAAACATTTAGGAACCAAACTGTCTATTTGCTTCTGGGTGCATCATACAGCTGGAATTGTACTGAAATTTGTACTGAAATTGTACTATTATTGCTCTCAGTTGTTACATAAAGAATCTCTCAAACCTATTGCTTCTCAGATCTGACATTATAACTTCAACTTACATCTCCTCTTTCTTTGAAAGAGAAATAATATCTAATAATCCATTGGTGGATCATTGCTCAGAGAGCGTATCAGATGTTCTATAGGGCAGCACTGGCTTTTGTCTTCACAGACACGTGCCATTTTACCTGACTTATTTTTCAGTTAGTTCTTTCTGGTTTAACTTTTCATGTATCTACCCTTTGAGAATATGTGTACTTAAAGGTATTCTCTGAGATTTAACAGTACTGTGAGAAACATTCAAAAATCTCAAATTCAGTACCTGAATACATCTGTGCTTGATGTTCTCTAGGTTTTCCATATAACTAGAGAATCCAGAGAAAAAGCATTTGAAGGTGGTCCTTCCATTGCTTTCTGGCCATTCATTAGAGAATATTTTCAATTAATGTACAACAGAAATCCAATGTATTTTAAATAATGTTAATTAAATGAGTTGAAGATGGGCCACAATATCTGTCTTCTGTGAACTGAATTCATTTTTAATAGAAAAATAAATTCAGCATCAGTACTTGCTGATACAAAGCTGAAAATGAGGAGATGTATAAATAGTGCTCCTTCAGACTACGAGGTAAAATAATACCATCTATTTTATTATAGAACTAAGCATATGCAATGAATGTTTCAAAGAACACCTCTTTTATTGCCGAACCTGGCTGAATATACTTGACAATTTCAACAACAAAACTGTCTCATATATCTCAGAAAATTATGTGAAGAAGTGTAGACTTGAAGCATTTCTGTTTCTGGCATATATGCTGAACATGCTGTACTACAAAAAATATAAATGAAAGGTAAATTTGTCCTTATCAAAATACTGCATAAAGCAATTATGAAGGATAAAAATTAATTCATTAATTAACGATCATTTTCTTGATCTGATTCTAGCCAAGTATGATGAGATTGCTCAGAAGAAATGACAAAGGTATTCATCGATTATTTCTGTTCTATATATACAGTAAATGAAGTGTATGTGGTTTTACTCATCTTCAATGAGTAAAGAATAAATTTAATGAATGTCAGAGAAACATTTAGCATCTAAAGAGCTAGAAAAATTGTATGCTGGACTTTAACTGTCTGGAAAAAGTTCTTAATCAGTGTAAGTGATTGTTAAGAAAAAACAGAATTCTTGTGAAGTACAAGAGAGCTAAAAGATAAAGGAGCTGATTTTCAAAAGGAATAGAGAGATGATCTTCATAACCAAATACGATAAATAAGTCATCATTGATTGTAAGTAAACAAATGAGAAAACTATATAATAGTAGAAACTACAGAAGATGCATGTTATTAACTAATCTGATGAAAAAACTGGTTTAAGAAACTGTTAAATAGCAGCCTTAATAAACAAAACAAACAAACAAAAATTTAGCTACGGCACAGAATTAATATAACATCTGCCAGATAGATTAAAAATGAATTTATATCCTCACATCCACTGTTACGTTCTGAGGCCTGTTCAGCCACACAATTAATTTTTAATGTGGTCTAGTAGAGATCTGTTACTCAGTAATTGCACGAGTACCCCTGAAGAAAATATAAAATCATTTTTAATATAATTTTGTCAATATAATCACATTGAAGAAATTACAAATATATTGGAAAACAAATTAATAGCAACCAGATACTGTATCAGTTACATTAATTTTGTTATGACCAAATAAAATGTTCACTGTAGAGTGAATGTTCTACAGTGACAGGAAGCTACATCTTGTAATTTTGAAAAAACTCTTCCTTAATACGTGAAAGCATTTGAACACCTTTCCATTGAAGTGATGTAGTTCTATGAATTAGCATTTTTAGTGGAAGACTATAAAGCAGAAGTAGACCAGATTTTTTCTACACAAGTAATTAGTTTGCTGGAAAATGCATCCAGTTCTAGTGCTTGGGTCTTTGACAAAGACTTTAAATCTGTGAAAGAGAAAATAAAAATGTCTAAAGTGGATTTGATTTAAGAAAAAGCAATTACTTATAAAAGTAAGACAAATCCATAAATTTTATTCTTTAGGAAGGAAAGGTTATGATTTACTGTACTCTTCAGATGACTTTTTGTAGAATTTTTTTTTTTCCAGAAAATACATAATAAACCCTGCAATTAAACTCTAAAATTGATCAGAAGATTCAAGTTTCTGACTTGGGAACAGCAGTGAATTAAACAATGAAGTAAATTGTATATATCCATCACTTTAATTGTGTTAACACAATAAGGATATAAGGGATATTTCTTAAAATATATATAGATCAAAAGAATACAAAAGTTACTCAACATATTTCATTCATCTTATCTCTTAAAAAAGGTAATTATCTGATGTGCAGGTTGTCATTTCTCTGTATTTATCTCAGAAATACTAAGCCATACAGGAAACTGTAAAAATCAGTTAAATGAAGAAGGTTGAGAGATACATCTGGGGATCTATGCTTTTATTGCATTTCTTCTCAGCAGTCCTAAAATTCCCAGTTTAAAATCTTTTGAGACAAATGATGAGCTTCTCACTTATTTCAAAAAGTATTGAATTATACTTCTTATGGTATCTTTCTTCTGATGCAATTCAGTGTGCAATAGATGGGTTGAATACTAAAATGCCGTGTGAATTTTCTATATCAAACTACAGATCATAACCATAGTCATACGCTAAAACTTTTTTGTTGGTAGGAAATGATGCAAATCTTTAGGAAACAAAAAAATTCCTTTGAGTGAAAATAAACCTGTATGCTAACATTAGTATTGGCTGAGAAGTTGCAGAGCTCTCACTCTTTAACATAGAAATCCTGTACATTCTTGTTCTCATCCTATGTCAATGTTCTAGTTTTATGATCTACTTACTTTTACACTGAACTAAGTGCTATTATCTTCTGTTATAAGGCACTTGCTTATTTTCTGTTGCCATCAAGATAATGAGACTCCGAGGAGCACTTCAGAGTCCAATAAACTTTGACCATTTCCCCTAGCTATTCTGCATACAGAATGCCTAAAAATTAATTAATAAATTTAGGATTATTTGATTTTACACTATTGTTTTTCCGTAGAGTAATAGAATAGTGTACCTGAATTACAGTATGTGGTACTTCACGCTGCATCAAAACACAATTTATTTACACAGGAACTAACATCTTTGATGGAGTTTCTCCTGTAACTTCTTCCTGTAAATTCTAACGTCAAGGATTTTACTACAATTGTCAGTTCATCTTACTCTCTGTAGTGTTTTAAAAGATGAGAAAATATCCTTTAAATTTATAGCAGAAATTTCTTCTAAGAAACATTCTCAAAGATACATGATCAAAGTAATTGTCTGTAATTTCTTGGAATTTCCCATGTATTTGAGTAAAACATTTATTGTGTTCATCAGTCAATGTATTTTTAATTGAATATTCTCAATAGCATATTTGATAAATATTTTCTATTCTTTCACTGATTTACATAGAAAAACAATGAAATACTCACTAGAGTTGCTTCACTTAGTAAAAATATTAAAAAATAGATTAATAAAACAAACAAAAAAACCCCACATTTTTCTGAGGGAAAGATCCCTACCTTGATCTTATTGTCAAACTGAAAATTGTAGTCTCTGTTCCAATTGTTCAAAATCTCCTTTGCATCTCTGTTATTTTAATTACATTGCCTAATAGGTTTTGAAAAGAGCATAAACAGCACTCTTAACTGTCAGTGAGGCATTATGGTCTAGAGATCAAGTTTGTATGTTCCATAATAGCAGTCGTGTACATCCTCAAAATCAGATGCTCCAAAACCAAATCCTTATTTTAACTCTAGTTTAGCTTTTTCATGTACTGGGTTTATGTGGCAAGATTTGGCAGTAGAGGATGCTGCTGGAGTGGCCTCTGTGGGAATCCAGATGCTGCTCCATGTCAAAAAAGGTATAGTTCCAGATGGCTCCAAAAGGGAACTTCCACTGGCCAGAGCTCAGACAGAGAGTGATGCTGGTTGTGCCTCTCGGAAGCCACATTTATGAAAGAGTAAGACTGCTGTGCAACAGCAGCTGAGAGAGAAGAGTGAGAAAATGAGACAGAAACAGCCCTGCAGCCCCCAAGATGAAGCAGATGTAGGGCAGGAGCTGATTCAGGCACAGGGCCAAAGTTCCCTGCAGCCCATAAGAGGTTTATGGTGTAGCAGGCTGTCCTCCTGCAGCCCATGGGGAACCACACAGAGATGGTCTCCAGGTGCAGCCATGGAGAAGACCATGGTACAGCAGTAAATGTGAGCTGAAGGAGGCCATAGCCCATGAAGAACCTCTGCAGGAGAAGCTGCGGGCTTGAGCTGCAACTCATGGAGAGGAGATGGAGGAGCAGGAGGGTTGTGCTGGAACAGTTCATTCCTAAAAGATGGATGGATTGTGTTGTACAGACCCATGCTGGAGCAGTGTTTGAAGAGTTTCTCTCTATGGGAAGCCCATATAAGATCAGTTTGGGAAGGACAGCCTTCTGTGGGAAAAACCCTCACAAAGGAGCTTTGGAATAGAGTGACCATGAAGAAGTGGTATATGATGAAACATTGCAAACTGACTGCAACCCCCAATCCCTGTTCCCCCATGCTCTTCATGTGGAGGAGATAGAAGAGGTTGGGAAGTTGTTTGTAGTTTTCTTTTACTCTACTCTTTACTTCTACTTTTCACTGCTCTAGTCTGTCAGGAACAGGCAATAAGTCATATTAATCTCCCTGTGCTGTCAGTTTTGTCCATGCTGGTAGCTGGTGAGCTACCTGTATTTATCTCAACCCTTGAACCCATTTTCAATGTCTTTCTTCCCCCTCTTCCTCTGAGGTGAGGGAATGAGAAAAACACCTAGTAATCATAAAATTGTCTAGTAATACTTCTTGATGTAGTTGTATATCATGCAGATGAATAATAACACATCTCTATATATATATGTATAATAAAAACAAATCTGTACAGTTAACCTCTAATTCTAGTTTTAATCAATATACCTGGTTTCATTTAGTCATATAGATCTGACAGATAACAAGGATTTTTTGTTGGTGGTGATGGTTTTTTTTCTGCTTGTTTGTTTGTTTGTTTGTTTGTTTTGGTCAAGTGCATTTCAGAATCTCCGTTAGGCTACTTACTGGGTTCAGCAACCTTAACAATTGAAAATATTATCCAGACACAATAGGCTAAAAACTAGTAATAGATGCTGACTGTGCCAAATAGAGACTAACAATTTTTTTCTGCTCTTCCAACTAATCACGTTTAAAAAATTCCTACCATTATCTACATCCTGTTGTTTCATATTTTTATAACTTGGCCAATATGGCAAAATTGTTCTATATGGCTTAACTTGATTTTTGTTTAGTATTATAAATATGAATATAATTATAAATGTATATATATAAGTATAAATCTCTATTTGATAATAGTCTGCCTATTGTGGAAATGCAGGTCAAGATTTTTTGTCAAGTTACTGGCCAATTTTTCATACATGCAGGAAAGTGGTCATGCGGTTAAAGTACTACACAGTACATCCATCTCATGTTAACAGGTGCTTATTTCCTATGTGATTTATTTTATACTTTGTCTCTTCTGGTTTCAGCTAGAATGATCCAAGACATGATGTAGCTTCTCTAGCTGCTTAGCTACTGCTGTATGCTGGAAATTACCCAATTTTTGGTTCTGCCAGTAGAAAAGTACATGCAAGGACTTAATCTACTTCAAGAGAGTTAGCCAATTTGGCTTTAAATGTCCTTTTAAGCTTCCTCACTTTGAAGGTTTATAAGAACGCTAACCATTGCAACATTTATGCAATGGTTCCACAAAATGCCTATTCCTTCTCTGCTGTGTAGTTTTTAACCTAGGTAGTCACACAAGGTACACAAAGTAAGAGGGGTTTGAAAATTTGAATTCATTACATAGTAGCAATGAAAACAGATAATTTAAGAAAATTATTTTTTAATTATCTATAGCAACTTTAAAGCTTTTTTTTTTCTTGACATAAAGTTGTTAAGCAGTCAAAAAATCAGTGCGAGATCAGCCCTACTCCCTACGTCTGTAAGATGTTATCTGACCTTCATGTAAAGACTTCTTTGAAAAGGAGGGGGGGAAAAAAAAAAAAAAAGGTTCTTGAGCTGTAGCAGTGGAAACAAAATTTCTAACTACTAATTTTGGATGAAGAAACCTGTGATGTTAACTTGAAAACAAATAGAATAAGAAGCAGATGAGTATGTCATCTATTCTCCAGGCTGAAAAAGCTCCTGAACTTTTGTTTGTATATGTGCTGCTGATCTTTTAATAGGATGCTAAGGCTCCCAAGGCAGAATCAGTAGAAAGCCATGTAAAAAGAGAGTGTCATGCTGGTTTTAAGCATAATATGAAATTTACTTAGCTTTTGTCATCTAGAAATTGCTGCTTTGCACATAATACACATTACATTTGGCAGCATTTATTCTCAAATAAAAACTACCATGCTAATAATTTTATATGGCTATTTTTAAATACACATAATACAATGATGTAATATGTCCTATATAGGTTTCTAATCTCCTTTCACAAACTGATGTGACATTAACAGAGAATAGCAATGTAGTGTTTTCAAGCTAGTCCGACAGGCATATACTTAATACAAGTACCAAAACAGAGTCCAGAGTAACTTGTTATGAATTTTTGTCAGAAAGATAGCTATGTCTAGGCAGAATCCTCTCTGTTCCCTCTCCAAAAGAGCCCGTGTGCTATCCCTACTCCTTTATTAAGACACTGTGAATTTTCTCAAATCCCATCTTTATAGAAACTGTTGCTTAACATAATGAAATCACAACATCTCTGAAGCCTGCAATAATTCCACTGATGCATTTTCTTTTCAATCTGCAGAATAACTGTTTCTGAATCAGCATAAGAGTGATCACTGCTGCTCAGGTTTAAAAAAAATTCAGAAGATTTAACACTATAGCTATTGGAACATAATCAAAAAATCTGCTGTTTTTTTTCTTCTTTGCCCTTTGTGTATTGAACAGGGGAAAATAACAATGGAGATTGATCAAGCAAATACATACAAAATTTGTCCTCCATTTCTCTTTTTCCAGGCCGACTCTCATAGCCCCAAGTACTTCCTTTTTTAACATCAGCAAGTGAAAGATCTGTTTTCCTGAAAATGCATGGAACTCTCCAGGTCTATTACTGCCACCATGAATATCAACACCAGAAATTTTATTAAATAATGTTTATAAAAAAACACACATAACTGCATGAAGGAGCTGTAAAATTACTATTCTCACCTAATGGACTCTAGCTAGAATCTTAACATGAATTGTCTTATTGAAGATTTATTTTTTTAGGGCAATGTAGGCAAAAACAATTTGAAATTGCTTTTTTTTTATACACCCAAATGTGGCAATCATAGAGCTTGACTATATTGCTGTCAGAGGCACATCAAAGACAAGCCTATGTGGCATCTTGTACTATTTTTTTTTTCTTGCATTCAACTCACTGTTTGGACACACATGGAGATTGTGATTTCTTTACTGCCACAGAATTTGGAGTTGTTTGAATCAGTTATTACTCTGTGGTTGTCTTCAGACTGAAATACAAGCAGTTCTCTAATCAGAATATGCTTCAGCTTCATTAAGCAACTTTATATCAAAAAGGTAGCAGTTAAGTACTGTAAACCAGGAGAGATAATACAATTTAAACGTTGAATTTTTATTAAGTCGTTAGCAAAGTACAATTCATATATGACAGATGACTTTTTAATTTTCATAAGACTGATACCATTAATTTTGCCATTGTCTTTGTATACCTGATTGCTAGTGCAGCAAAGGCAATTATGAGAAGTGAAGGTACCTATCCATATTATATTAAAACTATTTGTATTAAATTCAGCATTATTTCTATTCTACTCTACTTTTGAAACTTCTCTGAATTCAAAGCGTGAGATTTGTATGCCCACTGGAAATTGTACAGTCACTGTAGAGCAGTTGGAATTATATTCAACTAGCATTGTTACATTTGCAGTTGCCTTGAAAATATACTGTACAGCTCTCAGCACCCAGTTTCCCCATCTCAGTACTCATTTAGCTCAGATTATCTGAAGTAATCTTTGACTCCTCATCACCTGCTGATAGGTCTCTTCCTTGAACCCTGAATTTTAGCACAGTGGCTAGGGATACATTTAAGTGGAAAGTCTCCTTTTGCCTCTTTTTGTAGAGGTTATGAATGCATTTAGCATTATTTATATTCAATCTTTGTGTATTCTTCCAAAGAAGTTCAGAAGATATTTTTTTAACATGGTGATTCTTTGTCTAATATAAATATGAATCAAGTTACAAAATTTAAAAAGTGTAAAGTGAAAAAATTAAAATGAACATATTTAGTTCAATTTTTTCAGTATTATCCTTGCATTAAAATAAAAATTTAATACCATATAACTATTACTAAATAAAAAATATGTAGTTTATGGAATAATAAACTATGCTATTAAACTATGCTGTTTAATATAGATACCACGATGCTGATCCAAAAATGTTATGTTTGGATAGCTACAGTTAATAAATCATTGCTCAGCAGGAAAATTTTTCTCCCTGTGTGCCATGAAGATAACAAGTACTAATGTCACACAATCACCATTTTTTTTCTTTACAGGGAAAGGAAAGCAGAGCAAATCAGGCCCCTTTTAAAATGAAATACTTCTCAAATAATATAAAAAGTAATGAAACAATTTAATGATGACTATACTATGATACTCCTCTGCTAGAATATATTATTTATCATTTCTGTTGGGAAAAACATAGTAATATATTAATGAATACACTAATTTAATAAGGGTAGCTCTACACTGATCACTATTTCAGTTCTGTTAAATTTAAAGTCAGAGTACGTGGAGAGTATGAAAAATTTATGAAAATTTCAGGTACAGAATGATTTCTTGTGCCAGTTGTAATTTATTAACTCTTAGATTACACGGCAGTGATTTCTTTCATCTTAGTAAACTATTGCCCAATGTTTTCACATAGTGCTTTGATAGGACACAGAAAATTATTTTCAAACTGAAGTGTTGTAATTGAGCACATGACAGGCAGCTATTAGGGCTCAGCTGATGCATGATAATTCATTAACCACAGTAACTCAGTGGCTTTGCCTCATTCAACAAGAAAGCATATGTAACCCTTTATTGTGCTTATACAAGTATGAAACAAAACTGCTTAGTTTCCTTTTTTTTTTTTTTTCTCCCTTAAAGTAGAAGCAGTCTACATCTGAGCATTAGAAATGACTTGCTAGTAGTCAGTACAAATCAGAGAAAGCTTACTTTATTTTGGTTAAATTCACCCACGTTCGTAGCTCTATAATAATCCTGTGGATTACAATGGAAATGTTCCTAGTAACTCTCTTTCCTTAGGAAATCAATAATTGACAAAATAAATTTCATATACTCATAGCTAGTAGCAGGAAATGTAATTCAGTGCTACTTGAGATACATTTGGTACTCTATTGATGTAATATCTCAGAGAAAAGTAATGAGGATCAAATATTGTTTTCAAACATTTGTTTCGAAAAATCCATATAAGAAAACCTTATGATTCTAATGTGCCTTAAAGCTGGAAAAACAGGGCTATTTAATATAAATTTTTGAATAAAACATCATAGAATGACAGAATATTATTCTGTTAGTTTTCCTTTTTAAAATTTCAAGAACAAAACATCAAACATAAACAAAGTAATATCATATCCTTTATTTATTTTTCCATTGGATAATCATTCTGCAAGGCTTAATTACAACCTCCTTTAAGTAATTTCCTTTTTCCTTCATTCAACAGCTTACCACAAAGTTATAATAAAAGCATAAAAGTGTATTAATCTATATTAAATCTCTGAAAAAAATATACTTCCTGTATATTAAAAAGATAATATTTTCTGCATTTTTTTTTCCTTTTCATGTATTTGCTTGTGTCCATTTGTTGTGTCATTGCCTAATTAGGAAACTCCTCCTGCAATTTGTAGGGAGGATAGTTTAAATTCTGTTGAGCTTCTGTAATATTAATGCTTATGAATGTCGTAGCATCATACTGTAAAACAGTGTTCAAAGTAGATAAATTGCAATAGGTGTCCATCTCCCAAATAAGTAACGCTAAATCTAAGATTGCACTCACATCTCAGAGTTCTGTTCCAGATGTTGCTGAATTAGAACATCTTTGATTAACCATTCAGGAAAAAAAAAAAAAACACTTTGAAAGGAGATACATGTAAGCTGGCCAAAATTAATGCCTCCTATTTATTTTCACTAAAACTACACCAGATATTAAGAGCATGATAAAACACTATTTGATTGAGAAAATTTTTAGCTATGAAACACTATTTTTCAACATAATCATCATCACTAGCTAAGCATTTTTGCTACTGATGAACAAGAGCTTGTAACCCATGTTCATAAAAATCTGCACCAGCAGAAGTGATCCGCTGTTGCTGTCACCTCTGCTGAAGCACACCGCTCACCATCTCACTGTGGAAAAGTCCACTGTTTGGTATCCATAAACATTCAGCAAGCATCAGTGAATGTCAATGCAAGCAATTTTTTCCACATGGAGGAATTCATTTACATGCCTCTGCTTCATAGGCATTTCCATGCCATATACCATTTTATCAGAGTGCCTCTCTGCTGCCATCTGTGACACGGCAACAACACATAATGGAATACAGGTGCAAAGGTCCGACCTCTCCTGCCATATCACCAACATTCACCTCTAACATTGTGGACCAACAAGAAAATAGCCGGCATTACTTTTCAGAGTAGCCCTTCTATAAGCTGACAGTAAAATGTAATCATCAGTCTGAAAAGTGCACTGTGGAAAATATCAGATGGTACATAACTGGTCAAAGGGATAAGGACAGATATTAGTAATAATAGAAGGAGGAGCTCTCAGTCTCTTTGTGACGTAATCCATACAGGCCACAGGGTATTGAACAGAGAGGAAATAGAAGTGGAGTTGATATACTATTTGTAATAAAGAATCAATTGCAAATGTGTGGGAAAAGGGTGAGGAAAAGCAGTAATTTATTTTTTTAGATGAAATAATTGTCAGTAGTATATTCAGCTTATTCCAGAATCAGGTTTAATTACTTATTATTAATAATTTTTGGATATACATACTGATCTTATGGAAAATAAATTTAACATACTTTGTACTGTAATTCTGTATATTACACAATATCGAGTAATAAAGCCATCATGTTTCTTCCTCAAAAAAATGTGTATTTGCAATCAAAAGAAAGATGGTTCAAAAAGCAGAAAAAAAAAACAAAAAACAATCAAAAGCATTTAAAAATGTTATTCATATAATTTAATAAATAAAAGCGAAGAAAAGCCTATTTGCTTTCAAGAGTAGATTATACAACACTGATCAGGCTGCTTTTTATTAAAAAAAAAGAAAGCTTACATTCTCTGCTCCTTTTTATTACTTACTAAAACTTTAATTGATCATACATTCCATAGTATGATTTTCGTTAACATAGAGTTATTTTCATTTAAATAGGAATAATATGCAAGTACTAAAATAAGTTATAGTGGGGATTTTATTTAAATGATTATTCTTGTAGTATATTATTTTACCAACTGATTTCTGCAGTTAGATTGCGAAGTTAGGTTGTAGATCATTTTCACTATATCTCTAACTTCATAAATGCTCACACATTTGAAAAGCTGCTATTTTTTTTCACCTTTATTTTCCCTTACTGACAACAAAAATAATTCCAAAGAGTGAATATTTTCCATCCTGCTGACGTTCAAGTATGTTTCAGATTAATATGGTGCACATCCAAGAGTTTTAGTAATTAATTCTGCCAATCAAAACATGATGATATATATTTCCTTTATACAGCAGGTCTGAGACTTGCTTGCAAAGATAACTCTCTTGTTAGCTGTGGGAAATACTGGAAAAAAACTGACTGTGGTAACATTTACTGAAAAAATATTCTTTCATTCCATTTTTACAGAATCACAGAATATGAGGGATTTGAAGGGACCTTAAAAGGTCATCTAATCAAATCCCCCAACCATAACCATTTTAACCATATATACTTCTTGTTGTCAGACTATAACACACACTTCCTTTACACTGCAACACCAAATCTTAAAGTCAGTTATAGCAAGGCTATGTCAGCATAAAGCAAATAAAATTACTAGTTGGCAACATCAAAAACAGGAAAATTTATTGTCAATTTCTACAAAATTAAACGTATCAGACTATATAGAAAATGGTGTCTAATTTGCTTACAGTATCTGCACATTTCCCTCTCCAGCACCTGCTTAGTTATTCCAGCTGCATAGTAGAACTTACTGTTCAGGGTCTTGATTCTTGTGCATGATTTGCTACTCCTCCTGCTGGACACTGACCTGTAGAACTCAATGATAATTAATACAAGGGTATTCAAAGATCTTGCTTGACATCATCATGAGACCTCAATTTATTTTCAATTGTCTTGGGAATCTGGAGAGGTCCCTGTTGACTGGAAGATGAAAAATGACCAAATTTTCAAGAAAGGTAAGAAAGAAGACCTGGTAAGTACAGGTTCCATTTTGGTGCCAGTTCTCATTAATGTTTTTATAAATGATCTGGGTACAGGAGTCAAAAGCATACTAATTCTTCAGATGACACCAAATGGGAGAAGCTGTTGTCTCCCTTAAGAGTAAAGAGGTCTTGCAGAGAGATATTAACAGACTAGAGAAGAAGGGGACATTCACCAGGCACATGAAGTTTAACAAGAGCAAGTGCTAGATTCTACATCTGGTACAGGGAGACCATCTACACATACATACAGACTGGGTTAAAAGAAAAGAGTCTAGAGAGCAACTCTGTGGAAATGAGAGGGGAAGACATATGAGGAAGATATATTGGTTTGTTCAGTCTACAGAAGGGGAGGCTGAGGGAGGCTTCACAGAGGCATACAGCTTCCTCAAAAGTGACCCTCTTGACAAGGATATGGATGATGAGATGGTGTGGAGGTGCATGGGAGGGGGAGGGTCAAGTTGAGTATTAGGAAAAAGTGCTCCACGAAAGGGGTGTTTGGGCACTGGAACATGCTTTCCAGGAAAGCGGTCACAGTACTGAACTTGCTAGAGTTTATGAAGCATCTGAACAATGCTTTCAGTCATACAATTTAGTTTTTGTGTGGTCCTACATGGAGCCAGGAGTGGAACTCTATGATCATTCTGTATTCCTTCCAACTTAGGAGATTCTGTGATTTTATTTATTTATTTATTTAAGTTAGTTTCTTGAACTTAGTGGTAGATTTATGAACTTACAAATTCATTAAATTATGCAGTGTTTTAGTACAAAATGTTCTTGTGTCATTTGGTAAAAGGTAGAATTGCCAATGTCTCCCTAAAGGAAATATTGAGCATTCTGTTTGACATTTAGAAAATGTGTTATACAGTCCTTGAATCAACTGCTATAAATGGTGTGAAATGGCTCCTATTAGAAACTGACAGTGGAGTCCAAGAACAGAGAGTTACGGTCATTTTCTACCACTGTGTTCTCCCATTCAGGAGGATTTTCTGCCAGTAACGGTTTACTTCCATTCCTTGTAACAAGAGAAGCCAGCTCAATACAAGGCCTGGTACTTGACATAAGCTAAACACTGTTCATATATTACAGTTAATAAGATCGACACTGGATAAGAACTTCCACAGCAACAACAAAGCTGTTCTCCACCACCAACATCTGCCCTGTCCTGTATTTTGTTTGTTTTTAAGATTTTCTTTCTCTCTCTCTATTTTTTCCCCCCTTTTCTCTGCAGTACTCAGTATTCTGGCACTTAATTTGAAAGATTTAAATAATATATAATTTTGTGCATTTTTAATTTATGCAAGAAATACTAATCTGTTTATTTTAATCCAGAACCAGTGACTCCTGAAATACTGATTTAACTCTTTTTCCTGCTAAGCTTTCTTGGAGATCAGGATAATAGTGTTGTAGAGTAGCTAATACTTCAGCAAAAGTTGGAAACATTCATCTTATTTTGCAGCTGGAATTAGACTGGCAGACTTTTTAGACAGAGTTACCTTATGTCAAGTTTCATGAAAAACTATATGAAGACTGGTCACAAAAAATGATGATCAGTCACAGACAAAATGAAAAAAATATTTATTTGTCACCTCTTCTAGCTCAAATTTGTTTAAAATAATACTACATTTTATCTGTAATGAGGATTTTATGGAAAAAAACAAAATGATATGGAAGAAACAACTGAACACCCCTTTTTTTAATTATCCTTTTCTCACTTAAATTTTTCTTTCTCTAGTTCTTCTTCACACTCTTTCAGTCTATCTTCAACCTTTCTTCTTCCTGTACTAAAGAATAATCAAGTATAAGATTTCACATTCAGAGATGTGTTCTGAGAAATTTGTTAACTGATACAAATTGATGTGCGGTATCCCAGTATTTATGTGCTTTGTTTCTCCCTTATCACATAGAAATTGATGTAAAATTCCATATGTGTTTTTAAGGTTTCTTCACTACAAATATATTAGATAATGTTCAGATAGACAGATGGGCACATAGTGTTGCCTTCTTATACTGTCATAACAAAAATGCACATAATGTTATTGAATAAAGATGTTCACTTTCCACTTGTCACCCTTCTACAGTAGGCAGTGTGCTCAAACAGAAAAGGACCAACTGTTTCTTTGGCTCTCAGATGCGGCTCTTGATTTTGTAAGTCTTGCAGTTTCCCAATTCATCGCAGATCCTTTCGTATGCATTTTCACAAATATCTCCAAACACACAAGTGTACAACAGGAAAATCCAAATGGGTAACTTCAGTGACACAGACTTTATAAAAATACTGAAAGACAAGAAGCATACAGCATTCATAGGTATAGATTGTTTTTATAAATCTCATAGCCTTAGAGGTAAGTTTTCCTTTATTTCTCCCACTATTTTTGTTCATTGAATGCCTTAGTGTACATATAATACATATCCGTATTTTTGCTTATTGGAATTTGTTACCTGCATTTAGAGAGAATGAGTGACATTGATTGAAGAAAAAATAAAGTCTGCATACAACATTCTACTACATCCACATAGACATGGATTGATTGCATTCTATCAGATTCTGAATATTTTCAGAAATATTTTTATGGACTAGAAATTAGATTGTTACCTGCTCACCATTGAGTGAAACAGGAACTGCAACCAAGGATGAGTGAGGCATTCATATCTTTTCCTAAATTTTTGCTAAAAATTTTCGCTTCCATTCTTTCTATGTGTCTGTAGTCAGTGCCAAGACTTGGGAGAGAAGTGGTATAGAGGTGTCTGAGCTGGGTCTTCTCAGGACTTCTCAAAGTTCGTGAGTCTAGGCTGAATGCACTTGAAAGAGAGCAAAGATATAATTGTGAGGCAAGTCTCCACGATTTTTGAAAATCCTGGTGATCAAGGAAGATCCGTGGAGATTAGAGCACAGTGTCATACGATCTTAACAGTCAAACTGGAAAGATGTGGACTGGATGAGTGGACTGTATAAAAAGTGAAAATCTGACTGCTGGTTTATAGGCTAGTGGTTAAAAGGGAAATAAATGACTCTTTCTGGAGGTATTTTAAGAGGTTTATCCTGGGAGGAATTTTATTTTTAACATCCTTAGTAACAGTCCAGATAGACTTCTAGTAAATTCACAGATAATACATTAGGTATATTGGTTGCATTAGCAACTGAAAAATTAGTGACTGAGGGAAGTAGTTATTCCCAATACTTGCTAACCATCAAGCTGCATGAAGCATTTTGCATCCAGTTTTATGATTTCTTATTTAAAGAGAAAAATCAACACAGGTGAGAGTGGAGATCATCAAGATGTAGTTACCAGATGTAGCAAGTTGGAATATATGAGAATGAATGAACGAAAAGCAGTCTGGAAAGAAAGACTAAAGGTGGAACTAATGATCGTGCAGAAAATGAAAAGTTTGTTCTCCTGAAGTTTTCCTTGAAAAAAACCCAACCAACCAACCAACCAAAAAAAAAAAATATCAGGCACTTTGCATTTATTTAAGGAAACAAATTGTATACTGTCTAGTAAAAGATACAAGACTTCAGTTATGTTTACAGTTTAATTCATTAAACTTTTATTTCTGTTATTTATAATGAGTGTAATGTGAAATTATATCATATTGAATATCACATAATCATTCCTGACTACTGACATTAAGTAACAGGTGACAATGTGGAGTTTTACATCAATGCTTTATTGAAATCACATTGCACACATGAAGGAAGTTTCAGATGAGAGAAGAAATCTTATAATCTGTAAGTTTTGTGTGAAGTTTTTCAAATAATAATAAAAATAAATAGTGACAAATTAGAGAACATTACCTAGTATCACTGAGCAGCACAAATAATTATTTACATGTGTCAGTGTTTTAAGGCTGTTAGAAGATATAAGCACAGGTTTATATTGTTGGGTTCATAGTTCATATGTTGAGTATGTTGAATAACAGGGTAGTTAATGCATAATTTTTTTGAACTAACCTTAGAACTTCTGGATGGAAACAGTAATCAATGATGTAATGCCTACTTTAGATTCTTCTGACTACAGCAAGCTATCTTTAAAACTTTGTGCTTGAATCAGAAGAAAAAAAAAAAAAAAAAAAAAAAAGAGGTAAAAAGAGTGGAAAAAGCACACTGGCAAGTTTGTATGTTCCTGAATTGACTGTGTGATTGTGTGATCACACACAGGAGTGAAACTAAGAATTCTTGACAAGTCGAAAAAAAAGGCAGGTAAATAACAGGTAAATAAAATATGTTTTAAAAGTTTTATTGAGTCATAATTATATAAGACTCTTATAAGAGTCTTATAATTCTAGTGATTAAGATTACTTCAGATTTATTTTACAGTGATAGTTCATAGTGAAATAAAAATCCTACTTTGTCAGACAAAGCAGGTGAGAAGTATGATTACTTTGATATTAGGACTAAACTAAAGCAGATAACTACAACTCCATTGAAGTAATTACAATTGTATCATTTGACAAATGATTACTAGTAGCCCAAATAACCAATATACCTAATGTGATAATCCATTAGTTACATCAAAATCTGGATCTGATCCTGGAAAAATCCATTTGGCTTAGTCAAAATTTATTTTCCCAAATAATAAAGTCATTTTTTTAATCAGAAGTTGCCTCCAGTAGGCAGTTGTACTTAGAAGCTGGTGGTGTCATTATATGTTGTAGTATTATTTGGTACAGTGTACTTTTTGGACATAAAAACATGCATGGAACAAATGATCAATGGTATAATGATTTCTTATGGGGATCTCAAATTTCCATCTAAACATGTTGAAATTTCATGGAAAATGAAATATATATATATATAGCAGCCAGCTATATATATTGTCATTCATTGTCTTACAGGTTTTCCTGTTTTGCATATATGTCCTCCCACAGCTGATTTGAGGACAGGATTTTTATATTCATAAGGGATAAAACATATCCAAACCTATATATTCCACTAATTATTCAAATTTCTAAATAAATAAATAAAAAATGTCAGCGTTTTCCTGTATTTAGCTGTTGTCACAACGCCTTGGCTTTTATTACTAAAGAATTAGGCATGTGTGCTTTGTGTAAATCTTGAGCCCACCAATTGTAATAACTTACATTTTTTACAGTAGTCAAAAATACTGGCAATGCCTGTGTTACAACAACATAATCACATTTTTTGATAAATTAAATTACTATATAGCATACCTGTTACCACAGGTACCAAAGAACTTTGAGGATAAAATGAGTCAATCCATGTCATGTCATGATTTAATAACTGTAAAATCATTTCATAGAATAGCCTGGGTTGAAAAGGACCACGATGATCATCTAGTTTCAACCCCTCTGCTATGTGCAGGGTCATCAACCACTAGACCAGGCTGCCCAGAGCCACATCCTGCCTGATGTTTTATTGAACTTGTGTTTTTCCGGTGTGATAAGAGCGATATTGCACTCAGAGGACAGTTTTTTTCACATAGTGAGTGAGTGATTTGGAAAGGAATTACTCAGTTGTATTCAGTGACTGGAAAAGAATGCCTTCACTGAGAGTTTCACAACTGAAAAGGGTTATGTAGGGGGAAAAAAAGAGGAAGAAAAAAACAAAAGCCATCAATTGCACAATTGTTTGTAGTTAGTGCCATTAAAACATTCTGTTGTTCTACTGTGTAGCAGAAAACACATCAGACATTTCCAAAGTAGACAGCTAGGATAAACAGAATGAATTTAAATGCTCTATAATTTATGAATAATAATCAATTACCCATCTAGTATTTCAAAAAATATAATTCAGTATTTTCCTGCTAATTTGCTCCACTAATCTATGTACTTAATTACTACTAAAATCTGCGTTAAAAATTCTTTTTAGACTTTAATTTTATTTCAGATTGTTGACAGTATTTTAAATCATATTCATTAAAATATGCAGTGATAAATGTTCTTATTTGCAAGAAATGGAAATGCATGATCAGCGAAAATTAAAGTCATATGAATTGATTAGTTCAAAAAACCGGGAGGTAGTGGAGATGCCAAACAGATGCAAGTACATAAATGGTTGACTGAATGGTTGAATGAATGGTTGAATTTGTTTGAAGACTGTTTTTCAAGAGCCACAACTGTCTCAGTTATGCAGGGAATAATTAAGAAGTTAAAATAAGTAAAAAAAATAACGGTTATTTTTAAGGAAAAATTATCTGCAAGAGAACCCTGCAGAGGGTGTGACATGGCAAAATCAAATGTAGCCTTAAGTTTTCAATTTTATTTTATTAATTAATAATTAATTAATTAATTTTAATTTGATTAACTTAATTTTATTAAGCCTGAGAAAAACAAATGATAATGAGAAAATTATTGATCACATGTAACAATATACATATTTTTAAGAGAAGGTAACAAAAATTTCTAAAATGTACATTGTTTACCTGGGAAATACTTATCCTCCATGATTACTTCACAAAAAAAAAAAAAAAAAAAGTGTTAAAGGTGCTACTCCAGTGCATGCTATGTGTGTTTCAATATTTTTTTTTTCTTTCTGTGATGAGCTGATTTGGTAACTAATGAACTCAGTGGGAAATCTGATCACTAGAATCACATATATCATTCTAAATTGACTTTCTAGAAACAAAGGGCATAAGAGATTAAAATCCCCATAAACATTAAATCTGACAGTGGCTACTGTACCTAATAGGATGAAATTTGTCACCAATAACATTTTTTTCCCACTACATAACCTCATTATAATTTTGATTAATACACTTAACATTTGTTTCTAATCCTTAGAAATTTTTCCTATGTTCAGCATTGCATGTTATTTGCACAGTCCCCAACACCTCATGGTTCTGCTCTGTGATGAATTCTCCTTACTGCTGCTATAATATAAGTAAGAAATAATAATTCTAAAATTAAATTTAGTTGCTAGGAGTACTTTAGGCAGTACTTTAGGCATGTACATATGACAGAGTATGACTGTATATGTTTGTACTACTTTTCACTGAAGTAGAGTTAATATTCTTCACAGCAGCTAATATGGTGCTATGCTTTGGAGTTTTGACAAAAACAGTGTTGGTATCACCACCACAGTCTAGATGCTGCTAAGCAGTGCTTACACAGAGTGAAGAACTTTTCTATTTTTCTCACCGCCTGGCCTATGAGCAGATTAGAGTGCACAAGAAGGGGATGGTCAGGGAGGGGGCACAGCCAGGACAGCTATCTCCATCTGGAGATATTGCATATCATTGCACTGATATGGGTCATGCTCACCAATAAAAGCTAGGTTAAAGAAGGAGGGAGAGGACATTCAGAGTTTCCATGTTTGTCTTCCCAATTAACCATTAGGCATGATGAGGCCATGCTTTCCAGTAAATGGCTGAACATCAACCTGTTGAATGGTAAGTACTGATCAATTCTTTGTTTTCTTTTTCTTGCACACATAACTTTTCTTTTGTCTATTAAAATGTCTTTATTTCCACTCATGAGCTTTCGCACTTTTACTTTTTCAATTCTCTCCTTGATCCCACTGTGAGGAGAGTAAGGGAGCAGCTGGGAGGTGCCTATCTTCTTACTAGGATTGACCCAGAACATGATTTATTTATTGCCACGTGATAGAGGTGAAACTGAAACTGAAATTCCACTGCACTAGGTGCTGTACAAATAAATGATATGAGTAGTGGTGTGAGTCTGTGAACACTTTTCTGTAGAAAACAAGAGGAAACTGTGTGGCAGGCAATGACTGTGACTAAAGGCAGTACTGCTGGCCGCCCTCGCTAGACAAGGATGAAATGCAACAGCAAAGCATCTTAATCATGCCAGAGACTGGAGTCACTGGTATAAACAGCCATATGTCATGTTCTTTGCTGTTTGTGCCAATAGGTTGTGACTTTTCCACCTACTCAGCTGTATTTTATCACACTGCCTCTAGCATGCTTAAAGCATATTTGCAGCTATTGCATACATAGAATTTTCTTTTTGAAAATCGCTACCTGAAAAATAATTATTATTTTTAATAAAATTTCATTGTAAGATAAGCTCATTAAATGATTTATAGGAGCTACGGAAATAGATTTATAGGAGCTATGGAAATCTAAGCAAAATGAAAAGGCAGAAAAATTCCTGTGGCCTGTTTCATATTTATTGCAGTGGGATTTATTAATGATTTTGCTTACTCACTTAAGCTTGCATGTTTTGCTTTGGTGCATCTTTATGGATTTTCAAAGCAGAGATTATGAATCGCGTTGTTCAGGTATTGAATTTCATTTATTTACATGAAATACCTTGAGTAAATCACAGCGAAAATATCTTCATCATAAATAGAAAAGATTTTACAATTTATTTATTTATTTTTTTAAATTTGATTCCTATTTCCTGGTGGCTGCTCTTGACAAAAATAGGCAAAATTACTAATGCAAGATTTTCTTGTTGGGAAGAAAATATTTAATTGTGATCAACAAAGGCCCAGAGTTATCACAATGTGATTGACTACCTGTCTAAGCCAAAACCGTTTGCTACACCATAAAGGGAAAATAAACAACAAAAACTAATGAGGGATATGTTTATAGCCCTGGCAAGCAAGGATCATAGCCCCAGAGCATGAATATATATTACAATAATGTAATCATTTATATGTGAAAAAATGTCCTAGAAAATATACTGTATTTACTTAATCCTGTCACCCTGGGCTGTAAATGTAAAGAAAGTGACTTAGTGCTAAGTTATTTGTGTTATTCAATGCTGATCTGCAGTTGAGTGGCTGATACTTTATGACATACTTAAAAAGACAACAGCATTAGCCTTGTCCTTTCATCCCAAATCATGCAAGATAATTAGTCATTCTGCTTCATTTAAGTGTCTAAATCCACTACTCAGGCACCTGTCACTTCTTTCAATATATGTTATTCCTTATTCCATAGGAGCACCTTATTCCATAGGTGGCTGTCAATTTAGTGAATGTAAACTAAGATCTTTCAGACAACAAAAGGCATTTCAGCTAGAACCTCTCTGGAGAGAAAAATCTCAAGGTAAGTGTTCCCTAGATGCTAGCCTCAGAAGAGGCCATTTCAGTTCAGTTATCGAGTGCGTGCTTTGGCTGTTTGAGGATATATTAGAAATGTGCAGGTCTGTGTCTCCTGAAGCTGAACACAGATGTCTGGGGTGACTATAAAGCCTCTGCCTGTTCTGAGTTATCTCAGTGTGTGCCTCTGGCAGACACGTTCTGCTCTATAATCAAAGGACAAAGAGAATTTAGAGATGAAAGAACTTGTTCATATTTTTTGCCAAGAAGCTTTTGATGCTTGGCCTTTCACTTCCCTTTGGGAGGTGGCTATCTCAAGGTAGAGGCTACTGAAGAGTAAAGTGTTGACTCTCTTCTTTCACAGATATGACAGATAGGAATGTAATGGAGATTGTTTAATGACAGCTTTTGACTTGAAGACAAGTATTATCTTTGGCCTTGTCAGTAGCATTTTCCCAGGCATGGCCTGCAATTCTGTACAGGCCAGAATTCATTCAGCAGCTTTATACACTCAAAATTCTGTTTTGAGCAAAAACAAAACATCTTATACATAAAACAAGGAATTGTTTTTACTGTATTTGAAATCTTAGTAGCTCAATCATGCATTTTACATTCATCTCAGACTCTGTGTTCTTAATCATACTCCTGTGCTTTTACATCCATTACCATATGACATCCTATTTCAGATCTGATGCTGCTTCAAGGCAGCAGCTATCACAGAGATCAGTGTTTACTCACATGGAAACTCTAAATACCTCCATGGAAGAATTTAGAGACAAATGGAATCTCAGAATTTGGGCCCTATTCAATAAGTAAGCTCAGACAGTGGTGTAAGAATGAGCTGTGGGGTGACTTCTTTTTCATTTATGTCCTCAGCTTTGAAACCTTGAAGTCAATAAGCCTAATCAGTTATTTTTATCTCTGTTCACAAATTTCACTTGTACTTGCATTGTTTTTCTTAGTATCTCTTATTGTCCTGTGAACAGCTTGAGAAAGCTGACCTATCATGGGCCTACAACCTGCTAATGAGTTAGGTATTTCTTTCATATATTCAGGATTTTTTTCTTTAAAGAGCAAATCCTCACTTTAGACTGTTTTTTTTTGTTTTGTTTGTTTGTTTGTTTTTTGTTTGTTTGTTTGCTTGTTTGTTTTTTTAAATTATTTTTTTTTGGGAACAATCTCTATATTACTGAGCCATGGGACAATATCTATACTGGTCAGCATTTTAAAGTTAAATTAATGCCTAGTTTCTTAATACACATAGCTGTCAGGCACCCATGTGTGCTATTAAGATCTGCAAACTGTGCCCCTTTAGTGAGACAGTTTTGTCTGTCTCTGTTCAGAGCCAGCTTTAATACAACACAGCTGTGTAACTTTGGAATAGATTGTTGTGAAAAACTGTGACCTCTGCATATTGGTACATAAACTTCATTTAAGTTGAGGCCCTTCGCTTTTTTTCAGTGATAATGTAGGTATGTCCATGTCTGGCCTCGTGCTTTTCTTATCCTGACCTTACATTTCTGAGTTGACTTCATGGCTTGAACCTGTCTTTTCAGCACCACCTTGGCAGGATATCTGGATTGTTGACAGACTAATTTCTGTCCTGCTGTCCATTTTCTTTCTTAGGGAGCAATGATGACTGGAAGACTTAAGCCTGCTGAGACACAGGCCCTACACATCTTTCTAGCACCCCCAGCTCTGGAGCTTGTCTTCTCCTGCAGAGCAGCCTGCTTTTGTTGCTCCAGGAGCAGCAGTAGCTGAATGTCACTGTAACTGATTGACTTAAGTACCTAAAGAAATAGGCTTTCATTAAGTATTTCTGATTTTTTAAGCCACAAAGACTGTCTAAGTGACTATCAGTTAACTTATTTTAAAACTTGGGGAGGTCTGTCTTGTCTGACTTCTTCTCTATAACTTAGTGCAAGCTTAGCCATCACTTGTGTGATTTCAAAATTGCTCAGTCAGAACTGCAGGTCAACAGATACAATCCCGGAAGCTGAAAACTGCATGGAGAATCTAAAGCAGTTGACTTACAGTACTCGGCTCTAGCCTTCTGTAACACCAGCGGGTTATACACTGTGGAAATGATATGACATTCAGGAAACACCACTATGAACTCAACCAAAAACATACACAGAAGGAAAGTCAAAGGGCTATTATAAAGTGCATGGAAAAAACAACAGCTGAAGCAATGGCTGGTTCAATAGCTGAACTCATAATATTGCTGTTTATGTTTTCAGTCTTTTTATATGATCCTTTTTTTATTTCCATATCGTGGATAAATGGTTGGTATTTTATAGTCTTATCATACATGTGCACCTTTGACTTCATTATTTGTCAACCTGATCACAAAATAAAACATTTACAATATAAATACAAATTACCCAAATATGATTGTGATATCAATCACTATAATAGCATATTGTATGCATTTTGAGATTCTTAGTGCGTACTTTTAAGCTTCAGCAAAAAGTAAAAGAATTGCCAAATGAACATTGCAAAGTATGATTTTTGGTACAGATCATTGCATTCTTTTAATGGAGATAATGAGTGTTTTGTTCTGTGCATAGGTCATGCTCAGCTCCCATTTCCTTTGCCCTGATGATGCCTACTTTTATAGCTTTTTATTCAGCTTCAGTAAGTGAAGTGTAAGATTATGTGCTAGAAGTACTGTGCTACTGCTGAGATTGTATTTACTTGTGGAATTCTGCATTCTGACAGGTCGTGTTGTTATCTGAACTGTATGCCTTTGGTGGCATATTGACCACAGAGTACCCTTCTACACAAATTGTGTGATCATATATAATTTTCCTTCAGATGAGAAATACACCCTTGTAAAGATATAGTTTCATTAGATGACTAACTAGATTAGTGAATGTGCATGACGGATTTTCTTCAGAGACAGAGAGAGTAAGCAAGAACAACACTTTGCATTTCCCAGAATAGAGGGGAAGCTAGATCTTAAAACTGCAAAATGAGAAAAGTTTGTGCAATTTTATCCTCAGCTTTCCTACACAGATGACATAGAAAGTTTAGCCTCATGAGAAAGATATTTAGTTTTAATTGGCATATTATTGTATGTTCAGGATGCAATATTTCAAGATACTGCAGGTACTATAAATATTCAAAATACTAGATTTAAATATGAAGAAAATATAAGAGTAATTACTCTGGGTTAGAGGAGGTTATAAAATCTATCAGAACTGTTCCAGAATCACACTGTGATTATAAGCATCAGTCATTGGATGTGCTAGCATAAGTTGATTACATGTAGAAAGGTGTTCATATTTACATGAGAGTGTAATTAGGGAGTTTTGTACATATTTTTAATATAACACAGTTGATGTAGCCATACAACAGCATTAAAGATTCAACTTTGATTTTTTTTCAACCATTCATATTTTTACACGTGAAAGATCTAATATTTTTGCTTGTATGTTTCTGTAGTACTTCAGACACAAATGAACTGTGTTAACTGGACTGAATGGTGCTATCACCCTTTGGACTTCCTAATCAGAGAATAATTACAAACTCGTACAGAATGTGTGACTCATCAGACACTGAGGAATATAAAGAGTTGTTTATGTCTTTATTTTTTAACTAAATTTTTTAATTAACTATTAAAAAATATTAATTAACTATTTTTTAACTAACTTATGATCCTGTAAGCCATCACCAGAAGGACTTATTCTTTTTCCCCAGAATATAGCATCTGACTTTTAGTAATAAGTTCTATGTGATGTGCAGCAATTACTCCTGAAAATTAAAAAATTCAATGAGATCTGGATTGGAAAGCTAATTTGTGGGATCTTTTTGCAGTCACTAGTGTTACATATATGTTTTTCATTTACTCTTTTACAGAACTTTTTTTTTTAATGAATTCAGCACCTTTAAAGAGGTAACTTTTAATCTAATTAGCTTTTTTTTTTTTTTTTAAATACTAATTATCATGCATGAAGATGATCAAAGGCCTGGAGTACCTCTCCTATGAACACATGCTGAGAGTTTGGATTGTTTAGCTTACAAAGGGAAAAGTCGGCAGTCTTTTAGTATTTAAAAGAGCCTAATGGAATAATGGAGAGAAATTCTTTATCACAGAGTGTAGGAGTGTAGTGATGGGAACAAGGGAAATGGTTTTCAACTAAACTAAACAAACAAACAAACAAACAAAAAAGGTAGATTTAACATAGATTTGGGGATAAAAAATATACTTTGAGGGTGGTGAGGTACTCAATAGTTTGCCTAAATAAGTTGTATACATCTCTGGAAGTGTTTGAGTACAGGTTGAAGAGGGCTTCTGGCAACCTGATCTAGTGGAGGTATCAATTCCCATGGAAGGAGAACTAGATGATCTTGAATGTCCCTTCCAACAGAAAGCATTCTATGACTGTATGATTATCATAGAATCAGAGAATCAGAGAATGGCCTGAGTGGAAAAGGACCACAGTGATCATCAAATTTCAACCCTCCTGCCATGGGCAGGGTCACTAAACACTAGACCAGGCTGCCCAGAGCCACATCCAGCCTGGCCTTGAATGCCTCCAGGGATGGGGCATCCACAACCTCCTTGGGCAACCGGCTCCAGTGTGTCACCACTCTCTGAGTGAAAAACTTCCTCCGAATATCTATCCTGCCCTAAAACCTCCCCTGTCTCAGTTTAAAACCATTCCCCCTTGTCCTATCACTATTCACTCATGTAAGACTTTCCCCCACCTGTTTATGTGCTCCCTTAAGTACTTCAAGTACTTATTGACAGGCAATTGCAAAACTATGTCTAGGTAGCACAGGAATAAAAGTTCTGGGACTTTATACATTGTATATTGAATCATTGGATTCATTTCACTAAAATAAACTGACAAAATATTTCTGTAGTGTAATATTTTTGGTTGCTCTGTATTTAAGAAGAAAATCTGTCATTCCAGTGAGTCATATGATGTAATTGCATGATAGCAACTGAACATAAAAATTTACTGTGTGGAATTCAAGAGCTTATTTCCAGAGAAAGGGAAGAAAATGTTTCTTAAAATTCAGGAAAAAAAAAAATACTTTCAGTGCAACAAAGATAAATCAGTCATTTTTGGTAAGTAAAATTTAAAGAAATACCCTTTTTAACAGAAATTAATATTATTCGTTATAATTACAATATAAAATATTATTCAATTGCACATGCTTACTGTGCATATGCTGTATGTGATTACATTGGCATGATGATGCTGTGTCTAATGTGAAAGTTCCTCCTGCTATTTTCACCATGAATCACTTGTAGCTCTGCATTTTTGATGCGATGCCAGGGAATGAGAGACAAGACTAGAGGACAGGAATACCATCACAAGGGATCTTGATGACCTCAGAAAGGTTGTAGCAGAGATAGGAATGGCACATTGTGCACCAAATTGAATGGAAAACAGAAAGAATTGAGAACAACTGCAAAGAGCTAAGTCAAACCAAAATCAAGAGTAAAGACATCTCTCAGACAGGGTTTAACCTCATTCAGAGCAGGTATTGCACAACTCTTTTCATTTTCTAGGGAAAAATTACAAATTATGTTGCTGACACACTTAAAAATCTCATAATTTATTTGTTTTCCTCTTGTCATAATGTTTGTTAAATACCATGATCATAGAAGCATAGAATCATAGAATTGCTCAGGTTTGAAAACACCTTAAAGATGATACTGAATTCTGCACTGTAAATTTGGCATAAAAGATGATGAAAACATAGTAAAAACTGACTCAGAAATGGATTTCCATGATTCTCAGGAGGAAGATTTATCTTTTATCCATGCTCAGTGTGGCCTTAGTTTGATGCACTTTGACATTTTCTTCCTTTCTGGCCTGTGTCTGAACTGTGGAATCAGCAAATCACTTCTTAATTACCCACATTTAGCCAGATGTGGCAGCACTGCGTATCTGCTGTTCATTTTATGGTCTCACATAATCATCTAAACTTACTTGGAATCAGGATGTCACAAACTATAGTTTAAATTTGAAAGTTCTTTAAATTAGCTGATTCTAGGAATATACAAAACTGGCAGTATGACACTCTATGACAGTAAAACCACTAATTTATGATATTTTGAAACCAGGATGCTTTTTGTAATGGATTGATATTTTGAAACCAGGATGCTTTTTGTAATGGATGTTGCAGCAGTGTCATGGAAATGTGACATTATTTGTGCCTGCCCCTCTTCCTCTCCCATAGTGGCAGTGGGAACAGCAAGTCTTACTCTTCTACTGTGCCACATTTTACCTCTTCTGTATCTTTTGACTACCATGCTAAAGCATCTCAAAGGCAACAATATTCAAATTGCCTAATATGAAAGAGCTAGAGATAGTGAAAAACTTTCCTGGAAATTATGAACAGGGGGATAAAGCCAGGCCTGCTAGAGAGCAGCCTGGGGAAGTGGTAGTGGGATTAGGTGAGAGGCGAGGGGCTCAGCTGAGGTGCGTCTACACTAATGCACGCAGCATGGGCAACAAACAAGAAGAGTTGGAAGCCATTGTGCAGCAGGCAAACTATGACCTAGTTGCCATAATGGAAACGTGGTGGGATTGCTCCCACGATTGGAGTGCTGCAATGGATGGCTATAAACTCTTCAGGAAAGATAGGCAAGGAAGGCGGGGTGGTGGTGTAGCTCTCTACGTTAGGGAATGCTTTTACGCTACTGAGATTATGACTGGGGACGATAACGTTGAATCCCTATGGGTAAAGATCAGAGGAAGGGCTGACAAGACAGGCACCCTGGTGGGCGTCTGTTATAGACCCCCAAATCAAGATGAAGAAACAGACGAGGTATTCTATAAGCAGCTGGCACAAGCTGCACAGTCGCCTGCCCTTGTCCTCACGGGGGACTTTAACTTCCCTGACGTATGCTGGGAGTACAGCACAGCACAGAGGAAGCAGTCTAGGAGGTTTCTGGAATGCGTAGAGGACAACTTCCTGATACAGCTGGTCAGAGAGCCCACGAGAGGAACTGCCCCACTAGACCTGCTGTTCACAAACAGGGAAGGTTTGGTGGGAGATGTGGAGGTTGGAGGCTGTCTTGGACAGAGTGATCATGAAATGATAGACTTCGTGATTCATGGTGGAGCCTGGAGGGGGAATAGTAATACTGCTACCTTGGACTTCAGGAGGGCGGACTTTGAATTGTTCAGGGGACTAATAGGGGGAGTCCCCTGGCATTCAGTCTTAGTGAGCAAAGGGGTCCAAGAGAGCTGGTTGCTCTTCAAGAAGGAAGTCTTAAGGGCGCAGGAGCAGGCAGTCCCCCTGAGCTGCAAAATGAGCCGGCGGGGAAGAAGACCGGCGTGGATGAATAGGGAGCTATTCCTGAGGCTCCGGGAGAAAAAGAGAATCTACCGCCTGTGGAAAGAGGGACAGGCCACTCAAAATGAATACAGGGAAGTTGTTAGGATGTGTAGAGGTGAAATCAGAAAGGCAAAAGCCCAGCTTGAATTTAACCTAGCCGCTGGTGTGAAAAAGAATAAGAAACTCTTTTATAAATACATTAACAGTAAGAGGAGGACAAAGGAGAATATCCACTCTTTGCTGGATGAGGCTGGGAATGTGACCACTGAGGATAAGGAAAAGGCGGAGGTTCTGAATGCCTTCTTTACGTCTGTCTTTAAAAGTCAGACCAGTTATCCTCAGGATACCCCTCTCTCTGACCTGGTAATCTCGGCCGGGGAGCACACTAACCCCCCTGTGATTCTGAAAGAAACAGTCAGAGACCTACTGCTCCAGCTGGACTGTCACAAGTCGATGGGGCCAGATGAGATCCACCCGAGAGTGCTGAGGGAACTGGCGGAGGTGATAGCCGAGCCGCTTTCCATCATCTGTCAGCGCTCCTTGTTGACTGGTGAGGTCCCAGAAGACTGGAGGCTTGCCAACGTGACTCCCATTTATAAGAAAGGTCGTAAGGAGGATCCGGGGAACTACAGGCCTGTCAGCCTGACCTCGGTGCCAGGGAAGGTTATGGAGCAGATCGTCTTGAGGGAGATCATGCGGCATGTGCAGGGTGACCGGGGGATCAGGCCTAGCCAGCATGGGTTCATGAAGGGCAGGTCCTGTTTGACCAACCTGATCTCCTTCTATGATCTAGTGACCCATCTGGTGGATGAAGGAAAGGCTGTTGATGTGGTCTACCTAGACTTCAGCAAAGCCTTTGACACTGTCTCCCACAGCATTCTCCTGCAGAAGCTGGCAGCCCGAGGCTTGGATGGGTACACTCTTGGCTGGGTAAGGAGCTGGCTGGAGGGCCGGGCACAGAGAGTGGTGGTGAATGGAGTCAAATCCAGCTGGCGACCAGTCGTGAGTGGTGTTCCCCAGGGGTCGGTGCTGGGGCCTGTCCTCTTCAATATCTTTATTGATGACCTGGATGAGGGCATCGAGTGCACCCTCAGTAAATTCGCAGGTGACACCAAATGGGCTGGAAGTGTGGATCTGCCTGGGGGTAGCGAGGCCCTACAGAGGGATCTGGACAGGCTGGAGAGCTGGGCTGGAGCCAATGGGATGAGTTTCAACAAGGCCAAATGCCGGGTCCTGCACTTCGGCCACAACAACCCCAGGCGACGCTACAGGCTTGGGGCGGTGTGGCTGGAGGACTGCGTAGAGGAAATGGACCTGGGGGTATTGATTGATGCTCGGCTGAACATGAGCCGACAGTGTGTCCAGGTGGCCAAGAAGGCCAATGGCATCCTGGCTTGCATCAGAAACAGCGTTGCAAGCAGGAGCAGAGAGGTGATTGTTCCCCTACATTCAGCACTCGTCAGGCCGCACCTCGAGTACTGTGTCCAGTTTTGGGCCCCTCACTGCAAGAAAGATATTGAGGCCCTGGAACGTGTTCAAAGAAGGGCAACGAAGCTGGTGAGAGGTCTGGAACACAGGCCATATGAGGAGAGGCTGAAGGAGCTGGGAATGTTCAGCCTGGAGAAGAGGAGGCTCAGGGGAGACCTTATTGCTCTCTATAACTTCCTGAAGGGAGGTTGTAGTGATCTGGGGGTCGGCCTCTTCTCTCGTGTCATTAGTGATAGGACCAGGGGGAATGGTTTCAAGCTACGGCAGGGGAGATTCAGGCTGGACATGAGGAAGTATTACTTTTCAGAAAGGGTGGTCAGGCACTGGAATGGACTGCCCAGGGAGGTGGTGGAGTCACCGAGCCTGGGGGTGTTCAAGGAAAGACTGGATGTTGTGTTGAGGGACATGGTTTAGTGGGAGCTATTGGGAATAGGTGAACGGTTGGACTGGGTGATCTTTTAGGTCTTTTCCAACCTTAGTGATTCTATGATTCTATGATTCTGCAATTATAGAAAGTATGGCATGAAGCTTTTGGGAACCAGAAGCCTCCTAGATTCTTTCAGGAGCAGAGCAAGTAGATTCAGAAATAGTGTGACTTTTTTTTTTTTTTCCATTCTATGCTTAATAATCATTTGAGAGCATTTGGGCTTGACCATTTCTTTCCTAAGTCTGTACTAATACTAAGATAAGTTACTAACTAGAGCTTATCTTTATGTATTAAAAATATAGAACCACAGAATCATAGAGTATTTTGGTTTGGAAGAGACCTTTAAGATTCTGTAGCTCCAACCCCCCATGCTATAGGCTGGGACAGTCTCTAGACCAGGTTGCTCAAAGCCCCATCCAGCCTGGCTTTCAATGCTTTCAGGGAGGAGGCATTCATCACCTCACCAGACAACCTGTTCCATTGTTTCACCACCGTCATAGTAAAGGATTTCTTCCTGATATCTAATCTAAATGTACCCTCTTCCAATTCAAATTGATTTCCCCTCATCCTGTCACTCATGCCTTTTTAAAAAGTCCCTCCGCAGCTTTCCTGTAGACCCCCCCCCTAGGTACTAGAAGTCCACTTTAAGTTCTCCTTGGAGCTTTCTCTTCTTGAGGCTGAAGAACCCTAGTCCTCTCAGTCTGTCTTCATAGTGAAGGTGCTCCAGCCCTCTGATTATCTTTGTGGCTCTTTGGACCTGCTCCAACAACTCCACATTCTTCTTATGTTGGGGGCAATATAGATATAAATAGGATACAGCAATGAATACTAAATATCTTTTGGAAGATATATATGTGACTAGAATAGCTTCTGAGTTGGACAAATCCAAAAACCGCTAGGAGCTTCAATCGTGTCACATATTGATAGCAAAGCAATAACAAATTTAAAATGGGTCTCAAGAGAAGTACAGGTTCTGTAGAGCAGCTGAAACAGTCTATTATACATCAAGAAAAATGAAATATTGTTAGCACAGAAAGAGCATCTCACCAAAGTATAATAATCTATTCTGCATGTCAGTCTAGCATTCACAATGAATTCAGATTGCCCCATTTATCATTTGCCATATTATTTAGGATCTTGGAATCAAGTGAAAGGAGATATACTACTCCACCCACAATGTATCAGTAAATTAATTGAAAAATTATATTGGAAGAAACAAAACAAAACAAAACAAAACAAACAAACAAACAAACAACAACAAGAAAACAAAACAAAACAAAAAAAAGCAACCATCAACAATCTCCAGGTCTTGTAGGATTTCATTAATTCCTTAAAGAAAGAAATGCTAGAAATGAAATGGGTATATGTGGTATTCAAAGTGATCTTCCATTTTTATCACACAGAAGTAATTGGTCATTCTCACCACTGTAACCAAGCTGTTCTAACCAAGCCTAGGACTAAGAGCTGGCAGGGACAAAATCATACACTTACCAAGAAACCTATCTGACCTTCTAAAAGCTTGGCCAATTTGCTTCATGGATACATTTGATCAATCAACTAGTAGGAAAGACTGAGAGCAGAAGACATTGAACTGTACAGCATTCAAAAGAAAAAATCATTCAATTATGTCTTTGAGCTGCTGAGTGTGCTAGAGAGATCTAGACAGTTATCATCTCCCAGAATGATGATATATGTTTTTTATCTTTTGGGACTATTTCAATGAGGTCATATATATTGTGGCTCTAAAAGACATATTACTTCCCATTCATAAAATGACTATAGAGTATTTTCAGAGGTGGAGGAAGAGAAATGAGATTATAATGATGTCAGTAACCAAAAAAGTAATGCACATATAGAAAAAATGGTTTGAATTTAGATAATAAATTTAGAATTGGATGAAAATTATTAATTACAATAATTCATAAGCAAAATAGATTTTTCTTTTCCAATCTGCTAGCTGAATGAATAGCTCTAGTATGTACATTAATCTTAAATATAAATGCATCAGTAATTTAATAGGATAGTATTTGAATAAGAAAAAATATGCATACAGAAGATTTTTAATTGTAGCACAATTTCATAGGAGACATCCACCTAATGTGTTTATTTGTTTTTAACTAAATTCAGATTCAGGCAGCCTTAATGTAAACTCTTGTTTCAGATTTTTAACAGTATTTTAACATAACTAATAGCAGAATCCCATGTATCACAGTATATATAAGCAAGTAAATATTAGATAAGAGGAAATAAATAATTACATTTGAAAATTTCAGATATTCTCAAGAGCAACTACTGCAGAAAATCAAACCAGGTTATAACCTTTTTAATATTAATCACATAAGGTTAAATATTGTCTGATTTTGGGGGTGCATGAATAAATGTGCTAGTCATTTGAGAAACTCTATGATTTTAAATTGGAAAAAGATGCAGTTAGAGATAGCTAAACACTGGAGATGCAGAGTGCAGGTTGGGCATTGAAAAGAGTAGGAATGGGTGGAAGTCCTCTGGCTTTACCAGGGTTTGTAGTCTCTATGATACTGAAAATGTGATATTTAGGAGCCTTTGATCTGAAATCTGCTTTTTGAGGTCCTTCTGACTCAGAAGCTTTCAAAAAGCTTTTCATTTTTTTTCCTCAGCAGAACTTCTCAGCGTTTTGCTACATTTTCTAAGCATGTCAAGCTTTCTCTGAACTTTCATGTTCCCCTATGTATTAGCATCACAGTGCCAGTATGTTTGCTTTTGACCTACTAGCTGAGGAAATCTACTTTAATGCTGTTGTCAAAAGTTGAGCTACTTTTATGACAACCACATATTTTAAACCTAGTAACACTGATGTTAGATGATATATATGTTTGCCTCAATGAGAATACCTGGTAAACAAAAAAAACGACTATGTCAGGATTCTGCTGATACCTCACATTCTTTCATTGGGTGAAAACGGAGTACTGTTCAATGAAGAAGAAAAACATGTATTTTTCTGTCTATCTGCTCTCCTGTGTTTTACCGTGGCCACAAGAAAAAAAAAAAAAAAAAAGATTCTGGAGAAACATGATGTCATACTGCGAGCTGGCAGCATTAAAACAAAGCACCCTGTAGGCAAGCAATTAAGATGGGTCGGAGGAAAGAAAAAAGTATCATGTTCGAAGTGCCCTCTTCCTCAGAACTCCATCTGCCAAGCCCTTACAGTGGGTTACTCAGATTTGGAAGCAGCTCTACCTGTACAACTGCTTGCAGAAGAGCTCCCCCTGGCTGCACTGACTACAAAACTCGGCCAACACACAGACTAGCAACTGAAAGACTTCAAGTATCTGCTGCCAATAAAATGAAGCAAAACTCTTGCTCATTTCCTTCTCCTTTTTGTTTATTTATTTATTAAATATTTCTGCATCTCTGCATTCCCATAAAAATGTAATAAATGGTGATAAGTATTGCATTAAATGTTCATTTCTTTGTGTGTTCTGAATTCCTTCCAAATATTTAGGATGGGAATATGTGTATATTCCAAGGAAATCATCCTCTGGAGATAAATGGAAATAAAGATGTGGTATTTAAAAACAAAAGAAAACAAAAGAAAACAAAACAAAAAAAAAAAACAACAAGAGAGAAAACAAGAACAGGAAATTCTGAGGAAAAAAAGGACTCGGAGAAGGTTGAAAATTGAAGATACACAGCAATTTAAAGTACTACATCAAGTCAGTAATATATAGGAAAATCTCATGCAGTGTTACAGCAAAAAAAATGAAATTAATCAAAAACAATGAACTCTGTATTTTTGGTGTGAAAATTCAAGCCTTTATTAAAAAAATTAAAATGGCATTCTCATTGTGGAAAAGACTTTACTAAACTGCAGTGAGTTCACTAAGAAGCCACCGAGCTCGTCAGAGTTGGAGCACTTGTCCTATGAGGAGAGGATGAAGGAAAAGGGACAGTACTGGGTTGATAAGGACAAGTGAAAGATAGAAAAGCAACAGTACACAGTGGGAGGATGAGCAATGAGCAGAAGTTGAATTTTTACCCATACAATTAAACCATCATTGGAACAGGAAAGCTGAAAAGCTTTGTAGTCTTGGAATATTTCCAGACCCAACTTGATGAAGCCAGTACAGCTGGTGTGAATTAGGCCAGCGGTTATTCCATACTACGTAACATAACGCAGAAGTCCATAAACTTATGTGGAGTTGACTAGGGGTTAGATGCTTATAGGTTGCTAGGAGTTAGTTTATAATCTCCCTTTTAATACAGGAAGGCTTCAATTAGGTTTCCCCAAGACCTTCTGTGTTTCTCTGCTGTAATGCTTTCTCTTCCCTTCTTTGTAGGGGGACTGGACTTGATGATCTCTAGAGGTCCCTTCCACCCCGTACAGTTCTGTTATTCTGTGATTATGTTATTCTTTTCTCCACGTTGAAGAAACCCAGTTCCTTCAATCTTTCTTTATAAGTGAGGTGCTCAAAACCTCTGAGCATCATGGCGCTTCCCTGGACCCACCCCAAAAGCTATACATCTTTCATTGGGGTTCCCATATCTGGATGCAATTCTCCAGATGGGGCAGAGTAGAGAAAGGCAATCGCTTCTATTGCCCTACTGGCCATCCATCTTTTGATGCAGCTCAGGATGCAATTAGCCTTCAAAGCTGCAAGAGCATATTGCTGGCTCACATTCAGCTTTTTGCCCATCAGGATCCCAAGTTCTTTTCCTCAGGGCTGCTCTCAGCGAGTTCTTCTCACAGTGTGTACATATCTAGGATTTCCCCAACTCAAGTGCAACACCTTGCACTTGGTTTTGTTGAACACCATTAGGTTCTTGTGGGCTTATTTTTCAAGCCTGTCCACGTTTTAGATGGCATCTCTTCTTTCTGTTGTATTACTGCAACATTCAGATTTGTGTCACCAAAACTTCCCTCAGTCCCACTATCTTGGTCACTGATAAAGATATTGAAGAATACCAGTCCCAAGACTTACTGCTCTATGTTAAAAGGTTCATATACACTTTGGTGCTACAGATCCAGTTTCATTCAAATGGGCTTGTACAATCAGCCTCAGGGAATTTTTCCACATCCAATTAGAACTCTTACAACTGTGGATTCACCCATAGCATGGAGCACCTTCATCTAGTCATGTTGTACTGGGCCCATACAACCACCCTTAATGTGTTTGGCCGCACTCAATGAGAACTCTTATGACTAGCTTATGGAAGAGTGTTCTTTGTTGGAGCAGCCGATTACAGATTCTTTTGAATTGACGGTGATAAATACATTTTTTGTACATGTGTTTGCAAAGCACATGTGAATACCAATAGTGTGAATTATAGAGACAACTGGTAATGTGTTAAACTATGAAATAACTCTATAGTGATGTCAGAACCTCGGAGAAGCACTTCATATAACAGAGTGTTTGAATCTTACCTGGTAAGCGTACTTTTTTGGTGAGAAGTGAGGCTCAGCCTGTCAGCTGGTCCAAGAAGCCAGCAGTGCCCTCATAATACTGTGATGGTATTTTTCCTGAAATTCCTTCTATCTCAATCAATTTTTATAATATTTGCAGGTGGAGCTTGAGTGACTGTAATCATACCTATCTTCACTGATGTTGGTGTGACATAAAATTGAAAAGCTGTTAACTTGGGATGACTAATATGCAGTTTATCAATTCCACAGTACCACCAAGTTTCCATTCCTGAAGTTTTAACCATGCTCCTCCCTCTGTGCTGTATCTCTTGGAGTCAGAATAACAAGCTCACCTGTGCTGTTAGCAATTTAGCAGCACAATGTTATCAGTTCTACAGCAAAGCTTGGAGTGTAATGGCCAGCCCAGATGAGAAAGTTGAATGCAGGAGGAAGCACACTGCCATACCCCTGGGGAACACTGGCCTTCCCTTGGAAAGAGAGTTGTTGATGACAGCCCTCTGGCTGCAATCATCCCACCAATTCCTTATCCACCAAATAGTCCTACTTTCAAATCTGTATCTCTCAAATTTAGAGACAGATAGATTTTTAGAGATCCCTTGCCTTTCTTTTCTGATCAAAGCACCTATAGAATCCCTTCTTGTTATTTCTCACATCCCTTGCTAAGTTTATTTCCATCTGTGCCTTGGCTTTCCTGATCCCATGTCTGCATGCCCAGACAACATCCCTGTATTCTTCCTAGACTGCAAGTAACTGCTTCCACTGCCTGTACCTTCATTTCCCTCAGATTGACCAGCCAGGTCTTTGCTCTGTTACACCAGTTTCCTGCTTCCTTTCCTTGATTTTTCATCCTAAGGGTTGGAGAGCTCTTGTGTTCTCAGAAAGGTGCCTTTAAAGAGCTTTAAAGGTGCCAATTCTCTTTCATTCCTATGTCATTAGGGACAGTTTCCTGTTCAGTAATTCCTTACAGAGCCTGAAGTTTGCTGTTCTGAATTGCAAGGTCCTGACTCTTGTCTCGCTCCAATTTATAGGAGGAAGAAGAGGTTCTTTTAATATATGTATGTATACCCTGCGTGAGATTAAGAAACAACGGTTCAAATGTTGGTCCAGTTTATTACAAATCCTAATGAGGGCGACAGGGAAGGGAAGGATGGTGACTATTATGAATTAGGGTGATGGGGGAAGAGAAGGAGGTCAATAGAAAAGATAGGAAATAAGCAAGAATTGCATAAAGCAGGGATAGTTACCACTAGGATCCAGCAGCAGTCCCGTTGCACACTGTTTCGAAGATGCAAGGCAAAAGCATCAGGGGGAAAGCAGCAGCAGCGTGGCCGGCCTTTGGCAGCAAGCAGGTAGCAGGAAGAAGTCACAGAGCCAATCCGGGAAGAACTACCTGAGTCTAGCAGGACTCAGGTAGCAGGCCCAGGAGAGTCCATCAGCATGCAGGAATTCCATAGTGAGGAATCTGATGGCAGACACTTTCGTTCTTCTTCAGCATGCAGGTAGAACACAGAGCAAGTCCAGGAGGGAGAGAGGCAGGTCGTGAGGCTTCTCATGGCAGAAACCTCTTCTTTTGAAGACTCTTGCCAGAAAAGCTAATCTTATTGTTGTAAGTCCTCTTTTTGTCCTTCTTCTGCTAGTGTGGCATTCCTGGGCGCTAGGGTAAGAGTCATGTGCAGCACCTCCTGAGATGGCCATCTTCCTCGAGATCAGCCCACACAAAAGACCGCTTCACGGCCATTAATCTGCAGTTTATCTCTCTCGTTTCCCCTGGCCTTGTCCATCTGTGTCCCTCAGACAAAGGATTTCTCAACCCTTGCCCAGGACCTGCTTGGACTTGTTCATCTGTGTCCGCAGCAAACTTTGACACAATGATATGAAAGAATAATCTCTTACAACTCTGCTCTTTTCTGGGCCCATAATCCTCGAGATCACTAACTCAACCAAGGCTGGGCTGCTACAGTCCAGACTGACTCCAATCTTAATCACTTTAATGATCTCCTTTGCAACCTTTGGTTGATCTGCCCGATACCTGAACGAGCAAGTTATCATCACTGGACTCCAGGAGTTTCCTGGATTGTTCGCAGCTTGCTGTGATACTTTCCTAGCAGATATCTGGATGGTTGAAACCCTCCATCAGGATGAGAGCCTGAAGGTACAATGCCTCTTGTAGTTGAAACAAGAGGGCCTTGTCCACAGGCTCTTCACGATCAGCCAGCCTCTAGAAGACCCTGACCTATAAAGACTGTTAAGCTGTTATAAATAAAACTTTATACAGTGGGTAGTATGACAAATGTAAAAATTTGTGATCTTAAAAATTAAAAATATTTGCTGAAAATTTGAGAAAGAGTAGCATAGGAAAGCTGAAAAAAAAAATTTTTTTGATGCAAAACAAATATAAGTGGCATTACTTTGCATATCACTGTTCAGGCTTTTTGTTTGTCTGGTTGATTATCTGTCATGTTTCCAAGCCAGATATCAGATTAGCCTCCAATGGTCTCAGTACTAACTGGGCCATCACTTTTTTAACCACCTTTTTCTCTATGTTAAGTTAATCAGAATAGAGTTTGATTAAAATTTCCATTTCCATATACCAAATAGATGATCAGTTTTATCTGTACAAATTTCAGCTTTTAGTTCTCAACACACATGTACAAATTCAGACTACAGATCATTTTGTGAAAGTAGAAAGCGTATCTATGAGTATCTATGTTCTGGCAGTATGACTTATTCTCAAAGTACAAGCCAATCTGTTTTTTCTCACTATAGATAATTTTGTAATCCTTTCACCAAGTTGTTGCTAAGTTATATTTGTTGATATTTATTGGCTAGCCAATCAGAGCAACCTTATTCACAGTCACCTCATGTTTGTGCATGCTTGTGAGATAGGAGGATTTCTAATTATGTTTGTATCATGTTTTAAATTTTAGGATGCTGCTACTCCATGATATAAGTTGCATTGCTATGTACTCTAAATATTGAATAGGTAGTGAAATATTGAAGGTAGTGCAGTTTGAAAGGATAACTGTCACCTAAAGCCTCTTCAGGTGGCACTACTCAAGAACAGACTTCAGGTAGTGCCAAATATTCTTTAGTGAACAATGAACACATTCAGTTTTATGTTATCATCTTACACAATGATAAGAAGATAAATGAGTTGAGACAGAAACTTATTCTTCAGATGGAATAACATACGTGTGTCCGAGTTTGATTGCAGAACTTAATAAAGGACTTCTTTCACCCTCTCTGAACTCTCTGGAATACCTGCTCTCTATTGTAAAATCATCCTATTTGATGGCAGTTTTAACTTCCAATGCAAATTGCAACATATTCCATGTAGGTACTAACAGCAGCATCTCTCTAGCTTCAGGAAAGGTACTTTTTACACTTTGAAGGAGATGTAACATGCTATCTATTGGGAAGATATTATAAAAAAGGCCCATTATCAGAGATATTTGATTTAACGTAAAAAGCATTCCACTATTTCCAGAAGCAATTTCACTGTGCTAGTGACTTTCCACTTTACTGATCCTAATCATTATATTCAAGCACTCTTAAATCCAAAATCAGTTTTCTTGAAAATGAACACAAAGCTCTTTCCAGACTTCTGATATAAGAATATTCAATTTCCAACTCAATTTTAATCTGATGAACTTTTTAGTTTTATGTCATTTTCATTCAGTTGTGGATATGGTAGGAGCTAACTAATTTTAAGGAATCATTTCATACAGTTTAGAATTAATCACATATACACAGAAAGTACTTCTAATAGTCAGCTGCCTATCATCTGCCTATGTACTTATTTTGTCTATACAGACATGAATGTGCCATTAGGGACACCATTTTGGATACTTATGTATAATTTTATTCATTCAGGTTCTCATGAAATAGTAAAGGTTTTGAAAGCACTAGGTGTTGCCAAATCAGGCATATAACTGTTGCAGTTTTAGGGAGAAGATCACTTCGTGATTGGATGGACAGGGAAGTGTAACAGCAACCCAGCCAGTAATTGAAATGTTCATATATATATATAGAATCATTATGGGTTATCTGTCTTTACTTCAAAACCAGTTTTGAAGACTGAAGTATTTCTGAGAAAATCAAATTGCAGCTGTTGTTCGAGGAGAGTGCCCTGATGCCAAGAGCAAAACTTACACTGTAAATGTAAACTGAACAGTGTTAGCTGGCATTATTTAATTTACTAGTATAGGAATATCTGTATTCTTTGTCTGTATTCTTTGTCTGTATTCTTTGTCTGGGCCTGAAATTTCCAAAGATTTTCCTCTAACATAACTATATATACTTGACAATAAATTGTACAGGCATATTTCAGATGGAGTGTTTATGAGGTAAGAGAAAATACAAAGGATAAAAATACATGGTTATAGTACAAACAATATAAAAAATATCCATCAACATGGATATCAGATAAAAAACAAAATAGAGACTGTTCTTTATTCAGATGTAAAACTTGTCATCTCCTGTTGAAAGGGTAAAATTAGATAATAATGTGATATTTTTATTGAAAAATAGTGAGGGTATTTTAAGGAGATAAAGTCAACTTTCTACTGTTTAGTTTTCATGTACTGTGACAGCTAAAGTTCAATTTTTCTGTCTTCATTCATCTCACTGCTCACTTCGTTCACTTCCTCAGTTCTCCAGAAGGCTTTTTTTGTTTTTGTTTTTGTTTTTGTTTCATTTTGTTTGTTTGTTTTTAAAAGATGATGGGTCGATTGTCTTTGGAAATTATGAATAATTCCTGGAGCTATTAATGAGTGCCACTGAACTGCTGTACCTTCAGAAATACATTTTTAAAATGCCAATTATCAAAAGAGATAGTTATTCTTGTGTGAATTACTAAACTATAATACAACTCAATGAAATAAAAAAGAGGATAACGAGACAAATGCTGAGGGTGTTTTTTTTTTTTTTTCTATCTAAAAGGAATCAAACTGAAATGAAATAATGTGATATTCGGCCCTGGATCAAGCTCCCCGCCCTTCCCAGTTTGATAGAAGTAGCAAAACACTGCCCGGTACTAATCTCTGCTCTGACTAATAAAATAATGTAGCACCAATACAAACTTTCTATTAGATGAATACATCAGCAGAATTAACAGACCAACACAGAATACATTACATAATGTGAATATCAAAACTCTAAATGTGAAGCCAAACTCCCCTTCTAGTGTTATGAGATTCACTCAATGAAATCTGTCTGGTCTTATGGTTCAGCAAGCTGCTGAACTGGTAAACAAGATAATTATTTTCTAATTCTGTTTTTGCAACTGATCTCTTCTATAGTGTCATTTATTTGCTGATGTAGTCTCAAATGTTGAATCATAGAATCCCAGACAGGGGTAACTCCCCCTATCCCTCAAATTCCTCAAAGCCCCATCCAATGTTGTCTCAAATACTTCCAGGGATGGAGCATTCACAGCTTTTCTGGGCAACCAGTGCTTCAGCACACTCATAGTAAAGATTTTTTTTTTTTTTTTTTTCCCTTAATATCTACTATCTTTTAGTTTTAAACCATTACCCCTTCTCCTATCACTCCAGTTCTGTAGAAGGAGCCCCTCCTCATCTTTCCTGTAGGCCCTCTTTAAGTGCTGGAAGAACAATATAAGCTGGAGATATATATATATAATATATTTTATATATATATATATATATATATATATAATATAATGGAGACTTTTACAGACTCAACAACCCTAGATCTCTCAGTCTGTCATCACAAGGGAGTACTCCAGTCCTCTTGCCGTCCTCATGGCCCTCCTCTGGACCTGCTCTAACAGCTCCATGTCCTTCTTAAACTACAGGCCCAAGAGTTGAAATCAGTTCTCTTGCTGGAGCCTTGAGCAGCAGAGAATTACAGAATCACAGAACCACAGAATGGCCCGGGTTAAAAGGGACCTCAAGGATCATGAAGCTCCAACCTCCCTGCCACAGGCAGGGCCACCAACCTCCCCATTTAATACTAGACCAGGTTCCCATCCAATCCAGCCTTGAACACCTCCAGAGACGGAGCATCCACAACCTCTCTGGGCAGCCTCTCTGGGCAGCACCTCATCACTCTCATAGTAAAGAACTTCTCCCTGACATCCAATCTAAATCTTCTCTCCCTCAACTTAAAAACATTTCCCCTTGGCCTATTGTTATCTACCCTTTCAAAGAGTTGACTCCTCTCCTTTTTATTGACTCCCTTTAGGTACTGAAAGGCTGCAATGAGGTCATCCTGCAGCCATCTTTTCTCCAGGCTGAACAAGCCCAGCTCCCTTTAGCCTGTCCTCATAGGGGAGGTTCTCCAGTCCCCTGATCATCTTCGTGGCTCTCTTCTGCACCCTCTTCAACAGATCTCTATCTTTCTTCTACTGGGGTCTCCAGACCTGGACACAGTACTCCAGATAGAGCCTCACAAGAGCAGAGTAGAAGGGGACAGTCATTTCCCAGTCCCTTCTTCTGGTGAAGCTCAGGGTACCATTTGCTTTCTGAGCTGCAAGACCACACTGTTGGCTCACGTTAAGCTTTTCATCTATCAAGAACCCAGGTCTCTGTCTCTGCAAGGCTGCTCTCAAAGACTGTTCCTTTTAGTCTGTATGGATGCCTGGGATTCCTCCAGCACAAGTGCAAAACCTTGCTGTGTTGAACCTCATCAGGTTTACCCAGTCCCATCTTTCAATCCTGTTGAAGTTCCTCTGAATGGCATCCCTTCCTTCCACCATGTCAACCGCACCACTCAGCTTGGTGTCATCAGCAAACTTGCTGAGGATGCCCTCAATTCCATCATCAGTGTCATTGACAAAGATGTTAAAGTGCACTGGTCCCAAGAGAGACCCCTGGGGGACGCCATCATTATTGGCCTCCACCTGGACATAGAATAATTGATGACCACCCTCTGTCTGTGGCCTTTTAACCAATTTCTTATCCATCGAGTGGTCCACCCATCAAATCCACATCTCTCCAATTTGGAGATAAGGATGTGGTGGAGGACCATGTCAAAGGCCTTGCTCAAGTCCAAGTAAATGGTATCAGTCACCTTTCCCTTGTCCACCAATGCCGTCACTTCATCATAGAAGGCCACGAGATTGGTTAAGCATGATCTTCCCCAGGTGAAGCCGTGCTGGCTGTCTTGGATCACACACTCACTCCTCATGTCATCAAGCATGTCATCTAGGAGAATCTGTTCCATGATCTTCCCAGGTACAGAGGTGAGACTGAGACTCACTGGCTTGTAGTTCCTGAGGTCCTCCTTGCTCCCTTTCTTGTAAATGGGAGTGACGTGACCCTTCCTTCAGTCATCTGGGACCTGACAGCCATGACTTTTCGAATATGATGGAGGATGGCTCAGCAACCACCTCAGTCAACTCCTTCAAGACCCTGGGATGCAAGCCATCTGGCCCCATAGAATTGTACACATTCAGTCTCACGAGGCAGTCTCGGACTTGCTCTGCCTCTACAGTGGGGGAGGGTTTACCACCCCAGTCCCCACCTAGAGGGAGCTCTTGTGCTCTCAGAAAGGCATCCTTGAAGAGTAGCCAGCTCTCCTCAACATTGAACAGGTGAAAGTTCGCTCTTCCAAAGTTCAGGGTCCTTACGTCACTCTTTTCCAGGCCCACGTTCCTTGAGATCATGAACTCGACCAGGGCGTAGTCACTGCAACCCAGGCTGCCCACCTTAACGCCTTTAATGATCTCCTCAGCAATGGTGAGCAGCAGGTCCAGTAATGCTTCACCTCTGGTTGGTCGGTCCAAGACCTGAACCAGAAAGTTATCAACACATTCTAGCAGCCTCCTAGACCTCTTGCAACTCACCATGTGGTCTTTCCAAGAGATATCCGGATGGTTGAAGTCTCCCACCAGGATGAGAGCCTGTGAGCAAATGCCCCCCACATCTGAAGCAAGTAAGCCTCATCAACATCTCCCCTTCATCAGGTGGCCTGTAGTATACCCCTATCACCAGCTGGCTTCTGTTAGTCCCATCCCTAACTCTAACCCACAGGCTCTCAACCTGTTCCTGACTGTTTCTAGAGGTAGCTCCTCACAGTCTATCCACTCTTCAACAGAGCGCAACTCCCCCACCCTTCCTACCTCTCCTATCCCTTCTAAAGAGCCGATACTCCTCAATGGTGGTATTCCAGTTATGGGAGTCATCCCACCATATTTCTGTGAACGCAACAAGTTCACAATTTTCCAAACGCATCACGGTTTCTAACTCGTCCTGCCTATTTCCCAGGCTGTGTGCATTGGTATAAAGGCACTTCAGCTGGGCTTTCCATCCCACTGCCTGTATAGAGGATCTAGCATCCCCTAGAACAGCAGCATCCCCATCATCACCTGCCTTAGTACATCCCTTTGTACTTCACCATCTTCACCCATAAAGTTTGCTATGAGCCCTTGAATGACCCACTCAACCCCAGTGGCCCTCATTTTGTCCCCTTCCCCCTTCATACTTTATCTCTCCAAGCAGGCTACTTCCATCTGCAGCCATCATGTCAGGTGCCAAGTAAATTGCCCTGTGGTCAAAAAAAAAAAAAAAAAAAAAAAAAAAAAAAAAAAAAAAATTCCTGCTTTTGTACCAAGTTCTAAGCCATTTATTTATGAGGTGGTTTTTTTTTGGATCCTCTTGGTATCCTTCCTTGCCACTAAAGGTATAGAAGAAAAAACCACCTGCAAGCCCGCTCCATCAACACAGCCAGTGACTTGTGTACTAGCATCTTGTGTTGGGTCCTCAATCTGAGTCTCCACACTTTTCTTAGCATCAGACATCCTTTCATGCATGCACAGGACCACAGTCTGGCTCTCCACATTCTGCTTGGCTGCAGTCTTCCTTTTACGTGAGCATGGGACCTCTGTCCTGGTCTCCACAATTTTTGTGGCCTTCCACTGGGTTGCTGCCATGGCAAACCAGCAGGCTCATTAACTAGATAGCCTTAATGGGGTGCAACTGATCAGCCCAGCCCTGCTGCTGGTAGTGCTGGCTCTACCCTTGCCTGGAGCCCTCGCACTTATCACTCACTTGACAGTGATAGCAACCCTGCTTGCTATGTAGTCTTGTGAATGGGTGGCATACAGTTTCTCCTCCTTAAATGAAGAAATGTGGAATTGCCTCACTCAATCCACGTTTATTTTGATGTAGTCCAGCAGACAGTTGGATCTCTGGGCTGCAAGCACACACTGCTGGCTCGTGCTGAGTTTTTTGACCAACAGTATCCCTAACTCCTTTCCAGAAGGACTGGTTTCAATGAGCTTTTCTCCCAGTCTATAATAACATAATAATTTTAAGAAAAACATTGTAATTGTCATTATGAAAGGCTAGCATTGATGAATTAACCAACTATGTCCTCCAAAATCTTGAGATTAGAAGCCAACTGAATATAAGTAATCTTTTCATGACTTATAAAGCAAAGCAAAGCAAAACATATGGACTTTCTTTGTTTCTGTGGCTTATGTTTTATATTTTGTTCTCTCAGCTCTCATGATGAAAATAGGTCATATTTTCCAAACCATAAAAGTGTACAGGAATGTGTTCAGCAAATATATTTCTCATATTTACAATGTACAATAAAAGTGAAAAAAAAAAGGAAATAGGTTGAATAGGTGGCTTATTTACACAAGAGTGTATTCAAAGAAAATCAAAGGAGATAAATGTGGATTTGTACTTGTGTTTTTTAATTGCATGAATATAGCAAATGTTCAGGTAATGAGTTCACTTTAGAACTACCAGTATATGAAAGATCAGCTTATATACCTAATAAACTAATTAACTAGGTTAATTTATTATTTTTTCTTAAGTTGTTGTTTTTCAGCTTCCCAGGGAAATGCATCATTTCTTTTTGTCTTGGAAGAAAAAAATATACACTACAAAAATGTTTTTTTCTTTCAAAATGTAATTGATTAGATGCATCACTTCGATGCCACCTGTAATGACAATACTTTAATTCACACAATCTGAATCTGTAGATCCATCTTTATTATTTAATATTAACATATGCATAAGTCCAATTGAATTTAATGAAACTGAAGTATATACTTAATGTTAAGCATATGATTAAGTGCCTTTCTGAATTGTTACATAAAAAGGAACATCTGTTCCTTTGCTCTAAGTCTTAATTATTTCATCACTCATCACTTTATTTCATTTTTCTCTATTTGGGCAGGAGAGAATCATTCATTACCCATTGTTGATGATATCTATATCTTAGTGGACTATGCACTCAGATGTATTTGAGGACTGTAAAAGTTCAAGTGTTGATATGAAGTCTGAGAATATGAGAGTAATTTTTGCTTTCTCTTCCGTACTGTTCCTGGAGTCTAGCTCAGACTTCTTCAAAGGGTGTGTATTTGACCTGAAAAACATTCACAGCATTTTGAATATCATTCGGGGATAGGTCTGGGAAAAAAAAAAATATATATATATATGGTGCATATAGCATGCTGGAATCCAAAATCCTTAGACACATACAACTGTCTCTGCAGAAAAGTAAAAAGAGTCTTTGATCATTCTCTGGATTTGAGAACAAGAACAGGAGCATGGCTTGTAGTCATTTAGCTAAAGTCTCTCCTTGCTGCAGCCGAGAAGCTGTTGCTCATGTCATCTGTGAGGAATAAGCCTTGGAGTCCTCCAAACTACCCCATCCATGTCCTCATCTGGAAAAGTACTAGCTAATGAAGGCAAAAATAATTTTTAGGTGACTACTAGCAATTATATAACATGAACTGTTTTGAAATGATATTTAAACCATCTATTAGCTCTGTTTAATTTGTACCTTTACACAGCACATGTAAGAGGAGAATGGAACAAAACAAGCCATCCTATAAATGAGAATTGTTTAAATCAAGAGGAAATGACAAAAACAAAGGTATTCTAGCTAATCAGCCTCAGTAACACCTATGTCTGCCTCACTCTGAACTCTTAAGTGTCTTGGAATGAAAAAAAGCAAGAGCTCTGATTTCTGACAAGGCAAGGAACTTGCTGCTCTAAAGTCAAAGTGTTAGCAAAGTCATTCAGGAAATGAAAAGCGTATTTTCTTTTTTGATCTTTTTTGATGTCCAGACACCAGAAAACATAACATATATATTTATTTCTGTCTTGCTTGATTTGGATTAAAGTTTATTTGGATAAGAATCCAAATAAATAAATCCATTTTATTTGGATAAGAAAAAAAAAAAAAAAAAAAAAAAAAGAGGAGAAATGCTTAATGTAATTTACTATGCACTGTTAGGGTAACCTTTAGAGAAAACAAATGAAATATCAAGTTAGCCTTATTAACCAGGAGATTTGATATTATGTCTTCTATAGATTAATGTCCTATAGATTGTGTGAGCATGAGGAAGATCTATGACATCATGACTTTCTGTATTTTTTCGAGTAATGTTTAAATTGTGAATTTATCTTGAAAAACTGAAATTTTAAAAAGGGTGGAAATAAGTTTATCTGACTTCTTCATTTTTTATCCCTTTTTTGGAGGAGTAGAGGGACAAATGATAGCTATTCCTTAGTATATGAATCACGTTATGTAAAACCATGTTGCAGCTCTTCAACCAAAAATTTTAGGTAAGTCTGGAATCATAATACTTTGGTAGTGTAGACTGTGTAAGAAGTCATGATATGTCTTAAGTCAAACTTAACAGAACAAAGTAACGGACTGCAATTTTGCTTTTTTTTTTTTTTTACACAAAGATGTTGGTTCCTAAGCTCAGAGTTTTTATTTTCTTTCCCATTTTTTTGCTATTGCTACATATTTATTCCTGAACTCTACCTAACCTCAATAATAATTTTAATAAAAGAAATTAAAAAGAAATCATGATATTATGAAAGAATAGAGAATTCAGCAGAATATTATTATCATAGTCCTTCCAGAGCTTTTGGTTGCTGTGGATTCAAAACAATTTCATTTTCTTGTTCATGTCAGTCAATGTTTCTTACTAAAAAAAAAAAAAAAATAGAAACAAAAATAAAAGTAGTAACGGTAGGAAGAAATTATTTAAATGGTTGTATTTCTGTTTAAATATTTTGAAATCAGATTTCTAAGTGTTGAGCTAAAGCTGATAGAAGAACACAGTTTAGTTTTTTCAAGATTTGGATCAATAAAAAATTATTGTACAGAAAAATTGGAGAAAAATTACTGTAATCTCACAACAAAATTTGATGTAACCCCTAATGGAAAGTTGCAGACATATACTGGTATCTAGGAAAAGAAGGATCAAAGAATATATAAATAGCAACAAGTTAGTTGTTTCTAATGAAGGGTATTCATAAATAATTTTAAGGTAAATGTAGTGGCTAGAACTAATTAAACTTTTTGTCTAATTAATATATATATATATTTTAACTACAGAACTATATAGCTAAAATTACTTTTCTTCTTAACATTTAGTAAAAGTTATTATGCAAACAAAGGACAACGAAAAAATAGATAAGCAATATACATAAATTATATGATAGAAAATTATTTCTCTTCACTGAACTCCTCAAATACCAAACTGCAAGCTGCTGATACATTTTATTAAGACACCTGAAATAGTTGAAATTTGTCAGAGCCAAAGATCTTGGTATTTCTTTGTAATCCCTTGTTTTAATTTTCTTCAAGATACTATTGTTTGAAGTCTTAGACATCTCTCTAGTGCTCTGAAATTTAAGGTCATTTTCACCTTGAATATTCTCTTTTGACAGTTGATAGCTACCCACATACCTATTGATTGTTAGCTGTGCTTCTTCTGGACTATTAGGTGACTCTATCTACACTCAGTGGGAATCCATTGTGTTCTTCTTCTACCCTGGCAACTGTACTGTTCTGAATATATTGTAAAAGATACTCTACCTTCCAGTACTGTCTATTCTGCCCCCCTGGTAATCACTCTCCTCCCTCACTATTCACAAGAAAGACTCAGTGTGTCTCCATTCTGTTTTTAATCGCTATCCTGGCGTATTCCTCTACTCCAAATTATTGCATTTTATTCCCTTGGTATCTCTCTCATCTCTGCTTTTCATCCTTAACTGCTCTGCTGAGCTCTCATGTTCACAGTTCATTTCCCTTTGACTTGCCATGGATGAAAGTTCCATCCATAGTCCAGTAGTGAGCTGGGATTACAGCATGAGGCTAGCATGTCTCTGCTGGTCTGTCATTGAAGTATATATCTCGATCCTTTTATCAAAGACCATGACAGTTCTTCTTATATTAAAACCACATACAGCTTCCAACAGGTATTTGCTTTTGTGCTTTTTTAAATCTTTTTGTGAAAATCTTCAGTTCTTAAAAGTTTTCCTTTTTTAAAAAGCAGGCATCAAGTCAACAGTTTTATAAAATTTCATGTATACTCATAAAAACTGAAATGAGTTACATGGTGTTAAATTCTGTTATCATTGTAAAAATATCACACAACTATCTGGCATATTTTGAATGGTTTTTGATAACGTTTATTTACTTTTCTGTTCGTTTACCAGTTCTGCCAATGATAACATATGCCGTTGCATACGCTACATCTTTCAAGATAAAATTCTAAGAGAGTGAAGCTCCAAGCAAGCACGTTTTTCACTATAATGATAATTACACCTATTCTTAAATTTCTTGAACTCTTAACAATTAAAGCACTGCTTTTGGAAATGCTTTCATTAAGCGAGAGTAGCATCATCAACACGGAGATTGTGAACTCCATCTGGACAAATACCTATGTTACTATTTGTAGTATAACATATATGCCTTCGACTTCCTGAAGCTAGGAGTCTAAGGAAAGGAAGTGACGAAGATCATAGAATCATAGAATGGCTTGAGTTGAAAAGGACCTCTAGAACCATCAGTCTCCAATCTCCCTGCCACAGATAGAGTTGCTAGCCTCTAGATCAAGTGCTAGATCAGATTGTCCAGAGCCCCATCCAACCTGGTCTTAAACACCTCCAGAGATGGGGCATCCACAATCTCTCTGGGCAACCTGATCCAGCACCTAATCACTCCCTGAGGAAAAAGAAGACTTTCCCATCTGATCTAAATTTTATTGAAAGTAAATATTAATTCCATAGTTACCATTAAGCTGATAAAACATTCTAAAATAATTACCTTACTATACAATAATTTAGAAAGTAAATAAACTCACAAGTTTGGGGAATAAATAAATGCTCCATTATAAGTATTCTATTACAAGTACAGTTTAATACAAGAATCATCTGTCACTGTCCTAAGATACCACACTATGTAAGCTTTATACTGACAAATAAGCAGGTTAGATTGTGTGTGCCCCATCTGTGAAATTAAGTTTAAATGGTAATTTTGTTTCAATATACTTAACCAATGTAAATTACTTCTTTTTCTTAAAAATATCACTGTTTTTTGTTGTTTGTTTGTTGCTTTGTTTGTTTTCTCCCCAAAGCTCTTATATATCTTCTCTACTTCAAAATTCTCATTCTTTCATAGTGTATTTTTCTGTCGAGAAAATGTTCTTTATGTACAGACCCAGGAAAAATATTCAGTGTTCTTAGAGTTGTTGTAACAATTTCTTAATACTATTCTTATGAGGGTCCTTAATTATGTACTATAATATCTTGGATTAACCCATCAGGTGGCAGACATGTTAAAGTTTTGATTTCAGATTGAGAGGATTACACTTCCAACTCAGCAACAGAAATTGGTCAAGCAGTCTACTAAGAACAGTGGTACATTTGGGGAGAAGTGATAAGCCAAGGAATTGTAGATATCTCAGGCATTTAGAGTTCTGAAGGGTAATGCTACTCTTCTTAATGAGCTTTTATATATACTTCTGTTAAAGCTACAACAATGATCAAAAGTACAGATTGCACAAATGTTTGGAGACTCTTTTATTTTCTTTTTCTTTCTTCTATTTTTTTTTCTTTTTTTTTTTTTTTTTTTTCCAAGAAAGACCTACTTTTGTTTTTAGCTACTCACGATCATCATTTAAAGCTGAAGATCTGAAGTTTATTTCAAGTTGAAATTTCCTAATTTCTTCTAATTGGATCTTGCTATGCTTTTGGCTGCTAAATTAAATAACCATTATGGAAAAGCATCTCATGGGGTTGTGATTAAGTTGCTTCTTCATCTTCTCTGCAACAGACTATATAGTCATTTCCTTGTGTTTCTCATTAGAAAGTGTATTAATCAGACCACAAAATACTCTAGAAGCAGTTTTCAGTTGTTTTTCAAAAGTTTTCTTATCCTCTTATAATGTTACCTTTGATCTTTCCTGCTCCCTCTCTCCAGTGCTTTACAATATCTGTATTTCAAGTAGTAAAGGTCTTGTGACAGAGGTCTGAGAAATATTTTGCATTTTGTACGGTGTGAATGTATGTAGAATGTATTGTTCTTCCTTCTCCTCAGGACTGAATTTCAATTACACAGTACCTTGACTTGCAATGTTCCATGCTCAGTGACCTTGGAAGTAATTTCTATTTCTATAAGCCTAACTGTGATTTTCAAATATTTCTCTCGTCAGTGTCATACAGGTAGAATATATTACCTTAGGGCTTTTGTTGTTGTTGCTGTTTCAAATCACATATTCAATTAGGAAGATATAATTCTGGAGTTAAGTGAACAATGATTCCGTCTTACAATAAATTTCAGCCTATAGTTGCTTCTATAGTGTCACAACAGTTATCATTTATTTTCCATCTATTTATAGGATTGTAGCTGGACAGCCTGCAGAAATGAGAGCAAATGATTTTAGAGTGTTTTTTGATTTAGATCCTCTTTAATTGCCATCTAATTTCCTTCTGAACACTATTTTCTTGTGTTTTTACCAACTCATGGAGAAATAGGATTTTTTTTTTTTTTCTCAGATGAGTTCAAAGGGGAAATTTGCCTTGCCATTCACAAGCAGGATTAATTCAAACAAAGAAATAAAAATGTTAGAGTGTATTGATTATCTGTCAATAAATGCTTCTAATAAGATTAAAAAAAAAAAAAAAAAAACAACTAAAAATGCTCAAGCTTTATAAAGCTTTAAATTGGGAAAATTCCTGGATGGAAGAAATTTGAATAAATATTTAATTCTTCCTTCTAATATCCTCTCAACAATTATTTCCTTCTCTGATTAGCCCAGCTAGCCAACTTTGTTATTCCATTTTCTTTCTTTTGTCTCCAGCTACAAAATTCCTCAAGTGTAGTGCAGCTCATATTGTATCTCTTATCTTACTTCGTTACATTTGATATTTCTCTCAGAATTGCAGAAAAAAAAAAAAAACACAAAACAACACAACAACCTCCTATTAAAAAAAAAAAAGTGGTTGTACATGGAATTTAAGGTGAACAATTTCTATTTCTCCAAATACATTGTAGTATTATATAAATACTATGTATTTCTCCAAATACATAGTATTTGTTATGCTTTGTATGACTTTTGTATATCTGAATTTCATTGAATATGAGAAATGAAATCATATTTTGGCAATTAAATACACTATGTTGTGCTTTTATGTTAAAATTCTGATTTTTCATTAACAATATACTTATCCAAAAAATGTTTTAATGCAAAACATTGGATTGACTAGGTTATAGGCAGAATTATCCATTGTAATATTATGTAGTCTTATGTAATATGAATAAAAACTGGTTGTTGTTGTGCTTTATTTATCAAACATGCAAATCTGAATAGAAAATTCATTTTGTTAAAGATATTGATAACTGCTTCAGTAAGGGATCATTCTTCAGTAAGAATTAGTTACCAGAAAAAATCTCTTGAAATTCTGGTAGATCATTCACTCCTTCATTCACATATTGTGTATTCTCAGACATTTTGACCAAGCCAATTTTAAATGAATCATTGAGAACCTATCCTTATTCTGTAAAGTAGATATGTTTAGCAGTATTACCATAAAGCAGCATCTCCAGACATTTCTATATTTCTTTCTCTTCTATTTCATTATTCTTTGCTGTACCACTAAGAAACACTGAACAGACTTTTGTGTTCTGTGTATAGTTACTCATTCATTTTGCCATGCAGTTCTCGTCATCCTGCCTTTTTACTCATCAGGTAAGTAGAATAAAAGTGGCATACGATCATCTCAGGTCAGCAAAAATAGAAGGAAATAGAAATTTAATTCCTCTCAATGTACTGAAAAACATAAACAATTTTGTGCATGTGGCCTTTTAAATATCAGACACTTGTGATCTTCTAGAGTGATAAGAGTTTTTACAAGCAGATTACCTTCATGGCCTCCACAATTCTGGCTGGGCAGACTACCTCACTGACAACATGCTTGTGCAGTGATTAAATAGTTTTGGATTATAAGTTATAGGTAAATTCTGAAGTTTCAGTATACTTAAAATTTAAACAAGGAGAAAGGGGAAAAAAAAACCCTCAAGAAATCAGTGATGAAGTAATCTTCAGTTTTCACAACATATTTCTTGTTTGCTCATTACTGGATATTAGATTTAAGGAAATTATCATATATAGAATTTGAATTTTCAATCATGACTGTCAGATGTAACTTAGTTTTCTGTGAGCTCATCTCTTTTCATCTTCCCTATGATCTAAGAAGGACACCGTTATAATAAAAAGCTTCATGTCGAAATTCTGGATGCAAATAAGCTTTCTCATGAGCTTTTCAATCCAAAACGACAGTAACAACTCTAACTTTCATTGTGATTTCTGTGCCTCAAAAATAGTAAAAAAATAGTGTCTAAAGATGACAATTAGCTCAATTGTGTAGTGTAATTGTGTTCTTTGTGTCTGTTGTAGTTTCCTTGGAAATGAATAGGAGGTGTTACTTTCAGTGCAACCTACATATATGCAGCTCAATACAATTCCTCTTCACTCAGTGTGGCCTAGATAAACTGAAAGATTGGAAAACCATAGATTAGAAGGAGAAAGAATGCTTGGATGTTAAAGGTTCTGAATGGTATATTTCACAGTAAATTATTTCTTTTTTTTTTTTTTTTGTTTTGTTTTGTTTTGTTTTGTTTTGTTTTGTTTCTTGCCATCAGAGCTCATGGGATAATTGAACTACTTTGCTGACGTGTTTTTTCCATAAAATAATATAAGCAAAACGCTCAATTATACCATAATGAGTCTCAGTTTAAAATACAAGAAGACATCAGAATTAACCATGGATGAGAGCTGCCATTCACCATGGCTGATTAGGACATAACAATGATTTACTGTGTTTGGCAGTAGGATTTATATGCCAAGTTGCCATTAAAATTTCATGATGTGAGCTCTCAGGAATCCATGTATTAGTCTCACTACCATTCAATAAGCATAAAATGATGACAAGGTCTTGAAGTTCAAGTAAAAGTTTTAAAAAGCTGATTAAAAGTTAAACTTCAAGAAAGAAAAATACAGACTAAACTTTTCTGAATGTCTGATTTTTCCTTAACACTAGATAAAATCTTATTATCCTAGGTACATAACCTTTTGGCTTTGAATGTATTTTATGGAGTATAGATTAATTGAAAGATTAACCAAGTAATTAATACTTTTTGTTCCAGGAAGGGTCCATGTAAGTGTAAAATCCTTAATTTATTTTCCTGGGGAACTCAATTTCAATGTTAAGATAGATGGATTTTCCACTTTTTTTTTTTTTTTTTTTTTTTTTTTTAAAGATTTTTCTGCAACTTAGATAAGTAAGAAATGCTTTCCCTGCAGTGTCTGGAAGACAGTTAAATTTACTGAACAAGCAGAACAATGTTCATTACAGAGAAACACAAAAATGAGCAGAGCATTCTTTAATATGTTTTGTGTATTCAAGTATGTGTGAGGAACAGAGAAACAAACACAGAGAAAGCACAATAGGATCTTGCTTGTTAATTTCTGTATTTGAAAATAAAAACAAAGCAAAACAAACCTCTACACTTGACACTGTAAATGGATGCTACAAATTAAATGCTTGTATATCTCCCTTCTGACCCCTCCTCCCTCCCCCCCCAAAAAAGAAAACATTTCTTCCTGCTAGTGATAAAGCTAACTGACATGGTAGCTGAAATTATTTTGAAAGAATAAAGCTCAAAATTCACCTCAGTATGACTTAGAGAAAAAAAACAGAAGCATAGAAACAAAAGCTTATTGTTCATGTCTCCTTTGCTTGGCCTGGAATAAATCTGCATTTGTTTCAGAAGACCCATATTTATTTTAAAAGGATAGAATAAGACAAAGGAGGGGCACATCTCTGAAAGGAATTCTTGTTTATAGATTTCCAGTGCTTTTCAAGAGCATTGAAAAGATCACGAGATCTCAAACAAAATCAATAGTAGCCTCTGTCCTAAAAAAATCTTTCAGTTATTAGAAGTTCACAGATGATCTGTGAACTTTCTGAAGAAATTACAGATTTTGGTAAATGTATGCCTGATAACTGAACAATGAAAATGAAACTGGGATCTAAAGGAGGATTAGAAATCCAAAGATCGTAGTTAAATTGTAGTTCACAAGTAGATTGCACTGAAACACTGAATAAATAACATGATCTCATAGCCCTTTATAACACAAATTCAATGCAAGAACTTTTCTCCTGCATTTAAACTGTGTAATGTCATCAGTAAACAACATAATCATAAATTTATAATGCTTTATTAATTAGTCTTAAATTATATATGCATGCTATGCCAGAAAAAGTAATCAGCATCATGTTATTGATCAATAGCACAATTGGAACAACTCAAACAAAAAGATTAAATGCAGTGTTGGGCACAAAATTGTTCTTGGGTCTTCAAAAAGCATAAGCCTTATATGGAGTGGCTGAGGGAGCTTGGATTGTTTAGTCTGGAGAAGAGAAGGCTCAGGGGGACCTTGTCACTCTCTACAATTAACTTGAGGGGGATTGTGGTGAAGTGGTGGTTCGCCTCTTCTCTCATGTAACTAGCAATAAGACTAGAGAGAATGGCTTCAAGTTGCGCCACGGGAAATTCAGCTTAGACGTTAGGAAATATTTATTCTCCCAGAGAATGGTCAGGCACTGGAATGGGTTTCCCAGGGAGGTGGAGAAGCCGCAGTCCCCAGAGGTTTTCAAGAAGGGTTTAGATGTTGGACTGAGGGACATGGTTTAGAGGGAAATATTGATGATAGGTGGACAGTTGGACTGGATGATCTCATAAGCCTTTTCCAACCTTGGTTGGATGATTCTATGATTCTAAAAGTGGAGTAAATCAGCTCTAATGAATCTGATATTCTACCAACATATGTGTCTGCTTTCCAGTTATGTACGGCTAACATTTCTTCTAAACTTTAATATTATAAAGTATTTCATTTTAATACTATTTGAGATTTTCATTTTTTCTTTTTTGAGGATTTTTTGTTTTGTCATGTTTTATAGATTCCTTCAGCTAATCACTACCACCATCCAAACAATTTTTCCCCTTTATGTATGATTATTTTCTGTATGTCTGTGCTGCATTTTCAAATTTAAAAATTTCAGCTCATTTTTAACATTTGTAGTAGACATTCTTTTTTAAAAAATATATCTTAATGTATTCTCCACTCTGTTCCACTTATGCATATGCTATACTTATTCGGAGTCACATGTTAGCATTCTTATTTAAATGTAAGTCATTCACAGGATTTTTTGAATAGTTGGCTTGTCCAGTATGGCAGTGCCTTTTCCCTTTATGATTTCTACAGGAGCATAATTGACTTCAGACAATCAGGTGAAAGATCACGTGAATTTGACCTCCAGAGCAAGAGGCTCAGTCAAGCTCTCTGAAAATTTCTGCATATCCATCTGCTCAGTGATGGACAGGGTAGAATCCTTAGCATCTGGTGTAGTAATTTCCCTATGACTAAGAGAGGAATCATCCAACTACAGATATATAGCACAGAATTAAATGGGGCATAAAAACATCCTAAAGAGCTCTTGATTCCTTCTTACACAGAAAATAATCAAGCCTTTAAGGCACCTCCAAAGATATTTGTAAGCTTCAATGAGAAATGAGTAGATGAGCATCATTGGAAAGTGCAAAGATGTCACATGTTATTTACATTATAAGATAAGACACACTGAGTCCCAGGAGGTGCTGAGCTTTAGCTATAGGATTCATGTAACTTCATTGTCGTATTGCATTATTTAGCAGTTTACATGCAGAGTGGGTTTCTTTCTCTTTTCTTTTTTTTTTTTTTCCTTTTGTATATTTGTTTTTCTGATGAACTTTTAAATACCCATTTTTGGGGTCAGAAAATTTTCCCGATTACACATGTTAAAGAGTAAAAAACAAACAATAATTATGTCTGGGGAGACTGAAGCTCCCTTAAAAAATCATTTATATAAAATAAAAAAAAATCTAAAATATTTTGTTGATATGTATGATGCCTCTGTATTTCTCTAAATAATTGTACATCCTATGCCTCAGCATTAAGTGATATGCTGTTTTATATGCTATCTCATATCCTGACAAGGACTAGATGCAACATGCAGTTGTAACATGATTTATCTGGCACAAGAGAGGTATTGGTTGAGCTGTGTTTCAGAAGCATGCTTTTCTCTGTATTATGGAAAAAGCTAGTCTTGATGACAGATGCCATAATCATCCTTTGGTGATCAAAGTATATCTGAGAATATATTGGAGAGATAAACTAAACCAGTCAAGTAAAAATGAAAAATTAAACATACATTTTTAACACAAGTTCTCCTTAAAATTAACTATCAAGAAAAGAATACACTTTTAAATATGCTTTAATCAGAAAAGTGTTTTTGTTAATGATTGAATCTAAGACCCAGTACAGGAATTGCAGGATAACACCTTAAGATCTGTTTCAGGTAGAACGTTTATCTATAGGACCTGGCAGTAATTTGAAGAGTTCACAAGTAATTAATTAATAATTAATTTTTAGCAGAAGGTACGCAGATTGTATTCAGATGGATACAACTACAGTGTATGTGTCAATTAGTGATGTTCATAACATTTGTCCAATTAAAAGTACACTATGCATCAGCAGTATGAAGGATGACCATTATATGCAAAACACTCCAGGAAACTTTGCTGAATTACACCACATCAAGTTTTTCTTCTTGGTAAAACTCCAAATATTTATTTTAGAATAAAAACTTAAATAAGTGATAGTAAAGAAGTGTTAGTTTCTTCTAGAGGTAAATTTGTATGATACAAAATCAGCTATGATACTTCTACGTTCAATAACATGTAACTCAAGAAAATTCAAATACAACGATTTTTCTGTTGTGTTGTTTGAAGCAATTATGATAGGTTGGAAAGAACTGATTATCTAAAATTATCAAACAGAAAGCTCCAAAGTTTGACCCTTTTTGCTTAGTGTATTAGCAGCTGAGACTGAGCTATGGCTGTGTTTAAAATCATTATCTCAACTTAACATATAGTTCATTCAGAACACATCACTTTGCATTCTTCTGCTTCTATCAAACCATGTTATTAGATACTTTCAGCCAGACTAGCTAAGAGACTAAATATATATATATATATATATGTATATATTTATTAGGCAGCTCTACAATGCTTTCTATGGCCCTCTAACTAACTGCCTGGTGTTACATGCAAAATCTTCAACAGCAATTTCATTATTAATGATGGCAGCTGCACTGGAAAGCCTATTTTTAAAATTATCTATAAACACCTATACATTAACTAACACGTTTTAGCCTGTGTTATCAGCAATGGTAATTCAGTAGGTATTTTGTACCTTTCAAGGCTTGCTGGTCAGCCAGCACAAAGATAGAATGGAATGGAAGAAAATAATAAGTAGACTGACCAATATGATTGAATTCCCTGTTTTATGAGCATTTATTGAAAATTTTCTTTTCACTGAGTTGCTCTAAGAAAGGGTGATTGACTTTACATCTCTTCTGCAGTAGATTATCTAGATTATTTAGAGATATCACAGACTTCTAATCTGGGAGACAAAACTCTCAGTGTTACTAGTTGGGGGATTGTCAAACTATAGGCATTGCTTTGAGGAATTGCTATCTCAACATTTCTGCTGACAGGACTGTGAATCTCTACCAGCCAGAATAGATGAAGAGGTCACAGTTGTTTATGCCTGTGTTGTACATTAGTCCAGTGTGTGAGTGTTGCTGAATGCAGCCCTTGACCAGTCATGTCACTATCCATCATGTCACTATCCTCTACCTTCATGTGTCTATGTGTGTCTGGGATACATGCTAAGTTTTGCTACTCATCAGACCTACAGAAGGGAAAATAGCAGCCATACCCTAGCCTTGGCAGAAACCCCAGGGTCCTGAATAGTCACATCATGTCAGCTGGGGAGCAGAGCCAGCCATGGAAGACAGGCACCTCCTCAAAGACAGGGCAGGCTAAGGCTAGATTCTTGATCTGGGACAATCATGACTATGTCCAGTGAAGAAACCCAGGCTATGACTGATCTGGAGGCTGGGCCAGGCAGTTGGGATGGGGCTGAGACAAAACTGGGGTGTCAGCATGTGGATTTGGGTGAATATCAGTGAGTCCCAAGCCTAGGCAAGGTGGGTTGGGCTGCAGTAAGGCAGGAGTTGTAGCTCTGGGGAAACCTCAGTTTAATAGAAATTCCCATGAGAAGGCAGAGCAGATTCTCACTGAAGCTTTTCAGACTTTGAACAGAATTGCCAAATCCTCAAAGGTAGAGGGATATGCCCAGGACTCTGACAGGGTATATAGTGTGGAAGGCAACGTCTTCTACCTATTACAGCCAAACTAGTGACAAGTGTCTTCCATTTTCACACTGATCTGCTAAACAAGTACTAACTGTTTCTTTTCATGCCTCAGGCATGGCCCACACTTGATCATAATGTGACCTGGATTACAGTGGTCTAACGGAAATAACTGAGGTAAACAGATGCCAAAATCAGGACACATAATTATCTTCTTACCAAGTTACTTATATCAGCATGAGGTGATAATGCATGAATCCTTTGAATGACTGCATTTGCCATCTGCTATTCACTTGCAGAGTAGTGTTTATGCTTAGCATTTCTCAACACTCACAAGCAGTATTCAGCTACCCTCAAGTAGTAGCAGGAATTGTGCGAGCTATTCCTTCTAAGAATGTGATTATGTGATTGTAATAAGCATTTAATGTTAAAATGGGTTTAAGCATTTTCCTAATGAAATATTTTGTGTTCACCTGGAGCTTATCTGTCACAAGAGGCCCTTGTCTGTGCAGTTAAGCTAATGAGAGAAGTTACACTGATAGAATCATAGAATCATTATGGTTGGAAAAGACCACAAACTTCAACTAGTCCAACCATCAAACCATCACCACCGTGCCCGCTAAACCATGTCCCTCAGTGCCACATCTACTCTTTCCTTGAAAACCTCCAGGGACAGTGACTCCACCACCGCCTGTTCTAATACCTCACCACTCATTCTGTAGTCATTCATCAGTATTCATTACTTTATTAGCTGTTCTTGGTAATATTATTTATGGCAATTTTCAAACAGTTGCAAATCTCGTTAAGATTTTTGTGCAGTAAGCCTTTATCAATGTAGAAGCTTAAAGTTTGCACTCTATGGTGATCTGAAGGCTGAATATAGCAGTAGAAAATACTCTGATCCCTTAACAAGATATGCTGTTGGATGGGATTGATTTACAGAAGCACAAATCAGCATTCTGACTTTTTTAGAATCTATTAAAAAAGATTCAAGCTAAAGACATTTATAAGAATGCAACAGTAGTTCCCTGATGTCTTTCAAAGTATAATTTACTAGTCAAAAACAAAACAAAATCCTACATAGAAAATATTTTTCGTGCTTTTAATGGTGTTTTGTATCATGCATTATAATGTGAATGACTTTTAAAATAAAATTTATTTCATAATAAGTCTGTTAGCATTCCCCTTATACACTACTGAGACTTCCAATATAAATTTTTATATCTGAAAACATATTAAACATTCACCTTATACTCCCCCCCCCCCCAGCACTGGCTTCCTAATCTATTATTTCTTTTCCAACCTTAGTGATTCTATGATTCTATGATTCTATGATAAATATTGCTTACATATTCAAATGCTAAAAATATTTCTCAGCAACTGACTTCACATCCTGTTCAAGACTGCCCTGGAAACAATTGCTGGCAACATACCAGCCCTTTTGTCAATAGCTGAATGGCCTCTGCTACTGAGAAAACAATAAAATAAAAAGTAGTACAGCTTAATATTAGTGTCTACATGTATAATTGTAGGTGTTGCCTTTGCTTCGGCAACCTCTGATTAATGTCCCGTCGTGAAGTGCTCAGACAGCCCCGGCCAAATCACACGCTTTATGACACCAATGTGGTGAGCGGCAAATGGCACTTACTGCAAGCAACACACTCTTCTTATAGTTGTCCCTTATATCACAGTGCTACCAATCACCCTTGCTACGGTTATCTGTGTCCAATAGACATGTGGCATGTCTTGTCTTGCCATGTCTCATCATGGTTTTCTTATGAGTCAAGGAGCCCCCGCAGAGCCTGATGACTGTTACAGCCCCCCTTTCACGTATTCGCTAACCACACAAGGGGCCCACACAGATTACGCCTGGTTATGCCTGATGACCTTGACAGCCCCCGCTTTACGTATTTCGTTGACTACATCTCTAACTTGCGTATTTTGTTAACTACATGTAGGACTATGGAATTTTATGAATATGAAAAGAAAACTACTGGCTAGAAGCAAAACCACATTTGGAAGAAGCAAGCACATTTGATGTAGAAGAGAAAATGCTAACCTGAAAAATGTATTTTCTGAGGAGAAATATGATGTGATTTTCAAGTTTTGAAACATAAGAAATTAATCTTTGATGATAGAAGAAGCAAAATCTTAATGACAGTTTTCTCATCAAAAATTGAAATCTATATGCCACCAAAGTTTTTATAATTAAAGCATTGCATGAATATAAATATATTGGTTAGGGTTTTTTTTTTTTTTTTTTTTTTTGCAGTTAATAGTAAAAACAAGGGTAAATGTATCTCTTCCAGTCTAAAAATATAAATAATTTTTCACTGACTTCTTTATTTTCTTAATGAAAAATAGCAATTGAGATATGGATTTACTAATACCTCACTTCAGTTTAGAATCCTCATTCTATAACATTCAAATATAAAAAATTATTTTTAAGACGAATTTCCTTTATACTTCCATCCTGTGGCTGTGTTCTTCATTTCATCTGATTTACTGCTAGATTTTTAATAAGAGAGTCAAGTTGTAAATGAATAATTTAATTTATATATTTCATATATAATGAAATAAATAAATAAAACATACTATTGATTACTGCAAAATTGAATTAACGCTATTGTACTCAACCAGTGATAATATTTTACTTTGACAGTATTTTGTTGGCTTTGCATATTTATGTTATTTAAATCAAGAAGTTATCTCCTCTCACATAGATTTCAAATAACCTTAATTTTTTGCTCTGATTTTCTTTCTGACATCTGCACTGGGAACACTAGGACAAATAAAAATATTTGCATGTAAAGAGTTTTGACTGAAAACAAAATCTATTTGCATTAAAATCTAGATGTCAAGTCTATAGGAAAGGTGGATCTATGAGAAGGAATGATGATTTCTTGAATGCCAATACTTTGGATTAATAAAAAATCAATAATTACCTTTTGAGATTCTTGGAATGCACTGTAAACTTCTTTTGCCCCTATCATTTCAAAGCAATTGCATTATTTATACACTTCTTCACATTAAACAAACAAAACCTCAACAAACAAAACATTAGGGTTTTTTTTCCTTTCTAATTACATTTTAAAATGATTGAACTAATTGACTATATCATTTCTAGTGAGATGATGTTAACCACGAATATATGTATTATAATACTTCAGGATAAAAGTTCTTAACAACCAAATTAATGTATGTTTTCAGACTAGGTGTATATTAGTAATTTCATTTGTTAAACTGAGGTAAACAAATCAAGTTGTTCAAGAGTTCAAGAAAACGAACCCAGCAAATGATCTGTTGGTTTCTTCGTGTTATAATTGGGTCAGTCTATAAGAGAAGGCACAGGATAGTTAATATATACTTCTAATGAAGTACTTCAGTATTTTGCCTATGTGGCAAAATCCTAAGTTTTTTGACATTCTTCTAGATTTACTCCTAAATAAATGTTTTGAAGTAATTTCATACAAACAACTTATTAATGGAACTGCAGCCCTTGTACTATGAAAATATGAGTCATCGCATCTTCTTAAAGTTTCTGCACATTGTTTGACCAAACCAAGATATGTCCAAGGTATCAAACATTCGGAGCAAAATGAAGTACAGCAAGTATGTGGAGGTAAAAATATTATTATTCGTCTCCTTAAAGTGTTAACAGTCAAATCAAAGTAAAACAGTTACTAGAAGTGCAAGTGACTTATAGTGACAATACTCCTAATTCAAATTAATTCTGAAAAAAATATTGTAATACGGTGTAAAAGTCTATGAATAGGGATGGGCTACACAAGTAATTGTTACACAATGTAGTTAAAATTTGAATATTGCTTAAAAAGTCTGAAGCAAAGATTCAGTCGATCCTTTTACAATCTTTTTCAAAAATTGCTAACTGTATATCCTTGCACCAAAATACATTCCATTAATATGCAAATGATCTCCCACTGTCTGAATATCCACATCCTTCACAGTAACTAAAAATTACTTTAAGAAATAAAATCTGAAGGATCTATAATGTATTTTTGATGTGTTTAGACCCACATCACATATGGCAATTAAACATATATGTGAGTATTTCTGTGTTCTGGTTTCTGTATGTGGCAATTTCTACTGAGATTGCTGTTTGCCAGTTGCAGACCTCAACTGAAATGTCTGAATGCGCTCTTGAGCTGCATGTATTTTGACACTGCAACTGTTCTTAATGGGTTTCCCATGTGCCCAGTGGCATATATTCTGCCTTGTTGGCAGCCGCATACACACATATGTAAAATCCTTTTTTTTTTGTTTTATTCCTTCCTAAAGTCTGGTAGTTTTTTGGAACATGCAAATCAAATGTGTTCCAACAGAGATGCACTTGAAATAATAGAGCAATGAAATCCCAGAGGAGGGAGCTTCTGCAGCATAAGAAGAAAGTTTATAACTAATCTGCACAGTAACAATCTAAGTGCACATTGTTCTGGCAAATAATGTGCACTGAAATGGAAAAAAAAAACCTCTCTTACAGACACAGTGCAACTGAAAAACGAATAACAGTGTGGATAACCCAAGGATGAACTATGAGTTTTCTGTAGGTTTACTGACAGTACAGGAATCTTGGTAAACCTTTACTGTACACCCTGAAGATCTTGCCTTTATGCAGCACAATGAGCTAAGAGCTCTAATCAAGCTCTTGACTACATCACATTTGTTATCTCCCAATTTAAAAAAAAAAAAAAAAAAAAGGCCACTGGAGTTACACACAGTATTTCTGAAGCTGAAAACATGTTTATTTCTGAGTCATGGCTCTGCATTGTGGTGTAAAGATATAATTTAATAGGTTTTACCTAGTTATGCCTCATGACTCAAACATTCGCACAGTTGCCTGACAACATTTTAGTTATCATTTGACAAAAGGTATAATGGTTTGCATGCAATGCTTTTTATGAAATCCTTGGAAAGAGTTACAGTGTTTAGTCATGCCACATTAAATGGATATTTAATTTAGATGAAGAAATTAACACAACCTTCATATACCTACAATAAATAGGCTCATCTGGAGGGTAATTCAGAATAGAACTTGGGAGCTTCTAATGACTGTGTCCCTCTGCTAGTTATAAGCAGAACCTAACAAGCTGATTATTTTCTTATTCAGGTAACAGCATTTCATTGAAGCTATTCATAATTTCCCTTCAAGGAAGATGGATTTATTCACAGAATTTTCTTAAATAACTGATATTTCCTAAATATATGTTTCTGATGGAAAGAAAAAGGTCTCATCTGTAGAAGACCACAATAGGATGTTGCCAGAAAGTTCAGAAATGCTATATTTATATAAAAGTGTAGTTATTTGAGGAGTTTTTCTCATATATATTTCAGTGAGGATTATAAAAGCTGAGAATCTTTGTGTCTGTGGTAGCCTAATTCACCCTGAGGACCTAAACACTAAGTAAATTACAAAAGTATTCTAATGATAATCCGTCTCCCAAAACAACTAATTGTGTAAGTGTAGTTAATGGAAGAGTTTGAAAGAACAACACCAGAATAATAGCATGAAGAGGGGAAGACTGGTGGAAGACACACTAACAGCCTAGCTTCAGAAGAGCAGAGGAGACAGGGACTTGCCATGCAATTAAAAAAAAAAAAAAAAGCTGTAGAAGACACATTGAAGGAAAAATTATCTCCTTAACTAAGTGCCAAGAAGGTCATAATAAATCCATCTTATCCATAAAATCTGTCTCAGTGTATCTAGGTGTTGTTGTTTAATGAGCTCTTTGTGATCTATTTTATTATTTTTATATTAAATTAAATATGATGCTGAATAGATGACTGAAAGCTTATTATCATGCTTATTTATGTGTCTATGTGTGTGCATTTATGCGTGTATGTGTTTGCGTGTATGTCTGTGTGTGTGACTTTATGATTTGTATATAAATAGGGGGATGCATTTCCATATCAAGAGCTCAAGATTGTATGAAAAGGCTTCAACGTGTAGGATTAGAATTGCCATGAGGCCAAGTATTAAGTTTATAGAATGCTTTATTTTTCAAAATAGGCCTCTGATCAAAATTAGACAACTCCTTAAAAAACAATTCTGGGAACAAGAAGCTTCCCAGCAGCTGATTAATAAAATTGACCTTGCCACTGTTGCCGCTGTTAAAGACATTAATGTATCTGATGCGAATGTTGATTTTGTTTAGCTTTATGGCAGATCCCCACAGTTATGGCTAATTCGGTGCATTTAAAAAAATCAGAGTTTGAGCTGCCATGAGATTAGTAATTTTAGGAATGATAGCTCCAGATGGATTTTCCTCAGAGATTTAGGTATGAGACCAACTTCAAATAGAACATGAATTCTCAGTCCTTTCAGATGCCAAAACACGGATGTAAATAACTTAGGCTACAGACACTAGGCTCTCCAGGCTTAGAAGTGAATTGTGATGTAGAAGATCAATAAAGTTCTTGCAAACTTTATGAAATCTGAGAAAAATAATTGACTGAACAGGGTAAAAGTGAAGATATAATAGTCTTTATATATGTATATATTAAACAATATATGCCCTGTGTTGGGAACTTCCTGAGGTGGGCAAGATACTCCAGTGCCTCACTTCCTTCACAATAAAGAATTTTTTTCCAAATATCTAATCAAAATCTAACTTATTTCATTTTAAAATTATTTATTTTATGTGTTGAAAGTCTGCAATAAAATTCCCATGGAGCTTTCTCTTTTTCAGGCAAAACAATCCTAACTCTTTAAGCTTGTCTTCATAGCAGAGGTGCTCTATCCCTCTGATCATCTTCATGGTTCTCCACTGGACTCTCTAAAGCCTGCCAAGATCCCTCTGGATGGTGTTCCTTCCATCTAATGTATTGACCATAGCACTCACATGGATTTGTGTGCAAATTTGTAGAAAATGCTTTCAGTCCAAATCATGTCACCAATTAATAACACTGATCAAAGTACACACCAGGCAGGGAAAACACTTGCATATTGAGCCGTTAACCACAACTCTTTGAGTGTGACCATTGAGCCAATTCCTTATACATAAAGTGGCCTACCAGTCAAATACATCTATTTAGCTACAAAGATGTTTCACAGGACAGTATCAAATGCTTTCACACAGTCATTGTAGGTCACATCAATTGCTCTTCCTTTACCCTCCAATGCTGTAACCCTTTCTTAGATGGCCATCAGTTTTGTCAGACATGGTTTAGCCTTGGTGAAATCATGTTGGCTGTCATCTATCACCTCCCTGTTTGGCATGTGTATTAGTATGGTTTCCTACAGGGTCTAGTCCATGATTTTCCTGGGAATGGAGGTGATACTAACTGTCCTGTAGTTCTAGGAGTCTTCCTTTTCCCCCTTTTAAATATGGAGGTTATGTTTCCTCTTTTTCTGTCAATGAGAACTTCACTGAACTGCCACAATTTCTTAATAGATAGAGATAGTCTCTATCTTCTTGATAGAGACTTATCAACTCCATCCACCAGATTCCTCAGGATTCACAGATGAATTTGATCAGGTCTCATAGACCCATGTAAATTCAGGTTTCTTATATGGTCTCAGGCTTGATCTTGGACTACAGTGGATGATTGGTAATGTGGCTATAGCATTTGGTGGTGAAGGCTGAGTCAAAATGTTGTTGAGTACTTCATTGTTCTCCGCGTCCCAGATAATCAGATTTCCTGTTTCCTTCAGGAGAAGGCTTACATTTTCCTTAGACTTCCTTTTCTAACTGACATTCTTATAAAAGCCCTTCTTATTGCCTCTGAGGTCCATGATCATATTTAATTTTATTTGGTCTTTAGATTTCCTAATTCCAGTGCTGGCTGCTTGGATAATGTCTCTGCATTCCTCTGAGGCTTCTTACCATGGCTTCCAGACTCTGTAAACTTCCTTTTTGTGTTTGAGTTTGTCTAGGAGCTCCTCATTCATTTATGCAGGCCTCCTGGCGTATTTGCCTGACTTCCTCTTGGTTACACATTGCTCTCAAACAACTTGTGTGTTCTACATAGAATGACAGAATTTAAGAGGATGAAAATAACTTCTGTAGTTCATCTAATATAAGCCACTTGCCCCAGCATGGACTACTAAAGTTGTTTTCCCAGGACCGTATCACCAGACAGCGTTAGAATATCTCAAAGGAAGGACAATTCACAACCTCTCTGAGCAGCTTCTTTGAGCATTTGGTCACCTGCACAGTAGAAAAGTGTTTCCTGAGGTTTGGATTGTTTCCTATGTTTCAGTGGCTACCTCTTGTGGAGGGAGTGATGCCAGAGGGGAATACTGGTGGTATGGCAGTCAAGGTTCAAAAATCTTTCTGCTAATATTCTATTACATTTTGTTGCCTTGTGACAGATGACAACAGAGGGGCAGTCTGAAAAAGCAGACTTCTGGAATGATCCATTTATAAGTAGAAAATGTTCTACTTCTTCTATTAGTCATCAAATGAGATCCCTTAACCTTTAGGCCTTTTAAATGAGTGACTTAGTCCAATTCATTCACAATTTTGGAGAAAACTAAGGTCATATATTTATGCTCTTATAACAGTTGTGTTGTATAGTGAGCAGAGAATGTTTTTCAAATATTTTTGTGAAATTTTTTTATTTTTATTTTTCATACAGTAACTCAACTAAACATTCATTGAATATGTTATAACTCAACTAAACATTCATTGAATATGTTATGCACATGAAGACAAATGAACTGTATAACTGCTTCAGCAATTATTTGAGATGATTTGACTTGACCTTCATCATGATCCTCTTAATAAAGAATAGAAAGTAAACTAGAACATTCTTTTCTACAAATGATTTTCAAATCTTTCTCTTTCTGGGATGATTGGATTCTCTCTTAGGTGTTACAATTAACAAGCGTTTTTGATATACATAATCTCAAGACCCTTAGACTTTTAAGTGATGTCTCTTGAAGTCAGAATAGTTTTTAAATTAAAATTAGATTCCCAAAAGGATACCAAAATCACAGATATATAGAATTTATACTATGTGCTGTGGGGATACTTAAATCTTATTGTTGAGTAGTTGAGCACTGAAAATGGTGGCATTTTATCCAGGGCATATATGTTTAAAAAGAATAAAATAAAATAAGAGAGATGGGAAAAGAAAATGTATGTATAAATAAGGAATATATGTAAACAACATTAGTTACTGTTATTCACTTCTCTTTGTCTACATAAACTCATTTATGCTCCATTCAACATTCAGACATATTTAGAAATGAAAACTCCTATTTTCTAATTCCAATAATTTCTGGTAGTAAATATAATAATATAAATAGATATAACTTTTTGTTTTTGTTTTTGTTTGTTTTGTTTATGACTTTCCTCAGATTTAGGATTGACCAATTCCAGAATACATCAGAAATCATAAATACATTTGACAGTTGCAAACATACATATGTAACTTGGGTCCCAATAGCAAAAACTCATACCTGCCAATTAAAGAATGGCCACTTTTGACTTAAAAAATTGTAGAAAAAAAAATGAATCTCTGTTTCCAAGGCTGTATAAAGTTATAAACCTCAAAGAGAAATTGCTTTCTGTCTATCTATGCAGAAGATTTCTCTTGTAATTACTACAAGTGTAGAGATCCATTTTTAATATTCTAGAAAGAAATGGAAAAGAGATTAGTATATGTGGACCATATAGAACATCTTTATACTCTGTTCTTAATTCATCCCTTTTTGAAATATCAAATATAAATATTAAACTATGTGCTTCTCATGTTCCAAAAACTTGTTATCTCTTAGCACAACTCCAGACCATCTCTTCTGAGACTGTACTTGGAGAAGATAATCGAAACCCTCACCTTTTACGTTAAATAATTTGGTCTAAATGAAGAGGGCGGTAATTAATATAATAAATCCTGTTTGACAAAAGAAAATAAACAATTTTATTTAAAATGGAGAATATCCAGTACTGCTTTTACAACAATTCGCCTTTCTTTCCAGTTGTTACGTTTTTTAGGAAGATGTTTTTGCTGTGTAAGTACCTAGCGTACTTAACGGCTTGAATAATCATATTTTTTGTATGAATGCTTCCGTTAATGCTTCAGACTTGATGTCTGAAGCTATAAGGAGTACTTTTGAAGCTTCAGATTTATTCTTCACCTAGGTTATTTTTCGTTATTATACTTTGGTTCATAGGTTTACCTGAGGCCTGGGATGGGAAAGTGACATTTTTCAGTAAGCGTGCACTTTGAACAAGTAGCAACTAGGTAGTGAAATTTTTGGCATGTAATTTAGTATGTAATTTACATACACTTCCTTGGTGTATGTAAGCTAGCAAGGCTTATTGGAAATAACAATTTCTGATCAGGAATGGATCATCTAGAGAATGGTAACAATAATTCAAATTGATTCAAAAGAGAAATGTTAGCTATAGTCTTCTTACAAATGTATATATACATATCTATATATTTATACATACTTAAAAAAAGAGAAGTACTACTCCTGCTTTTTCTTGAGATTTATGATTAAAATTAAGGCTTCTAAAACTTCAAAAATAACTTTTTTTAAAAAATTATCCTATTCACCTCTCTCAATTATAAGGGCAACTTGAATATAGATTTCGCAACATCTATGCTGAACAATGTATCAGGAAAAATAGATTAAGCAATGCTGCATTTATGTTTGCCTGTGACTGAAATTTTATTTGTGATTGATGATAGTCATAAGTGAAAAAGAGATGGTGCTATGAATTCTTAGATCAGTTGGTAATGTGGGCAGACTGTGATAAATGGAAATCTACTGGTCCGAAAATTTTTAATGAAATGCTCGTCTTTTTTTTTTTCTTTTTTTCAAAAATTGCACAGGAATGTAGGGAAATGCTTACACAGTGTTTCCTTACCCATAAACTGTCCATTTTTTTTAATTATGGGATCACATTTTGCAAAAGTAGCTGACTTCCTCTCTTACATGGCACATTTAAAATGGACAAAAATAACAGTGTTTTACTAAATTACTGCTGCTTAGTAATTTAGGTTAATACAAAATCTTCGTAGTTATTGATATGATTAAATATTTTCGATCGTTCACTGTAACCAAAATTTAAAATGCTTTCAAACAAATTAAACCAACATTAGATATTTTGAGGTTGTTAACATGCTTCATAAAGACAAACAACAACATTCTATACATCATATGTATGTAGGAAGTTACAAACAAGTACTTTATACAGTATGTTTTATATGTCCCTTTTATTATTCTTCTATTTGGAAGCAAATTATTGACAATTTTTAAAAATCTTACTCAATTTTCAAACTGTCCATGTTCTATTTGAGACAGAGGACATCTATATTTTGCTAGTCTCTTTGGAATTTTTTGGTCTTATGTAGCAGATGTGAATTCCAGCAAGAAAGAGGATCAGTTTCTTCACTTGCTACACCAATCAATTTTGCAGTTGCTTATGATAATTTTCTGCTTCACTAGTTTTTTTTTGTTTTTATTTAAGTTTGTTAGAGACAACTTTTAATTTATGCATCTCTTTTGCATTAAAAAAAAGTTTGCATTACTTTTCTTCCTAATTTTCCTTTAACTTAAATAGTACTCTCTTCTTTCTATTTGCATCTATAATTTATTCACTGAAAATATTTATTTTCCTTTCCAATCCTTCCTTTCACTACAGAAATAAGTCCCAAATTCATTTTTTCCCCCTTTTTCTATGAGAACATTTATTTCTCCTGCTCTTTCTAATAGACATTATTTCTGCCTTTATTTCTGCTTAAGTATATGTTTCTTGAATTTTTGTTATAAAACTGCCACTACTAAGCAATATGTTGTAATCAATGCTTTATGTACTGATAGTAATATCTTATAGCTATGTTGTGTTTCCTGTATCCTGACATGATATTTGTTTATATTCGTATGTTCATTAGACTGGTAGTTTACAACTATCCTATTGTTAGCTATTATATTTCAGTCTTATTTCTCTTTTACTCCTATCCAGTGAACTTCCAGTTTCTTATTAGTATTGAGTAAATGACTAAGCATTCTCCCACTGAATTTCATCTAATTACATCTTTTTCCATTCCTACTTACTGCATCAAGAAGGCTAACAACATTTGTAATATTATTAGTATGATCAGTGTCAGACAGATTCTCTAGGAGTACACCACTGTTCATTCCTCAGTGTGATAAAAACATACCTAAAACAAATACTTTTAAAATTGTTGTTTCTGCTAAAAGCCTAAATAATTCCACAATACATTTATTCTAGTTTTCTGGAAAGAAGATTACATGGACATCTCTGAACTGCAGTCAAGTGTAGCACAGTCCCATAAGCATACTTCCATTTTCATCTGACATTCTGTTTTTGTGCTGTGTTCAAAAATGACACTGTTATCCAAAGTGAAGTATGTGAATTTTAAGCAATACCTAGACTATTTGCAATCTTAATGCTGCCTCTACTACGTAACAACATAAATCTCCCATTACTTTTAAGGTTTTGAGAACCTTATTTCTGTTGTTAATTAATCACTGCAAGTTATTATTTGAAACAGTTTATGTAGCTCTTAAGTTGTAGTTACATTTCCTACTTGGTTAGATAAAACAAATTTGATCATTTTGATAGATTAGGAATCTGACCCTTCTCACAGTGAAAACTGCAGCTCAAGTTAACACTATTATGTCAGTTTTGTTGGTTCTTCTTCATTTCAGACATAGCTGAGGACACATATGTATCTTCTATGAGCATGAATATGAAAAAGACTTTCTTTTCATATGTCTGTAGAACACAGAAATCTTATGCCCTATTTATGATACTCTGAATTTTGAAGTGGGAGATCTGGATGCATGGCTTTCCTTCATTCAGGAAAGAAAAATAGTCTTGTTTCAAGACATCAGGAGATAATTAATGATTTTTATAGTCATCCTAACATAGGAGAAAGAAAACATTACAGTGATTGATAAACATTTAAGCATGTTTAATCAGCCAGACCATTTTTGGACTATTAATATCAAAAGTTTGAAACCATAAAAAATATATGAAATGATTTTTTGTGTGTGTTTGTAATTCCCCACACAGAAAAATATTGTTATTTATGATAATATTATAAATTGAGAATGAATATCATGCGAATGAAAAAGTCTTCATACTGTGTTACCATTACACATTAGTCAATGTATTAGGCATTATGGTAATCCATATAGTGATCAGATCAGCTATTTTTTCCACTGTGTATTCCAATATTTCATTTTAAGTTTATCTGGGTCAGAAAACTGTCAGCAAAGTGCTTGTTATTGTCTTCATGTGTGACTGATGGCTCATTTTAAATGTGCGAGCAGCATGATTCTATCAGTAGTGGCATAAGATGTATCAGAATATTTTAATAATATACACACTGGTATTTTTCTTGCTTTGAACATAAGCTGATGTTCATTTCACTTTTAACATAGAGCTGTACAGAATAAGGACTATTAAATTATGCCACATCACTAGTATCTTTTACTTACTTAAAATATTAAGGAGTAGAAATCTATATAAATAATCAACCAAGCCCAAGAGTATGTGATTTAGACTTCAAGTGAGGAAAATCTCTTCCTGCAGGTTACATACAGATGATTGTTTGAAATTAAGTTCCCTAGAAAATGGAGAAAACACAACAATTTGATACTGCTTCATTTCTTATAGATCATATTTTAATGATTTTATCCACTGGAAATTCTGGAAATTTGAAGAACTGAAAATAATTATAATATTTTGCTTTTAAGGAGTCTCAGACATTTAAAAATGAAACTCCCAAGCATCACAAATAAAAGAAGAAAAAGTACATTTTTAGTCCATCCTCTTGAAAAGTCTATATCATTTATATCACTGATTATCCACTTTGCAGGTTGGCTGCTGCTTTCCTAAAATGCCTTGACTGCTTGATGTGTAAATGCTTTCTTATTTATATATAATACTTACCTATGCTTGACTGTACTATGATTCTTAAATGTTGGTGTTAGAGCCTTATGCAGCATTCAGTTAGGAATTCCAAGGAAGGAACATCATTGCTCACTCCACAAGGAGCTCAAGAGGAGGTGATTGCAAGTATAGAGAACCTAAGTCTGTTCATCTATTTAAGCCTTTTCAAGCAGCTTTCTGGTTTCAGGGGATAAGATCCCTCCAGAGATCACTTCTGACGTCAACAATTCCATGATTCTTCTTTATTCTCCTTAACTGGTTTAATGATGAAACTGCACGTTTTCTTGCTCGTAATTCTTTCCTTCATATTTCCATACATATTTCTCTATAAAAAATCAGTTCCTACAGATGATAGTTTTCACCAATAACATCTCTAACATGGTCAAAGTTCAGAGTCATTAGAATCATGAATCTTGAATGAGGAAGAGTGTGGTGCTTTTTTTCTGGTCAATCTTGCGTCTTTTTTCATGCGTTCCTAGTGCAGTCCCTTTATAATCTCTCTATTTTGTTTTCTGCTCTGTTATCAGTAAAACCACTTTTTACTGTCAAAGAGCTCATTCTACTGTTTCTATGTCACATTCAGACCAGAAGGAAAGAAAAGGGGTGCCCAGATTTGTGAATATCCCCCAATAGATTACGATATACAGAGGTCAGCATAAAATCATTGATATTGATTTTAATAAGAATCTAAACTACAATTAATCTTGATATCCTAATACGTAGAATCTATCTTAAGCTATGCAGCTGAACTATTCTACTTTAAGGAATCAAAATAAGCCTCTGACTACTTAACAATCCTATGACTTAACTGGACGAGATATGTCTTTTAAGAAGCTGAAATAGGTCTTGCAATTACTTCCTAATTTTACAAGAGAAAAAGCAAAAAGAGAAAACTTAGAAAAATTGATAAAAAAGCAAGTCAGAAAAATGGATAGGAAAAAATCACGGTTCTATTTTGAAGGCCTTTTTCGAAGAGATCCAATGTCACCCACAGAAAGGATGGAGAAGTGAGCACACTCATCCAGTTGAGTATCCATCCAGTATTCTCAAACCAGCAAACAGCAGTGATGACTAAGAAAATGAAGAACACAAACAAGACGACCCCAGAATCTCTCAGGCATCTTCTTGTGCCTGCTAGATTTGCAAGTGAATTGTCCCTATTTAGTTAACAGGTGAGTTCACAAGAAGTTGCTCAAAAATAAGTTTGTAGTCAAAACTTTCTTGCAGGAAGGGTAGGATGGTTAACAGCAAAGCAAGACTAACCAGTTAGAGGATCAGATATCATATTTTCTGATATCAGCCTTCAAGTGGTTGTCATGGTGACAGCCTTGCACTGCAGATTTTTAAGACATACCAAGCACAATCCAGGAAGTCAGAAAGTGTTTATTCTTCATCCTTTACATTCTATAAACTAAACCAAGCTGAAAACAAATAAGGCAATACGTTTCCTGATTCAATCTATCAGAACAAGTCCAAATCAGCTCAGACCAAGGCAATGTGCTGTCAGGTTAGCGTAGAATCTGTGGCCTTCTACTAGCAAATCATACTTACTGGATTGTAACTACTGTTTCTGAGTCAATTTGAAAAGCAGAAACTCCTATTGGTTATCTTATATTAATATCTCAATTAATTTTTCAGGAGAAATTTTCTAACTTTCTGGTATAACAGATATCTGTCAGTTTTTAAAATAGAGTAAATGATACTAATTGTAAAAAATTTCCACCTTATGTGGAACTGTATTAAAAGGTTATTTTGCCTGCTTAATTCACAAAAAGAGAAGGAAAATAAATTAAAAGACCCCTCAAAAGAATACTGAGGACAAGAATTTTGAGTGTCTAGGTGTTAGTTAGAAGGTGATAAGTTTCTGGCAGGGTATAGGTCAGTGGATGATTGTATATGTATGTTCATGTATATATACATATGCACATGCATAAACACATACAATTATTGTATTTTTACCTTTACTTTCCTTTTTCATCTTAGTAAATAGTGTTTACCTTCACCCACGAGTTTTAATCTGTTTCCAGTTTTCTCTCTCATCTCATTTTGGGTGGAATGAGAGAATGGTTGCATGGTTCTCAGTTGCCTGCCAGGTTAAACCACAATAACTTTGAGTAATTAGTTTTCTGGTCTTACAGCAGTGTAAGAAAATTCTAAAATTCTGTTCTTAATTTCCTGCTGTTACTCTTTCTCATCTTGTTAACACAGATGGACACTGCTCTGCCTTGCCAACACTGTTTTTACATAAAGAAAAAAAAATCACACGTTTCCAGGTTGTATTTGGATATATATATATATGCATATACATGCATATGTACTGACGTGATTCATGAGTTGAGCTCACAAACAAATTTTCCCAAGGTTTGAAGAAGCTAAGACAGTAAATGAGTTCTTAGGCAGATGTTGAGGTTAAATTTCCATACTAAAATTACTTCTCATTTACATATTTTTATTGCTTCTGTCATTAATTATTTATATTTTAAAAATACAGAGCAGCTGTGCATGTGAAATATATAGAAATATATGTATAAAATTTCAGTTAATAGAGTATGATGAATAACAAAATAATTTGTACTCAAGACAAAAAAAATGCAATAAGTGAACAAGTAACACAAATCATTTATAATTATGTTTGTATTTTCTTACTTGAATTTGTGATAGCTTCATGAACTAGTCACAAAGACAGCGTAACCTTTATCCAGGAGACACAAATCTTCATTTATAGGACTGAGGTAACACAATGTATTTCCTATTATCTTCTTGTGCACAGAAGCTAGGATCATTAATAAATGTATTCTTAAGAGCTAAACCTTAGCCATTAGTGAGATTACTGAAGATTATTTTCTATCTGTAGAGAAAACACAGTTGTCTGAATATTCAAAGGGAACTAAGTTTGTTCAGCTCTAGGAAATATTCTTAGCTCAAAGTTAAATGGAAATGCCAAGAAAAATAAATGACATGGGAAGTAAGATGTGGTCACTTTGACAGTCCATTTGATTAACTACACTAGAAAGAACAGCATAAGAAGGAAAACTGGATTTGTCTATCTTTTTTTTTTTTTTTTTTTTTTTTTTTAGCCTGAATACCATTCCATGAATATTTATTTCATTATCTTTTTCTACTGTGCAGATGATCAAGAATTCATCATTAGTTCTGGCAGAAAATTTTCATAATTTGGACTTCTTATCAAGATTTCACTTGCTACCTTCCCTCAGTTCTAAATTTTGGTATGCTGCCATTTCTCTGACCTCAAAATAATTAACAAAATAATATTATTTTCCTTTGGCAGATTTGTTATATAAAATGACTAGGAGAATTTAGAATTAACCATGTATAAAACTATTTTTTTTTTCCTTTGTCTTGTCACATCCTAAAAAAAAATTAGATTTTAAATACTCCTTCAGAATAGTGCCACCACCTTCACGTTATATTCCAACTGGCACTAGGTAGTAATGCTTACCAGTAATAAATCCATTTTTCTCTCTCTTTGATTTTAATGGAATTTTGTCCAATGCTTCATTTATTACTTCATTTCTCTTTTAAGCTTTTAATAGAATTTAATGAAAAACTCAGAATTAATAGTTTATACACAACACATATATATCTTATGTCAATTAAGCATCAGTAAAAGCTTGGGAATTTGCCTGTTTATTCATCTTTTTCAGCCTATAGGTGTTCAAAAACATCACTTGTAATCAGAGATGAAGTAATTAAGTAATATAATGTAAGACAGTTAAAGTATTCGAGAAGGGCATTTTGCAGTGTCCTGTTTTTATTTTGTTATATACAATCATAAAATTTTCACCACTGGACACTATCCTTGGAATTATGGCTACTGAAAAAAAAAAAAAAAAAAAAAAAAAAAAAAAGAAGAGAAAGAAGAGAAAAGAAAAAAAAAGATAATCTTTAGTCGAAATTGTAAAAATACTTGATTTTACACTTTTAAAATATATTTTTAATGTTTTATTATATTAGCATAAATAACGTCTTTCCCTTCTTTCATCATTTTTAGTGTCATGACTAATGTTGAGAACTACACTTCTGTAGTTTAAAAGACAGATCCTAACTGTGCACAAGTGAGTTAAATGTGCAAGATAGAAAAAATAAATTATGAAAATAAATATTAAAAAATAAAAGAAAGAGCCAGAAAGATGAAATTTCAGGCTGTGGCAAGGATTTGGGGGACTGGACTAGCTGATATTGTATCTTCTATTGTGGAAAGAAAAAAAAAAAAGATACTAACAGTGATATTCAGTGGGGTAAGTTCTGCTGTCATTCCAATTTTAATTACTATATATATCAAACTAAACAAAGTTTTCTGTATTCAGTTAATGAATGACTCAGGAGTTTTCTCTGCTCTGAAAAGAATATACACAATTTACTCCATAATAATCAGTTTGCACTTTACTGTGATTTTTTGATGCCTCATTCTGCCTAGGGGATATGGAAGAGAGGATTGGTTTCTCATGCCTTCTTCCTCTGTGCTATCACTGACAAACTAGCCTTTGCAGTCAGTCATAAGATTTCTGAAGCACACTTCTTTGGAGAAGCAAATAATAAAGCTGCAATGAAAATGATTAATCTAGTTCATAGACTTCAGTAGAGCTTTTCAACATTTCCTTTACTAAAGCCTAGCTGCCTCAGACTGTCTTCATAGGGAGGTACTCCAGCCCTCTCCAATGGCTCTACATTTTTCATGTGCTTGGGGCCCCATGCCAGGATGCAGTACTCCAGATGAGGCCTCATGTGGGCAGAGTACAACAATCATCTTCCTTGTCCTGCTGTCTACTTTTCTTTTGATGTAGCTCAGGATAAAGCTGGCCTTACAGGCTGAAAAACACAGTCTCATGCCAAGCATTTCATCAGTCAGAACTCACAAGTTCTTTTCCACAGGGCAGGTCTTAATGCTTATGCACATCCCTTTGCATGGCATCCTTTCCTTCCTTTATATCAACTGTACCACTCAGCTTAGTGCCATCAGAAAACTTGCTGAGGGTACACTCGATCGCACTACCTACGTAGATCATGGAATCATAGAATGGGTTGAAAAGGACAACAAAGATCATCTAATTTCAACCCTCCTGCCATGGGCAGGGTCAACAAAATATATATGAACATCTTGTCACTCCCACTCAATCAAGGCATGTTTAATCGGTATTATAACTGATGTATACACAATTCACAATTAGACTGTGTATACAGAATGTGCATATAATCATACAAATAGGGTATTTTCTTATCCACTTGAAATACTATATGCACCTTTTCATGACCACTAATTTTTCAATGAAATAGAAATGTTAGTATTGGCCAAGGGTCTGTTGAAAGTTATGACTATGTTCTAGATCTGATTGTTGTCTGTAATTGATAAATCTATATTGTGATCAAGGCCTCATCAAAATACTAGAGAATTTGGAAGTGGGCTAATCTCACCACAGGTGTGATTTGATCAGCATGCTGGGCCCTCAGAGTTTTATTTAATCTTGATGTTCCCAATATCAGAATGGATGTAAGATTTTAAAACTAGCTATCACCTTTTCAAGTTATTAATAAACAGTTAAATTCCTTGCAAGTTTTGTGCCTTTTTATTGGCATCAAGAAAGAACCAGAATTTCCTAATGCAAAACATGGTAGCAATTGGAGGGATTAGCTCATCAATGTATATGTGTGTTGAAAGATACAATTGTCAGCAAGTAGGGGAGTCCATAGGTCACAGGACTTGCAGGTCTGGATGACAGCATTAGAAGGGAACAGGATGTATGCGGAAGTAAAAGAGATCTAATGTCAGCAAATGGGATTCCTTGGGAATGATTATACTTCTCCAGTGAATTTAATAGTATGTGCAAATATACATATGTTTAATTTGCTAGCAAACATCAAAGGCAACTAACTGAGGAGTAAGATACCTGTATCTGGAAAGATGCAAAGTCTGAGTCAGTTGACAGGTGAGAAGCTCGTAGTTTCTGGGCATGGATATAAGCATATTGAGAATCTGTATTAATATTTAGGGAACCTGTGATCCACATAAGTGATTCTGAGACAAATGTGTAACGTATACATCATGCACCAAGCTGTACTAGCTGAAAAGAGATGTGCATGCTGTATAAGGGCATCCAGGGTTCAACAGAAGAGTTTTAAAATGTGCCAGAAGTATATGACAACTCACACTGAAAGAAAGCAAACCTCAACCATATCTACGACAAAGATAAGGATTCAGGGAACTACAAGCTAGTAAGTCTGTGAAATCTACCTCAGTTCCTGTGTAGGTGATGGAACAAATAATACTCAACACCATACTAAGGACAAGTAGACAACTGAGTAGACAGCATGGATTTACACAGGGGAAATCATGCCTGAACAATTTGGCAGCCTTCTATAATGAGATTAATGGCTTTATGATGAAATGAAAACAGTGGATATTGTTTATTTTGAATTTGGCAAGGCTTTCAACACTGTCTCCTATACTATTTTCATAGACAAGTAAGTGGACATTGAGGTGGAACTGGCTGAACTGCTGTATGCAAGGAATCACGTTCAGTAGTATAAAGTCCAACTGGAGGCCAGTCAGTACTCCTATGGACTAAGAGATCTGAGATTGTTTAGCTGGAGAAAAGGAATCTTGTGCATAAACAGCTGATGGAAGGGAGTAAAAATAAAGGCAAAGACAGACTTTTGAAGGAGGAGCCCAAGACATAAAGCAATGGACTCAAATAGAGGTACAGGAAATTCTACTCAAGCATAAGTTTCTTCATTTTTTTCTTTGTGTTTTCCCTTTTTTAAAAGTGCATCAGTGGTCTAACTCTGGGACAGGTTGTCCAGGAGAGGCTGTGAAATGTCTGTCCTTGGGAAAAATTCAAAACCCATTGGGTACAGCCTTGAGCAGTGTGCTGTATTAAATGCATTAGACTAGATGATCCACAAATACATTAATCATTCTGTGATTCTGTTGTTTATTCATTTATTTTTTGCTCTGGAACAAATATTAGTCTGTGAAATATGAGCAAGAATCTTTCCCTTTGCTTTCGGTGCAGTAAGAGTAAATCTATGCTTAGAACACAGGTTGGTATTAGATCACATGATAAAAAGTTATATATAATCAGTTAAGATAATTAAAAAAAAAAAGACCATCTACTTAAAATACATTGAGGATTGTTCTTGTATTTCTGGTGATGTACATTTCTAGGGCTAAGACAGTGAAATTCTTAAATTGTTTATTAGAATAGGAGTAAATATTTGATGTACACTATTTTTAAGCTTAATAGAGTGATCAACACCAACAGGATGCAACTTTTTTCAGGCCACACATGCAAAAAGAAATACTCCAACTATTTTAATATTACACATTGGTCAAATATTAACTAAAACATTGACAAGAAAGAGTTATTGAATTTTAAATGAATTATGAGTTGTTGAAACAGTTTTGCTATTTGTACATTTGTGTTTGAACCAGGGTTTTAAAAGAAATGTCTAGTATTAAGCTGAGAAAGAAAAAATAAAATGTCACTGGCTCAGGTTCTTCCTACAATTTCCATTAAGCCTTGTTGACTTTTTCACGTCAACATAGAAGTCCTGTATATATAGATATTCAGTAGATTGCATCTTGTGTATTGAATTTAGAAGATGAAATTTAGAAGAAAATTTGAATTCACACTTTCTAACATAGGTGCCACTTAATGTGAGTTGTTAGGCTTGATATCTTCAACTAAAAAAAATATGGGATAAAAAATTAATTATATACATGCCTCATTATATGCTTTTAGAGAGAAGCCTGAATAGTTGATAAATTTAAAGGCTAATGTTGTGAGTGATGCAAAATCAGGATGTAAGAAGATGTTAGATCTTAAAAGCTAAGCACCAGAATCTCATGGCTGCCCATATTCCTGTAGTCATTCAGGTCATCAGAAATAGACCAATGTTGCCTCTGGTGAAACATTTATCATTCTTTTTGAAACAAGTTTTTACTGCTACTCATTCTGCCTGTAAATGAAAACAGTTTCTGCAGAGACTTAAATACACATGATGAACTTACTTTAGTGATTTTGATAGTCCAACAACTACTGGGCTATTCTTGACATCTTAATGAAAATCAGATTCTGATCATTTTATGAATGATATATATGTATATTTTTTCCTGACAAAAATTATCCAGAATATCAAGTTCACAAGACATCTAATTAAAAACACAGTCTTTGAAAAATTGAGCTACTGGCTCTATCCTTTCTATTGGTTTCCTTTTTATTGGTTATATTTAGTCTCCCCTACATATAATATTTAGGTGGTTGAGTCACCATCCCTGGATGTGTTTAAAATCCATTTGGATGTGGTTTTCAGGGACATGATTTAGCAGAGGTTTGTTAGTTAGGGTAGTATGGTTAGGTCATGGTTGGAGTCAATGATCTTTAAGGTCTTTTCCAACCTGAGTGATTCTATCATTCTATGATTCTAAATACACTGTAATCCATCAGATCTTTATTGTAAATTTTCAGTGCTAAGTGGTACTAATTGCAAAGGCTTCAGAAAGCAAACAAGAAAATGAAGTCTGAAATTAAAAATGCAATATGCTATTTTGTTGGCCTAAAATACGATGCACTATATTGCCATATAACACATTGTTACCAGTTATGATGATGTTAAAACTCACAGAGTAAAATACTTAGAAATAAAAAAACAGGTCACTTAAGCATTGTTATTAAAAGTTTTCTCTCCCAGATTCTTGTACCTAACCTGTGTTGCATTCACCCTGTGTTTGATTCACAAATATTACAAGATACAAGTCTCATGAGTTCTTTGCCCAGAAACAGAATCATTGTCAAGGTGAGGATTTCTTTCTTCTCTCTGGCTGGAGAGCTGTGATGCATCATTTTCAATAGGTAATGACATAATGACATGACATATAGGCTATGACATTGTCCTAGCCACTTGGAGCCATTGTTACATCTTTCCACATGCTTTGCTCTTTTTTCATTAACCTGCAGCTATCTGTTATTTTCAGCTTTATTTAATGCATTAGATACTCAACTTTTTTGTGACCAAAAACTGTTTTTCCCAGTTCGGGAGTTTGCAGTGCTATCAATAACTTACCAAGTATGAGATATTGATAATTCTGAAATCTCTCTTTTCTTCTCTGGTATAATTTGATGTCTGTGTGATAAATATTACAATGTAGAGCAACACAAGCTTTAAAAGAAAAAAATACGATTTATTCATAGACTTGAATTCTTCAACCTCTCCTTTTTTTCCCCATCAACAACAAGACTAATATTTTTTCCACCAAATACTTGGCAAAATTAATGTCTGAAAAAATTTAATATGTTCTGATATCAAGGACTTGAAACAAAATATACAGCAGGAAAAATTTATCTGTAACTAATACTCAATTTTGACTGACCTAATCGAAAGTGAAATTTTATTAAAAAATAAAAATTAACAGCAATATAACTTCTCTATTTTCTGTATAATGCTCTCTCCTGTTGTGTGCAAGCCACTTGGCAGTAATGCAAGTGAATAGAAGTCTTTCAAAAATGGACTTTTCAACATAATAGTTACATTCTGTGCATGATGGTAACACTGGACGATGTTGGAACACAGTGCACATACAAAGGAATAAATTATATCAATCACTTATAAACATGAAAATAGAGGACATGTATATCACAGGTAGGAGCTGCCTTAAAAAGACTATGAAGTTTGAAGAAACAAAATATTAACCAAGATGTCTTGTGAATGGCAATGATCTTTGAGGTCCCTTCCAACCTGGGCCATTCTGTGATTCTATGGTAATCCTACAGGCATCTTTCCTTTGTTTCTTTCTAATCTCTGTATTTTTATTTTTTCTACTTTGGCATTATATGACTATCAGAACTTAGAATCTGATTTTGTTTTAACTTTCTGTGCAAATAAAGCCTAGTATTAATTGCATCATCAACAACAGTTCTTTGTTTTGTTTCCTTTTTTTCTTTCTTTTACATAAAGTTTAATTAGCTCACTTTCATTTATCCTATTCATTCTCTTCCACAACATAAAAGCTTCATTTTTATGTCAAATCTTCCATTGCTTCAGTTAGTTTCTTTTTTTTAATCTTTTTTTTTTTTTTTTCTGCATGTGTCTGCAGTGCTTTCTTTTTCAAAAGAAATGCCACACTAATTTTTTTGTTGTTGTTGAAATAAAAGTTAAATCTTAACATTGCAATCAGCTTTGTACCAGGCTTACTCACAAAGAGATTTCCACCTCTTCTTAAAGTATTCCAATGATTAAATGGCTATCTCTGTATATTTCATCTATAGTCAGCATATTTGTTGTAAAATCCGTTTATATCAAGGTAGGTGTGCTACTCTTGTTCTTTCTAATCTAAATCTATTCTCTTTTAAAGTCTTTATCTCTTGTCATTATGTTCCTTGGTAGAGTCTCTCTTCAGCTTCTTTGTAGGCCCCTTTTCACTATTGGCAGGACACTATAAGGACTCTTCAAAGGATGTTTTTTTTCCCCATAATGAACAACATCAACTCTGAGCTTCTTTCCATATGAAAAGTGCTCCAGCCCTCTGATCATCCTCTGGACCCACTCCAAACAGGTTCATACCCTTCCTGAAGTACTCTAGATAGAGTCTCGCAAGAACAGAATCATCTCCCACAATCTACTGTAATGCTTCTTTTGATATGATTGGCTTCTGGGCTGCAAACACACATCAGCCAACACTGAAGTCCTTCTTCCAATCAATTGAGAAGATTGGACTTCTCAATCCATTCTATCTGCCCAGAATATATTTGTGCTTATTTGTTACACCCAGCTGTAAATCAAAGGATAAGTAATCTTTAAAACCATGACAGATATGTTCTGTGCAATCAGTGCAGCCTGGATATTCAAGATGGCCCATATGGTAAGCAGGCTAGATCAAGCATTATAAACAACCTAAAAATAGTGTTTTTGGTGTAGCTTGCTAAATATTATTTGGCATCACTAGTACAACAGCAGAAGTAATGCAATAACCTCCCATGGCATGAATTTCAGATTTCTCTGGGCTTGCCCTAGCAAGAGATTGTTTTGCTTATATTTCACAATTTCTGATGGCTAAGTGGTGATTTTCCTGACTGAGGTTATGCTCCATGACTATCAATAATTGTTAAAGTTAGTGGAGATTGTTCTGCAACAAATAATATAGCTGAGCCTCTCTGCATATGAAAGACTGTTGCCAGTTATTGTTGGACTCAGAAAAACATTTAAAAGTTAAGGGTGATACTTTTGCACTTGCAACCCAGAAGGCCAGTTGTATTCTGGGCTGTATGAAAAGAAGGGTGGCCAGCAGGGTGAGGAAGGTGTTTGTCTCCCCCTTCTTCACCTTCATGAGGCCTCATCTGGAGTTCTGCATCCAGGCCTTTTCAAGCATTAAAAAAGAAAGATTTAAAGAATGTGAAGTGTGTGAAGGAGAAAAAGTGCTTCACTTCCTCATGTCAGTAAAATTAGGAATGTTATACCTGAACAAATTCAATTTCATTTTAAAGTAAAATGCTGTATATATGCTTTTTGAAATGTTGACATTTACTGAGAAAAAATAAAAATGAACACTAAAAAATTTCTTTCTTTTTTAAGACCAGATTTATATAATTGGATATTTGATTTTAACATCCTTTATTTAATATATATATATTATTTTAATTTTTCTTCTAGAAATTGGGCATAATGTAGCATACAAGAAAAAATAATAGTAAAAGGAAAGGGCAGACTAAAATTTTTAACATTTTTCTTATTGCTTTTTTCATGAATAAAGTTACCAAAAAAACCCACATTGTTTATCACAAAATGCAGTATGTTTGTCAGTAAATAACAAACTGCATTATCTGACTTTGATGTAATGAGGTAGTACCTTTCAGGTGATAGTCTGAGCCAGCACTTAGAAATACAAAATATGATCTGTCCTTCCACTTAAAATAATGAAAATATCTGTGATGTATACCATAATTAAAATTTTGTTGTGTTTTCTCTGCTGTAATTCAATTTATTTATAAAGCCTGAAAGTTCTATTAGTAATTCCACCATCCACCCTGAATTTGCAGTTTAAGCATTCTATTAACCATGCTGAAATGACTTATTTACTACAGTGTTCAAATCATAACGTACAGCTGGTCAGAGATATATTTTATCTTTTGAAATATAACCAATACTGGCCTTGAAATTAACATCTGATCTATGCATTCTGATAAGAAAGCAGACTAGTTTAGGGACATGAAATGAAAATATTCACTTTATCGTATGAAAGTGCAGACATAAAGATAATATTATGATGTGATTATGAAGTTACATAGAGGGATATGGGGATCCTTCTGCTGGCATGGAGTGATCGGAAGAAACAACTAGAACATAATATGAAGAATTCAACCTTCACAAGAAGGAAAAAAGTTATGGCAACATGTTTATTTTCTTTCAAATTAACCTCAGTTAAATAATCCTTTCTTATGGAAATGAATATAAATGCCTTGACTAAAATTAAAACAAATAGTTTTTTTTAGGGGTCAGTTCTTCCCATTTCTGGGCGTTTTATATGTCAATAAGAGGTGAAGCTATGCATAAATTTAATCTTACAGAAAAGACCTCGCTGTCATTAGGGGCACATAGGCAGGAAGTGTACAAACTTACTTTAATCTCCCACCACCTGATAGGCTTTGCTACTTTTGTGACCTTCTGCAGTCAAGTTGATTACTTGTACTCTACCAATTCAGCAAGGTCTGATGTCTCTTTCCACTACAGAAAATAATCACTTATATGCTTATTACTCTTGCAGAATCATGTAGATATCTGAAGTGAATATAATGTACTTAGAACATCCAAACAAATAAGAGTTTGCTAATCACAAACACACAAAGTAAATGCAAAACAGTAAATTGTTGATACTTTACACACGTCTTTCCTGTGTAAGCAAAAAGAGACTTCAAAAATATTAAAGCAGGGTTTTATTTATCTATTCTAGATTTCAGGGCAGTATGGAACACTTACATATGCTTTTTGTAGAAAATTTATTTTAATGTTGAAGGGAAAAGTGGAGTCATGGTACGTTGTTCAATCATGAAGATGAATTTATTTTTTATCCCTCTTTGCCTATTATTGCTCTTAACTTAGAAGATGCATAGTTCTATGCATTTAAGCAACATGGATGCTTATATTTACCTAAAAAATATAGCTGGAACAAATTGAGAAAACAAAGCTTTACTTTCTACATAATTTAACTGGAAATGAAGTTTAATATAACAAAATAAGACCTAGCACATTTCATTAGAAAAATCAGTGTGTAAGCATTTTCTCACTGATATCAGTGAAACTGAGTTACAGGGGAGTCAAACTATCCAGCAAATCGTTTCTGAATTCTGATATTTTAAAAGTGCTTCTGGTTTGGAGCGAAGCCAGCCCTCTTTTGGAATTTCACTCCCTACAGCAGATAAAAGTTTAACGTAATTCAGGATACATATCATTGCATACTGGCAGTCATATAAAAGATAAAATCTAGGAAAAAGTGAATAGAAACAAAAATGTGATAACAATATATAAGAGTGTATATCCACATTGCAATTCCTCACTCACCTAACCACCAAAAAACACCCAGCTAAACCTAGAACAGCTGTCCTCTACCTGGCTCCCCATAGCTCTGTGACTTTCTGATGTCTCCTTGTATGGAATAACCCTTTGTCTAACTCAGACCACCTGTCCTGGCTTTGCCCCTTCATCGTAGCAGGTGCTGTTCCCCACCCAGCAGCCTGACTTAGCTTCAGATGTGTTCCCATCACTCAGCAACAGTAAAAACATCATCAGTGTGCTGTTAACACTGTCTCAGCTGAAACCAGGACACCTTAGAAGAGGTGAAGACAGTGTCAGGATGAACGAATCACAAAATAAGAGCCATTCAGACTAATGAGCAGATAATACACAGTGATTGTGTCGTGTTTTCAGTAAATGACTGCCTAAGGTTTAAAGAAAATTTTAGAAAACTTCTTTAAAGGGGATGTTGTTTCCATTTTAATGACATTATGTATGTAAATGTGCATACATATGTATGGTTACTAGTAAAAACATGTCATATGTAAGCATTGTTTGCTGATAAACAAAAGGTTTGTCTTTTTGTTTGTAAATCAAATGCAATAATAGTTGGTGCTTTCTTTGTTGTTAATAGGTAATTTTACTTTCCTTTTTACAATGTTTTCGAAGTTCTCTGTTAGCTGTGGAGAAGAATAGAAAGCCAAATTGTAATAATACTAAGCAGAGGAGAAAATGCCAACGATGTTTTAAATTTTCTAAAAAGCAGAGATGCAATCAGTAGAACATTCATAATGCCTTCTTGGATTAAGAGCAAGTGATGAAAGAACAGACAGTGAAAATTGCTTGAGGGTGATAGAAAATAAAGCTTAAGTTAAATAAGCAAATATTTCAAGAGAACAAATTCAAGTCATTCAAACCACTACTAGATTTCAGAGGATTAAAAAAAAGATCGTTTCTAGATTATATAACAGGAGAACCCTGACAGGTGAAGAATGGTGAACAGCAATACAGGAAAAGAAGTTGCAAGAGAATCAGGAAATACAAAAGTCATGTCAGTAGGGAAAACTCGCAAGAATTCACAAGTGCCTGTGAAGGTATGTGGGGGCTGTAAGACTTGAACTGACTGTAAGAGGATAGCTGCTGTTGTTAATGAAATAAAAATAAGTAAAGTAACTCGGGGCTTACATAGTGGCAAGGTTTTGTTAGATGGCAGGAAGCTGCAGGGGTGGCCTCTGTAAGAAGAGTCCAGGATAACCCCCGTGTTGGATTAGAGCCAGTTCCAGCCGTCCCCAAAAGGGACCTGGCACTGGCCAGAGCTAAGCCATGAGCAATGCTGGTCACACCTCAGAACGCATCTGAGACAATGTGAAAAAATACTGCACAACAGCAACTGGGAGAGAGGAGTGAGAAAATGTAGAGAGAATTTATCCCCACTGACACTAAGATCAGTGAAGAGATTTAGGGAGGTGGTGGTGCTCCAAGCATCAGATCAGAAGTTCCCTGCTGTCCATGAGCACCGCAGAGCACATCTGCACATGCAGCCTATAGTAGGAACCATGGTGGAGAAGGAGGATGTGGCCTGAGGCTGCAAGCCATGGAGAATCCCCTGAGGAGAAGGCCCTGGGCCAAAGTTGTAGTGTAAGGAAGGGAGCCTGCAAAGGAGCAGGAAGTCTGGAGGAGCTCTCATCCATGGGGAACTTGTGCTGCAACAATTCTGTCCTGAAGAATGGATCATGCAGTACAGGCCCATACTGTAGCAATGTTTTAAGAACTGCAGTCTGTGAGAAGCCCACGTAGAATCAATTTGAAAATCCTATGGGAGAGATCCCATGCTGGAGCAGGGAAAGAGAGTGACTATGAAGGAGTAGCAGAAGAAAAAGTCTGTAGAGGGGTTGCAATCCTCTTTACTTATGCTGCTCAGGGAGAGCAGGTAGCAGGAGAGCAGGTAGAAGATGGTGGATGATGTTTTCACTGGCTCAAGATGTTGGTAGCAGGCAATAAATAACATTTATCTCCTTAGTCTGAGTCTGTTTTGCTCATGATGTGCATGATCTCCCTGTTCCTGACGCTTGAGCTCTTTTTAGTCCAACTTTATTCCTCTCTACTCTGGTAGTAAGGGAGTGAGAGGGCTTTCTTGTGGAGTTTAACAAGGGAACAGTATGAAACCTCCACAGTCTTTTTGGAAATTATAAGCAGCAGCAGAACTTCTTTAATGTTTCTGTGCTGCACTTGCATCAAAACAGATCATCAAAAGAAAGCCAAAAAGGACCCATGAGAAAAAATAGTATGTTACTCACTGCTGTGGATGAACAAATCCTGAAGAAGTATGAAGAAGAGGTATGGTAAAATGAAAGCAAGTTTATTGGCCACAAAAATAGCAGAGAGGAATGAGAAAAGAATAAAAAAGACAAGCCATTTTCTGTGCTGTCAGAGATCAGACATCATTTAAAGAACTTAACTTAAAAAGATAGGAAGTAGCATTGCAATGTAGTGCAAGGACAATATCAGACAAGGGCTAGAGAAGTCACCATCTACAGTGACAGAAGTAATTGAGGTTATGAGTACTACTGTTAAAGACAGTTGCAACTTTCTGTGAGGGCAGCAGTAAAATTTCCAGGTCTTCCTCTGTTATGCTTCTGTATGAAAGCCATGCATTTTTTTTTTTGTACCCATAGTCTCTAAAATTTAAAATTCAGCAGTCTGCCTTATTACCAGAGTTATTCTTTCCACCAAAAGACAGAGTTCTTCTGGTTTAACCCTGGCTCACAGGTAAGCACACACAGCCATTTGCTCACTCTCTTCAAGTGAGAGGATGCAGGAGACAACTGGAAAGGCAAAGGTGCGAAAAGTTGTGAGTTGAAAGTCCACAATGTAAAGCAAAAAAAAAAAAAAAAAAAAGCTTCAAGCACAGCAAAAGAAAGAGTTTGCTTTGCTACTGCCTGTTGGCATACAGATTTTCAGCGACTTCTAGGAAAGCAGGTCTTGTCCCATGTAGTCCTTTCTTGGGAAGACAGATGCGATCACTCCGAACATTTCTCCTTCTTCATTCCAGTTACTGCTGAGCATGATGCCAGATGGTATGGAGTATCCCTTTGACCAGTTTGGTGATTTTATGATAAGTTGAGAAAAAATCAACCATCTGGCATGAACAAAACTAGTTAAGGAGAAGAGCTATTTTCTATTACTCACAATTAAGTGACAGCTAAAAGAAGTTTGAAGATCTGAAGTTTCAAGCTTAGTTCAGTAAGGAAGATTAACTTCAAAATGTTATAAATAACTAGTCATGAAAAAAAGTAAATCTCATTCAATGGAATGTACAGAGTGAGTTTTCTGCTGTCTAGAGGAAGCAAATACTTTGTCCTTCTTCACGGCAGAAATGTTCATGGCTTGGTCATTCCATCCTTTGTACGGGGCTACTTTTAAGGTAAAAGTAATTCACAAAAATATAAATAAAAAAGTGTAATTATTTTATTGTGTAGTGAGGTATCATAAATATTCAAAAGAATTTATATTTTAATTTCACAATTGAGTTAGCAACAGTAATGCATTTTTTCAGATTTTTTTTCTTGAGAATCTCAGTATTTTCAGTATGTTGCAAAATGAGTACCTTGGGAAGTCTACAACACGGAAAATATGTAATCTGAGGAAATTATTAAAAAAGGAGAAATATATCAATGTTTCACTGATCCAGATCAAATTGCAAGAAAACAAAATCTGATCCAGAAAGTGAATTCTTATACTTTGACATCATAAGAATCCATTTTATAGTATTCCATTCATGTTTATGTGAAAAGAAAAGGGTCCACATCTCCATTGACACTCTTGGGTTGCTGGGCACTTTTCTGGGCACTTTTCTAAAAAGATCAATTTTATTTTTCTTTTCCCTCTTTCTTTTGCTCTCTCTCTCTCTCTCTCTCTTTTTTTTTTTTTTAGATGCAACATTCGTATTTTTATGTTAAGGCCAAGTGTAGCTCAAAAAATTTTGTACAGCCATCCAGTTTGAATCTGACATGTGTCTGTGCAGACTAATTTCTTTGTCAATGAACAAATGATAGAAAGCAGTATGAACAACTCAAAAGCTGATTAAACAATCTGTTTTCTCTAGCAGCTAATTATTAATGTGGCAGGTAGGTTTTATATCTGTTTGAATGGTACATCTGGAGATGTACATATCAAATGACAGGGAGATTGGTGAACAATACAGTTAGACTTTGACATTTTAACCAATACAAATATCACCTGTGAATCAAGCTTAATAATATTTCTGACATCAATAGCATAAAGAAAATTGAAAATAAGCCAGACCCTAAAAGTGTCCAGTCATCTGTATAACAAAGAGCACTAACACAGGTAGAAGTACAGTCTTTAAATAAATAAAAGTGAGTTGGTATAATGTTTTATAGAGTTGTTACAGTGATTTTCCCCAAAGTATTATAGTAAGTACGGTTACAGAACAGCATTTAGAAACAAATAGACCTAGTGAGGAAATATATCATTATTCTGAAGAGAAACTAATTAATCCCAAGCCTCAGATTTTGAATCAAAAGAAGTGTAGCCTGTAAAGATATTCATTCTGAAATAAATCTTGCAATCCTAAAGCAAAATTCAAAATAGTGATAATATATGACCAAAACTACAAATGTGTCCATTTATGTCCAATTTTCTCTATTTAAACTGTAAAATTGGGGTGCTAGATAGTGTTCACTGATACATTTGAAATTTTGTAATGACATTTTTATTTTTATAAATATGGTTTCATTTGGTGATTGATGAGAATATGTGAAAATTTAGACGCCTGAATTTGTTCAACATCATTAAGAATCACTTGTAAGCATCCAGACTTTGAAAATATTTTGGACTTAATTCCTTCTGGGTCATTTTTTATTAAAGAGGATGATAGGATTTTTTTTCCCCAAAAACTAAAGTTTTTTATTTTTAGATAATCTTTTGTTTTGTTTTGTTTTGTTTTGGCACAGGGAGGAATCTATTTTTGCACTTTAGTCATACTTTGTGTTGTTAAAAAGAGTATTTTCACACAAATAGAGACATGAAAATCCTGTGGTAGTCGGTTCTTCAAATTAACTTAAAAAGCAAGAGATAAACCCAGCAGCATTTTACAAGCACTCATCTAATGAGATAATGCAGTTGAGAAGACTTTGTACATTATTCATCTGTTTTATTACTGTGTATTATGGAATTAAATGTAGTTTGTGTTCAGTGTACAACGACTGAGTCATGTGTAAATTAGTCTATTGTGCTGCGTATCCTCACAGGGAGGAAAAGCAGAAGTGAGCCTGCAGCTGCTTTTGAAGGTTCTTGTTCATCATGAAAAGGCTGATATAAAAAGCAGTGTTTACAGTGGTGCTTTTATATAATTTGGAGAAGATAGATAGACTATATCCTTGCTATTAAACCTTGCTATGTCTTCAGACAAAATATGAAAATTTGTAACTGCAGTAGCATCATTGACAGAACGAGTAGTTCAGCCTTTGAACACAAATGTTCCTTTACATCCACAGCTCAGAAAAACCTGCTGGGCATAAGCTGGCTATCAGCTGCTGCTTACACTTATACTATCTGGAGTGATATGGAAGAGCTTGCCACAGCAGCATCTGAAGTGAAAACTCAGGACTTTCCACAGATATCTTTATAACACAAAAATTACCAAAAGTTTTGGAAGAGTTAGATCTCATTTTTTCCTCACTAAAAATCTTTTGAAAAAACTGCCTTACAATTCAGCAGATATCTTTCACTTTTTTCTCCCTCACAGCCACACTTGTGCTTACATCTCTCCTGCACAGAAAAGTATTAAACTATTTAAAACTTTAATTCCCTAAGAGATTGTGCTACCATCTGTTAGAATTCTCTACTTGATTTGTTTTTATATTTTTGGCAGGAAAAAATAAATTATTGGAATCAGATTTTACAATAAATAGTCAAAAAGACTTTTAGTTGTAAATCTATGAGGACTGCTCCAAAAGTAATGCTGTCTATTTTATTATGTACGCCCACAGCATCAGAGGTGGAGAGAATGAACTTTCCCACCAGTATGCCATTATATTTTCTTGCTGTCTGACACATAGAAGCAGAGGAGCATTCTGACAAAATGGCATCTGACATTGAAGTATGAATGAAACAAAGGTGTGAAACCAAATTCCTCCAAGTGGAAAAAAATGCACCTTTTGACAATCATTGATGCTATTTGAACATTTATGGAGATCAAAGAGTGGATGCTAGTACAGTGGGGAGATGAGTGGTGTGTTTCAACGGTGGTGACAGCATTTCTGGTACAACTTTTTATGAGCATGGCATGCAGGCTCTTGTTCATTAATGGCAAAAATGCATAGCTAATGGTGAGAGCTATGTTGAAAAAGTGTTTTGCAGCTGAGAATTTGCTTTCTCAAATAGAGTTATTGAGCTCTTTTGTATCTGCTGTACTTTCCATGAAAATTAATAGGAGGTGTTACTTTTGGAGCAACCTGCAATGTGTGGCTCTGGTTTCACTCAGAATCCAAATCTGAAGTGTTTATGATTACTTCCCCTTTTAAAATATTTATGTCATAATGATTTTACAGCTATGAAGTATTACATAACATCAATATTTTTCAGAATAGTCATTTTTGTGTGGTCTGATGTGAAATGGGGATTAAAGAATGATGCCACCTACATTAATTTATGCATCTTGACTAATAAATTGAAGTGCTGGATAGAGGAAGAGATTCATTACTCTTTATTCAGACAAAAGAGAGAACTTCATGAAAAGTTCATTTCCTTCATGACAACATTAAAAAATTAAACTTAAGCCCTTTTTGTCTCTCTGATTTTAGAAACAATGACATCACATCTATTCTGGATAGTGGGCAGTACCTTAAGTTTGTGTTAGAAAGATCCTGAGCATAACTATGTGATCAAGTTGCATACGCCTATTCCCATATGGTGCCTGTAGATCTAACACAAGGAAAGCGTTCTTGAAGTAGGAGCTCATTGTGTGGCCAGCTGTAGTTACTCTTTTATATTCCCCTTTTAGTCCAGTCAGCAGTGAACTCATGGCTAATACAAAGCCATTGGCATTTGAATTGAGACGTGCTTTTCATGTGTTTTCTACAGTTCAAATCAGCTGACATAATTAAAGAGCAATGCCTTTGATCAGAAGGTATCAGCAACATGTGTTGCCTTCAGGCACAACACGAGGTCACAGTGATGTATATGGGGGTGCAAATCCTGTTCAGACAGTGGTAGAGGACTGTGCCAGCTGGAAGAACTCATGCATGACACATTCATACTGTCCATTTGGAACACAGTGTAAAGAAATTAATAAAGAAGTTAACATGTCAAATCTGACAGGATTTTGCTTTGGGAGGAAGTAGCTCTACTCTAAGAGAAACCTGAGGGCAAATGAGCATGTTTGCACAAGGATCATGAAGGGCCCTGGGCCCTCAAGAGAAATAGAGAGCAAGGGAAGCAGACAGGGTAAAAACACTGGCCATATCTAAACCAATAATGTAAATTTCTACACACTATTACTCTATTTTACCAACAAAGCTACAATCAGTGCTCCTCTTAAGTATCTTAAAGCAATAGGAAATTCCTTTCCCAGAAGATCCGACTCTCAGATTGCACTTAACAATACTGCATTGCATTTTCATACCTTGAAACAGTGGTTCATCACAAAATAAAGAGCTTACTTTGAAATCTGAACTTCACAGCTGCATGTTGTTGGTAAATAAAAGAAATACATAGTAAATCAAGCAGAAGAAAAGATTTTTTTTTTTTGCCTTGGTATGACAGTTATGTAATGGTAATAATTATATGCATTATCAACTCCTTGCTCTCAAAGGCTTTATTTCTTACAGATATTGTCAAAGAACAAAGAAAAAATCTGAACTCATCAAAGTACAGCAACAATTAAAGTTTCCTGAATTCAGTGTACAAGATTGAGTGTGTAAATATGTGTTAAATGTAGTTCACTGATTTGGGGAAAATAGTGAGAGAATTTTACACTTAAAGCAAGCAAACAAAATAAAACAAAACACCAAGAACAGAAAAAGTATTTTTTTTACCATTCTCATTGTATCTCCTCCTGAAAACCTACATTTTCAGTAACAAATGAAAAATAATATGGCTAGCTATACAGCTATGATGAATAAATGTACTTTGTATGGGTTTCTAATTTAACTGTTTTTGAACTGAAATATTTCTTTTCTACAGCCAAGAAGTTATATGTATATAAAGGTTGGTAAGGAGTAATAAAATGTATTTCAAGAGTTCTGATTTAGGTCATATTTTTATGTATGAATAATCCAGTGAGATGTGCAATATATATGTGGACTCATCTAGCTCTGATGGAAAGTGTCAGCTGCCCTTGATTCTAGGAATTCCCATGTATCAAAAAGATTATTTCAAACGCGTAATTTGTCATAAAATTCTTTTGTCTAAAGAAAGGCTAGACCAAATTGACAGTACAGCTAGTTGATGTTTGAAGGTCCCTTTCAACTGAACTATATTTTCCCATTCTAACTTATTAACCTTTTTCTTTCAGCGTGGCTGGCATAATGTCTTTTTCATAAGATAGTAACAGATCTTCTTGACATTAAGGTTCTTTGGACTTAGCTGTTAGACAGCTTACACAAAAAGATTCCTTGAACAGGACAAGGACTGAACAAATTCAGAATGTTTTTGGTGACATATAACTCCTCACTTCTTGTCTTTTAAAAGAAATTTTTTTATCCAATTTGACATAAAGACCTTCATTTTTCCTTTTCTAAAGAAATATAACTCAACGAATACTGAGAATGTTAATTGGCTTATCTAGCCCAAGTAACACTTGTTAGAATGTTGTTTTGGTTTTTTTTTCACATGCTACCTCCTACCCCCTCTGCCACTAGCCTTTTCATTTTCAATATCTTTGAGAGCTTTTTGCTTGATTTGATGATTTTATTCGAAATTAGAGGATTTCCTTTTTTACCTTTTCTTTCTCAAGTCACAGTCATTTTGTAGGCAAAATATGATCAAAATGGTAACTGATATAAATGTGATTCACTTCTACATTTATAGATTATAGTTTTGGTGAAATGGTAAATTGTACTAGATGGTGGAATGGTGTCATCCGAAAGTAAGAGCAAAATATGATAGCAGCTTTCTTGAATGTGTTGGTATGAGACAAATAACAGACAGTCCCAGGTAATAAAAACAGTTATGTTCAATTGTCAACCACTTAAACAATACAACCCTAGAAGCTATGTTCTGTTTTCAGGAAGAACAGCAAGGAGCACCTATGCAATACATATAGAGTATCCTTTGTAATGAAGTTCAGATATAACATGGAATTTTTTGAACAGGGATGACAGAGGAAGTAAATAGACTGTAAAACAAATACATAAAAACAGTCTTTGTATATAATAATGTTATGCAATTCTTAACTGTCTTTGTCCAAAATAAGTGAAAATCATGTCTACTGATAAGTTATTTTTGCTGAAACAACATATGTATTCACTGCTTTCCAACCTACTGTGGAATGTAAAAGTCTTCAGAAATGTTCAGGCATATGAACTAAAATATGCACATTTTTTGAGAGACATATGACTTCAGATTTCTTTAATTGTTCAGACTATTTTTAGAAAAGCAGAAATGCATGAGAAAGCTTTTGTCAGAGACGGGGGACATATTGTGCAGTTTAACAGAACATTCACATGGCTGAACTTGATTTTGTGAATCATGTCATAAACATCCTGCTGCGGGATTTCATCCACTGAGATATCTGCTGGGAAAATAACACAGCGAGCTGCAAGCTATACAGGTGAACACTTGGAGCCCATTGATGATAACTTTCTGGTTCAGGTATTGGACAGATCAACCAAAGGTGAAATGTTGCTGGACCTGGTGCTCACCAAGAGGAGATCATAAAAGGGGTTGAGACTGGAAGCAGCCAATCCAACCAGGATTGCAGCAACCTGGTTGAGTTGGTGATCTTGAGGAATATGGACCCGAATGGAATGGAGTCAGGACCTTGAACTTTAGGAGAGTGAATTTCAGACCACTTAAGGAATTGTTGTAGGCATTACATTAACCTTAGGCAGAAGAATTCAATATGGGCTGGATATGGGCTGCTTGTGGGCTGGATATTTCCTTACAAATACAGAGATAACTACTGTCTCTTTGCTCCCTTTTTCAGATAATGCTGATATTAGAACTAAATATCTTGGCTAGTATTTACTTTATAGGTTTTAATGCCTCTATTTTTTCTATTAAAATACCAAATCTTTTCTGCACTTCCCAAAGTAGAGGTGAAACATACTGGAATGAGGAGAAACTGATTTTGATCAATGCATACAAGTGAATGGTGAGAGACAATCATGCTCTGGGTAAAACTTGATAATGATTTCCATGTGGCACTGATTATATCACTTCTTTGAACAGACAAGTCCACCACTGAATTACAAGAATGCTGCTAATATGAAATTTTGATTAACTGGAGAAAAAAAAAAAAAATACATATATATGTTGAGATGGCTTATTTGGTCCTGCTGGAAATCACATAGTGTTCTATAATATCATGAAATGGAAAAAACATAAAGTTTAGGCTAAAAATTGAGCTTTTCATAACAGGCTGTTAAATGAAGAAAGGCTATAAATCAGAATATTTTATTAGGACTTGTTGGAAACCACCCAGAAACGGTTGTAAATGTATAGTTTTTTCCATCAAATATATGGGGATTATATGTTAAGAGTTATATCATTATTTCACAAATATATGTTTAGAATAAATGTTGAAGTACCTTACCATATGGCATTTTTTTCACAAAAATATAAATAATAGGTTACAGTTTTCCAGAATTACAACTGAAAAAAAAAATTAGTTTAATTGTAGTGTATTTACCTTAAAATTTAAGCATATATAGTAGGTGACATGCACTTCTGTAAACTTAGCATTTGATGATTTAGTAACAGACAAAAGACTTTCCAATTAAATGCATATAACATATGAAAAAATGTAGAAATCTTACTGACTTCATTTCACATTTAATTCTCTTAATTCTTTTCTTTATTTTCAAACTCTTTCAAACATACAAATTAATTATACCTTTTCAAGGATGGGTCCACAACTGATATCAATACCTATGCTGGAAAAATTTCTTTAGACCTTTAGATGCCAGGTGGACCAGTACTTAGTTTCCTTTAAGGCAGATCAAATAACTGGTAAGCCCACTGAGGCTGCTAGGGTTTCTAATTTTAGAATTTGGAAAGAATAAAATTTTCCCCTTGAACATTGAGAATTTCTGCAATATTCAGGCGCAGTACCTTCAATATTTCTTATTTTCAGACCTGAAAAGATAATGGATTAAAATCTGGAATTAGAAGCATGGAAGTCTATTGTGGAAGTTCGGATCCCATGGTGGGTGAACAGACTGGTGGGTCTGTAGCTCTATTCGAGGTGGAAAACAACCAGACTTCTCTGCCAAATGTGTGACATTAGTTTACCAGCACTGTACACTGATTTGTAAGCCATACTCACTGTCATTTTACTCATTACCAACCCCAAGTAGAACAGGGGCAAATAACGAAAAGTGCAAAAATTCATGGTTTACTTAAGGATATTTTAATAGGAAAGAGGAAAAAATATGAAAAAAGCCCCACAAAAATAAAATCATTTGTGATCAGTCGTTCTGTATCAGGGTGGAGGCCAGTCACAAGCAGTGTTCCTAAGGGGTAGGTCTTAGGACTGGTGCTCTTCAACATCTTTATCATGGATGATGGCATCGAATGCACCCTCAGCAAGTTTGCAGATGACACCAGGCTGAGCAATGCAGTCAACACACTGGAGGGAAGGGAAGTCATGCAGAAGGTGTTGTCACACTGGCACAGGCTGCCCAAGGAGGTTGTGGATGGCCCATCCCTGGAGGCAGGCTTGATGTGGCTCTGGGCAGCCTGGTCTAGCGGTTGGCAACCCTGCACATAGCAGGGAGATTGAAACTAGATGATCATTATGGTCCTTTTCAACACAGGACATTCTATGATTCTATGATTCTATGAATGAAAAAAAAGAACAGACAAAAGAAATGATGTGCAGTGCAATTTCTTGCCACCACCTGACCCATGCCAGCCACTCTCAAACAACTTTCCCCAGCTTTTATTGTTCCATATGATGCCATACAGTATGGAATATACCTTTGGCCAGTTTGGGTCACCTGCCCTGATGAAAAGTCCTTGGCTTGGTGTAAGTACTGCTAAGTAATAACTAAAGCATCAGCCTGGTATCAACATTATTTTCAGTGTAAATTAAAAATGCAGTACTATGTCAGCTACTAGGAAAAAAATTAACAGTGTTCCACTAAGGCTTATTTGTGGATGTGGGAGCATTTATGTATCCCTAAGAGTGAAAGCACAGGGGGAATGGCTATGGGAGCATTAATGTCTCAGGCAACTTTATGTATGTGCATGTGTAAGAGAGTTTGCACTTGTAACTGAAGTGGGGCTGTGGCATCAAGGCCTCATAGGTAAAGGTACTGTTAGCATTTATTAAATCTCATGTATATAATAAGATTATAAATTATTAAAATATATAATTATTAAAATATGTAATAATATATGTATATTTTCTCACTAATGAACCTCTATCTGAAACAGACTGTGGGGCAAGAAGAACAAGGTTGCTGATGTCCGTAATCTGTTGAATAGGGCTTATGTAGCAAAGTTTAGGTAATGGAGAGAATACAGGGATGGTATCTGTGAAACGAGTCCAGAAGATACCCCAAGTTAGGTAACAGCCAGTTCCAGCCTGCTCTAAAAAGTACTTACTTCTGCTCAAAGTAGATGCAATAAGAGATGCTGTTTGTGTCTATGTGAGAGCAGATTTAAAAAAGGGAAAAAACGCTGCATAAAGCAGTTGGGAGAGAGGAATGAAAAAAATTGAGATAAATAATCCTGACACCAATGTCTCAGGAGTGGTGTGCTGAGTGGAGAAGGTGCTCCAGATTCTGGAGCAGAAGTTCCCCTGCATACTGTGGAGAGGATCATGGTAGAGCAGGCAGCCCACTGGCTATCGTGGCAGATATCCATGCTACGGCCCATGGATTACCTCATACTGCAGCTAGTGGATGTGGCCTGAAGGAGGCTGCATCCCATAGAGAACCCATTCAGAAGCACGCCCCAGGCTGGAGCTACAGCCCACAGAGAGGATCCTGTGATGGAGCAGGAGGTCTGAGGGAGCTGCTGCCCTTGATGTTCCATGCTGGAGGATGGGCCCTATATTGGAATAATCCTTGAAGAACTGCAGCCTGTGCAAAGCCTACACAGGATCAACTCAGGAAGAGTGGAATCCCATGAAGGAGAACATAAGCTGGAATAGAAATAAAGAGTGAAGATGAATGAGCAGCAGAGGAAAAGTATTATGGACTGACTGCAATCTTTATTCTCAATTCCTCCTGTAGAAGAGGTTGAATAGGAGGGGAAGGTGTTTGTTTGCTTGTAATGTCTCAGTGCACTAGTCTGTTAATAATAGGCCATAAATGATATTAATTTCCCTATACTGAATCTGTTTTGCTCGTGATGTTAATTAATGAGTTATTGTCCTGTCCTCACCTCAGCCCTTGAAGCCTTTTTCATTATATTTCTCCCTCTGTTCTTTTGAGGAGAGGGAGTGGGAGATTTATATTGTGCAGCCTAGTGGCTTACTGGTATGAAACCACAACATCTGTGCATTTACTTCTGTGATCTCTGTGTTTGGCTATGCATGTGTATGCATTGCATATGTGGGTTTGCTCAGACTCTGTATTGGTCATTTCTGGGGACACGGAGCTGAAGCAGCCTCATTTATCTCACGGCGTTGGATCTGGCACGACGTATTTTCTTCTAAAATACACAAAATGCTTAATCTATAATAGAAAGAACAGCCTAAATGTGCTTCACTTTCCAGCACCTGCCTGCTCTTCAGATTAAATTATCTCTCCTGAACATTTTGATGATAAGTAACAGTAGCTTGGATCTCTTACGTTACAAATTTTCTTTTATGGGCACTCTTTATTCTTACTGTACTTCCAGTTCCTCCTGGATCTGCTTCTTACACAATTATCTCTGCCAACCATACAGATGATCTCCCTCCCTGTTTCTCTGGTCCTATGAGCATGGTGGATAAATACACAAATAAAGCATCAAGACTTGTAAGATATGAGGAAAAAAAACGAACAAAAACAATTACCAAAAAGAAAACATTTCAAGAATTTGAAAATTTCATTTAACTGACCAGTTCTTTGAAGTTCTTGAAATCAAACTGGTGGCAGTAGAGCTTCAAACTAATGGCAAAACATGGCATATCTTTGTAAAACAAAGATTTAAAGTGAAGAGTGCATAAAAAAATAACAGCACTACAGTGATTCATGAAATGAGTGGTTGCCAAGTTTGCTGCTAAATATAATTATGCATAGACTTGTGCTGTTGTCTTTGAACTTGTTAAAATGGTCTCAAGTTCCACCCTGCTGTTGCAGTTATCACCTTAGCTACACTACCATAAGATGACACTAATCTCTTAGAGGAACTCGGAACTCACAGCAGATTGCACATGTCCCGTGTAAATAGGACGCTTAGATGCAAACCACATTTCTCATCTCCCAGGGGAGCTCCTTTAAAAATCCGAACAGTGTAGACTGTACGGGAAACAGAGAAGGAGCAAAGAAGAAACCCTCCTGCTTAAGAAACTCTCATGTTTAAATCGTGTTGCTCTCCAGAAAGAAATAGTTATTTATAGATTCAGAAAGACCAACTGGAGCTTCTTAAGGCTTTGAAATATTAACCCCTGCTTTAAGCAATGCTTTTGGTTTTGATTGTGAAAGAAAAAATATTTTATTCATTTACAGCTTTTGAATTTAGTCTATCAATCTTCAATAAAAAGAACACAATATAGATGTGCAGCCTCTGATGCACGGACTCAGATTTGAATGATCCAAGTAGTTTATTACAAGTTCTCACATCACTTATATACCTTCAACAAGTTTTCTTTTTCTAGCTTTCCCATTCACCCCCACAACTTTCCCATCCACCTTTACATGTCAACAGAGCATTCTACAAAACACTTTCCAACTGTTCATGCCGGCACTTATCCAATCAGAGCCGTGAGACGTTCTTTCTTCTTCTAGAGGTGTCCTTGGTTCTCATGCTGTTTATCTTGCTCCACAGCTTCTGCTATGAACAGTTTTCTTGTTTTCCCATACAGATGGAATGAAAAGGATGTAACAAAAAGTTGCAATAAGGACAAAGCACAAAATATGTCTTTTTTTCCACAGAAATGCTGAAAATGAAGTGAAAGTTTCAGTTTCAAAACATTTACTGAGTTTTGACCACAAATCTTCTAGGGGGAATCAGTGACAAGGAATTAAACTTTGATGGTAAATAAAAGGCGTGTTCTTGTTAATCTCACAATATATTACAATACTTACAGAGCTGGGGTAGATATGGCTGTGATGGAAGGAAAAATGCAGTCCCATTCTTGCTGTGAAGAAAACATGCTTGTAAAGTACAAGGCAGAACTGGGATCATAAAGTGAATTGTGTAAGTAATTTTAAGGTATTCATAAAAGGAAATGGTGATATGTCAAACTTGGGTAATTCTAATCCAAGCGCTATAATCATTCCTAAATACAGGGAACACTTTGACTTCGTGTAAGGAAGTCAACAAAATAACTTCAGGCAAAAATGAGAGAATGCAATGTAACCTATAAAATCAAATTAGACCCTGGGGAGAAAGACATCTAAAGGAATTATGGAAATTAGGATTTAAGTGAAGAAGTGGATGGGGGTGTCTAAAGCTGAGTGTTTCACAATTTCATTTCAGGGTATTTCTTACAATCTGTTTGAGTATGTTGGTGATGTGCAACTATGAAACCTGAGTAGGTTTCACAGTTTAGGCTTCCTTCCCTGGAAAGGTGATGGAACAGCTTGTGCTGGATGTCATCTCCAGACAACTGGAAGAAAAGGAGGTTAGCAAGAGTAGTCAGCATGGGTTCACCAGGGGGAAGTTGTGCTTGACCAACCTGGTAGCCTTCTATGATGTTGTCTCTGGCTGGGTGGATGGGGGGAGAGCAGTGGATGTAGTCTACCTTGATTTCAGCAAGGCATTTGATACTGTCCCCCACGACATCCTTATAACAAAGCTGAGGAAGTGTGGGATAGATGAGGGGACAGTGAGGTGGGTTGAAAACTGGCTGACTGGCAGAGTGCAGAGGGTTGTTGGTGGTGGTGCAGAGTCCGGTTGGAGGCCTGTAACTAGTGGTGTTCCTCAGGGGTCGGTGCTGGGTCCGGTCTTGTTCAACATCTTCATCAGTGACCTTGATGAGGGGATAGTGGCCACCCTCAGCAAATTTGCTGATGATACAAAGTTGGGAGGATTGGCTGACATGCCTGAAGGCTGTGCTGCCATTCAGCAAGACCTGAACAGGCTGGAGAGCTGGGCAGAAAAAAACCGGATGAGGTTTAACAAAAGCAAGTGTAGAGTCTTGCATCTGGGGAGGAATAATTCCATGCACCAGTACAGGTTGGGGGATGACCTGCTGGAGGGGAGATCTGCAGAGAGGGACCTGGGTGTCCTGGTGGACGACAGGTTGGCCATGAGCCAGCAGTGTGCCCTTGTGACCAAGAGGGCCAGTGGCATCCTGGGATGCATTAAAAAGAGCGTGGCCAGCAGGTCGAGGGTGGTGATCCTCCCCCTCTACTCTGCCCTGGTAAGGCCTCATCTGGAGTACTGCGTCCAGTTCTGGCTCCCCAGTACAAAAAAGACAGGGATCTCTTGGAAAGAGTCCAGCAGAGGGCCACAAAGATGGTGAAGGGCCTGGAGCACCTCTCCTATGAAGAAAGGCTGAGTGAACTGGGTCTGTTCAGCCTTGAGAAAAGAAGACTGAGAGGGGACCTGATCCAGGTCTATAAGTATCTACGGCAGAATGGCGAGGCCGGACTCTTTTCAGTGGTGAGTGGAGACAGGACAAGGGGAAATGGCCGGAAACTGCAGCATAGGAAGTTCCGCACAAATGTGCGCAAGAACTTCTTTACAGTGAGGGTGATGGAGCACTGGAACAGGCTGCCCAGGGAGGTGGTGGAGTCTCCTTCTCTGGAGATGTTCAAGACCTGCCTGGATGCCTACCTGTGCGACCTGCTGTAGGGAAGCTGCTTTGGCAGGGGGGTTGGACTCGATGATCTCTGGAGGTCCCTTCCAACCCCTACAATTCTGTGATAATTCTGTGATAATATGGGCAAGGTGGGGGGCAAAAACATGTTTTAAAGGGAAAAAAATGAATCAGAATTGCTTTATGTATTGGTTCAAATGTTTTAAGGGTGGATGTGAAGAAGATGACAGCTGCTTAACAATAAAACTTGGGTTCAGAGAGTTTTTTTCTTTTCTTGCAATGTATAATGAACTTTATTTCCCCCATCTCTTTCCCTCTTTGTATCCCATAAAGATAGTGCAACAGCAGCATGTAATCAGAACATCAGCTCCTGCTTTGTGATAGAAGCTTCTCCCCTTTTGGGTAAGGATTATTTACTATTTTCTGAACAAAAGTTTAGAAACAGATTTTTTTTATATATACACTATTAGAAGTCCTGTATGTGAACACTGCATAATATTAGTAGGACACCAATTTCAAGTGATTACGTTTACTGATTATTTTATAGTTTTAATCTTAGCAGAGAGAGACATGTTGTGGTGTAATAAATATATAGTCTGTGTAGTTTTGAAGTATTCTAGTGAATGCTTTGTAAAACCTAAAATTATGTTGTATTAAAGGAGTTTGGTATTGCAGTTATACAATTATGCACATTTAAGTTTTGGTAATAAGTTAAGTTATTACCATATTACTATATTAGCATAAAGTTATTTAAGTTATACAATTATCCATTCAAGTTTTCATAATAACTAAAATAAAACAAATCTCCTGGCACGGGGCTCATATTGTAAGGTGTTATAAAAAATGCCTGCAAGGCACAGAGATTGTTTTTGGTTTGTTTTGTTTTATAGGACTTTTATTTTCATTTTTAGGAAAGCTTTATTAAAGATCATATGGTATAACAGGATGGTCAACTTTTAATAAATATGAGGTCTGTCACTAACTTGATATCTAACTGTATGTCTGCATAAATATACATATATATACACATATATATATAATACTATTTCTTGCAATGTTTTACAACTTGCTTCATAAACATAACTTTAGCTAAAAAGAACAGCATAGCACTTCTCAAAATAATCTTGGTTGTTCTGTAGAGGCCATGGATAGATGGTTCTCTCATGTAAAACGTGTTCTGGACGGGTTCTGTATTGGAAAAACAAAGTTCAGAGCTTTGCCTTTCACTGACTGGGGGACGATATCAGTGAGATATAAAAATGCATGGATTCAAAGAAATCAAAATGAGAGAGAAAATGTACAGCTAGAACTAATGTTGGAAAAAGAATTTATACAGCCTAAAATCACAGAATCGTGGAATCACAGAACTGTGATCATGGAGTCCAACCCCCCTGCAAAACAGGTCCCCTACAGCAGGCTGCACAGGTAGGCATCCAGGTGAGTCTTGAATATATTCAGAGAAGGAGAATCCACAACCTCACTGGGCAGCCTGGTCCACTGCTCCATCACCCTCACCATGAAGAAGTTCCTTTGCATATTAGTGCAGAACTTGCTATGCTCTGTTTTATGGCCATTTCCCCTTGTCCTGTCCCCACAGATGCTGAAGAGGCTGGCCATGTCTCCTTCATTTCCTGCACTCCCACACAGTGTTTCTCATTGTTTCTAGTGCTAATCTTTTAGGAAGATACTATGTGCACAACAATTCATTTTCCCAAAGTTACCCAGACCAAGACAACACAAGAGAAATACCTGCAAAGAAGCACAGACATGGTGCATTAGCACTGATTTCTGTTATGCTATTTAATGCAACAGCCAGCAAACCACATGAGTTGTTAGAGCACTCAGTGCCTTCTACATTTAATAAGCAGTAAGTCCATTTATTGAGGTGAGATACAGAAGGGATTTGAATTTCATATTGAAGAAAGAAGTCATGCTTATTTTCTAAGGAGTGGTTGTTTTGTTTTCGTTGGTTTGTTTTGTTTTTGTTTTTATGTCTGCTATGTACAATCATTGCCAGATTTCTAAATATACAATTCATAAACTGATCAAACAAGAATCAGCAAAGTAAAAACAATAATTTTGAAATGTCGGACTTAAGCATTGCTGGTACAATGGTCATTGTAATTTAAAAAAAAAAAAAATAAATCTTTTCATTTCTGATAATAAAGTTGTCTTCCCATAGGAATACTCTTTGGAACATCTAACAAGAATCAAGATAATAAAACAGTCAATTCTTTTGTGAATTAAGCTTACTGACAGATAAAGTTAGTAACCCTCTTTGCTGAAATGATCATTTCACAGGGATTCTAAATGGAAGCAGATGGCAAATTCCCAGAGACTGTGCATGTTCCCTGGGGGAGAGAAGAAATGTTACTATACTCCACAGCACTGGAGCAGATAATTAGGCAATTAGATCTATTAAAAGCTGACAAAGAAAAAAGTTTAAATGAACCTCCTCTTCAGACTTTGATATGGCAGTATTTTTAATATACTCCAAAGAAACACAGGGAATATCTGATTTACGAATGTGAAGACAGATTTATTGTAGTTTATATATGTGTATGCACACCTAATGTACTAGGTGTGTTCTACATACACATGTTCTATTGATTACAAATACTAATCTCTCTTTTCAGACAATGTTCAAAGAAAAGCTAATTTCTCCTCTGTTTTTGCCCTAACAGCAAACTGTTAATAACTGTTTCTTTTTCCTAACAGCACTGTAATTTTAATACCCAATAGTTTCAAAATTTCAGAAGGAGAGTTTGCATCCCTGAGCACACAAATGTGCTTTTTATATACATGGTTGTCACGTGGGAATGAAACTAGAAAGGAATAAGTAGCAAATAGTTAAAAAATCTGTGTTAACAAAAAAAGAAGTAGCAATTAAGATGTTGGTTTAGTATCATTAAGATAAATTTTATGAGCAGGAATCAAAACAATTAAAACTGTATCCCTGTTATATGGAGATCAATCAATAAAACTTGAGGTAAGATCATGATGAAATGGCTTTTTAGAGAGTGTAAGAAAGTTACTGAATTTTGAAATCAAGTGATCAAGGTAAAAGATTTCAAGCATGTAAAAATGAAATAATCAAACAGATATAAGTGGTAAGATTTATGATTATTTACACATTTTAACATTTTACAGTACTATGAGTACTTTAAAATACTGTAAACAAATCACAGAGGACTTTACAGGACTCACCATGAAGAGGTTCCTTTGCATATTGCTGCAGAACTTCCTATGCTCCAGTTTATGGTCGTTTCCCCTTGTCCTGTCCCCACAGACCACTGAAAAGAGGTTGGCCATGTCCCTTTGACCCCCACACTTAAGATATTTACAAACGTTTATAAGATCAGCTCTGAGTCTTCTTTTCTCAAGGCTTAACATACCCAGGTCACCCAGCCTTGCTACATAAGAATGATTCTCAAGGACCTTTATCATCTTTGTGGGTCTTTCTGACTCTCTCCAGGAGATCCTTGTCTTTCTTGAACCAGGGAGCCCAGAACTGCATATAGTACTCCAGGTTAATTATATTCTATCCCTCTATTGTTATTTGATATTAATGTTGATCTGCCATTACCTTCACTTATCATATTAATGACTCCAAATGTCTCTCATAAGCTCCAGAAAATTGCTACAATTTCATTATTATTGTATTGTATTTCATCATTCAAGATTCCTCTTCTTACTTTCATTATGACAATTTTCTTCTTTGGCCTTTCTTAGCTTTCCCAAAAGTAAAAAGTAAAATATATAGAATGCTGTTGTCTGAGTATTTTGGCATCTTTTGATATCTGTCTGCATCTCTCTTTATTCTTATATTTTTATATTTTTTCCTTAGCTTAACCCCAATTTACAAAAATTTCATGTCATATTATTTCACTTCTCAAAGTGTTGATTTCTTAGACAGGGCATGCTGTTTTGTTTTGTTTTGTTTCATTTTGTTTTACATTTAAAGTAGAGGAATCTGTACAATGTTTTTCCCCAAACCTGCTTAGGGATAAATTTGAATACTGTGAGTATGAAGCTATTTTATTAATTCAGAAATTTCATGCACCTTTGAAATAACAAATAGTTTGATTCTAAGCAGCTAAAATACAGTAATTCAGAAATAAGCCTACACCCTGAGGTAGTGCTTCAGTTTTGGTAAAAGACAAAGCTTTTCAGTGTGATTCCACTAATGACATTCATGTGTGTCATTGTCCAGAAGTCACCAGAACTGTTAATTTGAATGTAAAAGTCAAAGAAATGAGACATCTTTTCTCCTTTATGTATAATTCTTTTGAAGTTAAAGCTTAAATTCTTCAAGCTATTTTAAAACATAATTCCTAGCTTAGTATTGTGCCCCTGAGGAGCTTTTGACACAAGAAAAGAAGATACAGTCTGAATTTCTCACTGCATAATCTAAGATTGGCATTTTGGATACATTTTCACAAATTGGTCATAAAATAAATTATAGGAACATACTGCTTTTCACAAACACTGATTCATTATAATTACTTTTTTTTACTATCAACAAGAAATGAAAATTTTCTGAAAAGCAATTTACTAAATTTTCTGGATTTAGGGCAAACATTAATTATATATTTTTTTTTCAGCTAATAGATTTATATAACTGTCATTTTCCTAAAGAATGAACATATCGTGTCACTAAAGTTTGTATCCCATTTCCTTGTCATAGGTAGCTTAAGAAAATGCTACAAATAGAGGAAATACCAAACATAATGTGAAATACATAGATTTCTACATCTTTTACCATGCAGTGGATTTGAAATATACATGAAATATATAATAAATGCTCCATATTAGTGTGTTCTGCAAATGTCTATCAGTAGCTTCACAAGAAGATACATCTTCATTCATATATAACTAAAGTATTTCCTTTTCTCCCAAAATGTCCTAGTACATTAATTGTTTTGATTATAATTTTCTGGCCTCATTTGCTGATTCCTGATATTTCATGCTGAGAACTTTTGCAGAACATATTGTTTTCATATAGAATATATTTACTGCATACCTTGATGTGTGAATTTGGTAATGTAAGTCAGTTCTCATTTGAGTACATATAAATTTTACTTATTCAGAGGAAATAAACTATTTAATATGAATCTGTAGCATCAGACAATATGCCTACGTACTTTTATTTCTATATGCTTTTACATTTCTACGTGTAATTTTAAACTCTCAAATTCTATCCTTTCAAAGATTTTAGCTTTGAAACTAAGCCTTCAAAAGTTAGAAAGTGAGTGATGAGTTGTGTATAACTAACGTTTTGCTCCTTTTCTTTAATTATTTAATTTCTTTACAATCATTTTTTGCACTTCTGTCTTTGAGGCCACCATTTTCATCGTTTCTATAGGATTCCTGCCTTACTTTGTGTAGAAATATAATTGTTCTTTATATGAATCTTAGTAGTATAACTATGATGTGGAAAAACAAGGTCTTCCTTTGCAGTTGGAATGCGTGTAGCTAGAATCAGGAGATAACAGGATGATAAACAGTCTTTATAGGTAGTCAGTTGAATATTACCTTTGTAACTGTATATTAAGCTTGCATTTGCTGCTCAGTTTGCACATAATGCTGGACAAAACAGTTGTAAAAAATTTTACAGTTTTGTTCTAATTTCTAATGGCACGCTAAACTGAAGTCAGAATATCTTGTTACTGGAATTTCATTGTCATCAAGGGTGGTGACTATTCCCAATTAGAACAAAGACTTAAAACTCACAACTTATCTTTGAATTTAACTCACTAAAGCATCCTCAAACAATTCCCAGAGAAGGCTCAGAAGTTAGTATGAGTTAGACATAATTTTCAATAAATAACTTAAACTTAAATAGGTGTAAATCTATCCAGTTAAATAAGGTAATTTGGAAAAAAATTGCTTATATTGCCAATGAATTGAATGAGGTGTTTATTTAACTTAATGTCGATACTCCATGTAGAGCTCTCACGTTTAATATTTACCTATTTTTTTATTTCTGATTTACTGTTGTGAAACAATCTATAGAACATTTCAAACTGGCAAACAGATACTTTTGGAAATGAAACAAAATGTTTTTTTTGTAGCCACAGTAATCTTATTTCACGATTTCTTTGCTTTGACCTGACTATGGTAAGAATTTAATACAATTGTGTAACTAAAGACTTCCTAATTAAGTCTCTATTTTCTTTCTTTTTTTTAGTTCAACTGCTTTAAAGAATGTTCATATTAGAATTGTTCTTTTCTTTACCATTCTTTCCTTTCATGTCCCTTTTATCCAGGAATAAAAAGATCAGGTTCTGATAGCTAAGACTGGGACATTACTCAATATTGAATTTAGAAATAAATGGATAGCTACATGCTACTTAATAATGCAAAATATTCTCACCTGGATCATCAAGACTACAGGTCATATAATAAAGGATAGTTACAGTGCCAATCACTTTGCATGCACACTCATTAAAGGATTGATTTAGACTCTAAATATGACAAAACATGAGCACTCTTTGCTCAGCAGGTCCCGTGCCCTGAAAGTGCCTAAAAATCAGTATTCAAGTCATTGTTCATTACTTCTAGCCATTTGACCGTCTTTATAACATTTATATCTCAGCAGATGACTATGTATATCCTGTCTGATTTATAGGAAAAAAACAAACTAGGCTGAGGAAAATGCATTCTGTCAGGGACCTGGTTTATTAAGAATGCAATTAGATTAAATCTACAGTATGCCAAAAGAATTATAGCATTTCAGAAATGAATTAGGTACTGTATTTAATTAAAAATATAGCTCAATATGGAGAAGAGATACAATCTACCACTAAAGTGGCATGGAGTTTAAGCCTGCATTCAAGAGGTAGGAGAACAAAAAAATTCTGGTATCAGACCTACTCAAACTCTTTAAAAAAGTTGTTTAAGCACTTATCTGCATATATTTTGTTTATTGTATTTCTAAATGTGAAGACTTTTTATCCAAAGACATAGGCTACCCTGGGAGCAGAAACTCTAAAATATGACCTCACTGAACACATAGATACTCTGATTGCTACTAAGTTAGAGAGTCGTGCTGTATTTTTCTAGTTGAGCATAACCTATAAACTGTTTCTTATTTTGTATGTAATGGCTAGGTTTGTGAAGGTCTGGAAGAAGGAAGGATGGGCCACTATTTTAAATGGACTAGTATTCCCTCCTGGGAATTTTATGATTAACTACCTCAATTAGCAGAAGCTTTTAAAGCAGTTTGTCATGGATAACTCTTTATCTCTTCGGCTTTTAGATAAGAGACAGTTAAGATGTTGCAATCTTTATGATTTTATGATTTTAATTTAATTAATGATTTAATGATTTTAATACCAAAAATCACACAAATACAGATAGAGTGAGTTTTGAATATATACACGGAAATAAAAATCTGAGTACATAATTTGTTTCCGTGCTGAGGATAATTAGTTTCATAATACTTCTTGCATTAGTTTTTCAACTATTTCAACTGAAAAAAAAAAAAAAAGAGGAATGATAGCTCTAGTTGTATTCACTACATTTTTTTCTAACTTGGAAATCATAAATGAAAATTAGATTTGTTCATAAAAGAACAGAAAACGAGAACATTATTTATTTATTCTATTTCACTGTAATTTTGCGAGCTAAACAGCTTACAGCACTATTGTTTCAAGCTTTACTCCACAATAAATTTTAACTTTGTTTTCATTTTTAGTACCTTAGAGACTTTCAAAAAAAAACCCAAAAAACCTGTTTTAATTACTATGCCATACAAATGACAAATCTGAATGTGAGTTTTGCCTATAATTTCCACATAATTCTGTTATCAATAAAGAGACAGTAGATGAGGCAGAAAGATAAAGAAGAAGAGGAAAAAATAAGTTTGGATTCTAAAAAAATTATCATGGTTGTAGTTGTCAAACTTCTTTTAGGTAATGCAGCATAGTAGAATATTTTGAACTAGAAGAAACTAAAGGCTCCATTTCCTATGTCCTTTTGTCTAGAAAGAATCTCAAAAAAAAAAAAAAAAAAAAATTACACGTGAGGTAAAAGGTAAGGTCCTTTGCCAGGAATGTAGTATTAAGCCCTCAGAATGTCACGAGTCACAAGCTCAAACTTTCAGAAGACTTGTGGATTTCACACCTATACATTAAAACAAAAAAAAAAACAACAAAAAAAAGGACTTGCAGTGTGAGGTTGAATTCATTTTTCAGGTACACCAGGACAGCTCTGGTGTGTTTATTCAGCTACGTTCTTGACAAATTTGGCAGTGTCTTCTCCTGTTACTCGCTTGGTTCACCACTGGCAATATGACTTGTTAAATAATTTCAGTCAGCTCAGGCACAAAGTTAACCCTGTCATATAATCTTGGATCTAGGGATCCATGTAAGGTACTTAGCAGTACTTAGCAAATTCAAAAGCAAATCATATTAGGATAGATTTCAAATCAAGAAGGCACTGAAAATACCAGTAAAATAGATGCATTTAATACAACTTTAGCATCATATTTTCTCATAATTCAAGCCAGAGAACCTCAATCTGGGGAATTCTCTATACTAGAAAGTTTGAAATTTAAGATAACTGAAAAATTGTGTTTAGTCCTGGCCAGGGCCCCAACCAACCTAGCCTTGAATGAGGCACCCACAGCCTCTTTGGGCAGTCTCTTCCAGCGCCTCACCACTCTCTTGGTAAAGAACTTCACCCTGATATCCAACGTAAATCTTCCCTCTCTCAACTTAAAACCATTTCCCCTTGTTCTACTATTATCTATCCTTGTGAAGAGTTCACTATGCTCCTATTTGTAGGCTCCCTTTAGGTATTGGAAAGCTGCAGTGAGGTTACTCCGCATCCTTCTCTTCTCCAGGCTGAACAAGCCCAGCTCCCTCAGCCTGTCTTCACAGGGAAGGTGCTCCAGCCCCTTGATCATCTTTGTGGTCCACCTCTGGACCCTCTCTAACAGCTCCTCGTCGTACTTGTACCAGGGGTCCCAGGCCTGGATGCAGTACTCCAGATGGGGCTTCACAAGGGCAGAGTAGTGTTGTAGTTTGGATAAGCCCATGCCAATGGTCAGGATGTGTTTTCACTGCTGGGGCAAACGGTTCCATGTGTACTGAACACCCCTCCAAATAAAAACAAACTGTGGCCTACATTCTGTGGCCAAAGGAATGGAGAAGAATTCATTGGCAATATCAGTGGCTTACCATTTGGCTGCTCTTAACTCCAGTTCATACTGGAGATCTAACATATCTGGCACAGCAGCACTCAGTGGGGGTGTAATCTCAATCAGGCCATGGCAATCTCCCGTCAACCTCCATTCTTCACTGGCTTTATGCAGCAGCCATATGGGGCTGTTAAGTGGTGTGTTCTGCTGATCACTCCCTGACTCTCTAGCTGACAAATCAGCTTGTGAAGGGGGAGCAAGAAATTCCTGTTGGTGTGGTACTGCCGTCTGTGCACCATTTTTGTAGCAATGGGTACCTCCTGCTCCTTTAACTGTAGTAACCCCACAACAGACAGATCTTCTGACAGCCCAGACAAGACAGATAGCTGCTTAATGTTGCCTGTATCTACAGCAGCTATTCCAAAAGCCCATCAGTATCCCTTGGGATCCCTGAAATGCCCCCTTCTTCTTCCTTCGTTTGGCATTTGTGTTGAGGGACATGGTTTAGTGAGAACTATTGTTATGGGTGGATGGTTGGACTGGGTGATCTTGTAGGTCTTTTCCAAGCTTGGTGATTCTGTGATTCTGTGTGACAGTAAGAGAAGCAGAAAGACTAAAATATCCCTGTTTGTGTACAACACCACTCAGCAAAATCTAAAACACTGGTGACTTATCAACATTGTTTTTCTCCCAAAGCCAAAACATAGCACCATACCATACGCTATAAAAGAAAATCAACTCTTCCAGCTGAAACCAAGACAAGCCCACTCCAAACTAAGCCATTCTATGATTCTATACTTAACCAAAAATTGTAACTCCTGCTGTGTTTTTCTCCTCCTTAAATAATTACTTATACGTCACAATCAGAATTATATAAATTATCTTTTTCTTTTAATATGTACTGTGCAATGCACATTGCTAAAGTTTTTGAAGCACCTGCCAGAGTCTGAAAACGCATTTGTTGTTATTTTCAAAGAGGATGAATAAATAGTACAGTAATGAGTGTAAGATAAGAAAGCAGGCACTCAGAGATATGATTCAGGGCCTGTAACATAAAAAATTATCATGAATTGCTGGATTTGAAAATGTTCTGGTTTTTATTTAGAAGAAATGCAGATGACCCACAGTCTCTTCTCTTGGACAGTACTGGAAAAGCTGTAAACAATTTTAAACTGGATTAAAAGACTGCATGTGAAGAGCTTCATTATTTCCTAAAGCAGCAACAGCACAATTATACCTGAGTCATAAAAAATGTAATAAATTAAAAAATAAATTAATTAAGCATTAAAGAGGATTTGAGCATGCAGTAATAGATTCAAGTGACATCTGAAATATCATCAATGTTATGAAACTGAAAAAAATCAGCAGTTAACAAGACCACTGAAGCAATAATAAACTGGGACTTGACATTCCTCCCTTGTCCCCAGGCTGTTGGCTTATGCAGTATAGAGCACTAACTGTTTATTCACTGAATTTTGTCAGTCTGATTATCTTTTTTCACCTGCAGGGACTATCCAGTGCAACAGGGCCTTACTAAAACATCATCATCCTTTTAGCCTTTTAAAGTAATTGAAGAGACAGCTTCGAGATGGTTTAACCTTAGTGCCCTTTTATTAGACAAATATGAGGATGCTAGTGGGCCTGTAGAACTTCTTGTTGATTTTACTTTTTTCTTCTGTAACCATATCGTAAGTCTCAAGCTCTCTAAAAAGCCATCACTTCATTGTGCTTTTCACTGACAATAATTGCAGTGGTTCTATTATTCCCTTCAGACTCTGTTCTTCTCTAAATCTTATTGCCCAAGATGGAAAGTCTAAACACATAATTTAACAACACTCACTTCATAGTCATCATCTAACATGGAACACATCTATTAAATTACAGTGTCTGTGACCTGCAATCAATTTCTGAAGTCTGGACTATAAATTTGGCCATAAACATCTTGATAGACAAAATATTTCCTTGCAGGCCCTAGACTGTGTGGCCTTATTAGTTTCCCATTAACAGTGATTCATCCAGGGTTCCCCACGTGGTGCATCTTTATCTTTGGTCTGATAAAATATGTGCTTAAAAATTAATACTTCTCTTGCACATTCAGAGATAATTTGTTTTGTTTTTATTTCTTTGCTGTTGCTTACCAGGACCTTGGACACTTGATTTCATTGTCTACATTTTATCCTGTCTTATTTTTCTATAGATAGTTCTATTATTACATGTTATTGATTATAAAATTGTCTTAAAGATTGCAGCTCACAAAAAAGTAAATTATGCAGATAATAGTTAACAGATTTGCACATTTGTGTTATATGCCTGTTTATATCTGCAGAATACTGCTGCCGGTCTTGCAGGTGATTTCTGAAGGATTCCAACAGTTCGTAAGACAGTTCAATCAGAAAATATATAGTTTGACCTCTTGTTCAAACCAGCATGAACTATCATGCTGTTGATGCTAGTCTTCCACTTTCTCCACTGATGCAGAATGCATTCATTGTTAGATGAACTGTACATTTATAATGCTAATATTCTCTATTCCTTTGGAATTAACTTTCATTTTCTATATTGATTGCTAATGAAAATTGAGCTGATGTTTACATGAAACTGTTTCCCTTCTGACTGTTAGTGTTCACAACATTTTATTATGTCCATTTGTTAACCAACTTAAGATCAGAAAGATCAGTGCCTCCTTCAAATGATACAACTTGAATTCACTGCCTCCAGGACCCTGAGTAGTAAACCAGACTGCCAAACATATATGAAATGATTGTACTGCCTTTGCCTTGTTCTCTTTTCTATTGAGAAGATCCTTCATAATCTTTTGCATAATTCTAAATTACATCTCTTGTGTGTAGAATGACTCGAATTGTATAATTTCAGGAAACTGATGCTAAGTGTGTCGAAGATCCACAAAAGAGACAGAGCAATGGTGTTTCATGGGCCACTTCACTATGCAAATTGCAATTTTACAGGCAACTTCACAAGTTAAAGGTAGTTGAAAAGTCAAACAAAAATCTTACATATATTTTAGCCTACTTGCATGTGAAATTTAAATTCTGAGCAAGATTTGCGTAAAAAAAAGATGTTCAGGTTTTGTACTGTGCCTAGAATTTCTACTCAGTTAACAAATCTCTGAAAAACCTTAATCTGTTCTTAAGTTTTAAATACAGTGCTTATATAGTACTTGATTGCTGATAGTTTAATGTGGAGAGTGTACCTCCACACTCAGAACATAAGGGTTTCCTCCAATCTTGTATTATTATTTTTATTTCAAAAAAAGAAATTATCTAACTGCCTCTTGTATTCGTCTCTATTGTGACCCATAATCATTCTTGTCTTCCCTTCTCAATTCTAACTCAGTGCTTTACACATCAACATATTTGGAATGCTTTAATGTCAATCCTATTCAGTTACTGGAAGGAATCACAGTATCAGAGAATCACAGCTTTTAAGATAAAAACATCACTGTTAAGTGACGTTTGTCACTTAAGACAACCCTTGTAATCTGGAAAACAAACAAACTGAAAACATAGGATTCTTCAGTGACTAATATTTTGATTAATATGTATATACATTTATTCTTGATATTTTCCAGTGGAAACAAAGTAAACAAGTAAACAATACAAAGTAATGATTCATAAAACTTCTAAATAAAGTCAGTGATGAGTTTTTAAGTGACAAGTATTTAATCTAATAACTTTAATTATATATCACTATTGCTGGGCAGCAACTTACTACGTAGTCAATTAATCCCTATTCTACAATTCTGACTGCAAACTTGCCACTGTACCATTACAAAGTACTACACAGTTATGACAGTTTTATTGAAGGATCTAAGTGTTTCATTTGGAGTGCCAGAGATATCTAGCATAATTAAATTATTAAAAGTACAGTAATTTTATATAAAAGGTCTATAAGTAATACCAGAAATGTAACTTTAAAAAAAAAAACACCAAAAATGTTATGAGAATAATTTTGGGAGCAAGAGAGCAAGAGTTTTATAGCAATCAATAGAATCTGTGCCAAGAGTGATACAGTTGTTGCATTGTTAGATTATACACTATTGTCTAGACTTACTGATCTTGTTATGATCATGACACAAGTTAAGACAGTACTTATTCTGTCACTTTTTTATTAAACAAGGACAATAAATGATTACTTGTAACAAAAAACCTTGAGGTCTATTACTTTTATTTTCTTCCTGTAACTTGTTTTGCATTTAATAATACACAATTTACTGTCCATTTTAGCAATTTTACTCAAATTACTTTGGCTTTAGGTTTAACAAATTTCAGAATAACTTCTATTAATCTATATAGGAATCATGATCATAGGCTGCTACATTAATAGTCAAAAATTCTACACTGATAACAGTCTAAATGATAATATTATGTGATAAATATGTAAGAATCTCTGATATGCTTTTTACTCTTGAAAGCGCAATTAATGTATTATAGCAAGTCTACATAGGAATCTAGCAATCTGTATGCATATTATATAATTAATAATATTGTATAATGTTATTATAATTATATAACTATATTCTCCTAGTATCAATTAATTAATGGGACCTTGCATGATCTCTAAGCAGTGTGATGATGCCATACATGCCATTTTCATTGATATTTGGTACTATGTTATTATTTGATTCTAGAAGCTACTATGTAAATTGAATATTATCTACTACACAGCAAAAAAAAAAAATAAAATAAAATCTGATACAATTTTATAGAGTCAGTGAAAGAAAATATCTGCTAACACTGAAATTTTGCATTGCCTGCAACTGTCTTCTCAGCAAAACAAGCAATTATTTTCTAAGATTCAGAATATTGAACCTGATAGCATCCATTTAAAATGATTGCTTATAATTTTGAATTTTCATTGAAGTTGTATTGTCTTCTCTTAAAGGAGATTGGACAAGTATGCTGAAAATTTTGGAATTGGGTATGGCTGTTTCATTTGCATCAGGGTAAAAACAGGAGCCTGGATTTCCCATTTAACTTATAAATTCTCTAACGCTGACAAACTGCACATTCTATTCAACCTGGCCTTGAACACCTCCAGGGATGGGGCATCCACAGTCTGTCTGCGAAGTCTGTTCCAGCATTTCACCACCCTTCCAGTGAAAAATTTTCTTTTGACATCTAATCCAAATCTTCCTTCTTTTTGTTTAAAATCCTTTTATTAGCACTATCAGACAGTGCAAAAAGTTGATTATCCTCTTTTTCATAAGTCATCTTTAAGTCCTGGAAAGCTGCAGTGAGGTCTCCCCTAAGTCTTCTTCAGTCTGAACAAGCCCAGCTCCATTAGCCTTTCATTGTAGGAGAGGTTCTCACTGAAAGGTGGAAAAGGGGCCCCATAAGAAAAAGTAAAAGGCAAAAAGAAGGTTTCACAGTAACTGAGAGTAGGGGGGAGGTAGAGGGAGATAGTTAGGGATAGTTTGTAGAAGCAGGAATGTAGAGCTCGTTAGAGAAAGAGGGAGAGCAGACACGGGGTCTGGGATAGTGAGGGGGATGAAGGCCATGCTGATGAGGTTTGAAGACATCTGGCAGGGAGGTGATTAGATGTCCACAGAGCAAGATGAAACTAGTTTGGGGGATGCCCCCCTTCTCTGTCAGGAGTTATGGCGAGGAAGGTCAGAAGCCTTCATGAAAAAGAAAACAAATTCTTCAACCCACGACCCACTATGCACGTGCAACAGGGGAGGATCTGCATGCTTTGGGATATAATGAATGTGTACCGAATTCCAGGAAACTATTGATTATGTATTAGTTTGCCCTATATCTGTAGCACAGTTTTTCCAGATGGTGTGCAAGCTTGGAGAAATTATCCCCTTTGAACCAGGGCTTTTGCACAATTGCCAATAAAACGTACCTTCTCTATATCCTTACAGGCTATAGGGTTTGATTTTCTGCACATCACTCACTCTGACCATCTTCGTGTGCCTCCTCTGGACCCAATATCAAAACAAAATCAGTGTTACATTCAAACCACTTACAAAACTGTTGAGCAACGTAAAAAAAAACTATATATTGCTGTCATGTAAAAATTGCTATTCCCTTTTAACATTCCTTTCATGCTTGCATTTACTGCGTTGCTCACAATCAAGTGACATTGTAAGGCTAAGATGCACTCTCTTCCTTATCAATTTCTTGACATCAAACATATTGTTTGTTTTCAAGGGGGAATTACTAAATGTAACCTGTGATGAAACTAAACAAACCATGCAAAACAAACAAACTGAGTTTCAATATATTTTATCAGAATATGTTTTATTCCAAAACCTGCATAAGGCAGATTAATACGCTTTACATTAGTGACAAAAGAAAAAATAAAACTTATCTTCAGAAGTTCTTCTGTTATTCCTGATTGTTTTGCCTTGGTTTACCTGTTATCCAGTAGTGCTGAAGCCTGAGCAGAAGTATTTTATTTCTGTTGCTTTCATCTTTGCTTATTTTCAAAACACTTTTCTCCTTCTCAGATTTATCTGATCACGTAATATTTGCTTTGATCCATCAAATGATCTGAATCTATTTCTCAGAATGCCTTCCATTTATGATTAAAATGACAGTCTGGGGGGACTTGAATGTGAAGAGAGGCCTAGAATTTCATCTAGTCAAAACATCTGTCTAGTATCTGTTGTCCAAATAAATAGGAAAAATAACAGTGTGTACTTAATGTAACTAAGTAAATGACTACTGAAAAAAAAGAAAAAAAAGCTAGGAGCAAGTAAGAATTTATACAGAAGGGAAAATAATATCTTTCAGTAAAGAAAGCTATATCTGAGATGTCCAGAAGGAATATAAAGTAAGAATTTCAAATACTGAATATTTAAAACTTAATAAAGGAAAGATTATTAAGTGATGTAATTAAGGAATGCATTTAGTAGAGTAGAATGGGGAATGAGAAGATCAGATAGAGATAAAGAATACATTAAGAATGTTTCCAAAATTAAAAAAATATTTAAAAAAAAAAAATTTTTCTCAGTTGAAAAGAAAAAAAGAACATAAAGACATTGTGGACAGTCACTATTCAGAACTTCTGAATTATTTATTTTTCTGCTAGAAATCTGTTCAGTAATTGATCAAGTCTGGTTAATCACCTATTAATGTAGAACAGAAAATGTATTTCAAAAGACAGGAAATATGATTTTGACAACACCAAATTATAAATCTTATGAAAGAATATATATATTCAAACTCAGATTTTAAAAGACAACATTGATACAAGCAGGACAAAAAAGAGAAAATTTATTTTTGTTAATAATAGGAGTCTTTTTGGAACATTCCTGTCTAAATGCCTGTGAGGGCATCTGCTACAGAAATCTGTGGAAGATATTCAATGATACAAACAGAGACCAGGACCCTTAGAAGAAGGATGGCTTAGTAAGTAACATGATACATTAAACTATCAATTTGAAATACAAAAACTGAAAATAAGTACAATAATTCAACTACTTTTTGTTAATATTCAAATTAGTCACCACAGAACACAGATTAGTAGTAAAGAAATCTTCCAGTAGCACAAAGCTGAGAATTATCAACAGAGAAAAAGGATATCACAGAGGAGGAGCAAGTTGAGAATCAAGATAAAAATCAATTATAAGAAGTACAAAATAACAATATTATAGTTCTATTAAAAAATGTTATACACTTTTGTACTTAAAAAATTGGAAATAAGAAAGAAAAAGATGTGGATGTACTTGTTGATGAATGCCAATCATATAGACAGAATCCTGCACGAAGGATACTTTATTAGAAATTGAGAATTATTATTTTTTGTAAACAGAATCACTAAGAACTAATCTACTCATCTGAATTTCTATATACAACTAGTTCTCTGTAGTCACAAAGATGAACTGAATTGAAATAAAAGTAAAGAATGTCAGGCAGGATGACTTAAAAATAGAAAACCTGTCTTTTAATGTATAAATAGCAGGAATTTATATTGTTTTTGAAGTAAATATTAGCAATAAATGAAGAAAAATCATCAAAGATAAATACCAATGCTCTATAACCAGAGTATCACTAAATGCCAGGGGAAGAAAAAAATAAATAAATAAAAATTCTCAGTGAAGCCATGGTGTTATAATGCACAGGACTCCGGAGAGTTTTGTTTATTATAAACTCACTCTCTGCGGAGATCTGATAGCAGCCTTTCAATATTTAAAGGGGGGGGTTATAAGAGAGAAGTGAATAGATTCTTTAGCTGGGTCTGTGCCTCATCCCACTCAATGAGTTTTGAGGAACGTGAATCTTACTATCTCCTCAGTTGCACCTCCCTTAGTCGGTAGGGGTCACTGCAGCAATGGAGTCATTCAAGTCTCAGTGTTTTGTTAACAACTAATTCTATACTTGGAGGTAAATTTGGCTAATTACGATTAATGGGTGTTACAGGTAAGGCTATATAAGGCAATATAAGAGTCAAAGAGTAGAAGAAGATAAAGAGAAAATGTAGAAAATGGGACAAGAGACACAGACAGACAGACAGATATATAAACATGCCAAAGTAAAGCATTTCACCACTCTTTAATCTTTCATTGTCGTTGTGGTGCTGATCTTCATTAGTGGTAGTTCTTTCAAGGTTGTGGTGGCAAGCTGACAACTAATGACAAACTTACCTACTCTTATTTATACTCAAGGGTGGTTGAGCCTGCTCTTTGGAATGGCAGTTTGTGGCTTTGAGGAATCTCAACAGAAACTCTGTTGTTCCTGTCTTCCAGGCTTTGCAAATTTAAATCGGATAAGAGGAATCAGGGAGATCTTCACAGGATACAACAGTGTAATCTCCCAATCGCCTGTATCAAGCTGGAAAAATTTGCTCCCAGGACAAATCTTCAGCTAGGAAGTATTTTGGTCCTTACCATTCTACAGTAAAACAGTTCCAAAGAAATGCTTTTGAAGGTAAAACACAAGTGTTCAAAATGTTGTTGATTGTCTCAACTTTATTTCACACAAAGCATTCCTTACCAGTTTCAGACAGTCTGCTGTAACAGGATAAGGGGAAATGGTTTCAATCAAAAGGATGGCAGATTTAGATTGGATATAGGAAGGAAATTTTTTATGATAAGATTACTGAGGCACTGGGGTGCTCAGTACCTGGAGGCAATCAAGGTCAGACTGGACCAGGTTCTGAGCAACCTAATCAAGCTGCATATATCCCTGTTCATTTCAGGGAGTTGTACTATATGACTTCTAATGGTCCCTTCCGACATAAATGTTTATATGACTATGTGATTCTGAATATAATATGAAACTGTCCTGTCCATGATGGCAACTGAAGCAGATGAGAATAAAGTAGAACAGTCCTGAATTCCTCTGATAATTCTGAATGTCAAAGCTCTTTAAAAAGGAAAAAAAAAAAAAAAAAAGAAAAAAAATCTAATTAAAATTAACATTGCATTAAGATATGACGTGCTACAAGTTTAAATAGTAAATTATTACCTTGTGAGAAAATTTCTTACAAAATTTGGTGTACTTTCTGTCACTCAAAGCCTTTAAGATTATCCAGAAAATATGGAAAAGTCCTCAATGAATGTATTTGATGAATAAATTATTGCTGTGCATTTTTGACCTTTGTAGAGCATGAGTCTAGATATGATCCTATTTTCATAGCAAATGCTATTAGTTTTATTATTGTCAATCATACTTAATTAATATTATACTTAATTAATTCCCTAATAAAATCTGAAGTGACTTAACACAATTTATCTACCAGTTTCAGAATAAAATAATGTGATTCATGTTTTCTTTTTACTTCTTAATATCTTAGTTTAGAACACAATTCTTGTAAGATGTAATGGCAATTTACAGAGAAGTTATAGAGAAGTTGTAGAGAAGGAAACATAATTGCAAAACATTTTCCCTATCTTTTATTTTTCTATAAGTCTCACAAAAGTTCCTGTTCTCTGATCAGCTACTAAATGCCGGTTTAAAATATGTGGCTCAATCACACCAGAACTTTTCTAGCAGTGTGTAACAGCAGGAGTCCATCAGCTTTTTGTTCTGTTCAGAGATTTCATTGTTCTTAATTTAGTTATTAGTATATAGATTAAAAAATGTAATTGCTAGACATGGCAATAAAAATATTGATGTTAATAACTTTACTAATATGTATATGTTTACAAGTGAAAATTTAATTTGAATCTAACATTTGGTTTGATTTGATAAAAGTTTTATAGAGACTAATAAGCCCCTTTGGCCTATAAATTTATTGTTCTAGAAAACAGTTATTGCCTTATAAACAAGAAACATCCTCAGATTATCATAATAAACTGCCACTTACCAAGAACAGAATGTTAAAACAAGTTCAAAGTAAAGTGAAGCATAAGTTCATTCCTTTTGTGGGTGTTTTTTTTTTTTTTTCCTAAAGAGAAAATCTGTACACCAACCATTTTACTGAAGATTTGCTAATTTGCATATCTAATTTCAAGCTGTACTAATTGCCTCTGAAAATGCCAAGCTTGTTTATTAGTCATTTCTTATTTTCCTGAAGGAAGAGTCTATTTACTCAGAAGCATTCTCCATAGCTGAAAAATCATTATCCTGAGACCCAAGGAAAAAATAAACCAATATTTAAAATGTACTATGGCAAGGTACAGATCTTTTGTCTTTTATAATGAAAATTTACAATTAAGTTAGCAGATGCCTCCAGACATTCTGATCTAGGAAAGTAGTTCTATTAACTTTTGAAAGTTAAGTTTTGAAAAGTATTTCCATAATCACCTTCTGTGGTTAAACATTCTTTTGCTTATTTATGGCCTAAAATACTCAAACATAATATCAAGAGTTTAAATACGTTTTGAAGTTTCCTAAATAACAGCTTCTACCTTTGATAACTGTTCAATTCACATATTTGTCTCCTAATTGTAATAAGATTTGCATATGTGTACACCCTGAAAATAGCATCCACTGTAATGAATCAATGGTAATACAAAGAGGCTGTTTTACACCATTTCATTGACTGTCTGATCAACTCATACAAGTATTTGTTGAGTTAGTGCTGTTTCTGTATCTCTCTAGGTGAGATATCTGTGTTTCAAAAGATGAAGTCATGAATCCTAATCCAGATGCTGCTTATATATGCTTGGCTGTGTTGTTTCCATATAAGAAACTGTGGAGTGCTACATTATCCTGGAAAGTATGAAGACTGAAGTTGTATCAATGCCTACAAAATTCGTCTGCACTGAAATCAACTCCATACAAAAGCGAATTATGATTTTATTGTTATTTTAATAACTTAATTACAGGTGTCTCTAGAGAGGGCATAAATTTTTTGAGTGCCTGACAAATTAAAATGCTAACATTTGGCAGTGATACATATATAAAGCAAGAACTCTGTAGATATGAACAATAATATCCAGCTGATACACTGATAGAAACAACTAACACTCAGTGAGGCATAAATTTAGTAGTTCATATGATATGTTTTTAAAATTCCTGTTAAGCATAGGTATTTTCATGTTTAATTTAACATATGTTAATGAAAATTGAAGGGGTTTGTTCTTCATGTTAATATTTGACAACGGGCCTTGGTAAGAGAGTATGCATTTATTCTTGAAAAATAACAATAAAATAGATATGTGCAAACAGATCCACTTTCTTAAGCCACTTTCTTGGTTACTCATACTATGAGCAGCTATTCAAATAACTGTCAGATGTTTGTATTTTGGAAAAAATCTAATACATCCCCAGCACCTCGAATAAAAAAATCCCTCAAGCCTATCATATCAAATTGCCATAATATGCAAGCTCTGAAATTGTATCATGCATACTAAGGGAATAATATGCATCAATCTTTTCCAGTGTGTCTACCTACTCAGATTCATCTTAGATTCAACATCCTAAAATAACATAATGGAATAATGTAACAGAAGATTAAGGATTCTGGAGTGTCACAATGAATATCGTGGGTGTCCAAACTTTTGGCTTGCCTGGCCACATTGAGTGAAGAGGAATTGTCTTGGGCTTTGTCACCAATCTCCATGCAACCCTGCCCAGTCAGCAACACTGCATCAGCACCCCACCGTCTACACCCCACCCAGTGCAGGGACACGAGAGACACAGGACACATAGGGTGTAGCTCAAGTGCCAATTTATTGCTGCGCAACAGCTGCTTATATACTGGGACTGCCCCCCGGTACCCGTGACCTGTTAAGCTCCACCCAGAACCACCCCCTGTAACTCCCACCCACCGTAACCTGAGTATCGCCCACACCGAGTACCGCCCACATCTCTCCCCTCTCTATGCCATGCTACTGTGTCCCCCACTTTCCACTATTATTTCCCTTAGCCACTGGGACAAGAATAGTGCATTGAGGCTGATATGCTGGATTCGTTGAAAAAGATTAGTCCTTGTCTACAGGTGTCGTTGTGCAGAATCGTAACACTAATTATATTAATAACATAATCATTATAACTCAATCAAGGTCTCGATTGACAATACTATAAGTGTGAGAAAGGAGACAAGGCAAACTTAGCATCATGACAAGAAATACTGTTAACCTACTAAAAAAAACCCAAATACGTGTTTGGTCTGCGGCCTAACTTTCTGCAACCTGTAAATAAATTCCTGAGGGCCCCATTCTGTGTTAATCTCTAACTGCTTTGAAAGAGGTCTTCAACTTTCATATATTCTGATATATTGATTTTGAAAAATCACTAAGATTTGTACAACAGATGCTTTTAGAGTGCTTATGATTATGCCTTTGGGCTAATAGAGAATTAATAGTCGGACAACATTTGCATGCCAGATAGAACTAGGGGCACTGTTACTTACTGACCCTCGAGCACCAACAACCTGCAGAAAAAGAGAGAGAAAGAATATGGTGGTGGTGAATGCAATAGGCATTGCCAGCAGGGTGTCCCCCGCTTCAAGGTGCACTTTTCCTCTCTCACCCATCATAGATTCTCTCCTGTTCTTATTCTTCTCAGGGTCCGAAGGGCATTTTCCATTTGTACACTGCATCCACATGGCCAGTGATACAGAGCCCAAGTGGAACACGTGCTTGCAAAACATAATAAACTATCAAGGTTAGCTCTCTTAGCATGCGCCTTTGCCTCAGGTGCTTCGTGGTCATATTTTAAAAATCCTGATTAGTGGGATGAAAGAGTTTAATCATCCTATAATACAGGGTTATCCCTTTGCCTGGGATTCCTTTCAAGGTTTTGTCTTTGCAAATCAAGAAAAAACTAATTGATAGGTTGACAGCATCGTAACTGAGCATTGCTAATACATTAAAAGAGATATTCGCGTAGATTCCAGCACTGATAACATTAAATCCTGTTTAATTCACATTCAATCTACTACTAAAATAAAAGAAGCACACAACCTAGATAACACCTAATAACTCTAATTCTTGAGACTATATTGATAACACAGGAAAATCACCCACTATATCATACCACTACTACTGCTGCTATTTGCAATATAACAAGTTACAAAGCAATACCGATAAGGAAGAAGCACACAATCCCAGTCATTATAAAGGCTGGATGCTATTTTCTGCGTTGAGATGAGGCCGAACATATCGTGCTGGAACCCACATAGGGTCAGTCCCTGTGGAAACACAAGCATATCCACAACTCCAAGTTGTCAGTGGTAAGGGACCTTCCCAATGCCCTGTGGCCATATTCCGAACATTGACAATTGGCCATTCCTTGAGCATTGGGAGGCCCCAAAATGACGATCCATGTGAGTTGTATCTGTATGATCACAATTCAAAAAATTCAGAGAGAAGGCTGAAGTACTCAGTGAGTTCTTTGCCTCAGTCTTTACTGGCAGCCAATATTCTCACATCCTTGAACCTCACATCTCTGAACCTGAACCTCTAGGTGGGAACTGGGGGAGCCAACTCACCCCCATTCTAAGAGCAAGCCCGAGATAGCCACAAGAGACTGATTGTGTAGAAGTCCATAGGGCTGGAAAAGAGGAATCATGACTCCCATTTACAAGAAAGGGAGAAAGGAGGACCCAGGGAACTACAGACCAGTGAGCCTCTCTTCTGAGCCTGGAAAAATCATGGAACAGATCCTGCTGGAAGAAGGAGGATAGTCTGCATGACTTTAGCAAGGGAAGGTCATGCCTTACCAATCTGATGGCCTTCTGTGATAGAGCAACAGCATCAGTCAACAAAACAAAGACAACAGATGTCATCTATCTGCACTTTTGCAAGGCCCTTGACGTGGTCCCCCATCACATCCTTATCTCTAAATTGAAGAGAGGGGAATTTGAAGGGTGGACTATTAGATGGATAATAATTCCTGATATGTACACAGACTGGGAGAAGAATGCATTGAGAGTAGCCCTGCTGAGAAGGATTTGGTGGGTCCTGGTTGATGAAAAACTGAACATGAGCCAACAATGTGTGCTTGCAGTTCAGAGGCCAATGGTATTTTGGGTTTCCATTACAAGAGGGGGTAGCCAGCCGGGAGAGGGAGGTGATTGTTCCCCTCTACCCTGCTCTCATGAGGCCCTACCTGAAGCACTGTGTTCAAATATGGGGTTCCCAATACAGAAAAGATATGGAGCTTTTGGAGACGGTCCAGAGGAGGGCTGTGAAGATGATCAAAGATCTGGAGCACCTCTGCTTGTTCAGCCTGGAGAAGAGAAGGCTTCAGGGAGTCCTCATTGTGGCCCTTCAATATTTAAATGGCTAGCATACTTGTCTGTGGCAGGGGGGTTGGAACTTAATGATCCTTGGATTTCCTTCCAACCCTTGTCATTCTGTGAGTCTACGATTCTGCTATTAATAGAATATTTCAAACACATATATATGTTAGTGAGAAAGAAAACTCCTTCACAAAGACATGTCATTATTATACTGACAGCTCGAAACATGAATATTAGCTTCTATATTTAAGAACTGCACAATTTTCTAAGTCCTCTCAGAAGAGAGATTTGAATCATTATTATGCAGAGAAACACCGTTTTAATATGTCCAGCCAATTTATCTTGGCACCACATCGACCTTTTTTTTCCAGACATTCACTATGATGAAATCTTAAGACAATATATTCATGGAACACATTCATAACTCATATTAAAAACACTATAAAATAAACTCTGCTTTCATTTCAGGTTCACCTGTCTCGCTCCAATTTATAGGAGGGAGAGGAGGTTCTTTTAATATCTGCATACCTGGTGTGAGATTAAGAAACAACAGTTCAAATGTTGGCCCAGCCAGTTTATTACAGATCTTAATTAGGGAAATGGGGAAGAGATGAACGGACAATAGTGAATACACAATAGTGAATTAGGTAATGGGGAAGGCAAGGAGAGCGATAAAAAAGATAGGAGAGAAGAAGCAAGGAGTCTTTGTAGGCAGCAAGAGAGATAGTCACCACCATGGATCCAGCGTGGTTCATAGTTCAGTCACTGATCTTCAGTAGCGGTGGGTCTTCAGGCAGAGTTGTTCTGTCAACGATGACAGTGACCATAGCGATGATGGTCACTTTCAATGGCTCCAAATGGTCAAGTCAGCTCTCTTTGGAGTAGCAAATTCCGGCTTTGGGATCTCAGTGGAAACTCCTTTGTTCCTATCTTCCTGGCCTTACCAACAGGTAAGAGGGAGCAGGGAGACGCCAACTTGTATCTTGCCTTCACAGGATACAATGGCATCATCCCCCACTCTCCCATAGCAAACAGGAGTTATTTGGTCACAGGCTAGATCTTCCGCCAGTAAACAGACCTGAGCACTTCCTGAACACATCTGAACACATCTGAACACATCTTCCAAAGGTAAACAGCTCCAAAGAAATGCTTTCAAATGTAAATTTCTCCGAACAGTGATGCTGATTGCCACATAGCAACACCCATCTCTCATCTCCTAGAGTCTTATCACAAGAAATACCTCAGAAAGCAAGCTTTCAGCCAGAAAGCAAAGAAGGATTCATACATCACCTTATCCCAATATTAAATCCTTTATTTATTTATTTATTTATTTATTTATTTATTTATTTATTTATTAGCATAGGATCTGTTCTTTAGGAGTTAAACAAAAAGAACTACAATCAGAAACACACAGTAATTGAAGTCTTCTGTTATCTTGCAGTGTCTGTGATTCATTAATGGAATTTCAATGTATGGATTTCAAAATCTCTTACTAACAATAAATAAACAACTAAACAAATTTAAAATGTATAAATTACCAAAACTGAAAAAATTACAATAACAGGTAAGTAATTTACATTCAATTTCATTCTTTCCAGATATAGATACAAAAAAGAAAAAACAGTTATAGTAGTGTCCGATGTCATAGAATGATAGAATGGCTTGGATTGGTAGGGACCTCAAGAATCATCAAGCTCCAACAGCCCTGCTGCAGGCTGAGCCACCAACCTCCATATCTAATACTAGACCAGGATGCCCAGGGCCCCATGCCTTGAACATCTCCAGGGACAGGGCATCTACAGCCTCTTTTGGGCAACATGTTCCAGCACCTCACCACTCTCTTCGTAAGGAATTTCACCCTAATATCCAACCTAAATCTTCCCTCTCTCAACTTAAAACCATTTCCCCTTGTCCTGCCATTATCTGCCCTTGTAAAGAGTTGACTGTGCTCCTATTTGTAGGCTCCCTTTAGATACTAGAAGGCTGCAATGAGGTCACTCTGCAGCCTTTTCCGGGCTGAACAAGCCCAGCTCCCTCAGCCTGTCTTCACAGGGGAGGTGCTCCAGCCCCCAGTCATCTTTGTGGCCTGCCTCTGGACCCTCTCTTACATCTCTCTGTCCTACTCACACCGGGGACCCCAGGCCTGGACGCAGTACTCCAGATGGGGCCTCACAAGAGCAGAGAAGAAAGGGACAATCATCTCCCTCTCCCTGCTGGCTACCCCTCTCCTGATGGAGCTCAGAATACCATTTGTTTTTTGAGCTGCAGGAGCACACTGATGGCAATCTCATCACCAAAAAGACCTCATAAAACAAGCTTTGAGCCAAGGAAAAAAAAATGGTTCAGATACAGTCTCTCACAGATGATCAAATTTGTGATAGAATTAAATAATATAATATCATTATTTAGGTATATTAATAGAAATGCTGATATATAATCAAACAAGGAATTAAAGAAAAATCAAAGAATTCACAGTTGTCAGAATGGCTTCCCAGATAATGTTAATGCAAAGATCTGGCTAAGTTTTTTATAAATATTGCTAAAGCCACAAATGATAAGACTAAGGCTCAACTTTAGAATCAAGGAGAAGTAATATGCTGAGCTAAGGCATACAATCAGCCTTTAGGTGTAGCCTTCTAAATCCCCTAGTAATTTGGGATTTTCAGATTTTACTTTTAAGGTATATGTTCAGCACACATTATTGCAGATCCAGAAAATATTTCTTAAAAGTTAATGACTCCAAGTGGGGAAGTAGAATAGTAGAATATTAAAAATTTAAGAAAACGTTAGTTCCAGAAAACTAGATGAAAAGTTAAAGCGCATTTGTGTGAAGACAGTTGCTTGCTTTGACAATGGGTAACATTTTTTACCATGCTTTCTACAAGATCATCATATTTTTAAAAGTCTTACTATTAGTATTAACTTTTTTTTTTTTTTAATAAGGAAGCTGATTTTATCAGATATTTTAAAGTAAATTGCAGGTGTTCCTTAAGACTTAAAAATTTATTTTGGTATCAGAAAAAGGAAAGGTGAAACAAATCCTAGCTTGCTGCTTCCCTGTGGAGTTTGATCTGGATATCAGTCAAATCCGAATATGGATTTGACAGGCATAAATTTATAAACTATTTTAATTTTTAATTTTTTTAAATTTTTAATCTATTAGATTTCTTTAGTATCCTCTTGAGAAACTGCAGTGTGATACACAGAGAATTGAAGCTGATGGAAAATCTGCCACATAAATCAATAAGATTTGAATCTGACCTATAGTTCCTGGACATACTTGAAACTCAGCTACATAGCATAAAAAATACTCTAAAAATAATATATTTACTGCTTTTGTTGCATTTAGAAGTGTGTTGTTCTGCATCAAGATGTATGTCAGATCTCCTAAGTTGCTTTTAGGACATATAGCTTCAAGCAGTCCAGGTCTGCTTATTTCAAAATGCTTTCTCCTAGCAGATGTTATTTAATATCCTTCTTTATTGCCAGAGGACTAGAAAAATATTTCATATGCAAGGAACACATGCATGTCATACTGTGTCTCTTCAAAGACAATTAAGTGGTGAAGATAACCCTTCGTGTTTTTAACATAATTCTTATTGTACTTTCTACTCCTTTCTGTAAAAACTTGTTATAGCTTCTTCTTGCCTGAATGTCACGGAGTTAACTAGATCTATCTTTGCCTGTGACAGTGGGGCAGTAGGCCCCTGGGCTGCCCCCGTCCCCACAAAATGGGAAGGGAAAGGGAAAAGGGATAGGGAGATGGGAGATGAGCTCAAGGAAGGTAAAAAAACAGTGGCAACGATCTATGGAGGAAAACTTACTTTACTAACTATGATAAAGGAATGCAAGATAACACAATATAATACAATCTAATTGAAATTGAGACTAGTAAATCAAATAAGATAGAGAGTTCCTGAGACCAAGTCAAACCTGAAAAGCTTGGAATGGCTAGGAAAGCACCCTCCAGCACCCACTGCAAGGCAGTAAGAGACCGCCCCCCAGAAGGGCCAGATTCCATGACTTCCGTAAATGAATAGGGGAATAGGTGCCCAGAATTGGAGCCTTAACACTTTACCTCCCAGTGCTCTACATGATGTTATGATGTGGAATACTGAAAACCAAAAAACATAAAACCATGACAATGAGATGGACATTCTCTATTCATTTTACCTAGTCAAAGTATCATGTATGAATATATCAAGGATTTGCAACTTTTTTAAGCTCAGAAAAAAAAAAAAAAAAAAGTTGAACAATTAAGATGTAAATAACATAATCTGCTTTACTGTATTAACTTTTCTGCATGATTTTATATCCTGTAGATGTAACTAATATTAGAATATCTCACAGGTTCCACATCTGTTATGTCTGTGGAATTGAAGGCATAAGCAGTTGTAGCAAAAGCAGAGCATCCAGAGGGTACATGGTCATATTTCTTTTAACCATATTTAAAGAATCGTAAATCCATTGCCGAGAGGTCAGATAAATCTTATGAGAAACTGAAATAAGGATTTGAGTTCTCCAGGCAGAGAGGGCATTGAATACAAATATTCTTGTCTTGTCTTCCTGTGTTATTTAACACAAGAGACTGGCATGGCTGAACTGGGACCTGCTGGTCAAACTGAAGAGCAAGAAAAAAATGCACAAGGCCATTCTGTGATTATGTGATGCAGTTAGGCTGGTTAGACGTTGGAATATGTTGCCTAGTTTTGTGACTGATGTCCTCCTTAGAGAATTTCAAGATGAGGATGGATATGGCTCTGGGCAACCCAATCCAGCTGTGGATGTCCCTGTTCATTGCAGGGAAGTTGGACTGGATGGCTGCCAGAGGTCCCTTCCAGCTTTAAGGGTTCTGATTCTATGATTCTTTCAGCAGTTTACAAGAGATGTTATAAACACAAGGATGTAGAGCACAATACCATGTCAGCTGGTGCTTTTTATCCTGCTATTTGCCAAAATAGAATACATTTCATTCTTTCATACATACTTATTGCTGAAAATATCCGACATGGAGAAATTCAGGATTTATTTCTTTATTTCTTCAATAGCCTTGTTGTTAAAACATAGCCTGTTGTTAGCTGTGTAGAGCCGATAATGTATAAATCATGAAGATAGATATCAGAGAACAATGGAGAGAGAGCTAGGTGTCATCATCTGTCTATGAAAAGAAAATTAAAAAAAAAAAATCAGCATTCAGTAACTCATTTTCTCATACTGTATTCAGCGGAACATACTTATGATGAACTGCTTTTTTATTAGTTTCAAACAAATTTTTTGAGACATACCTAGCCTATTTATAATATAGAGAATAATGGTTGTTACAATGAAATTATGCTGTGTGACTTCAGTAATGATTATGCACATCAAGGTGCTGAAGTGCAAGTTATTGTAGAAGTACAAGTCATCATTACTGCTGAGTGCAGTTCTATTTATGGAAAGCTCTATGAAGATGATATATGCATGGGATTAAACAGTAGTTACAATACACAGAGCATACACTAATATGGTGTCGCTTTTAGTTCTAGTAAAAAATCAAAGATATGCTCCCTGACAACCAGGAAGGATTATGGGACTTTCAGTTTTCACTCTGTCATATTTTTCTCTAGTACTATTAGTGACTGTATCTAATGTATAGCATAGTTTGTGCTTCATTCAAAAATTTATGGAGACAGGGAAGGTTATGAAATCTTCTGTTTCCATGCAGACTGAATTCTCTATGCTTCTGAATGTGCCTCATCCAGCTATATTCATGACAAGGACAAATCTGACAAATATAGTTCATATGTTTGTTTGTTTGTTTTTATTCCCATGGAAGGAAGAACTCAGTTTTACCTGTGAATACACTGATAATTTTTCCAGGCTATGCTATGTTTATATAGCAGTTTAATGCTCCTTAACAAATTACTTTCTTCATGGCTATCATGCACAAAATTCCAGGTTTACTTGCTGGACATAAGACATTGTTGGATCATACACAATCCGTTTAATCTGTGCGACAGCACAATTTTATGACACAGTTCTATGCCTCTGGCTATCACATTGGAGCCTGGTAATCTGAGGAATGTTTCTGGTTTAGCATGCAAAAGTTTCTTGCTAATACCAACTATTTTCTAGAAGAAGATAAGTTAATTTTGCCTTCCCTATGCTGTGCTTTCAATTAATTAGGAAAGCATTTGCACTGGCAAATTATTTAGTTTACCAGCTCAAACCTAGGCTCCAGTCTCCCTGTCAGTTACTCTGCATACTGTTATGACTTCTCTTTCAGTTCACTACAAGTACCTTCAACATCCAACAGAGGTGAGAATATATCATGTCTATTAGCACGAAGTTCAGAATTAAAACAAATGTTCAAATCTACATTTGATATTTACCTTCCCATTATAGATGGTTATTTATATGTAAGAACTTCTTCCCTTTGTAGGAGTTGTAGAACTAGCTAACGATGAGATAAATATCCAAAGTGGCAAGTGAGAAACACTAAAGGATAAAGATCTAATCTCTTGCTTTTAGGATTTTATATTTCAGTCGTTGTTAATTTAGGTTTGTCCAACTATGCTTCTCAGTGTAATGACTATTCCCACAGATTACTTCTCCTCAGAATGGCTTTGAAAGGAAGCCACAGGTATCACTTTTTATTCCTGCTTGAAAGACAAAAAATGGTTAGGAAAAAAAAAAAAAAAAGTTGCTACACAAATATAAACATTATTGTCTTCAATGACCTTGGGGGAAAAAAAAAAAAAAAGATAACACAAAACAAAGCACTTGAAGAACAAGAATAAAAAAATCCAACAAACTAAACAGCAAAAACAACAAACAAAACCCAACCAGCAACTGCTGACAAGTGTTTGCAGTATAGAAAATATCAAAGTGCAAACATTACTGAAAACAAAGCAGTTCAAACTGTGAAAATATATGTAAACAAAATTCTCAAGATGTATTATTTCCTTTCTGTAGTTTCTAACTCTTGAAATACTTCAAAGATGCCATATCTCCTATGAAATAAAACCCACCTAGAAACATTAATTTTAGCAAGAAGTAAAACAAAAACATAAACAAATATATCACTTGGATTCACGTAAAATAAAACTCTTAATCAAGTGACAGACCACAGTTCTATTGTCATGACAGGAAGCTTTTTCTTGGCACTACCATTCTAGTTATGGGCACCTGTCACATATGTTTTTAAATCTCCTTAAATCTGTCTAAAATTTCAATTATGCAAATTAAAAGCAGAGCTACAGGGTTAGAAAAATAACAAGAGCTCAGTCTAATTCCCCTGAAACAGAATCAATCAATCAATCAAACACAAAACCAAAAAAACCCCATCAACCAGTAATTACAGGAGATAAGGCAATTACCACTAAGAAAATAAAAAGACAGAAAGACATTTTACTACTTGGTTTGTTTTCATGAATTGGTTTGAATTTATACAACTTAAATATAATTAATGAAATATTGAAAACAACATTGATAAAACCAACCTAAGCCCATTAAATATCTCCTTTTTTCAATAACTCAGTAAATAACTAGCTGCTCATAGATTTTCTCTGCCAAATGCTAAACTTTGCTGAAGACTGAGAAGACATTCATTAAACACTTTTAAAAAAATTAGTCTTAGAACAAATATTGCAAAATATAATGAGTGTAAATTATATCTAACAAATGTTCAGTCTTAACAATTTTTTCTTTGTATAACAAAATCCCAAATATATGCTGTAATTATTATTTCTGAGAACACTTAGACATGCTTTTTTTTCTCTGATATATGTAGTAGATAAATACTTCTAGTACTGTTAGATTGATTTCACTATACATAGGAACATATTCATTTAAGATAAATAGCAGACATTTTATCTTTTATATTTACAAACAAAGGATATTTCAGAGTAAGAAAAGAGAAGACAAATTTGTTGGTCACTTATGGATGCCCCTCAGCAACTATTATTACAGCAGGAAGACCATTTATAATATTTAAATGCATGTGACATGAGTACACATTCCTAAGGCAGCCTATTAGCAAGCAACCTGTGACAGACATTAAGTGTTATGAAATAAACCAGAGTTGACATAGTCCATAAAACTAGCAGTGCACTTGCCTGAAGAGGTAAAGTACTAGACAAAGCGATAAACACTGAGTGTCTAAATGTAGAGTACTATGCCCTATAGTTTCAAAGATGAATAGACACATTTATCTTTTTTGATAGAAATGAAAGGAGACGTTCTCTGCTTGGTGACAATGTAAGTTACATAGCCAGTCTTAAATTCAAGTAGGAGAAAATAATAAAACAAAAGAAAAAAACTCTTTAAGTGTATGTGAAAAATGAGAATACAGCTAATGCGGAAAGCTTAATTCCCCGTTAAAGAAACTTTCAGTTTCATAAAGGTAATTACCATCATCAATTTTAGACTCCTGTAAGAGGATGAACTTTCATAGGGCTTTCTAAACATCTAAAAAATATTGTCAACTGTCTGAATATATAATAATTAAAAGCATTGTTAAATCTTTTTATTTTTTTCTTTCTCTCCAGTCTTGAATTTTTACAGCTAGAAGAGACCCATACTATAAGTTTCTAGTCTATACTAGCCTAATGCCTACTCAAGAACATTGTCATGAAGATAAATATATGGCAATATTCTGTTGGTGGGACTGATTAAAATTATCTTTGTACTTTTCCACCAGGGGAAGAAAAGAACCCTATCTGGAGTTCTATCATAAAAAGATAAAGAGTGATTTGGATTTAAATCTAAATTTGGTTCTGAGTTGACAATAATAGAAGATTTGTACAGGCTTAATGAACAAAATTATACAGTTCAGTATTCTATCTAATAAGTGTTTCAACTTCTGATGTCTGGCATGAAGTTGAAGACAAATTCCATGTTTAAAGAGATGGTGAAATAGTTTACTGAACACAGAGCAGGAGCCCTGGCACAATCCTACAACTTGAAAATATTTCAAGATTGAGGATCAACCTCACATTTTCAGCTGAGAATATAGCTGTAGCATGTAGCTGACATCATAATTTCTTGGTATATTAAAAAGACTTGCTTATTCCCATATTACTTAATCCAATACAAATTCAATGCTTACTGCTTTTGTTGTCTTTCAAGCCTCATGAAATGTAAATACAATTGCTTTATAACAGCTATATCCTCTTGTAATAAATGCCAGTGACACAAATAATATTGCTGTTTTTGATACAGTCCATCAGAATGAGTTCTAGGTATTACATGATGTTGGTCAAGACATTATCTCTTACATCACAATGTATTACTGCAGCATTAAGATGCAGTCCATCTGTAAGGACCATAGATGTAATGAGAAGTTTGTAGTTGCATATGGAAAAGTGCTGTCAAGGATCTTTTTTATTGCCACAAGAGACAATAAGAAATGTAGGAAGCCAGAGGGATCTTGATAAACTGGAGAAGTGGGCATAAATGTAATTAAGCTCAACAAGGTGTGAGAATCCTTCTTTGTTTTTTTGGCTCAAAGCTTGCTTCCTGAGGTATTTCTTGTGATAAGACTCTGAGTGATTTGTTGAGGAGGCAACTAATGGGTGCTAACCGTGTGACAATGGATATCACCTTGGGAACATTTGAAAGCCCCTTCCCCCAGAACTGCTTGCTCTGTAGAAGAGCTGATGAGAATGCTCAGGAGTGTTTACTGGCGGAAGCTCTGGCCTGTGACTAAACAGCTCCAGCTAGTTGTGGGAAAACTGGGGAACGATACCATCGTGTTCTGTGAGAAACAGGACGCAGATGGGCACCCCTGCTCCCTCTTATCTGCTGGCAAGGCCTGGAAGATGGGAACAAAGGAGTTTCTGCTGAGATCCCAGAGCCAGAAGCTGCCACTCAAAGGAGAGCTGACTCAACCACTTTGGATTTGAGCTGTCACTCCAAAGATAGCTGACTTCACCACTTTGAAACCATTGAAAAGGGGCCATCATCACCATGGTCGTCGTGCGTCGTCCTTCGTCGTCAATAGAACAACAATATCCGACGACCCACCGCTACTGAAGATCAAAGACTGAACTACGAACCTCGCTGGATCCATGGTGGTGACTATGTCCCTCTTGCTGCCTATAAAGACTCCTTGCTTCTTCTCTTCTATCTTTTCTATCGCCCTCCTTCCCTTCCCCCATTACCCTAATTCATAATAGTGTCCGTCCTCCCCTTCCCCATTTCCCCTGATTAAGATTTGTAATAAACTGGTTGGACCAACATTTGAACCGTTGCTTCTTAATCTCACGCCGGGTATGCAGATATTAAAAGAACCTCCTCTCCCTCCTATAAATTGGAGCGAGACACAAGGCCAAGTGCAAGAGTTGAAGCAATCCCAGATACATGTAAAGACTGGGAGTAGAGCTCACTGAGGGTAGTCCTGCTAAAAAGGACTTGCGAATCCCTGGACAAAAAGTTGGACGTAAGTTTTCAGTGTGAGTTTGCAGCCCAGAAGGCCAACAGTACCCTGGGCCACATCAGAAGAGGTGTGGACAGCAGAGAAAGGGAGGAGATTATCTCCATTTATTCTGCCCTATCTGCTATACTGTTTCCAGATCTGGGGGTGCCAACATCAAGTAAGACATGGAGTTGTTGGAGCAGGCCCAGAGAAGGGCCATAAATATGATTAAAGGGCTGGAGCACCTCTCCTACAAAGACAGACTGAAGGATCTTCAATAAATTGAAGGGGGCTTTGAAGTAGAGCTGCTAGAGGAGGGGTTCCTCAGCCCATCACACTTCCATTCTGCTGATGGTAATGGATGTCCTGGGCCTGGATTTGGATCGCAGGCAGAAGGACAGCACTTAAAATTCAGGAAAAGGGAACTTCAATTGGTTAATCAACCTTAATGCGTGCTCAACTTAAAAGTCTGCACACTAATGCCTAGAGCATGGGGAACATTTAAAAAGAGTTACAGATGTTCACATACCTACAGAGTTTTGATGTCACTGGCATCACTGAGATATTGTGGGATGGCTCTCACGAGTATGTAGGAATGTAGCAATAGATGAGTATAAACTCTTTAGAAAAGACAGGTAGGGTAGAAGGGGAGGAGGTGTTGCTCTCTACATCAAAGACAAGCTGGAGTCCGTGGAGATGGATGAGGAGCTGACAGAGAGTTTATGGGTTAGGGTTAAAAGGAAGGCAGGGGAAGGAGACATTGTGGTGGAGGTCTGCTATAGGCCTCTTGGTCAGAAAGATCAAGTGGATGAGACCGTCTATAAACAAATAGGAACAGCTTGACTTTCACAAAACGTGGTCTTTGGGGAAACTACCTAGCTTGGTATGACTGTCAGACCACAATCCCTTAGTGCTTTTCCATGTAGGGAGAGATGAAGCACCTTCATGCAGATCAAGGGCTATCAAAAGGGACTTTAGGGCCTTGGGATGACAGCTGAAGGAATTTTGAATGCACAGATCATCTTTTTTCTCCAGTTTGTGTAAGGACACAGAAACCAAAAAAAAGGATATTATATTTAAGTAAATGGCTTCATGGCTCACTATCACCAGAACTTTTGGGGGGTTTTTTGGCAGCCAAATGGCTTGTGTGGCACTGGGTTTGTCAGGGCTAGATGGGCTTTGCCTTTCTTGAATAGGGAGAAGGGATCTTGGGCAAAAGCTAGTGGGACTCATTGAGAATTGGGTGACAAGGGGAAGAATTTGTTTCCAAATAACATCCAACAGAAAAGATAGAATGCATGAATCTAAAAGTGTCAGTTAATGATTATTTGGGGAACAGTGACTGTAACTGATAACAGAAACTAGCTTTTGCTTTTTGCAATGGGGTGAAAAAGCAAGGAGGGATTTGACACAAATTAAAGAAACTGAATTTCATAGAAATTAAATTACTGTACTTAAAAATAAAACATTGGTAAGTATTAATTAGACGAAGAAAATAGTTAAGAATGTAGTATATACTTTCCAGGGGACATTATCCACTTGTAGACAAACAGAAAATAATAAATATTTCTCTAGCTGAATTTAATTGGGCTGATATTCTGTTTGCAGCAATATCACATTTGATAGAAAAGAGCAGACTGCAAGACATTCTACTGACAAAGAATATGTCTGTTTACAAGATTAGTGTAAAATAAAAACTCTTTTTGAGGATTCTGTAGTCACACAAATGGAAGGCATTTAAAAATATATTTTAAGAAAATAATAGTGATGTGAGGGGCTGCAGAGAGAGAAATAAACTGTGTGCTGCATGCTTTTTTCTTTTTTTTTTTTTTTCCTACACCAATGTTTTCTTTTAATCTATTCTTTAAAAATAGAAACATTAGTCTGGATTCATTTCTGAAACATCTAATCTCTCTGCTTTGATATATTCCCTTACCTAAGTTTTGCCTAGAGTTTCCCACAAAGCAAGACTTCTGTCTTGTATTAACTGCTTTGTTCTTTTGCAAATAAACAGGGCAAGGTCAATACCTCAATATTTTCGCCTAAATTTAATTTTTTTTTTTTTTTTTTCTGCAAAAAGCTAATCATGGGTTTTGCCTGTCTTTTTATTTCAGAAATAGATTTAAAATTTTTGCTTCTGTTCTGTATCAAGATTATAAACAACAATCATACAAAAGCCAAGGTGAACTACTGAACCGAAACCAATGTGGTAGAATAATATGTAGAGAGAAATGAATGTATTGCATATAGAAGTGCAAGGCATTTTAGTTTTGGGACACAATAATTTGAATACAAATGAAGCCTGTGAAAAGGCTTCATTCTTAAATTTAGCCATGTTGAGAGAACTGTAGAATCAAATAGAAACTGAAATTATTAAAACAAATAAAATCTTAACAATTTAAACCAAAAGAAAAATCAGGCACTGAAATAGCATTTAAATCCACTATACACATTTATTTTTATTTTTTTGGTACTGCTCTGAAACTTCAGTTTTGTGTGTGTGTAAAGGAATTCAGAAGCAACAGGGTCTTGCATTATTTTGTTAGTTTCTCCTTGTAATAGATCAATATTTGCATTGTACTTGGCTCCCATACTTGATCAAAGTATGTCAAACCCTGAGATACAAGTAGTCCAGAGTAGGGTTCCAGAATAGTTTATTGGCAAAGTAATGCATAGGCCTCCAGGACTATCCACATTGGCTCTATTTCCTGACTGAAACATCATCCAGACTGCAGTTAGTGAAATGTTATGGGATCATAGTGAAAGCTGTTCAAACTTACTTTTATTTTCTCAATCACACTGGAATCTTCTATTCAGACAAAGCTGTTAGTGCAGCAGGATTCTGTTATCTATGAAGGTATAAACCCGCAATCATTTTTTTTTCCCTGAGATTAGGGTATTAAATCTGTCTGTGAACACTTGTGTTAACAATTTCTTCAAAGTCTATTACAACTTTGATATAGCTCAAATGAAAATTAAATCAACTGTGGTACAAGCATAACAGGAAGGCTAGTATTATTTTCTCTTTTTTGTTTATGTTTAGGCCTGTAAGTGTGTCTGACATTTTTCTCTCAAATTCCTCAAAATTCCTAATGAAACTAATTTTCTTCTAATTCTTTATAAAGGATAGAATATTAATCTGTTGAAACACTCCCTTCATTGGAAACTTTTTTACTACAGTGAATATCTTACTAATATTAGTTTTCACTTACTATTTTTTCAAATCCCGCAGGAGATTAATCACCAAACTGTAAATGTTGTAATTTCTTCCACAGAGGCAAGCCTAGCAACATGCATAAAATCAATTTAATAAAAATACACACAATTCATCAAGCATTTGTGTTTATCTCCACAGAAACTTGTACTCATAAAAGTGAGTATAATAGCAATTGATTGTCAACATTTATCTGAGAAGCTGTACCAGGGCTGGCATCTAATAAACCTTTCCACATCAGAATTCTGCATCACATTCTAGAGGAGCTAATTCTAGGGCTTCAGTTTAATTAAAGTCAGTGCAGTGAGCCTTTGTGTTTGTGCCTGATGTGCTGAGGTAATAGCATAAATTGGTGTCTCGATAAACTAGATTTTCCTTGAGTAATAGACAGATTGTTTGGTCAATATACCTTCACTAATAAAAGGGAACACCAATTTCTGCAATTAAATTTTGCCATTTTTTTATGTTTCGTATTGTATACCAAGAATTAGGCTTTTGCAACATTTTTTATTATCTCATTATCAGTGGAAATGTAGTCTTCCACAATCTTGCTTGATCAGTTAATATGCACAACTCTTCCTGAGTGTATTTAAATAAATATATAATTTTAACAATTAGGATGCTTTGGCTTCACAGCTTCAGAGATGACTCAGTGAAATTTTACAGACTTTAGAAAGTCTGTGGAATCTGGAAATACCAGTGATGAATGGAAATATGATATGTAGTTAAACTAGGAGTCATTTAACAGATAAATGATAATCCACTCTCAGAGAACTGGTTAGGCCTAAAACTAAATCGTAGTCTAAATGGGTAAATGTGACTTAACTAAACAGTTAGCCATTGCCAGCCATGGAAGAGGGCAGTATGTTTTTTCATATATAAATTAATTTCCTAAGTAACTAAAGTGAACTAGCAGGTAAATCTCATCAGGCTAGCATGAAATCTGGTGACTGGAGCTTTGAGATTGAAGAAGTGTGTCTTTTCTAATTCTGGACAGTAGAAATATAAATAATCTTGACTGGTAATGAAGGTAATGAAGTGTATATAACTGTTGATTGTTTTGTGTATTAGCATGTTTTCTCTTTCAGTGTGCTGCTTCTGGGCTGCACAGGGAGGTTGTGGAGTCTCCTTGTCTGGAGATATTCAAGACCTGCCTGGACACCTACTGGTGTAGGGAACCTGCTTTGGCAGGGGGGTTGGACTCGATGATCTCTGGAGGTCCCTTCCAACCCCTACGATTCTGTAATTCTGTGATTCTTCCCAGGTATGATTAGGGAAATTCTTGTTATGGGAGTATTTGAGTAGTTCTATAAGTAGCAGAAATCATAATCTCAAAAAAAGATTTAATAAAATTTAATTAAACAAAATAGTGGTACTGGTAATTTCCTGTTTTAGACAATGACATAAACTCTCTCTAAAAAATACTACTAGTATTACTACTACTACTAATAAAATTACTTTCATATTTCCCATACAAGCATTCCTCTGTTGACATAGATGGCGAATAAGGAAAGGAGTTTCAGTAGTCTTTTAAACTTTAGAGAGGAGTAATTATACATTTCCTTTTCTTTTGTAGCATAATAGTTCAAGAACATCTGATATCAACATTCTGAAATGATAAAGCAATACTAATTCTTTTTCAGATAAGCACATTTTTCTAAGAATTAGTCTGTGTTTGCCTTAAATGTTCAGAGTTCTTTTCAACATTCTAAACGCAGTAATTGGATCAATTATGAAGAATGTGATTGAAAAGGTTATTTCATTTTCATTACTATGATTCACCAATTATCAAGAGGTACAGGGCTATCCCAAGGTAATAACATCTGCCAGGACAATAGTTACGAATGTGTGATTCTGCCTACAGTATGAAGAAAGCATTTTCTTTACCAGTTGCCAAATCAACCTAATTCATGAAGTATGATTCATCATAGCTGTTGTATTCTGGACTGTACATTTTTCCAAAGGAATGAGAGAAAAAAAACTGGTTTAAAAGAATTTGCAGAACACAAATCAATATATTCTAGATAGATTTGAAGGAAAGATTTTGCAGATCATGTTCCAATAAAAGCCATGCTAAAGCCTGATTATTGAATTAACGTGTTCTATAAATGAACAATATAGTCTTCATGTAGTTTAACAGTAATGCATTGCTGTAGTATAAATTGTTTATTACTTTGCACATTTGTTCAACAAAATTTCACTGTGTTTCATCATTTTGAACATTTTTCTTCTTGCTGTTGTTGCAAAACTTACTAATACCTTCACAATTTTTATTCAGCTTTTTATTCAGCCAAATCCTCACTGCATTTTTGTAAGATGACTTTTACTCCTCACATATATATATATATTTAATGCAGAACTAATAAACTGTTTAATAAAAAGATATTTACTGTTTTATTTATTTATTTTTTAATTAAAACCAACCATTCCCATCTGTTGTGTGCTATATAACAGAAGTTACAAGTACTGCAGCTCAAGGTTAAACTAATATCTAAGTGTAAGTATTACTATCGAAGTGTAATATTACTATTCGTACAGAAAGAATATCTTTCATATGTATCCTTACATGTTTTCTTTCTGTAATTACCTGAAAGGATGTTGTAGTGAGAAGGGTCTTGTTCTCTTGAGTGACAAATGATAGGATGCAAGGAACAGGTGTGGAGGAGGTTTAAGAAGGATTTCTTCATTGAGAGTGTTGTCAACCATTGGAACTAGCTGTCTGGGAAAGTGGTGGAATCACTGTCCCTTTGAGAGATATGTGGACATGAATTAATGGACATTAACGGACTCTTTTCTTTAAATCCAGTCTGTACAAATGACCAGCATTTCTTTTTACATTCTGAACTTTCCAGTGAAAGGACATTCATTCTTTACCATTTTCTGCATCCAGGAGGATGGGTGTTCTTAGTCTTAGATACATATGCTGACATATGGCCTTTTTAATTATCAAACCACAGTACAAAATTATTATCTATTATAGTATTGGCAATATTATAAATATAATTACGGGAAAAGAAATTGCATTTGAGTTCAGAATAAATATTGGTTGCAATGGTAAATGTGACCAAGTGATGAAACACCTCCCTGAGGACAGGCTGAGAACTGGGGCTGAAGAACAGAAGGCTATGGGTAGATCTAATAGTGGCCTTTCAGTATCAAAAGGGGGACTATAAGAAGGAAGGGAATAGACTCTTTAACAGGGTCCTTTGTGATAGGAAAAGGAGGGAAGGGATTTCAAACTGAAAAAAGGAGAGACTTAATTTACACATAAGAAAAGTGTTTTTTACAATAAGCGGGGTGAAGCACTGGCACAGGTTGCCCAGAGAAGTGATGCATGCCCTGTCCCTGGAGACATTCAAGGTTAAGCTGGACCAGGCTTTGAGCAAACTGATCTGCCTGTAAGTGTCCCTACTAATTGCAGGTTGGGCTAGATTCCATGATCATATGATTTAATGAAATCTTACATTTCTATGAAAATAGTAGTGAGCCAATAGACATCCTTAAAGACCTCAAGCAGATAACTTGAAATCTGCAAATAATGAAAATAGTTCTGCAATAATCTGCAAATAATGAAAAAAATTCTTAAAAATGCAGGATTACTAGAATGTAATTTGTGATTGTGTTAAAATGATTACACCACTCAGAATCCCAGTGGAGCTTCTAGAAATATTATTAAGGATGTCTGTAGAATAGACTGTTTGAATTAAAAGGTTCTAAACTAATCACACATTTATTAGTTATGGCCAAATACCTGCTAACTCCCATATGAGAGAGAAAACAAACCAAAACTAATTGCTACAGTTGTGCACAAAGGAGAAGATGGCTGTACTAGAAAAAGTGGCATAAAATAGCTCTCGTGGCAATGATTACTTTTTCTGTTATGACTTTCTGAATTATTACAGAAAAAAAAAACAACATACTAGCATAATAGTAGGAGGTGCTGATGGGCTGTAACAATATAAAAATGAGAAGCAAGACGGCAGCAGCAAAGTATTCTACCTTGTGAAATAATCCTGACAGAAAATAGAAATAGATTTATTTAATGCATTTAACAGTATAAGCATACGTCTGACTTGAAAATAAGTAGACTGAAGCAGGAAGAGTCTCATGATTTCAGTTTGGCTTCTTTACTTAAAAAAAAAAACAACAAACAGGATAACAGATATGTCAAATTATGAAATGTTTACTTTCTAACAATTTACTTTCTAAGAATTAACTGCTAAAGAAGAAAGTCTGTTTTTAGAAGCCATGTTGGTAATTTTCTGCAAGGCTATACAGCTTTCATATTTACACAGAATTTTAAAAACAGAAGCAGCTCATTTTTCATGAAAACTAAGACATTGTGGTAAAAAATAGCTAGTAAAATCTAGTAACTAAACTTACCAGGAAGACCATCCACAATCTCCTTGGGCAACCTGTTGCAGTGCATCACCACCCTCTAACTGAAAAACTTCCTCCTAATATCTAACCTAAACCTCTCCTGTCTTAGTTTAAAACCATTCCCCCTTGTCCTATCACTATCCACCCTTGTAAACAGACATAACCCCTCCTGTTTATACGCTTCTTTCAAATATTGGAAGGCTACAATTAGGGCTTCCCAAAGCCTTCTCTTCTCCAAGATTAACAATATGCAATTCAAATCCTGTCTTCTCCTCATAGGAGAAAAAAGGTAGCAATATCTTGCAAGTGTAAGATCCGATTCTAAAATGAGGCTGCATAATCATTTTTCTCCTTGTCACTATTAAGAAAGTATTGCAAAAAGGAGAAACTTCATCAGAAAATATCCAGTGCAGTTCTGTCTAGAACATCCTATGGCTTTCTTACTCCAAGAAATGTTGACCTGAAACCACCTTAGATGCTTCGCTCCAGAATTATATCTCATGTTCTTTATGTCAGCCGTAATCTGTGGTCTAATATATGATTTGCTTCACCAGAATGTGAATACCTTTTTTGGAGACAGCTGTATAGTTCAAACAATTAGGCTTACAATGCAAATGCTCTCACTCCTGCTTCCTTCATTCTTGAAGGGAATTTTGTGCTGATTAATTCTTCTACTTTCAGACTGCATAGTCTTTAAAATCTGAATAAAATAAATATATATGATGTTTGTCTTCCTTTCTTGCCTCTAAAATCAACCTTCTAAAAATGCTTATGAACAAGAAAAGTAACTTTTATCAAAGCCAGTGGCAGCAACCTCCTTTTGTCTAGTAGCTGTATATCACCACATTAGATTTAATTCCTTGCTCTGGATTTTATTTATCTTTGAGCTTAGTCCTTATATTCTGATTTCAGTTAAAACTTTGTATGAATCCACTGAACTGAACTGATCAGTGATTAAACCTAAGTATAGGCACTAGGTATGATACTAATAATGATGCTGAAGGCATCATTTACAGCAGGCATGTTCAATCCATGGCCCACAGGCCAAAGGCATCTTGGCACAGGCTGTACTGTGGCCCTGCCCCAAGCCATCATGGCAACATTTCTTCCTTATTGTGCAGCATATCCTGGTCGTGGACACACACTCACCACTTAGCAACAACCAAACCATTGGTGTGCAATTGCCTCTGTCTGAGCTGAAACCAGTATGCAGGGCAGTGCAAACTCAAATCATGCAAATAATTGTATGCGTTTTGATACACTGGGTAAATGCAGATCTATGATCAGCAAAAAAATACAGAATCATAGAATCCTTATAGTTGGAAGGGACCTGTAATGGTCACCTAGTCCAACTCCCCTGCAGTGAAAACTGGGACATGCACAGCTTAATCAGGTTGCTAGGGCTTGACCCAGCCTCATCTTGAGAACAGCTTCCAAGATTGCAAAGAAAAGTAGACTTCATAGAATCATAGAATCATAGAATGCATTGGTTTGGAAAGCACTTGGCGTTGTTGACCTTCATGAAGTTGGCATGGGCCCACCTCTCAAGCCTGTCCAGGTCCCCCTGGATAACATCCTTTCCCTCTAGTGCATTAACTGTGCCACTCAGCTTGGTGTCATCTGCAAACTTGCTGAGGGTACACTCTATCCCTCTCTCCATGTCACCTACAAAGATATTAAATAACACCAGTCCCAGCACCTATCCCGGAGAAACACCATCACCAGTCTCCACTTGGACACTGAAGCTTTGACTACTATTCTCTGAGCACGAGCATACAGCCAGTTCCCTATCCAGTGAGTGGTCCATCTGCCAAATCCACTTTTCTCCAATTTGGCAACCAGGTGTGCCATTCTGTTTCCAAAGTACAGTGGCTTATACTGGCAATGATTTTGCTTTGTGTTTACCTCCTTCCTTTTATAGTTCCTTCTCAACTCCCTGCAGGAAAACACGAAGTAGACAATGTTCAGTGTTCTAATAATATAATATTTTGAGCTGGAAGGAACCATTAAAGATCATCTAGTCCAACGCCTGTGCAACAAACAGGGACATCTACTGCTAGGTCATGTTGCTCAGAGCCTAGTCCAGACTGACCTTGAATGTCTCCAGGAACAGGGCATTTACCACCTCTCTGGGCAAACTGTGCCTTATTGTAAAAAACTTCAAATCTAAATCTCCCGGTCTCTTTTAGTTGGAAGCCCCTTCTCTCCCTTTTCCTATCACAAAGGGCCCTGCTAAAGAGTCTGTTCTTGTAGCCTGGTACCACTCAAAGGCCTCTCTCATGTCTCTCCATAGCCTCCTCTTCTTCAGTCTGAACAGCCCAGTTCTCTCAGTCTATCTTCTTAGAGAAGGTGTTTCATCCCTTGGATCATGTTCTTGGACCATGTTTGTTAGCATTAGATTAATTTTTATTGAGTTTTATTAAAATACTTAGATATCAATTTACAAAATGAACTACTCACACTAGAGAGTGATCTCAACCTTTTTTTTTCTTCTGACATGTCTTTAAAAAACATAAGAGAACTTTAAGATGCATCAGGCAGCTTTGTCCACTCTATTAAGCACATTAGATTGCCATAAGCAGTACAACAGAATAGCTATAATAAGAAATTTGTGACACGGACCTTAACCAATGTGATAAACATGCAAGATAACCTGGAGCAATAAATAGAAGTAATATTAAATGGAAATGCTCTAGCCCAAAATGCACTGTCACTAACTGATTGCCTAAAGCTTTTCCAGTTGAGAACAATATGTAGAATACATATCTGACAGAGAACCATGTTGGTAGAATATTACTTCACAGCTATGTGGTCACAAGCTGCCAAGTAATTTGTAGAAATATACTGGAAGTGAGAGAGAAACATGATCTTGCCTTAAGGGCTACCAGAAAGAATAGCAATACAGACAAAGCAGTGTACATTAGGACAAAGCAACGTTTTTAATATTTGTAATCACTTAATGCACAGAAATTCTCTCATTGCCTAGTAACTTGAAACCAAATATCCTCTTGAGGTCCCTTTCAACCCCTACAGTTCTATGATTCTGTGATCTTGCAATAGTGAAAAAAAAACAAGTAAATTGTACAGATATTCTGTGAAGTATGCTTTTATTTTTCTTGGCTCCTCTTCTTTTTCCTTTTTCTTTTCTTTTTTCCTTTTTCTTTTCTCTTTTTACCCTTTCCCTTTCCCTTTCCCTTTCTCTTTTCCTTCCCTTCCAGTCTCTTTTTCATCTTCATTTTTGTTTTCATTTTCGATCTCCTTCTCCTTCTCCTTCTTCTTCTCCTTCTCCTTCTCCTTCTCCTTCTCCTTCTCCTTCTCCTTCTCCTTCTCCTTCTCCTTCTCCTTCTCCTTCTCCTTCTCCTTCTCCTTCTCCTTCTCCTTCTCCTTCTCCTTCTCCTTTCCTTTTCCCTCCCCTCCAGTTCTCTTCCCCTTCCTTTACAGAATTCCAAAATGATTACAGTTCGGAGGCACCTCTGAAAGTCAACTGACCCAAACACCTGCTCTAGCTGGATCAACAACAGGTTGTCCAGGATCATATACAGATAGCATGTAAATATCTCCCAGTATAAAAATTTCATAGTTATATCAGTAATTATATTATTTTTGTTATTATTAAACAATATATCTAACAATAAGAATGATTATTATTAGTCATTATTATACATCATTATTATTAATCATATAATACTGTTGATATTATTGCTATATAATAGTATACTATTAATATTTATTATGATATAATAATAATAATATATGCTGTAATATTATATGATATAATATTAATTTAACATTATTATTGTTATATATTATATATATACTTGAACAGATAGAACAGATGAAGTCGATTTGTTTTAAAGCAGCTAGCTCATCTATTACTATTTTCTGGATTTGTTACCAGAATACCATTTGTTACCTAATACCATTTGTATTAGGGATAATAAGAAAGGGAGGTAACGATAGGAACCAGCTCTGGTCAATCACAAGGGAAGTGTACAGCAGAGAAAGAGAACATAGGAAACAAAGGGGGAAGATGGAGAAAAGGATACAAAAAGGCCAGTCACACCTAAAATTGAGCCAGTGAGTATGCTTGTTACATCATGACTTCCATTAGGAAAGTATGATGGTTTATTGCATGATTGTACAAACTTTTGACTCCCCTGGGCTGCACTAAATGAAGAGGAATTGCATTGGGCTGTACATAAAATCTACAATGCATTTATAAATTTATAATATATAAACAGCAAATTTTTTTTCACTTTGTTTTTTACTAAAACATAAAATAGATATTAAGGAAATCATAGAACTAGTGAAATATTTGACCTTATTTTTTGAAACTGATCTATCAGGATGTTTTTATGAAAGTGGTAGTAATTTTTAATCCATTCTCAAAGTGGTCATCAGAGATTTTTGATGAAATTTTACACTTCTTGTACTTCATCCCAGAAAATATTTGTTCACAAATGTACATACTGCCAACAAGTGACGACATGAATAACAAGTGATTGTTATCTCCTTAAAACTTTTCTGCTTAACTATATGGTGGAAAAGTCTAAATAAAAGGTATCCCATTCATAATTTCCCTTCATTTCACTTCAGAATATACTTCTACCCATGCTTGTAAAGGAAGTTCTACATAAATATATTGTAAGTCTGAATCATTTTTATTATATCTCTGATAAACAAAAACATGAACATTTGACTTATATAATTAATATTTTCTTGTGTCTTCACTGCTAAATATCAGTTCACTGATATTTCCCATGGCATAGTTCAAACAGTTAAAAAAAATTCTGCTTTCAATAATGCATTACAGAATAGCAGAAGAGAAAGAAGAAGCAAGAGAAGAGATACAGAAGAGTTTTCGTCCAGAATATCTCAGGATAATATATTTCATGTTTAACATATATTACATAAAAGTATTTTTATGTTCTTAAGAAAGGAAGAGTTACTGCAGTCAAATGGTGCTTGACTATAAAAAAAATTTTTTCCACAGATGCTTAGCTCTTTGAATAGTATGTGTTAGCAATTTATTAGATCAATGCAGACAAATCTAAAGGAATGTGAAAACAGGACTTTCAGCTCACCTTTGCGTCACCTTCTGCTCTGAACAGAATACTTCTGTCTTTAAACAGTCTGTGCGCTCTTCCTTCCTTTTCCTACCTGAGCAATTCTATGATTCTATTCTAATCCTGGACTACAGAAGAAGTAATTAGAAAGCATAAAAATAATTTGGTAACAGCATAAGATAAATGCAATCACAGTATGCTACTGTTTTTCTGACTACAATGCTGACAGAGTGAGTTAGATGATAACAATGTACCATCTTTATGCTACTCCATGAAATGAGATATTGTAAATTTGGGGCAATTAATCCAACATAAATTGGAAGAAAATATGAAATATTAAGAATATTTGGATATTGTGCACAATAATTTATGTCCTCCTTCCAGAAAAAAAGTTTATCTGCAGGAATTAATGCGATGAAATTCTGTATATTTTCTGAGATCTGTGTTGGACCTTTAAATATCTCCTCTGGGGTTCCTAGCTGTTCTTAGAGAATGTGTTCTCTGGTCACTTCTGAGCCATCTGTACAGGATCATAACTATCGTGTATTAGACAGGTGAGATGAGAAATCTACTGAATCTAGGGAATGAACTTGTACCCTGGGAAGAATGACAAAGTACATATATTTTTGGCAAGGGACCTCCAGACAGACATACAGTTCTTCTAGTCGGTGGGTAAGACAAAGACTTACCAAAATTGCAATGTAGCTGAACCATTTAATGTTTCTCTCATGCCGTTCAAGTCTTGGTGGTATCATGATATAACTAATTGTGCCAGAGAGGTTGAAATATCTTTGGGGTAAGTCATACAGTTCTTCAAGTAACATTTAATTTCTTATTATTCTATGGAGTGTATTAACTTCACAAAGTTAAACTCACAAAGAGTTATTCAAAAAACTCACATTAAAAGCTCTCTATAACACAATGCAATTATAATACTGCTCTAAGATGCAAAGAGAAAAAACCTACATACAGTTTCTCAAATCTCAGTTCAAGTTAAAACTGCAGCATTAGAAATAACTAAAGATTCTTGCTATTTTTTTCCCTGCTTCCAACTCTGTCATGACAGTCTCAAGAAGTCTAACTCATCTTGCTGATGCCTTTCTCCAGGACAGATGCACAACTGTGACTGTCAAGCAGAAAATAGTTTTCTCTTCCCTTTTTTCATCTTTCCCAAAAGATTATTATAAACCTTACTTTTTCCTACCATAGCCATTTTATGCAAAGTATTAATTTCTAGGAATCTCTTACTCTATATTAAGTTTTTCAACATCTAATACATCTAATGTACCCAGATGCGGTGTAAATACAACTAGATAAGAAAATATCAAGGAAAGAGATATTTCACAATTTTAACTGCCTTTTATGAATCCCTATTCCAACCTGACCTCATTCTTCACTCACGTGGAGATAGCACGCTTTTGTCCAGAATTAATATATCTACAATCAGTTGACACATCTTATAAATCAGTTGACACATCAATAAAAAGGCAAATGCATCAGACAAAAAGCTGAGAAGAAAGAAATAGAAATAGTTTGGCACCGAAATAAACTGATTATTAGTAATTACAAGCAAAATATCCTAGCAGTAGGCAGAAGGAAGGGGTGATACTTTAAGTATGATTTTGGAGGCAATTATGGGTCATAATTTTATGATGGTCTTTCACTTGTCTCTTACATGTTAAATAAAGATCTGAAAATGAAATATATTTGTATATGAATAAAAATGCATTCATTTTATAACGTATTTCATTTTGTTGTCAGCTAATTAAATTCTGTCACTGAACCAAATATTGACTGATTGCTACCTGTATCTGTTCCCTGTAAATTTGTCTACAAATAGCTGCTCCAGGATAGTAAGCATTCTGACACTCTCTAAAACACAATAAGCAACAGAAACAGACAACCATTGAAAATTTAATCTTAACAAGACTTCCACTGAGCTCATGGGGATACCGTTTTTAATTAGAAGAGAATGTGAGGTTCCAAGTAGTTCCCTCAGCAAAATTCTCTAAGTAATATCTGATTAAAAGACATAAGATGGACAGTTTTATTTTCCCTGTAGATAAGCCAATAGCTTTAGAAATGATCATTTCCTTCACAAGCTACATTTAGCCATCAAAATGACAAGCTTGTCACAACATGTTGGCATGTGACAGATTACCCTTCCCTCCTCTCCTCTCCTCTCCTCTCCTCTCCTCTCCTCTCCTCTCCTCTCCTCTCCTCTCCTCTCCTCTCCTCTCCTCTCCTCTCCTCTCCTCTCCTCTCCTCTCCTCTCCTCTCCTCTCCTCTCCTCTCCTCTCCTCTCCTCTCCTCTCCTCTCCTCTCCTCTCCTCTCCTCTCCTCTCCTCTCCTCTCCTCTCCTCTCCTCTCTGTGTTCTGATGTGTTGAGAAAGAAAGCAAATGACTGTTACATCCTTGTGAACAACATCAAAATTTACCTGCAGAGCTGAGAAACTGATGGACACCTTTCATGTGTATGATGGCTTGCTGGGACAGAATACGCTCTCAGCAAGTTTGCAGTGAAACAAAACAGGGAAGAGTGATTGACTATTGGTAGTGCTGTCATTCACAGTAACTGTAGAAATGTGAAGACTGGGAAGTTGAACAAATGTTACTGAAGTCCTGTACCTGGAGGGGAATAATCTTCTGTAACAGTTGGCTGGAGCCAACCATTTGGAAAGTAGCTTTGCAGAAAAAGACCTGGGGGTCTTGACAAACAAGAAGGTGAGCATGGGCCAGAAATACGTGCTTGCAGCAGAGACTAACAGCTTTTCAGGCTGCACAAAACAGTACTGTCAACAAAGAGATCCTTCCCAGATGCTCAGTTCTAGCAAGATACTTCTAGGTGTTGTGTGCATTTCTAAGCTCCCTGCTACTAGATGCAATCACACTGTATTTTGTTTAGAGAATGCTTATATAGCTGGTAAAGGGATTAAAACATCTTTCAGACAGAGGGAGGCTGATAAAGCTGTGACTGGTCAACCTGGAGGAGAGAAGGCTCTGCGTTTAAATCCATGTATAAAAAAAGGTCATAGTGAATAAAGAAAATGGAGCTAGGATCTCAGTGATTCCCAGTGACAGAAAAAGGTAGAATGGAATGAAAGTGAAATACAGAAAAGTCTACTTAAGCATATGACTTTCTTTTTTTTTTCCTATGAAGCCAGCTGAAGGCTGGAGAATGTGAATGCTCCATATGTGGAGATATTCAGATGTCAACTGTACATGAACGTGAGTCACCTACTGTAGCTGATGCTATACTGGACATTGGAGATTGTTTAAAATGACCTGTGAAGTTTCCTTAAAAACATATCAATTCTGTGATTCTATGAATCTTTCTGAGGAAAAAAAAAAAAGAAAAAAGTGTTGTTTTGGTGTGGTAGTAGAATTCCAATTGAAAAAAATATGGGATGCGAAGTTTTACCTGTGTTTTTACATGCCTTTAAACATATACATTTAAAATCTGAGGTCCAAAATGAAGAGTAAATAACAAGAATAAAATAAGGAGTATTTCTAGATTTCTTTCTACTGTATTTGAAGCCCACTTCAAGTATAACAATTCAGTTTATTTAGCCATTTTTACTTCATTTAACTTTCTTCCTATATATCACTTTTCTTTTACAAGTTTTATTGATAGAATACTTATATAAACTTTGTAAAAATGTGTAAGAAACATCTAAGTGGTTTAAATTCTCAAATGCTTAAATCCAACATTTCAATATAAAATGCAGTTTTATTTCTACTTTATTTCTATCAAAGAGCTAATAATATAAGTTGTTCCAATTATCCTCCAGGAAAATAAATCAATTTCCCTATACAGAACCTTAAAACTCAAAAATTAGGTGCAATGTGACTGTGCATGCACACATAAGTTTGGAAAGAGAACGACTATGCTACCGGCACTTCATTCTTTAAAACTTTGAGTGAAATAGAGCTTAAATAAAGCTCATTAACTCAACTGAAGCCATTAATTTATATTCTCTAGGCATCTTAGCTATAGTATCTAAGAAGCTGGAATGCACATGGTTCACAGAAGCATACCTCAGGGAAGCTGGGTAACTGGTAGAATTGTCTCCAGGCTTTTGAAATTTGCATATATCTTTACTGCTCAAAGTTTTAAAATGCACATACAACTACCTCTGATTAATCTCTTCATATTTTCTGATCCTCTCTAAGGACAAGAGTTGTCAACACGGGTTTTTACTGAACCAGACAAATTCAGGAAAAGGCAGAAAATTTTTGATCATACTGTTCACAAGTACTGAACCATAACAAGATTTAATGTCTTTTACTGCCATCACAATCTCTGTGAAACTGGAAAGAAAATTCAAACAGACCACAATTTTGTCTAAAAATACAGTTCACCTCTGAATTTTCACTAGCCACCTATCTTTATTCTATGATTACATCTCCTGCATATTTGGTTGAATGACTCTTCCGGCTACGTGTGACAGTCTTTTCTGGAAGAAATAACTAACTACATGCAAGAAAACCATCGGAACACCTACTGAGTCAGAGGCTTGTTACATCATTATCTGTCCATTACTTATGCAGAGGCATTTGAGACACAGAGTTTACTAACATTAAACATATATATATTTTACATTATATTTTATTTAACATATATTTTACTCAATATAAAATTCAGCATTTAGCAGAGGTATTTGTATAAGTAAATCAACACTTCATAGAAAAAAAGCAGAATCAGAGCCTTTGCTAATTTCATTGCTTGTTTTATTGAAAATGATTTGGCTTCTTGTAAAGGTAATTGATATTTAAAATTTAGTAATTCTCTGCTCTCACTGAAGCAGATTCTCTCATGTACATGCACATTCTGTATCCATGTAAGTAGATACATGATTTCCTCCTATATTTTACAGTCTTCCATAAAACGTGGAGAAAATGGGGATTTCATGTCTGTGCCAATTCACTTTCATCAATTTTCTCTGTAGTGGAATTGCCAGGTCATAGCCTGAACCAATGGTTGAGTACCAGTTGAGAAAGCATAGCTAATCCAGGGAGCTTAGGTACAAGGAATGCATCCATCCCTCCTCACCATCATTTAAGGATTGGCAGCTACAAGAGTATTATATCTCTGGATAGCAACTGTTTTTTGTTTTGTTTTGAGCTGTTATCTGTTGGAAGGGGTGAGTCAGTTTTCCTTCATTTCCTGTTATTGCTCCATAGTGTCTGTATCCTGTTTGGAGGCACTTTCATCACCTTATTTTCCTATACTTTATTGGCAAGACAGATAAGAGCAACAACACTTCAGTATTCGTGAGGTAACATCATGACACCAGGTAGTGGAGTTTTGAACTTCTGGGAACCAGCAAGTGTGAACCTAATCTTCTCAGCCTTCTCCTTGTTTGTTTGTTATCAGCTTACCTTTGTCACTCGCTAGGGGGTAGGGAGAGGGTTGGGCACACTCCATACGGTGAAATTACTATCTTGTTTATTTTTCTTTCCTAGTTAAAATTAGACATACAGAAAGCATCTTCATTTGAAATGCATCTAAGTTTCTTTCATCCTACAACCAAATTTCACAATTTTTCATACGCTTCATATGAAGCTTCACTTCATTTCTACTGTGGCTGATAACTTTGAAATTTGCTGTCGGATAGAAAAAAAAATTAAAATGTCAGCAATTCCCTTGCTGTAGTTAAATAATTGATAATTTTAAAACTGAAAGTAACTTGATTTGTCCTTTCTAAGTATTAACTGAGTTTTCTAAAACTAAGAGCTCACTTAAATAGTGCAAAAGTACACTTTGAGCACATTGAAGACTTTAAGTCCTTTATTTTGAATTTACTTTATTTTTTTGTTTTATGCCTTCAGCTTATTCACTGTCCTGGTTTGAGTTGCTGGGGCATACCAATGGTATGCACTAATTTAAAAGACTTTGAAACAGTGACAGAAACATCATAGGAACCACAATCTCCTTGTTTTGTGGAGCCCGTGTTCTACTGTGTTCTTTCATATTTCATTTTAGTTATGTCTATGAAAGATATCATCAGACTTACGTTCTGAATATTGTCCCTTTAATTTCAGTGTTATGCTGAACTACTGACACTTAATTTGATGAAGTTGTACTTTGTGTTTGATGTCCTGATTCTCTTAGCATTCTGTTTAACAGTTTAATCACAGAATCACAGAATCACAGAATCACAGAACTGTAGGGGTTGGAAGGGACCTCCAGAGATCATCGAGTCAATCTAAACTTACCCTGGCACAACTTGAGGCCATTTCCCCTTGTTCTGTCACCAGTGAGAAGAGACCAACCCCGCTCTCACTGTACCTTTCAGATATTGGAAGAGAGAAATAAGATCTCCCTTAGCCTCCTTTTCCCCACACTGAATATCCTCAGTTCCTTCAGTCTCTCCTCATAGGGCATATTCTCCAAGTCCTTCACAAGCTGCACTGACCTTATTTGGGGCTCAATGTCCTTTCTGTACTGAGGTGCCCCAAAACTGAACACAGTACTCGAGGTGAGGACTCACCAGTACCGAGTACAGGTACAGGATGACTTCTCTAGTCCTGCTTGCCACACCATTCCTGATATAATCCAGGATGCCATTGGCCTTTTTGGCCACTTGGAACACTGCTGGCTTATATTCAGCCTCATATTTAGAGATCTACCATTTGCAAACCTGTGCTGACTGAGTCTGATCCCCTGGTTGACCTTTAATTGATCCATGATGGCTCCTGAGATTTCCATAACCTTCCTGGGCACCAAGGTGAGACTGATAGGTCTGTAGCTACCAGGATCATCTTTCTGGCCCTTTTTGTAGATGGGTGTCACATTTGCTGGTCTCCAGTCTGCTGGGACATCCCCAGTTAGCCAGGATTGCCAAAGGATAATGGAGAGTGGCTTGGCAACCACATCTGCCAACTCTAGGGTGCAATCCATCTGGCCTCATGGACTTGTGAGCATCCAGCTTTTGGAGCAGATCCAAAATTATCTCATTATGGATCATGCAGGGTTTATTCTGTTCCTCCTCCCTATCTCCCAGCACCGGGGGCTGTGTTCCCAGATAGTAACAAGCCTGAGGCAAAGAAGGCATTTAGTACCTCAGCCTTACCCTGATCCATGGTCACCAAGTTGCCTTTGGCATCCAACAAGGCATAGAGATTCTTCCTAGCCCTCCTCTTGCTGTTGATGTATTCATAAAATTTTTTATTGTTTACCTTAGAGGCCAAGTTCATTTCTAGCTGGGTTTTGGCTTTTCTATTTTTCTCCCAGCTTCACTACATACCTGTAATCATCATAAGTAGCTCACCCACTCTTCTAGAGGCCATAAACTTTCCTTTAGTTCTTGAGTTCCTGCCAAAGGTCTCTGTTTAGCCAGTCTGGCCTCCTTGCCTGTTAGCTTGTCTTCCATGACTTGGGGATGGTCAGCTCCTGTACCTTTAAGATAACTTCCTTAAAGTTCCCAGCCTTTCTGAGCTCCCACACTCTCCAAAACTACTTCCCAAGGGACCCTCTCAACCATGGTCCTAAAGAGGTTAAAGTCTGCCCTTCAGAAGTGCAAGGTGGCAATTCCGCTGACTCCCCTCCATGGTTCAACAAGGATTGATAAATCTATCATCTCATGATCACTATACCCCAGATGGCTTCCAACCCACAAGACCTTCTCTGCTAACAAGCAGCAGGTCCAGGATTTTGATTCCCCTTTTTGGCTAAATATGATATGCACTTAGGTGTCACTTTTTGTGGTATTTCACCCTAAAACACTAAAAAGGTCCCTGTTTTACTTTGTAGAAGTGGAGGAAAACATTTTAACAAATAAACAGAAGAATCACTGTGACAGTGTTTTTTGATATCTTGAAAGTGCATTCGCTATAGAGAAATTGCTTTATAATGAAGGGTGATAATAGGAGGAGAGAATTGAAGGCCAAAAGACTAGATTCTTCTACTGAGGAGAGAAGAAGTTAAGCTAAAACACTGGTAATGAAAACGTAATAAGTGCTGCAATAATAATATATAATATTATACATATACTGCAGATTATTTGAATGATTCCAAAGGCACTTCTGTGCATACTTTTCTTCTAACTGTTAAGTGGAAGAAGGCTTTGAATTTGAGTAGTGCAGTGTCTTTCCTGAGTAACTTTTAATGCCATTTAAAGGGGTGGGGTAAATATTCATTTTCCTTAAAAACTACTCAACATCAGAGGTGGACATGCTTATCCCGAGGGCATATGTTATATTTTCAGACATTAAAACATGTTCTAGTATTCATTTAAGTGCTAAGAGGAAAACAAAAGTAAACTAAAACAGAAACAGTTTCACACCATGTCAAAGAAGTTTTCCTCAAATCATGTCAATTTTTGCAACAATATGCGATTACATTGTATATGTGATTTTGTGATTCAGCCGAATACAATATGTGACTCTTCTAATTCCCACTGATAAATATTGCCACTAAAGACAATTTTTTTCAGTTCTTGCACACCTTGTGGCCGTGATTCCAAGCAGCAGTGAATGGACTTCTAAAGACCTAACCTATCATGAAATATAATTCAGTTATTCATTATTTATGTTGAAGTTAAACCCAAATCTAGAAGGAGGTTAAGACCCCACCATGCATATCTCTAGTTATAGTTTTAATGTCTGAAAATGCATGTCAAAAAGAGAATAATGAGGTCATGGAGCACTGTGAATTGATTTCTTTGAGATCATATAGCAAGTTACTGATGAGTTAAATTGTTAGGAGCTCAGATCTACTAAATTGTAGGTCAGTAATGTGTTCATTAGAGAGCACTGAATTTTGTTTTAAGCTTTTTGATATGTTTCACAAGGAAAGAGCTGCAGATGTTCTTAGGAAAAAAAATATTGCCTCCGTATTATCTGCTTCCAATGACATTGCAAAACATGTGTCTCTAAACCTCAGACTTCCTTTGGATAAAAAGGAGAAACTATCCCACCATTAACAATCATTCTTCTTAAATATTCTGAACCTTCTTACTCTTCTGAAACTCCTTGTTCTTTAGAGCAGTAATAGCTACAGAGATATTCAGCATTTGTATAAAGACTTACTTATTAAATTATCCAACATTAAGTATTAAAACTGAATTTCCTCCTCTGAGTACCATGCAAAACTGAGCTAATGGTGAATTCTACCACTTGATGGCTGGTGTGTTTTCTTTTTTCCTTCTTTCTGTCTCCTAGGTTGAAAAATAAAAAATAATTTTGAATACATAGACCAACAAATATGAAACAAGGTGCAATATGATAGAATACACACATGAGAATAGTAGTTTTTAGGCACCTAGAGTAGTTCCTTAGAGGAAGTGGGTTGACTTCCTGAGTGTGTCTTTACAAATTTTGGCTCCAGGTAAGAGAAGTAAAAGCTGAATAAAAATATACAAATATAATATAGTATACTGTACAACTCACAATAAATTAATAGGTTTGATATCTGGATAAGGTTCTTCACTAGAGGGTGATCAGGTCCTTGAATAAGCTCCTCAGGGAAGTGGTTGCAACACTAAACTTGATAGAATTCAAGAAGTGTCTTGACAGTATTCTTTGTTATGGGCTAATTTTTGGGTGGTGCCTTCCAACTTCAGATATTTTATGATTCTATGAAAATATTGGTGGCATTCTAGCAATTGTCAGATAAGAAAATTTGATTTATTGCAAGAACAAGCGTTCAGTTTCCTACTTCAGAGAAGATCTAATTTCTAGCATAGTTCAACAATGGGTGTAGATTCTTTGCAATAGGTAAGCCGTATGGTGCAGAGGAAGGTATACAAATCTTCTCCTTGAATGTGTCTTGACATTGCCTGACTGGACTTTGTTTGCTCACTTTATCTCTTTCTTTCCTGATTTATCAATCTGTTATTTAATTTGTATATTGCAAGTTCTGTCTTGTTCAGTATATTAAGACATAGCAAAAAATCCCACTTTATTTCAAATCTATCTTTTCTACGGTGATAATTATTTATCTGGTTTGTTTTAATGCATGTCACCTCTTTGACCTTATTCTGAGTGAAAAATGAATTTATGATAAACTGATAAAAAATGTACAGGCATGTGCAAGCTTTCAGACAGTGTTCTGATTTTATCATTAAGCAGCTTCCAGCTGATTAGTGTAATCTTATCACTCATTATTTGACTCTTGTATTTATTTTGCAATCTACATTATGTTATTTTATATCATTTCTTGCTTAAGATTATGTAAAAACCTTGTGGTTTTGTCTTGATTGTCTTTGCATTATGTATGGTTTATATACAGGAAGTTTATATATAGAAGTAAACTACAGTCTCTTGCTTCACCAGAATCTTATTTTATAAAAGAGTAGTTCCTAAAACTCAGTAACACTCTTAAGACAGTAGAATATTTTGAATTTACAGTTGCAGTAAGGGAGGGGAATATACCTGACCTATTAAGTTATTAAATTGTTCTAAAATAATTTTTTAAAATAACACTGTCTTAGATCTGCATCTGTATTCCTTATTGCATTACTGAAAATTATAAAAGGTGTGAACTTCACTGAACTTTTTAATACTGTACATCTACATGTTCTTAGAGACTTATCACTGTGCAAGTTATGAGCATCAGTTCTGCCATTAAAATTGATAAAATATGGAAAGCATTTGAGAACAGAAACTCAAGCCCTGACTGCCTCATGCTTCCTGAAACTGTGTTGTACTTTCTAGTCAGCATGCCCCATTTTGTTCACTCAGCAGCATTACCTTAATTCTTTCTGAAATCTGACTTCAGTTTCTATATTGAACTTGATTTATTTTCTTCATAATGGGAAATTTTCTTCTGGAGTGATGCATGCAGATTCTTATATGAATCTAACTTAGATCTAAAGGTGAAGGCATCTTTTAGGAGAGGAAGGCACTGGTACAGTCTCTTTCACCTACTCTCCTGAGACTAAACATTCAAATAGCTCTTAATGAAAGAAGTATTAGATATTCTGGCTAAACTTATTTCAAGTACTGCAGAAGGAAGACGAGACACTTAGGATAGATGGGATGAACTATCTTTAAAAACATTATCAATAAGAGAAAGATAGCCTCTCAGATGACCTACCCAGATCAAACTTTGAAAACTCTATATTGCAACATTGGACCCTGTACTTAGGGTTAGCTATTTGCAGTGAGCTATGAAGAGTTCGAAGAACAACTTATCGGAGAAACAACTTATCAAAGGAATTGCATGATGCAGATCTGAAATGAATACCTACTGGGGGGGAAATTGATACTAGGGGGGAAAAAGGAAAAAATCGAATAACATTTACAGTATTACTTTTTATTTCCTCCATTTATTTCCTAGGCAGCCCCAGTCTGAAGCAAGTTATAATCTTCCCCTAAAAAAGCTTCTGGTTCTAACAAAAATTTTCATGAATATATAGAAATACATATTTTTGTAGAATAAAATGAAGTAAAGGTTGTGTCCATGTTGCCAAAAATACATCTGAAAGGAAAATCCACCAAAAGTTTGTCATTCAGCTGTATACCAAGAGGGCAACCAAAATCATCTTGTAAATGCTGTGAACCTAAAAAGAAAATTCAGCTTTGTTGATGTATAAGACTTCTAACATAAAATATCTCAAAATTCAGTGTTTCTTGTAGTGAAAATTCAGTGTTTCTTTTGTGTGAAAAGACTATGCAGACATCATAATCTCTATGGAAGAAGTAAAATTATAAGCAAGCTGTGATTTATCAAGTCCCTTTCATCCAAAGATCTACACAGCTTTACTGCTTTTTAAATATTAACTAATTAAACACAGTAAGTCCCCTCCTGCTACAGACAACAAAAGCAGTTGTTCCCCATGATAAGTGTCTTTAATTCATTGCTATTAATGGCATTGGCATTTTAGAATTGAAAAATTTATTGTAATTAATATTACTTCAGGAAATTAATCTTTCCTATTTTTTTTGTTTTAATAGGCCATGCGACCTCTCCTTCTAAGCCAATAACATATCATTTATGAAAGCATCTCTCACAGTTCCACTGTCTAATGGAAAGCTGCATTAGCTCTGTTTAGACATTCTGCAAGTTTCTGTACTGAGCTACTTGATCTAAGCAGGTTGAAAAATCTGTTTCTTGTCCTTGGCCTTTGTCATACAGTTCCTGTACATCACCCTTTCTGTCTGTTATGTTCTTTGACATCAATGGATCATCACAGGTTTCATCAGACCATCTTTGGCTTTTTTTTTTTCTTTTTTTAAGGAAAGAAAACAACACTAAAAATAAACATCATTTAGGCACTTCTAGAAGCTGTTCTGGTTTATTTTGAATTTTACTACATATAATGAACTCTCCTTACACTAAGAAACAGAGAAGAGGCATAGATGATCCAGTGAGCATAGTCACACTATGTCCCTGCCTCTGTTTTCTCACAATCTGACAGCTGATGAACATGATCAATGAAAATGCTCAGGATATTTTTGCTGAGCATTCAGACTTGTCACAGAATCAAAGTAGCGATACTGACTTCAGATATGCATGCTGTTCCAAAATTGGTTGAATCTATTATTTCCATGTCATTCCACAAATATATTTCTTAATATTACTTTTCACACTTGTGTTTCAAATAAATGAATAAATGTTATTGTTAATTCTAATTGATTTTCGTGTTAAGTACAATAAATCCTTCCAAGCTAACTTTCTATTTTAATTAAGAAAGAAAAAAAAAACGGTAGAGCTACTTCTGATTTCATGCAAAATCAAGGGCATTTTCCTCTCTCTTTTAACAAATGTAACAGATACAACATGGAAAGAAGGATTTGATGAAACATACAGAAGAGTGGGCAAAAAGGTAAAAGTCTCGGGTTTCGACCTTAAAAAGAATATGTATGCCTATAGAGATTTATTTATTGTGTGTATGGGTATGCACACTAACACACGCTAACATATCTGCATGCAGAATTCATAGAAGCAGACAGTTGTATATGAATTCATAAATTTATCCAAATATGTGATGTTAAAAAAATTCAGTGAGCAAGAGAAAGAGACTCAATTATCCAATAATGTCAATTTGATCATAGGATTTCCTGAACCATCACAATTATCTTTCAGAGATGGATCTGCCTGCTCACTAGAGTAAATGGTTCCCATCTTTATTTTATTCCTTTTTTTTCTTTTTTTTTCTTTTAATGGAATTTTCATTCTGGAGGTTTCATTCAGAGCTTTAAAAAAAAAAAAAAAAAAAAAAAAAGCTCTGAAAAAAGTGGGTTCATTTATTTTTTGATTTAAAGTAACAGACATTTTTTTTGCCAAGCTATCTTACAAACTTTTTAGCTGTACAAATTCAATTGTATAATAGCCTCTCTTTATCACGTAACATGCATCACAACAAAACATATAAAACAATTGCTTCTTAAGGGAAAAACAAACAAGCAAGCAAACAAACAAACAAACAAAACTTATTACCAGAATGAATATAACATTAAAAATAAATCTGACATTATATTAAATGTATTAAAAGTATGTTAATTTAAGAAACACAGAAGAGAGTATGCATTTTGACCTAGAATTTAATCTGGTTATTTTTCACGATTTTTCTGTCTTCATAAGAAAGAATAACAAAAGGAAAATGGCTTAAAGTCATGATAAATACCTAGATGAGCACTGAGTTTGTCTGTGTATTGTAAGGAGAATCAATTAAACAGAGGTTCATTTTTGCATAAGAATAGAAATTGGCTCCTTTCAAATAACTGCAAATATAGCTTAATCATTCTTGGAAAATCAAATACAAATTTTTGTAAACTACTAATGTATATTAATGCTCAAATAATTCAAGGTGAGGTAAAGAAAATCTCTGGTTCCATCCCAGACTCAGATACGTTGAACATTATATAGCAATATAAAATACGGTTATATTACAAGGGGATTTATATCTCTTTCAAAGCTTCTGATTGTTCTTCTAAAATACTTTGATCTTTCTGTTGGTCCGGTTACATTCTGTGAATATGAAATGCAATTGTTTTTGGTTTTTTTCTAATAAAGATGAATCATCTATATTTTTACTTAAGACCTAGAAGGTACTTTAAATATGAAGCTGTTTTTGCCAAGTCATTGCCATAGGCAAGAAGGAGCACATCTGTGCCCCAGTAACTGGAAAGGATACAATAGACAAGACTTCATAAAACTATGCATATTTTTTTCAGGATTTGCATGATATTTGCCTGCAAAACATGTCAGCATCTGCAGGAATTTATTTTTCTAGAAGTGAGGGAGTTATTACAAAATGATTTTAAAAAAGAGATCAAAGAATGCATGCTTGAAATGAAAAAATGTGTTGTTGGATTCCATTATCTTTTTATTTTTTTATTTTTTTTTTCTCATTTATGGGAAATAAGAAGAATAAAAATACTGGTGTTATAGTCAAAAAAAAAAAAAAGAAAGAAAGCTTCAGAGCCTCAGCAAGATTTGCACATACCTAAAGATGAAACTGAACATCCTTTTGAAACAAAACAAAACAAAACAAAACAAACAGAGAACAATGACAAAAGTTCAGAAGTATCAAAGTACAAAGTACAAAATGTACAGTGGCATGTTTGTAGCTTGGCTGGGGCAACAGAAAGCTGATTCAACATCCGATGAGCATAGGGTGACTTTACCAGTGGACAGTGTTCTTGTTGCAATTCTTCTCAAACTTATTTTTAAAAATTATTATGAGAGGCAGAAAATGGTGTTTAGCATTAGCGGTAATGATTGAGGTATAACTCTTACAGATTTCACACGATTTGATAACTGCATTAGATATAAGTCTGTGAAACATGAAATTGAGAGTACTCTGCTGTCCCAACATGTATCTGAATGATATTATGATGCCTTTCAGCAGCAGTGCAGAAGATCATTCAGAATTAAGATCAGACACCAAATAAGCTTCATCCTGATAGATGCTGTTAGCAGCAGCAGCAGAAGTATTACAGGTGTGCCCTGAGGCTCTAGGCTAAACTGGTGTCTATAATGCTAAATGCAGGTATACACAGTATAAACCAATAGCTGGTTACCAAAGTTTACAGTTCAATAAGCTGGGACATACAGAGATAAGAAACAGGGGCAGAATAGAGTCCAATGATTTTCTGATTCATCACAGGTGGCTGTGAAAGGAGAGGAAGTATGTTCTGACCCTGGTCAGACAGATACAAAGCAGTATCGGCTCAGGAGATGTCTAGATATATGGCTGTGCTTGCCTTAAGACTGGATTGTTACAACAGTTTGTGTAGGTATATAACAAAAAGTCTCTGTGCCTTCTAGATTTTAGGTAGCTTGCACTGAACCAAGCTGGCTTCTCTTTTACATTGATCACATATTACTATTAATGATGCAACAGCATTGTACCATACTGTCTTCCTCTTTGCTTTTAAACAGTATGTTATAATGGTTAAAACCACCATTATAAAACCACCAAAACCATCAAGAAATTGATGACATAATTCAGTGTGATGATTTAAAATGACTTAAATGATCTAAATACTGTGGAGTTACAGACCTTAGTGACGTATCAAAACTCAAATATTTTATAGAATCAAAAGATAGTTGAGGCTGGAAGGGACCTCGATATATATTGTTCAAACAATGGTCAAGCAGGAGCACTCAGAGCAACATGCCCAGGACCATAATCTGATGTCTATTGAAGATCTCCAAGAAGGAAGGCTCTATAACCTGTGGAAAATATGCTGCAGTTCTCCAGCTCAGATGGAACATTCTGTGTTCCAGTTTGTGATCACTGCTTCTTGCCTTGGCACTAGTGACCACTAAGAAGAGCCTGTTTCAGTTTTCTTTGCATCTTCCATTCATGTGTTCATACAGTTTGAAAAGACCTCTTTTGAGACTCTTCTTCAAGCTAGACACTCACAACTCTCTCAACATCTTATTACATGAAAGGTGCTCCAGTCCCTTAAACATCTTGATGTCCCTACACTGAATTCTCTCCAGTATGCCCATGTCTCGCTTGTACTGGGAGCTTATAAATAAAAACTTATAAATGTTTGGACATCTGTGGCTTAATAGTTCTGTCATCTCTCAGAAAAGTGGATGGCAAAATAATTAACACAAAAATGCTTCACTGTTTAGAAAATATATGCATATAAAGAAAGATTGCAGGCTTTTTGTTTTAGTTTGGTTTCTTTAAACCTAAGGAATTATGGTTTACTGAATTGCTAATTTGCAAAGCTGTGAACTACTAAACATCTGTACATGGTAACTTCAAACATATGGCAAAAATATCCAAAGAGGCTACTATAATTAGTTTAGAATGGGAAATAGTGAAACATAATTAGTTTTAGGACACCATCCCCAATGTTCATAAAGTGAAATTTTGATGATAGAACTAATATAAAAATATTTCAAAATACATGTTCGGGAACTGCTTATTTTTCACAAAAAAAAATGTAAGCTGTCAGTACAAGCTATGCTTACTGTTTCCAGTACATATTGACTTTACAAGTAAGGAAAATGTAGCATATGTTCTTAAAATACATCTGTCTTTACTTTCCCTATGTGTATGTCTATTAAACATACACTGATTATATGTGCTCTTTATAAACAATGCTAAGGCAATTGAAAGTGATATGCAAATTTATTATTAGTGTGATATATTTTAAGAAAATGCTTTGCATAAAAGAAATTTTATTGATAATTATAGCTCCACATTAACATGAATTCAAACTATGAAATATCTTCATGATTTCATGAACAATTGCACCGATGATTATTCTTTTTACCCAGGAATTCCTTAGTCACGAAGTTTGGAAACTTTCCTATTCACATCTTTAAATTCATGCTAGTAAGAATATAAATTTGTTTACGTATTTTAATTTTAGGAAAACTGACAAGCCTTTAAGCTTCTCAGATTTTAAATACATATAAATTAATTTCTATATTTTATTCCATAAAATGTTTGTTATTTGGTACTGGCAATACAGAATCCATAATTATCAGCTGAAGGTCAAGTGAGTTAGCTATGATGTTTTATTCGGTGTTATTGATAGAACACAATTCTTCCACTGTTATTGCATTAATTATGTACATGTAGTGTAGCATATGTTAGTAAAGAGTTGACCAGTATAATAAGATTTCAGGTGTTATTTCAGCCCACTTTTTATCTGTCTATATTTTTATCTGAACTTTTCTTCTTTTTAAGCAATCTTTAAGAAAATGATTCTCAGTATTATTAATTTCTCTAACAAGGGTTATATAGAGAATTCTTTTAAATTATATCTTCATTATTTTATTTTAAGCAAATATGCTGTAGCAAATAGCTACTAGGAGTTGTATCAGACCAATTACTCTTTAAAATCAAATATGTTCAAAGTTCCTTTAAACTTAATTATAAATGGTTTTAATTTAAACTGTGAGATGTGAATGATTTATTATAGTGCTAACATGCATTCTTCTGCATAGTACAATTTTCCACTTCATTGCTGCCATTTGAAGATGACATCAGAACTTGGTTCACTTACGATCTCTTCTTGTTAATGATTTATTGTCACAGTTGCAAAGAATTTCAGTGGCTAATATGGTTTCCTCTTTCTAAAAAACACCTTGCTGTTTTCTCAGTTTATGATAAGTAACTATTAGTCTTTTGAAACTATTATTGCTATTGTTTATCTGAACAGTAATGGGAGATTCACTATTGATGTCTATTATGTAGTTTCAAAATGCAACGTTAATTTTCCTGTAATCCTTGGATGAAGAGAATCCTTGGATACAGTTGTTGAATACATTAGACCTTGTAATCTTTGTTAAAGTCAGCAAACAAGCAGCATAAGAGAAAAAAGAGCAATAAAGACTGGTAACACTGTGACCATTAATGTATGATGGAGCCTCAGCTACTGAATTCCAGCAGACATCTTTCCAGGTATTAACAATACTCTCCACTGATACAGATTGCAACAGCAGTCTAGACTGGTGCTTAACCCTCCCTGTGTTTAGAGTTAGTTCTAATTTCTAACTATAAGCAATTTTGCTTATGTTTACTGCAACTTTGCAAATTAACGCTTACCATGAGTACAGACCACAGATGATACTAGTAAAATATGGATTTAATCAGTGGAAAAGTGTGGAAGTTCTTGCTGATTGCTTTATGAACTTTACACAAGAAACATTAAGATCAATATTGTAATAAATGAACCAACATTATATTCACTTTTGCCCGAAATGGCAATGGTACTGAGATTGTTTGAACACTTAAATTGCATGAAAATAACAATTTTCTTGATTACTCTTTCGAACAACAAAAAAAAATGAGATACATTTTATGCACATTAATATTTAATCTAAATTGAGTGTAGTGAATACAATGCTCATGTCCCACATAACTGTGATTCTTACAGCTGGGAGCAAATGGCAGAAAATTGAGTTATTATACTGAGTTTGAACAATATTCAGACTGACCTGACATATTGTTTTGTATAATAGAACCTACAACATATACTCTTAATTATTTGTATATAAGATGCTTTTTAATAAGGAATATACAGGAAAGAAAGTTGTAGAAATGTATAGAGAGAAAAAGGAAGAGAAGATATCATAGAGCTATTTTTCTTCTCCGTGATCTTCCATTAGTGAGCTGTTGCACAATTAATGTCAGCTTCGTAATGTACTGGAAAATACTCCCTTCAATATCACTAACTTCTTACTTTGATTAAAAATTTATATTAATCACTGCTGAATGATGGCATTATTTTTCTTGAAGACTAAAGATGGAATGTTGTCCCTGAGTTACTCCTGGATTTCTTCCAAGAAAGGATCAACATATCAGCCTGGGATCGATGCCACGTTTTCCTGACACACAGTAACTTACTTGCCAGTGAAAGAAGAAATAATTCTTATGATAATTGATAGCTGATTAGTCTTCATGTTGGACGTATTCCCTCAGAACTCAGGTACTTTGGTTCCTTGGCAATATCTAACAGTAAGGAATTGAAATGGTCAGCAAAAATGTACTTCCATCATTCAGAATCTTTCTTCTAATACCCTAGAACTTCAAGCTGTATGGTAGAGGATTCTAAACTTAAGTGCAGAATAGAACAGTATAAAAAAGTTACTGGCAATTGTAGAAATTTTGAAACTACCCACAATATCTTCTTGTACTAGAAATGAAATAAATTTCATTATGTCAGTTATAAGTTAGTCTTAGTTAAAGCATCGAACAAGATGGCTCAGAAAAGTTTGTTCTTGTAGTGACAGACATTTCTCTCTTACAGATTACCTGCATTTAAAGTAAATATAATTAACTACACAATTAGAAATGTTATGCCTGTTTTTTAAAGTTAATAAAATTGCATTAATAAACCTTAGTTTATGAATACTTACATCACAAAATTTTAATCAGTGAAAAGGCTTTCTGTATGTATGGAAGCTTAAATTGCCCCCAGAAGATCTTTTTGACTGAACAGAGGGAGTAAGCATTAGAAAAAAGAATTATTTATATATTTACATATTTCTTTATTTTTGCATACACTAACGTGTATGTAAGGTTGAATATCATATACAGATTTTGATCTTACTAAAAACTACAGAATCTAAACTGCAGGTTCACTGCCTTGAGGAATGGTGTGCTGAAGCACACTTCTTTTTGTTTTGACAATCACTCAGGTTCTAGACAGTAAACAACTGTTATAATTCTGCAGTTTGACCTCTGACATAACTAAGGCCTAATGAGTTTCCTGATTGAATTTGTGAGTCCTACAGCTGGTGCTAGATTAAAGCATGCTGTAGCTAAATATTCAGGCTTGCTATTATTTTCCCATCAATAGAGGAGCAACCAAAATTCTTGAGATCTTGTTTTGATGGCTCAGAAAACTCAACTGAATTCATATGTAGTCTGAATTTATCTAAATTAATTTCCTGTCAGTTTCCTGTTATATGTTTGTTGCCCAGAATCAAGAACTCATAGTCTCATAGGCTTTTATAGATTCGTGATCATCTTAGATTTATTAATTTGTTTTAAATGTCTCACTATTATTTGTAGTTTACAAATACATTCTCATTTTTACAGACTAGTTGATCTGTCAGTGAAAACAATTGATAGGTTTCCATTGGAAAGACTTTGGTTGTATTTGCTCCCTTAGCTCTGTTTGAAGACCAAGAGGGGAACTCAACAGAAATAACAATATTGAAGGAAACTAGTTTTACTTGTCAGAAATATGTTTATTATCAGAATTATCCATATCTGGATTTGCTACTTCCCCTTTGCTAAAAAATTGAACCCGTATTATATTATGATATGTTAGATTATGCCATATTAAATTATATTAAAACTGATAGTCCTGATTATGTCCTTTATAACTAAATTGCCCAAAGTGAGATTAAATAAATTCCCATTGTCTGTGTATAAGGAGGAAGGTACCAATTGCATTATTATTAGAAGGTACATTGAATAAGGATATGCAATTTAAAACAAATTGGCAGCTGGATATTTTCCAATCTCATTGAGCTTTCTGCTAATGGAAGTGTATTGTGTAATATCTTCTTTCATTTGCTTACGCTGTGAATGACATGGCAAATCTTAGGAGTAATTTAAGGTAGGTCTTATCTGATCAGTAAAAAAAAGAGAATGGAATCAAGTTCTTTTATAAGTAGTTAAACAACACTGTCATAGAATGCGACAGTCAAAAAGGATGCTTCACTGCTTGGAAAAAAAAAAAAAGTCAGCTTTCAGGCATTTAGACTAAACTAGGTTTAAGATTGGGAACAGGGTATGTAAATTAGATAAGCTAATGTTCAGGTAAAATCAGGGAATCTGAATCTTTTGCAGTAAAGCTCTTAGATTTTATTTTTTTATTTTTATTTTTATTAGCATTTATCTTCCCATTGCTTGATATGTATGATAACCTACATATCTGCTCCCTTGAAATGTTGTTATTTTTGTCTGTTTAAAAGAAAAAAATATGACTACAGTACAGTAATTTTCTCTGATGTCTTCAGTGAATAAGAGTTTTTCTTAGTTTCAAAGTCAACCAAATTTAAATACCTCAATCTCATCAAGGCTTAGAATGTGTATATTCAGTTCAAAGCGAGTAGGAAGTTTGCAGCAAGGAAAGGTAGAAGTCACAGAATTTTTCTAGTTCAGGACAAAGATTTAATTACGAGGCAGAAGAACACAAATATGTATTTTGATTCATTTGGAACATTCTGAATTAAATAAACTGAGATTGCATATTTCTGCTTCTAAATTTATAAGCATTAGATTTGAACAAGTGGAATTAGCAAAAATTAAAAATTAAAAAAGAATCCGATGATGGAAGACAATAAAAACAGTAACCAGGCAAGTTATCCCTACTGTCTTAGCTCTGCAAGTGAAGGGGGGCCAAATTTGGATTTTTGGCAGAACCTAAAGGAATCTTACTTCATGCAAAATTCTAGTGATTTTTTATGGATGACTAAGGTTTAAGATCATCCTTTAACTTCATTGGACTCAGTGAACACAGAATAAACACTGCTATTTATTGGAGATTTTTTCTACATTCCTCCTTTGTGGTGGTTTCATCATGACGGGCAGCTAATCACCATAATTTTTTCACTGTCAAAGGAAAGGAAAAGAGGGAGGAAATATGAAAAAGAGCTTATGGGTTGAAGGACAGGGAGATCATTTACCAGTTATCATCATGGGCAAAACAGTGTCAACACAAGGGACATTAATGTAATCTACTGCCTATTTCTAATAGAATAGAGCACTGAGAAACTAAGAACACATTTTTCCAAACCACCCTCTTCTTCCTGAGTGGTGCAGAGCAATGTAAAATGGAGGTATAATCAGTCCTTAATACTTTGTCTCTCGTATTCCCTTATGGTCATTCTCTCTTTCTCTATCATGGAGTCTCCAAGAGATGCAGTTCTTGCTGAACTGATCCTACACGGGCTTCCCACAGACTGCACTGGCTCAGGAACTACTTCAATATATGTCCATACCACGAGGTGTAGTCCTTCAGAGTCCTTCAGGAGTAGACTCGTCCAGCATGGACCTCCACTGGCAGCAGCTTCCACAGACCTTCTTCACTGCAGTCTTCTCTCTATGGCTGTAGCTCTGGCCTGAGACCCAGTGCTATGGGGACTTTCCGTGACCTGCAACCACCTTCAGCTTTTGTCTACTTCTGTACTATGGGCTCTTCCTGGGCTGCACGTGGAGATTTGCTCCACATAGTACCACTCCATGGACCTCAGAGGTACAGTGCTCCACTGAGACCCTCTCCTCTTGCTGCAAGAAGCTTATACTAAGCGTCTGGAGCATGTCCTGCTGGTGTCTGCAGAGCTGTTTCTCTACATTCTTTCACTCCTCTCTCCCAGTTACTGCTGCCCAGTAATTTTTCCCCTTTTTAAATATACCTTCTCAGAGATACAATGAGTGTTGCTCAGTGGCTCAGATCTGGCCAACTGCATGAGTATTTAGGAGTTAGTTGGATCTGGTCCTGATCTGAGATGGGGTAGATTCTCACAGTCTATTCCGGTAGTCTCACTCTGTTAACTAAACCTTGCCATTTAAACCAAATACATACTTGTACTCATACATTATTTGAAGAAAGTAGGCTTTTAAAGATTTTCTTCTCTTTCCTTTCACTTACATTCAACATGAAACCAATATCTTACTCACAAACTACCCCAAATGTCATTGTTGGTTTTTTTTTCAGTTGTAAAAAATGTCATGATTAAAATGAAGTGCAAGAATTCTGAATTTTTATTTATTTTTATGAATTATAGCCTTTCATTTTGTCCCAACATGTATCCTTTCATTTAACTGTATGTAAGTATTGCTAAGCAACATTGAGTAGATGCTATTTTTAGAAACTTCTGCTTATACAACAGCCATCCCTTAATATTAATCATGCAAATTATAATGACGTTCTTCAATATAATTCAAATTTTAGGCTGTTAATGACCTTTATAGATATTTTTGTGTCAGCAGCAATCATCTATGCATCAATTTCAACTGTATCTGCTTAAATAAAATTTATAAGATCTTGCCATTTAAATCAACATGAAATCATCAATTGTAATTCCACTAATATCAGTCTAACATTATAGTGCTATGGCAATTAGTTCCCTCTTGCTATTGCTGGCAGATCTAAGCAGCACAAAAATTATTGAGACAGATGTACAAGTAATCAGTTATGTCACTTTATTGATGCATTCTTGATTATCCCTTAATGAGGCAGAATTTCTGAAGAGGCAATACTTGTCCCTAATGAACATTTCTTCAGAAGGCAGATTTGTTTGGCATATCCACCTGCTTTTCATACTCTACCTGTTATCTTTAATTATTACTTAAAGATGGAAAAGCAACACTCTTGGAACAAGAGCATATCAAAGATCATACGTTTTCCTTAAAATTGAAAGAAACCTTGTGATAGAGAATTGAATTCTGAGATGAGGGAGATTCTGAATAGATGTTGAGAGGAAATTCTTTACTTGAAGAATGGTGAGGAACTGAAATATGTAGCCCAGAGAAATTGTGGATTACCCATTCACAGCAGTGTTCAAGGCCATGTTGGATGAGACCTTGGAGAACATGATAAACTTGGGCATTCCTGCCCAAGGGAGAGGGGCTTAAGCTAGGTGATCTTGAAGATCCGTTTTGACTCAAGATATTCTATGAGTCTATTGTTATGATTCAATGTGAGCCAGGTCTTAAACCAAATTAGAGAGAAAATTGGGCAAAAAATAGAACATAGGGGTTTCATTCAAAATATTGAATCTAATGTAAATATGTGGCCATTCAAATGCCTAAGTTGACTATTCTTTTTCTTGTTTTTTCTCTCTTTCTCTTCAACTCTAAAGCTGAAGTACAACAAAATTAACTAGAAAAAAAAAAAAATCAACTTTCTCAGATGAAACCAGAATACTTAGCTTGAAAAACATGGCATATTTAGAGCAGTGAATGCAAAATGCTGAAGGAAGAGCAAAGTTCTTTCTTCTTCCTGTTTCCTAACATATGTTTGTTAGTGGATGTGGAGAAAATCAAGTTTTCCTCCCCAGAAAATCTGAGCTCCCTGGATGATAACGAGGTGTGATCAGAAAGCCTAATAATCATGCAACTAAGGCTTTCTTCTCAAGAAAATGTCAACAGTTTACAGACTGGTTCAGCCTGATTCTGTGATTTAACTGGGTGGGGGCACCCATGGGCCGAAGTCCCAGGAAAGGAAAAAGGGAAAAGGGGGAAAGGGTAAGGAGATGGGCCTAAAGACAAAACAGCAGCAACAATCTGAAGAGGAAATTTACTAAAAAGACAGCAGAATGCAAGATAACACACTATAATACAATATAATACAAAATAAGACAGTTGAAGCTAATAAATCAAATAAAATAAGAGAGTGTCTGAAAAACCAAAGGCCTTACTCTACTACTGAGGCAAGATGTCTAGCCAGGCTGAACAGAAGGGAGAAGAGAGAAAGTCTGGTGATATGCAGTTTTATCTTTCCCTCTGAATGGAAAACAGAAACAGAACAATGCAAAGTCCTCTAGGATATGTAGTATATAGTTCTTCTCATTAACTCTTTAACTCCCAGTGCACCACATGATGTTATGATGTGAAATAACAAAAAATCATAAAATCATGACAGATAAAATGATCCTTTTGTCTCTCTCTCTTTCTCTTTTATTTTTTTCTCAGAAGAAAATTAATTCTATTGTTCTGTCTTTACCAAATCTTACCATGCAGTAAGTTAGCATCTTATAACTACAAAGTCAATGGTGCAAAGTAGAACCTATTTATATTGATTTTAAAGTTTATGTAGAAATAAGTGTCCTAAACAGTTACATTTGATTTTCTGTCTTTATGTGTTAGTGTAACTATTTAACTGAGAATGATCTCACTGATAGCGTTTTTCTTCTTCTTCTGGGAAGATCATTTGTCTTTTTTTTCAATTGAGGACATTCATATTTGTTGTTTTCAAATCTGTGCCAAGTACATGAGTCCTTCATTTATAGTCAAAACCATTTTTATGGTAGGAATAAATCAGAACATTCCATAAGATCAAAGGCCAATTCCTCATCACTTCCATGAGAACTAGAGATCATTCAGGCTCTTTATAAGAAGTACCCCAAAGACCCGCACAATTGAAAATGATCAGGAACAATAGCTACTGCATTCAGAAGAGAGGTATTACCTCACCATTTCATGTTGGTAGGCCAGAGTGCATGCATATAACTACATATCTGTTTATCCAAAAAGGAAAGAACAGGTAAGTACTAAGAAGTAGGCAGGCTATGTGGGACAATGAGTCAAGTAGTATTATCATTTGCAGTTCTTACTTCAGCAGATGGACATAAGAAGTATTCCACTATCAAAGTATTAAAAAATATAGAGTATAGAGCATGGCAGATAACAGATCCTCAAATACCTGCACTTGGGTGATTTTGCACATTTGTTAAGGGAAATTTAAAAGATTTGATTATGGTCTCCCTGTGGTCAGAGAGAAAGAGAAGTAAAGTACTCCATGTACTGCATCAAAAGAAATGTAGCTAGCTGGTTGAAAGAGGTGATACTCTCCCCCTTGTGCTCTGCTCTTGTGAGACCTTTTTAGAAGCATTATTTACTTCCCTCTTTTCAATTCATTGGTCTAACATGTTCTCCTGACTATAAACAAATCAAGACTAGTATTCAATAAGGTTCCTGGAGTATAAAGTTTTACTTGACACAGTGCGGGCAGATGATATAAGTAGTTATGATTGCACTATTTCTATGGAATTTTGTACTCAGAAGTAATAAATTCGTGAAATTAAGTGCTAAGTAAGAAAGAAGCTTTTTCAAAGTCCTTCTTCAGACACAAAGTGGAATACAATGGCATTGAGATAGTTAACTCCGAACAAATCTCCATGAGCTGTCTTGGGATCTCCTTTTACTTCACCTTGTCCTGTGGATACAATATGCCTGTTTTGTAAAGAAAATAATTATCCAGTACTCTAAAAGTATTTGTGTTTGATGATCCAGCGAGCGTTAGCTAGCCTTCTTGTTGTCAGCAACTGCGAAACTGCGAGACCCCCCCGCGGGGTCTGATGTGTTAAGCTCCCTCCCTGCTCTAATGATTGATGTGTGATGTGCCCCCTTGGGGGCGTAGACGAAGTAATTAGGCTATATAAGGTAGTGTATACGGGTAATAAACGCCATTTGCTGCTCATCATATTGGTGTCGCCTCAGTAATTGGCCAAGCTGCGGTCTCCCGGGAAATTCGGTACGGGCGCGAACTGCAACACCTTCTCAAATAGAAATGTTAAGATTCTTGCAATTTTACAATTTTTTTATTCCACTGATTGATTGCTTTCTTTTAATGATTGCTTTCCTACTTCAAAACTTTCTAGGAGTATATAACAATGTATTAAATTACTATTTTGTTTACACTTTGGAAAAACAAATTGACAAAAACTCTAGAATGCACTACTTAATTGGGACATCAACTCCAGTAACCAAATCAAAACTAGAAAATGTTTCAGATCTAATCAAATCATAAAAGAATATACAAAAATAATTTAAAAACCACTCCATCCAACATTATTCTGTTATTGTACTGGAACAAGACTTTAAAAGGAGTCATATGCTGTCTTGATATCATAGTGGAATGACAGACGGTAGACTCATACATTATCTTGAGTCAAAGGCATCTTCAATCAATCTTTATACATGTAAATACATATATATAAACAATGTTTTTTATTCCATATAATATTTATATTAATATATGATAAACACTATTCAACCCTTGTGAACAATCAAACACTATCAGATAGTATTACTGTGCTCTGTTTTAGTTTCCATGGAAATAAATAGGAGGCTTTACTTTCAGAGTGACCTGTGTAAAATCTCTGAGAATTATTTGTTCAAAGCACTTTTTTATACATATTTAAGAAATTCTGATGAATGTATAAGTTTAAGAACCAAAAGTTGTTTGACCTGCTTTGTTTGTTGTTTTTTAAGATTGCTAGTGGTACACATTCCTTTGCATTTATTGCTGTTAATCACCCTACTTCAGTCTTTTTACTGATTATAGGACAGAAAAGCTGATCCCAATGATGTCGTGCTGCTACTCTCTTCTTATTAACATTGTAATTCAATAAGTTGCATTATTATTTTAATTTACAAAAATACAGTCTCTGTATGTTTAGAAGATGTTGTAGAGAATGTTTATTGCTCTTAGAAAGGTATATTATATACTGAGCTCCCTAAAATCTAAGAGTCTAGCTGTAATTATTGCCTGAAGCTGCTATTAACATTTAACTAATTTTTTTTTCCAAGGCAATCAGCTCTAGTGCAGCTGCATTCTGCAGTGGAATGGGGTATTGCACTTTGTAAGGGAGGTCCTGAAATTAAAGAGATCCCAGGGTGAGGAAAGAACAACCCAGAGCTGATAGGAGCCTCCAGTCTTCATGGAAGCAACTAAGGCAGCAAATGTGGGGTCAGGAACAGTGGTGTACCGGCCCCACATATACATAGGCAGCCCCTTGGTAGCATGAGCAACCAGGAGCACAGTGACCAGGACATGAGACATCAGTAGGACATAGAGTGGAGTTTGCATGGCAGTTCACATAGGATCATGGAAGGCAGCCTTCTTTCTCTTCTGAGAGTATCTAGGAGCTGCACTCTATTGAAACAACCATGATAACCACCTGCCACAAAAATGAGACATAGGTGGAAACAAATATGGAGAGGCCATGACCTTTCCATGCTCTACATGCAAAACTGACCTCTCAGGGAGTGACAGAGCTTCCCAGACCTTCAGTTGCAGAGAAATCCATAATCTCAAAGTCTCTCAAAGGCCTGAGAGCAAAGGGGTGTGTCATGGGTGTAAGTGTGACCACTACATTGAACTTTTCAAGCAGGTGCTCAGGTTGTGTGAAGAAATCACCAAGCAGCACACTATACATGAATCAGAAAAATCACGAATCATAGGATCACAAGAATCACAGAATATTAAGGATTGGAAGGGACCTCAAAGTATCATTTAGTCCAATCCCATCCAGGTCGATTTTGTTATCCTCACCATGAAGAAACTTTTCCTAATATACAATCTGAGCTTCCCTTAAAGGAGTTTAATGCCATTCCCTCAGATCCTAGTACAATCATGCACTGAAACAGGCAGCCTAACATCCCTGCCTTAAGTCCTTGCAAGGGGAAAAAGCTAAGCTAGCTTTCCACCTTGCGGAGACACATGGCAAAAGCACGCTGGATAAGGTAGACTGGACTCTCGTCTCTTTGGAGCAGGAAGATAGCCCCCATTGCACTCTAAGTGCCTCTAAGCAACAGGTATGAAGCTTTGGGGATGGAAAGAGGAGTGGTGTAGGTAATGGTTCAGATCTGGGAAGGAATAACTACATTAAGTTTATGCAACAAAGGACTGTCGTCAGAATCAGTGCTATGAGAGAAAGGCAAAGGATGTTAATAACAGGGTCTTCTCACTGAGAGGCACTGAGACATGTATTTGCAGCCCAGATAATCTCTCTACAGTGGTTAGCTGCCTGCAAGTGGCCTGCATTTGGACATCAAAAAAGGGTCTGATAGAACTGAAGGACTATTATATGCTCCTGTTCTTTCAAGTTGGGTCACAGGAGGTTTGCTACAAAAAAAATTACAAAATTTTAAAGGACACTTTGTGTCTCTTGGGAGGATGTTGAACGGATCAGGGGTACGAATACCAGTCTCCTTGATTTTTCCAGTTGACAACTGAGATATGGGTAGAAGAAAGAGAAATGATGAGTTGAATAAATGGCTGCATGGGCAATCTGATTTAGATCTGATGTAGGGCCTAGTTTAGTGGTTGGAAACAATGTCTATGGTAGGACTGTTGGACCTAGATTATCTTTAAGATCCTTCCAACCCAAGCCATTCTATGATTCTATGTCTTTACATCCTGCTACAAAATGTGGAGCTATACACAATAGAACTTCACTGATTATAGGCAACAATCTCCAGATGGCCCGACTTGGCAGCAGAATTCGGCCAAATGATCTCCAGAGGTCCCTTCCAGACTCAACCACTCTGCCATTCTTTGCTATAACTTTTATTTGTTCATTTTTGGAAAAACAAAAACTAAACAAAAAACCATAACTTCTGATTTCTTTTTCTTGAAAAGCCTATTCAATCATAATTATGCCATTGCTATTGATGTTTTAATGGTTTATTTCCTGTTTATTTCATGTATTAAAATATTCCACCCCAATAATTTTATTTTAAACAGATGTACAAGAGAGTATTTATACAAAGGCTTAATGAAGGAATTATCAATCACATTCCAGTTCAAGGCAACAGGAAGATATTATCAGATTCGCTCATTATAAATTATGTTTCGTGAATGAATGGACAACTAATAAATTTATTTTACAGATAATTTGACAGAGATTTCATAGTAAATACAAAGTGGTTGTAAACAGGAAATTCAGTCACTGTGGGAGGAAAAATACATACATGAAATAAAGGCATTCTAATTCATTTATTCATAGTAACCATAGCAATAGAATCACAGAAATATTGATAGGATCTTGGAGAATCTGACCTGATTGCTGGGTCACACAACCTTGTCTTTTTCCAGCTATGTTTAAGAGAGCCTTGTCTTTTTCCAGCTATGTTTCAGAAAACCTCAAAGGATGGAGACTTTACACAGTCTCTATCCTGTCTTTTCCAATGCTGTATTCCATTGAAAATAATAATAAAGATAATAATTTCTGATATATGCTCTGAAATTCTCAAGACAAAATTTATGGCTGTTTTCCTTTCTTACATCATCTACCATAAATTTCAATTAAAATCTGTGCTTAAAAAAATGAGTTTCAGGTTTGGATTATACTCATAATGTTTCTTAACTTCAATGAGTAGACACTAAGGAAGAAAGAAACCATTGTTATTGCAAACCATTTATTTTTTATTTTTTTTTTCTCCAGACCTCTTAGGTAGAATGGCACGTGTCTCCCTGTGTCAACAAGATTATTTTCAAATTACATATGCAGTAACTGCAAGGTTTAAAATTCCATTTCTACCTCTCAGGAATTCCTCTTCTGCTAGAATTAAAGATCCACATAATCCTTAGCAAGTTTATTTTGTAGAAAAACTTTAGCTAAGAAATTAATTCCACCATGATATTAGTCATTAGTATGCACCTGTGGTATTGCCCTGGTAATTCATTACTGCAAGTTTTTATCAAAATTGTGGCAGGTTGATGACACATTAGCTTTCATACATTACCAATGGACCAGTGAATTGATGGTATGTTACGGTAGTAAATCAGAAAAATGTCAATTGTGGAATGTAAGAAGCAGATAACGTTTATTCGTTTGTTCTTGTAAAAATAACATAACCTTTTAAAAAAGAAAGGAACTAGCAAAGGTATACTGCCAACATTCTTCATCATTAACTAATGCTTCTGGCAAACTGGGGAAAACAGGACATATTCAATTCTCAAAACTGTGTCCTTTTTTCTCTATTTCTGAAAGACTGTGACGTTGGACCAAGTATTTTTCTACACTGCATTACATCAAAACATATAGTGTGGGTTAATGCTTTCTATGTAAAACTGTGATTGTACTACACAAAGACAAAAAATAAAAGTAATTGGCTGTAGACACCTACTCATTTAGGAAAACAATTTTTGCAGATAGTGAAGCAAAACAAAACTGAAAACCGGTCAAGTAAGGTTCAGACAGAGAATAAGTGGCAAGACTCAGGCCTGATGAATTGTAAACTCAATATAAAGCTTATGGCCTGTCATGGCAATACTATCTTATAAAGTTACCATATCACACAATGCAGTATTCCTGTAAAGCTAACTGGATACAATAGTGCCTCGTTAGCATGACATTAATTTCTACAGTGAAGTGGGTAGCAAACTCAAACATCAAACAAACTTCTTAAGATACTTCTGTTTTCGGCTCATGATATTGCATTTCATCAGTATTGCTCATACTCCTGTAAAATGGATTCAAACACTTTCATTACCAGAAAATATCATAACATTTTCAAGTTGTTGTTATGCCTTAAAGCAAAACCATTGTGTTCCTCTTTCTTCAGGGTAATGGATTCATATCAAGCATGAAAGTCTACTAGCTTTAGAAGCTGTCTTTATCTGTTCAATCAACTAGAAAATATAAAGAAATGAAATTAAAGGACTCATTATTTCAGTACTACGAACTATGCTATGAAAGAACTATAATCACATTTCAAAAAGTAATTTAGTATGGACTAATGCCACTGTAAGCTTAACACGTATCATCCTGGAAAGTCACTGGAAAAACGAACAGTTAGAATTAATTAAAATGCAGAATTGGAAATTTAAATTAAACTCAAGATACTAGAGAATATATGTTGCCTATGTAGAGATCCATGTAAATATAATTCCTGTTTGAATACCTTAGTAAGTCTAGATTGAGTACTTTCCAGAATAAAACGAAGAATCAAGAGGACAAGAGAAAATAAATTTTGTTCATCACTAGACAAAAGATCTTCCACTAAATCTAACAGACTTTGAAGAATACATGGATCATGTGTTTTGTAGTCAGTGAAACTTTAGAAATATTAGAGGTTTTAGAACATTTTAAAAATATTTGGAAATATTTGCCTTTTTATACAGCACTGTTGTTTGTTTGTTTGTTTGTTTGTTTGTTTGTTTGTTTGTTTGTTTGTTTGTTGTGGGCATTTGCTTCTTTTCTCTACAAAACATTTGCTGAAAGCCTGAAAACATCATTGGCCTTCTCAGTGTCCAGCTATGTACACTCATGACAAAGAAGGAAAAGCACACCTCCTGCAAGAGTAAGGACTGAAAGTTCCTTTAAACATTCATATCTGAAATGGTGCAGGAAGGATCAACGCATCTGAGCAGGTTCTACAAGAAACTGAAGCTATGTTCTCTCAGGCAACAAATAAGTGCTCTTTTACCCTAACACCATACCAAAGAATGACATGGAGACTCACTCAAAAACCTCTTTAAAGCAAGTTGCATATTTCTCATTATTCAGGGTGACTAAGGATTCATCTGAAATTGAGAATATTTCAGATGAATTATCTATGAACTATATTAATCTATCAAAAGACAGTGAGTAGAAGAATTATTCTATATAGTAACTTCAAGCAACTCTAGTCAGTTAAAAGGACAGCTATTTAGTAAACGTTAATTCTGGTTAATGAGCCATCTTGTTTGTATCTAACAACCAAAACAATTGTTAAAAGAGACTATAAATTTCAGTAGCAAACAGTGCTTTAAAGATATCTAGAAATATAATGGAGGCAATTTAACAGACAGTTTTAGAAGCTCAGTTTTGACTGAAACATGTTCAAATTTATCTATTTATAATAAAAGATATTATATAAATAACAGACATTATATAAATTTCCATTTATAATAAAAGTTACTGGAAAATACAGAATAAAATCTGGGAAAATGTACAACAATCAGAGTGTAATAATTTCTCTGAAATATATTAAACTATTATTGAGAGGATCAGTGTACATTCCCTCTATGAAACCAAGGTTTGGTTACAGAAAGTCAATAAGTTTACATAAAAACCTTGCAGGAACTCTCTTGGAAAGTGTTGAGCTGGTTTAAGATCTATTTAAACTATTTATATTTTATTGGATATTACATTCAGGAACAAATTAACAGAAAGTAAAATGAGCCCAACCCAACCAGGCATATAGAAGTATAGTGCAATTTCTTAATCATCATGAATATTTTTCACAGACATACCTGAACGTGTCAGTCATAGAATAATAGAATCATAGAATTGATCAGGTTGGAAAAGACCTTAAAGATCATCAAGTTCAATCACAACCTAATCAAACTACCCTAAATCTAAAAAACCACCACTAAATCATGTCCCTGAGCACCACATCCAAACAGTTTTGAGACACATTCGGGAATGGTGACTCAACCACCTCCCTGGGGAGCCTATTCCAATGCTTAACAACCCTTTCTGTCTAAGTTAAAATCATGAGGTTTTATTCTCATGTATTATTTTTGATGGGCAATATTCCATACAGAATTTATTGTTCTTTTCTCATTTTATACTACACATTTCTCTTCAATTAATTTCCATTTCCCTCTTCCTGTTGTAAGAAATACCCATCACTGTATCTCTAGTAGACTTCTTTTGAATGCATTGGATGTCTGGTTTGTAGAATTCAGATAAAGAGATCTTTGTAACAGTCTGCAATTCTCTGAAGTCTGTTGTGGTTAAACCACGTAAGAAGCATTCATCAGATATTAAATGAATAGATGCATAATGCAGAATTACATTTTTAATGTAAGTTAAAATCAGTATGATCCAAAATATTATCTCTCTCAGGGCTAAGAACCACTAACAACTGAATGACTGCAAGACTTTTGAACAACATTTAAAGATGACTGTTCTCTCTCCTATGTGTATTTTTTAATAGTAAATACCTCAACATATTAGTATAAAACTTATACACAATTTATTGTAAAATTAAATGGTAGTTATGCGATTTATGATATAAAAATAATTTGTATGTAAGAGAATTCAATATACTATATTGGGTTTACATGGCAAGATTTTGGTAGCTGGAGAAGGGCTGCAGAGATGGCCCCTGTGAGAAGAGCCTTTGGTATATAAAAGCTAGCTCAGTCTAGTTCCAACAGTTAACACAAATTACATAAAAGAAGACAGATGTCTACAGCAGGCTGCTGTCTGAATCCACATTGTTCTTCGTCTCCTTCGGTTTTTCAACATTAAGCAAATATATTTTTTTTCCTATCTCTATTGCAGTTGTTTTTATTTCAGAAGGCAAATAAAATCTCTTTTGCTGTAGAAGGCACAGAAAATAGTTCTATTGAATGCCATATACAAGCTTGGAGGTACTTCCAGGCAACTCTCTTTTTCTCTGTATGAATAATCCAAATACGTAGAGTGTTATGAATGTCATCAGCATATGTATCCATACAACTTTTTTTTTTTTTTTTTTTTTTTTTCCCCTTTATGGTTATGATCTTCAGCTGTTATATTGATTACTGGTATTAAAAAGAAGCAAATATAATACACCACTGGTTTCCTTTTGAGGAATAAAGATAAAAAATATACCATAGAACATTCTATAATATGTAGCTAAAAAGAGTTATTCATCCGTCTCCTCCTGTTGCATTCTCTCCCAGTTGGAGTATTTTGGAGAATTTTGAATGTCTTTAGAAGACTGATTTAGTGAATAGTCCTTTGTGCAAATAGCTATCAGTGGGACTACTGGGATTTCTTGTACACAGTAATGTACCATCTCATAAAACCATTATTTTTTATTAAGCAGTGTAAATATATTTTAATTAGAATGAAGCAGCTCTGACTTTGAAATAGCCTAAGGCAATGTAGTACTTTGTGACTATCTGCAAAATGAGAGGCTGCATATATACATAGATTGAGAAGTGGGAATGCTTTCTGGTTTCCCTGAGGCATTAGTTCCTGAAGAGTTCATCTTCTCAACTTTCAGTTCTGTTGTTATTGTGTAATACATCACAGAATAGAGCAGCTATTTCCAAGGTTACATGAGAAGCATCTTAACTCATATGACCCCCATTAAAATGGATTCAGCTCAAATAAAAGTATGGAAGTTACTATCATTTACTAATATTGATTCAAAAATAAAAGCCAGAAATAGTATATAGATCTTTTTTTTTTTTTTTTTCCTTACAGCCTCTCCATATCTTTTGCTGTAGAAGGCACAGAAAATAGTTCTATTGAATGCCATATACAAGCTTGAAGGTACTTCCAGGCAACTCTCTTTTTCTCTGTATGAATAAGCAAGCGATTGAAAACTGTGGTTTCAAATGCTGTTTCTGTAGCCTAAAGGCAGGCAACTAAGCTCTAAGAAAGTTTTCACCTCTTTTTCTCTCCAGGAAATCTTAATTGCATTAGAACATATTTGTAAGTATACATATGTGTGTGTTTAATATTGATGTGTGAGTTTATATATATATATACCTATCTGTGTGTATATATATATGTGTGTACAATTATCTAAATTGTACATTATAAAGTATAATTATTATTCATTATTTCCATGGATTACAATAAAGAATGTTGAAATTTGAATTTCTACAGTTATTTTTCACTGCCATTGATTATAATCACTGCAAAACAACAGTCCTACTACAATTAAGGTGAAATTAGCTGTGAGGAACTATTTGTAAATAATCTTTTTCACAAAATATTTGTGTTTTTTTTTCACACAATGTTTATCAAATAGGATGAAACCTATCTGCATATAGATTTCTATGTGTGTACATATAAAAACATGTATCTCTACTCCTCTATTCAGAATTCTAAGAATCCCTCACTTAACCAAAAACTGTGTTAGTAACATCAATTACATCTTCCAAAGGTGACTTCAACTAATAGTAGATGTCTCAAAGTAGATTGTTCATCAGATATCCTTTTGTAGTCTCACAGAAGAGAAAAGTAAAGCCTTAGAGGTTTTTTGGAAGACTTTCAATGGAGAAAAGGAAGACATGACAGGCATAATCTTTTCTTTTTTTTTTTTTCCTTGAGTGTCAGTGTTTTCATGCCCAAGGAAATGAGGCTATGCCTGGGTCTTTCTGGAAAGCTAGTCACATGGTGACATACATGTCATTTCTGATAGACTAATACTAAGTTACATTACTTTCTGAAATTCCTAAGCAGACGTCATGTCAGATCCCATTAATCAATCTTGCTACTTGTCATTGCAAAGTCATATATGATGTATAATAGAGAAAAGCTTAAATAAAAGGCAGGCAAGTATTTTTATTTTATGTACATATCTTCAGTTACAAAGCTCATGTGTAAAGAGGGGACAGTCCCAAGCTTTTGTGTATCCCTGTGTTCTTCAAAAAATAAAAATCAGTTAGACTGAAATGGCTAAGTCTGATATAACATAAGTCCTTGAGAATTTAGGAAGATCTGTAATATAATGTGCTCACAATAAACAAACAAACAAACAAACAAACAAACAAATAAATAAATAATGGTAAGAATGATTAAACTGAGTTATTTCTATAAATATGGTGAAAAATTGAGTTGCCACAAGAAGTTTTAAGGCACTGAACCTGCAGAAGTAGGCACCTCAGTTCTTCTCTTCAGCAAATGCTTTATTTGACAGTGTATGAATGTATTGCAATAGAAAAGTTACTGCATGAATGACAGACTAAACTATGAACTGTAGTACTCTGAAAATTCTTACTATTTCCTAAAAAAAAAGCATCTATTTCATTTAAATTTTGTACTTGAAATATTTGTTAATGAACATAAAATTCTCAAAAAATCTGTATTCTTTCCATTTCACATTTATTTTCTCTCCTTCAGATGGATTAGATATAGAGGTATATGTTGTCACCTAAGATGCTCTGGATAAATGGATATAATGGAAATAAAATCACAAAGTCCTTAGTTAAGCTTCATGTCCTCCATCTATTCTTTTATTTTGCTGTTTAAAGACAGGTTTAAAAACATAAGGAAGAAGAAAAGAAATGTTCTGCTCCTTCAGATCACTGATACATCCAATGAAGTGGCAGTTGATATTCAAGGACTGTCAGCCTATCCATTATCTGGTTTCCATTCACAAACATTGCATTCACAGTTCTGCCTATTTTTTAATTCTCTTGCTGTGGACCTATGATTTCTATTTATTTATTTTTTTCCCAATAGAATAAATGCACTTATAGCAATGGGCAATTAGCAATTTTATTTATTTATTTAAAGAAGTCCCAAGTTTTCTGTATATTTTGTAAAGAAAACGGCGGTACTAAAGGCTCAGTGCTTGCGAATTTACACCTTTGTTTGAAATAAATAATTGAAAATTCATATTGTGACATGTAAGCACTCATGGAAGGCATAATTAAAAAAATGAGATATGTTTTCATTCAGTAAACACTTTTTAGTGTTTTATGCCACTAATATTACTTAGACATTAAAAAAACAGTAAAATATTAGTTTCAAATTTTATTATTATTATTATTGTTGTTGTTGTTGTTGTTGTTGTTATTTAACACTGAACAATGAAGGTTAGAGTGTTTCAGATTTGCTCCCCAAACACTGACAATGAAAGGAGTAAAAGGCATCAGTGTTTCTGATTTGTGTTAATTTATGATACATTTCATTTCATCTTATGTATCGAACAGCCCTCATTTACACAGAGTTCTACACAGGAGCAGCAAATCAAAAGCTGATTTTTCAAAATTTGGAGAATGACGTAGAAAAGCCTGTTCTCTCAAATTCAGGTATGTAAATGTATGTTTTCTCTGTTTGATAAAGGTAACATTCTGAATGCAGCTACATGTTTCAGTACTGCCACTGCCTAGAATGTGGACTTGCAAATGGATTGGACAACATAGTCCAGTCAAGATTTGTAGCATGCCACATCATATGTGACCATATTATACCATGTGTACATAATGCTTTCTCTCATCTTAAGAATTGTTTTGCAATATAGTGAGAACTTAAGCCTATTGAAAATTATAAAGTTCTGGTTTGTCTTCCTTTTCTTAGAATGTATACAGATACATGCTAAGTAGTACTTTGCAGATATTTAACAAATATTAGAACCTTTCCTACTCTGATTTACAAATACTTGTATAAATTGCACAAAGCTTTTAAAAGGAAGAAATGGAGACATTCCATTTCCAGTAATATGTAGTTTAGATTATTATCTAGATGAAGTTCAATATTTAGTTGCAATTGTTATTAATGTACTATACTTTCCTGACAAATTATTAAAGAAAAAAATGCAAAACTTAAGGGAAGAATACCAGAGCTATGCAACATTCTTTGCCTATCTCTCCTAGTTTGTAACATATCAGCAGGACATATGTTGCAATCTCTCATTTTTCTATGGTTAAATATGACCACATCACTAGATATCGGAGAGGTCTCACGGAATTGAAAGCTTGTCAATGAGACTTCCATCTAAAAGAAAAGTTGTAAGGAAGATCCAAGGAACTACAGGCTTGTCAGCCTGACCTTGGTGCCATGTAAGGGTATGGAGCAGATCATCTTGAGGGAGATCACACAACATGCGTGGGACAACCAGGGCATCAGGCCCAGCCAACACGGCTTCATGAAAGGCAGATCCTGCTTTACAAACCTGATCTCCTTCTATGATCAAGTGATCCACCTGGTCACTGGTGGATGAGAGAAGGCTGTTGTCATAGTCGATCTAGACTTCAGCAAAGCGTTTGACACTGTTTCCCACAGTCCTCCCACAGTATTCTCCTGGAGAACCTGGCAGCCCATGGCTTGGACAGGTACAGTCTTTGAAGAACTGTCTGGATGGCCAGACCCAAAGAGTGGTAGTAATTAGAGTCACATCCAGCTGGCTGGCCAGACCCAAAGAGTGGTAGTAATTAGAGTCACATCCAGCTGGCAACCGGTCATGAGTGATGTTCCCCAAGGGGTCGGTATTGGGGCCTGTCCTGTTCCCTATCTTTATGATTGGGATGAAGGCATTGAGTGCATCCTCAGTAAGTTTGCAGATTGCATCAAGTTGAAAAGACATGTAAATCTGCCTGGGGGCAGGAAGGCTCTATAGAGGGATCTGGACAGACTGGATAGCTGGGCTGAGGCCAGTGGGATGAAGTTCAACAAGATCACTGCACTTTTGCCACAACAACCGCAGACAGTGTGACTGGAAGACTGTACAGTGAAAGTGGTCCTGGGGGAATTGGTTGACACTCACTTGAACATGAGCCAGCAATGTGCCCAGGTGGTCAGAAGGCCAAAGGCATCCTGACTTGTATCAGAAATATTGTTGCCAGCAGGATCAGGGAAGTGATCAACACTCTGTACTCAGTCCTAATGAGGCTGCATCTCAAGTTTGGATCCCCCACAAGAAAGGCATTGAAATGTCTCTGAACAAGTTCAGAGAAGGGCAACAAAGCTGGTCGAGGACCTGGAGCACAGATCCTATGAGGATTGGCTGAGGGAACTAGGGTTGTTTTATTTGGGGAAGAGGAGGCTCAGGCAAAACCTTACTGCTCTCTTCAGCTACCTGAAAAGAGGCTGTGAAAGGTGGAGGTCAGCATTTTCTCCCATGTAAGTAGTAATAGGACTGCAAAGAATGACCTCAATTTGCACCAGGAAAGATTCAAGATGGATGTTAGGAAAAATTTAATCTCTGAAAGATAATGATCAGATGATGAAACGAGCTCCCCAAGAAGATGATGTACACAGTTCATGGAGATATTAAATAAATATTTAGATGTTCTACTAAGGGACATGGTTTAGCAGGGAAATATTAATGGTAGGTGAATGGTTGGGCTGGATGATTTTGGAGAATCATAGCATTCCATGTTTCTATGAAAATACTCCTTTATTTTCAAATTTACATCCATGCATCATGGTAGAAATATTTCAGCAAATATACCAAATGAATCTTATAAAAGCAAGAATTGAAATTTGTTCATGAGATCACACTTGTTTACAAGGTATACTTGCATTAATGATTTGTAAAGTGCTTATTTCCTTAGCATTTTATTTTCCCTTGAATATTTTCAAAGAACATCTCTGAAGAGCTCAAGATTCCCCATCCCTACACCCTTCCTTTTTTTTTTTTTTTTTCTTTAATAACAGGAGGAAGGGTATGGAGAATACTAAATGGAGAAATAAAAGTTTCTCTACTGCTGAAACACCGCAGTGTTAGCTTTTTTTTTTTTTTTTAATTAATATATTCAAATATAATGTCTCACTGTATAACCTCTCAATAAGGCTAAAGATGAAAGGCACATGACTTTATTATGACATTGGAGGACTTAAACAGAAAAAGAGGGTATAGATACAAGAAAAGGAAACCAAAAAGGAACTATAAAAGGATGAGTAAGAAAACAGGTCAAGAAACAGAAAACGAAAAAGCTATCAACGGACTCACTTAGAGAGATAAGGGACCGTATTTTTTTGTTTGTTTGTTTGTTTTGTTTGTTTTTTGTTTGTTTTTATTGAAGAAAGATAGCTTGATCAAAGTCATGGAGAGCTAATGGTTAAGTGTTATATAAATACTTCACAAGAATGTTCTTTGAAATCCTTTTAAGTACAAGATATTCAGTGTAAAAACACTTTCATACTGTCACAGCCTCTTATACAGCAGGACTGAAAATGAGTTAAAATAATCCATTAAAATACATGTATACTTATTTTATCTTGGAGAGAACAGATGAAACTCTTAGCTTACATACTAGTTTCAAGTGGTACGGGAAATTATGCATTTCAAAGAAAATGTCTACTAGTGAGAAAAAAAAAAGGAGAGAAAGAAAAGAACAAAAGATAAGGTCTTTCTTTTTATGCATAATAAGGAGTCATATCTGGAAGCATTGTTGTCACTGAAATTAATCTTTTCATTAACTTATTTAGTATGAATTCATAATCTGGATGACATTTGAAGTAAGGTCTCCACTGTGTCTGAAATAATCAGTTCGTTCTTCATGGCAAAACTATTTACTCTTGTTATGTTAAAATGAATCACATTAGGAAAATCTGACTTCAGCTGTAAGTTAAGTGAGATCAGGGATACAACACTGGTAATCACTGGTTTTACAAATGAGTGCCCTGTTTGCATTTGGTTCTGACTTGCAGATCCTATCAGTGTCAAGTCTTTGTTAATAGATCCTTATCAACAGAATTCTTTAGAATGTAACATTTCATTAGAAATAAAAAAACATCTGTCTTTTATACACTTATTAGTGGCCTTATTGTGGATGTGCTCCTTCAAAATTAACGCCTCCTGTTGGCACATGACATCAGAGGTAGATGTTAGTGATATGGTAGTAGAGGCTGAACCTGCCCATTGATCTTCCATTGCATTTTACATACTCTATACAATTAATTTGAAATTTCAAATTTAATGTTCTCATGTCAACTGAAAATTGAGTTGCAAATACACTCTTTTTTTTTCAATCTTGAGTTCTCAAATTCCTTTATCAAAAAAAGAAATAGAGGCTACATATTTTTTGCTGTTCACAGGGCTCTGTTTACCCAGTGTAGCAAAATGCATAAAACTATTTGCCATAACTTGAATAAGCACTGCACTGTGCCCTCCTCTCATCCCAGTTTTAGTCAAGACAATGCTAATTATGCATTGATGTTTTGTTGTCTCTGAATGATGAATTCACACCTGGTACCTGGGAGGGCGGGTGGGGGGGATAAAGTAGAAGTGAGAGGATTATTTCCCTTCTGCTTTTTAATAAACAGTTTCTGGTCTGAAACTCTAGTAGCCTGGATGGAAAAGAAAGAAAGGTAAAGAGAATCTCAGAGGCTTACTTTAACACTTTGAGCAAAGTCATTTCAATCTGTGTTTGTCTGAAACTCCACAGTCAAAAAAGAGAAATTCAAGATATTAATAGATTATTTTCTACCCAGCTTCTGCACAGTATAAGACAATATTAGCATGAATCTTCTTATGACTTTACATGCCAGTCTTTCTCTTCATCCTTTTATTGCCTATTCAGTAAGTAAAATCTTTACAATAGAAATAATCTCTTACTACGTATCTGCTGTCAGATAAGAAATTTAATGGACTCTGCCATGATATGCTACAAGAATATACTGCTGTGAGTAACCATTCTTGAATATAGGTTACAATTTGCTGCTCACCTGTGTCTCACTGCAGTCTCACTAGTACCAGGTGTTAGTGAAAAAGAACACAGTTTTCCATCTACCTCTCATGCCTTTTCTTCCACCCAGCACACATCCTTGCTGAGGTGCCACTTTATTACACCTGGTTTTCTGTTGAGGAGAGTGTAACAATATAAAAGTGAAGGACATTTGTGAAGATGAGCTACACTCCAGTGAAGGCCATGATACAACAAGCTTGATCTATGGGTCATATTCCTGGGAGCAGGACCAAAGCTTGTGCTAGTTCTGCTTCCTCACTTGTATACCCAAGTTCCAGGTGATAACATCCCATTTTAACAAATGAGTTGATGTCTTTTTGAGCTAGCTCAAATTTTCACAACTGTTTATATTATGAGTCTGATTTGATTTATTTCATAGATGCTTTTCTTACAAAGAAAGAATGATTTTTCTGGATGTATCTATCTAATACTGTGTCCTCCATTAATATGGCTCCCATTTGGGAGTTACCTTTCTTGCAGTTAGTCAAGTGATTGGATACAATGGAGTCAATCCATATGGTATTAAATGGCAAATGGAGACAAAACTGGGCAGAATATGGGTATTTAAGCTCAGGAGATGATTCAGATTACTTACTGTCCATGTCTTCCAGATTGTTGAGGATCAAAAATCTCAGTCCTTAAACCTCCTTTGGAATTCTTAAGTGTGTAGAGAATTTACTGCCTTACACAGAAAAAACAACGAGGTCAAGTGCATTTGTTGTATACAGACTGCAAGTAAGTACTGAATTGAGAAAAAGATTCAGTTTAAACTATTTATCCATTGAAAATAAATGTGCGTACATGCTCTTGAAACTTCTTACTACTAATGACTGATTCCACTAACAAGTGGCTCTAATTTTCTTTTGACTGTGATAAAAAGATTGGACAAGTTCTTACCCATAAGCCCTGTACGAAGTCATTCTATAAACTCTAATTATAAATTGAAATATACAGAAAAGTTATAGCATAGAAGACTCCAAATGTGAGATCTGTTTTCCATTTAGCATTTGACTGTGCTTCTTGAACATCCCAATTACAGCTTCTGTTCGTGTATTTGCTTCTGCTTCACTGTATTTCACTTACCTGCTAGGTGTGATATTTATGTTCACTTTATTCAAAATTGTCTTCCTTTAATCCTGTACTTCATTATTTAAAAGCTCCTTTCTAGATTTAAAACAAATGGATTTACATTGTTTCTGAAAGACTTGACACAAAATATTTTGACTAATTTCTGCATGTTTTTTGTTTGTTTTTTCTCCCTAAAATATGAATATTTCCCAATCATTGTCAAGAGGCCTTATCATTGCCCATATCCCCTAATTAATCCAGCTTTATCTTTTGTCACTGTAATAAGCAACTGGTAGAAAGGAGAGGGAAAATAAGAGAGAAGCATTCACACTGCAGAAGAAGAGCAGGAGGTGTTGCAGGTGTGGAGTTAAGTTCCCTGCAGCCTAGGAGAGGCCCATGATATAGGCTGTCCCCTGCAGCACATGGGCACCACACAGAGCAGGTCTCCACGAGAAACCGTAGAGGAGCCCACAGAGCAGCAGTGGATGTAGCCTGAAAGAGCTGGAGCCTGTGGAGAGGAGAAAAAGGACTGGAGCATCTGTTGCTCATGGGGACCTGAGCTAGAGCAGTGCAGTCATGAAGGATGTACCCCATGATATGGACCCATATTGGAGTAGCTCCTGAGAAATTGTTATAGAATCATAGAATCACAGAATCATAGAATTGCTCAGAAAAAGCCTTCAAGATCATCAAGTCCAAATGCAACCTAACCATACTACTCTAACTCCTACAACCCTCCACTAAATCATGTCCCTCTGCACCACAACCAAATAGATTTTAAACACATCCAGGGATGGTGACTCAACCACCTCCTTGGGAAGCCTATTCCAGTGCTTAACCATCCTTTCTGTAGAGAAGTTTTTCCTGATATCCAATCTAAACTTACCCTGGCACAATTTGAGGCCGTTTCCCCTTGTCCTGTCACCTGCCACCAGTGAGAAGAGACCAACCCTGCTCTTGCTGTAAGTACATTTCAGAAATTTCAGAGCAATAAGGTCTCACCTTAGCCTCCTTTTCCCCAGAATAAACAGCCTCAGTTCCTTCTGCCACTCCTCGTAGGGCATATAATCCAAGCCCTTCACAAGCTGTGTTGACCTTCTTTGGACCTGCTCCAGCACCTCAATGTCCTTTCCGTATTAAGGTGCCCCTAGCTGAACACAATACTTGAGGTGGGGCCTCATCACTGCCAAATACAGGGGCAGGATGACTTCCCTAGTCCTGCTCACCACACCATTCTTGATACAAGCTAGGATGGCACTGGCCTTCTTGGCCACCTGGGCACACTGCTGGCTCATGTTCAGCTGACTGTCCATCAGTACACCAAGGTCCCTTTCTATCAGGCTGCTTTCCAGCCACTCCTCTCCAAGCTTATAGGGCTGGCTAGGGTTGTGGAAGGACTGCATCTCATGGAAGGAACACCATGCTGAAGCAGGGGCAGAGATTGTGAAGGACAGTCAGATGATACAGCATTATGAACTAATCAGAATCTTCATTCCTCATTCTCCTGCACTGTGCAGGGGAAGGAAGTAGAATAATGTAGATGGAAAGAAGGTGATTTTCATTTTCTTTTAGTTCTAACTGCTCTAGTCTGTTAGTAGTTAGCAATAAATTATATTAATATCCTTTATGCTGAGTCTGTTTTGCTCATTACAGTAATTGGTGACTGATTTGCTTGTCCTTATCTGAACCAATGAGTTTTCATTTAAGCATATTTTCTCCCCCAGTTTCTCTGAGGAGGCTGAGTGAGAGAATGTTCTGATAGAGCTATCAGTGTGAAATGACCACATCACTCTAAAAAAATACAATTGAGCAATTTTTAGCTCATGCTTAATTTCAGTAACTTCTATAATTCTGATATAGAAACTGAATTCTTTTCTGAGCCTGTAACAGACTTATACATAACTTCTCATTCTGAGGGCTGCAGAAGCTTTGCTTGCAGATAAAATACATAAGCCACTGTGAATGAAGTTTTCACTGAATCTTCCTGAAATGTCTTACTCCTTGTTTCTTGCAACAGAAGTGCAACAATCCACATAACACGCTCCCCACCCCAATCCTAATATCTCCCCTAATTAATTAAATGAATAATCCAAATTTCTTTTTGTCTTTCCTGTGCTTTTTTGACTAGTGAGATGACAATTGTCTAGTGAAATGATAATTAGAATAGTCAAGAAGCCTGAACACTGAATTCTTCACAGTTGAGTTAGTGTTAGGTTTCCTTATAAATGTTCATATGATGTTGTATTTTGGACTTCTGATGAAAATAGTGGTGATAACACCCCAGTGTTTTCAGTTTGCAGAGCAATGCTTTCACAGAAACAAATACTTTTCTTACTTTTCTACTGGGAACTTAGCCTAGGAACAGAGGGCATCCTTGTAACTCACAGTGGTTGAATCTGCATGATTATCATTGAGGAAAGAAAAGAAAAGGAAAAAAGAGAAGAGAAGAGAAGAGAAGAGAAGAGAAGAGAAGAGAAGAGAAGAGAAGAGAAGAGAAGAGAAGAGAAGAGAAGAGAAGAGAAGAGAAGAGAAGAGAAGAGAAGAGAAGAGAAGAGAAGAGAAGAGAAGAGAAAAGGAAAAAAGAGAAGAGAAGAGAAGAACAACAAAAAAAGAGGAATATCTTAGTGCCTTAGAGAAAATGGGAATTGTCACTCAGTCCTGATGAGGCTGCACCTCAAGTACTGCGTTCAGTTTTCTTCATTTTCCAGAAAGACATTGAAGCCCTGTAGTATGTTCAGAGAAAGACAACGAAGCTGGTGAGTGCTCAGGAGCACAAGTCTTATGAGGATTGGCTGAGGGAACTAGGATTATTTAGTCTGAAGAAAAGGAGGCTCAGGGGGACCTTATTGCCCTCTACACCTACCTGAAGGGAGGTTGTGGTGAGGTGGGGGCCAGCCTCCTCTCACAACTAGTGATAGATCTAGAAGGAATGGCCTCAGATTGCTCCAGGGGAGATTCAGTTGGATGTTAGGAAAAACTTCTCCAACAGAGTGGTCAGGCACTGGAACAGGCTGCTCAGGGAGGTGGTGGAGTTACTGACCCTAGAGGTGTTAAAGAAACATACAGATGTTGTACTGAGGGACATGGTTTAGTGGGAAAGATTGCCGGTAGGTGGACAATTGAATTGGATGATCTGAGAGGTATTTTCCAACTTCGGTGATTTTATGATTCTATGATTGATCCACTTCACAGGAAAGAAAATAGAGAAATGAGAGATGGTGCAATGGAACAGTGAAGTTCTCTGTTGATGAGCCCTAAATAACTTAGCATTTTTTTAAATCAATTTTTAAATCTTACAATTCTATTCTCCACATCCTTATATTAAAACAGCTTTACATTTACAAAGCAAATAGTCAGTTTCAGTGGTTTGCCAACCTTACTTTGCAGTATTTCCTTGTGTTCAGGTGGAATTTTAGGTTTTAATTTTTTGTTATTATTATTTGTGCCCACTGTCTCTTGTTCTGTCTCTCTAGACTCTAGTTCTATCTTCTTTATAGACTTCTTTCAGGTATTTATGTAAGTTGATATACTTTCTAGGCTGAACATTCACAGAGCTCTCATCCTTCCCTCATATGACAGATGTTCCAATCTCTTCATGAACTTTTGCTGGACTGTATGTCTTCTTAGTACTGGGAAGCTCAACACTGGACCTAGTACTGTTGATACAGCATCTGTAATTTAACAAAGCTTCTTAAAAGCAAACATACTTAACATACTAAATTCTACATCTCAAATTCCTAGATTTATTACTTTTTCTTACCAACTTTATTTTTTTAGATCATATTGTAACACCTTTCCAATATCTGGAATATAGTGAAGGTTTTCCAGTATCTGTCTTAATGACACTAAAATATCATCTTAGCTTTAAATGCTAGCAAGGAAATAAACCAGAATGTTTAGCATCAGAGTTTTTATTTCCTCTTTTTAGACAGTAATTTTAATATTTTTAATGCAGTCATAATGGGAAGATAAAGCAGATAATATTCTAGTCAAATTTCAGCTACTCCTAGTTTGAAACATCAAAATCATAAACTTATTAGCTTACAATTGCTATGTACAACACAGAAACCTGTCAGACACAGCAGTCTTTGTAGGTAGTTTAGTGTTTTCAATAACTGTAAAATGCTGCCATCTACCGGAAAATATTTTTTAAATATAAAGCTGGCATTGTGAATGCCCAAGAAAAATGAAAATTATATTACTTTCAAGTAGAATAGGCTTTTGATACTGAAGTCATATTTCTCTCTTCTGTCTTTGAGATGGATAATTAAACAATTTGCAGAGGTGAAGTGATTTCTGATTGCAGAGCAGCAAAAAAAAATAATGAACTAAAGAAAAATCTACTTTTTATATAGACAGCTCATTACGATTTCCCATGAAATATTCAAGTTTAGCAAGAATCCAGGTATTGCAGATGGCTTTGAAAATGACATTTAAAAAAATGACATAAGTAGGCTTAAGTATGGACTTTTAAAATATTACTTCATACGCATAGTTACGCATTAAAATTATTCACCTTAATGTGTTACACCATTGTTTTCTTCCTGTGAAGGAAAAGGAGGTAGTGTGGTGGAGATGCTTCTAATCAGAGAAGGAATGGTGTCATGCTGTCAGTTTGGGCTGTCAGTTTGATCTGTTTTATGAATGCATCATTTCACTGATTTCCTGGAGCTGCTAAGGATTGCTTGGTTCTTTCATGTCATACTAAGGCTGTGTCAGCAGGGCAAAGAAATAATGTTTTATTCCATACCATTACAGCCCTTGCATTGCTCTGGATTAAGAAGGCCACTAGACATATATATGTACATACAAAGTTAAAGGAAAAATAAATGAAACTTGTAGATTAGTATCCAAATAGTTTACAATGATTTGCTCTGAAATTGCAGTTATTACAAATATTCCATGTTTTCTTTTCCTAGAGCAATTAGACACTTAATCCTGCATAGAATAAAAATTAAATTTAGAAATGTAATTTCTACAATTTTATTAATGTCCAGTGTGCATTGTTAATGACTTTAGGACGAATTTTGTGTTAGATTTTCACTAGACTGTAAGATGCCATGTTCAACTACTTCATACAGTGTCAATTAGTTATCAAATGACAATCAAGATTTAGCAATGAAGTTATATTTTCTGAAGCATTATGGACCATGAAACATAAGAACAGCAAAACTGAATTTCAAAATGAAACTATTTAACCAGTCCATTTGTACATGATTAATATACAAGGAAATGTCTAATTACACGTTGTATTTAGATTTTATACAAGGATTTGACCAACTTGGGAAAATCCTCAGTGCTCCTATCTTAAATTTCCATATTATTGTGCTGATACTAAAAATCTAGGGGCTATACTTGCTTGATGTGGAAGTGTCCTTATGTATTGTTTAGGTTAGGATTTGACTATCTTTATTTTGAGATCCTTTTTTATTTTGAGATTACGTTATGTTACACTGAGATCATGAAATTGGTAGCAAAACTGATTTTATTACTTGATTGAAGAACAGACGTTGTTGTTGTTGTTGTTTTAAGCTTAAGCAAAATACATACTAAGAATTTAATTCCCTGCTTTGAAAGAACTGAGAGGCTGTGCTCTCTCCCCCTTTCTCCAGATTCCTTCTTTTTCAAGGTTGTTGAACCCAAGACCTAACTCAGGCAGAAAAAGAAATGCCTCATAGCTGGTAAATGTTAGAGACCACAATACTGCCTCAAACTTGCTGCTCCAAGAACTGGTAGCAGACGTTGTTCAACAGCTAAAGGCCAATAGAGTGCACTCCAAAACTAAAACTGTGAGTCAATCATCTTACTCCATAAATAGCGAGTAGCCTAAGAGCCCCTTGAGCTCTCTTGCACAGCAGTTGGCTGCGCAATAGGATCTTCACCTTGAGCAGGGAGCAGGGCTGGACTCGGACACTTAGACTCCTCTGAGAAAGAGTTTAAAAAGCAAGAGTCCACTCTGAACCTTGTGATTCAACAGGAGGGTCACCTGGATGAGTTATCAATATTATCACTGATATTTTTAAAATTTGTAAGGCTCTAGAAAGGGGGAATTTATACACAGATAAAAAAAACCTAACAAAAAGAAACAAAAAAATCTTTGGGGGAAAAAAAGGGGAACTGTTCCAAAGTCATAACATATTATTATTATTATTATTATTATTATTATTATTTGATATTATATAATTGAGAGGTAGTAAAAAATGTATTTGCATTTCAGATTTTCATTCGATTTATGCCAGTTAACTTTATGTCAGTCTATTTTATAATTCTGAAAAAGGTGATCAGCAAAATACCTCTGCAGCAGACAGCAGTCAGACTCCTATGGGTTTAAAGACAAGATTGTAAGCTGTTGAAAATATTATAGGAGCTAATTTGCTCTTGTTACATAATATGTCTTAGAGTACTTATGAGTTAACGTACATTATTAATGTAAATAATGTCCACCCATACATAAAATAGAACTAGTGTAAGATAATGCATAATTTAATTAATTTTTTAAAAAAGCCCTAAAATTAAAACACACGGTCAGAAGAATAAAACAGTTGCTAGACTTTTCTTTTAATAAGTGGGAGTTTTCACACATTTAAGGACAGGAAAGTAGAGCCTCAAATAGATATGCATGTGCATGGAAAATGTGAAGAAATTGTGAAGTGCTGAATAAAATGTGAGAAAGGGACAGTATTTTCTATAGTGGGGCTGCAGCCTTGAACTTTGTACGTGTGATTCTCTCACCACCTGGTCATAGAAATTTCTTCTGGAGAAATCTTATGCAGTCAAATCTAAGAATGAACAGAAAGTAGCAAACATGAAGCACAGAGGCAACTGAGAAAACTTTTTTGGAGGAAAGAAGTTTGCAAAATATGCTTCACAAGACTGCAAACCACAGAGAGGCAAAGCTGTCAGGCTCTCAGCTTCCCTGCTGACACTGAGTATGCTAGCATAACTGCCTTAATATTTAAAACTCTCGTCTTTTCTGGCTATTGATTTGGATAATATCTCATGCAACACAGATATATTCTGTAAAAGCCTGACAAAGTGGTTTGCATACCATATGGATAATGTAGCACACTTGTTGCTAACACTGGCGCTGGTGACTAAGAGAGACTGATAAGATCTGTTAGAGAGAGAGAAGAATTATTATCCCAAAATAATGGGATTCTTTTTTTTCCTCACTGGAGTCCTGTTACTCAGCCTTGACAGAATTAGCTTAGCAGAAGGAACCTTGAATGTACAAGGTTGGTATTCTAAGACATTTTACAGACATTTTTTCTAGGTATCTCTTTGTGGTAAGACTTAAGATGCAGGGAAAATAAACAAACAAACAAAATCACATCAAGTTTATTGTTCTCTGCTGTTCTTCCTCTTTTAGCTCCTTTAGTCACCAGCATGGTAAGCACCACAGGTGTATGTTTTCCTTTGTACACCAAATAAGACAGCAGAAAACTGTAACCATGTGAATGCATTCTCTTTTAAAGAAATAATTTTCACAAATCCATGCATATTCTTGTTAATTCTGTCATTCTAGATTTATTTATTTATTTATTTATGTGGGGTGGGGGAGGGGGATGCAAAGCATTTTTTCTTTTCCTGAACAGTGACCATTCTCCTCTACACTGATTAAGTCTTGCTGAATATCTCTTGAAGCCCAGATAAGTCAGCATATATATATATATTTTCATAAGCTATATTCAGTCTTCTCAGAATTATCATATTTTGTTACTGAGAATTAGTGGATTTAGCTAATGCATGATCTGTACATACGACAATTCAGGAAGCAGACGTTTGTGTAAAACGTTATTCCAGTATTTTTATACACAAAACTTTCCTTAAACAAATATTTCCTCAGGGAAAAAAAAAAAAAAAAAAAAAAGGAGCCATAAAAATCCACATTAAACTAAAACCATGAGCGATAACCATTGTGACCTAGAAAGAACTTAATACGGTGGTTGAGTAGTTTAAATCACAAAGTGGAGTGGATTGGAATAGATCTTAAAGACTGTTTAGTCCAACCTCTCTGCTCTAGGTGACAATATTTTCCACTATATCAGATTGCCCAGGGACCCAACCAACCAAGCCTTGAACACCTCCAGGGAAGCGGCATTTACAGCTTCTCTGGGCAGTCTGTTTCTGTTCCTCACCACCTCATCTCTTCCTTATCTAATCCAAATCATCTACCCTATTTTAGTTTAAAATCATAATTCTTTTTCCTAACAGTACTCTCCTTAATAAAAAGTCTTTATTTTCCTCATAAGCTCCTTTATGTCCTGAAAAACTGCAAAAAGATCTCCCCACAGCTTTTTCTTCTCTAAGCTAAACAAACCCAACTCTCAGTTTGTCTTCATAGAAGAGGTCCTCTGATCAACTCTGTGGCCCTATTCCAAACTCCATCCAACAGCTCCATGTTTTTCTTATGCTGGGGGCCCTAGAGATGAATGCAATACTTCAGGTGGGGCCTCATCAGAGCACGGTAGAGGACATTCACTTCCCTTGCCCCTATGCAAATCAGGATAGACAGACTTTGAGGGCTGCAAGGGGACATTGCTAGCTCCTGTTGCATGTTTCATGAAAAAATTAAGCAGTGGAAGATGGTGAAAAAATAAAGAAATATCATTTTTATATATTTCTAATATTTCTATATTTTCTAACAGTTACAAGTTTCAAAAACAGCCTAAAAATAGTGACAAATAGTGAACAAGATTAATCAGATATTTCAGATTAGTCATGGGATTACTGAATGGTTTGATAAAAATGATAAACTCCCTTTTCAACATTTATGAATGTGGCTGACAATTTTTGTGTTACTGCCAGTAGAATCAAATACGCACAGTAAAAAAAAAAACAGCGTATAGTTTGAGATTACTAGAGATTAAAGTGACAAAATAAATACAATGCAATTAAAATGTTTAATCTGATTGTTATTTTTACTGTTTATCCTACCTTTCTTTGAATTGAAAATGTATTTAAAACTCTGGTTTTAGTGAACTAATGAAACAGTGTTAAAGTCCAGAGGAGAAAATAACAGCATTAAACAAAGCAGTGGTGTAAAAAATTATTAATGCTTCAAAAATATTATCTAATTTAGGTATGGTGTGATAACGGTATTAGAAGGGGTAGTCCAAAACAGCATCCTTAAATTAAACTTCAAGCACAAGGGAATATTTATTTGGATTATATTTGTTATCAGGAAGGCTAATGCTTAAATATCTATTGCTTGTATGAGGCCAGAGTGAAAATACTGCAAGACATGTTCACAGTTCATCTTCAAGGTGAATGTTCAAGATCACTTGGGCTGCCTGTAGTCAAGAGCAAATTATTTTTGAACAATATTCGTCATTTTTTATATGCCAGTTAAGTGATGAAGTAAGTTTTCACTATCACTAACTCTTGCTGACACATAGTTGCTTTAAATCAAACTAATCTATTACTGCCTGACTTAAACATGCTGTGAAACACTTTTTTATTCTCATGGCAAAGCTGGGAGTTCATTTTGGAAGCCAAAATTATGCGAGTGTGAATGTGTGCATTTTGATGCCATTTATTCAGAACCTGTTCTGTTGTGTTCATGTACATTTACATATTCATCATCTCAACAAAACTTAAAAGCAAACAAACATATTTTAGTCAATTTATTGAACAAATTTCTGAATCCTGTAAATATATCACCTGCAGAAGGATGTCTGCAGGAAAAGTGTTATGGACCAGTGAACACAGGTAAACTCTGCTGTTTACCTATACCTTCTTACATTTTTGTCTCCCTATGTTGAAAAGATGAAATGCAATATATCAAGTAACTTGAAATTAAATCAGTGTCAGTGAAATTACCTTCCTGGGTACAGAGGTATATTCTGTAAGAGCCATATAATTGATCTTTTGATCAGATAAGATTATACTCTTATCACTTTAACTAGACAGACAGATTATGCTTTAGCTGACTGTAAACCAGAAATTAGCTTATATTTCATGAAGTTAATGTTCAAGCTTCAAAGTAAAGAGCTTCTCATTCCTCAGAAAATAAGATTTTAGTAGTCTTTCTTTCTCATTTTTATTAATACAACTAATTTTCACATTTTTTTTTCCCAGTGAGACAACTGGCTATTTTGATTAAGGCCAAGATGGCTCTTAGTGTTCCACTTAATTGAATAGAAAAACTTGCTACTTAAACTCTTCTGTACTTTTGTGGACTCTAGTTACCTGCTCATTATAGATTCATTTTCTTTTAGAAACTAAAGAAACATAACCTAACAAAGGGCTTGATATACTAATGGCATAAATAAACCATATAGCATTCTATTTTTACATCACAAATTGCATTGCATGCCTTCCATGCAGACGGTAAAATATGTATATTTTACTCTAACTCCACAGTTTAAAAAAATTGCTATTTGTTTGATGTAACTGAAAATAGGAAAGATTTCTAAAAAAAACTATTAAAAAAATCTGAAAACTAAACTGAATATATTCAGCATTCAAAAATGAAACGCGTACTATTCATAGAAATATAGAATCATAGATTGCCAATTGAAAAGGATGCACAAGTATCATATAATAATAGAATTGCTCAGGTTGGAAAAGACTTTCAAGATCATCAGGTTAAACCACAATCTAGCCGTACTAACCTAACAAACAACCCTCCACTAAATCATGCCCCTGAGCACCACATCCAAATGGTTTTTAAACACATTCATGGATGGCCACTCCACCACCTCCTCAGGATCAGCCACCTCCTCAGGATCAACCACCTCAGGCTAACTGAGTACAACTCCTGGCTCCACATAGGTCCATCCAAGTATTGAGCTATATTTGAGAGAGCATTGTCTCAACATTTCTTGAAGTTTAGCAGAATTGGTGCTGTGACCACTTCTTCGGGAGCCTGTTCCAGTGTCCAACCACACTCTAGGCGAAGAACCTTCTCCTAATATATAATATGAATACCTTCTGATGCAGTTCCTTGCCATTTCCTTAGGTCTCATTGCAGGTCACCAGAGAGAAGAGAACAGCACATGCCCCTCCACTCTGCTTGTGAGGAAGTTGCAGGCTGTCATTAGGCCTCCCTTCAGTCTCCTCTTTTTTGGGCTGTACAAATCAAGTGATTTCAGCCACTTGTCTTGCCCTCTAGACTCTTCATCATATTTGTAGCCTCCTTTGGATGTTCTCAAATAGTATTATGTGCTTTTTATGTTGTGGCGCCCAACTTCACGCAGTACTTAACATGAGGCCATACCAGCACAGAATGAGGCAATCCCTTCCCTTGACCAGATTAGCAATACTATGCCTGATGCATCCCATGGTATAGTTGGCTCTTATGGCTGCTAGGGTACACTGCTAACTCATATTCAACCTGATGTCAAACAGAATGTACAAATCCTCTTCTTCTGGGCTGCTCTCCAGTCGCTTGTCTCCCAGTCTGTAATTACATCCACTCCCTGTCCCTGGTGCAGATCTGGCACTTGCTCAGTTTTGAGCAATGGGTTATGAGACTTTCATGGTTATCCAGCCCTCTAATTCATTAAGATCTCTCTGCAAGACAACATGTCTACATCTGAGGAAGTTGACAGCTTCTCCTACCTTATTGTCCTTTACAAACTTTGTATACACTCCAGGCCTATAAGTAATTTATACAAACATTAGTAAGAACTGACTCTAAAATGGAACTGCATGGAACCCCACACGTAACAGGCCACCACACTGATGGAATTCCATTTACTCTAATCCATGGGTGTTTAACTTTTTGGTTTTCCTGGGCTGCATTGTGTGAAAACAGATTGTCTTGGGCTTAAAAAAAACTTAATGCTAGTCATATATTTGACCTTGTTTTTTGTAAAAGTAATGCCTCAGTCTGGTTCTATGGAAGTAGTTGCTACCAGTTACTTTTCAAGGTCTTCATCAAAGATTTTTGATGAAAATTTATTATTCCTGTACTTCATCCTTGAAAATAGCCATTCACAAATGTATGTACTGCCAAAAACAAGCATAGAATCATTATTATTGGAAAAGACCTCTAAGATCTAGTTCAACTGTCTACCTATCACCAATATTGCCCACTTAGGAACCATGTTCCTAAGTGTCACGTCCACACATTTCATGAATATCTCCAGGGTGATGACTCAATCACCTACCTGGGCAGCTTGCTCATGTGCCTGACCATTCCCTCAGAGAAGGAGTTTTTCCCAGTATCCAACCCAAACTTTCCCTGGCTGAACTTGAAGTCATTCCTTCTTGTCCTATCACTAGCTATACAGGCGAAGAGGCATGATGACACAAATAAAACTTGACTGTGAAGCAAGAGATATCTTATTTGGTAAGACAAGTCTTATAGAAGTTTAGTAAAGAAACATGATCAAGTTTTTGAATTGAATATCTGATTGCAACTCTATATATCCTATTTGAAAATTTGCAGGTGATGTATTTATTTTGACTGAATGTTGAGTTGCAAATGTACCAAAATAGAGATGATTTTTTCAGCAATCTTGAAAACTTTTCTCAAATTCCTTTATAAAATGGAAAGTAAAGCTGTATATTTTTTATTGTTCATGGTACTGTGTTTAGGCAAAGTATAAAAACACATAAAATAGGTTGTCATAACTTGAGTTAGCAGCGCACTACACTCTCCTCTTCTCCTGGTTTCAGACAAGACAGTGCCAATTTCACACTGATGTTTGGTTGTTTTTCTACTGATGGCTGTGTGCCCAGGGCTGGGCTTGGCTGCTCAGAGGGAAAGAGCTGCCACCATGATGGTGCAGGACAAGGGATGGGCCACAGTACAGGCTGTGCCAGGCTGCATGTAGTATACAGGCTGCAGATTTGACATGTCTTCTCTAGCCCTTTTGGCCTAACTCATCAGCCAATAAAGTGATGTATCGGTTTATCTGTGTGCTGGACATTTTCTGTAAAAGGATAATGTGAGAAACAGTATGAAATGCTTTGCTGAAATCCAAAAATATTGCAAGTGATTTCCCTTGGTCAGCCAGGTGGGTAACATTTTCATAAAAGAAGATTAAGTTCATTAAACAGCACTTTCATCTTGCGTCAATGGTACGGGCTGGTTTGGCCCGGTTCCGTGACTGGCGGGGCAGAGGAATCCATGGATCCGCGCCTCCAGAAAAGGGAAACAGGGGACCCCAGAATAATTGAAAACAGCGGCAACGATCTGAGGTGAAACAAACTAATTTACTAAATATGGTATCAGCAGAATATAATGAGAGAGAGAGTGTGTTTCTGAAAGGTGGGCAGTCCTCACCACTGCACTGAGGTGAGAAGTTCCCTGAAGATCCCTCAAAGCAAGAACAATTTTGTTGATTTAAACTATTGTATTGATTTGCATGTGGAATGAATGATAGAATAAAATGACAAACTTTTTAGATGAATTCTAACTATTTATTAATCTTCAGAATTCAGTAGGTTAAAAATCACAATATGCAATGCTCTTGAAATGCAAATTTTCAGTTCACAGTATGGTGAAAAACTGCAAGGCATTTACAGAACTTTACTTGAACAGTTTTTAGGTGGTAAATGTTCCTTTCTACTCATCTTGTGTGATAAACGATCATAAGCCATATGAGCTATCAAAGGTGAGGTTCTTTCCTGCTGGTCAGCTATGTAAACATCATCTACTTTATCATGTGACATAGATTTGTAAAATACTATGTTTGAACTTCTAAGTAGATAAATGTTTTCAAGGTGGAACTTCTACATTATTAATGCATAGCTGCACAAATTAGTGAAAGTGAATCTTTCTTTTGTAAAAAACAAAATAAAACAAAACTTGCCTAGAAGTAAGAAGTACAGACATTTCTATGAACAATTAAATGCATTTTAAATGCCTCTTTTTCTCATTTGAAACTACAGTTTGCAGTTCTATCACAGTATATTTTAGAAAAGACAATTCACTTAGCAGATGTTCTGTGCTAAATCTGTTGGAACAAGGTTAACATTTCATAAACACCTAAACGTATCTAATAAGCCAAGCATTTGAAACAACAGCAAATAAACACATATCTGATTAAATGCAGCAGGGACACCTAAGTAAGATTTTCAGTATGTGCAATTCCAACCACCAAAAAACAGTGAAAATGTAGATATTCTGACGAACAGAAATTATGCATTAGAGACTTTCTACACTGTTTTCTTACAAATTGAAATTAATGGTTTTGGATGACTGTTGTTACATACCCATCTGACAAATGTAAGACTTACGAGGTAAATCACAGAAATTAAACATTTAGTATGTCAAAACCATCACCAACAAAAATCTAATGACAACATAAGCATTATTTTATCTCGAGGGCATAGTATCATTGCTGTGGTTTTACAGAGAAATAGATACTTCACTTCTGCCTCACTGGGTTAGCAAAGTTCTCTGCTAAACTGTATTTTTGGTTTATTTGCTGGTGTAATAGAGTTATAAAAAGACAATTATAGGACCAGTTATTTGTGTGTTCATTAATTTACACTTAAAACCATTAGGTTGTGATTTTTTTTCATGATGTCAACTGAAAGAAAACAACCTCACACCAGAAAACAAACAAACAACAAAAAAACCCCATAGTAACAGATTGCTCTACTGCTACCACTATTACTACACTGGAGGTTGTGTAGCCCTTCACCTAGAATACAAAGTATTTTCACTTATACTTAAAAAGTACTTAAATGAGAATTTCTACTTGGTAAATTTGAAATTATTTTCCTGCTTCCCTCCACTTAAAGGAGATGAACTATGGCACAGGGCAGTCAGCTAGTATGCATTGTAGTTCCTACTTGCTGTAACCCAGTGACTCAGTATCTTCATAAGAAATATGTTTCTTGGCACTGAGAATATTCAGATAAGTTTGGAGAGATTATCTAAACATTTAAATATTTATGTAAATCTCATTCAAAATTCAATACCTTTTAAAATCCCTAAGAAATAAATGTTTTATCCTTTAATTTTCCTTGAAAGAAGTGTCGCAATATAATATTGCAAAGTATCAACTCTAAGATTCCTTCTTCTGTACCAGTAAACATGAGTGCTGTACTGATTAATTTCACTGCTATGCATAGCTCCATTTTTAGATAGTATTATTGTTCTGAGATAAATGCAGATAAAGCACAATTGTCAGTGGAGAAGAATCAGTAAAATGTTTCTGTCTTCTTTCAGATAAAAAAACCAATAACACATTAGAAATCTTTCTTAATGATATTTCTGAGAACATAGTCTCAGAGTTACTAGATCATAATAGAATGTAGTTCTAACCAACATCATTAATATAGCTTAGTACCATCAGAGAATCAGAAAAAGTAAAAACATAAAGAATTGCATGAAGTCTCTCCAATTTATTCAAGGAAAAGGATAATTTATATATCAGACCATGGGCCATTTCTAAAAAATGTTCAGTCCAAGCAGATATTAAGTAGGGCTTTTTAAAATACAAATTTAATTTTCTGGAAAACATTTACATGTCTGAAATATTAAAGTGAAAAAAACCCCACTATTTTCATAGAAAATAAATGGGAGTGTTTCATCTTATGAAAAATGGTACTATAGGTCTATCTGCAACTAGGAAAATGTATATTTAAAAGACATCTCTACCACATATGCCTTTCCACTATTTTTGGAGAGCAAGGCTTGTTCAGCTTCTGTTGAAAATGTCACAACAGTCAATGTGACTTATTTATATGTAGACTTACAAGATTTTTCTCCATATCAGATATCTTCAGACCTTCAGAATAGAGGATTTTTTAAGTTTGGTAAGAATTCACTACATTAAAGGATACTACTTAGATATACTATCAAATTCCACATCTTCTCTTCACAGAAGATTTTATTCAAACTAAGCCTGGAAAGAGTTGTTTGGTAAAGACTATTCATTAGGTCCAAAATGAAGAACTCAGGATGTGTCTATGAACAAGTTAATTTCCTCAGACATCATCGATTTTCATTTACAGAGAAATTACTTCTTACATGTTATTAAGAAAATTAACACAAACTTTTAGGATATGTAATGTAAATTACACCAACATGAGGAGTCAATTTTTAGGTTCAGCACAGTGTATAGCAGCCATTGTGCCACAAGGAATGTAAGTATGTAAATGATGGGTTTATCAAATGAGCTGTTGGAAAGAAATATTGGTATTAGTTACTCTACAAGGAACTTTTTTATACTGATAGGTTATTTAAGTATATAGATTACATATAAATATATATGCTATATATATATATATAAGTAAATACAACTATAGTATATCTAAGTATACTATAAAGTATATCTATAAAGACAAAATTAGCTTGTTAATAGAAAATGATTCTACCAAGTAATTGAAGAAGATTATATTTACCAAAACAGCATCTAATTTTGAAAAGGAGACTCAAAATTGCAATGAAGCCATTAATGGATCTTAGTAGTCTCTAGGGAATTAAATTTTGTTTTAAGGCAGGTGTGAACTGAATTCTGTGGACTGCAGGTCTCCATGTGTACAGTAGATAAATTAAGGTCCTTAACGGAGGTTTACAGACTGTATCCAACATGTGTAACATACCGAATCTTTTTACTGGTTCCGATCTTCATAATGATATTTAAAGACTGCAAATGAATCTGAATAAAACTAAAATATGTAAAAAATAGAAAACTAAGTAAATTGATGTTACAAAGTTTTATGGAAGAAGTTTTGATGTTCTGAGACTTACAAATTAGGATGTGCATACTAAAAATATATACCACAATAGAACACAAATGAAAGTGGTAAACAGATAACAGATTCTTTTCCTCTTTTTTTTTTCCATATGCCTGTACAATCTTGATGTTATTCTAATGATTATAAGTTTCTCAGTACATTAATCTTGTCTTTTCTGCTTAACTGTAACAGTTATAGACACCTAGATGCACATGAGGTTGTATGTAAAAATAAGGCATATTTTCTGCATCTGTCTTTGTAATAAGAAAACAGCACATGAGATTGATTATCTATCTTTATTTCACTGCTAATACACAGAATTATATTTTTTGCTTATAATTTTTTTTTCATTTTATTACATTAGCAAGAAGAGAGGCTCATGAAAATTTATATATTTCAACATACACAAGCCAAGTCACAAACAAGTTCACTGCTAATTGTTTGACTCAACATATGCTATATATACAAATTGGTTGTGTACTCTTGGAAGGAAAATTTAAAAGACTGACATGTAATTGTCTTACTAGTCAATAGTTTCCTGAAGATAGCCTGCAGTTCAAAAAAGAAAAAACATAAATTCAGGCAACAGTGACCAATGTATTTGTGCTTGCCACCTTTAACTTTTATTGACTTTTGATGAAACTACTTAATTAGATTTCTCTGTCTGTTAACTATAGAAATCCTAAGATATTACGTAGGAGAATGGATATCTGCACAAATCAAATTCCATGTGTATTCATTCCAAAAATTTCTGAATAATGAAACTAAATAGGGAAGTGGAACTTTAAAATGAAGAAGCACAGTAGGCACTGCTGAAGATAACAGCAGTCATCGTGAGCTTGTTAAACAGTTGTAACAGATGTGGTAAATACAGTATGATTATATATTTTTTCTTCTCACAATTGACAGTGATGTGCCAGAACATTTACAAGACATTGACAGAGGGAAATGAAACTTAATTTTGATTATGCTGTATCTCATCTGAAATCAAATAGCTGCAAATAACTGTAAGTTCTTTACCTTTCTAGGGCTCGTACTGATTTTGGTAGTGTTTAAAGTTAGTCTGATAGGAGACTGAGCAAACATAGTAACAGATGCTTTTTTAAATAAATCATTACAGTGACCACACATGAATTCTATAGAAACTGCCCTTTTGTGAGAGCAGCTATTACCTTCGCTGTAGTCACTTCAGCTTCTGTGAAGTGCCTGGAACTATTTCTATCTTTCTATGACATGGTAATTTAAAATATATTTTATGCTTCTTATACATGTCTTACCAAAATAGTAGGAATCTCATAAATATATTTACTCAGCTTTTGTTTGCAAATAACTGAGTTAGTTTTCAGGTACTTTGCTCAAGCACCATGTCAGTGCAGCGGGAGTTCCTGGTTCCCAGGACCTTTTTTTTTGCTGCTTGGAGTTCTGTGCTTCCATATTTAGACCAATAGCTGTACCAATCTTATTTACAACTGGTTCAGTACGTGGTATCTGCAGTCATTTCGCAATTTCAGTGTAGACAATACTCTGAGAGATGTTTCTTTCATTTAGGCAGGATATAACGTAAGCTGAATTCAAATATTCACAGTCACCTATTCTGTCAGCAATAGGGCAAGGTAGTTTTAGGAAGCAATTTATTAAAGCCTTAGGGGAAGAAAGCAAACAAAAAGAAGACATTAGGCAAGCTAAAATTCAAGAAACCTATTTATGTGGCCCAGCCTTATGGAACACAACTGTCCTGTGAGGATTGTGAAATATTCTTCACATGCTTATTCATGTTTGGTTATAATGGCTTTCAGGAGAAATTCATTCTTTAACACTGTAAGAGATTATTCTTTTGTGCCATTGCCTCAAAGTTTGCTGAGGAACAAGTCTAAACAAGTCCTTGACCAGGGCTGAGAGATCCTTTGTCTGGAGAATGCTGATGGACAAGTCCTAGGCAAGGGTTGTGAAATCCTTTGTCTGAGGGACACGGATGGACAAGGCCAGTGGCAGTGAGAGAGAGAGATGAACTGCAGATTAATGTCCATGAAACAGTTTTTTGTGTGGGCTGATCTCGAGGAAGATGGCTATCACAGGAGGTGCTGCACATGACTCTTACCTGAACACCCAGGAATGCCACGCTGCCAGAAGAAGGATAAAAAGGGGACCTACAACCATGAGGTTAGGTTTTCTGGCAACAGATTCCTCATGAGAGGTTTTTTGGACATGGGAAGATTCATGTCCTGCTCCTCTCCCTCCTGGACCTATTCTCTCGCTGCACTTTCTTGCAGCCTAAGGCCAGCCATGTTGCTGCTCTCCCCTGAAAAGTTTCTGACAACAGATTCCTCATGATGTGATGCCTGCATGCTGAAGAAGAAGAACAAAGGTGTCTGCCATCAGATCCCTCACTACAGAATTCCTGATGCTGATGGACTCTCCTGGGCCTGCTACCTGAGTCCTGCTGCTGCCTCCCGAACTTACCCTGTGACTTCTTCCTGCTACATGCTTGCTGCTCTCTCCCTGTGCTTTTGCCTCAGACCTTCAAAACGTCGTCCAGGATCCGCTGCTGGATCCTGGTGGTGAATATCCTGGCTTTATACAATTCTTGCCTCTTTCCTATCCTTTCTATCGCTTGCCTTCCCCCATCACCCTGATTAAGATTTGTAATAAGCTGATCGGACCAACATTTGAACTGTTGTTTCTTAATTTCACATCAGGTATACAGATATCAAAGAACCTCCTCTCCCTCCTATAAGTTGGAGCGAGACAAATGTCTGAGGCCTCTTTACTAAAAAGCAAATTACCATCTGAAAAAAAGGGATTAAGAGATATACTTTGAAACGCTATGTGGCTAAAGCCCAGACATCTCACGTGGTATATATACTTTTTGTAAGATAATTTTAAATGGAAGTAGAGCTAAAGGAAAATGTTCATCTCTTGCACTTATTAGTATGTTTTTTTTTGCTATGCAAAACACTTTATACATACATTTATATTATATTATATTATATATATGTTATATAAATTTATATATAACAATTGCCCTAAAAAAAGGTATATATTTAAGTGGTATGATACATAGAAAAAATAAAGATAAATATACTTATTCGGAACTCAGTTGTATATTTTCACGATCTTATCTTCAGCTGTCTCTGAGATATTGAAAGGGAACATTATTAGTTTTTGATAATTCAGAGATCACCACTTGTTATTTTGTAAATCTTGCTGAACTGAAGACCACATTTTTAACAGTCTTGCATATATAAAATTGGAAAGCTATATTGTTGACAAAGCATGAGAAAAGTAGTTTTATTTTTGATCTTTACCTTTTACGATTAGGAAAGTCTGTAAACTTTATCTTTCTACCAAAAGCTTACCCTTGTTATGTATCCTGGAATTATATAGTTTCAAGAAAAAGGAAATAACTGAATTCAGAAGTATATAATAACTTCTAAAAGTGAAAAACATGGAAACAGAAACAAACATTTAGTACAAGAAATCCTAAATACCCAACCACTGCTAGGGCCAGAAAATATATTAGCCTTGCCTTAATAGTTATTCTGTATGAAATTCTGTGAACTTTTTTTTTTTTTTTTCCCCAATGTTTGAGCCTAAAATTATGTATCATTAGAAACAGCATCCAAATCAAAAATGTGATAAACTCTTTGCAACTTTAGTCATCATGGTGAGTTGACCCTGGCAGGCAGATCCAGCATCTCACTCTCTCTCCTCAAGAGGAGTGAAATAGTAAGATGAAAAATCTCACAGATCAAGATAAAGACAATATCGCTTATAATTACCAAGCTGTCTACCTGGACTTTTGTAAGGCCTTTGACCTGCTCCTACACCACATTCTTATCTCTAAACTGGAGAGATATGGATTTGAAGGCTGGACTATTAGATGGAAAAAGAATTGTTTGGATGATTGTAGCCAGAAGGCTGTTGTCAACAGCTCTATGTCAGTTTGGAGGCTGGTAATGAGTGGTGTTCCACAGGAACTATGTCTTGGGACCAGTGCTCTTCAACATCTTTATCAATAACAAAGACCATGGGATTGAGTTTACCCTTAACAAGTTTGCTGATGACACTAAATTGAAGGTGCAGTTGATGCCACAAAATGGAGGGGTACCATCCAGAGGGACCTGGGTGTGCTTGAAAAGTGAGCACAAACAATCTAAGGAGGTTTAACAAGGCCGAGTGAAAAGTGTTGCAATTGGGTCGAAGCAATTTAAGAAGTTTGGGGTTGTGATGGACAAAAAGCTGGACATGATCCTGCAGTGTGGTCTGGCAGTCAGGAATGCCAACTATGTCCTGGGCACCATCAACAGAGGGGTGGTCAGCAGGGAGAGAGAAGTGATTTTCCCCTTCTGCCCTGTCCTTGTGAGGATCTATCCAGAGTATTGTGTTCAAGACTAAGGCCTCCAGTACAGGAAGGATGTGAAGCTGTTAGAATGGGACTAGAAGAGAACCATGAAAATGATCAGAGGGCTGGAGCATCTCCCTCGTGAAGAAAGGTTGAGAGAGCTGGGCTTGTTTACTTTGGAGAAGAGAAGGCTTTGGGGATACTTCATTGCAGCCTTCAGCACTTGAAGAGAGCTTACATGAAGGAGGAAAACTTTTTACATGACATGATAGTGAAACGAGAGAAGGGGAAATGGCTATAAACTTAAAGAGGGGAGATTTAAGTTAGATGTTAGAAAGAAAATTTTTACTCAGATTCTGATGAGGCATTGGAGCAGGTTGCCTGGGGATTTTGTGGATGCCCCAACTCCAGAGGCATTCAAGACCAGTTTTGATGGGATCCTAGGCAACCTGACCTAGTGGGTGGCAAGCCTGCCCATGGCAAGGGAGTTTGAAAGAGACGATCTTTAAGGTACCCTCCAACCTAAAGCATTCTATGATTCTAAGATGGAGCTTGTCATGTTAGATCTATGCCTACTCTAAGTAGGCTATAGTTAAGAGAAATTTGATTGGCTTTGACAGCTGGCTGAGGGAGAGTCCAGGTTCTTGAGTTGTTTTTCAGACTCTGTCTTAGCGCTGTGCTATTCGTTGCTTATTTTAGATTAGGATCTTTTTCACTGTTTTCTTCTCTCTGTAGTTCTAACCATACATTCTTCAGAAGCTCTTAAGTGTTATGCAGAACTAATTAATTCTACTTGATCTGAAGCTTTATCACATCCACCAAATGCAGATCAACCTTATAACACATTCTCTTCTATTTGCCATGGTATTCAATGCTTTAATCTAATTTATGTTCTCATTAAATTAGATTATATGCAAGTAAAGTAGTCTATATTACAAGATCAACTTTTTCTCTGTTTCTCATTTACTACCTTGTTTGTCCAGATGTGTGCTGAGCACTGTCATCTGAATAGTAATAGCTTTCACTAATAATGCAGGACACTTCGATAGCATATGAGGTGCTACAGTCTTTTAGTAATAATCTACATTACTGACTTGAATATTGGCTTTGACAGAAGTTTAGGTGGTTAGCACAGGTTTACCTTTAACAGAATTTCTCTTACTGCTTATATCCATTCAATAGTTTTTATTGTTTGGTTAACTTAGGATAGCTTTCCATTCAAAACTTATCAAGACATTCTCCTTTTAAAAATATAGAAAATACGTTATGTAATTTGTTCGAAAGTTAACATTTGAAAAATATATTGTAAAGTAGTCTCTGCTTGGGCTATTATTGTCAGTTTTAAAATAATCTCTATGATAATATTAATTGCACAGCTTGTTTATTAATTATTAAATTGAGTGTCAAAATAATGGAACAACACAGATGACGATGAACCTTAGATATACAGGTAAAACAGCTGCTAATTAAGGAAAATGAATGGGAGTTAGGGGAGTTATGGAAAAAAAAATTATGTTCCTGATAAGAACAAGGCATGAACTTAAGAAGCATAGATAAAAGCAAATACTGGGATATCTGAGCAAATGCTTTTAATACTGAGGCTTCTCTACCAAAGAAGTAAAAAATTCTCTTTGTTTTTGTTACGTCTCAAGTAAATTGCTCAAGAAGAAAGGAAAACTCTTAACAGACTTCTAAAAGATAGTAAGGAATGGTAGAGAACATGTTATCTATTGGTTACACAGTGTTCATTCAGAGATGTTCGCATCTTAATCTATTAAAAGATGTCTGACTCCAGACAACCTGTGAGTCTGTACATCCACAGTTAGAAGTGTAGGGATACTCAGTTTTATGTAAAGATACTAATGCAGAAATAAATAAAAGCAAGCAAACAAGCAAACAAAATAAAACCAGACAAAAAAGCACAAATACCTCAGTGTTTTCTTTTGGACTTTGTAGGAAGTCTGCCCAATAACCTACACTGTACAAGATGAACCATGGTGTTCTATTCAATTCTAATTAAACAAGCAAAACAAAAACAAAGACAAAAAAAAAAAAAAAAAAAAAAAAAAAAAGCAAAAGCAGTTAGTGAAAAGGAGGAATGTTGCAAACATATGTTATAGAGCAAAGGAGGAATGATACAAACATATGTTAATGTTTATCAAAAGGAAGTCTGTTTTTACAGTCTTTTGTCTTCCTTCTTTTTTCTTTTTCCTCCTTTTTTTTTTTTTTTAATCAGACATTTATTATGAAGTTTAATTCTTTCAAAAGTTCTGTGGTTCCAGAAAATCTAAAGTGAAAATGACATTGAGAAACATACTGTCAGAATATATGAAGACACAATTTTCAGGGTATGTCTTCTGAAGACATTGGAAATAGGCACCAGTTTATGTGCCCGATCCATAGTCTTTAGGAGCAATGGAGCAGAGAAGTCAAAGAAGCACTGATGACATGTTCTCGTTGACCAAATTTTTTTTGTATAAAATATTGTTAGTTCAAGGTAAAAAATAAATAAATAAATAAATAAAAAATCCAAAAAGAACTGTCTGTTTAGAAGAATAGTTTAAATGATATCTTTGATAACACCACACACTGTACAACCCAAAGAGAAATCAGTAATCCACCTGCATTCTAAAACATTACTATGTATATAATCGGAATATTATTTCCTTGTTGAATGTTTCATGATATTCTTTGATCCTGATGTCATAAATTCCCGGAGTTGAGCATGGATTTTTTTTTTCTTTGATGTCTTCATCCATCTATAGAGCCACAAGCTAACATTTTAAATAACCAAAACTTTTCCAATTTAATATGTAGTCAGAATCCTGTGTCTGTGTGACTCTGTAAATAGGTGAGCATTTCATTTTGTAAAGGATATCAAGTTATTGATTCAATTGATTGATCTTTCTCTGTGAAATGAAAGTAGCAAGTGTTCTGCCATGTTAGTGTTATTATTCAAGTTTTAATTCTGTGAGTGAAGAGTTAAGAGATAGCACATTTTTGTGTGCTGCTTAACAAGTTGTCTGTGGGTAGAAGTAGTATTTTTCTCATCTGAATTTTTGAGGTTATTTGGGATTTATCATTATTCACATTTTATATTTCAATCAAGTATATGCTTCATATTTTAACATATTCTGGTATCTTTATTTTATGGTATGTTTAAACTATGTTAATTTGCGAAGATATAGACTGCTCATTTCATCTAGTCTATTTGGAATAAGTCATTTTTAATTTGTATAAAACAGATCTTTGATAATGAGATTCCTCTACATGTCTTTCAGTTTCTCTATGGTCCTGTAGATCCTGACAAGGATATTTTTTGCAATTATGGGTTAATTAAATATTCCCTAAAGAGTTGCTACGTATAGCAAAACCATTTAAATAATTGTTATTCATTTAAAATCAAGAGCTTTAGAAGGCATAATTTTCACCATCCTCTTCCTACTGAGAGAAGGCCTTAATTTGGAATGCATTGTAATGTGAGATGGAAATTTGAATGTTGTGGTTTCTTGTACAATCTTCACAACCATCATTTGTACAACATATCTTAAAGTTGCAACAAATATACGCATATGGAAAATTTATCACACTGCCATATTTGTGTGCAGCTTCTAATTCTTGTAAGATAGAAACTACCATACTGCAATCTGTATCAGTGTGCTTAACTGCAAGTTTTCAGAGTTATTTTGACCATAAATACCTTATCTTGAATATGGAGGAGAAGGTAAAGAAGAATCTGTATCAAGTGTCAGGTTTGTGTAAGACAGAAAAAATCAAACAAGTACGGAAAAAGAAATTAAAAGTTCTGAAAATTCAGTAACAAGTTTCTAAGTGCATTTATGGTGTACAAATAACACTTATAAAAAAATAAGGAACAAAAAGCCAATGCGCACACACACACACACACACACAAAGGATAATTAATAGTAGAAAAAAGTGTACTCATGTTTTCTTTTACATTGGATATTTTAGTTATGAAAAATTCAGCTTTAATATAACATATTTTATTATAGTTTGTAGATTTCAGACACTGAACTTGAAAGACTATGAAAGGGAAGAAAAATCCTAAGAAAGACAAAAGAAATTGTGAGAGTGTATTCTAGAAAGGAACTACCTTTCAGGAAATTGTCTGATTTGTTTCTAATTACTCAAAAACAATACCATTGTTCCATTAAAAAACAAAACAAAACAAAAAACAAAAAAACCACAAAACAAACAAACAAAAAAACCGTAAGTGAATTCACACAATGAGTCAGTACCCAAATTCCTGCAACTTGTTTGTGTACCGCATTAACAAAAGCAGAGATTTTGTTTCTCACACAACTGTCCATGAAAGTTATTGCTACCTTTATGGGATGTGCTGTGGGTACAGGGTGATGACTTGTTTAGTGAACCGATAAGTAATAAAGAAGCAAGGGTTTGGAAAGGGCATCAGTCAGATAGATTACTATTATATCATTCTGTATGAATGTGAACGTTCAATGTGACATGTATATTGAGTGCTGAATAAGTGAAGTGAGTGGATAACAAAGAGCAAGGTTTTTTATTGTGGGGGATTTCCGTGTAAGAATGTTTCTGAATGTATGGAAAAGCCACCAAGATTAATACTTTTAATGTCCGTATTAATATCATTGCATGGTAGTAGCAGGAGCTGTCAAGATGCCAATCTTCTACATAGATCTATGTAAAATTTTTACATGAATACATGTAACTGAGATGGACACACAGTTTCTTACCAATCAGAGAGAAATAGGCACATTTGGGATGTAATTCAAGTCAGCCAAATAAACATGCCTAAACAAGGTCAGCATAATTGTCGTCTAAACATAGTCGCATTTTCCTTAAGTTTTTCTGACCTATTTACTTTAAATACAATTCTGCTGGCTAGAAAAGGAAAGAGGAAAGAAAACAGATTTTTGTGACCCTTCAGTTTCACAGTTGCTTATAATCATCCAAACTCTTCAGTTGCCGATAGTAATTTTTCATGCATTCCTCAAGGGAATAAAGGACATTCTTGTCCATTCTGACTTTTATTCTTATCTAAAATAATAGTTATTCTTAATAAACTGTGGCTGAATCAGCTTAAAAAAATAGGAATAGTTGACTATAGTTGTATATTATAATCATAATATTTATCTACATTTCATTGTTCTCATAGCAGGACTTGACATTTTCAGAATCCTTTGAAAAATGTTGATAAGTTGAAATTTTTCTTTGCATGTTTACTTAATCTGGCAATGCAATATTAATTAATTTTTTGTAGATTTTTTTTTTTGAGATTTTACTTAAAAAAAGAAAGTCTAATCATGCTTTAAGAACAATAATTGTGAGACTCTAACAATATTTGAATGTCATTAACTTCAGCAATTGAAAATCGTCACAGTGAACATGCAGATAATAAAGACAATCTTATCATCTGCCCGAGCTGGTTTTTTATTCCACTTCACAGACAAGAACTGCCGTATTTTCTACTGAAATGCAGGTACGTTCTGGTATTTTTCCTCTGTGTGTTTTTTTCATTTGTTTGTTTTTGTTTGACATGGCCTTTGACATGGTCCCCCACCACATCCTCATCTCCAAAATGGAGGGATGTGGATTTGATGGGTGGACCACCCTGTGGATAAGAAAGTGGTTGAAAGGCTGCAGACAGAGGGTCATCAATGGTTCTATGTCCAGGTGGAGGCTGGTAACAAGCGGTGTCGCGCAGGGATCTGTCTTGAGACTGGTGCTCTTCAACATCTTTATCAATGACATTGACGATGGAATCAAGTGCACCCTCAGTGAGTTTGCTGATGACACCAAGCTGAGTGATGCGGTTGACACAGTTGGAGTAAGGAATGCCATTCAGAAGGACCTCAAGAGGCTGGAAAGGTGGGCACGGTTCAACACGGCAAAGCGCAAGGTTTTGCACTTGGGCTAGAGGAATCCCAGACATCCATACAGACTGGAAGGAGCAGTTTTTGAGAGCAGCCCTGCAGAGTAGGACCTGGGGATCCTGATAGATGAAAAGCTTAACATGAGCCAGCAGCGTTCCCTTGCAGCTCAGAAAGCAAATAATATCCTGGGCTCCATCAGAAGAGGGGTGGCCAGCAGGGACAGGGAGGTGATTGTCCCCCTCTACTCTGCTCTTGTGAGGCCCCATCAAGAGTACTGTGTCCAGGTCTGTAGGCCCCAGTACAAGAAAGAAAGAGAGCTGTTGGAAAGGGTCCAGAGGAGGGCCACAAGGATGATCAGGGGACTGGAGCACCTGACCAAAGACAGGGTGAGGGAGCTGGGCTTGTTCAGCCTGGAGAAAAGAAGGCTGCGGGGTGACCTCATTGCAGCCTTTCAGTAGCTAAAGGGAACCTACAAACAGGTGGGGAATCAAGTCTTTGAAAGGGTAGATAACAGCAGGACAAGGGGAAATGATTTTAAGTTGAGGGAGGGAAGATTTAGGTTGGATGTCAGGGGGAAGTTCTTTACTATGAGAGTGGTGAGGTGTTGGAACAGGCTGCCCAGAGAGGTTGTGGATGCCCCATCCCTAGAGGTGTTCAGAGCCAGATTGGATGGGGCCCTGGGCAGCCTGGTCTAGTATTAAATGGGGAGGTTGGTGGCCCTGCCTGTGGCAGAGGGTTGGAGCTTGATGATCCTTGAGGTCACTTCCAACCCTGGCCATTCTGTGATTCTGTGATTCTGTTTATTTGTTTGTTTTGGTGACACATCTGCTATACAAAAAGCAAATATGCAAATTCTCAACGTAGAATTTGAGAGTGTTTGCTGAAGATTTCTCAATAGTCAAAGTAGCTTTTTATGCATTTTTTTACTGTCTGCAGCTGCTTTTTTACTGTCTGCAGCTGCTTTAATATTGTTTAAAGATTTTAAGTTAGGAATGATGATGTGATGAAAATACAGACCTAACATTGAGACTGTTCCAGTACTGAGGGATAGTTGTGCAAGATCACTTTCTAAAATTAAGATGTATACCATCTGGCTGGTTGTCTTGTACTTGTCATTGGGGCTTACTATCAGAATAAAGAGAATTTTGGACAAGGAAGATCGATACATCTATCTAAGTCTTAACCTTTTGGTATTTAGAGGTGTTGTATTACATAGGTACTTTATTGTATCTTGTCATCTTCATCAGCTCCAAATTTAGGATCTCATCCCACACAGAATTTACAAAACATGTTTATCTGATGTATGTGAAAATAAATTAAAACCAATCTTGTACTGCTTCTGTGAGTGAGAACATTTTATAGATTTTTTCAGTATTTTCTTGTGACAGTTTATCTGTTTGTAGTAACAATACAGAAAGTTCTCTTTTCCTTCTTACCAATCAGCTCTGACAGACAATTGAAAATACTACAAGCAAAGATCCTCCTAGCAGACTTCTGTCATGATCTGGCTCCATAGGGTCAAAAATGGATTAAAAATTCTCAATTAAAGATGAAAAAAAATTAACACCGCAGTTATTAGTTGTTCTTGAGTGAACTATAAAAGTGAGACATCTGATATTATTGCTAGATAAAATTTGTTAAAATGAACACTTGTTAGCTTTTTATTTTTTTCCCTAAGATCTGAAGATCTGGATATATAAAGCCCCCTACTTTTTCCTAAAGTAGAGATGCTGCTAGTTGTGATCAGTGGCTTAAATTATGCAGAGGATAGTTACAATCATTGCTCTGAAAATTAGGATGGCAAATGATATGAAAACATATAAATAGTTGCAACATATAAAAGAGAATTCAAAAGAACCCTTTTTGGTGTATGGCAGATAAATACAGTTATGCAGCATACAGGTTTGCTTTTGCAAACCTGAGAAACCAGAGAATTATAGAAGCCTTACAGTGGGAAATTAGCTTTAAAGATGATCCACTGCAACTCCCCTGCAATGGATAGGGACACCTACAACTAGATCAGATTGCTCAGGGCCTGGCTCAGCCTAGCCTTGAAAGCCTCACCACCCTCACTATAGAAGTCTTTCTCCTCATACCTAGCCTAAATCTCTCTAAGCTTGGTGCCATTTCCCCTTGCTCTGTCTCCACAGACCCTGCTAAGGAGTCTGTCCCATTCTTACCTGTAGCTACCCTGTAGATATTGAAATGCTGCTATCAGTTCTCCTCAGAGCCTTTTCTTCTTCAGGCTGAAGATGCTCACCTCTCTCAGGTCCTTGTAGGTGAAGTGTTCCATCCTTGGGTTCATTTTTGTGACCCTTCTCTGGCTTCGTTCCAATAGGTCCATGTCCCTCTGAACTGAGGACTCCGCATCTGGATGCAGTATCCAGGTAAGGTCTCACCAGCGTAGAGGGGTAGGATCTTCTCCCTTGACCTGTTAGCCATGCTCCTTTTGATGCGGCCCAGGATATGGTTGGCTTTCTGGGCTGTGAGGACACATTGCTGGCTCATGTCCAGCTTCCCATCTACCAGTGCCCCCCACTCCTTTTCAGCAGGGCTGCACTCAATTCTCCTATCCCCCAGCTTGTACTGGTAGTGGAGGTTGCCTTAATCCAGGTTTAATATCTTGCACTTGAATTTATTCAATCAGATAAGAAAATTGCAGTGCAACAAAGCAAAGCAACCCAAAACCAATCTCAAAAATGTTTACAAAATAATTTACAAATTTTAGCTGTTGAAATAATGTTCTCCCTAATATAGTCCACATCTCATATGTGTACTACTGTCCACTGCTCTCAGAGAAAAAAATATCTCCATTGTACAGAGTGAGTTTATAACTTTAACATGAATTCTATTGCAGAAATCATCAAAACCCACTTTCAGTGATATCAGTGGCCTTCTTTCACTGAATTATAATTTCTTCGAGTTCTTATTTGAATATATAATTTATAACAATGGTAAACATTCTTTTAATGCATGAAAGTTAATTTGATGTAGTAAAAAAAGTTAAATCTGTAAGCCCATCCAAAAAGCAAAAAATAACATTACTGTAAATAGTTTAATAGGACTTCCAACTTATTATTGTGAGAGTAAACAGTTTGTCCCAAATTATGTGTTTTCATAATTTTGTGTTGATTGAGTTCTATGACTTCTTTTTATGCATTTTAGGTTTTTTAAACTGTAATTATAAAATACATGAATATAGGTGTTTTGAGTTGTGTGTCAGAAAATATTGGTTAAAAAATGTCTGCTACTTAAGCTTGTACAATTGAAATAATGTTTTGAGGAACTACATGGTGTTTTGCAATGAAAATTCCTCTGCTTTATTAAAATAAATTTTGTACATATATTTGTTAGCTACTAAGATTAAGCTTTGAAATAAAAGAATATGCAATTCTCTGTGTTTATTTTCATTTTTACACTTTTTAAACCTTTTATACATCTGTACCAATCTAAAGGTTACGTCATGCACAGGGACTTTTCTGTATCCTACTTCAAAAGAAAAACTATTCTGAATACAAATAAGAAGCATGGAGGTGATTTATCAGTGGCTACCAAAAAGGTATTTAGCATGTTTCAAAAATTCAAGTGTGTGTAATTCACATGTCTTTGAAAGTCTTGTGAAACATGTAAGATGTAGATGGATCAACATAATACAATCAGGTAAGATTTGTCAAACAGAACACTAATTCTTAGCATTTACATTTATTTTCAAACGATCTTATGTGTTATTTTTAGATCTACTTCCAGTTTTGTGGAGCTGTTCATGATATGTGCTGAATAATGAAGTAACTGGTTACTTCTAACAGATCCTAAAATTTTCTGGAATGAAATCCAAATGTAGATGAAATAGTGTCTGCTTTGAAATCTTTAAAGTTATCAAAGCATTTAGTAAGCTTGTACAGATGAAAAACATTGTAACATAAAGTGCAGAAATGCATTGCTGTTGCATTCCCAGAGAATCTATACAGGAAGAAAGATCAATTTCTTTAATGGCACTGTAGAATATCTTGATATGGGAAAATATCTATAATGCACTATATTCTATTGATAACTTCATATCCACATGGTTTGGTATCCAGTGCCCTGTAGTTGTTAAAATTCTGTCCTGATGGTCTTTTCTACAGAGAAGACATACATTTGATTATATAAATGATAATCTATCTAGTCTAAGAAAGTTTAAATTTGCACAGAAGCATCCCTTCCTTCTCCATCCTATTTCCTGATGGGTATTTCCTCAGGCTCAGAGATTTATTGATGCTTCTCATGGTCTCAAGTATCCTCAGTTTTGTCATCTAAATCCCTGTGTCTTCTTAGTTTTCCTTTCTTGTGGTGAATATCTTTCTTTACAAGTTGTTGTTATCTTCAATTTGTCACCATTTTTTCTTATTTTTATTACTATTTTCTGTTTATTTTTTAGGAAAATATAATAACTTCTGCAGGTGTAAATGTCTTTTAGGAGTATGCTAATGTAATCTGCAGATTTATCTTGAATGGTGTAAATGCCTAAATGGATTTCATACTGGGAAGTTTTATGTTGTTTTGCAATGGCAAACTGTTTTATAGTTGCGTATTTTGGTATATTTCTCAGGAAAGCCTCAGGTGTGTAGACTAGCTTTCAGACTATTCTGCAAAATTACCTGATCACAGAGTGGCAGCCATCTTCTGGGAATGGCCTAGCTTACATCTATAAATAACATGAAAGAAGTGAGTGCTTTTACTAGAAAACAATCCAATTTACTATGCTTAGCTGTGAAGCTGCCCTGCCAGGAAGAAAACTGGGGAACAGAAGAAGCTGGAGGTGACAAACCCTGGACAGCTAAATCAAACTGGCCAAAGAGGCATTTCATAACATATTGCATCATGCAAATTAATAAAACTGTGAGGGAGTTAGCCAAAGGGAGGGCTGTCAAGTTGTCAGTCACCTGTTTGGTATATTCTTTTGAGATTAATATTATTTTTTCTTATCCTTTCTGTGCTAATAAACTCTGTTTATCTCAACCCACGATATTTCTCTCTTTCCTACATCCCACTGAGACTGTGTGGTGCTTATCTCCCTACTGGGTTAAAACGTCTCATAATTTTAACAAATAATATCATGAAATGCTTGATTAAATCACTGGAGACAAATAAAATGGCACATAAAGACAACAATCTTTTTAATAGTACTGTTGTATTGTAATGTCATTAGTTTACCTATAGTAAATAGATAATTTGGAAATGAAAAAAAAAGTTGCATGGGGAATTGCATAGACTGTAGGATTTTTTCAGAAAGAGGATATGAAATATGAAGTATGTTCAGAATACGTTCAGAAACTTATAATGAGTGAAACAAATGCATCTCCAGCAATGGCATCTTATGTTCTTTTGATGAGCTATCCTAGTATTTAACATAAAAAAGAATATGAAAGAAAAAGATGGCTAGAACTGGTATATAATCATAGAATTACACCACTGTTCAAAAGGTGTGAAGAAACAAGCTACTGAATGCAAGTGAATCTCAAGAAAACACACCGTTTTTGTCAGATGTTAAAAGAATATGTTTGTCCAGATTCCAAAGATGGAGTGGAAAGAGACAGTTACGAAAATATGATCCTGAAGCATATTTCAAGCTGAAACAGACACCTTTAAAGTGCTGAATATCCAGCTGGAAAAAAAAATGATCATGACGAAACCTTTAATTCTGTTGCAGACGTCACAGAAGTGACTATTAAACACCAGCCTTAGTTGGTACATTATTTTCATAAGAAGTTCATTGATGAAAGTGAATTTGGCATCCTGGACTTCAACATGATTAGGTGATTAATTTTTCTGTCATGTAGTTAGCATTTGATTTTAAAAATGGGATGTGAATCCTTCTCAGTGGGAATTACATTAACACCAATTTGATCCAGCTTATAAAGGAAAGGGGAGCAGTAAATAAGATTTTTCGGATTTTTTTCGTTAATTTTAGATGTTTTTGGAGCCTTATGGGCAACTCTTTACTTGAAAATACTATGTCTTAGAAATTCCCCAGATCTGGAAACAGTTTGGTGATTATGCACATAATATTAAAGTTTAAATTTCCTTGAGGTAATAATTCCTTTAAAGAAACTTAACTATCAGAAAATAAGAATTTTCTCATATTCCTTGGATTATCAGCAGAGGAAGATACTTCAGAGAGGAATGAATCAGTTTTGGAAAAGACTGTTTCCAGGAAAAGCCAAGAAAACTAAACAGATTCAAGCTTAGGGCACAATTAACTGATGTTTTTTAAAGTTTTCACTTGTACTACAGTGTTGATATACACTTATATATCATTATCATCACATTTTTGTTATCTTTTTTTTTTTTTAATGTCTGAGTTAATAGCTTTTGTCTCAATCTATGAGTTCCGTTTTGTTTTCAGTTATCTCCCTTGTCCCACATGTGGGTGAGTGTATGAACAGCTTTGTGGTGCTTAGCTGCTTACTAGGTTAAACTAGAACAGTTCTTTTGATGCCTAATGTAGGTCTTTATTGAGATAACAGTAGATGTGATAAGAGTACGTTTAAAAAAAAATTATTACAAGAGGTATAGTAGTTTACTAGTTGCTGTTCACAACATTATTCTTTATACTTTTTGAGATCTTTCAGAGTTTTTTTTTACAGAATGATATTACTTAATACCTTACATTTTGAATGCTCAGTCTAAAACCCCACTAGTAGCACTTTAAAATACTTTGTTCTCTTCATCCTCAATGTGGACATGTCATGACTGGAAAGAGAGTTGAGCATTACACATTTTTATATAAATTAAATATGAGGCATAAAACTCCAGTTGTTGATTAGAAAATGGCATGTGTACAAAGGCTTGTAAGTTTATGGGAAAGCAAATAAATTGCAGAAGTCTAATGCAGTAAATGTTAATATTTAACATTCTGTTCTCAACTTCGCCAGTACCACAGGATTTTACCTCTGTATTTGAATTACAAATCTCAAACGTAAAGCTACAACTTATCAATTGAACTACAGGGAAAAACCCATTCTTAATTTGTTTTTAGCAACATATTCAGTCAGTTGCTTTGTTTTACGTTTTTGTACTATTCAGTAAGGGATTAAAAAATCAGAAATATATTACATTTCATTTTACTACTTCTGAAAACAGCAACATTATAGACAAACTAAATATTTTTCAGGAAAATATTAAAGGGGGCATTTTTTTTAACATTCTACAAGGACTTAGTCAGGCAACAGTGACTACCTCAGCCATTGAAATCAACATTACTTAAAAATCTGCCTAGAACTATCACCAATAGAATTAGAGACCATACAGGGAGATAAAATAAATAAATAAATAATCTAAAGGATAGTACTGTCTTCTGTCTCTTTGGCTGCCTTTTTAAATTGACTAGACTTTGGGGGAGAAAATGGATAAAAATTTATTTAAGAAGCTACCACGTTTAATTGTTACAAAATAAAATCTGCAAAAGCAAAACTTAAAAATATTTCAAAATAAAATGAGAAGGTGAATCCACAGATGGTTGTACACAAAAATGATAAAAATGATATGTGAATCTCATTTTATGCACAACTATCTCCCAGTTTTAAAGCTTGATGCTTTTGAATAGACTTTACACATTCCCAGTTTATCACACTCCCTTCCTCAAGTTTTCTCTGAACTCCAGTTCTAAAACTATAAGTTATTGAGTCTATTTGACCATTATCTGTGTAAGAAACGGTAATACAAGAATTTGATTAGTTACTTAAGAGACTGCAGAACAAATAGAAAAATAAATGACATTGTAAAAATCATAATAAGTGTTAAACTTCTTCCTTAAGTCTTACGTATACAACAGATTTTGAAGTAAGCTTAGCAAACAAAATATGGCCTTAGCAAAACAAAAGATTGTTTAGACTGCTGACTAATTTTCTACATTATAGTAAACCAAAATGAGACAAAATTACTGATTTGCACCCAAAGGTAACCCAGAGAATATAATAAAATCAGTCATTACTTCAGAAACCATTTCATTTGAAGAAGTGCACTCAAAAAGAATAAGGCTGCCTTTGAGATATGATCTTTGCCATGTATTTTAAATTTCCATATTTTTACATTAAAAGTGTTTGGATTTAAGCATGAGGTTCATTTATGATTTCATATTGATTCCTGCTTTCCTGATGGCAGCCTTACAAAGAGAGTAATTCAAGCTTCCATAGGTAATTACTTCATTTGTGGAGTGAGGAAAAGCATAAGCAGGTAAAGATTGATGGAAGGGGAACTCCAGAACAGTCAGAGGAAGACTCTTCAGCACTTATATTACACCTTGTAGGGACAAACATCAATAGCACACAGGATTTCATCAGAAAGAGTGTGACTAACATGTCAAAATAAAATTATTTCCCTTTACATTGCACTAGAAAGACTATATCTGGAAAATCAGATCCAGTTTGATGTGTACTTTTATATAAGCCAGATTATGACAAAAGTCAAGTGAAGAGTCACTAAGTTGGTAAGGAGGATGAAGCACAATACCATGATTATAAAAGGCTGAGGAAATGGATCCAGCTTTGAAATGAATCATGCTTTGAGCAGAAGGTCAAACCAGTCCACCTTTAGAGGTCTGTTCTGGGCTGAATTTTACTGCGATTCTGAATTCCAAAATCAAATTCAAATAGCAGAGCTTAATGGACCCTGGAGAAAAAAAAAATGATGTGCCTTAACATATGCACATAAACTAATCCCATAAACTCCCAATAGGGTGATTCTTCCTTTTTTGTTGGCAAGGGTTACCAACTTTGGGAACTGGGAAAATTATACTTTGTGTGGTTCATGTTTATGAAATACTTCTACAGATCAGTTAGGTATTCCAAAATGTGTTCCGTTCTGCTGTGATTCCTACCACTGACAAATGCTTATAAAATATTTCTACTCTGACTTTCCTCATGCCCCTTATTCTCTTTGTGTCACTCATTTTCTTATCCAACTTAGCCATGCTGGTAACTTTGACAGTCTGAGCGCGCACAATCCAAAGCTAACAAGTGAAGCTTATCAGAAGATACTCTTTCTTTCTGCCTCTGATCCAAGAACTTGAACTTTTGGCCCTTTATCTTTTATCAAAACAAATTTTCAAATACTTTGGAAAAGAACAGCCTCAAGAGTGCTGATATCAGTTTTTCTCAATCGTGTATGGCCACAGCCATTTTCTCAGTGCTTCATTGTACGTGATGAGGAGAAGCACTGCTTGAATGAGGCAAATAGGAAAATGTTACAATACCTTTTTACAGCAAAATCATTAAATAATAAAAAAAAAATAGTCTGCTGAGACCAGAAAGTTTGAAGTATTTGAAAGGATGCCCTTGAATGATTTAAGAATAGTCAGGCTGACATTATAGCTACAGAGCAATTCAAAGATGAATTGAAGTAGGGGACTTAATGTAACCTTTAACAGTACTGTGAAAAGAATTTTTAGATGAAAAGTATTGTTTCATTCGGAGAGTACACGGTGTTTGAAATTGCATGTACAGCATAATATTTTCCTTTATTTAGGGTCTTATCTTTCAGGAAGATTTGTCAGGCAATATCCATAATTCCAAGGTGAAGAAGGACTACTCACTACTTTTTACAGTTTTCAGAATCTTAAAGAATTGGCCAGCACACTACTAATTTGACAAAGGGAAAAAAATAATAATCATATAAGTAGAAGATAAAACCGCTTCTGCTAATTTTTAGGGCATTAAAAAAAAAAAAAAAAATCAAAGCAGAAGCATCTTATGCTCATTTAAGATACAGTATATCAGCTGAAAATCTAAACTGATGGAAGTACTGAGGAAAAATGAACAAACAAACAAAAAACAACACTGATTGGCAATGTATGACACGCCAAGTGAACAGCAGGAGGGAGAAAACAGTGCATGCTTTACATAGGAAATTTTGTGTGCCTTCCAGCTAAGTAGGAGTGGAAGCATAAATGTCAGAAATATTTAATACTGAGAACATCACTTAGTACTACCATTAAGTCTAGAAAATAATGGTGAGAAGTAAGTAATTGAAAATAAAATAAAATAAAATAAAATAAAATAAAATAAAATAAAATAAAATAAAACAACAACTGAAAAGAACACATGGTACATCAGAGACCTTAGGAGAACAAAATAATTGCATAAAAAACACTGCCAGCAATATTCCTTGTTGGGATCACATTTATGCTAAATGAGTATTTATATATATTTAGCTATAGTAAATGAAACAAAAGGAAGGGAATACTTTTAAATGTGTTGCAGAGAAAGTATGTGAACACTATTTATAAAAAATATGGCTCAAAAAGATGGATTGCAAAATATTCTTTTGAGGCAAATGAGCTTTCTTCAGAATTCTAACATATTCTCTTGCTCCCTTTCTTTTTAAACAGTGTAGTATGTTTTTCATTTCACACTGATATTTAAATTATTTTTTTTCTCCATTAATGTAAACTTTTAACAGACACTGAGTGAATTTTAAGTTGCAAATATTTATGATTATTTATCTGATCACACACTTGGGTATTATCTCAATTAAATTCAATGTATCAAAAACACAAAAGCTATCTAGATACATAGATAAATACAAGCAATATTTAACTAAAGAAATTTAGGACTGTGCAGAAATTTTTCAAGATAGTGCATTAACAAATAAACTGAAAATTCAAACTTAATCTTCTGCTTTGTGCAGTTTTAAGATAATTGCATATCAGTTATCTTTATTAAATACTTTTTAATCCATTCCACCAGAGATTATCACAAAGACCATTCAATTAATATGAGTGAATGTGAATTCATTATGGTGCTACAAAAAGACAAGCCGTGACCTAGAAGTATACATGAAGATATTTTTTTGTGCTTCAAAATCAGAATTGGAAGCATCCTAACCAAAAGGATTACAATAGAGTTATTCACTAACGAGTAGTCTGTACAGGTTTCTCAGGGAGAGTAACAATGTGGACTACAGAATACTGTCCCTTGATTCCTGTCACAAAATGCTATTAGTGCAGAGTAGCCAGCAAGGAAAGATTCCATGTCCCTGTTCTTCTCAACAATAATCACATTCTCGGTACTAACTATTGGTAGGGGTAGCAGAATTTAACTTTGAAATAAGTAGAAATTTGAATGCCTCCAGTAAAATTTTGAAACTCTACTTACCTGACACCCAGACAGAACTAAATGCTTTGCATTTTTGCTGCCATCATGACTAGTTGTGGTGTCAGAAATCTGAGCCTTAAGGATTTTAAATAAATGTGCTCAGAACTTGACACTTCAATATTTAGATGTCATAAATCATTGCTTAAATGTGTAAATAGTTCATATCAGAGTTAAACAAGTGTGTCATGAAATACAGGATTCACTGCCACCAGTAATTCTGTGTTGCTTGTATCCCACACTGTTTATGTTAAATAATAATGTGTAGTATAACTCTTCCTCCTGACTGAAGTATCACAGTTTCCAATAACACATAGTATTAGAATCTGTATCATATATACCTGTTGACAGTTAAGATAAATGATCACCCAATCTGTGAGAAATTTCTGAATAGATTAATCCTACACAGGACTAAATCATAAGTCTGTTTTGAAAGAATAGCAAGATTTCATCACCAGTTACTTGTCATCAAATGGATACAATTACAGATGCTGGGTGAAATTAAATACAGGGATAGAAATGCAAACGAAGAATAAATCTTCTAGGTACGTAGAGAATATTTATTTATTAGTCTTCCCATGTGATGAGTTGAAGACTGCAAAGAGGAACAGGATGTAGAGTATGATAGAAAAAATATGAACCTAAAGTTTGGAGAAAGAGGCTCCACCATGAGCTTCATGCTTCACCCCGGAAAGTGAAGGACTAATTTTAAAGAACTGGTAGAAATTACCCTGTGTTGAAATTATTTTTAAATTCTGTTCCTGTCTGTCAGTAATGATGTTTTAATGCTCATAAAATTATTCATATATTCTTTTTAACAAAATATGTCATAAAAGCTTTGTAGAAAGAAATTAATGAACTCATGTTCTTCCAGTAAGACCAATTAAGAATTTCTTCTAGGACCAATTAGAAATCCTCATTCAGGAAACAGCCACTTCAACAAAGGGAGGGCTTACAGTTTATTCTTAACACATAGAGGAAATTAAAAGGACATAGAGATATGCTAAGGAATAAGCTTATTCAGTAGAATAGGAGGGAGCACTGCAAAGAGAAGAATAATGTCTGCACCTTTTGCTCATAATACAAGCGTATCCAGTAGATGATCACTCCAACAATAGTATTAAAAAATTCTCTGATTTTTAGCCTAGGTTTCTGTTATTTTCATAATCAAAATATAAGAACCAATACTAAGCAAGAAATGGTCAAATGAAATAACGACTAAGCATTAAATATCTCTAGTGTTTAGCAGATATTAAATATTATTCTGTTGTCAAAATATGTTCAAAACAAACAATATGCAGGAACTATTTTGTTCAGTTCTCATTTCATAGAATTGCAATGCTGGTAAATATATTCTTTGTTTAATTAAATGACTGCATGTTACAAGTAAAAAGGAAAAGTAGTCAGATTCCTCCAAAAGTAACGTCGCCTTTTTATTTCCACGGAAACTACAACAGATACAAAGAGCATAAGACAACTATTTCATAGAGAAACTTGTCATCTAAAAACAATATTTTTTAACAAGTTCACCACCACCATTAGCTGTGCATTTTTGCCAGGGATGAACATTAGCCTATACAACATGTTCACAAAAATCTGCACCACTGTCACTTTCACCACTGCTAAAACATACCACCACCACCTCATCATGCTAACATCCACTGTTTGGACTCCATAAGTGTTCAGCAAGGATCAGTGAATGCCAATGGGTGCAATTTTTTCCACATGGAAGAATCCACTTCCATACCACTCAGATGCTATTTTGTCAGACTGTCCTTCTGCTGCCATTTGTCACATGGCAAAAAAATGCAGTGGAATATTGGCAAGAAGTTCATTTTCTATTGCCATGACACCAATATCTGCCTCTGATGTCTCGAGCCAACATAATAAAATAGGAGGCATTTAATTTTGGAGCAGCCTTTGTAATAGCAATTTGATTAAATTAATGGGCCTAAGAGAATTTGCCTTTCTTTAGATTATGGCATCTTTAAGAGAAAAAATATTTTCAAAAAATGGTTGATATACTGAGCATAGAAAATGGAAACATATCTTCTGTAATTAGATGATTGAGGACAGAGTAGTATAACTGTGAGCTGCAAAACTAGTCTAATGGGATATGCTGCAATATCAGTCCAGTGGCACAGACTCACTGTTGCTAGGAGCTTTGATATCAGCCTGAAATATGCTGAGAAAATTAATTAGGGAAAAATCATTACTGAAGACATAATGTCGCTGATCTTCATTATCCATGATCCAAAAAAGGGCTCTCTTAATTTGATAATTTTTTCTATTAATATGGAAACATAGATTAATGTTTGAATAATAATGATATATTCTACAAACTGCTGTCAGAATCCTTGGAAATTACTATTGCAACCTGGAAGTATATCAAATTATGGAAATCATAATTACCGAAATTGAGCTAATTTGCAAAGAACAGAAAATATGCCAGTTTTCCACCCTACTTCATTTGTTATCAATGTGAATATTAGATAAATATGTGCCTCATTCAGGTATGCTACTTATTTGTTTCACTGGCTTATGTTTACACACTTGTGTTTATACTATAATGATGTTCTTCTAAGTCTCTGTGGTTGTCTTAGAGCAAGACCTTATGACTACTCATCTTCAAAGAAATAAAAATAATAAAATATACTTCCCCTCAGATAACTTGATCTCTACTGACAAAATAGAAAAGTAACCAGTAGGAATTAGTGGATCTATGACACACTTAATCTGCTTCAATATAATAACTTAGAAAGGGAGTGATAGCTGTGTAACTCCAGGATCTCTATGAAAGCCCATACAGCTGTGGTCTCTGCACTGGGACAAGACCAGATTTGCTAATAACATTTTTTGCAGTACGGTCCAACAGCAGTTTTCACAACACATTAATTAAGACACAATAGAAACAATACACAGGACCTACTTACCAGACAAGTCTGAGATCAAACTTGGAAGCAAAATTTTTATTTCATTTTCAGTGTTGGATCAAGAGTGTACACAACTATACACTGGCCCATCTCTAAGGCTGCTAAAACATAGCAGGATAGGGCCAAACATAGAAGTCTAAACTTAAAAACGTTATCTCCTGTGAAGGAAGAATAGCCCTTGTGGGGCTTCTTAGAAGAGAGATTTGGGAAAGTTGATACTGTAAGGTTTCTTCCAGACTCTTCTTGCAGACATCTAAGGCCAACTGAGGCTTCTGAAACAGCCTTTTTTATATAAGAGAATTGGTCTTTAGCACGGGCAGACAAATGCAAAGGAAGGCATAGGAGAAATGTGCTCAGCTCCTGTCTGAACCCTTCTTCTTTTTTTTTTTTTTTTTTCTTGTCTCAGTGCTTGCTTTCTGAGGTATTTCTTGTGATAAGACTGACTTATCGAGGAGGTGAGTGGTGGGCAATCAGCATCACTTTGTGGACAATTTTACATTTGAAAACATTTATTTGGATCTGTTTGCCTTCAATATTGTTTACTGACAGAAGATCTGGCCTGTGACCAAATAACTCCAGCTTGATATAGGAGAACTGGGGAATGATACCATTAGATCCTGAGTAAAACAGGATGCAGGTGGGCACTTCGCTTTTCCCTCTTATCTGGCTGGCAAGGCCTGGAAGATGGAAACTGTCAGCAGTTTACGGGCTGGTTCGGCCCGGTTCCGTGACCAGCAGGGCGGAGGGATCTGCAGATCTGCGCCTCCGGGATAGGGGAAAACAGGGGACCCCAAAATACTTGAAAACAACAGCAATAATCTCAGGTGGAACAAATGATTTACTAAATATACTATTAGCAAAAATTACAATGAGAGAGAGAGAGAGAGTCTGTCTGGATGGTAGATAGACCTCACCACAATGCTGAGGTGAGAAGTGAAGTCCAGTTGAGTGACTGAAGAAAAGCAGATGGCGAAGTGCAGATGGTGAAGCGCAGATGGCAAAGCGCAGACATGCGCAGACAGCGAAGAGCAGGTGAAGAAGAACTCAGGTGACCTTGCACAGAGTTATATCTCCTTGCTGACCACAAAGCCTCCTGAGGAAATGTAGTTCTTCTCCGTTGGACGAACATTCAGCAGAAGTCAAACCCCCCCCCCCCCCCCCCCAGTGCATTACATGATGTTATGGTGTGGAATACTGATAGCCAAAAATCATAGAACCATGACAGAAACAAAGGAGTTTTTTCTGAGATTCCAAAGCCAGAAGCTGCCACTCCAAAGAGAGTTGACTCAACCACTTTGGATCTGAACTGTCACTCCAAAGAGAGTTGACTCGACTACTTATGGACTTACTTATATATAATTTGTACAGTCATTGCAGTTGTCATCCTCAACTGAACAAGCTCTAATGATCTTCAGTTAGAACATGAAGATCGTTAGAGCTTGAAGATCAACATCTGTGCTACAAGCAATGCCGGAATCCGTGGTGGTGACTATCTTTCTCTTGCTTTCTACAAAGACTCCTTAATTTTATTTTCTATCTTTTCTATTGCCTGCCTTCCTTTCCTCATCTTCCTAAATGACTAAGATTTGTAATACACTTGTTGGGCTAACATTTGACCCAATGTGTCTTAATCTCGTGTTTGGACATATGTATATTAAAAGAACTTCCTCTTCCTCCTATGATTTGAAGTGAGACAGCTCCCTGACAGGATTCCTTTGTTTACTCTTTGACTAAATTCAACATTCTCAGTATGTCCTCACAGTGTGAGTTAATGGACATGAGCATAACACCATGAATGTGATGGGAAAAACTTACAGGTAGTTTACCAAATCCTATGTGTAAAACATGTATATTTTCACCAGGTATCACTTAGCAACTTCAGAACCTCTGTGACTACTGTTCACATGACTCTACAAGATTAAAAAAAAAAATTAAAAAGTGAGTCAAGTGACCAAGTTTGGAAGAGTTGTGTATAATATGCCTCCTTCTTAATTAATATGAAAATATTGATGACAATCTTAGCTACTTGTTCTACTATTCATGCATGGTGCGCTATCTTGTGAGGACATAATTTTATTCACATTTCTCTTCATGTTTACTTAGAAATGAATGTTATACTTCTCCAGATATGGTAGGTTTTCCAATACATGAAATTTTTTACCAATTGGCCTTCTGTTTTCACTGTGTTTCAAATGGAATAAATCCTTTGCTGAAAATTCAGCAAATTCAGACTGGTCTCTAGTTACTCACTTCTACAGTCCTAAGAGAGATAACAAAATCTTATGTTTAGTCTCACTGCTGGCCAGATAGGTGGTCTTAAGATGTTTAACTAATCAGTAAAGCTGTATAAGTTCTATTCCTCCTAAGGAAAATAACTACAAGTCTAAAATTGAAGAAAGTCTTTAGCCGTGCATTGTATCCCAACATACTTTGTTTTCAATTTAATTTTTCATTGAAAAGCATATAGTCAGAAAGCATTTGTATTGTATTAAACCAGAAGTAGGCTTATGGAACCTCTGCAGGAGATAAGGCTTTACAATAAGCTTTAAAATTTCAATAGTGTTGCACTATGATATATCACTTCACAGAAAGAAAATAAAAGATAGAAAGCAAGGTATTGCTGTTATCATCTCTAATATACAACATGTATAGCTCTCTTTATTCAGTAAGAAGTGCTAGCAGTACTTCAAATTTTTTTGAGGTTTATGTGCCTTAAAATCTTGAGAGGGGACAGAAAGCAAAGCACATTTTAAATTTTCACTTCTTTGAAATTCCCTTCCCATCCCTTTTTGTTGCATTTATTTATTTGTTTGTTTATTTATTTATGGAGCAATATAAACTGGATTTACTGGATTTGTTTTTGTTGCTGTTGGGAAGTATTTATATTTTATTTCTTTAGCCTTTTTTTTTAATAAGACTTTTCACAGCTTTTCATACATCTGAATGCAGAGACTTTAAAATATTTATCAATCTCACAAGCTGAGAAAAAAAGTGATAATTGTGAAAATGGATGTTGATTATCTGAATGTTTTTCATCTTTTTTTTCCAACTTGCGTCTTTTTTAGTCTTTTACTGTCCTCCATAAACTTTGAGGCTTCAGTGTCACATCTGTCCATCTGGTAACTCTCATGATGTCATCGTCTTTTAAAGGACAGTGATATTTAATGTTGCAAAGCTAAATATTAAGCCATGAAGACTATTCATTCTATTGGACAGAACTGGTATTTCCCTCAAACTTGTGTGCCTTGTATAAACTATGTGTACTGTAAAACATACAGAGGAGGTAAAGAATCTATGAATAGTATTCAATTCATAAGCAATTTTGTCCTTTGTACGCCAATCTCTAAGCAATATTTTCTAAATTGTGTCCAACATTTTTATTCACCCGGACCACTGGAGCAGAGAGGAATTGTCTTGGGCCACATATTAAATATATAATATATTTAATGTATATAAGCAACAAAACTTCTCTATTTGTTAATATTTTTTACTAAAATATAAAAAAGAGCGAGCAAGAAAAAAGGTAAAACTGGTGGGATATTTGAGCTTGTTTTTGTGAAAGTAATGCTTCATTCTGGTTTGATGGAAGTGGTTGCAATTTTTAGTCCATTCTCAAGGTGTTCTTAATTGATTTTTGATGAAATTTTGCTCTTCTTGTGCTTCATCTTCGAAAATAATTGTTCATAAATGTACACACTACCATAAAGCAGTGACATGGACAAGGTGTGATTGTGAAGGATATTTTTCTCTGGTAAGAGAGCTCTTATAAAAGTTTAGTAAAGGTACATAATCAAATTTTTGAGTTGAATATCTAATTGCACCTCCACATATTCCATTTGAAATTTCCCAAGTGATGTATCTATGTTGACTTAAAATTGAGTCATAAATATACTAAAAAATTCTTTTTCTTTTCTTTTCAATCTTGTTTCAATCTTGAAACAAATTCTTGAATTCCTTTATCCAAATGGAAAGCAAGAATGATCTCTTTCACTGTTCACAAAACTGTGTTTAGGCAATTTGTCAAAATCCATAAAGTTATGCCATAACTTGAGTTAGCACTATTGCCCTTCCCATGCTGTGTTTTCAGATGAGACAATGCCGGTTGTACACTGATGTTTGGTTGTTGCTGAGCAATGAGTGCTTGCCTGGGATTGAGCAAGGCCACTTGTCAGGGAAGAGCCACAACCATGATGGCACAGAGCAGTGCGTGCACTGCACTGCGAGCTGTGTCATTTTGCATGTGGTCCTCAGGTTGGACATGCTTAGTATACACAGACATGCTCTTCACTGTTAAGAGTCTCTGGACTAGGAGTATACAAGAGTGTTTTGACTGGCTTGTCATTTATTTATTTATTCATCATTCATTCATTCATTCATTTATTTAAATAAGCCTCCACCACTTGGAATATTTATTTCTTAGATTTTTCCTTGGAAAGGCAGAGAAGTCATCTATTAACTTTGTCTCTAAAGTCAAAATTTCTACTCCCTCTACTCTGCTCTTGTGAGGCCCCATCTGGAGTACTGCATCCAGGTCTGAAGCCCCCAATACAAGAAAGACAGGGAGCTGCTGGAGAGGGTCCAGAGGGGAGCCATGAAGATGATCAGAGGACTGGAGCACCTCCCCTATGAGGACAGGCTGAAGGAGCTGGGCTTGTTCGGACTTGAGAAGGCTGCAAGGTGACCTCATTGCAGCCTTCCATTACCTTAAGTGATCCTACAAACAGTAGGGGAGACAACTCTTCGAAAGGGTTGGTAACGGGACAAGGGGAAGTGGTTTTAAGTTGAGGGAGGGAAGATTTAGTTTGGATGTCAGGGAGAAGTTCCTTACTATGAGAGTGGTGAGGTGCTGGAGCAGACTGCCCAGAGAGGTTGTGGATGCCCCATCCCTGGAGGTGTTCAAGGCAAGGTTAGATGGGGCTCTGGGGCAGCCTGATCTAGTACTAATTGTGGAGGCTGATGGGCATGAATGCTGGGGGGGTTGGAGATTCAAGATCCGTGAGGTCACTTCCAACCCTGGCCATTCTGCAATTCTGTGATTCTGTGACTCGTTATGGATGACAAAGATGATCAGAAAGCTGGAGCACTTCCTCAGCTGAGGGCACGTTTTTTTGTTGTTGTTGTTGTTGTTTGTTTGTTTGTTTTTGTTTGTTTTGTTTTTTTTTGACTGGACAGGAAAAGGATCAGGGGACACCTCACTGTGGTATCTTTATTTAAAGGGGATGTAAAAAAAAAGGCTGGAGAGCAACTTTCTACACATCCCGGTAGTGATAGGGCAAGGGTGAAAGGTTTAAAATGAAAATAAAGGAGATTTAAGTTAGATGTTAGGAGGAAATTCTTTACTCAGAAATTGGTAAGGAACTGGTACAAGTTTCCTAGAAAGGTTGTGGATTCTGCATCCCCGGAGACTCGAGGACAGCTTGAATGGGTGCTCTGGACAACCTGATCTAGCAGGAGGCATGCTTGTATATGGCAGGGAATTGGAACAAGGAGATCTTTAAGGTTCCTTCCGATAGAAGCTTTTCATGACTGTATGAATCTATGACTCTACGATCTTCCTTCTGGTATTTGTGATGAATACAAAAGTTCTTTGTTTTCCTGTGGATTTTTTTTTTTTTTTTTTTTTCCCTAGGAGTAGGTAAAAAGTACTCTGTCATCTTTAAGTAAATAAATAAGTAAGTAAGTAAGTAAATAAATAAATAAATAAATAAATTCATATTGTCCATAGGGGACTGGTGTGAACATCTTCAATTATGAAAGGAGATGCTAATGCACACTCACCTGCATGCAAGTGAAAATAGAAATTTTAGACATTCTGGATTAAACCTGGCATTTTACATTTAAGCAAATTCACTAAAGACTCCTGAGGCAAATAAGACAATTGCAGTGAAAACACGTATGCGAGTTTTCCTGATTTTGTCCTATAGAACACGTAAGTAAAACACTGACTAAATATATTAATGAAATGGATAAGAGTACTCCTTCTTTATTACATCAATAGGAATATTTATAAACATTAGTATTTTACCATTTTTAAATGTGCACATATGTGAAAGTACTAGGGTGAAAATGTGTCCAATTACATATGTAAATATCTTCTCGGTATTCCGAGCAGACAAGAATATATCATCTATTTTGCTTTTAGATTTCTGTGAAATTTCAATATGATTTTTTATTTGCTGCATTATTTTCTTTCCAGGCATACAAACAATTTCTTCACTACATTATACAGTCAATTTGTTCAATTATTCATTAATTAATTAAGAAATATACAGTCCTATTATGTAGCACAAGGCAGTTCTGTAAAAATAATCATTTCTTAATAACATTACATCCTCATAGGAAATAATATTCAATTTTGCAGTTTCCTGGGTATTGCTTACAATGTGCAAGCACCTAAAAATATTTATTTGAGTCTTCATACTTAGCTACATACTCAGATATTGTAAGAGAAAATGGAGCCAAATTCTGATGTAAATTGGTTGAATGCTCAGATAATAACTGAAGGTGAAAATCCCCATTCTTTAGGTCTTTTACTAAATAGGAACTGCTCACATAAGCAAAACACTGACTCATTCAAAACTAATGTTTCATGTCTCAGCTCTTTCAGGGGAAAATAAAGATATTGTTAATATAATTTTGCAGCATCAAAAAGGCTTGAAAGAGTAATGAAATGCAAAAAGTCAGTGTTTAAGACTATAATTCTTTGATCTAATGTTTTCAGAGATGATGTATTGAGAACACTAAACAGTAGGAAGCAGCAAGGTACTCGCCATAAAGAACATTGTTTGACAAATGCATTTGCAACTGACATTTTCTTCTCCTAATACAATAAATAAAAACAATGACAATGCTATCATTAGTTAATGTTTTAAACCACTACAGAAGTTTATCTTAAAGGTGGAAAGAAATAAGAGGAAAGAAAATCTTTAACTCTCAAAAGTGTTTCTTGTATCAAGAGCCAGCTAGGACAACAAAAAAGAAAACATAGAGCTAGGTGGGGAAGCAGGAAGCAAATTGCTTTGGAAAGTGGCCTGATATTCCCCATGAGAGTGAAGGAAAAGAGACATGATTAGACAAGGCAGTTAACCTTAAGATGAGGGCAAGAACACTAAACGTAAACATGTAACAGAGGGAATGAAAAACATTTTAACTTGAAAACAAATGCATTGAAGACTGCAAAGGAGAGCTATTCCCATATCTTTTTTATTTCAAAACTATCTTATTGTTTTCTCTCTTAAATTGGTGAATACTGCTGTTGGTTCAGTGAAACTTTTTACAGACAACTCTAATTGTGACTCAGATAAATTTATAGACAACTTTCTACTTATTGACTTTGATACCACAGGCTATGTATAATATTAATAACTCAATGCAGAGAGTTGTTCGTGGTGTGAATGGCTCCTGTCTTTGGTCTGGATTAAATCCCTGCTGATATTTCAAAACTACTGTTTATTTTCTCAGAAGGCTAGTGTTCTGTTCAGTTGCCAAAGATTTCCCTGTTTATTTCTAGAAAAGAAAACAGGGTAGTTCAACTTACAGTGACATTGTTATACTCACGCCCTTTGAGGGAATAAGCTCTTCTGAACCCATCAAGTTCAGTCTGTATCAGGTTGGTGAAATAAGAGCATTGTACTTGGTCTGTCAGAGAATCCATTAAGAGGGACACACACTCCAAACTAAGACCTAGGTGAGGCATATCAATCCAGTCTGTTTTACACACTTTCTTCAATCATAGATACTCTCAGACCACATCAAATTCTGGTTTAACCTCACCTAGTTGGGGTGGAAATATATGAAAAAAAAAAAAACCAACCAACAAAAGAAACAGAAATCTGGGAAAACAGAAAATAAATTTACCAATCATCTAGAGAAATGAAGGGGGCATTTTATGTTGCTGCTTCTTTTTCCTTCGGTGTCATAATGAGTTGCACGACCAGATTGTGTCTTGGAAAATTTAACTTTTCTGAAGAGTAATAGCAATAACATTTTTATTGGTTTTTTTTTTTTTTTTTTTTTTTTTTTTTTTTTTTTTTTTTTTAAGCAAGAAACACATATAAGAGATAAAAGAGAAAAAAAGAGTTTCTGAAACAAATCTTTACAGGTTCCAGATGAAAATAACTGCTCTTTAATTAATATAAAGCATCTAAAATATTTGCTGAATTTAACTTGTTTATGGAAGACACTGAAGCCTATTGGAAAGTCCTCTCTAAAAGGATTTTTTTAAGGACCTACTCTTTTTAGAAAATAAACAAACAAGCAAATAAATAAATAAAAATTAAAGCACTAAAAAACTCCACATCATTTTCTGAAAAGATGTGTCTGACATCTATAATAAAGACCAATTTATAACAGAAGATTACGATTCGGTGGAAACGGCTAGAATAAGGGATATGAACCCTGAGGAGACAAAAGAAACAAAAACATAAGATAATCACTAATAAAATATTGCTTTCAAAAAACCTTTTGAAGCACACAAGATTTTCAAGCAGCACAGCAGATGCTTTCAAAACAGCTTTGATTGAATTCCTAAATTCTATTACTTCACTCCCATGACTTTTAGAGTTAGGACATGCAAAGGGTTTAAATCAACAGGTGTTTCCCTATGGACATGCGATGACTACATCTTAGCAAGATAACAGAGTAAGGAAACAGACTATTTTTAAAAATAATCTTAAATTTTTACAATTTAATTTATTGCAATGAAACTCTATATTTTTCAATGAAAAAAACTAACTGCCCCATGCTTTTGTGGCATGAAAATTAATCCAGCCGATCAATTCTGGATATTCTGAATTATTGTCTGAAGTTAGAAACGTTTCCTATAAGTATAACTGTACTTAATGATTAAAGTGTAATTTGTGCAATTCAAGTAGTGAATGAGGAGAACTACTGACTGCTGTTTCCCAGCCTTCAGAATAAACCTGAAGAGATTAAATTAGAACCAAAACAAGCACAAGATGACTTTGATGCTGTACATATGCCCTTCACTTCAATAAAGGATAAGATTCAAATTCAGAGGAGTCGAAGACTTATGATCTGACACTGTCATAATTAAGAAAATAATAATGGCATTTCTGTAGTCTTCCGTTATTACAGAGAATATTTTACTCATACATTGCTTGTTGCTTTTGCCTTCTCTGCATGTGCATAGTTGAGCAGCTACATCAGAAGGAGTACAAAGTGCACTTGAAGTGACTTCCTAGTGAAAAGCCTGTTTAATTTATTCTATCTTGTGTGATAATGTTTACTCTTAAAAACATTTGAATTATGCAGAATAATATAAATCACAAAATACATTTTTCCATGAGAGATCTAAATTTATTTTCCTTGCTGAATCCCAAATTTATCAGCAATTCAATCTCTTCTACTTCTTTCTTCTGTGAGTCTTTTTGTTCTGATCAATAAACAGTTGAGTCCTATCACTTCTTGCCCTTCACCTACATGGTATGAATTTGTTATCCTTGTCTACCCACGAAGTCAATTTTTTCCTGATGATGAGATGCTGACTAGAAGTCTCCAAAGGTGAAATTCTCATATGGAGTCTTCATGGCTTCTTTGAAGAAGCTACTAAATCTATTATGGAGTATCATCTGTAGTTTTGTTCCTCTCAGATAAATCTGTACTGAGTTTACAAAGATACTTTAGTTCTGTTTAAACATGCTATATGTGAAATGAGTGCTTCCTTAGTCATACAGACATCCATGTAAGGACGCTGATGGAAAATTCACCTTTAGTTTGCATAGTTATGTGCTGAAGCTCAAATTTACCTGATTTCTAAAAAAAAAAACAAACCACAAAACAAACAAACAAACAAACAAACAAACAAAACAAAAAAGAAACAAACAAAAAAAGATATTTTTCCTTTTGAAAAGCTCCAAGTAATGGAAAGGTGTGTAAAGCCTTAAGTTCAGCACTTATGGGCTGAGCACTACAGTGGGTGTGAGTACTTAGGCAAGTCCTCCCCATAACTGTTTTGTGACAATATTACAAAGCTGAGATTAGATTGAACATATGTTGCTGCTTAGTTAGGACCTGCATGCACCCGACATCTCTTATATTGTAACATGGATGTGAGATGCAGAAATTGAAGAATATACATTAAATAACAAATCTGCACTTCTAAGAACAAGATGGATGTCACTGGTTAATAAGACTCCTATGGGGAATAGCTATCACAGACTGGGGAGGAAATATCCTCTCTTTTCATTGCTGGTTATGCAGCTAAGTAATCTTAACTTACGGTAATGGTCCTCAGGTCCTTAGCTATTTCCTGGCACCCAGGATATTTATTTCTTCTTCCCTTTGAAAAGGTTTGAATTTTCTTCGGGTTGGTTGGTTGCCATGCTTATCTGAGTTTTTGTCACTATCTTGCTTTTATTTTTAATTGACAGACAAAAAACAATTTTTTTCCAAAAATATGAAGTGTCTTGAAGATCCACCTGTACTAAAACAACGCTTTACAAATTGCTGTTTCATATCAGTCTGAACTCTAGCATTTGGTAAATGGCAGTCTGTCTCCTATACAAATATCCTTACTACTAAGTGAAGTGCTTAATGAAAACTTCTTTTTTCTTTTTTTTTTTTTTTTTTTTTTTAATGTGATGACATTAAAAAAAAACATTCACATTTGCTGTGCACATAGGTATTCAATAATTAAATGTTCTTGGCAGAAACTAAGCAACAATAGCATTGAATAAATCACTAGTATTTTGCTAAAATCCCTTAATGTCTCACTTCAGACGAATTTAAATTTCCAAGTAAAAGCTAAATAGGTAAATTCATATAAATATTGTTGTATTTTAACCTGTCAAAGAGCAAAGCACCACACAGTTGTTAGCTCACTTCCTCCTTTCCCCATGGAAAAAAAGGATAATAGTTATGATTAAAAGTGTCCTAGATGAAAGAAAGCTGGGGGCTGCCCTGTGCTGGTCACAGTCAGTTCCAGCTGATGGAGTCATCTACAAGCTTGCTGAGAGTGCACTTGATCCCACTGTCCGTGTCGCCTTCGGAAACATTAAATAATACAGGTTCCAGAAATGATCCCTGAGGAACGCCACTCATCACCAGTCTTCACTTGGACACTGAGCCACTGACCGCAACTTTTTGACCGTGATTATCCAGCCAAGTCCTTATCCAATGAGTGGTTCATCCATCAAATGCATTTTTCCCCAATTTGGTGTCCTGGTTGTTGTGTGGGACAGTGTCAAGTGCTTTGCACGAGCCCAGGTATATGATATCAGTTGCTCTTCCTTTATCTACTGATGGTGTAACACCATCATAAAAGGCCACCAAGTTTGTCAGGTATGACTTGCCCTTGGTGAAGCCCTGTTGATTACCACCAATCTCCTCATCTTTATATAACATGTGCCCTAGTAAGGCCTTCAGGAGGATCTGGTCTATAACCTTGCCAGGCAGAGAGGTGAGACTGATCAGCCTGTAGTTCTCTAATTTTTTCCTTTCTTGAAAATCACAGAATCACAGAATGGCCAGGGTTGGAAGGGACCTCAAGGGTCATCAAGCTCCAACCCCCCTTAACGTAATGGAAGACTGCAATGAGGTCACCCCACAGCCTTCTTTTCTCCAGGCTGAACAAGCCCAGCTCCCTCACCCTGTCTTTGGTCAGGTGCTCCAGTCCCCTGATTATCTTTGTGGCTCTCCTCAGCTCTCCAACAGCTCTCTGTCTTTCTTTTACTGGGGCCTACAGACCTGGACACAGTACTCTTGATGGGGCCTCACAAGAGCAGAGTAGATGGGGACAATCACCTCCCTGTCCCTGCTGGCCACCCCTCTTCTGATGGAGCTCAGGATATCATTTGCTTTCCGAGCTGCAAGGGAACGCTGCTGGCTCATGTTAAGCTTTTCATCCATCGGGATCCCCAGGTCTTTCTCTTCAGGGCTTCTCTCAAGGACTGCTCCTTCCAGTCTGTATAGATACCTGGGATTCCTCTAGCCCAAGTGCAAAGCCTTGCATTTTGCCGTGTTGAACATCATTAACTTCACCCGTGCCCACCTTTCCAGCCTCTCGAGGTCCCTCTGAATGGCATCCCTTCCTTCCACCATGTCAATCGCACTACTCAGCTTGGTGTCATCAGCAAACTTGCACTCAGTTCCATTGTCAATGTCATTGATAAAGATGTTAAAGAGCACCGGTCCCAAGACAGACCCCTGAGGGACACCGCTTGTTATCGGCCTCCACCTGGACATAGAGCCATTGATCATCACCCTCTGTCTGTGGCCTTTCAAAAATGAAAAAAAATGACAGTTTCCCCTTTCTTCAGCTACATCATAAGAGGAGTGGCCAGCAGGGAAAGGTAGGTGATTATTTCCCTCTGCTCTGACTTCTTGAGACCCCATCTGGAGTATTGTATACAGTCCTGGGGCTGCTCACACAAGAATTATTACGAGAGTTCTTGGACTGGGTCCAGAGGAGGTGGAGGGACAAAAAGATTATCAGAGGGCTTGAGCACCTCTTCTATGAAGAAAATTTGAGGGAACTGGGCATATTCATCCTGGAGAAGACAAGGCTCTGGGAAGATCTCATTGCAGCCTTCCTGTACTTTAAAGAAGCTTATAATCAGGAAAGAGACACACATTTTACATGATCTAATAATGTATAACTTTTTGCCCAGTCTGGTAGCAATAAGACCAGGGTGAATAATTTAGAATTAAAAGGGCAGATTTAGGTTTTATGTTAGGGGTAAATTTTTTCTCAGAGAGTTGTGAGGTTCTGGAACAGATTGCATATAGAGAGTTTGTGAATGACCCCACCCATGAAGGCATTCAAGATCAGGTTGCATGGGGACCTGGGAAATACAATTCAAAGGAAGGAAGGAAGGAAGGAAGGAAGGAAGGAAGGAAGGAAGGAAGGAAGGAAGGAAGGAAGCTCCAATACATAAGAAAATGAGTTCCCAAGCATTATTTCAGATTTTTGCCAAATTTCATATTTCTCTGTCAATAGACCATAGTATCTAATAACATCATAGCTCCAGCTTCTTAAATATTACTTAGGAATCCATGTCAGCTAAACTATAGACTGAACTACTAAATTGAATATTGTTACTCAATTATTCCTATTTTCAAATTGTCGCATCATCCTTTTTTATTTTCAATCTTTCAGTTCTTTCCCAACCAACATGGGTACAATCAGAAGAAAGCGTGGGTTAAGAATCATTCTGTAAATGAATTACATCTGTTTGTCCTGTCACAGACAAGAAGAGAATCTAAAACCATGGATGTGGGTCACACTGTGCCTCTTGGCCTCAGTGTCATCAGTGATTACAGACACATGTAATTTACAGATGCTTGAGTTCTTTGTATTTCAAGCATGCCAGTGCTTGATTATCCTCTTTTATGTCAACTGCTGTCCAGGGCAATGCACACTAGTGGCTCCCAGACAGGAGTATAACCAATCCCATCTACAGCTCCCTCAATCACTGTATTGGTTTGGTTCTACTGTAGTGTAAGTTTGGTATTTCTGCTGCTGGTAATCCACAAGATCTACCTGCCAGGCCTGCATGCTTAAATACAGCTAAGCAAGGCTGAATTTACGGTACATGGAAATGAGGCTACAAAGAAGCCAGTTAGAGACTTTATTTCTCTCTTTTTTCATTCTTTCATTCACATTGAGGCAGTTGAGAGTCTTATCTATCTAACTGTGTGAGACCTATGGTCTGTTTGTTGTTTTTTCAAATAGTTTCTTAATCCATCGTTAGCCAGAAAATTTTTGTGATTCATCTCTTCTGCTTAGAGCCTATCCTTTGTCTACACCCACTGCAATGACTGCAGCTTTGCTACTGGCTAAAGATGATGTGGGTTTGTACCCTAAATTGATCAATTACCACAGACAAGATTTGTTAAAAATAGTTTAGCTCATGAGAGTCTGTCAGTCAACATCAAATTTCATATTAGGTTTAAATGACCATTTAAATAATGATGAACATCTGGTGTGTTTATCTGCCTAATCTGACCTCATGCTATAATATATTTGCTTATTTATATATAAATGCTTTCTAAAAGTGCAAACTATTCTGATTAGGTAAATTCTTCAGTCTGACATATTTCATCTTTTCTCTATTTTTTTTCTGTGAGTGAAAATAGTTCTTTATACTAATGAATGCTGACATATCAACAAATACAGAAATCTCAAAGTACCTTGACCTTTTTGCAAAATTGAGAAGTCTGAACAACATTTGACTAAACATTTATGGGAACTGACCTTGTCTGGTACTACATGCTATATTTTATGATGACAACTCTAATTATTCCTGAGATACAGACATCTGAATATTGCAGTTTTGCATTGTGTACATTACAAATCCCATCACAGTATGCCAAGCACTCCAGCTGTTTTATATTGACACATTTTTACCTTCGTCTATATTTGGTTTCAACTAAGGTAAAAAACTAGCTGTCCTCATAAATGATTCTTACTATCCATTGAAGAAATACAGCATGACACAATAGTAAGAGATTATTCACAGAATCACAGAATCACCCAGGTTGGAAGGGACCTCAAAGATCATGTAGTTCCAACCCCCCTGCCTAGCAGGGCCACCAAACATACACATTTAGATCAGGTTGCCCAAGACCCCGTCCAACCTGGCCTTAAACACGTCCAAGGACGGGGCATCCACAACCTCCCTGGGCAGCCCGTTCCAGGGCCTAACCACTCTCCTTGTAAAGAACTTCCCCCTAACATCCAACCTAAATCTTCCCTCCTTCAACTTGGATCCATTTCCCCTAGTCCTGCTATTGTCAGCCCTTTTGAAGAGTTTACTCCCCTCCTGGGTGTAGGTTCCCTTCAGGTACTGATAGGCTGCAATGAGGTCACCCCGCAGCCTTCTCCAGGCTGAACAAGCCCAACTCCCTCAGCCTGTCCTCATAGGGGAGGTGCTCCAGCCCCCTGATCATCTTAGTCGCCCTCCTCTGGACCCTTTCCAAAATCTTTCTCTGGACCCTTTCCAAAATTATTCTTCTACATCATTGTCTCAAAGCTTGCTGAGGACACAGATGAACAAGTCCAAACAAGTCCTGAGAAAGGCTGAGAAATCCTTTGTCTGGAGAACGCTGATGGACAAGTCCTGGGCAAGGGTTGTGAAATCCTTTGTCTGAGGGACACAGATGTGGACAAGGCCAGGGGCAACAAGAGAGAGAGAGATAAGCTGCAGCTTAATGGCTGTGAAGCAGTTTTTTGTGTGGGCTTATCTTGAGGAAGATGGCCATCTCAAGAGGTACTCACATGACTCTTGCTCAAGTGCCCAGGGACTTCATGTGGGTAGAAAAAGAAGGATAAAATGGGGACCTACAATCATGAGGTTTAGGTTTTCTGGCAACAGATTCCTCACGAAGAAGAGGTTTCTGACATGAGAAGCCTCACCTCATGACCTGCCTCTCTCCCTCCTGGACTTGCTCTGTGCTCTACCTGCATGCTGAAGAAGAACAAAGGTGTCTGCCATCAGATTCCTCACTACAGAATTCCTGCACACTGACGGACTATCCTGGCCCTGCTACCTGAGTCCTGCTGCTTCCTCCCGGATTGGCTCTGGACTCCCTCCGTGTTCTCCAAAGGATTTATCAGCCTTTGCCCAGGACTTGCTTGGATTTGTTCATCTGTGTCCCCAGCAACCTTTGAGATAATGATGTTAAAGATTAATCTCTTACACTCCGGCTGTGGAATCACCAGCAGTATGGACATAGGTTTTAAACTTCAAAGTGCCACTGTAAATTTATTTTGATCCCTTCTCTCTCCCATCCAAAATCAGCCTTCTTTTCTCTTTGGGTGGTGATGTGTTAGAATTAGGAAAGTGGTTTTTCTGAAAGTTAATATATTACATTTATACTGTATGCAAGTGCTTGAAAGTTTCCACAGTTTATTAAATATTGGCACAACAGCTGTATATGCCTAAAGCACAGCTGTCACGAAACTGTGATAGTGGTAGGTTGACGTTAGAACCACAAGAGAAGAAGCCCAAGTGTTGTCAGTGATGTCACTATAATTTTTAAAAGAGGTAAGAGGAAGAACTTAGGTGCCCTGAATTCGTAAGAAGTGCCAGAAAACTAGTGATTTTGAGAAGACAGTACATAAACAAAGCCCAGAGATAAATGGTGCTCCACTTTGAAGCTGAGCCTTCAGCAATGTCCTGCCTTAATAGGTTATGCTTTATATTGCCAAATACGCTAAAAAACAACAAGAATTGTTTTCATATGGATAGAAAAACATATCAATGGCAGAGCTGTCAGTGGTAATTTCAAAAGCTTTACCCTCAAGTCTTCAACTCCTGATATTTTCCTGAGATTAAGAATTTACCTACTGGTAATTTAAGTTTGACTACAATCTGTATGTCACTGTCAATTACCCTCTTCTTTCTAAGGAATTTTTTGATAGAAGTCAGAATACCATTCTTAGTATTTATGTGCATGCTTTTGTCCTTTATCTAATTTTTTTCTTTTTTTTTTTTTACTTTATTTTTTTCTTTTTGACAATTCCTCATTAAAAATGTATTCTTTGCATTTGTTTTTGCTTTATTTCATTATTTAGGATACACTTATCTTTATATGATTTAAGAGTAAAATTTGGAATTATACATTTCAAGACAAGATATGCCCTGTTGTTAAAGTGAGAAAACAGGGGAAAATATAATAGTGAATTATCACTTTCTTAAACTTTTTATCTAAGTTGAATTGCTATTTCACGTGAAACATTATTTTGGAGTCTTTCAAGGTGAGGGTGGATCAGCCCCTGGGCAACCTGATCTAGCTATGGATATTCTTGCTCAGTGCAGTGGAGTTGAACTATATGACCTTTAAAAGGTCTCTTCCAACTTTAAGGATTTATGATTCTATGATTCTGTTAAATTATAATCTTATGATTCTAATTGGATAAAAATAATTTATTTCCTTCAATACTTTCTCTTAAATTTCTAAATATTGATTTCTCTTTCTATTTCCAAATAAAAGGTCTTGATTTAGTAACTCTGTTTTCTTGAACAGCTTGGTGAAACATATTTTAACAAGACAGTGAAGGGGTCCTGAAATGTGTGTTCAGAGAATGGAACTGAAAAAAATTAGTATTAAATGTTTAAGTTGTAGAGACTTCAAGCAAATGTTCATTGGTATATGAACATTATAGGAAAATAGGATGAAAAATATCACCTGGATATTTCTATTGAGTTATTGTTTTGACTTTCAATCCTGCTACTTGTAGGTAAAGTACAGCATCTGGCACAAGAAATCAAAATGAAGAGGTGAAGTTTCTTTACCAATAACGTGACCTGTTGTATGCATAAAACTGGTTAAAAATTATAAACCTACAATCTTTGTATAATATATGGGTGATATCTTACCACATGATACCAGAAAAAATCAAAACCCTCTTAATAAATCTTATCTTTTCTATGGTTAATCCTACTCAAGATTGATATAGAAAAAGTATGTTGGTGGATGAACGGCAACACAATGGGTCTTTCCCACTTTTAGAGGAACCTTGGCCTATTTATATCCAACCTTTACCGCCATAGTACCAGGAAACATGAAAATGATAAAATACCTAAAGTACACACTTTAGAACCTGATTTACATCTAAGTTCTTTTTTCAATAAATTTCTTTAAAGTTTGCCAACATCAACTTTAATAGCTAAATTTCAACAGCTGACAATTTTAATGGTTACAGACTGTAAACTCTCTGCTTCTACATAGTTAGGATAAAAAAATAAATTGCCACTTGTAATGATGCTTACAAAGAATGTATCGGAAGCACCTTTATGTCCGTAGTTTGAATTTTGAAATTTTAAACATATATACCAGAAGAAAGAGAAGGAAATTCCTTTCCAACTTAAGAAAGAAAATATTATGAAAATAAAATCATTCAAAAACTTTTATTTTTAAAATGCCAGTACTACTGTTTTGTGGCCAACCCAAAATAAGACAACACTTTTCTCCTTTTTGATATAAGTAAACATTCCTGAATAGATTAATCTTAGTGAAAATGTGTCTGCTTGAAAACAGTGCTAGTCACAAATATGAACTACTTTAAGTAGTTTTGAGGTACCAAATCTTTCTAACTGAAGCTGTAACTGTGAATATGCCATTAATATGGAACTTCCACAGCCCTGCTTCAAATATCTCAGTGGATAAACTTGTGTTTAGAAGAATGAAATTCTGTTTTCTAGCAAAATTACTTAAGAGAAGTGAAGTAATTTATTAAAATAAAATATGTCACCACTTCAGATTCATCTGTTATCCCTCACATTAATGAAGTCTGAAAAGACACTTCCATGCATTTTATATCTCCAACTTCTATTTGATTGAACTATTATCAGTAAAAGTACAAAACACTGAGAAATACAGGACTCCAGAGATAATTTTGTCTTTTCTTAACTGTAAGATCTGCCTAGTCATCAGGCCTTTATCTTATTACAGCTTATCTCTGCTAATTCTCTAATATACTAAGAGCCCATCACACCTACGTAGCCATTGAAGAGCAAAGATTAGACATTTAATTTGAATTGGAATTCCTGGAGACTCTTATGAAATTTTGAAACTGTAACTAGGAGTTAATGAATATAAAATAGTCTGTGTTAACAAAATGTGTGTGTGTGGGGGGGAAATAACAACCAACAGGAAGTTAACCTCAAAGCTGGGAGAGATCACCTGCCAGCATTGCTCTTGTCCTGGCATAGGACTCCTTGGCAGCTCCTTGTGCTTTCTGCTTATTCTATAAAAAATAAATGAAAAAAAAAAAAAAAAAAAAAAAAAAAAGCAGAGAGAGAGAGAAGATATTACTAGTATCATTGCAGATGAATGAGTAGAAATGTTTGCTTTATTTTGATTATCCTGCTAAAAATCTTTGTAAGACAAATAATAGGTTTTGGTTTGTTTTTTTTTTTTTTTTTTTTTTGTGTGAGTGATTGATGGATGGATGGATTTTTTTTTTTTTTGTCTATGTAAAATGTATTTTCCCTTTTACTCACAATTAGAAGTTAAGCGTGGTATACTTCATAACAACAACAACAAAAATCTGATACTTATAAAGGAGTTCCAATAAGTAAATAATTGTCTCTTATACCTTTATGAATCCTGACACAGTGTGAAACTTAAAATATAGTATTTCTTTCTTGGGAATGCATAAAATGTATTTTTAGTAGAAATACATTAATGGTGAAGAAATATGTTTGACAGTATAAGTTGTCTCTGAGACTATGATGTAGTTTACAGTATTGCAGTTTGAGGACTTCTTTCGTATGTTGATTTTATGTACTATTTTTGATGTACACAACATTCCTAAACAAATGAATATAATTTCTTGGTTTGTAGATAAAACAAACTAATATTGTTCCTGAAAAAATATAGCTCTAATATCAATATAAATTTTATTTATTTTTTATATACTCCAGTTGTATCTGGAGTAAATGAGCAGATGATATTGCAAATTGAAAATCTGATGAATGGCAGGGTCCAGAGAGTTGTGGTAAGTGGCACAAAGTCTAGTTGGAGGCAAGTCACGAGTCGTGTACTCCAGGGATCCACTCCTGCTTAACACTGATGGTCTGGATGATTGGACAGCTACCAGGCAGTTTCAGATGACACAGAACTTGAAGAAGTGGTGAAACATCAGAGGTTCAGTGCTGTTATCCAGATAGACAAGGACAAGCTGGGGAAATGAGCTGACAAGTATCTTATAAAGTTCAGCAAGAGAAGTGAGAAGTCCTGCATACGAATAAAAACAACCCTATTCTCTAGTACATGCTGCACACCAAACAGCAGGAGAATTTTGGGGAAGACCTAGGGGTCCTGGCTAAACAGAAAGTTGATAGTATGTTATTTTGATAAAAATTTACATTGTGATTATGGTAAACTCTGTGGTACATTATTATTTGCTGACCACTATTGGTGTTTAAGAGAAGATGGAAGATGTGATTCTTACCTTAATATAACAATTTTTTAAAAGTTTATCATTAAGACACTCTTTTTATTCAAGGAATTCCTCCAACTTTGTTCTTTCACCTGCCTGAGCCAGATGCTCTTGTCATTCACTGGAAAATCTTCAGCTTCTTAGTCTGGTACTTTACTACTGTAGGAAAGTGCCCACAGTGTAACAATTGTGTAAGTTTCTTCTGATTGTATCTTGGTTTAATGAACTTAGACCAATTGACAGAATTTCAGTCCGTGTTTCGTTGCATTATCAGAGTTTCATAAAATGACTTCAATAATTAAATCTTGAAAATATGCTCTTGGCTATAAGTATCCTTAAGTGAAATTTTAAATTAACATTCATATAATGCAAATGAGATGTTAGCTAATGTGAATGTTGTAATCACTCATCCAATAGACTTGGAAAGCAATTTAGAGTGAATAACAAAATTGTACTAATAGATGCATTTAGACATATCTGCTTATGAAAGAATTACTGTTTTGTCCCTCGAGAGAGTCTTAAGCTATACATGAAAATAAATAGAAAGATAAAACAAAACTCATCAGAGAGGAAATCCTGCTTTGTTTCCAAGTGACCCTAATTTAATGATGATTATCCTTTCTAGTGCAAACCAATTTGCTATTGGTATTGCTATGAGAAGCACATATAATGGCTAAAGCTCTTGAAGATATTAATATTAGTACATATATCTCTACCCAGCTTCTTCTATTTCTTTGGCTATTCTGCTATATTCAAATGAAAATAAGTCAGCTACCTATTTTTCGTATATCTTTTCCTCTAAGCTAGTACATTCTCTATCTATCAGCTATTATTTTCACTATATTAATTCTTGGTGCATCAGAAGGCTCAGAAAAAAAAAAAATACAAAGGAAAAGGCCTAAGACAAGGGGAAAAAGAAGTCTCTTCTTTTCTGTTTCTCTCCCCTCCCCTCTTCTGCCCTTCCCTTTTCTTCCTTTCTCACACAGGGGAAGCTGAAAAATATTACTTCTTATTGAGAAAGGAAAGAACATATTTGTGATTAAGCTCAATAAATGACAAGGGCTGCTCTGAAAGTAATGTCCCTTATTTTATTATGTTGGATGCTGGTAGTATGGCAGCAGAGGCTGAACCCTCTTGCCAGTATTCTGTTAAAGTCTGTTGCCATGCAACATATGATGGCAGAGAGACATTCTGGTAAAATGACGTCTGACATAGAAACATGTATGAAGCAGAAGTGTGCAATTGAATCCCTCTATGTGAAAGACATGGATGTGAGCACAGTGAGATAGTGTGTAGTGCATTTCAGCAGTGGCAACTGTTGGTCACCTCCAGTCTTTGAATCTATTATTTTTTTAAAGAAAAAAAAACAACAACAACAAAGCTAGTAAACAGGTGTGGGTTTTTCATTTGTTTTTCTATGTTTTTTTCCCAATTATTATTATTTTATATCTTTTTTTATTTGATATTAAATGTAACAGATTTGTAATTAGATAGGTCACTCCACTGAAGTGCTGCTTCATTAACACTTTGAACATTTATGGAGACCAAACAGTGGATGTGAGTACAGTGAGGTCATGGATGGTGTGTTTCAGCAATGACAACAGTGACAGTGGGTCACTTCTGCTGGGGCAGACTTTGATGAGCATTGCATGCAGGTTCTTGTTCATTACTGGCAAAATGTATAGCTAATGGTGGTGACTGTACTGAAAATTAGTGTTTCGTAGCTGAGAATTTGCTCAACCAAACTGTTATTGAGTTCTTTGTATCTGATGTAGTTTCCATGGAAATAAATAGGAGTGAATAATTTTGGAGAAACTTATGTATATGTGGCCCAAGACATTTCCTATTGATTCAATGCAATCCAGGCAAGCCAACACGTTGGACACCCATTATAATCCAATAGCCCTCTGGCAAGTACTTGCAACTACTTTAAAGAAATGTTCTATAAATATGTAGTCAACTGAGGTCTGCTTCTCCATAGAAGAAATACTTCAAAGCTGACTAAATTATTGAAAACTGTTTGGGCTACATGTGATAATTTTGTATGAAGAATAAATAGAACCTGAGTGTCATTAAACATAGGCAGCTTCTGATGATACAGAGAAGCAGTTTATTATCAGCACCAATAGGCTTATCAAGGAAATCACAACAACAGTTGCACTCAGAGAATACAATATTCTATTCAGTATCAACTCCTTTTATGTACAGCAAGTGCAGCAGATTTCAGATAAGAAGTCACATCACATCATTCATGAAGAAGAATCTGAATTTTTGAAGATCTTAAAAATAATTTACTAGCTCTTCTTTAGCACTACTGAATGAAACTACTAAATTGTGTTCAGAGATTTAAGCGCCAATATTAAAACACCCAATTGTATTGATAGTTAGCATGATAAAAAAAAGCTGTTACTCAAGAAAAATTAAAATGCTTACCAATATTTAAAAGATTTATAACCTACATATATTTTTGGTTTCCAACTATAACTGTGTAAGAAAAAAAAATAATTTCTGAAATAATTGACAATTTACAGTATCATTTGCTAAGAATGCAAATAAATCAAATTCTTTATTAAGGTGTTTTCTATTCCATATTTTAAATGACTTTTTGAATTTAGACTGTTTTTGAAAATGAAATGTTCTTAAAATTACATCTCATCAGATTTCAGCCTGAAGTGTCTGAAGAATTTAAAGACCTGTCCTCAGGAATTTGATTATGGAAGCAGTTTCAAATATATTGCCTTTTCTGGAAAAGCAGCAATAACAAAATAGAACATCCAGGAGGATAAATATTATCTGCCTTAGTCACACTGTGAAGAAATGAAAAACTGATAAAGAGCAAGGGCATAGGAAAAATAAATATTACAAGGTAGAAAGGAAAATACAAAACAGTGGTTAGATTTCAACCATTTTATGTATCATGTAAAATCATATGTTATAGAGTAAAAACACTTACAATTGAGTGCAATTTACTGTATACATTGATTATATTGGCATATTGGCTCAGTAACATCAATAGTACCCACCATAAGACACTATGATTTTATTGGTTGGTTGGTGGGTAGGTTTTTGTGTTTTGGTTTTTGTTTTGTTTTGTTTTGTTTTTTCTCTGCAGTCATAAAATAAATCAGAAAAAATGGCTTAAGAAAAAAATACCAAGCAAGGGCAAAGAAAAAAATAAAATAAAATAATGGAGGAGTAATGCTGGAGATTTTATTACAAAAACACATAAAGAAAACTCTACCACGCTGTTTCTAATCTGAATCTCTTCAGTAGTAAATCACCCTGGTTTTCTGGCAGGCTGTGAAGTCCTGAGCACTGCAGTAAAACATGTAGGGATTTTACTCAACTTTATGAAAAGTTGCACGCCATTTACATTTTCAGAGAGATTGCTCTGGATGTCCATTGGAACAACTGAAACTGCAAAACTGTGGGATTTCAAATACACATCTTTTCTAATCTGATTTAAATTAAACTTCTGTTAAACTTATTTTACCATTTGTTTATTAAGTCAATGGGCTGAACAACTGTTAGAGGAAAAATTAGGAAATTTAATTCAACATAGTTCACAACACATCTAATTTGGATCAATAGTCTTTGAATATGATCTCTTGAGGTCCCTTCCAACCCCTGTAATTCTGTGGTTCTTTGATTCTGTAATATAAAATGAATTTTCTTGAAAGCATAGAAACAGCTTATTTTTCTATTTATGAAGCAATTCTAAAATTAAGCAGTCCTAATTTTATATAAAAAGACTGTGTAAAAAGACTGGGTTGACTGTAACTTCGAAATACCAACATTTCAGCTATATGTACTCCATCAGGGCTATAATCTGACATGAAATTATCAATGGAATTCTAAGATGTTCAAAATAATCATTCAAGTAAAAAACTTTGGGATATCCCTAAGCATAAATTATATTTCATTTACCTTTCAAGTTAATTAACATATATTAAAAAAAAAAAAAAAAAAAAAAAAGAACAAAAGAAACTCCATACTACTTCTATGGTAAGAGAAGTTGCAATAAAAGACACCAAGATCCAAGTGGTTAATTGTACAAGGTGCCAACATGTCAAGATGATAGACATATAGACATATCTAAATTTTCACATCCGGAGATCCACATATTACACTAAATGATTGTCCAGTATGAATTGATTTCCTGGATCAGTACTATGTACATAATATATAAATTAAGGATGATGGAAAGAATGTGACAAGAAATCAATTAAATAATATAGTTTTAGAATTCTAGGATTGACTATTAAATTTCTCTCCTTCCTTCCTACTGCCATTCAAACAGATTTTCTTTTCATGCCCTTGTGGAATTCACAGTTCTGAAAGATATGGAACAAGTGAAGAGTTGTTCAAGACCCTGAATTTTTTTAGTGTACTTCCAGTTTAAGGAATTAGTGTACAAACCTCTGAAAACTGTCTTCAGGAATAAAGGACCAGAAGAGAATTGGCCTCTATTTAAGCACACTTTTATTAGAGTGAAAGAGTTGTTATTTCAGAAGTGTAAGATATCAGGCAGGGCTGGAGACTAGCATGTCTGAGTAAGGAATTCCTGGTCAAACTGAAGTGTGAGAAAGAAAATGCGTAAGCAGTTCAAAATGTTTCTTAGGAAGAGTATATAAATGTGTAGCAATAGGATCAGAAAAATTAAGACAAATTGGAACTGAATTTGGAAAGAATGATATGATTGTTCAGAAAAGGATGACTGAAGAAATCATATTCCCTTGATAAACAAGACAAAAGAACTAGTGATGACTGAGTTGGAGAGGCTAAAGGACTTTTTTATTTTTTATTTTTTAATTAATTTTCACTGGTTATCGCTCTTCGCACATCTTTCAAGTCCTTGAGACTGAGGGAACAAAGTCCCTTGCACTGTTAGAGAACATCACACCAAAGACTACCTGACTCATCTAGTGGTTTCCTGTGATAGAGTAGCTGCAGCAGCGGGCATGGACAGAGAAATAATCTCCCTGTAATTCTGTAAGACCTTTGATAGGATCCTCCACAACTTTCTCACCATCAGAATGGAGGGACATAGATTTGATGGATGAGCTGTTAAATAGATGAAATATTGACTGAATGGCCACCTTGAAAGAGTTAGAACCAGTGATTCAGTGTCCAAATGGAAAACAGTAATGAGTGGTGCCTCTCAAGTGTCCATACTGTGATCAGTACTATTTAATTGCTCCATCAGTGACACATTTAGGGAGATATGAGTGCATCTTCAGCAAGTTTGTGATGACAGCAAATAGAGTGGAGCAGTTGATGTACTATATGGAATGGATGCCATCCAGAAGGGACCTTAAGAGGCTTGAGGAGTGAATCCTTGTCCTAAAATTAGATTAGGTAGTTCATGGTTCTAGCAAAATATGTTTCCAAGGTTAGAAATTTCATAGCATTCTTAGGAAATCTGTTACAGTAATTGAGCACACTCGCTGTGATTTATTTTTTTCCATTTATATTCAGTGAGAGTTTTATTTGTTTAACTTCTCCTATTGCTTTTGAAAAATATTTCCTGTCTTTTATCTCTTCGACTCCCTTTAAGGAGTCACTCACTCACTCACTGTTCTTCTCTTTCCCAGGTAGAATAAATCTAATTCCTAGGCCTTTCTTCATGAAACATATTCGGTGTTCCTCAGTCATCTCAGTGGACCTTCATTATTTCAGTTTTTCAGTATTTCTCACGTACTGGGGGCAAATACTATATGTGTGACCTCGAGAATATTGACTAGAAGGGAATAACCATTTCTCATGTCTTGTCTACTAAACTCCTCCTTAATGCAGATCAATATGTGAATAACTTTCTCTGTCACATTCATACACTGTTGATTCAAGTTCAAATTCCTACTTTCTGTTCATCAGGACCCCTACTTTTTCTTGCAAAGCTTTGCCTAAGTTTCTCATCTCACATGTAGGTCATTGTATTTGTCAATTGAATTACATGAGATTTCTATGATCCCATTTATTTACCTTTTAAAATTCTCTCTAAATTCTTCCAGAAAGTTATGATATTAACAAACCATGCAGACACTTAAGTAAAATAATTGTTACAAACACTGAAATAAGAAAATACAGCAAAGTTGTTACTTCCTTTGGAATATAATTCACTACGGTACTTCATAGCAGTCACTTTCAACACATCTTAGCAAAAAAAGGTTAAAAAAAAATAATTTATGTGGGCAAGAAACTAATGTAAGACTTACGCAATTGAATTTCAACTGAACCTTATTTTTAATTCTTAGGCAAAAAAATTATCTTGTTCTCGGCACAAAATTCTGAAACTTATGCAGCATACACTAGGGCTCTGCAAAGTTAAATTTAGTGGTGCATGGGAGACAGCCAAACAAGAAATTGATATTGAATGAAATGCAAAGCATTATAGTTCACAGAAAAAATGTATAAATAAGCTCTCTCTCATCTATTGTCTCATTCCAATTTTTCAGAGGGAGATGAGGTTCTTTTAATATCTATGTATATATGATATATAATATGTATACCCGGCATGAGATTAAGAAACAACGGTTCAAATGTTGGTCTGACCAGTTTATTACAAATCTTGATCAGGGAGATGGGGAAGGAGAGGATGGATGCTGTTATGAATTAGGGTAATTGGGAAGGGAAGGAGGGTGATAGAAAAGATAGGAAAGAAGAAGCAAGGAGTCTTTATAGGCAGCAAGAGGGAGATAGTCACCACCATGGTTCCAGCGTGGTTCGTAGTTCAGTCATTGATCTTCAGTAGTGGTGGGTCGTCAGGCATTGTTGCTCAGTTGATGAGGACAGTGACCATAGTCATAATGGCCCCTTTTCAATGGTTCCAAAGTGGTTGAGTCAGCTCTCTTTGGAGTGTCAGCTTCTGGCTCTGGGATCAGCAGAAACTTCTTTGTTCCTATCTTCCTGGCCTTGCCAGCAGATAAGAGAGAGCAGGGAGGCACTGACTTGTATCTTGCCTTCACAGGATACAGTGGCATCATTCCCCAGTTTCCCATAGCAAGCTGGAGTTATTTGGTCACAGGCTAGGTCTTCCTCCAGTAAACTGTCCTGAGCACTACCTTCCAAAGGCAAACAGCTAAAATTGTCCACACAGTGATGTTGATTGCCACACGGCAACACCCATCTCTCATCTCCTAGTTTCTTATCACAAGAAATACCACAGAAGCAAGCTTTGAGCCAAAGAAAACAAAGAAGATTTCAAAATATATACACAATCCTTAAAGTGTATTAATTTACACTCTTAGTTAGGAGAAAAACAGTTTATTTTTATTATTTAAGTTAAATTTTATGTCAATATTACATCCTGTTTTTTTTTTCTCCAAATGTTTATTTGCATGATGCTGAATATGTCAATAACAAAAAAAAAAATCATTTGATCTTCAGCTAAGCCTAAATAGTAGCTCAAACTAATCCCTTCTCTAAAAACCAGAGAGCAACCACAGAAAGTTATGAACAGAGTTAGTGACACAAGAAATATCTAGAAAGATAATACCAAAGCCAGATGGATTCGTAATTCTTACTAACACTCATTACTATATCAACAATTGACAAAAAAATGAAATAAATACCTTGCTGGAATCAGATAATATAGAAAATTCCAGAGTTTAAGCTGTTTATCAATACCTCCATGGGAATACGTATATATTTATCCATAGCACTGAAATTATTTATTTATTTATCTAGTACATTTATCTATTGATAGCAATTTCTAAGAACAGTAAACACCACTTGCTACTGCTTAATTTTCCCTTCTCTTAAACATGCACAATGTACTTCTTTTCTGCACAGGACACATTGTGAGTGTGCGTGTGTATATTTATGTAGACAAATATCTATTTTTCATTGTCACAGAGTTAACAAGATCAATCTACGCCCACGACAGGGGAGCAGTAGGACCCTGCCTCCCCCTCCTCCCTCACCCCTCTAGCCCCACAAAATGGGAAGGAAAGAAGGAAGGAAAAAAAAGCAGCAACAATCTATGGAGGAAAACTTATTTTACTAACTATGATATCGAAATGCAAGATAACACAATATAATACAATCTAATTGAAATTGAGACTAATAAATCAAATAAGATAGGAGAGAGAGAGTTCCTGAGACTGAATCAAACCTGAAAAGCTTGGAACGGCTAGGAAAGCACCCTCCAGCACCCACTGCAAGGCAGTAAGAGAGCGCCCCCCACCCGGAAGGGCCAGATCCCATGACTTCTGTAATGTACAGGGATAGGTACTTGGAATTGGAACATTAACACTTCAACTCCCAGTGCATAACTACATGATGTTATGATGAGGAATACTGAAAACCAAAAAACATAAAACCATGACATTCATATATATGGTTTTTTGACATATCTGTTCAATTGTTTACAATATTCTCTATTCTTACTTCTAGGGCTGCTCCTCAGGGAAATATGACTTTATGGTTTAGTGTTAAGTGTCCATCAAACAATGTTGCCAAGATCCATCCTTTTCTGCCAACATTTTACTTATTAATCTGTATGTAGAATGTCTGAGAGCAATGCCTGTCATCAAATAAAACCCAAATTTGTCCTTTTGATTTTTTAATCAGGTTCTTTATTCATTTTACTCTGATATGCAGATACTGTACCTGATTTCTGGAAGTACTCTGATTAAATATGGTTCAACAGCAATGTCTTTCTAAGTAACTACTGCAGTCAGTCATATATGCTTCATTAACTAAAGTGTGGTGAGCATTTGAAATTTTAGGATGAAAAGAAGCCAAGAAAATCATTTAGGTATACTGCATTTTGCCTTAGCAGTTTTCTTCACGATTTAATGACTAAATCAAAGGAAATGGGAACAGAAGTACTTAGCAGTATTTCTCCTATTACTTGCTCTGTGATCATATTGAAAAAGATGCTTTACAAATTCCTGTATTTTTAAAGTTAAATGTTAAAAGACATAGTCTTTGAAATAGGTGGCTTAGATGCCACCAATTATTTCCCCCCAAAAATCAGCATTCCATAGCTTGCAATTCTAACCTACTGTGCTAACACTGCATTTAGTAAACATCTACTGCTAATCTAATTCAATCCTAATTCAAATTCATGGGAGAATACAGATTTTTGTAATCACAGATCTAGAAATTCAACCAGTCAGGCTTTTTCCACATTTCATGGACCTTCTTCTTCCCTCCTTGTTTATCCATGAGCTCCTTGCTCATACACACAGGCCACCTGTCCCCTATTTCTTAATTTTAGGGATGCACCGATCTTGAGCTCAGAAGAGACATTTAAGTGACAACTAGTTCTCATGGGCCCCCTTACCTTCTAGAGCTCTAGCCCATGGAAAATCTCCAAGTAGGGTTTTGTAGAGGTCAAACTTGGCTCTCTGGAAATCCAGGGTTGCAATCGTATTTATTGCCATGCTTCTTTCACATAAGATCTTGAACTCCATCATGCTATGATCACTGCATCCTAAGCTGCCCCCAACATTCACACCCCTGACCAGCCCTTCTTTGTTGGTAAGAAAAAAGTGAAGTAACACATACTTTGCCATCAGCTCCTCCACCATCAGTGTGGAGAAGCAGGAACAGCAAGCCTGTTCTGTGTTAGCAAAATACTTTTATTATTTTCCAAGAACAGAGTTTTTCAATGGAAAAATGCTCCATTTAAAAGAGGAAAAACAAAAACAAATGCAACAACAGGAAGACACCTGAAAAAGAATAGATCTGTTATTATGTAGTACATAAAGCCATCTAAATTCATCAACGTAGCTATAAATTTTATAACAATGGAGAAAGTATGAGTGAAGCATAATCCTTCTTTTATTTATATTAACTTGCTTCCTTTCTTCAACTCTGTACTGTGTTACTTCTTGTGCTACCTCATTCAGATCATTCATTCCAGCATAAAGATACTATCCTTCTTATACTTTTTCTTTTTTTTTTTTTTTTTTTTTGCAATAAAATACAAATAGGTATTCAGATAGAAGAAGCGCAGTTCAGAAAATCTTTAGAGATTAAGCAAAAAAAGTGTTTAGCAGACAAAATGTGAAGGAAACCTTCTAATTTAAAATCCACAATATTGAGGGTTTGTTGGAAGAGATGTAATACTTACAAATGCAAATGAATTTGAAATTCAGATTGACACTTGACTTTTTTATATTAGTATAGATTAGATTTATGGAAACTAGTAGTGGAAGCAGATGTCTTTTGTAATTACTTGCATAATCTCAAACTAGTATCTGATCTCTTTTTTTTTTCTTTCTTTTTTTTTTTTTTTTTTACGATTAGCCTCTGAAGATCAGGGAAATCTACATGTATGTATCTATAACCCAAGGCTAAGAAACAGTCATAAGACATAAGTCTCCCCATACAGCGAAGAAATTGTTACTTCTAGACACAAGGAGGATCTTAGGGAATTGTATGTCCTAACCAAGTCATTTCAACATAAAACTTGTGATCTGGTGATGCTGGGAATCCTAATATGACTGTGGCTTCTTCAAATTTGGATATTCATTCTTTTTAAAAGATGTGCTCCAACACAACTCATTAGGCTTTGAGTTCTCTACCAAATGCAGTTATCAAGCATCGACCTTTCAAACATTTTAGACTGTTTATATATATATAAATATATATGTATATACATATATATGCATGTTTATAGCCCAAAGACAACTTCTGTTGTTATGCTGTGTGATATAATGTGACTAGTCTTTTCCGCAGCACCAAAACTACTTACAGTAGGATGGAACTAACCCATGCAATCGATGTATTTTAGTAAAATAGTTGTAGCCAAATAAAACTCTATTATCATCCAAGTGCCTGGAAATGATTGCTTTTCAAAAGATATGTTCACTTAGAAATAACATAATTTTTCTATCTCATGTTCTTTATTCAACAACCTGAAAGATAAAGTAGGAACTACATTTTCATAGCTCTTCCATGCCTGCCTCTTTGATAACAGCATCTCAGGTTTAGGTTTAGGAGATATTAATTTAAAACATGAGCAGAAATGTTTCATGCTTAAGCCATTTCTGAGAGGGATATTTATGTAAATATCAAGATATATTTATGCTTTTCATTCAAATATCTGTTTTTAGCATTTGTAAAATGTGTCTTCATAGAAAGATAGCTGCTTTTTTAATTACTTTGCAGCAAATTGTGAATTCATTCTGTGTTCTGAATATCAGTACCAAATCCTTTTTTATTATTTTATGTTTTTCTAAATCATTGGATTGGAAGCCTAAAAGCAGAGGCAATTAGAAGTATTAACAAATGACAATAAAAAACAGTATTGCTTTTTGCTGTAATGAGATAAACGTGAGTCATTTCCATGATGCCTTGACAATTTTGCTTACTTTGTCTCAAGATAAACTGCTATATCTCTTAATTGAGGGAATTCAAATATATATATTTAGCATATAGTTTAAATGGAGTATCACACCACAGAGCAATACAGAGGTCATAATAAAATGATGAATGTTCCTTTAACATGTACATGAATTTACAGTCACTTTGTCTTGATTTTAAAATATTCAGTGTTTTAAAATTTATTAACATATAAATTAGATATATCAAGTATATTTGATGTAAGTTTTTTAAATTGTTTTTGTCAGTGACAGAATAGGACATAAAGAGTTTCATTTCCTCTCATCTTGATTGTTAGGAATAATACTGTGTTTTGGTTGTCAGGTTGTTGATGTGAGATTTTTTTATTATTTTCTTAAATGAAACAAATGAAAACAACACAATACAAACTTCTGATCACATGATAACTAAAAATATATATACATGCTTTAGCTAGAAGAATTTAGTTCACTAACTTCAAAAAATAATATTGACATACAGATGTGGGAGCACCTTCAAATTCAGAGACTATGGCCCTCATGGGGAATTTCAACCATTCTAATAATGTTAGATGTTGCAGTTTAACCACTGGCAGGCAGCTAACCACTACACAGCTACTCAGTCACTCTTCCTAGGAATTATACATAGAAGCAACATGAAACAAAGAATTCATTCATCCCATTCATTGGGATGACAAAAACTGTACCTATGAACACATATCCTTCCTCCTTTCCCTCCCCCCAACTTTTAGCACTGAGGATAACATCATATGATGAGGAATATCCTTGTGGCTAGTTGGGATCATCTATCCTGGTTTGTGTCAACCTAATTGCTTAGGCAGCTCCAGCCAACTCTCTGGCAGAGCAGCAAGAGAAGCAGAAAAGACCTTGACTCCAAGTAAGCACTGCTCAGCAACAGCTAACACATTGTTGTGAACAGTATTTTCATCATAAATTAAAAACACAGCACTATCCCAGCTACAGTGAAGAGAATTAACTCTATTCCAGCCAAAATCATGACGAAGAGAAACATGGATGTAAGGGAGAACGTCCAATGAGGGGAATGAATTATCTCTCCTCTGAGGAGAGACTGGAAAAGAGGAAGCGGAGGTGGAATCTAATCAATGTAAAATTCATCTGCAACTAAGATAAGGCAGGCTCTTTTTAACACTGTCAAGTGTTAGGGAAGAGACTTTTATTTAGCAAACCTTAACAATTATGTACTGAGATAGATACAAAAGTGTTAATGATTTTTCCTAAACTATATAAATTATAGATGTTCTAATCTATATTTTAGGAGACAGCACTATGCAAATAACATTAAGTACTCCAGTTAGTGAGACTGTAAATAGAAATACTTATTTCAAGAGTAATAAATACATACAGAAGGATATAATTTTATAGTTTTATCTATAAAGGTGACCAGACATCTTTCAAGGTCAAGACTATTCAATTGGGAAAATTTTTACCTTTTTGCTTGAAACATTGGTCATTTAAACAGATTTGATTTCTGCATTGTTGCTCTGAATCTGACATTTATCCAAAGTAGTCAATCTGTTTATTAGAACACTGAATTAATGCTTTCAGTATGACCTCCCATGCCAAGATACCAGCATGACTGAAATAAATATGCACAACTAAAATGAAGGGAAAAGATCACTGGCAATTGGTTTTGCCTTTCAAAAGCTTTACTACTTCATGTAATGTCCAGGCATGAAGTAATGCTGAAGGATTAAGACAAATCAGATATGTGATTTTAATTTAATTGTGAGAAGTTAGATTATCATTTTGGCATTTCAATTTTTTATCATTTACTTCATTGCCAGATATTATGAAATGGCAATATCTTTTTATAATGAAGATTTTTTCAATAATTTTAACATATTCTTTACAAGAATACCTATGAGAAATGGAAGACAACAGTGAAAGGCTGTGTATAACTTTTTACCTGTATATTATGGTTTGACTAGTATTTTTATTCTTAAGGTATGGTTTAGAATTGACCCATGTATGCAAAAAAAGAAAAGCTGTGAGTTTTATCATTGGATTATAAATATTATATTGTATTATAGATTGATTATATTGTATTATAGATAGGCAATTTGATGGATTAATTCTGTAAACTGTATTTTTATTTATCTAGAAACACTAAACTCACAGTTTCCTATAATGAATTTAGAAGCAAAAGTTCAACAGTGGCATATTATCTCATTATATGCACTCCTGTCTTCTCCAACAGACTTTTATCTGTTTGTCTATAGGAGAGAGATCACTTTGTTCATATTCTTGAATCAGAATGATGAATGATACACTGCACAGCCCTCATGCCTGAATATACAATTTGTTGGTATCCTAAATATGATAAAAGGGTGTAGAATTTTCCTAAACATTCAAGATTTCTTTTCAATGAATTTCAGGGCCATGAAAAGGAAAGGAGTCATTGATAACCATAACAGGATTTGATGACAAAGGCCCAAGATTTCAAATAATTCTCCACTGTATAGAGCAGCAAATTAAATTTGCAGAGTTAAGTGGAATTAAAAGTTATTTTCTAAGAGCACAGTAGTGAGAGCTTACGCCCTCTTGGCAGAAAAAGAAAAAAAAAAAAACAGTAGAAAGTATAGTGTGAATTTAGCATTTCTAATTCTATCTTAACATAGCAGTTTCCAAATTTTATTTACACACCTACACAAATGACTTCAGTCAGTCAAATGGGAGATGAAACAGTGTCTTGGCAGACTAATCTTTGCTAGAAATTAGATGCATGATATATCTTCATCCATTCGTCTTGATTATTCAAATAGTCATTTTATTGTCTTCTTCATTTACTTTCTTCTCACTGATATGCTTGAATTTCACTCCTACTTGCTACAGGCCTTTAAAAGCAGCATGGATTACCAGACTTTTTAATCTTTGAATTTTTATTTTTTTACTATCCCCGCAGAATAATCTTGTAATTTTTTTAAATCTTGTAATTGTTATAAATCTCATGACAGTAGATCCAGATCTTTACTGTTTCCCTCATGGTTTCTAAGTTTCCTGACATTGGCTTACTTAACCCACAGGTATTCTCAGAATCCTTCTGGTTTATTCCCAATCACTGGACACATTTTCCAAGATTTTAGTCTTACAAAAACATTCTTTCTAAGATCAGCAGGCAGCCTCCCTGCAAATATTGCAGGTGGATTTGAAGATAAGGGGAGTGGAATCATTTTGGCTTACATATTAGATAGGCATCTAAAGAATGGCTGTTTCCTGAACTGGAGAGTTTGAGCTATACGTTCTAAAACTTCCAGATTTCTATTTATGATTAAGCAGTTTCCTTAACTAGAGGAATTTAGCTACACATGTTCAGTACTGTAGCGACTAATTTGGTTATGCAGTATGTTCAACTCTTCAGACAAAAACCACGAGAAAAGAGATTTGATTATTTTCTATTTTCATAGAGATGACTATTAACTATTAAGTTGTTATCATATTACAAATACTGAATTCAGATTTTTACATACGACCAAATGTCAACAGATATGCTTAGAAGATAAGCTTCTGGCAGTTGCTGGAGACACGGTTTGGCAATGGTTTTAATACAGGCACTGCAAAAATCCAGGTATTATTGAATCTTTTCCCTTTGGTATTTATTGTATGGGTTTTTGTTTGTTTGTTTGTTTTTGTTTTTTAAATAATGCAGTATAGGTATGCACCCTCTTCAGTGGCAATCTTCCTTTTGAAAATAAATATATTATTTCAGAACAGCAACAAAACTTCTGAAAACAACATTTCTTATCTTAAATTCCAGAAGCATCAATTCAGAAGCATAGGTCACACATGAATTTATTATATGTGAATGTAATAGGTTGAAAAATATTATGTTTGATCTAAGAATAGAATGATGGAATTATAAAATTATAAATAATATATCAAAGAATCACAGAATCATAGAAACATAGAATCATAGAATAACAAAATGGCTTGGATTGGAAAGGACATTTAAGATCATTTACTTCCAGATCCCTGCTGTGGACAGGGTTGCTACCCACTAGATCAGATTGCCCAAGGTTCCATCCAACCTGGCCTTAAACATTTCCAGGGATGGGGCATCCACAGCTTCTCTGGGCAACCTGTGCCAGTGCCTTATTATGTTCTGAGTAAAGAATTTATTCCTAGCATGTGATCTAAATTTCCTCTCTTTCAGTTTTAAACTATTCCCCTTGTCCTATTACTATGGCCTGTGTAAAGTTGTTTTCCATCTTTTCTTTTAAGATCCCTGTAAGTAGTCAGAGGCCTCAATGATATCTCCCTGAAGCCTTCTCTTCTCCAATCTGAAAAAGCCTGTCAGAGCAAAATGGAATGGAATGGGATGGAATGGAATGGGATGGAATGGAATGGGATGGAATGGAATGGAATGGAATGGAATGGAATGGAATGGAATGGAATGGATGAACAGTTCTGTTGGAAAGAACCTACAAAGATCACATAGTCCTACTGCCTGACCACTTCAGGACTATGCAAAAGTGAAAGTATATATAATGCCTGAATAATCATTGTTCTAGAAAAAGCACTGAACATTCTTGTTAGATACTCACTTAAAATTGTTTCTACTATTTTGTCTGGAAGACGTTTGTTTTATACCAATTGGAATTGATTAATGGAACAAGAAACAGCAATTACTTGGAATAAGTCTGCACAAGAATAAAAGTATTACACAGAAAGGAACTTAACAAACATGAATTGTAGGCCTTTAAATGTCTTATTTATTTCTGTCCTACATTAATGCTAGCTTTTATTTTATTAGGTCTCCATGTCACGTATGGCTGTGAATAAATTTCTTTACAGCTATAGTAACATGTCTTTATGGGGGCACTTTTAATCTGGAATAGGATAGGAGGAGGCAGAAAACTTATGTTTCAAATTCTCAGCCTGAGCAACATTCCCATGATGCTTACACCACTGTGAGCCTACAAACTCCAGTGTAAGCAGGTAAGAGAGCTTGGGCATTTCATCAGATTTCCACTAATTTCAGTATTTTGAAATTAACATTGCATTAACATGCAGAATAATTCTTGCAAAGGTAAGGCTAAAAGCAAAATAAAAGAACAATCAAGACTTCTTAAAAATATTTAATTTACACATTTATTACCTTTTCCTAGAGGCAGTCAGGGCATGAAAAATAGAAACTATCTATGAATACATGCATACTAACACTCATTGACATGAATAATTTTCTTGAATCAGTGATCATCTATTCTTTTCTGTCTAAGACTATGGCTTGGAATACAGAATCTCTGGATTCCAGACTCTGCTATCCCTGTTGATTTATTGTTGGAGAGTTTGGGAGAGGGCCTCAAATGAAAAATACAAATAAAAACAACAACCAAACAAAAACCAGACAAACAAATAAAGAAGTTGAACAATCTCTTTCTAGTCATTTCTGTAAATTGGAAGTGTGATCCATCTGCACGGAGCAAGTAATTGGGAACATTATTTGACTGTCTTATCTACTTCCTTATTTATTGAGGTGGTGGAAAATATCAGAAAAGTGCACCAAAAGAAAATCTTTTCCTACCTCACTCTGCCTATGTCAGAGGGACATCCATCTTTTTTCATTTGCTTTTCAAGGTCATAATCTCTTACTCTGGTAATCTATTTCAGTGTTATAGAGTGTGCAACTGAATTTCATTCAAAGTTCTGATTCTTTTACACAGTTTCTATAATTAGTCTCAAAGCTCACTATAACACTTTATTTAGGGGGAAGTCTTCTTGGCTTCTTTGACTGTGAAGCCAGTCAAAATATCTTTGTTCATCATCTATGACCTAGCAGAATTTGAATTAATTTTGAATCAGTTTGGGATATTCATTTGATCATCAATGTTCATTGCTAAGAAATACTTATTTTCCTTTAAAGTAAAACTAAACTAATGATTATTGGGTTCTTAAAGCCAAAAACAATGTTTTATAATTCATTTTAAATGTATGGATTTGGAAGCCTTGATCTTTTCCTATCTCTCTCTTTTCTTATACTTTTCTTCTTAAAAACACCACATATGCTTTTTTTGAAGCTCACTTCAGGGAGGTTCAATGTTAAAAGTTAATGTCCATTGGATGATGTTTCCCACTATCTCAGCCACGACAACTCTCTAGAACACATTCCCAATTCAATTCTAACAGACCATTCAGTTTCTGATTAGACAGCTAAGCTCTTTCTTCTTCTCTTTTTGCCTGAAGTAAGACCTTATTGCATTTTTTCCATTAAATAACATTTGAAAAGTTGGAAAAAATCCTTAATCATATGTACATTGCAAGTCTTTTCCTATTTCTACATTTAATTCAGTTGTTCAGAAGACACAAATTATGTGTATATTGTATTATAATATTTTAAAATATTTACAGAAATATCTTTCATAATTCTATTTTGTGCTTAGGCTCAAAAGACTATATTCAAAATATAAAAGGAAACGTTAAATGGGAATAGAATGAAAGGCAGTTCATACTGTCTTCCATGCAAGTTAGCAAAGAAGAAAACGTCTTTTTTAACATGGAGAAGATACACAGCTCACAGGCTCTAGACAACACCAGTACTGCGAAATTAAACATGCTAAGGCACATTTCCAGTCACAAATGTCAGTGGGTTCAGACCAGTGAGATATGTGCTAACAAACTTTCTCAGCTTCCAGAAACAGCAGGGATATTAATTTGGCTATTCAAAGTTCTGAGCTATGTCTGAGAAGTACCTGGGGAAGTGTTAGCTTTAATAGTCCTGAAGCCCTAAGTGTCAAGGACTGTTGTGGTCATTCAGTAGCACATAAAAAATGAGTACAAACACTCAGGAATTAAACATATTTCTGCTTAATTTACTACTCCAGACAGAACTCAGGAACATAATGGTGCCACCTATGCTCCCCCAGATGGTATAATAACCTGTTATGACTGAGCCACTGAACACAGCACAAATATACACTGTGTTAAAAACATGCTGGGAATGTTGAAACTTGACTATTTAGCTTGAATCAGCAGCAACATGCAGCTCCCTAACTTCATCATATAGGCAGGTTTTAGACTGAATTATAAAGGAAAGCCTCAGCAGGGATACTGACTGAAACTCAGAGCTAGATAAAAGTGAGGAAAGGTAAGACTCCCTAAAGCAAACCTTCAGAGACTGAAATGATTCTTTCTTAGCTATTTCTTTTACATTAGTAAATATTATCATACAGTTCATTAATCGATTAGGGTCTTCACTTTGTCTCTCAAGTAGGCCATACTACTCCACCTTTATTATGCAAATAGTAGGGTTTTCCTCCTGTTTAGTTTTTTTTTTTTTTTTGCACTTACATTGCACAAGCCTTGCAAAGAGAAGATAATAACGTTTCCAGATTTACACAAACTATTTAGAAGTGAAGCTGAACAAGATTTTATATATGTATGTATATATATATATATATATATATATATATATATATACACATTATGTATATGAGTATCTTTTAAAGTGGCAAAGAGGATGGCCATTGCTATACAAGGAACCCAGCCAGAAGTGTATAGATGATTGTTAAAGCAATGCTGACATTAGTAATTTCTTTTATTCAGGAATGTCCCCAGATGCTGGGACTGAAATTCATTAAATGGCCTAAATTTATGCTCACAGAGCACGAACTGCACCAGAGGATGGCTACATGCAGCTTGCTTAATAATAATGAACCTATGAATGGTCTGACTCCTGAGCTGCTCCCAGGAAGCTATGCTTATAAATGTAAAGCAGCTGAATATTTCTCATTTTACAGCACAAAGGAAGGAACAGAATGAGGTATATATTCACATATCTGTACATCCTTACCTTTCTCATTATGTGAAGGAATATAACAGAGAATAATTTAGAAAGTAGGTCTGCCTTCCATGTCAGTGCAAGCCTATGTGATATATACTTCCAAATTATATTAATGAGTGACCTACTTGGGCCTTGTAGATAAGGCTATGTTGAACATTTACATTTATATGTAAAGTAAGAAAAGCAAAACTTTCTCCAAAAGTGGAAGTGTGCATAGAGAATTCCTTCATTTATTGTTAGAATACTGACTAAAAAAAATATACCCATAACTTGCTGGACAAGTAAAAAACTTAACTATTTCTGAAACTATCTACTGACATTACTGCTTATTGCATAGCAGCACATTAATCTAAAAACACATATTTCTGCAAAATTAACACGTTACACAGTAGCACTGTGACCAAACATGTAATTCTTCTACTAGCTGAGCTACTAAACTTCAGGAATACATTACACTATATTTTAATATTTGTAAGCTGATACAGACACTTCTACCTTTTTATTTTACTGTTAGTTGTGAAAAGATTAATTAACTACCGGTGTTGAAGGCACAGTCATTTGCATCTGCATTATCTAACCATAAACAAACAAGTAAACTCTGAATGTAACTAATTTAAGAAAGCCTTAAACCATTCTGACTCTTATCAGAAAAAAAATCAATTAATGGATTTGTAGATAAATATCTTCACTGTTAAATTAACATAACTATTGAAGAATATATTTAAAAATATATAATTCAATTACTGTGGAAGTCCAAAGAAACAAACTTAAAGTTTGTGAGCCAGAAAGTATAGGTTCATCATCCCTCTCAGTTCTATACCACAAACTCTATAACTATATTTGCATAGATCTTCAAAAGGAAAATCTGATTTCTACAACTGAGTTGACCTATTAATCTTCTTATGTTTATAGACTAATCTTCATAACTGATACAGATATAAAAAAAAAAAAAAAGATTACTTTGATCATCCAGCTTAGCCTGTGAGTTTTACTTAACTCTGTTCCTCATTCTGCTCTCTTTCAATCCCAAACCTAATTTTCTTACATATAACGTCTCAAAAGTATCTAAGCAATAAAATGAACAATGGATATACTGCTTCATTTCTCCTTAGCCTTGGAAAAGACTACTACTTGAACTCTGAGTAACTTTCTTAGGTTACACATATATCCCTTTCATTTTTCAACAGTGTTTCTATTGCACAGGGATTCCAAAATTTTCAGCAGAAAATATTAATTGCCAGTAGTTAAGTTTGGACTGAAAATCTGAAAATTTTGAATTACTTTTTTCAGTTGGTGATTATTCAAATGTGCAGTTTATTGGATCTAAAATGTTAAGGAGAATTCACCATACTTTTCCTTCCCTTCCCTTCCCTTCCCTTCCCTTCCCTTCCCTTCCCTTCCCTTCCCTTCCCTTCCCTTCCCTTCCCTTCCCTTCCCTTCCCTTCCCTTCCCTTCCCTTCCCTTCCCTTCCCTTCCCTTCCCTTCCCTTCCCTTCCCTTCCCTTCCCTTCCCTTCCCTTCCCTTCCCTTCCCTTCCCTTCCCTTCCCTTCCCTTCCCTTCCCTTCCCTTCTCTTTTCTCTTCTTTCTTTTTCTTTTCTTCTCTTTTCTTTTCTTTTTCTTCTCTTTTCTTCTCTTTTCTTCTCTTTTCTTTTTCCCTTGAGGAGCAGTAGAGTAGTCCGTGGAAAACCCACATAGGATCAGTTCAGGAAGGTTTTAATCCTGTGGGAAAGTCCTCATACTAGAAGAGAGTGATCAGAAAGGAGCAGCAACGATGAAGTATTATGGACTGACTACAACCTCCACTGCTCTGATCTGTTAGTCAGTAAATTACAATAATCTTATTTACAATGAATGTCTTTTGTCTGTCAAGGTAATTGGTGATTGATTTCCTCCTTTTTAACTCACTACGGTTTATTAATCATTGTTTCTCTCAATTTTCAGTTTAGGAAAGATTACAAGAGAGAGCAGCACGGTCACATAGCAGTGCAAAACTACCACGTTAGTAAATCCGGCTTTCACGTATTTCATATTTTTTAGAAATTTCTCTCTGAGATGGAAGCTTTATCCTGCTATTTCAATGGAAACATATTTTTTCTGAGTTCTAAAAAGTTAAAAACTATTTCTGTAAAAACGTTAACAAATTAGTATATTTTTAGTACACTTTTATTACTCTGAGCATTCTGAAAATTCATATACTTTACAAAAGAATACAAATAAAGCAAAACTTAAAAGTAGATTTGGATACACTTTTACCTCCTAGAGTGCAAAGTTCAGTCCTTCTCATCTTCTCCCAAATAAGATACAATAGAAATGGAAAGAATTTACACCCAAGTCATGAGGCTGATCAGCATTTAATTCCATTTTGCATTACATAAATAAAAGCAACATGAAAATGAAAAGCTCCAATTTTTTCTTTCAGAAGATGAAAAGATGATGCAAAGAATGAACAAAGTTCAATCTGTGGTTTACTTTCCAAGAATAATTATTCTTAGAATGCCAAAACTTATAATACGGTTTAATTCAGGAGAATATTAATAATGCCAAGTGATTAACCAAATACTTTATGGTCAGATGGGAACTAACTTACATGTGAACTTACATTAAAAAAAAAGAAAAAAAAAAAAAAACAAAGCCAAGAAAACAATCAAACAACAGCAAACAAAAAAAGCAAACCACAGATATTAAAATTAGAAAATAAGCCTAAGTTATGTGATACATAATCTCAATTTACCAGTTCTATCAATTTTAAAAGATAACACAAAGGTCTGAATGGAAAGAAAAAAAAAAAAAAAAGAAAAAAAAAAAAAAGACATAATTCCAAACTTTTCTCATAAAACAAAGAAAAGAAAATCATTTCAGGATGCTATGACCTTACTGATTTCATCAAAGAAATGAGGGACAGAATTATAGCTAAGTTCACTTAAAACAGTCATCCTCAAAAACAGATTTTTTATTATTATTATTACTTTCATCTCCATGTTCTGATATATGCTTGTTTGCTTAGGAATAATTCAGGTATTTAGAATCATCTTTTCCTACGTCCCCTGAAAATGCCATGTGCCTTATAAGCACTGCTTTAAATAAGTAAACAGTGGAAAGTGTGTATGTTAGCTATCTTACTGTGACTGATGTTACTTCTTGTCTATGAAGCATCATCTAGTTACAGATAAGAGATAAGCCCACAAGAAAGAACTGTTCAACTAATATATTAAGAAGAATTTATATGTTGAAGGAATATTTAGGAATATTTGTGCAACTTAGAGCAGTTTATTTATATTTATTTATTTACAATATTCTGAAGAATGTCTCATTTAGCTAAGAGTAAATTCATGTTATGTGAGCTCAGGGACAATTGTATCTTAAGAAAAATGACTGTAAATTCAGAAAGTTTCTTTATTATTTTGGTCTCTAAGTGATTTTGAAGGAAGCTGCTCTGAGACTACATGTGCAAAGCATGCTAAATAAATAATCTGATTTCACTAGAATTTAAAATACAATATATACTTGAATAAAATCAATTTTTAATAAAGTAACTTCTGAAAATGTCTTATACATTAAACATTTCTGCTTCACAAGAAATCCCAACTGAAGACTACAATAAGGTATGCTAAACTCAAAACATCGGAGTCATTGAGTATAAGTTCACGTAACACTTCTATAATCTAAATATCTGTTTAATAGGATCATTTCAAACAAAAAAAAAATTCCTTTTAAACAAATTTGCATAATAAATGAAAAAGTACTTTCTGGCTAGGTAACTCACAACATGCAAACTTGAAAAGCATTTTGGTGACAGGATGAATGTATTTAGTTTCTCAGTAGCTACAGTCAATGTCAGGAAGTACATTAGTAGTATACAAAGGAAAATACATACATGCAAGAAGAATTAAAAGCATCACGATTTATGTTTCTAATTTGTCATGACATTAACTTATTAGAATGAAATAATTGTTTATATTTTAGTAAGATTTTCAAAATTAAGAAACATCAGGTATTGATCAATTAAACTATCTCACATGTTAAAGTTTAGGAAGCATACAAGATGACATTAAATTTTAATCCCTGCATTTGACAGGAAAATAAATTAAACATTTGTTTTCAGTCTTCAAATCAGTGAACTGTTATTAAAAAGTGATCTTTATTTTGAAAAAGATTATCATTATAAACATCAATGCCCATATACCTCCTTCATTATCATCATGAAAGGAAGATGCCCTTGCTTTTGATAAAGCAAAATTACTCTAAGAAATAAAAAGCTGAGAGAGAAAGGTCACAATACAGGAGGATATTCTTAACTGTACTTATCATTTCAACCCTAATCTCTTAAGGAAAATATCTGCGTGTATGGTTTATGTAAGGAAGTGTCATCTCTCCTGGGACATTACCATATTTTCACACTATTCAGTCTATGCAGCCTGAATGGAATATAGTTTATTTGGTGTATTAAATTCACTTGTATGCTCAGAAATTTCCCTGATAAAACGGCAGGACAACCATGAATGCGCACAGAAACAGAGAGTTACCTAGAAAAAGAATCTGCAAGATATAAAACAACATCTTTAATAAATATCTTTGGACAATGAAAAATAAAAAGCTCTAAAAATATTCTTCTAAAGCAGTGAAGAAATAAACTTCTATTTTTTTTCCCCTAAGGTAAATCTTGGAGATTCCATTGCAGTGTCTACGAATTGAGCCTATTTTGATTTTATTATCTCTCTATACATACAATTTTTTTTTTATTTATATATATAATAAATAAACAATTGTCAAAATATTTACATCAAGTTTTGACTAAATACAGACTGCTGAATATCTATTTATAAAATCATAATACTTGCAAGAAACTGTAACACACATTCAAAATTAAAGCAGTGGTTATGAACAGATGGATAGCTGTATGAAAAAAATGCTTATTCAGAATTAAAAATGCAGGCTCATATCTAACAAAAAATAATCAATGGCAGAAAGATAACTGAGAAAAGAGCCCTGGTGATAGGAGATTATCCAAGTAATTCTGACTGGTTGCTCATAAAAATCAACAATTTTTGGGGGGCTTTTTTTTGAAAACTCCTATATAGGAATATCGTCGTCTATTACTATATCCCATCAATTCTTCAGATACTGTTCTTCATATATTATATATGTACTGAACTGGTTAGTGATGGAACTCTGGCTATATCCTTTCAGAATAAAAATTATCCCATAAAATTTTGTGTTTTTGCTTTTGGTTTTGTTGTAAAGCAATTTGCAAGGTTAGGAAAAAACAGATATAGCAGATATAGCTGAAAGAACAGTATAAAATTGTCCCTTAATAAAACATGCATTATAAATGCTGATTTGTTATTACTACTTTGAAAAATAGTGATAAATTTTAATAATAGTTTTTCCTCGTAATGTTTTGATATCTGTTTACTTGTCCTTCATGTTGAGTCATTCTAAAGGCACTTCTATAGGCTTTATCCTCCATCAACTTTATAGCAGCTGGAAAAATTCCTCTATGTAGATTACCTGATGTAATAGAAATGTATCTATTTAAAAACAAAAGAGAGAGAGAGAGAGAGAGAGAAGAAAAAGCACAGTTGAAGCTAAGCAGATTGTCTGTCTCTCTTCTGGCAGTCTATCATCACAAAGAAACATTAAAATATTTATGAAAATGCTGAGAAAATTTGAAGAAGAGAGGACATTAGCTGGAAATTTGTGTCTCTAAAAGTGCCTATTAATTTCTATTCATCTTTCTGAAATGACTTGTTGATAGATTTCCGAAAGAGAAAGCACTGGAAGCTTGTTTCATACATGGTCAGGGTCTACTTCAGTATTTTAGATGAATATTTAATAATGCTGGCAGCTATGCTGTTATTTCTTTTTGGATGACTAAAGAAGCTTTAGCCTCTTAAATTATATGAATGGACAAAAATGTAACATTTTAAGATGAAAATATTAGTAAATTTCATAGAAAGTCTGACCCAAAGTAGAATCCAGTTAATTTCCATGACAGAAAATTATACCACTGTGGTTTACCTGAAATGTTTGCTGTAAATCTGCTCATGTATATCCTAAGAAATACTTCTGGCTATGAACTTAAGGCAATATATTCTCTTGTAACTTCAGTGCATACTGCAGATATTCTAGCTCTGCACATACAAAGCAAAACCACTGCTATAAGATATTGAAAACCTCAAGTATTTTAATAGAAAACAAAAACATCTCCAGCTAGCCTATGGAAATTGTGAGAGAAATTTATCAACAGCAAAAACTTTTATAATGTTCTTTTCAAGACTTCTAGAAATTGTCAATTTAAATTCACTATGCCTTTTCAAGATCTATTTCAAATTAAATCTGTAATGTGATTTTCTATATGTTACTTTTTTTCCCAATGAGTAATTAGTGTTTACATTTACATTTAATTTAGTTTTTTACATACAGATAGTCCCATGTAACAGAAAACTTGATACAGTAATCATATTTGGAATAATTAAGAATTTATTCCTTTTTTTCATGCTGCAACTATTGAATCATTTTACACTTGGCTGATTACTGGAGCAGTCACTTAATAAAATCATGAAAAAGTTCTTACAGAATAAGTATAATCGATCTATTCAAATTCTGTGCTTTGTTTCATAAAAATAATGGCAAAAAATCACCTTTCTGTTCACACTGTTCAGTATAGTGGCAGTTTTATGATCCAGGACTGTGATTTCTTAATTTACTTAAATAAAATTAAGGATAATGGTCATTTTATGATAATATACTGATGGCTAGTGAATGTTATTATGGATTAATAACAAATGTCTGGTTTAATTACTTTTCATAACTTAGCTGCATTTAGTGTAAACAAACATTTTTAACATCCAACAATATTAGTACATAGTATTCAGATAAACAGTGATACCTCTTTTATTCACTACCATGAAATCATGGTGATGACTTTCCTATGATTCAGTTGCACTAATCTCATTGTCAGTACAAAGAAATTCAAATTAGCACACATCTGAAGTATAACTGAAAGTTATTGATTGCATTTGTCCTAATCCTAACCGAATATCATTACAAAGTGTAATAGGATAGGCTTTACTAGCAGATGACAACCTGGGATCTGTATTCAGCCAAGCACCCAAGACAGCTGAGTGCTGCAGCATCACACAGAAGAAACAGTGATTGACAATAATGGGAGCCTTGTTAACTCAGAGGCCACAACTTCCAATTGCCTACAATCAAGAGTGATTTGCTGCTTGTCCAAGCTCAGGTCCAAGATATTGTTGAGAAGCTGCTGAGGTTTCCTTCCCATTGCTCTTGCTCTTTAATATGGGCTTCAATGTATGGCCAAGGTTGTCATGGATCCCATCAAGCTTCAAGGCTCTGAGAGTGATTCAATGACACGAGTAACCAGGTGGTTTTATCCTAAAACCAGCCTGTGAGGAATGAGGGCTTAAGGAATGAGCAGATTCTACAGTTCCACACATGCTTGCAAAATTTATGCTTTCCAGAAACACCATGGTCTGCAAAGTTTGCCCTGACCATTGCTATATAGCCATGGGAGTCTCTCTGAGAATCATGAGCCACTAGGAAAAACTCTGTCTGGCCACGTGGAACTAAAGAATCTTTGATTATAGGCTAGTGAACATGGGGAGTAAATCTTTAATAGTGGGAATGGTAGGGGAGGAGAAGCTCAAAGAACTTTTAGATGTTGTATTGAGGGGCATGGTTTAGTGAGGACTATTGGTGATGGGTAGATGGTTGTATTGGACGATCTTGTTGGTCTTTTCCAACCTTGGTGATTCTATGACTCTATGATTCTGTGATGCCATAGACAAGTAAGAAAGTGGTGGAACAAATTGGCAATCAATTTGTGCAAGGTGATCTAGATGGGAGAAATCTTGTGATCCTTTTGTGTTTTACGATATTCTATTACTTCCTATGAAATCAAGACTGTCCCTCATAGGCTCACTGGGGTAATAATCTTGAAAAGGTCATATCCCAAGAATATACACATAAATAAGGAAGTGCAATCAGAAACTCTGTGTGCAATTGCAGAACTGTCACTGAGATCTCTCATAATTTAAGATCTGCAATGGAGGAATTCACTCTGCAGGAAGGTCAGACCAGAGCAGAAGAGTATTTGCCTTTGATGTGAAACCATAATCACAGTGCATGGAGCTGTTCCAGGAGAGAAATTGAGCCAGCTGAGAATTCACAGACTGAATGAAATTTCAGACATTTTTTCATTGAATATACCAAGGCTTTTGACATAGTCTCTTGAATCATTTTAACAAATAAAAGCAATAAATAGATAGCATATGAAAAAGACTGTGGTATGGATTGAAAATTGGCTAAATTGCCACTCATCATGACTTGCATCATGAAGCCAAGCTGGAGACCAGTCATTAATGGTGTTCCTCAGTATTTGATTCTTGGTTAATGCTGTTTAATGTCCTGTTTAAAAGTCCTCCTTACAAACAGGAATAACTCCTTATCAAGGAAAGGCCAAGACATGACCGAGCATTATTCCTTTGACAAAAACAAGGCCAACAGCCTCCTGTGCTGCCTTAGACAAAGTCTTGCCCACAGGATGTGATCCTTCCTTTCTGCTAGTCATGTATATAGTTCTGGGCTCTCTGGTATAAGAGAAACACGGAGATACTTGAGCCCAATTAAGGGCCACAAAGATGAAGGGACTGGAGCATATCTCGAACATGGAGAGGCCGAGATACCTGAGGCTATTTAGTCTGGAGAAGTAAAGGCTCATGAAGATCTCATTAGTGTGTATAAAAGCTGATGACAAAGATTAAAGAAGAAAGCATGCTTTTCTCAGTAGTGCTCTGTAGGTGGAAGAGAGGAAAAGAGCACAAACAGAAGAAATTCCAGGTAGACTTAAGGAACTTAAGGAAGTCTATACTGTGTGGATGGTCAAATCCAGGACCAGGTTAAGCAGAGAAGTTGTGAAGTCTTCGTCCTGAGGAGATATATGAAGCCCAGCAGGACAAAACCCTGAGTAATCTGCTTTAGTTGGAAGGTTAGATAAGGCAGTTTTCAGAGATGCCTTCCAACCTCAAACATTTTGCTATTTTATGGAAATTCATATCAAAGGTTTTACATTGCTATTCTTTTATATTTTACAGGATTCTATTTCTTCTCATGAAGTCAGGATTGCCCTAAATAGGCCCTCTGTATTAATGTTTAACCTGCCAAGTGTGCTTCGCATTCAGGAACATTAGCAACTATACTGCTAAATAATAAGAGCTTATTCTATCTAACCTTCCTCAAGAATTCTGATATAAATCTAGATCATAAACATACAAAACATGGCATATGTCAAGCCTTATGAATATATATAAATATTAATTAACTTATTGAATTCTTGGTTACACACTGAGAGCATTAACATTTGAACAGGAAAATCAAAGTATTCAAGAAAATCAAAGTATTCTGTTCATGTGCTTAAAAATAATTCATAATTTAAAAAGTAATTTTCACACAAGAAAAGCAATATGACTATTAAATATTAATTCCTGTGGGATAATTCAATCTCCTCATTGTAATAAAAGGTTATTTGAAATTAAAATAGAAAATATGTTGAGAGTACAGGTACCTAAACTTTAAGAACAGTTTTTACGTAAGTGTTATTAAAAATTATCAGATATTTCAGTGATCCTTAAAAAAGAGGCTTAAAGCATCTTAGGATGCTTTAACGTTAGGCTACGTTGAAGTTATCATCTCTAAAATCTCTCCCCATCTCAACTGCAGTGTCAAACATAATACTGAATAAAAATTCATAGTCCATATCTACCAAGAAGATAGCTGTCTGATTTCTTGACATCCTCTAGTTTAAATTCTGGGATGTATTCAACCACTGTAGAGCAACTTGAGTCTGATTTTTAGGGCCAATTTAAAGTCAGTTTGTTGGATCTCCCCCACAGTATTTTTTTGTCTATTTGTTAGCTTCAGATAGTCCTTTGGATTGCTTTTAATCTCTTTCCATAGTTGTAAAGTATCCAATTTTCAAATTCACAACAAATCAAAACAAAACAAAATCTAAGGTTCCAGGCACTGGAAGTTAATCAATTGCTAAACTATCTTAAGCTTCTGGAGTAGTTCCTTGGACAGATTTGAACCAGGTAACTTAAAACTTTCCACAGTGATATGTGGTTCAACACAGGTTAGGAAATACTCCAAACAGAAAGTTGTAATGCAGAAAGTGAACAATTTGTTTTAAAAATTGTGGATAAATTAATAATATTTATGCATTTAACCCTACATGTTTGATCTTACTGCTAAAGAACAGCCCTTTTATGTTTCAATAACTGGTACTGATGACCCACCACTAAGAGCAATCCTCAAATTTCCACCTGAGAGTTTCCATCTGTCCTCACTCCAGTGATGTCCATCTGACTTCGTTATGAATTGATTAGGCAATTAAAGTATGAGAAGAATGTGTAAATATTTCTAGAGCTATTTTCATTCTGTATTTCTCCTTCGATAAGCTGACCTCTGAGGTAACAGCCCAAGTTCAGGAAAAGTAGCAGAAAATTTTGTGGAAGTCTGCAGATGGAGAAATCTGACCACTAACTTTAACAGTAATTACTCAGTAGATTAACATAGCTGTCAAATCAAATCACATTACCAGCTTTTGTTTTTTCACACTTCATACCTAAAATGACATGAAACTGTATCTGCAACGTTGGTATCCATGGCACATGGATACGGATGTCATCTACTTGGACTTCTGCAAAGTCTTTGACATTGTCCCTCACCACATCCTTCTCTCTAAACTGGAGAGGTGTGGATTTGAAGGATGGACTGTTCAATAGATTAGGAATTGGCTGGCTGTACACAGTCAAAGGGTTGTGATGAATGGTTCTATGTCTGGGTGGACGCCGGACACAAGTGGGGTCCCTCAAGGCTCAGTCTTGGGATTGGTGCTTTTAAATATCTTTATTAATGACATAGACAGTGGCATCAAGTGCACCCTCAGCAAGTTTGTAGACAACACCAAGCTGAGCAGTGCAGTCAATTTGTTGGAGAGAAGAGAAGCCATCCAGAGGGACCTGGACAGGCTAGAGAAGTGGGCCCAGGTGAACCTATTGAGGTTCAGCAAGGCCAAGTGTAAGCTATTGCACCTGTGCTGGGGCAATCCCAGATATTTATACAGACTGGTGGAAGACCTCCTTGAGAGCAACCCTTCAGAGAAGGACTTGGGATGAGAAGCTGGACATGAACGGGCAGTGTGCACCTGCAGCCCGGAAGACCAACTATATTATAGAATCATAGAATGGCTTGGGTTGAAAGGGACCTCAAGGATCATCAGTCTCCAACCCCCCTGCCACAGACAGGGCCTCCAAGCTCCATATCTAAAACTAGACCAGGCTGCCCAGGGCCCCCTCCAATCTGGTCTTGAATACCTCCAGGGGCAGGGCATCCACAACCTCTCTGAGCAGCCTATTCCAGTACCTCACCATTCTCTCTGTAAGTAACTTCTCTCCGATATCCAGAATAAATTTTCCCTCTCTTGTCCCTTCCTTCATCTCCCTCCCCTTGTCCTGCCATTATCTATCCTTGTAAAGAGTTGACCATTTTGTAGACTTTCATACCTTTTCATGTGAGTTAGTAAATTCACATTACATAAAATATTAGTTAATCTGGTTGTTCTACATAATCTCTGGTATGTACATTCCTGAGTAACAAACTGTTTTCATTGGCCTATTTTAAGTATTAGAGGTTTCTCAAACATGGCAGTTCCATTTAATAGCACTAGCATGAGCTACAGGAGTTAGATCTTCCAAGAACTGGACCCTGAGCCAGTGTGTTTATTGTTAGCACAGTCCGAATCTGCCCAGACCATAGCAAATCTCAGACCTGCCTTAAGACACTCAGACATGCATCTTCACTACAGATTAAGTATTATCAAATAGTATCTTTCAACCAATTTGCCTACTTTTCACAGCCCAGTGTAAATTATCCTTATAATTCTGTGCACTAAATAATGAATATAAGAAATGTTCCAGCAACAACCCCCAGATAGAACAGATAGTAATGCATGCATTACTGAAAAAATATCTTCCAAATATAGGCAAGAGCCAAGAAGTGAGACTTGAAGGAAATTATTCTTACTTAAACTTAGGCTGCAGCATAAAATAATTCTCCATTTCTTTTTTTTTGCTTGTTTGTTTTGTTTTTGTTTTTAAAGAGATTGTTTTTCATAATAAGAAGACATGCTAGATCACATTTTCTTCAGGACATGTTCCATCCTATTCAATTTCTTGTTCTTCCAAAGCATTTGGAAATATGCCCATCTTCGGATGAGTTAGATATTCTCATAGGCAAACAATTTATATATTTATCCATCCTACAGCAATAAAATGTCTCAACAGAAAGGAATGTATCATTGTTACTGTATAACTGACACATTAAAAGTTTTGTGGAGAGTAATATGCCAGAGCACATCATACTTTTAAATGATATATGTCAGATGCAGAATGTCTTTAAGGGTTCATTGGCAGCAACAGAACCAAATCTAATGCTGCAGGACAGAGAAGCAACACAGATTTTTACCTGTAGGCAACATTATGCAGAAGACAATTTTAGACTAGACAAGAAAATGACCCATTTAGCAGAGGCCTCTTATATAAGAAAATTTTTGGAATGTTGAAGCCAAGAAATAATTTAGTTAGTGAGATTTGTTTGATTTGGGATCTGAAACTTATTCCCATCCTTGAAAAATAAACCAACATATTTTCTTTTTCTCTTAAACTTATTTCAGGTGCAGGCATACATTGTTATGTTCGGTAAATGTGGCTCACTGTTAATGGCTGCCAGCACAGTAAGTAAAATTAATATCCACCTGGCATGCATACAGAGATCTCTGCCTCATCTTGTAAACTGAACAGCTTACTAGTTCTGGTTTTGATTCTTTGTATAATCAAAGAATCAAAGAAAATGTACTTGACACTCTGACCCTAGTTAAAGTGATTCCTGTTTTTTTTTTTTTTGTTTGTTTGTTTGTTTGTTTTTAAATCACATTCAAATGAAATATATGATTTCAAGTTATTTCAGCTAAAAGTTTAAATGACTTGCTGATTTTTAATATAAAAACTAAGCTTACAATACTGATGAAATTATAACAAACTCTGCATTTAAACAATTTTCAAACACATCTGCATATATTTTGTAGATAGATTCTGAATGTACTATAAAACTAGACATCAGGTGAAGGTTCTACATGCATAAACGTATCTAGAGTTCCTCTTGTTTTATATGATACATTTTTATCTTTTATTAATTTATGTGTTTATGTATAAATTTTTTTGTTCCATGTTGATGGTGAAAACTTTTTAGTAAGCAGAATGAATCTGTAGGTCTTTCTAAGTCCTGAGAATGATAACAGAAATATCCCCAGAATGTAAATTAGAAAAATCTTAGTCTTCTTCCACTGCAGACCTCTAGCTCAAGGCCAAGAAAATTTCTTTTCTTTAAATCATTAGAGTTATATGGTAAATGTAGTACCCCGTGGACCATGAATTTAATAATAAGTATTTGACCTCCAAGGATGAAAGATAACCTTACCATCATTAGACAGAGATTTACCAACTGGAAATGCAATAGAGAAAAGAGAACAAGCTGCTTATTATCTTATGTATTTTCTTGAATACTTTTTAATGTAGCAAACGATACTTGATGGACATGCTGGAAATATCTATAATGGCATACCGACTGAATTATTTAAGTACCAGTACCTGAAAACAGCAATATCTATGTAGATCAAGTAGATTAAATGCTGTATTTATTTAGAATCCAGATTTGCTGAAATTTATAATGGTAAAACATTCTACTTGTGACTTCATAGATTCCTTAAGGAAGCTCTGTGATAAATACAAATGTGCTTACTCTTTTTTCGCTCACTGATAGCACAGTGAAGAAAGAATCACAGAATCACAGAATCACAGAATCACCCGGGTTGGAAGGGACCCCAAGGATCATGTAGTTCCAACCCCCCTGCCTAGCAGGGCCACCAAACATACACATTCAGATCAGGTTGCCCAGGACCCCGTCCAACCTGGCCTTAAACACGTCCAAGGACGGGGCATCCACAACCTCCCTGGGCAGCCCGTTCCAGGGCCTAACCACTCTCCTAGTAAAGAACTTCCCCCTAACATCTAACCTAAATCTTCCCTCCCTCAACTTAAAACCATTTCCCCTAGTCCTGCTGTCGTCAGCCCTTTTGAAGAGTTTACTCCCCTCCTGGGTGTAGGTTCCCTTCAGGTATTGATAGGCTGCAATGAGGTCACCCCGCAGCCTTCTCTTCTCCAGGCTGAACAAGCCCAACTCCCTCAGCCTGTCCTCATAGGGGAGGTGCTCCAGCCCCCTGATCATCTTAGTTGCCCTCCTCTGGACCCTCTCCAAAATCTCCATGTCTTTCTTGTACTGAGGGCTCCACACCTGGACACAGTACTCCAGATGGGGCCTCACAAGAGCCGAGTAGAGAGGGACAATCACCTCCCTGTCCCTGCTGGCCACCCCTCTCCTGATGGAGCCCAGGATCCCATTTGCCTTTCGAGCTGCCAGAGCGCACTGCTGGCTCATGTTAAGTCTCTCGTCCATCAGGACCCCCAGGTCCTTCTCTGCCGAGCTGCTCTCAAGGACCACTCCTCCCAGCCTGTACAGGTGCCTGGGGTTCTTCCGGCCCAAATGCAAAACCCTACACTTTGCCGTGTTGAACCTCATCAGGTTCACCCGAGCCCAGCTTTCCAGCCTGTCGAGGTCCCTCTGAATGGCATCCCTTCCTTCCACCGTATCAACCGCACCACTCAGCTTGGTGTCGTCAGCAAACTTGCTGAGGGTGCACTCAATTCCCTCATCGATGTCATTAATAAAGATGTTAAAGAGCACCGGTCCCAAGACAGACCCTTGGGGGACACCACTTGTTACCGGCCTCCACCTGGACATAGAGCCATTGACCACCACCCTCTGTCTGCGGCCTTTCAACCAATTGCTTATCCATCGGGTCGTCCACCCATCAAATCCACTTCCCTCCAATTTGGAGATGAGGATGTGGTGGGGGACCATGTCAAAGGCCTTGCTCAGGTCCAGGTAAATGACATCGGTCGCCTTCCCTTCGTCCACCAATGCCGTCACTCCATCATAGAAGGCCACAAGATTAGTTAGGCATGACCTTCCTTTGGTGAAGCCGTGCTGGCTGTCTCGGATCACATGCTCATTCTTTATGTGACCGAGCATGTTGTCCAGGAGGAAAGAAATTAGGAAAGATACAGAGTTCTTCTAAAGTCATATTATATTAGGTGTTTCAAATATTTGCTTAGTAATTTTCAGTTTGCTCATGTACTGATGCATTTTAACTTATTTATTAAGTACACAGCATAATTTTAAGAAACATGCAGGATTTTTAAGTAAATAAACTTGTATTTTTAGAAATGATACAAGTGATGCTGTTTATACTCTCAAACAAAAAAATGTTGTATCACCCACTAGAACATCACTTAAACACCAAAGTTATTTCAATTTATGCTAAATTGATTTTTTTTGGAAAATTGTTTAATTTGCCAAAATTAATTGTAAGCCATCCTCCATAACTTTTCTACTTACAGAAACAATCATAAAAAATTGTACCACTGCAAATTTTACGAGTTAGCTCAGAGTCAGTGAATTGTTGAAGAATTTAAGATAAATAAGCTAGATTATAGTATATTAAAAAAAAAACAAACAAAACAAACAAAAAAAAAACAACAACTTAGAAGATAGTTAATTTCATCCTCCCCTACTCAAAGAAAGTTCTTTTTTGAAGTGATATAAGATTCCCAAGTTGGAACACTTTGTTTAGTAAAACATCTTGAGTTTTTGAAAGAATGGAATCCATTCCAGTATTTAAACACACTCATTGTGAGTAAATATTTCTTATATATATATATATATATATAAATATATATATTTTTTTTATTTTTTATTTTTTTCAATCAATTGTGACTATTACTTTTCCATTCTTTTCTGGTCACCTCTAGGAACTATGGTTGCATTTTATTTTTACGCTTCCATTAGGTTGTTGAATTTAACACTTTTCTGCCTTAGATTTTTCTTCTCAAAACTGAGGAAACAGTTTCTTCTGCGTTTTTCCTGTCATGTATTTCAAGCCTTTAATCATATTTATGGCTCTCTACTGAGCTTGCTCTGTTTTGTTCATATGTCTGTTCTACTAACAGACTATTAACCAAAAAATAATGGGCACACTGCTACAGATTTTCTCTCAGAATTGCTACATACCTGCTCTCTACAGTCATGCTGTTACAGTCCAGTATGCATTAACCTTCCTTTCTGCCAGCACACCTTTCTGACTTGCATTCATCCTACTGTCCACAGGGAGCCACAGTTCCTTTTTCCCAGTTTCCATCCATTCAGTCCCCAGCAGTGCTATTTCATGGGATTATTTGCTGTTGGATTTAATTTATCTGTCAAGGTACCCTGTAACAGCTCTGTCCTCCACACATCAGTTTAGTATGAGCAGTAAGGCTTATTAGCATCCCAACACATCTTTCAGATTTTTAAGGAAGATCCTAAACAATATTGGACTCATTCTTGATTCACAAGGAGTGCCACTGTTAACCAGCTGGTTTCCATGCAGTTAATCACAGTCTATTCAGGGCAGCACTCTGCCACTTTTTCCATGTAGTGCACTAGTTCACTTAGTTACACTTAGTTCTACTTGTCCATAGAGACTGTTATGACAGAAGGCAATTAGGTGGCTCAGATACAATTCGCCCTTCATAAATCCGTGTTGGCTCTTCTCAGTTACATTTTTATGCTTAGAATCCCCCAGTAATAATTTTTTAGATTCATGTTAGGAATTCAGATGAGTCTGGCCAGCCTGCAGTTCTCCAAGTCCTCCTTCTTGCCTCTCTCAAAGATAGGAATAACATTTGCTTCCCTTCAGTCTTCAGAAACTCCTCCCAGTTGCCATGATTGAGAAAAACCTGTAGGAATTGTCTTTGCAATCACATCTGCCACCTCCTTCAGCATTCAGTGCATCCCATTAGGACGTGTCTCATGGAGTAGCACCAGGCACTGCTCATAACCTGAGGCATGGGCAGCTACCTCTGATGAACAATTGCTTCAGTCAGGTCAGAGATTGTCATAACACAGACCACTATAGTTGAACCATCTCTATTAATTCTCTGAAGCCTGAGCTGAAATCTTTTTGCTACTTTACCACAGCAGCTGGTTAAGTGCTGAGTCCCTCCTTGGCAGCCTTGTTTGCTGAGCTCTGATATACCTTACTTATTCAAACCTGCTTTGAAATTTTTATGTCAGGTGCTTTGTTTTGTCCTCCATTTATGTTAAATCTACAAAAATCTTTCAGAAACCACATATGGATGAATACCATCTCATTTGCCTCAGTGTATGGAGTTCAGACAAGAAAAATAGATGTTAACTAAAGTAAGAATTTTACCTGACATGAAATATGAGCACTGCACAGGACAATGAACATGACAGCTATTGATGGATTTCATAGGCTGTAGAGTCTTGCACACTGCATTAGTGTAACAGATAGACATATCAGCAGTATGAAATTCTCTCTGAAGTTTCATTAAAAAAAAAAAAAGGAAAGCAAAAATTGTGCAAAACAGCACTGAAGCCCCCACTTTTATGTAGGGCAGGTGAGCAACTAGATGAAAAGTTGAATGACTCCATTTCAATGCCTTGAAAATATTTTGTTATGTACCAGAATTTTTTGTGTGTGTGCGCAAAAAAAGAGTAAGGGTCTTATAATTATAGAAAAAAATAGTACAAATGTTTGCATTTCAAAACAATAAGTTTTGAAAACTCGGTGCATAAGAAATTTCTGTTAAGCAAAATCAAACTGTTGTCATCTTACAAAATTGAGAAAATATGGCAGGTATAAGAAGCTGAAAGTGACTCAAAAGAATAAATAATGTTTGTGATCAATGTTGTTATCAAATAAAACAAATTTATTAGCCTAATAAGATATCTGCCTCCACATAAAAATGTTTTTCCTTCTGTGAGCTTACCTGTCTGAGACTAAGTAGAAACATCTTTCCTCAGACATAGTCTACTATTGCAAAATATATACTTTGTAAACAATTTATTATATCAGGGCAAGAAATCAGAAAACAATAAATCAATTTCTCTAAGATTTATTTAGATATCTGCCATAAAGCTTATGTACACAACTTTCAAAATTTTTCATAATGCTTGACCCAAATAATGTATGTTGAGTAAATATAGTCATTAACAGGATTTATGTGGAAACTCCTGAAAATGGATAATTAAAAAGAAACACAGAACTGCAAACATAGGACTGAAATCCCAATGGGAAATTTCAAATGCTCTCTTAGACATCAAACTATTGTTCCAAATAGGATTTACATAGGAACTAACACAAATAAAGTTAACTTTTCATTAAAGTTAAAGACGAAGTTAAATTAGAGTACTTCCTCAGACTATTGGCAAGCTGCAATAATAACTCATAATAATTCATAATAATTCATAGTACACATTACTTTTGTACTTGCTTTGGCTACTATATAATTAACTTAATGGCAACATCCATAGTACCATGTTTTGTATTGCGACCAGAACAGTTGCAGTCACACATAAATGTTTTACCTATTGCTTAACACTACTTACACAGCACTGAGGTCTTTTGTTTCTCAGGTTACCCTGCCACCAAGGAAGGTAGGGATGCACAAGAAGCTAGGAGTGGGCACAGCTGGGACAGCAGGCCTCAACAGACTAAATGGATATAATGTTCTTTATAATGTCATGCTCAGCAATAAAACTGGGAGAACATTTAGAGTTACAGTATTTTTACCTTCCCAAGTAATTGCTATGCATAATGGAGCCTGCCTTAACAGAACATCTGCCTGCCAGTGGGAAATAGAGAACAAATTTCAAATTCTGCTTTGCTTGTTAGTGCAGCCTTTGCTTTACCTTATAATTCTCTTTATTCCACCAGTTTACTCATTTTTGGCCTTCTGACTATCTCCCCCTTCCTACTGTAGGGGGGAGTGAGGAAAATGAATGAGCAATTAAGTGCTAAGCTGTCTACTGGAGTTATTCCAAAATAACACCTTAGTTGGCTATATTTTGATTTGAAAATTTTAAATGCTTATATCTTCCACAGATAAGGACAGGGAAACCTTTTCTCCAGTCTCCAAATGGGATAAGATAAAAAGAAATATCAATATTAAATACTGCCACCTCAAAAAAAAAAAAAAAAAAAAAAAAAAAAAAAAAAAAAGTTTGATATATGTTATTAGAAATTTTATGCATCAAAAGATGAGAACATTTCAGTAAATATAATTAACACTGTGACACATTTGCTGAATAAGCAACTTAAAGTATCTGGCAGAAGGATCTACTTTGCATTAGGAATATGAGTACGGCATTGAATTTTAAATGTAGATATACTGTATTAAGATATCTTGGAAAATCTTGCAAAATATTTTCACTCTCATTTCTCCCCATTAATTTCTGTGCTGTTTGTTTGTCTCCAGAGGCACATACCCAATTTTATGGAGTTAGCTTTTGAGGTAGGATAAAGGATAGGAAGGTTTTGTATGTTTTTGGACATCAAATAAGATGTGTATAAAGAGCTAGAAAATGAAATAAACTGAGCAAAGTGATTAAAAGGATGATATACCTGGGAAAGAAGACCTTTTGATAGATAAAGTATTATTGTTTTTTGAAACTTGCACAATAGTAAATTGAAAAATTATATGTGTATATAGATTATGCTGTCAAGCTTTATTAAGAATAGAGAATTCAAGTATGAACAGTATAATGAGTTAATATTTTGATGAAGATTTTTTTTAACAAAAGAAAGTGTTATGATAAACTGCAAATCATCCCTTTTGTACTGGAAAAATGTGCTGGTGATTTACAACTGGAATTTATCTTGGGGTCAATTTTATCATAAATATTTTGTAAGATGTAGAGGACGCATAAATAAAATTCATACATGATGCTATACTAAGCTATGGATCGTGTACGAGAAAGATAAATAAGTTTGAGAGATATTAGGCATATGACTGAAGACTCTTTTAAACAAGGTTGACTAGAGAAGGCTCGAGTTAATTCAGGGAGGGAAGCAATCCACACCTCAAAAAATTAAAAGCTATAACACAGAAGAAGAAGAAACCATGTCTTGACAGTTATATGAAAAGAGATTAACTATGAAATATAAGGATGAAATAATTAAATTTTGGCACTATAAAATTAAGCCAGCAAAATTTTATATTCTGCTCAACCTGATGTCTTGCCCACTTCTGTTCCTAAACACTGCATTCTTTCCTGTAGACAGGCAATAAAGATTTCAGGAAGAATTGTGGATTAGCTTTCTAAAATGACTGATGAAAGAGTGAATATCTAAATAAGTATAGTCAATACTGAGATGGCTTAACATGAAGACAACATATGGAATATGTTCCATATGCAATGATGCAAATTATTTAATAATATAGAAAGAATGTTACTGAAAGTAGTTTTAAGGATTTTTAAAAAAGTAAAATGAAAAAGCAGTTGACAGTGAGATCTTTGGGCTAATTATATTGTCAGGAGAAACAGTAGGAATTCCACTACTTAGAGCATTTCAGACTAAACTAGGAAAAACAGTAGTGAATGTACAATAAAAATCATTTGTTGTGAAGTAAAATTATTTATGATTACTTATTTTAAGTCCTGACTGCAGTGACTATGAATTGATGTCAAGAAGGACAATTAAATGAATAACGTGGACTTTCTTTTCATTCTCATCTACATCTATTATATCATTATTCTAGATAAATCTTAACATTGACATTATATTGTATATTTTATTGTATATTGTATATACAGTTGTATATACAATTGTATATTGTATGTTTTATTGTATATTTTATTGACATAAAGTGACTCATCCACTCAATAATACATTCAATACATTTTTCTGTCAGTTAACTATTTATCTTTTATCAATAGATATGCAAAATGGCTAAATCTCTAGATAGTATCATTAAAATATAAATTTAAAAATATCAAAAAAACTGTTGCTGCATAACAGCTTGAATATTATGTTAACCATATAGTATCACAGCTCATCAGAATAATCATCTACCAATAAGGATCATGAAAAAGAAATATAAAATAAGGTGCATTTTATGAGAGCTGCCTCCTATTTTATTTTGTTGGCCCACAACATCAGAGACATAAATTTTAAATCAACAAATAACCAAGTTTGAACAACAATATTGGGAAGGGATTGAAACACTGGAAAACAGCAGAACCCTTCCACAGAAAGGTCAGGGGAAAATCAAAGAGCAGAACACTACTTCTGTTTTAAGTTTCTTCACTATTGACACTGATCATATAATTTATCCCTTTAATAAGAAAGCTTAGGGGGCTTAAATTGGAAATTGCACCTCAGTTGTAAAAAAGTAGGACATACATTCGTATCTGTAAGGATGGAAGAGGTTCTATTTCTATCACAAGTCAATAAAAACAATAGATATTTGCATGGTGCTGGACCTGCTGCTCACCAATGCAGAGGAGATCATTAAAGGCATCAAGGTTGGAGGCAGCCTGGGCTGCAGTGACCACACCCTGGTTGAGTTCATGATCTCGAGGAATGTGGGCAAAGAGCGGTGTCAGGACCCTGAACTTTGGAAGAGAAAACTTTAAGCTGTTCAATGGATTGATGGATCCCCTGGGATGATTTCTTTAAATAAAGATGTTCAGGAGAGCTGGCTACTCATAGAGGATGCCTTCCTGAGAGCACAAGAGCTCTCCATCCCTCTGAATAAGAAAGTGGGCAGAGGAGGTAGGAAACAGGCATGGTTCAGCAAGGACCTGCTGAACATGCTGAGGGCAAAGAAAAGTGCATACAAGCTCTGGAAACAAGGGCATGTCACCTGGGAAGAATACAGAGATGCTGTCTGGACTTGCAAACATGGGATCAGGAAAGACAAGGTGCAAGAGGAACTGAACCTGGCAAGTGATCTGAAAAACAATATGAAGACATTCTACAGGTACATTGGCCAGAAGCAACAGGACAAAGCAAGTGTACCTCCTTTAGTAATGTGAAAGGAGAACTGGCTTCAACAGGAAAAGAGAAGGCTGAGGTACTGAATGAGTTCTTTGCCTCAGACTTCACTGATGTCCATCATTCTAGTATTTCTCATGTCCCTGAGCCTTGCATCCCTAAACCTCTAGGTGAGGACCTAGAGTGGTAAATCTCCCCCCACTGTAAGGGCAGAGCAAGTTTAAGACCGCCTATTGAGACTGAATGTCTATGGGGCCAAATAGCATGCATCCCAGGGTGCTGAAGGATCTGGCTGAGGTGGTTGCCGAGCCATTCTCCATCTTATTTGAAAAGTCATGGCTGTCAAGTGAGGTCTCAGATGACTGGAGGAAGGGTCACATCACTCCCATTTACAAGAAAGCAAGGAAGGAGGACCACAGGAACAACAGGCCGGTGAGTCTCACCTCTGTGCCTGGGAGGATCATGGAACAGATCCTCCTGGACAACATGCTTGATCACGTGAGGAATGAGTGTGTGATCCGAGACAGCCAGCATGGCTTCACCAGGGGAAGGTCATGTTTGACCAATCTGGTGGCCTTCTATGATGGAGTGATGGCATTGGTGGACAAAGGAAAGGCGACCGATGTCATTTACCTGGACTTGAGTAAGACCTTTGACATGGTCCCCCACCACATCCTTATCTCCATATTGGAGGGATGTGGATTTGATGGGTGGACCACTTGATGGATAAGAAATTGGTTGAAAGGCCACAGACAGAGGGTAGTCGTCAATGTCTCTATGTCCAGGTGGAGGCCGGTAATGAGCGGTGCCCCCCATGGGTCTGTCTTGGGACCGGTGCTCTTTAACATCTTTATCAATGACATCGACAACGGAATCAAGTCAATCATTTAAACTCCTTTTAGTCTTCTTGTCAATGGCACAAAATTTAACTTGCTAAATGAAGTTGGTAGCTTTCAGACAACAGAAAAAACAAAACAAACAAACAAAAAAACAACACCAAAACCCACTGAAGAAAGTTGATTAATAGATTAACTAATAAGAAATCAGTTAATTTAGTGAAAATTTTAAATTGACAGTGTTTAGCTGTATTTAAGTATGTATTTTAGCTGTCTTTAAGTTTTGTAAACCAGGTACTTCACATTGCTTTAATGTGATAGGAATATAAATGCAAATGCCACTACATTTTATTAAAGTTTTTCTAAAAACATGCATTTTGTTCCATTCTGAAAAGGAGGTTGATTGTAGTAGAAAAGAACAGTGCATTACCACTACTTCCACTGTATTTTGTAGACCTATATTTTTCTAAAAGAAACAATTTACTCTTTATTTCAGTGGCTTTCCTTCTTACAGTTTTATATCTGAAGTTTCTCTGTGAGAAAAAAGACCTTGATTGTGAAGAAAGAGCTGCAGGTCAAAAGAAGACATTGCAACATGCTTAGCATGTAAATCTCAGCATTTCAGGAAACGCTTTGTTAATTCTGGCAGCCAGTGTTTAAAAGCAGAACTGCATATTGCTCAAGATAGCTACGTCTTATTTTACGTGAAGGGAACATAATGTCATAGGTTTTTCTTTCCAATTGTGTGTGGATTTTTGTTCCTCTTTTGTGAAAAGAATGTATTTACAAAATTACATTGGGCATCTCCTGGTGCCAGATGAGTTTATTCCTTTGTTCTTTCTCCCATAGCCATTTTGTTAAATATCACTCTTGTGAACATTTCCTTTCTAGCATCATTTAGGCTTTCACTAGATCCTCTGGACACTTTACCATTTGTTTCTCTCCCAGCTGGATCTGGATCGAAATGTACTACATCACATATAATTATCACATCGTTTCTTATCTCATTTACCTGTCCCAAAGCATAAAAAAAAATGTGAAGATATCAATTACACTGAAAAATTCAATTTTTTTTTTTTTTCACTTCACTTTTATTGTATACATTGATGTATGTACAAATATTTAAATATGAATATATTGAATCTACATATGCATCTTTTGAGCATGCCAGGTTATGCTGGCAAATGTTGTACATAGATCATATTGATTTTTAGAATTCAGAATAAAAAGTTGCTATATAGAATGATATAAATATAAATAGAATACCTTGAGTTGGAATGAACGCAGAATTCAAACAAGTCCAACTCGACACAGGGCAGCCCAAAATTCAAACCTTATTTCTGAGAGCAGTGTCCAAATTCTTCTTGAATTCCAGTGGGCTTGCTCCCTGACCACTGCCCTGAGAAGCCTCTTTCAGTGACCAAACATCATCTTCATGAAGACCCTTTTGTAATATTTAACTTGACCCTCCCCTGATACAAATTTGTACTGTTCCCTTAGATCCTATCACTGTCACCAGAGACCTGCATCTATTGCTCTGCTCCTATGAAAGACAGAACTGTTTTTCTTTTTGTCTCAAAGCTTGCTTCGTGAGGCCTTTCTGGTGATAATACTCTAAAGTGACAACTGTAAATTATCTAGGGGGATGAGTGGTGGGTGAAACTGTGCCGCAGTACCTCTGCTCATGATTGTAAAGATGACCAGAAGCGGAACAAGCAGTCTTTTTTCAGGGGAGATGCTTGAAGGAGCTAACCACTGCAAAAGGTGATAATGCCCATGCATGGCAACAAAGGCACCACTCCATGCTGGCTTATCTGTTGGGCCGGTATGTCACACTAACAGAGAGAAAAGAAGAAAAAAGCCCAGAGAAATGGAGGATAAAAACCACTACTAAAGTAAGGACTTTGGAGAAGAACTCTCAAAGAAAACTTTGATGGAGAATTCCCTGAGGGGAAAACATCTTTGGAAGAACTGCCTCCCTGGGCCTGCTTCTTGCTAAGTTTCCTGGCTTCCTCCCATCCCCTGTGGTGACCAGATGAGTTCTTGAGAACGACACAGATCTGCTACAAACCTCGCTGAACCTACAGTGATGACTGTGGATATGGAGAAGGGAAAAAGGGTGATAGAAAAGATAGGAAATAAAAGCAAGGAGTTTTTGTAGGAAGCAAGAGGGAGATAGTCACCACCATGGGTCTAGAGTGGTTTGTAGTTCAGTCATTGATCGTCAGTAGTGGTGGGTCATCAGGCTTTGTTGTTTGGCTGACAATGCAGACAGTGACTATGTCACCATAGACGGTGTCGGAAATGACAGAGAGAATGGTGACAATGGTGACAACAGCAATGCTTTCCAATGGCAGTACAAACTTATTTATAAATCCAAAATGGTCGAGTTAGCTCCTTCTGAAATGACAGCTTCTGGCTTTTGGATCTCAGCAGGATCTCCTTTTGTTCCCACCTTCCAGGCCTTGCCAGCATATGAGAGGGAGTATGGAGGTGCCCACTTATATCTTGCCTTTATGGGATACAACAGTATCATCAACCAATTTCCCATACCAAGTTGGAGTTACTTGCACAGGCTTGGTCTTCCGCCAGTAAACATTCTGTTCCGAAGATAAACAGTTCCAAAAAAAATTCTTTAAAACTGTCCACAAAGTGATGCAAACTGCCACATGGTGACAACCACCTCTCGTCTCCTAGATAAGTCAGAGTCTTATTGCAAGAAATTGCAAGAAAGTGAGCACTGAGTAAAAACAGAAAAGAAGGGTTCAGACACCTGGTCATCAAAATCAGGATTCCAGGAGTTTCTGAGCCCATGATTGTCTATGGCCCTATTTTTGAGTTGACCATCCTCATCAAGTAATGGTCCAATGTTACCTCTGGTCATCCTTTTACTTTAAAAAAGCTTTTTTTTCTTGGTCCCAACAACACTGACTATCTTCAAGTCTAGCTGAGCTTTGGCATTTGAATTTTTTTTCCTACAAGCGTGAACAATATCTTTCTAGCCCTCCCATGTAACACTTGCTGTGGCCATATGCTTTCTTTTTCAGCTTAAACTCTGGAAGTTGTCTGATCAGCCAAGCCATTCTTCTGCCCCAACTACATGCCTATTCCTCTGCAATTAGGACATGGTGCTTAAAATGTGACCAACACTGATGGACTCTAACATCTTCAAAACCAGATTCCCATGAGATATTTCTATCTAATTCCGTGCAGCCTGAAAATTACGCATCCCATATTCAACTCTCTGAGAATTGCCTGCTGCTGGTGGGTCTCTGTGCTCTCCTACAGACTCCTCAGCTCAGAAAGATCCCTGCACTTTGCAGTCCCCTCAGCTGCGGAACACATCTGCATCAGAACTGATACCCTTGGCAAGATTTTCACCTTATGTAGCCACCTTATGTAGCCACCTGCATCTGTGTGCAGTGTCTGCAAGACGGTAAAAATTAAATCTTTCCTGATTTAATTAAGTTTTACATAGACTTTACTCTGTTGTAACTGGTTGGATTTCTCCAGCTTTGTTCATTCATAGCTGTGCAGACATTTACCTAGGCCAGGCAACAGTCCTGTGACCATGCAGTTGCTGTTGATCCAAATTGGTACCAGCTCAGGCCCAAGCAATCCTAGCCAAATACTGAGATCTGCCCTGGAAGCTCAGCAATCCTTGTAGCCTTTTAGTAGTAGTGGCAGAAATCATAGTAATGAGAATACCGCAGAAGTGAGGAAAATACTAAGCCGATTCCAATATTTCTCTAGCAAAATGGTGAGATTTGGTGAAGATGTTGTCTCTATCTAATTTTGATGTGGTATTCTATTAGAAGTTTGCAGAAAAACATTTCCTTATCCCAAGTTAATTTTGATATTTCAAATACAGTGATTGCTTTCAAAATAAAAGCCATTACTTTTAGAATTCACCTTTGAATAGTGCACAGGGATATGAGAACAACAGCATAAAACTTACAATATCCACCTTCACACATCTGGTGACATAGTTCCAATCCATAGTTTCTTTTGCGTGGGCTACTTGTAGAACTTAAAATTAAGAAATTTCACCCCAAATGGAAAATATTTCTTAATATTTCATTGACTACATTATGGAAAAGCACTGAAATTAAAACAGGTTATGATTTTATAATGAAAAACAAGTTTCATGAAGAAATCCTTGCAAATTCTACTAAAAATTCACTATGTACATATTATAAAAGTACTCCATATGTCAGCAAGCAAAATGAGGAATAATGCATCACAGAGCCTTTCCAATCAAAAATTGCACTATCAGTTATCAATCTCAAATTGTTTGAAATAAATTACATTCCAGTTGAATGCATTCTGACACGAAGACTGAGAAGCTAAGCTTGTATCTTAAATATCCATAAATAAATTACCATAAACATTTTTTAAAAAAAAATCTGATTATTCTTTTGTTTTAATCAAATTTACATACAGCAGAGAGTATCAAAACAATTAAATTAATTTTAAGGTGGTTTGACATTTTCTTGTATCTTTCCATAAATTTATCAGCCCTCAAAATGAAACTTAAGGATTATTAGAAAAGGTTAGCCAGAAATTTTTAACCCAATCTAAATGGTGTAGGGAACCTGCTTTGGCAGGGGGGATGGACTAGATCTCTGGAGGTCCCTTCCAACCCCTACAATTCTGTGATTCTGTGATTTTGTGATTCTGTGATATGAAGGAATAAAGATATAGGTAATATTTAAAAAGAGTATCTATCACTTCATTCAAAATTCAAATAAACCTTTTTATTAATATTCATGACCATGACTGAAGTCCAAACTCAAAAAGCTACTGCCCAAGACACAATGAAACTCATATATGGGTTAAAAGCAAGAAGGCAAGTATAGTGCTGATACTAACATGATAGATTCCCAGAAGGGAAAGTACAAGCCTATAGATAGGAATTGCATTCCTTTTGCATTAGGAAATGACACACAGACAGGATAGACTGTATTCCACAGTATCTGACAATCAAAGTCAAGAGGGCCTTAGAGTCTTACTTTATCCTTTTCCTGTGCTGACTCCATGTAAGAATGGATCTTATTCATTTGAATACTGAGACACATTTAGGAGATTTCTGAGACTTTCACTGTTCATTAAACAGATATGAGATCTAGCTGCATTTTAGCGTCAACTCAAGTAAAAACCAAACCAAACCAACCAACCAACCAACCAACCAAAGACAGTACCTTGTGGAAAAGACTGATTAGATAGTGTATGTATGGTTGTGTCTGCATGATTCCTGAACCACAGCAGCAAACCTTAGGTTGAAAAGACTTTTTGTAAAATCAATATCTTTTCATGTTTCACAAATCAGCCCTTTCCTCTGTGAAAAAGTTGTTTATCATCCTGAGCGTAATTCTGCTATTGCTGATAACCATGGAATTCAGTTATTCCTAAGCACAATAAGAGCAGCAGAAGTATTATTAATGTAAATGAAAAAAAGTTTCATATGATATGTTCCAGAAAATATTCTGGAAGATTGATTCAAGCTAAGAGGTGATGCTGAAGCTCAAAATATATCTCATGGCTTAAAATAACAGTAAGATTTGATCTTCTGAAGAGAACATGTGCAGAATATCTACCCTTTTCAGAGCGTTAAAGAAACTTTAAAATCCAAGCATATATAGATTTCACTGATTATACAGTTTGGTCAATTTAAATATTTGTTGACATATTTTCTGGCAATTATAGATTCTACTTTGTGTCAGATGTATAAATTCCCAGGCAATATGAGGTTAAAAAGAAAAAAGAAAAAAAGGCAACACTTTTTTACATGGTGTCTCCTGAAACTCGATATGCCATCTAAAGAAATCATTCAAGGGAAAAAAAGCACTCATTAATATAATCAACCTGCTTAGAAAGAAATCTTACTGGCTCAAATATTCAATGGACACCATTTTTCAAGTGCATTCATCTGGAAAAAATCACGTGAATTAGATTCATACTAATAGAATTCTGTTATTAAATTCTGCTATTCAGTGTAAGGCTAAAAAAAGCAGTATAACAACTTTCTACACTGACAATGTAACACAAAAATACTGCACACCAGTATCCAAAGTTAAAATTAATCATGTATTTCCAGCTTAAAAAGTCAAATTAGCATTTTAATTGTAATGGCAATTTCATTTCTTTTCTACTGAACATGAGTTTATCGTCTTTATCATAACGTACAATGCAGTTGAAGTAAACTGTTTATTTCGTGGTGCTTGGAGGGAAAATGTGATCAAAAAATCCATATCTGAAAAATCCTTTAGGTTCAGTGATAATTACTCTTACAACAGGCCGAGTGTTTCTTCAGGGGAATGCATAGTTAAACTCCAACACAGCAAAACTCCAGACATTGTAAATCTACTTGTGTGTCATATCACTAAAAAGCATTTGTGTACAAATGTCAAAGCTTCAGAAAAATATATGAATTTTCCATCTTCTAGTCAGAATAAAATTATTGACTCATTTCCAGTTTTTAACTTCTCTTTCTGTGATGAAATCAGAGGAACAGAAGTGCTTAACAGTTTTAAATACAAGGCAGCTACATTTCAAAGTGATGACTGTGTGCAGGTGGTTACACAAGGATGTGAAAGGTGTAATTCAAATTTACATAGCAGTGGTAAACATACCTTCTTCTGAACTGGATTCTCCATTGAAAAGAAGATGTTCTTTCTGCTTGTTTGATTGGTTGTCTGTTGGTGGTGATGTTTTGTGTTAATTATTATTTCCTACCTGCAAGGAAATGGATTCTCCCGTGTCTTACTTCTTACCTGAAGTTAAGCCTGATATAACAAAGATCTAAAAAAGTAATTAACAAATGAACACAATATCTTTAACCTGTCTCCTGGCTTCTTTTCACAACCAGTAACTCAAATGTGTAATAAATGACAGTACCCTGAAAACACACCAAGAATTATCTCTGACATAATCCGAAACAGTTATGTTGCATACAGTTCCCGCTATTTCTTAACAACTGAAGGGTGATATTAAAATAGTGTTCAATGAGAGACTGGGTGAAAAAAGAGATTTTGTTCTATGTAAAAAAATTGCCCACAAATGTTTATTTATTTATTTATTATTGATTAAACAGTATCAAACAGTAGAAAAATTGGCTGTGTTCAAGGTCTCACTTCTTTTCATGGTTTACTGAGCTCTGGTTCAGAACACGACAACGCTATTCCAAGGTTAGGAGTATTTGATAATGCATTTGATAACATACAGAAATACTTGATAATTTGAGAATTTCTCTTTGCAGCTGTCACATAACTTCAAAGAAAAAATATCCTAATGCAGGAAAAAAAAAGGAAAAGAGTTTATTGAGACAGACTGAGAACATGTGTCTTAATAAAAGACAAGGCTCCATTATCACTTCAGTAATGGTGAAAAAATGGCAATATGAGAGAGGTATTAATTTAAGACTCTTTTTATATAACACAATGCTGAAGACTTCTGAGAGGAGATCTCCCATATAAGGGGAGCATGACATGCAAATTAATTTCACCTGGCTAGTGGGTGAAAAGAATGGAGTCCTGGAAGCACCATCCCTCTCCTACTGCCTACAGTAGGAGAAGAACATTTTAAGAAACAGTGGATTTTTCTAGTAGTGTTGGAGAAAATGAGAATATAGTGAAGGGCAGAACCTCATCCTAATCTCTCTTGTTTTCACACATATTGTAAATGAGTATAGAAATCTGATCTAACCAGCAATCATTTGCCTCACGTTGTTTCATTTCATGATAACAATACAAAATTTTTCCAACAAACCTATAAAATAAGCTTACAGGCATTCTCCCATCTAGCTTATCAAAATAAATACCTGTTTCATTGGTGAGAATGAGAGATATTTATAATTATATTTACTAAGTGTAATGTTAGACTCCAGTAGTGCTTGAAATAGGAAAACCAAAGCACTCATTGACATGGCTATGATTCAATCATACAGTGAAGATAGATCAGTGACCATCTGCTCTAAACTGTGCCTATGAAATGTAAAGATACTTTAGATTGTTCTAGCATTACTCTACCAGCAGAACATACAAACTGATAAATCTATTGCAGGGTTCACTGTGTTTAGTTCAGTGTGTCTTAACAGCAGATGTGAAGGTAATTCATACAATCAGATTTAGATTGCTGGTTGCATCCACAGTATCTAATTTCTCAGATCATAAAGCTTTATCTTTAAAGACTGTACACTGCAATATCCAAGCTAGCTGATAGCATTAAAGAAATAAAATGCTTGCAAGGTGCAAATATTGCTATTACTATCACTGTCACTGTAACATCTAAATTGCTTAATGTCCAAAGAATGGCTGAAATGAAGTATTTTAAATTCGTTTTCTTATCCTATGATTTTTCTGTCATGCTGCTGATTGTGAAAAAAATTCATTGAAGAAATAGCTTTCAAACTCCAAGTACCTGAGGGAAAGTTCTGATTAATACCACCATTTAAACTGAGGTTAATTAATTGTGAAGAAGATTAATTGCTCTCTTCTCCTTTCTTTCTTTGAAAATATTTTTTTGTGATGAGATTATAACACCAATTAATCCGTTTCAGAGACTTATATAAATATTAACGGTAAAAGATGATTTAAAGAATACAATTTTGAATTTAAACAACAACAACAACAAAAAACGAACAGAGCTAAATTAAAGGCAAATTCCCCTTTACAATCACCAGTTGAGGGATTTACTTTAATGTCAGAAGTGTGCAAGGAAGCAACACTAATCCAATGGCTAAAATAATGTCTATGTGACTTATTTTAAAAATGAGTTGAAAGTACTGGGCATTTTAGAAGACATTAATTTATTTAACTGGGGGCCACTTTCCTGGACCTAGATGACTAGACAGGGATGCATTTCTTCTTTTTACTTTTTTGTTTGTTTGTTTGTTTGTTTGTTTTGTTTTTTTCTTACCCCTGCCCTTAACAGAAAACCTATTTAAAAGCTATACAGCCTGGCAGTCTTATGGCTAATAAAAATGAAGAATTGTGCCAGTAGTACTATTGTTATGTAGTAGAAATTTCTTGAAGTAATGTATTTGATGGCAAGCAGACAAACATAATTTCCTTGAACAGATAAAGGGAGATATATCAAAGCTAGAATGACCAGAAAAAATTTCTTCTTACCTTAACTAGAGTTGAAGCCTGACCACCTTTATCTCCTACCATTAAAATACAGTGATATCTGGGAAAAGTGATACAATTCTATGCACAAGAATACTTAGAACAATAAAAATTGTCATTTTTTCCTATTGCTATTTGAAAGCTTGCTTGTTTTTTGTGTTTTTTTTCTGTTTTTCTTTTTTTTTTTTTTTTCTGTTTACTGATGTTACATTTTGAAAACCCTCCCTTCTTAGAAGCTGTGGGAAAAGGAACAAAATAAAACAAACAATTTTTGGAAAGAAAATCTGAAAATTAATGTCAAGTAGATTTTGAAATATTTTTTTTTCTTTTAGTGCATTATTTAATGTCATAAATAATGGTCAACAATCACCTTAATGCAAATAACAGTTTCCTGTATAATTAAATAGTACTAAGTAATCTGTTGTTTTCAAACTCCTATGATTACTACTACTTGTAACTATTTGTGCCAGTTTATCTGGGAAGGAAACAGACACTTCAAGCTTGGCAATAGACTGAACATATTAATTAACTTCAAATCACATTTATGATTTTTTATAGTTTAAAATACATAAATCTATTTACTATTTAGAATGCAATCATGGGTACATCCAGATTACTATTTTCTCATTAACATTGAATAAATAAAAATGAAAAACACTGTATGAGAAAAAACATCCAGAAAAGAAAAATCAGAAATTTATATTGAAAAAAATCTCAAAAATATTGCGGACTTTTAAAAATGTTTAGTTAATTAAAAACAGCATAATTAGAACTGATGATGACAATTTAATTTTTTTGAACAGTTCATTAATATGTTAGGAATTTTATTTTCACAGCTTCTGTGCAGCTGAAAAGTGGAGTGTCAGGGCCCAGTAAGGGTTAGTGGCTCCCCAGGAAACAGGCATAGGGAATCATGGGGGCCTTGAAGGTAGGGCATGTACACCTCCAGGGAGTAGTTCTGATTGGAAACAGCTGCTGCCCTATATAAAGCATCTCTCTGGGTATAGGCTACACTGTGACTTTCACACTGGAGACCTACTTGATGGTGTAGGGTAGCATTGCAGGGAGCTGGACATGAGCCTTACCGTGACCTTGATGAGTCAAGGAAGGACTGAAGGGATTCTAGGTTGAGTGTTGGAGGCTTCATTACTTGTTTGTACACAAAACAAGACATTTATTGTGTTCACACCTTTGCTTAACAAAACATCAAATTTATTAGAAATTTAAATCAGAAAAAAAACAACATTGAAGTCCAGTTATAATAAAATTATCTAACTATATTTCCATGTACTTCTTTCAAACTGCAATGATAATGCACTAAAAATAAATAAATAAATAAATAAATAAGAATAGTATCTGATTGTGTGAAGGATGACATTCAGAATTATATTATTATTTTTTTTAATTGTCTTCATTTTGCATTTGGTAAGATGAATTTGTGTCACTTACTTACTCCAACTTCACCTGCCGCAAAAGCATTTGATTTTTACAGAGGGCCCCAAAAAAGTAATCCATGGTCATCTATGCCATTTGGAAATGAATATCGAAGAACAGTAATGAATTTTTTTAATGGCAAATTATTCAAAAAGGAAAACAATTTTTCCTTAAAATATTACAAGTTAATTATGTTCCTAAATTCAGTATACAATACATATTGCTTTAATCTAGGGGAAATTTGTTTTTAGTTTTTGAACAACAACTTGCTTACAAACTTGGAGAAGTCACATAAATCCACTCCTCATCTATTTCCAAAAGTTTGATTTCCAACCTGATCAGAAAAATAAACCAAAACTGTTGTTAATCTGCTTGAGTCTACAGTCAGCCTCATTTTCTTGCAGCCACATATTTCCAATTATGTAAATTTCCTAAAATTCTCTGGTTACTGACCATGCGTTTGAGCACATACAAAGAAAAAAAGAAACGTTTGACAGAATACATTGCCAGATTTCTCTAGAATGTATCTTTTATATTGTCTATGGGATAGGAAACTGTAATTTTTTTTTTCCAAACTGATGTGAGAAATTTACACTGAAAAAAATCTAACATCTTTTTCTTCAACTACTAACAAAATACTTCATATATGACATGAGAATCTAGAGGACTGCTAGAACTATCTTATTTCACACAAACCATGCAAATGCCCTGATGGCAGTGTAGTCTGCTCTGTGATTAGGACGAAGTGTCAGCTGGATAATGATATTTTACCTACTTGTATGTTTACAAATGCTATAACAATTTGCATTTGTCCGTGATAGTGTGTACACTCATGGTAAATCATGGTAAATCATACTGAGGTAGTTACTAGATGGTATTTTACATCCCTTATTCTAAATGATATATCTTAGAGAATGCTGTACTTGAATGCTGATTTGATTCCTCTATAATATGAAACTGTTAGTATTCTATTTGCTTATACAGCACTTTTTGATTCACTGGCATAAAAATACAAGATATTATGAGATGTCTAGACAGTTTTTTCCTGGCAAGTGTAATTCCATTTAAGCAATTGAGAATTCCCAGCAGAAACTTTATGATGAAACTGAAAGACTCACAAGGAAGTCAATGAAGATGTATTCAGATGAGTGACAAAAAAGTGGAGCTTGGATTCAGAATCCATTCACACTTTTCTGTTAGATTGTGTCTCATCTATAACATTTTTAAAAGTGTCAGTAAAACCATAATCAGATTGCTGCACAATCTTGGAAAAGCAAGGCAGCTTTCTCTATATCACACTTTGTCTAATGTATAGTTCACAGAGTGAAAGTATATAGCACAAAGTCAATTGTAATAATGAAGAGAGCAGAAGTGTCCATCTCCAATCACAAAACAGAAAAAAATGCAGAAGACCTTTCTATTAATAATCTCCATGGTTAAGTATATATCCTTAAGTGCAGTCAATGCAGAAGGCAGAATTTGTCCTTGAAGTATGCAAGGCTGAGTGGTCATATCACATTACCTGGCATGAACCTTCTTTTTAGCAAATTGTTGCAGTAACCTTTCGCCAAGGAATCCCAAATCTGGTGATGCTTTAAGCATTTTTAAGACATCAAGGTCATCTGTGCTTTTTATTCCAAAGTAATGGATGTGATGCTGTGTGAAATTTCTTATAGAATGAAAATAAGATATAAATTAAATACTGTGCAGTTCTTATCAGCTCATACAGAAGCTTTAAGATAAAATGCTTTATGAGACAGTGGTAGGTGACTGTATAGGAAAGAACAAAATAAAGACAATCCAAATTTGTTTATTCCATCTAATTTGAGGGTTCTCATGAACAAAGAAGGTCCAAAGCAAAACCAGCCAAAAGAGTACTACAAAGATGGTGAAGGGTCTAAAGTGCAATGTACGAAGATCACTGAGGCCCGTGAATTTGTTCAGCCTAGAGCAGAGGAATTTGAGGACTTATGGTGGTCTGCAGCTCCTTCTGAGGGAGTGAAGGGGCACCACTAATTTCTGCTCTCAGAACGCAAGGAAGCAGTATGGATATGTGTCAGGGAAAGGTCAGGTTAGGTATTAGGAAAAAGTTCTTTACCAAGAGGGTGGTCTGGCACTGGAATGGGCTCTCCAGGGTCTGACCTTCTGGTCATGGGACCAAGCCTGCTGGAATACAAGAAGCACTTGGACAATGCTCTCAAAAATATGGTTTAAATTTTGGGTGGTCCTGTGTGGAGCTGGGAGTTGGATTTGATGGTCCTTGTGAGTTCTCTCCTATTCAGTATATTTTTAAAAGTATAGATATCACTCCTGCCAATTCTGAAAAAGCTTGTGAGATGTTTCTAAGTATCTTGATCATAGAATCATAGAATCACAAGGTTGGAAACGACCTATATGATCATCCAGTCCAACCGTCTCACCATTGCCACCACTAGTACTAAACCATATCATGCAGCACGTCATCCAGATGCCTCTTGAACACTGCCAGGGATGGCGACTCCACCACCTCCCTGGGCAGCCATTCCAGTGCCTGACCACTCTCTGAGAGAAAAAGTTCTTCCTTATGTCCAACCTAAACCTCCTCTGATACAACTTGCAGCCATTACCCCATGTCCTGCTCGTTGCCTGGGAGAAGAGGCCAAATCCCTTTTCACCACAACCTACCTTCAGGAGGTTGTACAGTGCAATGAGGTCTCCCCTGAGCCTCCTCTTCTCCAGACTGAACAATCCCAGCTCCCTCAGCCGCTCCTCATAAGACTTGTGCTCCAGACCCCTCACCAGTTTTGTTGCCCTTCTCTGGACACGCTCCAGGCTTAAAAATTAATAAAGAAGGATAGAGTTGGATAAAGTATAGTGGGGTAGGGAAGATAGGGAGAGGAAGGGAAGACAGGGCAAGGCAAGGCACGGCAAGGCAAGGCAAGAGGCTCAAGCCAGGACAAGGTTATTTCAGACAAAGCAAGCCTCCATCCTGAGGCTTTTTAGAGACAGTGCAAAGCCTGTGGTCTGTTACTAGTAATGCCAGGGCTGTATGTACTGGAATGTAGACTAAAATACTTGAGTACAACAGTAATTCAATAATAAAAAGAAAGCTTTTTTTTTTTTTCTGCTTTCAGAAGAAAGCAAAATCATTGTATTTTGCAGAGAATTTGTCACTTATGGTGTGCTTTGACACAATCTTAGAAAACCCTGTAGAGTGAAATTTATCAGGGGAGTTAGGTAGAGGAACAAACAGTTCCTAAATCCTGTCTAGACTTAATGTGAGCTATATGCTGAGCCATCCAGCTCTGTCAAGATTCAATGTCAGTTGTCAGAAATCTTTAAAGCAGAAAGTAAAGTTACGGACTGTAGGTTCCCCTCAAGAGGAGAGAAACTCCTTGAAGCAGCCAGCAAAGTCTCTCAATTTCCATTTTGGATACACTTCAAAATATTGCACAGTCCCCACTGTAAGTCTACTTTAACTGAAATAAGAGAAGTACAGAAAAGTAATGAAGGAGAGAAATACAAATGAACACCTGAAATCAAAAATAAAAAATACAGATAATATGTTTCATTTAAAATGGAAGTCCATTGAAGTCACACGCATAGTTTTCACATCACATTTATACTTATATTTCAGCAATTTCTATCTTGTACTCTTGACTATTTGTTTTCAGGGACTTTTTAATGTACAGAAATGTTATGGAGTGCATCACATCCAGTGATGCAAATGTCTTTGATCTAGGTCCTCAGATTTCTCACTTCTCTGTTTCTAAATTTTCTAATCCTAGTTTTATTTTATTTTAAAAAGCGAAGTATGGAAGAAAATTACTTTTAAAAGCTACAGAACTCTTTTGAGAACTCTGGCTAAAATAGTAGTATGACTGTGTAAAAAAAGATTAGAAAATACAGCTATAGCAATTCTCTTGATTGGAAAATTCACCAATGACATTGCTAAGAGGTCTGTTCAGTTCTGAATGCTGACAGGAAAAAGAGAGTAAATTTAATTATAAAGATGCTGAAGTAACAGGCCTTTCTGAGACAACTATAGACACATTTTGAGAACCATGAGGATTTAAATCTTCTATTGATTTTCATACATGTGGATTAGAAGCTCATTTGATGCTTCATAATTCCAGGGTGCCATCATCTAGAGATTAACCATACTGTTCTCAATTTCCTCACAGCATCAGCTCCAACAAATAACATTTTAAGTGATCTTTTCCAGACTGAGAGCTTTTCTTACTGGGATCATCACAGACAAGCCCTTTCTCCTGCCAAACATTTGAGCAAGCAGTTTTTAATAGATTTTTAGGCCTTTCTCTGTATTCTGCTTTTTTCACTTCTATTCTTCTTTTCAAAATTAAGTTTGAAGGAGTAAGAAGATAAAATCAGGCTTGTTATAGATGAGCCTAGGGGCAGCATGTCAGGGCTAGAGGTGAGACCAATATCCCATTTGAAGTGCATCTATGCCAATGCAAACAGCATGTGTAACAAGTAGGAGGAGCTAGAAGACATAGTAAAGCAGGAAAACTATGATTTAATTACCATCACCAAAACACAGTGGGGTCACTCTCATGACTGGAGTGCTGTAATGGAGAGCTATAAGCTCTTAAGATAGGACAGGTAAGGAAGGAGGGGCAGTGACTCTCTGTGTTGGCGTGCATCCCAGGGTTCTGAAGGAGCTGGCTGAGGTGGTTCCTGAGCCGTTCTCCATCATATTTGAAAAGCTGTGGCTGTCAGGTGAGGTCCCAGATGACTGGAGGAAGGGTCATGTCACTCCAGTTTACAAGAAAGCAAGGAAGGAGGACCCCGGGAACTACAGGCCGGTGAGTCTCACCTCTGTGCCTGGGAAGATCATGGAACAGATGATCCTGAACGACATGCTTGATCACGTGAGGAATAAGCATGTGATCTGAGACAGCCAGCATGACTTCACCAGGTGAAGGTAATGTTTGACCAATCTGGTGGCCTTCTATGATGGAGTGATGGCATTGGTGGACAAAGGAAATCAACTTGCAATTCTAAAACAAAGTAATAAAAATTAAGAGAAAGTATGTTTTTATATGAAAATTAGAAGTATATAGTCAGTGTTAGACAAAAATATGTACAGAGGTGAACTATATGTACCTAATGTATATTATTATGAGTGAAAAAAACTTTGAATTATTTGCAAATGCAAATAGTGTAATCCTTATAATTTAAGTGAAGAAATATAGAAACATACCTACATGCAATAAAAATATATGAGCCTCAGGATACATACATAAAAACAGTACAAAGGGAACAGAAAATGCATTGATTAGAACATTCCTGTATCATAAATCCAAAGCTTTTGAGGATAATTTAAACGTAGATTCATTTTTAAGAAATAAACTTGTAGGTAAAAGTTAGGCTTCATGTGCTATTCCATTCCTTATATAAAGAAATAAAAAGTCTGCGATGTGGCTTAAAGTGATATTAAAATAGTATTACATAAGTAATACACATCTTTGAAAAATTGAGTAGAAATAGATGCATGAGAATCTTATTTAATAAAAAGAAATTTATGAAATTTTACAAGGAAGAGGTAAAAAGTAAAAAAAAAAAAAAAAAAAAAAAAAATCAGGAAAAAAATATGTGCTGATCCACTGCACAAGAAAAAGGACATTTTACCAAGCTAACTAATTATTTTTGTACTAAGTACTGACTAGTTCTGTGTAGTTAAAAACACTAGGCATGTAAGCGATCACTTGACCAAAATGAAATTGAGGTCAAGAAAGACTGCCTGACTATTACACAAATAATTGCTGACATTCTCATTACTTGTGAACAAGCCAATGTGAAGAGGTCATGAGCAGAAACTGAAGTTAACACAGGGAGAAAAATATTAAACAGAATCTGGTAAGCTTGAAATTGCACTGAATTCGGCTTCATAAAAGAAATATTCATATGTCATACTGACAAACAAACAACAACAACAACAAAAACCTAAACTATGATCTGAAAAAATCATGGAGTCCCTATGATTCCCTGTCCCATAAATATGGCAGTCAAAGTATCTTTGGAATCGTGATGGAATTTCTTAATTACTTGTGATTAAGTGAAACAATGAGCCTTTGAGCCAATTAATATATAGAGCTATCATATGGAAATGGACATAAATACAAGAAAATTCTCCACTGCTCAAATATTACGACCCAAAGGAAAGCCTAGTCTTAGAAAGTGAAGCATTGGAGATGAGTCTATGAAACATATTAATGCAGACAGAATGTCTGAATGCACTTATGAAGTGTAATTTTGTAGTTAAGCAATGAGAAAGTATTAGTAGTAGAGGAAAATCTTTTACAAATTATATCAGGACAAAAAAGTGGAACAATACCATGCCTTCCTAAATTTATCAAATGTATAAGTTCCTAAAAGCTGTCTTTTTAATGGAATGAGTGACATGGCAGCTCATCATCAAGCACAAGACTGGCTCTGACGCTTAGGTTCTCCTGTAGTCCCAATTTTGACAGCCTCCACTGAAAGGCAGGAACAACCTAGTGTGTTTTCAGATCCACTCCTTCTGTATAGTCTGTGCTTCCCAAATCTGAAATTAAGCATAAAATGCATTTTACCCACCATACCATCTTTAGCTTGGAAGAAAAGAAGATTCCATTGAGATCTCATTGTGGCCTTCCAGAACTTGATGAGAGGTTATAAACGTGAGGGGGAACAGCTGTTTACGAGTTTGGATAGTGATAGGACAAGGGGGAATAGTTTTAAACTGAGACAGAGGAGGTTTAGGTTAGATATTAGGAGGAAGTTTTTCAGTCTGAGGGTGATGATGCACTGGAACAGGTTGCCCAAGGAGGTTGTGGATGCCCCATCACTGGAGGCATTCAAGGCTGGACTGGATGTGGCTCTGGGCAGCCTGGTCTGGTGGTTGGCAACCCCGCACATAGCAGGGGAGTTGAAACTAGGTGATCTTTGTGGTCCTTTTCAACCCAGGCCATTCTATGATTCTATGATTCTATGATTCTATGATTCTATGATTCAACAATTCTTTGTCACCCCATGGATGTAGGAGTCAGGATCAGGCCCAGTGAGGGGAAGCAGTGTCAGACACGGCCCCGGGTTTGCTGATCAGTGCCTTCACAGGAGAGTGTTGATTAGGTTTTCTTATGTTCTCTCAGCTGCTAATCATAGGTACATACATCCTTCTTGTCTATGGAAGTTTTTGAAGACAAGCCTTTCAATGCCCAAGGGAATTCCATCTCTTGAGTTTGCCCAAGAAATCTCTCATATTTGACAGATCAAGTAGCTGAGCCCTAAGCTGCTAGTTCAATTGGGTTCCAGAAATTCAGCATGATTCTGCTTAAATCTGTGAATCTAGGAGGTGCTCTCTGGATCTAGCAAACAAATGGATCTCCAATTAATAGCATATGGAGATGTTTGGTATCCATATTGAGGCTGGTGAGTGGTTCTTAACATGGAACCACAGAGGTGCAGAAGAGTTTCCATTATGTAGCAATGTCCAAGTGGAATTGCAAGTATGGGCATACAGGTTAGTCGTTGAACACTAAGTCAGTGTATGATATTTGAATGTTTGAGATATACAATATACTAGGCGTAGCATCTTCTTATAATGCATATACATACACAGTACAGATGGTTGTCTTTTCTTAAGATCACATTTTAGCCCTTTCGTAGATAGCATGATAGTTTTATTAAAATCAAAGTGGTTTAATTTCAAATAATTTAGAAAAAGCATTCGTCCTGAATATCAAAACCTTCTTTTCTTAGAATACTTACCAAGCAGTGAAAACAGAAACTGCACCATAAAGACCAGACAGAAATTATGATGAAAATGATGGGAACTAGACCTTATTCCCATCTGGCAGTACCAGGCAGTGGGGTTTAAAAGTAGTCTAATATAAAGCCTAAGGAGAAGAACACAAACATTGTCACCAGTCAAAAAACTGACAGGCCTGTTCAATAATCTCTGGAGCAAAAATAAAGCAGACAAGCATTAGCCTACAACAGATTTGCCAAGAATGCATATCAGTGGAAAGAAAAAAATGTATAGCAACTATAGTAAGGTATGAGAGCATTATAGCATGAGAAAAAAATTAAATTTTACAAGTGATCAAATGAAACAGAAGCAAAAGAAAAAAAAAATAGAGAATAAAAGGAGAATAATGGCATTTAAATTAAGAGTAATATTATAGTATTGCTAAATACCGGGCACACTCAGTGGGCTGGAACATTCAGAGGCAAAATGTTCAAAGAGCACAGGAAAAAGACTAGGTGCAGACACCCCTTCATTACAGCAAAGTACCTCAGGACTTCACGCATTTTATTTCCCAGATTCCTATTGAGACAGAAGTAAATAAGATACAAAGAGGAGATCAGGTCATAAAATAATAAAGGTGTAAAGCATAGTTTGAAACACTTCATAATGCACAGTACGGTGGAGCACTAAATTCACACATAAAAAGCAAAAGTGGCACAACTAGGACAACTAGGAAGCAGGAGAGAAGAGAAAAAAGCTGATCCTCATCTCTCTGTACGCTAATGCTCATGTTGGTGAAACCTTAATAGAACCTGAGCCCTAGTTGATCTGAAAGGTATTTTGATTGATTCATATATCAGAAGAATTCTGTTCCCCTTTTCAAGGTTTCATGAGTATTTGTGGCTCTGATTCATGTTTTAAAAATATTGTGAAGTTATGTTTTTCTGTGTCTTGCAGACTCTTCATTAGATATCAGGAAAAACAAACTGAATTATAGCCACATTTCATGCATTTACTGTGACTGAATAGCATATGTCTCATAGATTTTCTTGTGGCATCTCTTCAAAGATACTGCATTGACAATAGAATGTAGCAGTTAAGATAGATTGGGGGCGGAATGAAGAAATCAAAAAGTAGTATTTAGTTGCCCAAAAACTGAGCACTGAAAATTAGTCTTACACAACTATACGCAACTATCAACAATTCAGTATCTCATCTCTAATAATGTTTTATTTCATTTTCATCCAAATTCTAAATATGAGTTTGTTTCTGTTATATATACATACATGCAAGTATATGTCCAGATACTTAGCAGCCATCCAAAGTGTGCTATATTTAGGCTCTGGAAGGAAAGGTTTATTTCCTATTTCATAATGAAACAAACAAACAAACAAGCCTTTTGCAGGTTTATAGTGTCACTGAAAAATCAGTGACACATCTACTTTTGAATCAATCATTATGAAGTTCTTCAGGCAAACTGAATCAGTATTAATCCCTTTGAAGTTCAAGTTTACTTACTAGGATGCCTGGACTAAACACCTGATGTGACTGAGGTTTTTATTTATTTGGTATTCGGACTAGCCAGGACTGTGAAGAATTCAGCAATGTAGTGACCCAGAAATCAGTTTCAAAATGACCAGAACTGAGGCTATATAGATCTTTGTCCTTAGGTATGTATAGTATATACATCTGTGCAGGAAGTGGGGTTTGTAATAGGATTCCCACCCCAATTCGTTCCACTTATCTCACTGACATCAAGACATTTTTTGTCCGCAAAATAAATGTATTATAGTTGTCTGTAATCCTATTTGATCTTTTGCCATGAAGTATCATTCTTAAAAATGGCTCCAAAGGTTCTTCCAAGAAAAAATTCTGAACTATTAGACCTAATATTCACCTCCTATTGCTATAAAACAAATAAAATATGTGTATCAGCCACATATGCCAAGTGATATCTACATTAAAAAAAAAAAAAAGGTATCAACATTCTTAAAAAATTGAGATTTTTTTATATGTGTATGATTTTGCCCTGACGCTCAGAACAGTTTAGCAAGCTTGTACGAAGCTAAACAGGGGTTTCATCAGCCTTAAATAAGCAATGAGGAAAGCTGGCAATTCTGGCTTTGGTTATGACCTTCAGCAAACTCCCACTCTGTGTTCTTAATTTAATCCTTAATTTAGTTCTTAAAACTTCATTTTAGCAAATAATGTTCCAATCTCTGTACACTTAATACCAGATGATGGTTTTTAACAAGTGCTTCCTTGTTAATTTCTATTTCAGTATTTGGTTAATCCAAGTGAGCAAGATATACACAAGGCCAAAGGTTAGGATAAAATGCTGAAACAGTTTTCTTGTTATGAATATTCATGTAATAACTTTTGGAATAGATAGTGATTCTCTTGGAGCATTCTACCTTAGCACTAAACATGTTACAAAATATATATCTTCAAACAGATAAGGACAGAAAAAGTAATTTCTAAAAAATATTCCCAATTATCCAGCATGAGGCACTCTGTGAATCTTAAGCAGAAAAATAATGCATAAAAACTAAGGCGATCTGAAAGATTTGCCTGCTGTTCAAAATTGGATGTCTTCTATTCCACACCAAGAGAGTTTAAGCACTGAAAATTAGTAATTTTAATTGCAGTTCGTCACTTTTAGTGAAGAAGTTCATCAGTGGTAGAAATACATAACCTACAATTAAACTGCATCTTATTTCATTCAGCTACCCATAGCAGAATAGCCAAGCTCAGCAGAAGATGCTACATTAATACATTAATAAAATACATCTAAAATAAATTTTAGAGTATATTCTCTGCCTTCCAATACTATAGATAGAACACTGAGCACCACCCCCTCACAAGTCCTTTTGACTGCAAGTTAGGCCCATTACTGGTTAGAATCCACGTAAACATTCATCAGCTTATTAGTGACAACTGAATTCTGATTACACTATATATCTAAAATAAAGACAAAATATTGTATGTTAGCACTGGATAGATAAAAGAATAATTCAGTTTTCAGAAGGATATGTAATGTGAAGAAGCAGCCAAAACATAATTATGCATTTTCTACAAGTTAGAAAGTTCTTCTTAAAAAAAGTTCCTGAGTTTGCCTGCAAGCACTTTTGCTCTCAGTTTCGAGAACAACAACATCCATGAAAAAATTTGTAGACTTGCTCAATGTCCATTTAGGAAATAGAATTGGAGAAAATAGAATGTTATGCTTTTATATCTTGCCATGTTTCATCTCTAAACTGAACACCTCCCCCCACAAAATAAACCAACACCAGGAAGAATGAGAGTCAAAAACTGTATGCAAACATTTTAAAATAATTTGGGATATGAATTTATTCTTTATTCTAACTCGGATATTATTTCAGAAGGTTTTAACAACAGTCTACATTTGGCAGAAGCTTTGCATGATTTTCATATTTTACTTGCATATAATTTCAAATTTTGGCACCAAATAAGTTCTGAGAAAATATTATTTCTTTTCTACTGAATTTGACACTTTAGTGATATTCTATTAGACCACAATACAAAATTAAAGTAACAGTTGGAAAATTAGAGAGATGCTTGTCAAAGTCTGTTAATCTAAGTAAAATTATTATAGCCTACAGCTTTAAACATTGATGTTTATAGTTTTCAATTCACACTTAGCATTTAAATATCAATGATCTAATTGGATATCTACCTGCCTTACTGAGCACAGCGAGGAAAGCTGAGCTTCTGTGAACTTGGCCTAGGGTCAATGAGAGTGATATATGCCTATCAGTTCTCAGAATCCTCAGCAGGCTTATTGTTGGGTGTCTAATGTGGACATAAGTATCTAATTCTAAGCCTTGGGGTCTGAAGGACATTTAAATATGTTTCTGCTTAAGAATGACACATTGGATAACAATAATTAAGATCTACAGAAGCAAATAAACTACCAGGTCATGTTGAATATATGAATATTGGAAGATTTGCTTTAGGACTGAAGTCCTCACATGAACAATATTCTACAGATGATGAAATGATTCTTTGCCAACAGACACCAGATGGTTCTTAAATGACAGATGAGGGTCTACATTTGATAGAGTCAACAAAACAGGTTGTGTCATATTTAAAGCTAGTAATCCATATGCATGTTTCAAAGATTAAGCGCTGCTTGACGATTATGAAAAGCTCAAAACACTACAGATTTCAAGATTTACTTTACCTCAACACTTTCCTAACTGAAACAGTATCATTTACCTTTAAGTGGCAAATGCAAATAGTCTCACCTGTGTTAAGAAGGAAAGTTGAGGATCTGATTAGAAAAAGCTCATTGTTTAAGGTTAACATTATTCTCTAGATAAATTAGGATAAGAGATCCTATTGACTCACAGAAGAATTCTGTTAGATACAACAAGATGATGAGTGAGAAACATTTTTCTGTGCCTGGTGGTTAGAATAATACTGGCACACTACTACAATCCCAGAGCCTTTAAACCTGCAGTACAGAGTCACAGAATCACAGAATGGCCAGGGTTGGACGTGACCTCAAGGATCATCAAGCTCCAATCCTCTGCCACAGGCAGAGCCACCAACCTCCCCATTTAATACTAGACGAGGCTGCCCAGGGCCCCATCCAATCTGGACTTGAACACCTCTAGGGACAGGGCATCCACAACCTCTCTTGACAGCCTGTTCCATTACCTCACCACTCTCACAGTAAAGAACTTCCCCCTGACATCCAACCTAAATCTTCCCTCCCTCAACTTAAAATCATTTTCCCTTGTCCTGCCATTATTTACCCTTCCAAAGACTTGATTCCCCCTCCTCTTTGTAGGCTCCCTTTAGGTATTGAAATACTGCAATGAGATCACCCCACAGCCTTCTTTTCTCCAGGCTGAACAAGCCCAGCTCCCTCACCCTGTCTTTGTAGGGGAGTGCTCCAGCCTCCTGATCATCTTCATGGCTCTCCTCTGGACCCTCTCCAGCAGCTCCCTGTCTTTCTTGTACTGGGGGCTCCAGACCTGGACACAGTACTCTTGATGGGGCCTCACAAGAGCAGAGTAGAAGGGGACAATCACCTCCCTGTCCCTGCTGGCCATGCCATTTCTGATGGAGCCCAGGATCCCATTTGCTTTCAAAGGAGCATACTGCTGGCTTATGTTAAGCTTTTCATCCATCGGGATCCCCAGGTCCTTCTCTGCAGGGCTGCCCTCAAGGACTGCTCCTTCCAGTCTGTATGTATGCCTGGGATTCCTCCGGCTCAAGTGCAAAACCTTGCACTTTGCTGTGTTGAACCTCATGAGGTTTACCCAATCCTATCTTTCAGTCCTGTTGAAGTTCCTCTGAATGGCATTCCTTCCTTTCACCGTGCCAACCGCACCACTCAGCTTGGTGTCATCAGCAAACTTGCTGAGGGTGCACTTGATTCCGTTGTCGACGTCATTGATAAAGATGATGTTAAAGAACACCAGACAGACCCCTGGGGGACACCGCTCATTACCGGCCTCCACTTGGACACAGAGATATTGATGACCACCTTCTGTCTGCAGCCTTTCAACCAATTTCTTATCCATTGAGTGGTCCATTCATCCAATCCACATCCCTCCAATTTGGAGATAAGGATGTGGTGGGGGGCCATGTCAAAGGTCTTACTCAAGTCCAGGTAAATGACATCGGTCGCCTTTCCTTTGCCCACCAATGCCATCACTCCATCATAGAAGGCCACCAGATTGGTCAAACATGACCTTCAACTGGTGAAGCCATGCTGGCTGTCTCGGATCACACACTCATTCCTCATGTGATCAAGCATGTTGTCCAGGAGGATCTGTTCCATGATCTTCCCAGGCACAGAGGTGAGACTCTCTGGCCTGTAGTTCCCGTGGTCCTCCTTCCTTGCTTTCTTGTAAATGTGAGTGATGTGACCCTTCCTCCAGTCATCCGGGACCTCACTTGACAGCCATGACTTTTCAAATAAGATGGAGAACGGCTCAGCAACCACCTCAGCCAGCTCCTTCAAAATCCTGGGATGCACACCATCCAGCCCCATAGATTTGTACACATTCAGTCTAAAGAGGCGGTCTTGGAAATTGCTCTGCCCTTACAGTGAGGAGAGATTTACTACCTTGGTCAGCTCGTAGTAGTTTAGGAGTGCAGGGCTCAGGGACATGAGAGATACTAAAATCCTGGCCACCAGTGAAGACTGAGGGAAAGAACTCATTCAGTACCTCAGCCTTCTCTTTGTCTGTTGAAGCCAGTTCTCCTCTTACATTTACCAAAGGTGCTTTTTTACATTAAATCTGCAGTACATAGTTTAGCTGAATTGATACCTTATAAATAGTAAATAAAGATGAATCAGAAAACATATGTTCATTATGCAGTAACTATAATACTGTATTCATGTATTTATGGAGAGAGAAAAAAGAATCAGCCTCCATTTTTTTTGTCTAACTACTCTCTATCTCACAATGTTTCTTTAACAGTAGGAGACATTATCTAGAAAATTATACCATTATCATCAGTCCGACCCAATAAAGACCATAGATGAGCTGACATAAGTCAAGGCAGTATTTTCCCAATATGGGAAAAAATATATAAAATTTTTGTTTCTGCTTATACTGATAACTGAATAGTTTTCTGATTAATAACAAATTTGTGCAGAATATAAAAGTCATATCCTTTTTTTTGCAGTGGAAACTGTGGATCACTTTTGTTTTATCTCCAGGTAGGTTTCTGTACTTTAGGTGAAAAGCACTCAAGAAGTCTAAGGCTGTAGACTGCACATTACTTGTTCTGCTCTGCACCAATAATCTGCAACAAAACAAATTAGACTATCAGGAAGAACTGTAAGAGTGTATGAGCTCAAATCCATACTGTAAAAGTGAAGGAGTCACAGAATAAATTTCCATTGCATGTTAGTTTAACAAAAAATCTTCTGTGATCCAGAGAGTTTTCAGTGTGATTACTGAAATCATGGATATGACCAAGAATGTCCTACCACAGCAACACTGACAGTGCTCTGGTGTGGGCTCAAACAGATGTTCAGTGTCACTCTGGTTTGGGAAGCCACATGTCTATTTGCTTCTGAAGCTCTACTTTTCAACCTAAAACTGCAGGTGCCAGCCTTAGAAAATGATCTGACTCTTGTCTTCTCTACATAAAATTAAAACAAAAGAAAACCCTTTGGTTAAAATGTTCAGTGTTCATGAAGTCAGAAAAATCTATGGATACTCAACTATGGGAATACAAGAAAAACTGTTCAGAGCAGAAGCTGTGGGTCAAGATAAACAGCATGAGAACCAAAGACATCTCTAGAAGAAGAAAGAACGTCTCATGGCTCTGATTGGATAAGCGCCTGCGTGAACGGTTGAAGAGTGTTTTGTGTCTGTTGACATGTAAAGGTGGATGGGAAAGTTGTAGGGGTGGATGGGAAAGCTAGAAAAAGAAAACTTGTGAAGGTATATGAGTGATGTGAGAACTTGTAATAAACGATTTGGATCATTCACATCTGAGTGCATCAGATACTGCACTCAACTATTTGATAATTTAAAAAATATTTCATTGAATAACTGGAGAAGTACATTCTTGAGAGAACAACATAGATAACAGAAAAAATATATTTCAACAGGAATTCTGTCAATATATACCCTGTAGTTTTCATACACCTTTCAGTGTGGGCATTAACTTAAAGAGAGTATAGGAAGATTCTGCTACAACAGAAGGTATGTTTGCGGTGTATAACGATTCATTTCTGATGATCAGCAGAAAACTAAGAGTAAATTCAGGCTGAGCATTACACTGCACAGATATATACTAGTGCAAAATGGGTGTTTTGCCAGGTAAATGATACAAACATTCAGAGGGATAAGAAGTCGACTTCTCAGTGCTTTCAATTGGATACATGAGAAAAGATTAAGAGCTATAAAGTCCTTCATTTAGCATTTTCTCTCAGAACTGGTCAAGATATTTTAATCTGTGAAGGCTTTTATGTAAGAGTTTCATAAACTGCAACTTCTTTTAGAGCTTTGGATTTTCATTCTACTTCTCCAATTGGTTCCAACAAACAATTGCATTGTTTGAACACAATTACTGAAAAATTAGATTGTGCTGTGATGGGTGTTTTCTTTTTTTCTGAGCATTCACTTTCTTCAACTACTTGCTAAATCTTTCATCAGATGTGCAGTAGTAATGCTTGGTCCTATGGCGACAGCTCACAAAATACCTTTTTTATCTCAGTCTCAGCAGCTGGCACAGTTCCAGCAGCACAAATCTTACCTGCAAAGCTTTAGCTGCACATACATCACAGCACTACCATATATACATTACACAAGCATAACTGTAATACCCACGCTCCCATCCAAAGAGATTAAAGCAAACAGCGTGCCAGTCACCAAGCTTTCAGGCAAATACACAGCAGCTAGATTATGCCGTGGGGTGTTGCTGTAGCAGACAAGTAGTAGTTACTTCTTGACATACAAGAGCATTTTCCTTCAGTTAAATTTTAAAATCAAAATGGTGCTTTTATGTACTTCAAAGGCTATACTGCAGACACTTCATCTGAGCCTGCAATTAAAGGTTGCTGTTGTCCTTGAGCAACACATAACTCACTTCATCTGACCTCTTTAACCATGGAACAGCACTGTGTGTAAAACACAAGAAATGACATTTGAATTTACTTTGGCTAGCTAACTTGCACCACAGAAGAGTAAAAAATAGCTTATAGAACAGTATATTAAAATACTCAGTAAGACTTTTTTAGAGCATTATTTAATGTACATCATGTGCATTTTGTTAATTGGGATATTATGAAATACTTTATCTTGACTTTATCTATCAGAGGGCATATGAAAACATGAAATGTCTTGAGTTTGTTCACTAAATTCCATCAGCTATAAACAGATGTTTTTTAAAAAAAAAGGTAGAAGCACACTTCTAAGAAAAGAAAAAAATAATAAATTAATAGTCAAGAAAAGCAAAACAAAAGCTTCAATACTCTTATCAGCGTGGTATGTACGTTCTACTATAAATGTTTTAGGTTAGCCACCAAAGGAAAGTACTTAATACTGCACCTGTCACAATATTAATTATCAACTTGATCATAAGGGTTCTTAATTAAGTTTCTCAGCAATTATAACAGATAATTTTTTCATTTACATTCGATTTGTTTTTCTGGAAAGGTTCTAAGTATCTGACTGCTGGACTAAATCAGTACACAGATTTCTAAGCTTCTTAAAGGAGTTATGGAGTGGACTCTAACTATGAGTTTTAAAACTAGGAAGTTTGTAGAAATTAGTATCCTAAGGCTCCAGATACACTGTATTTTCCAGTACGAAGTGATTATTTCCTGACAGATTTATTGTAATCTAAGCATGAAATACTATGATGTGAGAGAACTTTCTTAGTGTTTTATTGTCTTTTAAGTAATAGAATCATAGAATCAGAGAAACAAAGAATGGCTGGATTGAAAAGGACCTCAAAGATTATTTAGTTTCAAAAACATTCTGTGGATAGGGTTGCCAACCAGGCTGCCCAGAGCCACATCCAGTCCAGCCTTGAATGCCTCCAGTGATGGGGCATCCACAACCTCCTTGGGCAACCTGTTGCAGTGCATCACGACCCTCTGACTGAAAAACTTCCTCCTAATATCTAACCTAAACCTCCCCTGTCTCCGTTTAAAACTATTTCCCCTTGTCCTATCACTATCCACCCTCGTAAACAGCCTTTCCTGCTCCTGTTTATATGCTGCCTTCAAGTACTGGAAGGCCACAATGAGATCTCCATGGAACCTTTTCTTCTCCAAGCTAAACAAGCCCAGTTACCTCAACCTTTCCTCACAGGAGAAGTGCTCCAGCCCTCTGATCATCTTAATGGCCCTCCTCTGAACCCGTTCCAAGAGCTCCATGTTCTTCCTGTACTGGGGGCCCCAGGCCTGGACACTGTACTCCAGATGGGGCCTCATAAGAGCAGAGGTGGGCAATTCCTTCCCTCTCCCTGCTGGCCATCCAATTTTTAATGTGGCCTAGGATACAGTTGGCCTTCTGGGCTGCAAGAGCACGCTGCTGGCTCATGTCCAGCTTCTCATCCACCAGGACCCCAAGTCCTTCTCTACAGGGCTGCTCTCAAGGAGTTCTTCTCCCAGTCTGTATAAATACCTGAGATTGCCCTGACCCAAGTGCAACACCTGGCGCTTGGCCTTGTTGAACCTCATTAGGTTCACGTGTCCACTTCTCCAGCCTGCCCAGATCTCTCTGGGTGGCTTCCCTTTCCTCCAGTGTTTTTAACATAAATAGTTTTATTTTGACTCAGGAAGTACAGATTTGCTTTTTTTTTTCTCCTTTCAGTTGTTTGTGATTTTTTTCTGGGGAACAGTTCTGCCCAGAAGTTTATTTTTGATTGTTTCCCACATACTAGAAGTAGTTCTAATAAATTTCTCTTGTGCACAGACAAATGCAAGCAGGAAATTGTCCTTGCAAGATACCACCTCTTCTGACTGCTGCAACAGCTCTGTCATTTTCTTTGCTACGATAACAGCAGTTTATTTAAAATCTCTGACAGAAGTCTCCCCAAACTGCTCATGAACAGAAACAAAAAATAGCTTTTTCATTTGTAAAATAATCTTGCACATTATCAAGATGTTCTTTTAGGTCTTTTTCCTTCCTTTTATATATATATACAATATATATATATGTATTTTCTCTTTTTCTAAAAAAATGCATTTTTCTTGATAGCATTGATTATTCTTTTTCTGCCTTCTTCTAATGGCAATATGAATCAATCATTTCTATATTGAAAATTTTTTGCAAATAATGTAATCTTATTTTTCCAATGAAAATTTTGCATAGCAATATTATTTCTCTGTTTTCCTCCCACCTTGTTTCTTATTACAGAAAACATTAATACTTAAGAAGTTTGGGGGAAAAAAAAAAAAAAAGAGTTCTGGTGGGAAAAGTAATGAAAAAGGAAATAGAAAAAGTAACTTCTAAAGTTATCTTCTAGTCTTTTCTTGAGAGAGATGGTAGACATCTGCCAATCAAAATGAGACTAATGTTTAAATTTAAAACTGGATTTCATTGTGTTGTTCTTTGTAAACAAGAATATTACTTTTATTGAGTATTGGGAAATACTGCAAGTATTTCAGGTACATCATGGATGGATTAAATATGAGATGGAAATTTACAATAATATATTGTATATCGAAGTACTACTTCCACTCCAAAAATGTAAATAAATAAGTAAAATTAAATATCTTGAGGAACAAGTGATTTTCTAAGATTGGTGTCCAAAAAATGATTTAAACCATCCACAATTCTCGTAAGTAATAAACCTAGAATACAAGAATAGTAACTTATAAATGCTTATTTTTTTTTCATAAATAGAAAATTGACCTAAAATTACTACTTAGGAGGCTGAAAACTATTGGTAAATTCCAGTCCAAAATACTATAAAAGAATATCTGAGAGACAAAATCTGTAATTATTATATAGTACATTCAGACAAGTAAGATACAGAAGATTTTTTTCTTTTCTAATTCTGATAGTGTTCTGAAGGAGATTTTTGGCAATTCACTATTTTCTGTTGAGTTTCATTAATATAATAATCTGCTCTGCAACAGATCTGCAGCAGAATTGAAATAATCACCTATTATGAGGGTTTGGACTTCAAGACCAAAAAAAATTCTTTTCATCCTTGTGTTTTGAAGTAGAAATCTATACACTGAAAGAGTAAAGATTAGCAGATCAATTCAGCTAACCAAAGCCAACTATCCCTTACATTCTCTCATAAGTTTGTTTTTTCATCACATTTGAAGATGAAGAAATCTGATTTTTTCAAACTGTGATCCAAATTTTAACTAAGAACTTTACCATCATACTATAGAGAAAATCTTAAAACATACAATTACTATTTTATTCTTGTGTGTTGAAAATACAACTTGTTTTTCAAATTGTAAGTCTTTTTTTATTTTAGACCAGACAGGGTGCTTGTAGATTCCTCCTGATGTTGGATAAGAAGTATGCGTACGTGTGTGTGGCTGATGGAACATACAGTTGAGTATGTGCTGAGGAGAAGGAATTTGCAAAGCTCTTGCTTGTGTCAAGCTATATTCCAGACACAAATAATGAAAAGACACAGTATAGTAATATCATTATCACCTGCGTCTCATGACATTATCTTTGTCCTGAAAGCTATGTCATAGCTGACATTAGGACAAGCAAAAATTCTTCCGAGTCACAAAAAATATTACACATCTCTCAATGAAGGTTTCTTTATAACATTGGTCCAACAAAATACAGATTGTGAATGGAAGATTTTTAGTGTCTATTTGTGTATTTCTCAGTTTTAGTCACTCTCAGATTTTCAAGCTATATAAATTTGTTTCTTTTGCCCATTTTGTTTTTTTTTTTCCATTCATCTGCTCTCTACAGATCAGAAGTGTGAACAAATTGCAGCAAAGGTCATTTGAATGTAAAATCTTTCATGGAAGCTACTTAATCATTGTTGATATACAACCACTAGACTCAAGAGTTTCTGTCCAATACCAATTTCTAAATGCAATTCATCTTTCCAAAACTACTATGGAATATGGAAAATAAGATTAAAAAACCCAGAACAGCAAGATGCTTGAAGAATTTATTTTCGAAAGAATAATATGGAAAGGAAAAGTTACCCATCTTGCATGACATGAAGAACAAAGAATGGGTTGTTATTGAGTTAAAAAAAATATATAAAAATCTGATACTGTTTATTTTGCAAACTAATTTATCTCATTAAATACATATTAACCTGTACAAATTTATGTTTAGAAACATTATCAAAGTCATACTCAGTGTATACCACTTAATCCATTTGATTGATATAGATATAGTCTTTTACTAATAGTCTTATAAATCTAAATCTGTAACTGTTGAATATTTATATTCAAGACTGTGATATCAGATTCAACATCACATTCACATCAGATATCATAGCATGGACTGCAACTTCATGTAAAACCTGTCCTGCATCCACATGGTAAGAAACATTTTTTGTTTAGGGCTATTAACAGATTCAGTTACAGAATCACAGAATCACAGAATCTTAGGGATTGGAAGAGACCTCTAGGGATAAACAAGTCCAATCCAGTTCTAAAGCAGGTTCCTTCCAGTAAGTTGCACAGAAAAGCATCCAGGCAGGTCTTGAGTATCTCCAGAGAAGGAGACTCTAAAATCTACCCAGACAGCCTGTTCCAGCACTTTCTTACCCTCACAGTAAAGAAGTTTTTCCTGCTTGTGTTCCAGTTCCATGCTTCCTGTGTTCCAGTGTGTTCCAGTCCCCATTGCCCTTTGTTCTATTGCTACATACTACTGAAAAGAGCCTGCTCCCATTGACTTGACTTTAGATATTTGTGAACAGTGATGAGATAACTTCTCAGCCTTTTCCATGTGTTGAAGAGTCCCACGTCTTTCAGCCTTTCCTCACACAGGAGAAGCTTCAGGCTCCTAATCAATTTTGCAGACCTTCACTGGACTGAATATCTTTTCACTTCTGAATGGAGGAGCCCAAAATTGGACAAAGTATTCCAGATGTGACCTCACCAGGGCACAGTAGAGCTGGAGGAGAACCTCCCTCCATAACATTTGTTTTTATGCACCCTAGGAACAAATTAATAATGTGCTCAGCATCAAAAAAAGCATCTATATTTGCCCTCAGTCTGGAGGGGAGCACCAAGTAGATCTGGAAGAAGTCTCTGGGGTGATGAAAATCTACAGATATTCCAAAAGTGAAGCATCACTGAGGCAAGCCTCCACACATTTGGCCTCATGAAAGTCTCCGTAGTCTGATTATGTGTATAATACCAGCAAAACATATGCCTTTTCAGAAACATATTTTGAAATCATTACTTATTACTGGAGCTTCATAGTACTTAGAAGACTAAATATATAACAGTTTCAGGATGATCTCCTAACACAATCATTCTTCTCTGACTTCTGCCAGGAAAGGTTAAACAATCTTGCAATAAAGAGTACACAGATAGTGATGATTTGCATCTGAGCTTTGGGCCCAGAATATCCTCTACAATACTTCCAGGCCACTGTTAAACTAAATTATATCTCTCATGAACTAATTTCTCTAAATCTAAATTTTCTAAATGTAACTAATATCTAGGAAAAATGTTTCCATCTGGTTAAAAGTCACAGAAGAGATTTAAGGTTTTTTGGCTATAGCAATGGTATATTTCTTCACTCAAAGTAACTGTAGGAAACCTTATACCTTCTATATTGCTTTTTAATTTAGCACTTTGCAATTCTTCTGCTTCTTAAATTAGACACATGCAAAAATCTTAACAATATTCAAAAGGCCATCTACTTCTTAATTTTTGATGTTTAATTTCTTCCACTATTAGTTCTCATGTTACTGTTTGCTGATGTTATTGTTTTTTAATTAGTTTGGTTTGGCTTTGTTTGTTTATTTTCTTAGAAATATAACAAGCTGAAATTACGGAGCATATTCCCTTGTTGCTGCCTGCATCCCATCTTCCCTACAGTCTTGGAGTCTAGAGACTCTTTCCAGCTGCAGGTTGGACAGCAACGATTTCTGCAGGCATTCGCAGGAAATCACAGCCACCCACAGCACAGTAACAAGAGACAGCAGTTCACAGAGACAACTAACTTCTTTCTACTGACTAGACCCTGCCCTTTACAGAAATGAGCTACTTATGCAAAAAAATTGTAAGTTAAGAAGGGTGTAATCATGCAATTCATCAGAAATAAAAATCTTTTCTTCCTACCTCCTAATCAGTTCAGTATTTGTAAAACAAAATCTTTGAAACTTGGGAAAATTAATAATAAAATACATTAGGCTGGAAAATCAATGTCATTAGAATCATAGAATCATAGAATCATAGAATCACCAAGGTTGGAAAAGACCTAAAAGATCATCCAGTCCAACCGTTCACCTATTCCCAATAGCTCCCACTAAACCATGTCCCTCAACACCACATCCAGCCTTTCCTTGAACACCCCCAGGCTCGGTGACTCCACCACTTCCCTGGGCAGTCAACATTAGATGTTGAAGGGAGACCAAAAACAGATATTTTTCTTTACTTTCGCAAATGTGAGTGTTCAAAAGAGAAAAAAAGACAGAGGAAAAAAAAAAAAAAAAAGAAAAAAAAAAAGTAGTTTTAAGTTTAGTAATTCCATTTTAAGGTAAGAAGTCATTCTAGCTTGTACATATTTACATATGTATAGAAATATCCTTTTAAGAGAAGGTAAATACAGTGACAGCTGTGGAAATTATTTCCAACTGTAGGTATACGTATCATTGCACTTATATGTAATTTAAGGATATGATATTTATTTACTATTAGATAAATAAATGCAATAAAGCAGTTAATACTGGAATTATTGTAGATTTATTGCAGTCGTGAGACTTGTATAAATAAATAATCAAGCATAGAGCTTTATGGATTTATGACTGCATGCTGATATTGCTCCGTAGGTGCAAGTAGTTGAATGCTTTAGCTACTTTTTAAAATAAAACCTGAGAATAAAAGAAAGGATTTATGTTCTCCTGCTTCATGACATATTTTATTTCCACTCCTTATAAATATCATATTATTGTGTATAATTTCATTTTAAAGAAAATCATAGAAAGTGATAACTAAGAGAAACTATATTTGAAAAAATTGAAGGCTTATATTTCTCGGAGCTAGTAAAAGATGAAACTGTTTGTCTGTACTCTTGAATTTGTGGTAATTTGTCATGATTGGTTCTAGCCTTTTTATTTACATACCATCTCAGAGGCTGAAAGGTGTTGCTGAACATTTTGAAAGCCAAAGATAATCCCAGTTAATTATTGGAAAAAGTTCAGTAGAAGCTAGTTTGTGATTCTGAATATCTAAGAAACTGTTGCTAGTTTTAAAATGAAATAGTCTTTTGCACATTTTGTTACATATACCATTTACTCTCAATAGCTTTTAAAAGTATGCCAAAAATATGGAAATATGATCTTAGTGTTACAGAGTAGGTCAAAGTCAAACACCAGTTATGCTAGCTGCAACTAAAAATATCAAATCTACATAACAGGAAGCTGACAGCTTGAATTGCAGGAGATGCCTATCTCGTGGTAGCACAAAGTACTTGGCACTGCAAAGAAATGTCACTGACAGTTCTGTTCTTTGATAACAGTGTTATAAATTAAAAAAACAGAGTGAACTTTAATGCCACACTGCCCTTGCTCCTTGACTGATGTGATTAACTGGCTCTGGGTGTTTTTTCATCTTTATTTTTTATTGTTGGTTATTGTGTACACTATCTGCTCATAATTTGTCTGTGCATAATTTGTTTATGTGATGTAAATCATTTACTAAAACAGGTGTTTGCAAACAGACTAACAGTTATTTGAGGATTTCTATCTGTGAGTTTCTTTCAGAAGATTTTCCTATATTCTTTTTTCTCTAGTTACAAAAGAATAAAAAAGTACTTGTTTCACAAATAAAATAATTCACTGAAAAAAATAAATTAATTCAGGATGTGATTTCATGTGAGATGAAGATGAAGTTATAGTTTATTTTTTATACTTTTTGTCTTTTATGTTTCAGCACATCACAGCACTGATGCAGTGCTGGAGAAAGTTAACTATATAGAGACCTGATTCTGAAATACTCTCTGAGTCAAATATTCTCTTTGAATTCATGCTGTTTACAATCAAGATAATTATTAAAACCATCCCTGGAGGTGTTCAAGACCAGATTGGATAGGGCCCTGGGCAACCTGGTCTAGTGTTGAATGGGGAGGTTGGTGGCCCTGCATGTGGCAGGGGGGCTGGAGCTTCCTGATCCTTGAGGTCCCTTCCAACCCTGGCCATTCTGTGATTAGGGAAAAAATAATTATTATTATACATATATATATATATATATATATATATATATATATGTATGTATATGCACATTTAACTAGTAATGTCCTTACTTTTAGAGAAATTAGAAAAATTAATCTTAAAGCACTAATAAGCTTTAATATCTTCAGGGTTCCTTCTTCCTTTTGTCCAAGCAGTGCATTTCTAAATAGACAAAAGAAGAGATTATAAAAGAAAGGGAAAGTAAAGGTGCTCCTACACTCCTGCTCTCCATGCTGAGTTTTTGGGATTATTTTTAAACTGCCTCCTGAAGTTTCATGCTGCATCAAGGGCTGTTTAGCCATTTTTTCCAATATAACCTTTTCCACGTTATTTATTAATTTGGTTGTTTGTTTACTCTATAGCTTCTAATAGTAATTTGGGCTTTCAGGAAAGGCATCTGGTCTAAAAGAAAGTGAGAAAGGATCAGGAAAAGTTGTATTATTGTGCCCTGCTCATGAAAGCATTGGAGCATGCAAAACGAAACAACATTAGATAATTCTCGGCAAGAGTAACAATGCTTTTTGGTAGATGTCTGAGAAAACAAATGACAATCCTTTTCTCACCTATCCATTCCATCTTGTGCAGAAATAGAGTCAGGAGACAAGATATTTGATATTTTCTGTGCTACAAATTATAAGAAGTGATGGTGAAACACAAAAATATGACACAGAAACACATGCAAACATGCTGAACACAGTATGTTATTTCTTCAAATATCTCCAAGACTAAAGGATAGTTCTCATGAATTTTCCTGCTGTTTTCCAACTCAGAACAACTGGTCCAGGATTGCCCATCACTTACAATTTTAGATTACTTATTTTGGATCTTTAAATGAACACACCCATTGTTTGAAAGCTAGGGAGAGTTTTGCTTACCGTTTAGTTAATCTTCATTCAAGTCTTTCTGAGATAGCTCTTCCAGCCAAGATACTTGAAGTTAAAACAAAGTTGTAAACAGAGGGATTTTATTTGCTTGCTTTTTTTATTTCTGATTAAAATGTTATCCAGTGATAATTGACCTTTTGAAAATACTAGCTTGGCTGAGAAAATAAGTCAGTAAATATTTTTATTTGAATATAAGAAGCACTATGGAATTGGTAAGACATAGTTGCATCTGCACAGCTTTTATTTTTGTTGTATATTCTCTTTTTATATATGCTTTCATATGCTCTTTATTTTTGTGGGTTTTTTTTTTTTTTGGTATTGCTATTTTCCTCTTGTATATTGCTTGTACTACTAATATACTATACACCTTTATTATTATATGTAATTACATGCATCAGATATTAAATATAGTTAAATATAGTAAGATTTTTAGATTTTTTGTTAAATTAACAACTTTGTCTTCAAGCCTCTTTTCATTGTTCATTCTTTCGAAGCTGAAAGAAAAACTCATAAATTCTGTGCACTGTAGAACAAATGAGAAAATTTAGATTCTTTCTAATGTAACACTACTTAAAAAAAAAAACAAACACAAAAAACATTGTTTTCATTTTAGTACAGTGTAAACTAGTTAACTGACTGAGATTATTGTCACTTTCTCCAAAACCATTTTTATACAAACAGAGAAAAAGACATTGTGAAGTATAACTTCTAATACAGGAGTTAGAATTACAAAGAGCTGCATTTTATTCACCTTATATTTATTAGGCTCACATTTCAATTTTTTAATCCAATTTTCAGTGTTTGTAACTATCAGTTCAGTGTTAAAAATGCATATTAAGTAGTTTGGAAAGTGAAGGTATTTCCTAATGATAACTTTTTTGAACACTATGATAGGACTGAGAATCATTCCTTGTCCATTTCTCTTACAGAAGTTCCTCTCAAGAGCAGTGTCTTCATGATTCCATCAAATCCTTATTTTCTGTCAGCAACAGATGGAGGTAGAGGAGCAACCTGGAGGTAGTGAAAAGATCAAATATTTATGAGGACTCTTAATTCATAAAGCCCTTAGGTGTTCTTAAAATTTTATCAATCTTAATCCTTAAAATTTAAAAACAAAACAAAACAAAAACTAATAACTGATCATCTATCTTGTTTTAACTAAGATAGAAATCAGGGCAGAAACTGAGTAAGACCAAAATGAAAGCCCTTATCGGATGTGGCTGCAGTGCACAGATTTACCGACCATTTGCTCAGACAGCAAGGTAATGAATGCCAAATTCCAGGAAAACTGACTAAAATTTAATAGCTCATATTTTATAATCTAGATAGCAATTATATTATTAAATCAGTGGTGTAATGTTAAGTGGGCTGTTCACTCTGTCCAGTAAAAAGGATAGAATAAGGGAACTGTGTTTTCACCAAATTTTTAATATAAGATCTGCATTTGTCTTCCAAACATGAAATGCTATTGATTACATTATGATGAAGGGTGATGGTGGTGGTTGCTACGATTTTGGTGGTGGTGATGGTAGATTTTATCCTCTGGGAAAGAAAAAAGCCAAAACAAAATAGAGCAATAGGGACACCTACTGGTGCATTTATGTCTACTGCGTTCATAATTAAAAATTAATAAATCTATTGGGAATACACAAAACTATTTATCGATTGAGCTATATTAGTCCCTATATACATTTTGAGATTAATGAAGTCCACAAATGCAGAAAAGGGTGATAACTCACTTCTTCACATTAAACTCAGCATTGTCTATATATGCAAGGTCTTCCTCAAATTCCTATTAATTGAACATGTTACATGAGGTCTGCTCTGAACTTAATGCTTCCTATTTTACTATACTGGTCCATGACATCAGAGGTGGATGTTGGTGGCATGATAGTGGAGGAGAAAATTTCCCACCAGTGCTCCATTACTCTGCTGTGTGACAGACAGAGGGGCAGTCTGACAAAGTGTTGTCTGACATGGAAGTGCATATGCAACAAAGGAGCGGAATTGAATTCCTCCACTGACATTCACTGACACTCGCAAAAAGTTTATGGACACAGTAAGATGGTGTGCGGTGGGTTTCAATAATGGAAACAGAGACAGTGAATCACCTCAAATAGTGCAAATTTTTATGAGTGTGACATGAAGTGACGTGAAGTCATTTATTCTTTGCCGGTGAAAACAAACATCTAATAGCTGTGACTATGTTGAAAAACAGTGTTTTGTAGCTGAGAATTTCCTCTAAAAAAATAGTGTCATTTTACTCTTTTCATCTAGTAGTAGTTTCAAAGGAAATAAATAGGAAGCACAACTTTCAGAGACACCTGCATATTAAACTCAAGAGTTTTTAATGAAGTCAGATTTCATATTAAGAGATTGTCATTATTTTACTGTCACTCAGTTCATGTTTCTTCTACATATAATTTAAATGGCAAGAGATGAAGTTGTTATATTATCTACAGTGTGGAATAAATCCATTACTAAAGAGTCTAGGGACTCTTTAAGATTCCTAATGCAGTGTATTCGGCTATTACTTTAAATGTTCATAGTAATGGTAAAATGTGGTATTTTCTTTAATGTGTGGAAAAGATAATGCTCTTAAATACTAACCTTCAGCTTTTTTTCTTTTTTCTTTTTTTCTTTTCTTGGTGCTAGTAGTTCTTGAGAGGCAGTGTTCAGTTTCTAAAATGGTAGTTTTATGACAGTCGTAGATGGATTTCCAAATTAATTGGTAACTTGCCTTTAACACACAAAATTTGATCATACTTCTCTATTTTTGTTTTATCAAGGTCAAGGACAAAAAGATTTTTTTTCACTTTAGTTAGCTACCTGGCTATTATTTAATTAAAAACACAAACTGATTATGTACTAATTATGATTCAGAGTATTTCCCATAGGGAGTCGAGGTGAAAATCTGATGTAATACAGTGTGACATCTGGCTGCTACTCCTTTCTTATTATTGATGTCAGTTCTCAAGGTGGTCTATGCCATGATTTGCTTTATCAAGGGGGAAAATACCACACAGAAAATTTGGAGAACCGGTAATATCCTCTAAATGATTACTGTTCCAGGCCTTCAACAGGGATAGCTGAATTTAGTATGAAGTATTGCAATTCACTGGAAAAATAAGGACTGAAGGGAGCTAATTACTCACTTGCGGAGTAATTCAATTCTGCATTAAATATTAAATATTTTATGATAACTATATTTGTATTTATTTATATTTATTTATATTTATTTGTATATTTCATTATTTTATACACTGCCTTGACTAATCAGTGTTGTAAACAACTCCTTTTCTAAATTACAATATATTTATCTCAGTGTACTAAATTACTTCAGAAAATGGCATAGAATATCCGTAAATATTGAATTTGACTTAATTTTGGAAAACCATGTCATTAACGCGACACTACTAAGATGAAAGAAAATCTTTTTTTTTCTACAAACCTTTTCTTCAAATTTATTCTTAGAATTCATCTGATCAGCAGAATACTACATTGGAATAAAACTTTTCTAGCTCAAGCAAATAGATGAGTTCTACCCTCTGTTTCCAAGTAACCTGAAACTGTTTTGACTAACAGCAAAGAAATTACAATCAGCAGATGTAAAACGTTCTTTCCAACTTCACTCACAGGACAGTAACAGATTTTGGTAATGAAAAGAACAGTCTAAAAATATTTTTTTTCAAGGTGAAATTTTTCGTTTCTCCGTGTAAGATAAATGAGTCTATTGCTTAGATCTTGAAGTAAACCTCTAATTAACCATTACATAGTGGTAGCAAATCTGAGTTTTATAAATAATCCCTTCAGAACTTTCTGACACTAAATTAAGAGACAGTTAATGTTTCAGTTCTCAACTTTTTAAACATCTTTTTAATTCCATTTGAGATCCTACAGGTAATTAATTATAGAATCACGTTAAGTTGATATAGCTCTCTCAATTCAGATCTATAGGGGTATAATGTAAATATACTTTTTGTTCTCCCTGAATTTCCCAATCTTCAAGTTGCTAAATCTTTTTTTATACACACCATGAAATCTTACCAGGGTCTAGAAAAGAGCTGAATGGTCTACAAGCATCATGTACGTTTGTCAATTATGCTGACATAGCTTAGTTACTTTTTCTTCTCTTACATTGACCATGAAGAGATTTGATTTGTGGAAGGTTCTTTTCAAAATAATTTTAACATATCATGAATCAGCATATTGGCTTTATAAGCTTTTTGCAATTCATTTATATTGTCAGCATCTTTAACTTCTTAATGTATGTCAAACTTGAAACTAACTAACTAACTAACTAACTAACTAAATAAATAAATAAATTCTCTAACCTAGGAAAATATTTAAGATTTCTCAGAATGCTTCTATCCTGAAGTTAAATGGTAAAATTAAACTTCAAACAATATTGTATCTTGAATTATGTTAACTCAAGAATTTATCAGATAGTACAATTAACTTATACTTTGATCACTTTCAATACTTTTTAATAATTCCTTCACAATTCTGGTTGCCAGACTTCACTTACAGAGTGTTTAATTTGATAATTATCCTTCCATAACATAAAAAAAAAAGAACAAAATAAAAAAAAAATTCAAAAAATTAATCAGACTTTTTCTAACTAGTTTTAGTTTTTAAAGTCCATGTTTTCACACACACACACACGAGTAGATAAAATTTTGGACTCAGTGATAAGGAGTATCTACTTTATTTATACTGACACCAAATTTCCTCTTGTGATTTTTTATTTGAAAATAAAAATCATACTCAGCAAGACAGAGTTTTTCCTTTCTGCTACTATTTTCAATATTAACATTCCTTATGTAAAAGAATCATCTTTCCCTGCTATTATTCACAGATTCATTTCCATTTGACCTTTCTCAGTTTGTAAGAATCTTTCTTCCTCTCACTATCAACTATAAAATACACAAACATTTTAGATAAAAGAGATTAGTTTCTGAGGGAGAAAGGGAAAATGATTGTTTTCTTTTATTCTAGGCACAAATGAAAGGAAGGCAGGTAAAATTGATAGGTGAATGAAGGCTAGTATATGTTTAATAATTTCACAACTTCTGAAATTATATGATTTTACTGAGATTAAAAAATCCATGAAGAGTTTTTGCCTGATAAAGGTGAAGAAAAGAAGACAAATACCAGGAAACTTCCTTCTTATTTAATTAAGTGTAATTCCAAACATCTTAAAAATGGAGGAGGCACACATACACACAGGCAAATATCTATATACAATATACATTAGAGCAGGAAATCTCCTCTTTTTTTTTTTTTTTTTTTTTTTTGTTCTTAATGTCAATCACACCAGTAAATACCATGAGATTTAGCGATACTGAAATACTGAAGAAAAAAAAATTAGATAGTTGAACATACAAAAAGAGAGTTTATTTTTAAATTCATTGATAAATATCTCCAGAAATCCCTCCCACAAATTCAGCATGAGCTCTTCTATCATAATTTTGGTGCCTACATTTTCCTGAAAGGCTTAGATTGTTTTAATAGAAAAAAAGTTCCTTCTAATTTATGCAACTTCTTTCTATGAAAATAGAGTAAAAATTTTATAACTGCAGTTTACAAAGCTTTTAAGAACACTATAACTCTTATCAAGGTCACAGTGAATAAGCTCTCAATTTGTTATCATGTTCTTCATGCTTTTACATGTAACAGAGACATAAGAAAACACAAGGGATTCACACATAGATGCTTCCTATTTATGAAATTAATATTGTAATTTAAAGAATTTCCAGAACTACTAGATTAAATGGATGTAGATGATGTAAAGACATTTTGCTTTATTGTACTTTCATTTCAATACAAGAGAAGTGAGCGAAAAGCATGTATTTGCTGCTTAAATTTGAGTATAATCTTCTTACAGCATTATTTTAGGCTTAAGATCAGGTGCAAATTACTGCCAACAAACATTTCTAAATTAATAGTTTCTCAATGAAAATCTTTATTTCTCTTTAGGCACTAGAGTGCATTACATTTGTAATAGATGTTAAAAGTTCTGCTGAACAAAGATCATTACTTCTAAGCCACAAATATTACTAACAAGAAACTATAGTTTACTTAACTGGCTTCATCCTAATTAAATGCCTAGTTTTCACTCAGCTTCCTTTCTACTCAGCTCTGCATGTAAAAATAAAGTCACAGAATGACATAGAAGCAAGCAGTGATACCTGAAGCCTGAAGCATTTCACAATGCAGGTAATGATGACTATTGAAAATAAAGATGCAGCTGTCTCTTGAAGAATGTCCTCAATTTTTAAGACTACAGCTATGCATTTCATGTAGCCTCACAAACTTACCATATGGTTACCTCTTGAGGCTTGTCTACACAAATTCATTTCACATAAAATGAGATGCACTGAAGCAAAAGCTGCAGTGTAACTGCTTTGATGCAATTGCATCTTAAATAAGTGCCAAAGCATGCTACTTCTGAAATTATTATTTCTACATGAGGGAAATCTATCTCAAAGCATGTGCTTGACCACATTAGTATGTCCCCATGTGTTTTCAACTTCTGCCTTGCCCTGTCCACCTGGCATTGTTCATCCAATAGAAAATGAAAGATTCTCATATATATATGTATATATACATATGCATATATATACATATATAATTATTTTTAAATGATAAAATCATATTCCTGTTCATTGTTCATGCTCAATGCTTCAAAATTCATAAAAGATAATAAAACTTCTTTAAACTGTTCCAGGACTCAGTTCTACCAGTCCAGGGGGTTTCCTGTGTAAAAACGCAAAAGAAAAATGTCTAAGCATTTATTTTTATCTGTAGTTCTAATACCATGTGTGCTGAAGTCTTGTACTCTGTATCTGGGAAACAAACAGGCCTGCCTAATGAAAAAGTAAACAACTGTGTGATGGATGTATGGTGTATTTTTGGGAAACTGAAAATGATCATTTTGTAGGCAGCTAGGCACCATCCAGGATCAGAACTCAATATAGGGAATGTAAGAAAAAAAACTGAGTTCTCTGCTGAAATCTGAAAGGCAGAAAGAGAACAGTGCTACCATACAGTGACTTGCTTGCCTGTATGTGACAGCTCCTGTAGGCATATTGTCTTCTATGCTTTTTAGTCCTATAAACACTGAAGACTTTGACTAGAGAAGCTTGCCTTGGTATAATTAACTGCCACCATGATTTTAAAATTTAGACAAGAGCATATCAACAAATTGTTGAGGGAGATCAATGATCATTGGGATTTGTTTCCTGGGCTTTCTTCAGCACCACACAATAGGCATCTTCAGTGATTAGCGCTTGCAGCCCTCAGATCTTTGTATGTTCACTGACCATTTGGGCCACAAGTTATGTTTCTTGTGATTATACCAAACACTCGAAACTTCCAGATTTTAAAGCTTTACATGAGAAATCTCTGAAGTTGAAGGATCACAAACTTTTCAGAATGCATGTTTACATCATCATAGATAAACTTCATGCCTGTACAAAGAGTCTGTTACGCATTTCATATGCAAGCCCATCAAATCTAAAAGCAAATAGTCTTCCTTTCAGAAAAACTTCTTTCTTTTTCAATAGCAAACAATAAGAAGCAAATAAATAAATACATAATTAATTTTTTAAAGCCCCTAATTGTACATAATTGTACAAATATGACATTAACACATGATGTCAATTATCTAAATATCACTAGAAAACGATTATTTTCTTGGATCTAGGTAGACTATTTTCATGAGAGGAAACATGGTGTCTGATCAATTTCCAGGTAGACTTCTGTAAGAAAACCCTGAAATGAGCAAAGTGTAAACCATAGTAAAGGAATCACTTCCCCTGATACACTGAGGATTCAAGCAGTAATGAAAAAACATCTGTGTATGCTGACATGAGCAAAGATATTTGGTTCTTCTTGTTAAACATTTTCTCTGTCAGTGTTTGTTTCCATTCCATTTGGCTTACATGGGTGTCAAAGAATGAACTCAAATGAGAAGAGACAAAATAGAACGCTGTGAAATATGCAGTCCAGTTATACTTATTTTTCTTATTTACTTATCTTCCTGTTCACCACCTTTTTTTTTTTCATCTATCCTACATCTGTCGGTCAGGATCTGCTCATTTAAATCCTATTCTTTAATAATCACAGTGAGAATGAATCTCATTCTCAATATTGAAAGTTATATCTTTGCTCCGTGAGATGAAACAGCGAAGGAGGTGGCAGATGACTCTTTTGACCAGTGAGACACTGGAAACTAGTGAAAGACAACTTCACTCAGAAATCTAAAAACCACTGACAATCTTTTTTGAACACTTGAAAGTCTTTTTACATTACCATTTTCTGTATTACAAGGTTTTCAATGTCATGAATTCCATTTTGCAAGAAATTAGAGACACATACGAAGAGTGGAAATAAGTTTAATATGTAGCCTGTACTTTTGGTTATCTTACCTATTATGTAGATAAAGGTCATATTTGACTCATTGTAAGCCTGTAAATAATGTTGATATGGGATACTTTATGGGTACTAATCAACATTTATTGCTTTGTTGTATTTTTAGCATTATGGACTTTTCTTTTGAAACACGATATTTTAGTCGGAAATCATATCAATATTTCATCAATTTTTTTGCATTAATGCCTATTGCTATCAAAATTGATTATCTACTTTTGATGTATGACTCTGTTAAGGAGCCCTCTTTGTTTCACATTTAAAGAGATATTCTACACTCAAATTTGTGGTTTTTTTTTTTCCTTTTTTTTCCCAAGCTATGTCAGTCTTGCTTATATAGTCAGACTGTTACAACTTAAAATATAATACAGAATTTCACATATTCTCATATTACACATTACTTGTAGTTGAAACCACGCAGTTTACAACTAATTACAACTTCACAACATTACAACTATTGCAGCTGTGTAATATTTCTGTTGCTTTTGTTAAGTATTTTTTTTTTTGTTAAGTATTTTCATTCATATAATTCTTCATCAACAGTGAGACACATGATACATTACTGAAAATGGATATCCTATGAGCTTAGGCTCATAGGCTCATAGGACCTCAGTTAATGTGCTGCAAAGACCAAGAAATAATCACCTAATTCAAACACAACAATTTAGAGCACCGGATGTTTTTTTGGATGGAGATTTTATGTCATTCAGAAATGACTGCAAAATTCTGCCACAGCACAGAAATAATCTAATCAATTTTTATCCTTCCTAGAAAGATATAACAGTTTCTTTCCATGTTGGAAGAGCTGTGTTCTTTCTTCCCTTGATAAGGTATCATCTTAAAGCAGTTGTTCCTACAACTTTGCAGAGAGGAAAGTTGTGGTTTTTACGCATAAGGTCTTTACTGAACTACCAAATAGTAAGTTAGTTACTACTAAGGCATGCCAAGAGAACAAGAACAATCTTTGTCTAACTTACCCTAATGTATGTCTCCAAATTTAAAATTTTTGTTGCTGTTCTCACAGATGTAATGACAATAAATTGAAAAATTCTGTGTTTATTTCCTTTTAAATTGATTTTGTTTCACTACTTGAAACCTACTAAGAATTCAGTGAGCAGAAATATTTAACATTTAAAATAAATTTTCTTTGAATTGTATTCAAAGAACAAATGTACTTCATGTGTAAGAAATGTACTTGGAATTCAGATTTCAAAAGTCATTTGAAGCACAAAAGAAAATTAGAAACTGAAAAGCTTGGGAATATTTAGCTTATGCCATTTTTCTTTATTTAAAAAAAAAAAAAAAAAAAAAAAACCTGATAAGCCACACCAAATTTTAGAACACAGATGTTCTCCAGTAGGTTTCAGTGGAAGTTATGTAAAATAGAATAATTGTTTTGAAACATTTTTGTTGATCAAGCATATCCTTACATTGAGTTTTAGAGGCTCTACTTTCTGGTTTATTTTCTTTTGTATAACTTGTACTTTGTAAAAAAGTTCTGGTCTCTCTGAGGGCAAGTGAGTTTCTGGAAAGCAACAGGGGTTTCTACACTACAGCTCTGTAATGAGCTCAGTGCAGTGAAACTCTGCATCTCCCTGAATCTCAGCAAGGTTAGTAGCACTCCAGGTCAATGCAGTAGACCACGAGTACAAAGGATATTTTGAGATAATTCCCAAAGCATCACCCCTGCAGGGAAATTCAGATATACTTAACTTTAATGCTGACTTCAACAGGGAAAAGAATATTTATAAACTTGCAAGACTTTCCACCAGGTCCAAGAGAATAAATACGTAATATGTAAGATCTTCTGATTTTGCAGTATAAAATCTCGTTATAAATTCTTTCTTAAAATAAGAAAATGTACAATCACTGCCTCTCTAATGCTCCACTGCAGATTTAGGAAGACCTCCCAGGCTGTAACAATACGTATTAAAGATGAAACTTACTTACGACAGGAAAATTTCCTTAACATTTTAATACTAATTCTTCCTTAAAGATATATATATATATTTATGGTACTTCAAGATGTTTCAGCTTAGAATTAACATGACAGCATATAGTATACACTCACTGAAGTATTATGTTTGAACTTGGTATGAAATGAGAAATTATTCCACATTTATATTCAGTCATTTTTCTAGCAACTTTGCATATAAAAGATTAACGTTTTACAGAACTGTACAACAAAATATGACTGTATGCTTAATAGTGTTTTGTGTCTCATATCAGCACATTGACCTAAACATAACTGCGTTTCTGTGTAACATAATAACTTATCCTCTAGTACAGTGTTTTCATCATGACAAAACATGAAAAGATTGCATAACAGTTAATAATAATTAGAAGGAAATTCATCTTGTTTATTTTGGGCTTCCAATGAGATGTATAAATTAAAAGTTTCACCCTCTCCAGAACCTTCAATAAAGAAAAACCATCACCTCCAGATGACTATGTTCCTCCCCTAGGTAAACTAATTACTCTTCCATTTAGCTAGCATGAAGTTCTTCACTTGTCTCTGAGAGACAGCTTCTTCTGGAAAAGAGGGTTACTATAGGTCAGCATCACATTTGATTTAACGATAAGGAAAAATAGACGAATTAAAAGATTAAAATGATAAAATTACAGATGGGTAATTTTGTTACAGTCATTTTTTCATGTAGCAAATTAGACTGTAATTTCTCTCACGCCAGCTGCTTTTACTGCACAGGTAGATGCAAGAACTAAAGCACACCGTAGTATTACTCAGATTTGTCTCATCTTTACTAGCAATGTTTGAGTCAGTGTTATAACTGAATTTTTCATTGTTCCTCTTTCATCACTGATATCTGTCCTGGTTTCAACTTCCTTCCTTTTTACTTCCTTCATTGTGTCTGATGTGATGCTATGTTTTGGCTTTAAGAGAAAAATAATGTTGATAACTATCCTCATATGTACTATGTTCAATTCTGCAGCTCCCAGTATAAGAGAAAACCAGATACACTGGAGAGAGTTCACTGAAGGGATACTAGATGTTCAAGAGACTGGAGCATCTCTGCTGTGAGGAGAAGTTGGGTGAGTTTGGAGAAGAGAAAGCTCAGTTAGGCTGATCACTGTGTATAATACCTGATGGGAGAGTGCAAAGAAAACAATTCCAAGCTCTTCCTAGTGGTGCCTAGTTCCAGGGCAAGAGGCAATGAGCACAAACTGAAAGATGAAAGATTCCATCTAAACATCAGGAAAATCTTCTTTAGTGTATATGTGACTAAGCCCTGGCTCAGGTTGCCCAATTGGCTGTGGAGTTGCCCAATTGCAAATATTCAGAAGCTGCCTGGAAGTTGTATTGGACAACCTGCTGTATGTACTTGAAGAGGGTGGGAAGAACATACAGCCCAAAAAGGACAGTGGGAAAAGAACAACATTTTGGAAGGTAAAATTATTTTCTCTTCCTTACTGAAAACTCTTCACATTCAATGACTGGATGTAAATTGAGTAAGTTTTTATAATTACTTTTAAAACAAGGCAGAACTTAAACACATCAAAATCATTTAAAAAATGATTCGTCTTCATATTTTAAAGCTAAAAAAATTATTTTTGGAAAAAATTTTAGACTTTGAAAAAACCGTCACTTATTGAGTGAACTCCATAACATTCAGAAACTGCATTGTATTAGGAAATTTATAAATAAAAAGAGAATGGAACAATTAAAAAATTGCATACCTATTGACTGTTGTCTATCTTGATGTGTGGTAATAAAGCTATGCAAACAGAAACTGGTGGATAATTTTGTCCTCTAGGCTCATCGTGCACTAACACTTTTGGCAATAAAACTTCATTCATAAACCTGGATTTAGTCCCAATTTAAATCTGTGCCAGTGAAAAGAGAATCATATCCATTGATTTTGTGACAAGCTGCTAATGGTTCTTTAAAGGTGTCCTGCTTTTAAATGAATGTAGGGGTTGATTGCTTCCATACTGCATACTCACTACTTCCTTCTCTCCTTGACCTTTATCTGATGGACAATTTCAGGATAACTTGGTAAGAGACTTTTTAGGAGAGACTGCACCTTCTATTCTGAAATTTTCCTTTTACTGAAATTTTACAGAAAACAACAAAATCAAGTAGATTAATGGCACTTACTGTATTTATTTTTAAATATATGAACATGTTCATTGAGTTTCAGTACATGCACACATAAAAACAACAAACTTGATTAAATGGAAAGCATTTATTAAGTTCAATTAAAACATTTTTATTTGAGACATCAATTTTCTGTGTGCATTATAGGTCTTTTTGTCATTGCACTGATTTCTGAAGAAAATTTAATCAAAAAGTGTAATTTCATGTGTGATTCATGAAGGATATATGGGTATGGAAGCAGTATATATAAAGGAACACGATTTTTAAAATGTCTGGTGAATTTTTATCAAGTCATTTTGAGAGCCATAATCTCTTTCATTGTATCAAGGTTTATATAATACAGAGTGCTACGGCAAACTGGATCTTGTGAATATTGACCATGCTGTTATCCTGATTTCAACTGGGACAGAATTTTATTTTTTTTTAGTGTCTGGTATGATGTCATGTTTTGGTATTAGGAGAAAAACAATGTTATTCATCTAGCTGCTTCTAAGCAGTGCTGTACAGCACTGTGCCAAGGACTTTCAGCTTCTCTAACTGTTCTTCCAGCAAGGGGGCTGGAGTAGCACAAGGAGTTGGGAGGGAACGGAACCTTTAGAGCTGACCTACAATGCCAAAAGGGATATGGTATGTCATAATGTGAAAACTATAACATTGTTGAGAGTTACTTGGCATTGGCCTGTGGGTGATGAACAACTGCATTGTGCATCACTTATTCTGCAAATATAAACATTATTATCATTACCGCTATTTCTCTCTACATATTTTTATCTCAGCATATGAGATCTACTGTTTTCTTTCCCGATTCTCTAACCCATCCCACTGTGTGGTGCTTAGCTGCCTGCCAGAATAAACCACAACTGCAAAACAAAATCTCTTTGATAGGCAAATTATATGTGTATTATAAGTAACTCAGAATGCAAATGCAAGTCTATCCACCTCTCTCTGAGCACCTATCCCCTTGTACCGAGGAGAAGCTATTTGTTCCACTACTGCATCAGCTTGAATCTAGTGAGAATAAGTTAGCATTAAGACTGTATGCAGGCTTTTAGAATTTGCCCCTGAGATCAAAAAACATTTCTCATCAGAATACTGTATTTTTCCAATGTATAAGGGCTGTTGTGAAAGTAATGTTTCTGGTTTTATTATGTTGGCCCACAATGTCAGATGTAGATGTTGGTGGTACGACAGTAGAGGCTGAACTTTTCCACCAATATTCCATTACATTTTGTTGCTGTGCAACAGACAGCAGATAGAATTCCTCCATGTGGAAATAATTACATCTGTAGATATTCATTGATATTTGCTGAATGTCTATGGAGACCACACAGTGAATGCGAGCACAGTGAAAGCTGGACTGTGTGGGCAATGTTTTCCTAGCATTTATGCCATCATACTGTGAACAATGGGTCACTTTCACTGGTGCAGATTTTTATGAGTGTGGCATACAGCCTATGATTTGTCACTGACAAAAAATGCACAGCCAATGACAGTCATGACTATGTTGAGAACTAGTGCTTTATAGCTGAGAATTTTCTCTATCAGATAGTGTTATGGTTACTTTCACTAGACTTCAGAAAATTCCATTTCTTCCTTCCTTCCATAGAGTATTCTTTCACTGCCACTATGTCTCTTTGTATACTTCAGTGTACAAAACCTGTGGCTTCTGCTTTTTATAGAATTGCCCATGGGTTTGCCTTGGAAATACACTGTAAATTTTCATCCAGAATGAATGCATAAAATAATTAAAGTCTAGCCCCATTACTCAGAAAACATATTAAATATAATTGCTCTATAGCAAATTACCAAGGAGTATTTAGAATACCTCATTAAAAGTGGGAAAAGATGTAATTGTCTTTAAACATATTAGCTTGAATGCATTACATATAGAATTTACTGATTTGGTCAGTGTAATGCAAGAAATGCTTTACATGCCTCTCTTTGAATATCTTTTCTGCAAGGCACTTGGCTCCAGAGTGGGTGCATTCTGTGACAAAGCAAGGAATTGCTACAGAGGGTGATGAGAGCCGTTGTCAGGGAGCAACTGCGTGGGAGGCAAGACTGGGAGCTGTGAGGCCATTCCTCATGCATAAAAAGGCAGCTATCAGAGAGTGCAGCAACCCAGGAGCAGGGTGAACAGGACAGGAAAACAGGGCATGGCATGTCAGAAGTGCATGGCATGGCAGATCATGTAGGGTGTTTGAGCAGGAGGGGTGAGAAGAGTGTGCTGCTCTTCTCATCCGGAGTGACAAGAGGAGAGCTCTGTATTAATACCAACATAGCAACCACCCAGCATGGCAGACAAGCTAAGGCAGAAATGCAGATAATTGGCCCACAACCTCTCTGGGCTGGTGCATGGGCCCAGACAGATCTCCTGCAGAGCAAAAGAGCTGCCTAGAACATCAATTGTGGGGAGCTCCAGAATCTGGAGGTCACCAAAGGGACTGAGGTACATGAAGGGTGTCAGCAGTGCAGGTGGGCCCTACTTGATGAGGAGGTTTTTGAGTACCTGGCCATGCTATGGGTGAGTCACCAGGCTGAGATGTAGTCAGCAATCTGAGGGAGGTTGATGACTGGTATATCTCAGTGGCATTCCAGTATTTGAAGGAAGGTTATAAACAGGAGCTAAATCTACTTTTTGTATGGGTAGTAGAACAAGGGAGAATTAGTTTTAAACTAAAGGGTGGAAGATTTAGATTAGATGTAAGGGAAGTTTTTCATTGAGTTGTGAGGTGCTTGAACAGGTCTCCAAGAAAGGTTATGGATGCCCCATCCCTGGACGTGTTTAAAGCCCAGTTGGATGGGCAACCTGATCGAGTACTTGATCTAGCAGTTGGTAACCTTGCCTGTGGCAGGGGAGTTGGGATTTGATGATCCTTGAGCTTCTTTCCTATGCAAACATTTCTATGATTCATTACTGATTTGCTAACAGATCAAATGCAAGATTTTAATATATGAAATAAATAACAGCAAATATAATAGACAGTGGAAATACAACAAGAATTAAAGGTTATCCTAGAGGAAAAACATACATTGCAATAAAGACAAAGTGATTTGTAAAGCTAAAAAGATAACTCTATATTTCCAATTTAAGATATACGTGCTACAAATCATGTTTGCCTTTGGAGATTCTGATGAGATGGAATAGTGGAGTCATTTTAAAGTAATAATAATAACAATATGAAATCTTCAGATTGATGAAGCAATACATCTAAGAAATAAACTTTGCCCCAGTGAGAAAATATATTAAGATAAATAAACATCAACAGAGGACTGGAGAAGTGTGAGAATATCTGTTTTCAACATTGTTAGAAGTCACTGCAAGACAGCATGATGCATTTCATTTATCAATGACATAATCTTCATTGTTGTTTGAGGTGAACAAACTGCTCTGCTATACTACATAGAAATAAAGCAGTGAGCTTTCTTTTTTGGATACTTAAGATGAATTAATTAATTCAGATATTTTAATTGTGTTTTTGTATTTATTCTTTTCCTGCATATTCTGCTTTTCACACCATTTTCATGTTCCAATATCTGCAGCTGCTCTTATTTTTAACTTCTTTCAATCCTGCATTTTCATTTTACCTCAACTTCTAAAGTTCTTTCAGGTTCTCCATCAAATCAGCACATATTTTCTTTCCTATCTCCCTTTAGAAAAATCACCTCCTCAGCCCTACAGATCATTGTCTAATTTCTCTTTTTCAATTCTTCTTTACATACATTGCTTTCTAGAATTGATTAATGGAGTTCCTATCCTACATGCTTACTTTTCTAGTCAGAATTCTGCCTTCCAATTTTCACCAAAGAATGTTTGAAATGACATTCTTAGAATCTTTTCTCAACCACTGTCTCTAAACCACGCAAATGGTTTACTTAAGCTTGGTAAAAAATTGCCACTGACAGAGTGGAAGAAAAATATTTTATATTGAATTATCTGTTTCCATATTTGACAAGCGTTACATCTTGTGTAACATGATGTTACATGTGGTGAAATGAAGACTAATTGTTATATAATATGTAATATTGTTCTCTATGAAAGTGCTATCAAAACAGGTTTTCTTTAAGATAACTAAAAAAATTAACTTCATTAATAATGAATAAATTCTGGATTTCATAGAATAAATGAATCAGTAAATCACTGTATCCATAAATCAAATGATGAAAGTTCACTATTATGAAAAAAAAAAGAATTTTGCACCTCTCATAAACTGTATTTCACATCTATCGTCTCAGATATTTTGAAGACATATGGGTCTCTGTTAATTGTTAACATTGTCCTCTGACACTAAGATAAGTATTTTAGATTTTTGTACATCATTATTCTACAAACGATATTCATCAATACCCTCCAGATATGTTAATAAATAAATAATGAGGCAGATAAAGATGTATTCTCTTATGTGTGATACTAAGAATACTAAAATTATGTCTTTGTCAGTCCAGTGTGAGTCTCAATACTTTGCAGTCTCCATAGTACACAGGTAAGCATCTTAGGATGATTTCCATTTGTTTTAGTGGGAGAAAGTTCCAGTAGAATTCCAAGACTATTGGCTACTATACGTTCTCCATGTGTTAATTTTAACGATAGTCAGCCTATGAGGCCAGAAAATGAAGGGTTAATAAGCTAGTTCAGTTATGTGATAAAATACTCACTGAAAGGAAGCAGGCAAGAATAAGGACAAGCAGGTGGTGAAACCTGAAGCCTCCCATGAGAGTGGTAAGATATGAAAAGCAGATCTTCATAATGAGGACACACAGTGAGGAACAGAAGCAGAGAGTCACTGCAAGAGTCGCTTGTCCAAGAGCCAGGCATGTCCAATCTGCAGCCTGCTGCCCTCGTGTGCTCTGCCCTCTGCCCCATGCCACCATGGCAATGGCTTTTCACAGAATTACAGAATTGTAGGGGTTGGAAGGGACTTCCAGAGATCATCGAGTCCCACTCCCCTGACAAAGCAGGTTCCCTACACCAGGTCACGCAAGTAGGTGTCCAGGCAGGTCTTGAACATCTCCGCAGAAGGAGACTCCACCACCTCCCTGGGCAGCCTGTTCCAGTGCTCTGTCACCCTCACTGTAAAGAAGTTCTTACGCACATTTGTGTGGAACGCCCTATGCTCCAGTTTCTGGCCATTTCCCCTTGTCCGGTCTCCATACACTGCTGAAAAGAGTCTGGCCTTGGCACTCTGTCCCCCACACCTTAGATATTTATAGACCTGGATCAGGTCCCCTCTCAGTCTTCTTTCCTCAAGGCTAAACAGACCCAGTTCACTCAGCCTTTCTTCATAGGGAAGATCTTCATAGATGAGAGGCCCTTCACCATCTTTTTGGCCTTCCGCTGGACTCTTTCCAAGAGATCCCTGTCTTTTTTGTACTGGGGAGCCCAGAACTGGACACAGTACTCCAGATGAAGCCTTACCAGGGCAGAGTAGAGGGGGAGGATCACCTCCCTCAACCTGCTGGCATTAAAAATAATGCATCCCAGAATGCCACAAGAGCCACAAGGGCCACAAGGGCACACTGCTGCCTCATCGCCAATCTGTCGTCCACCCAGGAAACCCAGGTCCCTCTCTTTGGATTTGAGCTGTCACTCCAAAGACAGCTGACTCAACCACTTTGAAAGCATTGAAAAGGGGCCATCATCGTCATGGTCACCGTTGCCATCATCGTTGTCAACAGAACAACACCGACCCACCACTACTGAAGATCAGTGACTGAATTATGAACCACACTGGATCCATGGTGGTGACTATCTCCCTCTTGCTTCTTATAAAGACTCCTTGCTTCTTCTTTCCTATCTTTTTTATCACCCTCCTTTCCTTCCTCGTCTACCTGATTAAGATCTGTGATGAACTGGTCAGACCAACATCTGAACCGATGTTTCTTAATCTCACCTCAGGTATACAGATATTAAAAGAACCTCATTTCCCTCCTATAAGCTGGAACGAGACAGTTGATGAGACCCAATGCTAGCAGTGCATGGAGGTGTTTGCCAGGGCACCACACAAACTGTGGGGATTCACTGCCCTGAGGAATATGAACTCATTATGATCCCATAATGCTGGGGAAGTGCACCCAGGGTTGCATGAACCTTATCAGTGAATGTATAGGAGGGGAACTAAAGGTAGGAGAAAGGAAAAATCAGAGTGGTTGAGGAGGAACAAGGATGGGAAGGTATAGAGATAAGGGGATAAAACTGGTTGGATACTTCTGCAGAATTTACTAGTTGATAGATTTGTCTGGCCTTGCACTGTACCCAGTCAGTGGTCTGTTCTTTATTCTCATTAAACTTCATTTCTGACAATTTCTTTGTGACAGACTATCTCTTCTTATTGCATATGAGTGTATACGGGTTTGAGCACAGCAGCTGGAACAGGTCAAAGGGCCTGTCTGTTTGTGCCTATCATGCCAGCAGCTGCAAAAATGTAGATGCATAAATCAGTGTGTAATCATTTACCAGATAAATCAACAAGCAGACGGCATGGCTTGGAAATCAGGTGTGTGTATGTCTTTCTTGTATGAGACATCTGGAGGAGCTGTTACCGGAAAGACCAGATCAAATGTCTTGTGCAAATGCCAAAGGAGTCCGGGAGTCAACTCACAGACCTTTTTGCACCTGCTTGTAAACTATAAACTCACTATAATGCCTAGATATGCTAAGATCTGCTTTAGACCACAACATGACCTCATGCTGGAAATTCAGAGTCAATAACAGTTTTTAAAGGACAGGCACCCTTAAATGTTGTACGCTTTTCTTAAATACAAGCAAGAGATATAATTTTCTGTCAAACTGAACCACAAGAACTTCTGTATTCCATTGGGTTGATCTTCATCTTTGGAGGCCTTCATCTAGTAAATCCCCTAAATGTATGTTTTAGTACAGTTACTTGTGAGCACTACATTTAGAATACACGAAGCCTTTAGACAGTGCTCTGACTTTCAGAGTATTACAAACTGCTGGGGAAAAAAAGATGCAGTAGCTTTATCTGATACAAGCAGAATTTGCAATGAGGAAAAAACAGCCTAAAATGTCTACTAATGATGAGTATTGCTTTCATTGTCAAAGATTTATCACATCCGAAGTGAGCTGTAGGCATGAATATCATTCTCTGTATTCTGGGTGAGTATTTTAATCATCAAGATATGATCTTAAAACTCTCTAGAGTAAAATTCAGACTTAACTATTTTGTAGACATTGCAGTAGACAGAAGAGACTGAGTGAACGTTTGACTGTATAATTTAGAGGCTTAATTAAAATTTATGAATTTTACATAAACAATAGTGTATCTGCATTATCAATTCTAGATTAATTACAGATTTTGACCTTTTATGAAAAAAACATAAAATGAATGTTATTATTTTAGATATTTAAGAATAGAAATATCTAAATATTTTAGGACAAGTTTTTCTCTACCTTGAACACGGTACTTGCATATAACAGTGAAAGTACCATAAATGACAATGTGTTCTTTTTAATAAAAAGATAAAAAAAATAGTATATCTAGCTAAAGAACACAACAGAAATGTAGGGAATAGACACCGTATTCAATTCACTGTAGATCAATTTTACTTATAAATTCCTTTATGACAGTCATTCCCATGTTTACATGGATAGTAAGTCCATCTGTTACATGGAATATTAAAGTCCATTGCACTTAAATGAATACTGAGAATGAGAATCCCCTTGATAAGTTTCCAAGCTATGGTAATCTTCTTCATTCTATTTATTCTAAAATTGCAGGAAATAATAGTTTCATAATTATATACAAAGTGAGGCATAAAAAGAAGTTTTTCTTATTAAACAATATTCTCCTAATATATTTAATATAATATTTAAAAGTTACTTCTCACCACCATGATACTCTCTTCCTTTTAAAATGTTTTCCAACAATTCCAACACTTACACAAGTAGATCTTGTGTCACAGAATCACAGAATTACAAGGTTTGGAAGGGACCTCAAGAGATTACTGAGTCCAACATACCTGCTGAAGCAGGTACCCTACAATAGGTCACAGAATAGGTGTCCAAATGGATCTTGAATATCACCATAGAAGGAGACTCCACAGCCACTCTGGGAAACCTGTTCCAGTGCTCCAAGACCATTACTGTAAATAAGTTATTCTGCATGTTTGTATGGAACTTCTTACATTTAAGTTTTAAGTCATTACTCCATGTCCTATTGCTACACACATGGAGAAGAGCCTGGCCTCATCCATTTGTCTCCCATCTCCCTGTAGATATTTATATACGTTAATCAGACCCCTTCTCAGTTCTCTTATCCTCAGGCAGAACTGACCCAGGTTACTCAGCCTTTCCTCATACGAGAGGTGCTCCAGGCACTTTACCATCTTTGTTGCCTTTGCTGGACTCCATGTAGGAGATTCTTGTCTTTTTGAACTGGGAGCCCAGAACTGGACACAGCAGTCTAAATGTGGCCTCACCAGGGCAGAGTAAAGGGGGAGGATCACTTCCCTTGAACTACTGGCCATATTCTTTTTAATGCACCCCAGGACACCATTGAACTTCTTGGCCACAATGGCACAGTGCTGGCTCATGGCTAACCTGTTGTCCACCAGAACATCCAGGTCCTTCTCCACCCAGTTCCTTCCCTAACCTGTCTTGATGCATGCAGTTATTCCTCTCCAGGTTCAAGACTCTATACTTGCTCTTGTTAGACCTCATCAGGTTCCTCCCTTCCCAAATCTCCAATCTGTCCAGGTCTTGTTGGATGACAGCACAGCTTCCAGGTGTGTCAGCTAGTTCCCCCAGCTTTCAGTTTTGTATCATCAGAAAACTTGCTGAGTGTGCTTACAGAATCACAGAATGTTGGGGACTGGAAAGGAATATCTAGTCCAATCCCCCTGCTGGAGCAGAAACACCTAGGTTAGGTCAAATAGGAACACGTCCAGGCAGGTTTTGAATGTCTCTGGAGAAGGAGACCCCACAACCTTTCTGGGCAGGCTGTTCCAGTGTTCTGTTATCCTCACCATGAAGAATTTTTTTCTCCTATTTATGTGTGATGTCCTGTGTTCCAGCTTGCACCCATTGCCCCTTGTCCTATCATTGTATTGTCACTGAGAAGAGCTTGGCTCCGTCCTCCTGACACTCATCCTTTACATATTTATAAATATTAATGAGGTCACTCCTGTGTTTCCTCCAAGCTGGAGACCCTGCTCCCTCAACCTTTCCTCGTAAAAAAAGGGAGCTCTGCTCCCTTTATCATCTTTGTGGCTTTGCACGGGGCTTGCTCAAGAAGTTCCCTGTCCTTTTTCAACTGAGGGGACCTGGACACAGATCTGGACACAATATTTCAGATGTGGTCTCATCAGGGCAGAGTAGAGGGGGAGAAGAACCTCTCTCGACCTACTAACCACGCCCCTTTTAATACACTCTAGGATGTCATTTGTTTTCTTGACCACTAGGGCACAGTGCTGGCTCATGGTCATCCTGCTGTCCGTCAGGACCCCCAGGTACCTTTCCCTATGCTGCTCTCCAGCAGGTCAATCCCCAACCTATACTGGTACCTGGGATTGTTCTTGCCTAAACATAAAACTCTACATTTGCCCCTGTTATATTTAATTAAATTTCTCCCCATCTAATCCTCCAGCCAGTGTAGGTCTCACTAGATAGCTGCACAGCCTTCTGGTGTGTCAGCCACTCCTCCCAGTTTTGTGTCATCATTAAGTCCATCCTTTCATCTAGGTAACTGATGAAAATGTTGATCAAGACCAGACCCAGCACAAACCCCTGGGGAACAACTCTAGTTACTGACCTCCAACCAGACTTTATGCCACCGATGACAACCCTCTCAACTCTGGCAGTCAGACAGTCGTCAATCCACTTCACTGTCCTCTAATCTATCCCACATTTTCTAACTTCTTTTGTAACAAGGATGTTCATAGAATCATAGAATCACCAAGGTTGGAAAAGAACCACAGGATCCACCCATCACCAATAGTTCTCAATGTCCCTCAACACAATGTCCAAACGTTCCTTGAACACCTCCAGGTTGGTGACTCCACCACCTCCCTGGGCAGCCCATTCCAGCTCCTGACCAGTCTTTCAAAGAAGTAGTATTTCCTAACGTCCAGTCTGAATCTCCCCTGGCGCAGCTTGAAGCCATTTCCTCTAGTCCTATCATCAGTTACATGAGAGAAAAAGCCGACCCCCAGCTCACTACAACCTCCCTTCAGGTAGTTATGGAGAGCAATAGGGTCTGCCCTGAGCCTCCTCCAAACTGAACAATCACAGTTCCTTCAGTCGCTCCTCATAAAGCCTGTGATCCAGACCCCTACCAACTTTGTTGCCCTTCTTTGAACCTGCTCCAGGGCTTCAATGACTTTCTTGCAGAAATGTGGAAAATGAAGTTACTAATGAGTATGGAGCCTGCTCTGAACATAATGATTCCTGTATTGTTACTCTGACCCATGACACTAGAGGTGGATGCTGGTGGTATGGCAGCAGAGGCTAAAATTTTCCACCAATACTCCATTACATTTGGTTGCAATGTGACAGATGGCAGTGGAGTGGGAATCTGACAAAATGGTGTCTGACATGGGAGTGCATACAAAACAGAGGTATGGAATTGAATTCCTCCCCGTGGAAAAAATTGCACCCACTGGTATCAATTGACACTTGGTGAATATTTATGGAGACCAATCAGAGGATGTGAGCATAGGTGGACAGCAGGGGTGGTGTGTTTCAGCAGTAGTAACAGCATTGTGAAAGACAACATACATTCTAGATGGCCATGCACAACTATCACACCATGATATGAATCTCACAATCATAGATGATCTTGATTAGCTCATCTAAGCAAATCGATGGGTTACGATTAGGAAACTGTGTACAGAGCTGAATATTGACTTTGATACAGTGGAAATGATGGTGACAACATTGGAATATTGCAAAGCTTGTTCCACATTGGACCCATAAATGCTCACACTGGAACAGAAAGAACATTATATGCAAGTTTGTCAGGACTTATTTAATAACAAGACTAAAGGTGACAGTTTACTGGATTGCATCATTACTGGTGATGAGATGTGGTATCACAAATATGAGCTGGAGTGAAAAAGGCGATCTATGGAGTGGCAATGTGTGAATTCCTCATTGAAGTAAAAGCTCATGACACAGCCCCCAGAGGGCAAAGAGACGTGCACTGCCTTTTGGGATAGAAAAAGAGTGATCCTTCTGATTATACCGGAAACTGGACAAACCACCTGTTCTGAGCTCTGCATCAAAACAGTGACTAAACAAAATCACTATCAAAATAGTGACTATGAATTGAACTTCTGTGGTTGGGACAGTCTGTTGCAAAATGAAAATGCCAGGCCTCATACCAGTTCAAATAAAAATGAAATATTTTGGGAGTTTTAGTTCATTCTTTTCTTCTGATACCAGGTAACCAGAACTAATGGCAATTCACAACATTGCAGCATTAACTCTTTAACTCACAGTGCACTGCATGATGTTATGCTGTGGAATACCTATCAAAAATCATAAAACCATGACAATATGAATCACCATTAAGAGAATTCACTGAAGAGCATCTTTGAGGAAATTCAGCAGTCAAATATAAAAGTCAAATTTTACATTAGAAAAGGTATGTAGAAAAGGTATATAGATAACAGTTTCAGATGTCTGTAAGACAATGGAAACTTAAGATGCTTCAAGGCAAAGCAGATATATACATGAATGATTTTTTTCAGCAATTGCTGGTCTAATTTCATTTGGTTCTTTTGTGTTGCAGTGTGTAGAATTTTATTTCATGTTGAAGAGCTTTTTTTTTCCTGAAAACTGTCAGGATTTGCTATATTCTTCTGAGAATTTAAACTTTCTTTTTAAAAAACAGTATATTACCTTTCCTTTAGGTAAACTTGAAAAGTAAATATAAGTGCATCTGTCAGTTTAAAACATAATATGCAAATAAAAGAAACCTCTTACTTAGATGACTTTTCATTTGTTATACTAACCATTTTTATCACATTAGTGGTTCATAAGCCCATAAATATTTCTTCTATTCTAGTAAACATGTAGTGATAGATCTACTTCCGGGAACTGACTTTCATGCTTCTCACACATAATTTTGTATGTCTCGATTTCTTCTGCTTTGAACAAGAGTTCTTTCCAAACCAGTTAAAAAAAAAATATTTCTAGAAGCTCTAAAATATTTCACTTCCATCAATCAGATATGATGTAGTTTCAGTGGGAGGTTGAATGGAACTTATCTGTCTGTAAAGCTGATTGTTTCCTTTTACAGGATAGAGAGCAGCGGTCAAAAATGTAAAAATTCTTCTCTTTGCATTATCCTTCTCACTGTCTATGCAGGACAACCGGGGGATCAGGCCTAGCCAGCACATGTTCATGAAAGGCAGGTCCTGCTTGACCAATCTATCTCACAGAATCACAGAATTGTAGGGGTTGGAAGGGACCTCCAGAGGTCATCGAGTCCAACCCCCTGCCAAAGCAGGTTCCCTACACCATCTCCTTCTATGACTGAGTGATCTGCCTGGTGGATGAGGGAAAAACTGTTATAGAGTAGTCTACCTAGACTTCAGCAAAGCCTCTGACACTGTCTTCTAGAATATGTGACTATATGTGACTGCTCATGGCTTGGACAGGTACCTTCTTTGCTGGCTGGGCCCAGATAGTGGTGGTGAATGGAGTTAAATCTAGCTGGTGAACAGTCATGAGTTGTGTTCCCAGGAGTCGATATTGGTGCCTGTTCTCTTCAATATCTTTATCGATGACCTGGATGAGGGGAATTGTGTGTATCCTCAGTAAGTTTGCAGATGACACCAAGTTGACAAGAGGGGTAGGAAAACCCTACATAGGGATCTAGACAGGCTGGATAGCTGAACTGAAGACAGCGGGATGATGTTCAACAAGACCAAATGCTGGGTCCTGCACTTCAGCCACAATAACCCCAGGCAATCTACAGGTTTAGGGCAACAAAGTTGGTGAGGGGTCTGGAGCACAAGCCTTATCAGAAGCAGCTGAGGGAACTGGAATTGTTTAGTCTGGAGAAGAGGAGGCTCAGGGGAACCTTACTGCTCTCTACAGCTACGTGAAGGGGGGTTGTAGAGGGGTGAGGGTTGACTTCTCCCACCTAACTAGCGATAGGACTAGAGGGAATGTCCTAAAGTTGCACCATTCATGGTGGACTTTAGGAAAAATTTCTTCTATGAGAGAGTGGTTAGGAACTGGAATCAGCAGCCCAGGGAGGTGGTTGAATCACTGTCTCTGGAGATGTTCAAAAAACATTTCAGTGCTGTACTAAGGGACGTACTTTAGTGGGGAAATATTGGTAGCAGGTGGGCAGCTGGACTGGATGGTTTTGGAGGTCTTTTCCAACATTTTTGATTCTATAATTCTATGATTCTACACTGGAAAATAAACTTTTTATCTGAAGAAAGAAGAAGATCTATATTTTAATAAAGATGACATTCCGTCTTTTTTAAAATCCCAGACTTTTACCCTCAGACTCAAGTTATCTGTGTGGCCAATGATTTTTCTACTCTTCTGTTCTTACATTTGTTGCGTGTAAGGCCTAAAGGTCTCTGAGACATAATCACAAAGGATTTGGCAAAATGAAACTTGAGGCGGTTAATGGTTATGGTTTTGAATGAGAGGTTGTGTACAATTTTAGTTATTTCTTGAGGTTGTCAATTTTCTACTGAATAAATGAATGATAATATTAAATAGGTAGGGGAGGAGGGAGTACAAAGGAAATCTTACTGAATATGTATACTAAGGATTAGAGCCATGGTAAGTAAGGCTCTTAGCTAATCCTAACCTAAGCGGAGTATTTTCTGATTTGCCAAAGTTGTTACCACCTAGCAGAAAAAACAATGCTAAATATAGAAGTAAAAATATTTATTTGCATATTGTAGGTGGTCATTAAACCCAAATCTACTCAGATATGCATATTTTCCACCTCCTCCTGCCATTTATACCATTTTTATATATTTTTAATTACCAGAAGACAGAGTAAGAATGTTCTTACTTGTTTAATTTGAAGTGATTACAGTAACAATTAAATATTAAATCTCATATATCTAAAGAGATTCTCCTTGATTTGAGAATGCTTTTCACTATGTATAATTGTTTACAGACTGTTCTGAGAGCAGAATACCAAATTTTTTTTTGCCTGAAGATAACTGTTCAAGAATTTACACAATCAAACACAACATAAATGCAGATAAATCATCCCTCTGTAATAGTTTTGCTGTTTGTATTTTCATTTCAGGTTCCTCATCAAATAAAATGTTTAATGATCTAATGTTCCATAGTAATAAAATTAGACATGAACATTCTCATCATTCATTCATTTATGTCACATCTACAACTACGTCCTGATAATTACGATATTTAAATTTACACTCAGTAAAATAGATAGGAATTATATTAATTTTTGTCTTTTTGTCTTTTGTATTTGTGGGGATTGATTTTTAAACAATTTCTCTTAATGTCTTTTACTACCAAAATTTGTCTCCTTTCCTCTGTAAGACATAAAGTAGTAGTCTCACTGGTTGTATGTAGCAATAATTTGATGTGGTTGCTTAAAAAACATAGTGATTGCTTAATGAGTGATTCTGTTTCTAATATTGCATCTTCTCATTAGTGCAGAATTTTCCTGTGATGTGGAAAATGGCACGTCTTAATATAAGAGCTTTTCTGAAAGATGACTAACAAAGTCACACAGATCAGATTTAATTTTTGCAGAGGATTATTTTCTTCTTGTTGCTTGTGGAACAGAAAGAGTCAGTTAGAACTCTACCTTTTAGTCTATATTTAATCACACAAATTGATTTGTATAAATCACATTGTTATTTTTAGCACTATCCTGTCTCTAGATATCTTTTTCTTTTTCTTTTTTTCTCTTTGCAAACAGATTCCTAACCTCTTGCTCTCATTATTTATTTATTTATTTCGAAATGGTTTGAGGTGGCTGGAATTTCCTGGGGCGTATTTGCCATTATTTTGGAAAGTGATCTTTAGTCCAGCTGCGATATTTTGTCATAAGATTTCTTTTTGACAGTTCAGTGTTTGGTAGGAAACAAGGAAGATTAATTTTATATGACTTGCTGTGGATGTAGGACAAGATTTTCTCTTTCTTTTTCAAATTTGTGTTTCTTTTTCATAATTTGATATGACCTGTGGCTAAAACATGTTTTCCTCATCCAGCTGAGCTTCAATTATTCCTTCTTAGCCTGACATTACAGATCATCACACTTATTTTCTCCTTCACAGATGAAAATTCTCATTTCAGTGTTTTTTTTTTAAATAATTCTGTACTGTAAGAGTAGATATCTAACCATTAGAATACAAGGAAATTAATGTTGTTTCTCTAATTCACCAAATACTCAATCTGGCAATTCATATGTAAAATAAGCCAATATCCTAGCACGTGATAACCTCTACATTCTGCCAGTGAAACTAACCTTTCAGCAGGTTCTTTTAGCTTCATAACTTTAGCTTTTAGGTAAAGCTATATGTATTATTCCAGCAGTAACCTTTCTACTCTTACTGCAAAGACACATTACTATGAGAAATACTTGAAATGAAAAACAGATTATTTGAAATTTTGGGAAAGGTTATTCTGTTTATTTGAAAGAATGAAGATACATTAATTTACTTCAATATATTCTCATCTTGCCCTTTAAATGATGTCAGAGTTGCAAAACTAAGCTTCTTGCTTGGAAGAATTTAGTTAAAATCTCCTATAAGTGGATCTTACCTTCCATTTGTCACTGGTTTTAAATTAGAGAGACTACAATACCAGCAAATTTTCCGCATTTTCTTCAATGAATAATAATAACCCAGTGGACCTAACTCTGTCCCCCTGTATATGGATGCAACTTTTTGTATGTAAAAGATCATAAATCAAAAGGACAAGTGAGATTCCACCTCAATTTGGAACATATCCAAATACAGGGATGATAAATAACGTGCAAAATTTCATCTCTCCTGCACTTGATATCTAAAAGAGACAGAGTAAAATAATGTAGTTGAGCATTTCCCAGACTACAGAAGTACTACAAGTGATAATGTTTCATAGAGAGAATGATCTACTAAGATGCCAAAGCTGTATAGAAAATGCTCAGAATGAGTATCTAAATATTGATATTTCTACTGCTATATTCTACTTTTTAATTCCTTCCATACAATGTTCCTCTTAGGAAGGATGATGTGAGAAGAGATTGTAAGAATAAAGAAGATGGAAGAGCTAAATGTGTATAAAGTAGGAAAGAGATTAGAAGTTCGTTATTCTTATTTGAGGTTCAAACCATTAAGAGATTGAGTGGTATAAAACAATATGAGCATCTGAAGTAGTTTACTCTTTTCTTTCCCAAATTCCAGATAAAATGTACTAGGATGACCCTGAACTTGACAGTTTATAAGGAAAACTTAATAAACACATGGCAAAACAAAACAAAGCAAAGCATAAACCAAATCTATAGAGAAAGTGGATGGTAGGATCTGAAATCCTTGTCTTGACGAGTTGTTCTCTACAAGTCTGTGCATTTCCTCTAACTGGCAGAAAAGTGGTGTTTAAGTCTGTGGCTTCCAGATTCAGCTAACTGAATCTTTGGTTGTATGTTAAAAAGCCTTATGCCAATAGAAGAATACCAGATAATGTTTTGTTTATTTTAATATTTTTGTAAGTGTTACATATGCTGTTTGAAATGGAAGCAACAAGTTGAACAGTGGGGCTAGAGGCTGCCTCCTGTACTGCTCTTGACAGCAGAGCCCAGGTCTGTGCAGAATCTGCTGTAGAGAGCAGGATTTGCAATTAGCACTGCCCTTAGGGTGAGGAGAGATCAGTGAGTGCAATCCCGCAGCATGGGATTAGCCTGTCTGGGGAAAGAGATCTTCAAAACAACATACTTGAACTTGTAACTCGGTAGGCTAGTATTCCACCTGTAGATATTTTTCATGTTATGCAAGTTGTAATAAATAGTGACATTAGGTACTGTAACGTAAAGGTAGTCTTAAAGGCAGTTCCACACAAAAAGTTTCTCTTATATACTTACCTAGCTATACAGTGAGAAGATTGTTCTTTTTATCAAGCCTGAATACAGTAAAATTCAGTAAGATAGCTTTAACATTAATGGCCCAACACTAATCATGTTTGTACTACTATATCAAATAGACATACTGAATTTCTCCTTTAATTCTGTACCCTGTTACTTTGAAGAATGAAATGAAATTGCTCTATTGTTAGATCTCATGTTAAGTTTTTTCAAAGAATCTGTAACAGCATCTCTCCCACTGTCCAGTAGCAATAAATTTCCCCAAATCATTCATCTTTATAGAGTATACAAATATGTAGGATGGAAGAAGGAATTATGGCTCTGAAAAGATAGAAAGTAAAAAGTTAGTTTCTCAAATTATATCAAACTGTTACTATTATGGCTGTTTGAGGCTCTGTTGGGGGGAAAGAAAGAATTTAAAACAATTTTAAAACTTGCATGTAGGAGGCAGATCAGAAGCTGAATTGGAGTCAACAGAGATGCACTAAACTACACTCACTGCTATCTTCTATTGCAGTCAGCACATGAGTTGGCTTTGTCTAGACTATGGGAGCGAGATGCTATTGTGACATGCTACTCTTCTCATCCAGTTTACTTCTCTCTCCAAATATAAGGCTAAAGACTTGAAAAGTATTCTTTTTTTTTCCTTTCTTTTTTTTTTCTTTTTTTTTTTTATTTAATTAAGGCTAAGACATTTTATAATCATACAGTTTGGGACTTAAGAAAATTGTTATGAACATGTTATTTCTGTGGAGATGGTGTGACAGAATATAAATAGACCAACACAGAAGATATCCTGCCCTTAATAAAATTTTTCACGTATTCAACGCTAGTAGTAAAATTTTTAAAGTAAATAAATGTTTCTATTTTCTTATTATAATGATTATTGTGTTTTTTAATATGTACGTAACCGTAGTTTGAGTAAAATCCATATAGTGATCTAATTGAGAGTCTTCCAAGGACAAGAAGTATGTACACTTTGGATATGATGAAGGATACATGAATGTTTCACTCAAAGATATCTCATTTTAATGTTCAGTCTAGTCTTTAAAACCATCTATATCTTTTCTACATGATGTTTTTAATTTAGACTGCATTTTTCAGGACAGCATTTTAGTTCTCATTATTCATACTAAGCTGTAGTTAACAAAATACGTAAAGTGGGGGCTGTCAAGGTCATCAGGCGTAACCAGGCGTAATCTGTGTGGGCCCCTTGTGTGGTTAGCGAATACGTGAAAGGGGGGCTGTAACAGTCATCAGGCTCTGCGGGGGCTCCTTGACTCATGAGAAACCATGATGAGACATGGCAAGACAAGACATGCCACATGTCTATTGGACACAGATAACCGTAGCAAGGGTGATTGGTAGCACTGTGATATAAGGGACAACTATAAGAAGAGTGTGTTGCTTGCAATAAGTGCCATTTGCCGCTCACCACATTGGTGTCATAAAAGTGTGTGATTTGGCCGGGGCTGTCTGAGCACTTCACGACGGGACATTAATCAGAGGTTGCCGAAGCAAAGGCAACACTAAGCAAATCACATCTTCCAACTACCCTTTTCTTTTATAATTATAGATATATATGTAGTATATGTATCTTCTCACTGTGCTACATAGTAAAAAAAAAAAAAAAAAAAAAACTCTCAATGTAATAAATATAAAAAATATATTTTTAGTAATACATACATTAATAACTGATGACTCCACCAAGCTTTTCCATCCTGATTTCACATGCAATTCTTCAGATTCCTTTAAGCATTAGAAACACTTAATATTATTTATATTAGTTTCTAATTCTTCCTTCTGTTCTAAATACATTCAATCTCAGCCTTATTTCTGTGCTACAAACAGAAAAGAAAGAAGTCAATATCAGATCTATCAGAGAGAAAGTAGTCTATTTCTGTCTTGTACCGAAATCAAGATTTAAAGAAAAAATAATCACAAATTTTTAAAATGGTGACAAAGCAAAAATGTTCAATAACTTTTCGTGAAGATGCTTTTCTTTGTTATATTTTTCTTTCTTTTTTATATTTTTCTAATGGAAATCTAACCCTGAATGAGTACCAACATTGTCCAAGAAAACATTTTTTTTATGTCTCAGCTGTTTTCTAATGGAATGGAATGCTAATATTAGGCAATGGGCATATACAGCATATACTGCATACAACTAAATTAGATATACTTCAGAAGAATGTGAAACACAATCTGTTTAGAGAGAGATGAAAAATTACCTCAGGGCAAGAGTCGCTGTGAATTTTCAATTCTGACTGATGAAAAGCTCAACTAATCTTTACCTCGTTCCGAATGGGAACTCATTTATGTTTGTATGGTCTGTCAAATTTTTATTTGTTTTTTATTTTTATTTTATTTCCTAACTTATTAAAAGTTAGGAAGTAATCAAAAGAAACAGCACTCTTAAGTTTGTTCTGTTCAGGCTAATAATGATTTCTGAAACATTTTTACTCTAGCAGATTGGTGCTTTAATTTCTTTTTTATTTTACTAAAAACAGAATTCTCTGCTTTCTGAGACAAGTATAAACTGTTCAGTTAATTTTAAGTAGAAATAAGGCCAACTTTTCTAAGTATATTTAACTTTATACTTGCCATCTTAATTACTGCCATAGATATAGGATCATAGAATGGTTTGGGTTGGAATGAAGCATCTTGTTCCAATGTCCCAGATATGAGCAGAAACACTTCTCACTAGACAAGGTTGATCTAGCTTCATACAACTTGGCCTTGAACAGTTCCACTGATGCGGTAAACACAACTTCTTCGAGCTACCTATTTTGGTACCTCACCATGCCCAGAACAAGAGGAATTTTTTCCAAATATCATTCCTTATTCCTTGCCCTATTCCTGTAAAAAAAAAAAAAAAAGAAAAAAGCTTTCAACAAACAAACAAAAAACAACAAAACAAGCAAACAGGGATGCGACAGGCCAGTCAGCCTCAATTCTGTCCCTTGTTTTGGATGCCATCTTCAAGATGTTGGAAGAGAAGAAGGTTAACAAGAGTAGTCAACATGGATTCACCAAGGGGAAATCATGCTTGACCAACCTGGTAGTCTTCTGTGATGTCATCACTGGATGGGCAGGTGGGGGGAGAGCAGTGGATGTTGTGTACCTTGAGTTCAACAAGGCGTTTGACACGGTCTCCCACAACATCCTTGTTACAAAACAAGTTAGAAAGTGTGGGATAGATGAATGGACAGTGAGGTGGATTGACAGCTGGCTGATTGCCAGAATTCAGAGGGTTGTCATCAGTGGCATAAAGTCTAGTTGAAGGTCAATAATTAGAGTTGTTCCCCAGCCGTTGGTGCAGAGTCCGGTCTTCATCAACAAACTAGGTGAAGGGATAGAGTCCTTCACACTCAGCCAGTTTTCTGATGATACAAAACTGAAAGCTGGGGGAACTAGCTGACACACCTGGAAGCTGTGCTGTCATCCAACAAGACCTGGACAGATTGGAGATTTGGGAAGGGAGGAACCTGATGAGGTCTAACAAGAGCAAGTATAGAGTCTTGAACCAGGCAAGTATATTTGTATTTGGTAAAGGTAAAAGGAGAACTAGCTTCAGCAGGAAAAGAAAAGGCGGAATGAGTTCTTTGCCTTGTTGATTATCTTCCTCTACTCTGCTCTTATGAGGCCCCATCAAGAGTAGTGTGTCCAGGTTTGGAGCCCCCAGTACAAAAAAGACAGTGAGCTGCTGGAGAGGGTCCAGAGGACAGCCACGAAGATGATCAGGGGACAGGAGCACCTCCCCTGTGAGGACAGGGCTGAGGCAACCGGCCTTGTTCAGCCTGGAGAAAAGAAGGCTGCAGTGTGACTTCATTGCAGCCTTTCAGTACCAAAAGGGAGCCTACAGAGAGGAGGGGAATCAACTCTTTGAAAGGGTTGATAACTGCAGGACAAGGGGAAATGGTTTTAAGTTGAGGGAGGTGTCTCGCTTGAATTTATAGGAGGAAGATGAGGTGTATCAATATCTATATACCCGGCTTGAGATTAAGAACGTTTCAAATGTTGGTCCAATCAGTTTATTACAAATCTTAATCAGATAGATGGGGAAGGGGAGGACGGACACTATTATGAATTAGGGTAATGGGGAAGGGAGGGAGGACAATAGAAAAGATAGGAAAGAAGAAGCAAGGAGTCTTTATAGGAAGCAAGAGGGAGATAGTCACCACAATGGATCCATGATGGTTTGTAGTTCAGTCATTGATCATCAGTAGTGGTGGATTGTTGGGCATTGTTGTTCTGTTGATGACGACGGTGACCATGGAGATAATGGAGTCTTTTCAATGGTAGTACCAACTTATTTATAAGACCAAAGTGCTTGACTCAGCTCTCCTTGGAGTGTCAGCTTCTGGCTCTGGGATCAGCAGAAACTCCTTCGCTCTCATCTTCCAGACTTGCCAGCAGATAAGTGGGAGCAGGGAGGCGCCAACTTGTATCTTGCCTTCACAGGATATAATGATATCATCCCTGAGTCTCCCATAGCAAACAGGAGTTATTTGGTCACAGACCAGGTCTTCCGCCAGTAAACAGTCCTGAGCAATCTCTTCTGAAGGCAAACAGCTCCAAAAAAATGCTTTCATCCACGAAGTGACATTGATTGCCACACAGCAACACCCATCTCTCATTTCCTAGAGTCTTATCACAAGAAATACCTCAGAAAGCAAGCTTTGAGCTAGAAAGCAAAGAAGGATTCATACAGGAGGGAAGATTTAAGTTGGATGTCAGGGTGAAGTTCTCGCCACTGTTTTGCTTTGGGTACATCTCTCTACCTTTTTCCCTTATCCCTTCCCAGGGCATGGATCCATGGGTCCCTCAGCCCTGATAGTCAAGAAACTGGGACACCATTGACCATAAACCATTGACAACAGTAAGGGTAAAGGAGCACTGGAATAGGGTGCCCAGAGAGGTTGTAGAGTCCCCTATGGAGGTATTCAAGATCCATCTTGATGCCTATTTGTATGAACTATTGCAGGGTACCTATTTTAGCAGTGGGGTTGGACTTGATAATCTTTTGAGACCCCTTCCTTTATAATCAGCAGATATTAAGATGTTATAATCACAAAAAAAAGAACAAGAGAGTTAGGCAAAGTAGACTAAGATAACAAGAGAAAATAAATGGAGGGCTTACCCATATGCTAGGCTCACCCACACACACACAAAAAAAAAAAAAAAAAAAAAAAAAAAAAAAAAAAAAAAAAAAAAAAAAAAAAAAAAAAAAAAAAAAAACAAAACACCAAAAGAGAGGATCTCCAGATGAAATACTTCTCTACTGGTAGCCAGCTCTTAAATAGGGCTAGGAGGGGTAGAGCCAGGCTCCATCCCTTCTGGCAGCACTGGTGAATTGTCTTCACCTGTGCTCCTCTGGCTGACTCATGGCTCGCCCCAGGTGATCAATCAGAGGTTCAGGCTGTGACTCAGCAGTTCCCATACACTTCCAAACCATGCAATTCTGTGATTCTGTTATTCTGTAAAACAAAACAATGCACACATACAAGGAGATGAAAAATTGTATCTATTGCATGACTTATGCTGTCATAAAAACAGTTCTAAAATCCATAATACATCATTTTCTTCGCTTTCAGAAGCTTCCCTCTTTCTGAAGCAAACTCTCTGCAGGTAGTGAATGACTGCTTTCTATTTTGAAAGAGATTCTTTAAATGTCTGCCAGTCTTCAGTTGCCTGATTAAATATTACTGGCTTCAGGCAAATTACATTTATAATGGATTTAATATTTTACTTTATGTCCTGCTTCTACTTAATTTCAGCAGTCTTTCCAGAAGTGTATTACAACGAACTCCAGTCATTTCAAATACAATAGCAAAAGAGAGAACGTTTTTCCCTTGAAGCTCTTTTCTTTCTTGTGATGGATGCTGAAAAGGGAAAAAATCCTCCAGAGCTTTAAGCGACTTTGTTACATGACGTATTCTGATCTATACATTCAGAGAAACAGGTAGAAGAAAGAAGGAAATTTGCATGCATACTGTTCATTTGTCTGTAAGCATGCATGATATGCGTATTTCTCCATAAAGCAGAAGTTCATTGAGTCAAAATAGCATAAAAATGAAAATTGGCACAAACTTGAGCTGTTCCTTACCAAACAGAGACACTTTTATGATTCCTTCAAAAATATTCAGTTAAAAGTATTTACTATTTTTGGAATTATAATAATGGATTAATAAATTAATTTATATAATAATTGGAATCTAAGTGTTATCAAATAAAGGGAAACCCTATAGAAAATGTTTTTGGATTCCCCCTTTAGAATCTCTTAAAAAGGTGCTTTTTTATTGTTGTTTGGTTGCTGTTTGCTTTTGTGTTTGTTTTTTTTTTAATACTACTCATATATTCATATAATTACAAATCATATCTAAAAGAAAAAAATATAGAAAACTTATAAATCTCACTGGCATAGAATTTTCTTCATTTTTTCATAAAATACATAGATGCATACAAAATAATTTAATAGAAATCAAGACTCTCTGAATCTCACTGGTGATGAGTCATGCTATAAGGAAAACCTGAAGAACTGGAATTTTAGAAGAGGAGAAAAGTCAGAAAAGGTTAGCAGCAATATCAATTCAAACACAAGAAATGCTGAACTCTATAAAAAGAAACATTGATGTCTTAAAAGTGCATGATTAGCCAAAGGGAAAAAAACAAGCTGTATCAGAATGTGCCCAACATTCTGTATATTCTTTTGGTCAGACACACGAAGAAATAGAGACAAAGTATTCTTTTTTTTTTGTATTTGCTTACTTACTGACAGCCCTAAGAATATACATAATACAGATTTAGTGCTAGACATACTAAGCTAGAATTCAGTCATATTAGACAAGCAAATTTAATTTAGTATTGGGTGTGTCAGGGTACTCTGTTTCCTTAATGTGTGACCAATTATTTCAAAAATCAGATCATAAAAATGAGGGGAATGCAGAAGTGGTTTTATAACTGCATTTCAACAGATCGTTGTTTACCATTTGCCCAGTGGCTCTCACTTGTAATAATCAGTGCATCAAAGCAACTGCTTCGCTTACAGGAAGATTTTTTAGGTAAATAAGATGAAAAAAAAAAAAACCAAACCTATATCAAAACATCTTAGAGTCTGTGTCAGTATTGTATTCATAATAAGAACACCCTCTTCTTGTCAAAGATATATGCATGCTTTTTCACTGCTTAGAATAAAAGCAATTTCCTTATATTTTTAATATTTAATATTCTAATATTGTGCTGATCTCTTGTACAAGGGTCAGTGCTTCCTTATGCCAAAAAAAAAAAAAAAAAAATCACTTTATCTGACAAAATTTGTTTTGCTATATATATATATGTGATTATGAGAAATATTTTAACCGATATTTTCAATTTCTAATATTCTTGATTATACTGCAAATGTCTCCAAAACCAGGAAGAAACTGGGGCAAGAATCTTTTGTGGGATAAATGTGTTGTATAATAGAATTTGCAATGCTTTTTTTCTTTCTATTGAGAATTATATAAAAGGACCATTCATGTTTGTATGCCTGTATTTTCCAGAAAAAAAAAAAAAAAAAAAGCTAGAAAAGGATTGTACACCCCATTTCTACTGATACAATCAAGATGCTTCAGCAGATTTGATATACACATTCACACATCCACAGCCATTTAGACCTTGCTTTCATTCCCTTGAAACCTTTAGTGTGGGTAAGATTCACTCAAAATGCCCTACAAGGCCTTCCAAAGCACATTACTTTAGAAGCAGACCTAATAAAAATGGATAGGGAAGCACCCGCATTGCAGTATTTCTGCAGTTAATGTATGTTCTGGGAAATGTCTCTATGATGATATTTTGTGGGTTACAGTATCGTCTGAGAATTGTGATTGGATTTATTTGAATGTTAATCCAAGGGTAGGTATAACAATCGTTTGGACTGCATATCACACTACCTGTATCACCATATTTCGTTATATATTTTTGTAATTAGTTTTATGATGAAAGATAATGAATTGCACGCACTATGGGTAAGTCTAGAAGTCTGCAGGTGTCTGAGATGGTCTTGGCCGTATAACCACATCTCTGGGCAACCTGTTCCTGTGACTCACCACCCTTATTGTAAAAAACATGTCCTTGTATGCAGTCTAAAAATGTAGGAAGAATAAATTATAAAACTTGAAAACAAAAGTTCAGCCAGCCATTATGAACCATATGGTTTAGCTGGTGATGAGTTTACACATTTAAATGAGAGCAGGAAAGAAAAAAATACATGATAGAGAAGGAAGACTAGAGATAATATATAAAAAATAATTCCATGTGATAGATGAAAGACTGTCAGACTGTAAACCAATTGCTCTTAAATGTTAAGATTGGAGATGAACATTTTTTGCAATCTATAACTAGAATGCTACTAAGAATAGCATGGACAGTTATATGATAACCAAAAATCACAGATGCCATTTCCTGAACATCAAAGAAGTTGTATGTAACTGATCTACCACCAAAGATTTTGAGCTAGTTATCTGCATTCTTTCCAAATACAGAACACTGGAAAAGGGGAGGCCTGATAGCCTGCCAGATTACATTAATTTACTGAAGAAAAAAAAAAAGAGAAATACAGAATGACAATGGTTATTATGTTGCACTGAACAGTTAGACTGTATTTTTTGGAGGCTTTTAGACAATCTAATAGGAGATCTTAGCATCATATTGCATCACCACCAGGAACATATTTTATATTCTCTGTTCTTCTTGTTCCCTAGTACAAGGGTCTTGCCTGGTGACTTACTTATTTGGAAGTAATTTATTTATATAAAAGCAGTCATAATATTGGTTGTTTTCTATAGCTCTCCTAGGAAGACTGAATACATTAAGTAGCAACTGCTGTGCTGAAGGTCTGCCAGAGACAAATGTCATCAACATCATCAACTTTGATGCAGTGTTAACATAAAGGTTTTTTTAGGGAATCTGGTGGCCACAGTCCCCCAGGCCCAAAAAAACCCAAACAAACAAACAAACAAAAAAAAAAAAAAAAAAAGAGAGAGAGAAAAGGAAGTCAAATGTCCTTGGACAATGAGAGTTATATCACCATTAAGAAAAAAAAAAAAAAAAAAAAAAAAAAAAGAAAGGAGAGGGGGAGGGGGGCAAAAAAGGCTAAGCATGGGATACATTAGGCATTAGGCATAGAATAACCATCAGGTCAAGATAAGATCCTTTCACTCTCTGGCACTAATGAGGCCACATCTGGATAACTGCACCCAGTTCTGGGCTCCCAGTACAGGGTAGACATGGACATACAAGGAAACAAGGCTTGTGAAGACCTTGGAGAATATGCCCTGTGAGGATAGACTGAAGGAACTGGGGATATTCAGTCTGGGGAAAAGGAAGCTGAGGGGAGACCTTATTGCTCTCTTCCAATATCTGAAAGTGCTTACAGTGAGTGCAGGGTTGGTCTCTTCCCACTGGTGACAAGATGAAGGGAAATGGCCTCAAGTTGTGCCAGGGTAAGTTTAGATTGGATATCAGGAAAAACTTCTTTACAGAAAGGGTTGTTAAGCACTGGAATCGTATCCCCATGGAGGGTTGAGTCACCATCCCTGGACATGTTTAAAATCCATTTGGATGTGGTGCTCAGGAGAATGATTTAGCAGAGGGCTGTTAGTTAGGTCAGTATGGTTAGGTCACAGTTGCACTAGATGATCTTTAACGTCTTTTTCAATCTGAGCTATTCTAGGATTCTATGACTCTATACTAGTGAGAGTCCAACAGAGGGCCACAAAGAGGATTAAGCGACTGGAGCATCACTCCTGTGAGGAGATGCTGAGAGAGCTGGACCTGTTAATCCTGGATCTACATTCTCAAAGGGAGGGTGCTAAGTAGACAGATCCAGAATTCTCAGTGGCGGGGAAGAGACAGTGGGCACAAACTAGAACACAATAAGTTCAATCTAGGTATCAGGAAGAAATTTACTGTATGGATATGGGAACATTGACCACTGGCACAGGTTGCCCAGGAAGGTTGTGAAGCTTTCATCCTTGGAGATGGTTGGACATGGTCCTGAGCAAGGAACTGTCACAGAATCTTAGGGGTTGGAAAAGATCTCTCAAGATCATTTAGTACAACTACAGATGTCACTTTGAGCAGAAGGTTGGACCAGATAACTTCTGAAGTTCCCTGTTAAGTTCAACAATTCTGTGATTCTGTGACTATGTGACATTTCACAGATTAGTCTCTTTTAACATTACCTAGAAAAGCAATATAATTGCATGTTCTATCTAAAATCAAAAGGAGACCAAAACCTACCACATGAAGGAATTCTGAAGATCAACATTTTTAAAACTGAAACCAGCTAAGATCAAAGGAGGATATTTTACATTTCCTTAAACATGCAAATTTGGTTTTAGAACCTCAGAATTTATTTGCAAATTTTTGAAAGAGCTTCACTGCACAAAAGACAAAGATCGAGTGGGGAGAATACTAGTTTTAAATAAGAAAATATGATTACATTAGTGTGGGAAAAGTAAAAAATGCAAATTTTACCACTCATGTTTGAAGGAGATTGTAGCCATTAAAGCAGAGTCTCATGTACATACTTTGTAGACATCAAATTAAAATCTGTACTCCAAAGAACATTTCCTTTTTGATAGACACTGTAACAAATAGCAGAAAATAAATGAGTGAGACCCTGAACCAGAACCTCTGTTATGGTGAAGGCAAATAGGGAGGATACAAAACAGTTGATTGAGCATTAAAATAGGCCCTTGATCCTGTGTCACAAATATTCCAGGAGATCTCCGAACACTGTACTGCTAACCAAAATAGTTATTTTGAAGGAAAGTTGTATCCTTAAAGACAAAATCACCAAGAAACTCCATTACATTTAACATTTTGATAATTCAGTATATTCTACTTAAAAAAATCTTTCTTCAGAAAGTTTCTGTCTATCTTCTAAAAACTACCTACAAGTTTTACATCTGTTCCAGGGAAAATAAATAAATAAACAAACAAACAAATAAATACACAAGCCTCCAAAACCCAACAACTGTTTGAATTCCAGTATTTGGCTCTTGCACTTAGACATTTGAAACAGAGTTGTAACAGATAAGTAGGTTGTGCCAAAACTTTATGCTTTCTTTATGTATGAAGATGTAAACTGAGCAATTGCAGTACTGTTACTCAACTAGAGCAACTTTGTTCACCTGCAAATAGAAAAAGATATATAAAAAATACAAAAACAAAAGTGTATAGAGGAAGTTGAATTCTTTTTCAGACATCATTCCAGTGTTAATACAAAAGATACACAAAAGCGCTTTTTTTTGTCTTATAGTAATGTCTCAAATAATAATAACAGTATATCCTGAAATTAATAGGTAACTGAGTAGAGCATCAGTTTTGCTCACTAATGTTTATTCAACAAAGTATCAGTCACCAAAATACTTACTTACTATTCAAAGCCTCAGATTGAAATAAAATGTATTCAACAGAATGATTCATGCATCAAACATAACTACAAAGTGCATATTAAAAATATCTACTAGAGTAGCATTTATCTTCCAGTTGCGTTTCAGTTTTAGTCACTGGGAAATTCTCTCCCAGACATAAAGTATTTCATGTCCACAAAATAACAGTCAGAATGTTGAGATCATTTCAGGGAACGTAACGGGAAATTTCTGAAGAAATCTAAAGCAAATCTTTGTTGCATGAACAAACACTTACAGTCTAGAGTCTCCAGATAGTCAATCATTTACTGTTTCATGAACCTGTAAAGCAACTGCCATGCACTATGTTGAATTCCTTAAAGATGAACTTCAAAGGATGACAAGACAAGGAAGACGGCTTTTTACTGAAATTTCCTGAAATCTCAAAGTTTTCTCTGAAGAATATTTCTAGGAAAATTTTAGATGATTTTATTACATCTTCTTTTCATACACAGATCTCATATAGAGATATATATAAAAGAAGATAGAAAGCAAAGTAGTATATACTGCAGGACTTATTTTTCTTCCAGAGAAGAATTGCAAATAGATGAATTCTGAAAGTGTAAGGTAACATAAAAATCAGTAGTAACACTGAGTTACATGGCTCAGTAGAATGGATTAGAAGTCATCGTGTGTCAACAAATCTTACTGTCTTTTCCCTCCAGTTGCCAATATGTTTTAGACATTTTATATGCTGTAATATCTTTTGCAGAGTTGTTGAAACAATGCAAATGGCTGAATGCAGCTCAGGTGAGGTAGTCTCTATCTCAACTGTCACATGAGCCCTCTACTTTGATTCAAATAGGAAACACTGAAATCTGAATCACAGTCTATCTCAAACAGATAATTGGTAATTCTGCAACTTTCTACCACAAGCACAAAAAGATATCCTCCAGGCTGAATGTTTTTCAGTATAATTTTATCACTATGTAGTAAAAAGCAAAGCTTACGAGTACAAGAAAACAAAATCTTTTCTGCAGATGCAGCTATGCTGTACTTCCAAATAAGGGGAAAAAAAGTTTAATAAGAATATTCCATATTCTTTTCTTATAGCTGCCCTCTCTCCCCAAGCTTTTGGTCATTTTAGTCTTAATAGCTTTTCTTTCATAGCTGGATTGCATAAGAACAAGTAGGCTGAGTTTACATCAAGGATTTTGTCTAATCATCCACCTTTTAGAGGTGACGTGTAACTTTGATAACATCCTGTAGAAAGGACTTCAGGATTTTTGAATCACAAGAAATTATTCTTCCTGTGTGATAAGACATCAAAATATATTTGAAATCTCGAGCTATTTAAGTATGATCTCATTGTACATTGGCAAATGATTCAGTGTACAGAACTTTTTGTTAATGTGCTGTATTTGAAAAGGCACTTAGGTACATACAGGAAGAAGAAGAAATAGCACTAACTTCTTATAATTGTTTTGTTCAATATTTATAGATGTACTTTAAAGCTTGTTATTCTTATAATTATTAAAACAATTTTACATACACTAAATGTTTTCCAAACCTTTGTGTCTACATGGTTTTTGCTGAAAAGTTCACTTCATTTAGTATTAAATACCCATGGTACAATAAATTAATGTTCCACTGGCTAACATCAAACTCTACTGTGTAAGTGTAAATAAATATGATTCTTTCATGCTTGTTTTCCTACATTCCTCACTAATTTTTAAAATTGATTAAAGAAATACTTCCAAAGAAGAAGAGGAAATCTTACTGCTTCTTTTTCCCCTTCCCTCCTCCGTCCCCCCCCCCCCCCCCCCCAAAAAAAAAATATATATATATATATAGTTTCACTGAAAAGCAAATTTATGTTCATAAATTCATCCATGGTTGTTGTTATTTAAACATGGTAAGCAGCTGAGCTCCATGAAGCTACTCTCACATTTCCCCACATTGGGAGTTTGTGAGGAAAGGAAAAGAAAACCAAAGAGACAGTTTATTAGGTAATGCAAATGTTGCATGAGCAAGCATGGCAAAGCAAGGAATTCGTTCACTATTACCAATAGGCAAGCGGATGTTCAGCTACTTCCAGGAAAGCGGGGCTCATCGTACTCATCATGCATAATGTTTACTTGGGAAGGCAAATGCCATCACCCTCAATGTCCATTCCCACTCCACACTTCTTTCCTCCAGATTTTATTGTTCCAAATGGTGTCATATGGTATGCGCTCTAATGCCAGTTTGCATCTGCTGTCCTGATTCTGTCCTCTCTCAGCTTCTCGTGCAACCCCAGTCTCCTTACTGACAGGACAGTGAGAGCACTGCTCAGCAACAACTAAAATGTCAGTGTGTTATCAATAAATCTAAAAGACAATACCATGTTATAAAGAAAATTAACTGTGTTCCAGCCAAAACAGTAAAAAGAGAAAAATACAAGAGAATGCTGAAGATTCTAAAGGGTTATTGGAACCATAAGATTTGAGGAGATTAAGTGTAAAGCAGGATTTCTCTTTGTTAAAATCTCTGTCCTCCAATAAGTAACCAGCTTAAGTATGTGACCATTTGTTATATTTGGTTATTTGTTATAATTAGTAGCTACTCAGATGATAGTCATATCACAGATGTAAAGCCAATAATCTGGGGAACTCTGACATTCTGATTACATTCCAAAATCTGTTTATAAATAGAGAAATGTGTTGTCGGATATGTATGCATTATATATATATGTTTCACTAGATATTTCTCCAGCTTCTATATTAGGACTAAATAATCCCTTGAAAAGAAATTTCATTGCATTTTTCTTTTTCAATTAAATTATAATCCATTATTTACTACTTACTTTCCTGAAAGGAACAAAGAGATCAGTTCCTAAAGCACAATTAAAATGTAAGGATGAATGGTAAATTTTGAATGAATACATCATTCGGGACATTTATGTCCTTTTTCAAAATTAATGAATGAAAATCAATCCAGGTTTCATTGTTGAGCAACTATTTTCTACACCCAAGAGAGCTATAAATACTGTAGTCAGTAATAGTACAAGAGCCAATTATATTTTAAAGTGTTAAATCAGAAATGTAGATTTTCAATTTAGCCCTAGAGATAGTGATATCTTACATTTGAAGGAAGAAACTTCCTTCCAGGCCTAGAAATCTCTAGAGCCGAGGAAAGAGATGTGGGTTCAGGACTGAAAGGTCAAGAGAATGGATGCTGGTAGTCTAACAGCTGGGTTGCATTTCTCAACAGGCTATCAAAACTCCACATTAAATTTGGGCTTTTCTGTTTGTTTTTTTTTCTTTCAAATCTGAACTGACTCTTTAACTGAAAAGTATAAAGAACAAACACAAAATAATGTTAAATACTAATTATTTTATTTTCCATCTATGTGGAACTCAAACATTTTAACAACCTTTAATGTGACATTATATTAGAATTACTTACAAAGAAGTCAGAAAATGCTTATCTGGAAAAATCCAATATTTTAAGAAAATGTTAAATTACATCAGTACTTTCCAAGCAAACTGATGAACCAAACCTGAAAACATTCAGCTTCTTGAGTCTTCTAAATAAATCTAAGTGATTTTCCCAGTCTCCCACATCTCATTTAACAAATTTCTGCTGCTGTCGATCTGATGAGTTGTTGGTCTCTCTAATCTTGTGCACATCACAGCTGTTCCTCCTCTGAGCCAGCCAAAAAAGGTTGCAGAGTTAGTGAGCAATGCAGCCTTCTTACCCAGCCACCATGCAGAAATCCCAGGGTGACTGACAGAAGCGTACCCAGGCTTTCAGAGCCTCAGCATGATCAGGTTTGCATGGCACTCAGCTATTTAGCTAGATGCATTTCACAGGTTAGCTGATAAGGTTTTCTTTGCAACTGGTTCTGTTGGCTCCTGTTCTGGAGATTGGACTAAGGATCCCCCAAGCTCTCCATATGGCTAGAGTAACATGCTTCCATATAGCAGACTTGACTGATTGCCTCGCTCTTCCAACTATGATATCCTCAAAAAGGTAGAAATGGAAGTTTTCCTGGAAGCAATTAAATTCTAGTAGCAGTTCAGGAATTACTGTTTGGTGATTGAATGACCCCCTCACTGACTCAATGGGCTCACTTTGCCAACTTGCTGGTTTGCAGAAATCTAGTAAGAAAGCAATTCATTAAAAGGGTATCTGGGGAAATCTGGAAACTCAGTGTAATCTTGTAGGATTTCTGTTCCACTAAATAAAACCCGATACTTTCCAACTTCTCAGGTTTGGAATTGGGTTGCAGTCATTAATAAGTCGTGGAAATGTTTTGCAGGTCAGACTTTTTTTCTTTAGGCAGCTTGTACCAGCACAAAGAGCAAAAAGTTACAAAATGTTTTGTAGTCATCTCCTTGAAAAAAGAGTAGGAGAATTCAAAATTACAAATATTTGTAATAAGTTACGTAATTGGTGACTTGAACAATGAGAATTTCTCAGTTATCATTAGATTCACTATCTAAAAAGCCTTCTCTTTTTCAGATATTTCTAAATAAAAACAGATTGTTACTCTATCAGTCTTAAGCAGACTTTCATGTCATTACTACTGTTTACCATGTGTGGTTACTGATTCTTTTCCTTTCTGTCGTTAGAAAAATTGCTGGATATTCCCATTTTATAGTCAAGGACCACAAAAAGAATACCAAGAATATGGCTCATCCTGTGCAGTATACAGTTTGGTACATTCTTTCATCTTAGCTATAAGTACCATAATTTGTCAGTTATTTGAACTCAGGTTGCCTGTTATCCTAACCTATCTTTTTAAACTTAGTGTGACTGCTTGCTGAAAGAGACACTAAGCTACTTTATGAAACTATCACTTATCACAGGGCAGTTCTCTTAGGCCAGAGGAATACATCTGAGGACATAAGCATCTACTCAAGTGTTCTGATAGTTCAAGGCCTCTCTCCCTCTACTGATTTATAAAGGTCCTTGAGTACAGAAATATTGGCTGAGATGAATACTACACTGAATGATTTTTCAGAGCTCATAGAAGATATAAGTGTAACAGGCACCTTACTACTTGTAAGTTACAGTCCTAATTAGTAATGTGCAGTCCTAATTTTAAGCCATCATTTTATTTAGTTCCCATGCTGTTCTCTAAATCTGTGTTCACTTGCTACTTACTTTTTTATTCCTAAACTATAATCAACAAATTTTACTTAATTTAAGGAGACATTAGCTTCTATAGAGTCATTAGTTAAACCTTGGGTTAAATTTAGAGTCAATTGGTGAACGCTTTTAATGATTATGGCAATGCTATTAATCTTTTAATTCCGTACTGTGTACATTCCTGTCCTAGTTTAAACTAGGTGTTGATTTTCTTTTTTTCCTTCATAGTGTCTGGTATAATACTATGTCGTGGCTTTAAGAGAAAAACAATATTGATAACACATGTATAGTTACTTTTTAAGCACACATTGCAACGTATAGCTTTGTCTTGTTAGCTATACATTTTCAGCTGGAAGAGGTAGAGAATTTCTTCTATTTTAATGTTATCATGAAATTCATGCAATTAATCATGGTTCATTTAGTAATAATTTTGGATCCAAAGTGTTGCAAATCTATAAATGATAAAAAAAATTCAGACAGAAAATTAAAATATATGTATATATAATTTTTAATTTACATAAAGTTCATTTGTAATAATAAATGGAAAAGTTATCAATTGAGTAACATTTTACTCACGTAGTAATGCGTGGTCTCCAAATAAACACATTAAACTCAGTCACAGAGGAAGTTTGAGAGCCTACTCTTACGAGACTGAATTGTAAGCAATATCCAAGAGTTATTCTTGGGCCTTTCCCATCTGTTAACACTTAAAAGTATTTAGGATGCTGAACATTTCTGGAAAGCTTATGGATAGCTGAAAAAGACTTACTATGACGATGATATTTTGAGGCAATTTCAAATAAAATGCAAGCATCAAAATGACATGTTACACTATTTTCAGTGCAGGATGATAAAATTAGTAAAAATTAGTGATAATTTGGCCAATGAATTAGCTAACAGTCAGTGAGTATAAGTAGTGTTATTATTCTTTCAAAGTACTTACAATCTATACTAAAAGACAATTTGTACGTGTATTAACAGAAACCTCTGCAGTCTTTTCCTGAACATGCAAATGTTTTTTCAATGCTTAGAGTAATGATACTTAAGCTAGAGCTCACCTAAATAGCATTGCCATGTACAGCATATTCCCAATTCAAAATGACAGCATACTGCTGCTAAAATAGCACTCTTCATCAAATGCCTGGCCTCTCAAAAGCTGAGTACAGGTAGTCCTCAGACTGATTTCCTATTTTCCAAAGGATGAGCTAAATTCTTCCAGAACTAAATTCTTCCAATGCATATAAAATCACAAGTGTTACTTTCAGGTTGTTGGGTGGGTTTTTTTTTTGTTTTTTTTTTTTTTTTTTTTTTCCACATCATAGGCTACTGCTATTGGAAATAGGGATATCTTGAGAGCATTAAGAAGCTTTGATTTGATTCCCCAAATCTTCCCAAGCATAAGACCCAGGTACAGTGGGAGAAATAGATGTTAATTATCTCCAAATAACAGTTCCTAGTGGTAATTCAGGTTTCTATGGAAGTTGATTATCATTCTATTAGATAGAACTGAATAGCTCTAGGTAACATTGACTAACTCGGTATCTTTTGACTGTAATGGGAGTTTAAATAGGTAGGTCATCTGCATGTACGGTAACCTGCATTTTACTGTTTTAATATTGAAATTTATTATCCCATTGTAGGTGTTCCAAAGTGGACTTCTGGAAAATTGAGAAAACATGCCTTTTTTTTTTTAACCTGGAATCATATGATAAATAAATGTAAAATCTAGAAAAAAAATGCAGTTTACTCTTTCAATGCAGCTATAATGACTTTCAGTAATTTTACTGTAATATTACTGAATGCAACTTTGAATGTTAGTCATCATCTTGCATTTTATTTTGTCACAATATAAATTTCTATGAAGCATAGGAAGTCCCAGTTTTAGAAGCTATTAAAGAGAAACTGCACTAATAGCTTACAATAAGAGGTCCTATATCTCAGCCCCACTGATTTTCTCACTTGAAACAGGAACTGAATTAGCACATGTTGTCATAGGAGCAGAATGAGAATCAATGAAAATAAATTCTCTGAATTTGTCTAAGCTACTTCTAGTTCTGTCGGGGCTCGCAAGCATACGTTGCAAAATGAATATTCACTGTCTAGGTGAGGAAATAATCTTGTTATTTGCTTTTGTATATTTTGCAAAACTAACTTCAGAAAAGACAAGTCTGGTTGGATAATGAAGCAATATCTCTGACTGATTGTCAAAGCACTGACAGAGAAGAATTCAGAAAACAAGACTTTCCGCAAGTTTACAGGAAAAAAAAAGCATGGAAGACTTATTTTTTTTAACTGTTGTAATTAACTGAGTACATTTTGTTGAAGGCCTCAGAACTGTGCCTATTTTTTCACTAAAGATTTGATCCTTAATAATTCAAGCAGTCCTGATTTTTTTTTTAATTGCCATTTTCTATTTTAAATGACATGATTTGAATGATCTTCTAAGTTATTGTAATGCCCTGTTTATTATCACTTCGATGTTATTCTTACTAACAACAGCCATCACTTCAATGAAAACTGATAAAGTCTTGGGATGGTTATTTGAAAAAGTAGTGATTGATGAATAAGGTGCATTAAAAATTGTGCTCCAGTATAGCAAGAAGCTGGAAGGCAGACAGATTTTAATTCTGCTGATTCCATCAACTGCTACAATACAATTGGCTTCTTGTTGTTCTTATGGCTTTGAGTGAAATTTATTTGGGAAGCTGTTGTAAAGTTTATGCTTATCCAAAGATACAATGTCTTTTTCAACCATTTATAACTTTACAGGTGTGTTGGGATTTGAACCCTTCCACAATGCTACTTTTTACTTGTGTTCTCTAACATTTAAGATTTTAGTCTAAATCACAATGGGCTTTCATCGTGGCAATGACAGTGTACCTCTGTACTTTTAAGAACATTTTGTTCAGTATGACTTTCACTATATAGCCATCTTCACTCTTATTATTAACAGCAATAAGGACAATTTATGCGACTCTTTTGTATAATGTCTAGCAGTTATTACTAATTTATTATATGTAATAATAGGCAAAAACCTCACAAACACAGAACTGAGAAGACATGCTAACAAATATTTACGCTGAAATTATCAGGTGACACATAACAAGAACACACAACAAATTTGACTGGTATTTCTGTCTAGAATCTATGCAACGCAGCACAATTCAGAATACTTAGAAATAACACCTCAATTTAAAACAGTTCATGCTTTTCTTGCTATAAGAGAACCAAGTTCTCATAGTGAGAACCATCTACAAATATAAACGTTCTACATTTTGATTATTCAGCAAACAAAGCAGTTCCACAGTGCACAAATTGAAAATAACTATTTTCAAATTTATATCTTCATTCACTCATATTCTTCTGTGAAAATATTTACAGAAACATTTATTCAAAGAAACAATTTAAGAAACTGTATAATTTTCAGAAGAAAGTCTTTCATTAAAATTTTCCTTTACCTCTGCAGGTTTCTTCCTTGTTTTTTTCATTTCTTTGAATACAGAGCATTTATACGTTCTAAACTTGACAGTAGTTAATTTGCAGATGTTCTCATAATGTAAGCACTGCTCTGCTTGGCAATAGAATATACGAAATTAGGAGTTGGGGAAAAGAAAGAGTCGAAAGAGACTTCATGCTCTTGGTTCATTGTGTAGAGTGGGAACCTTTAAAATAAAAATAAATAAAACTGCTTCTGTTTTAAATATTCAAGTTTCTCTCCTCTATCAGCATGTAAATACAAAAACTTTTGGAAATGCTTTGAAAAAAAGGAAAAGTGCTTTTAGATTTTAGTCCCCAGAGATAAATAATGGATTTTGAGTCTTTTTTTTATTTTTTTTTTTATTTTTTTATTTTTTTTTGTAAGGGTAGTAAAGTTGTATGTTCAAAAGGAAAACTACTTTTTGATAACATAATGTAAAGAATGTAGACAGTTCTGACTCAGTATCAGATAAACATTTACTGTGGGAATCCATGTAAATCAGAGAAATGACTATTTTTGAGTAGACATGCTTAATCAGCCAGAATTTTCTATTAATGCATTATGAATAGTCATGACAAAATTAATTAGTTTGAAGATGGGAAAAGAACTTTGAAAAGAAAAGAATCGACATTTTACAATGATAAATAAAAATTCCCCTCTACAATATGCAATAATATTGTACTGTGTGCAGTGCATACCACAGTGTAATGGACTGTGAATTAAACACACCATGTAAGAACTGTAACACAAGTTCAGAGGTCTTCTAGTTATTCTTTACAACAAAGCTATAGGATAGATCTCATTATCTCAGTTTATTATTATTATTTTAAAGTAGAGGTTAAACTGTGGAGAACAAAGATGGCAGAGGGAAAAAAAAATAACCACAAAACACCATTCATGAGCTATTGTAAGGCTATTGTCTTGGCTGTACTTAACACTTGATACTAATTTCTAAATGTCACTTTTTTTTTTTAATATAATATCAATCCAATTACTATGTCTAATACCGCATTCCTAGGAATTAAAAAAAAAAAAAAAAAAAGGATTCTGCTCCACAGTATTTTTTTACATTAATTTCTCGACACTTTTTCAGTCTTGTACTTGAAGGACATCAACTTGTCGCTTGATCATGTTATCTATTCAGATTTCAGGTCTTAAGGATAGGTGAATCACCACTTCTTAAAAACCTGTAGAATTTGTGTGCAATAGGAATTGATTATAACTTGATATAACTATATATCACTTGAAATTTCCAAGCTATGGCATGGAAAACATTAATTAATAGTTGTTATTATGCAAAACCATAGGAGGACTTGGTACAAAAAAATCAGAGAACCCAAATTCCTGTCTTATATTGTTAGAACATGTACTGCTAGAACATGTAATTTTCATAATGATAGCGTGCATACAGTAATTTTCAAGCTAAGTGCTTAAAACATTTTAAAACTTCATAAAGTATATAATTGAGGTAATATAACACTCTCGAGATGTGAAATGAGAACAATTGTGTAGGCTAGGATTTATCTTCTAAGCTAATCAATATGAATGACTTTAATCCTTTACAAACTCCTTGAGTGAATTTGTAAACAAAACTTCACTAAATCATTTGTTATTTTTTTAAAAATGTTTTATTATTTATGTGATGTCACAGACATGGCCACCAAAAAGATTTCAGTGAGTGCATGCACAAAGAAGAGTTAATCATAAAATTATGCTACTGATCTGAACAGGTTATGTAGGATAATGTAGAATCACTATGACATCTATTCAGGTTAATATCTACTTGTTAAAGCCCATCTTAAAAACTTACACTGAAAGAGTTCTTGAAGTCTCCCTTAACTATAACAGTACAGAAAATTAATTATTGGGTCAAGTTGGAATTGACAATATGTCTTCATTACAAGAGATGCCCTATAGTGAAGGTTAAGAGCTGTTTTGTTAAGTATGGAGGTATGAAATTGTTTTTGAATGCATTTTCCATAATGTAAAACAAATTAATTTTAAACATATATATAAATTTAAAGAAATTTGGATGACCTCAATATTAAACATTCCACACAAATACAAAGTAGGAAGTTTGTGCTGGTTTGCACAAAATTTTATTACCTTTGCAGTGAGTCAGTTTCCATATTAGCCCATAAAATTTTTGAGCACAATTTTTCATTTTCTTTTTTGTTTCTGTTTTATTAGGTACAAATCAGAAGTATCTAATATTGTGTAATGTTTGTCTGTCTGGCTTTCTGGAGGACTTTGCATGCTGTAATGAATAGCATATTATTACATTCATAGATGTGTTTTCTAAGTCTCTTGTTTTTCTGTTACCTCTGTTTCACATGGACAGAAGTCTGTCTGTGGAGGAAGTCCGTAAAAGGAAAATTTAAGTCAACACACTTTCATACATTTCCTGAAAACAAATCTATTTGTACCTTCTTAATTTCTTTTTTTTTTTTCCCCCAGTATTTATAAGACATTAGTTAGCACTGCAGACTTATCAAGACACTTTGTAAATTGCTCAGAACACATTCTGCATAAAATGCAAACGCATTGCACAAAGCATATATTATGTCACTCTAAAAGTAATGCCTCCTATTTATTTCCATGGAAATTACAACAGATACAGAGAGTACAATAACAATGTTTGATAGAGGAAATTCTTAGCTACAAAAGACTGTTTTCCACATAGTCACCACTGTTAGCAGTGGTAGCATTTTCAGTAGCAATGAACAAGAGCCAGCATGCCATGCTTGTGAAAGTCTGCATCAGGAGAGGTGACCCACTGTTGCTGTCACCACTGTTGAAGTGCACCACCCACTGCCTCACTGTGCTCACATTCCCTGTTTGGTCACCACAAATATTCAGTAAACATCAAAGAATGCGAGTTCAGCCACACTCATTTGCTTCATAGTCACTTTCATGTCAGACACCATTTTGTCAGACTGCCCCTATGCTGCCATGTGTCATATGGCAACAACAAGTAATGCAATATTGACAGAGAAGTTCAGCCTCTATTGCCATACCACCATTATCAACCTTTGATATCATGGGCCAACATAAGAAAACAGGAAGCATAACTTTCAGCACAGCCCTATTAGTAAAGAGAAGTAGAGCTGTGGCATTTTTACTGAAAACAAGCAGTTGAATGCAGTGACAAAGTCCTCATTCACATAAATGACATGAGATTAAAGCAGTAGTGAATTTTGCATGCTTTATATTTTTACATACTAAACGTCTTTTAAAATTTGGATTTTTAATAGCCTAAAATAATGAAAAAAAATGCAAGATTTTCTCATAGATTATACTATCTGTTCCAAAAACATTCCTTAATAGATGTTTGTTCAATTGATATAAAAAAAAACAATAAATAATTCTCCTTGTAGGAGATGAATATATACAAAATGAAGGTATATATAAAACTGCCATAAATAAGTTTATCGGCTTCTTAGTATGTCTAAGTGGAGGCAATCTCCTGTCAGATCCAATGTGACACTAATGCTATGTGACGAAACATAACTCAGTGCAGCATGATTTGATGTGCTAATAAAATACAACTTATAAATGTATATTACCTGCAGCAAACTAAGTCCTGTCAAAACTGATAAAAATTAAAATATTTTCCTGCCACAGATGAGTAGAACTTATTTTTATGTTATTCATTTCTGACACATAAACACGTTGTGGTACTGATAAGATGAAGTTTAAAAATGCTTCTATCAAAAGAAGCAGAATTTAGAAGTGGATCAACGCAGCTTGCAGAAGATGGGAATTTATGATGGGGAGGTGAAGAAGAACAGTGCTGTACTTGATTGTCTAAGGCTAGGTACATCATGAAATAATCTACATACTTGCAGCATGATGCTACTGAGTTTCTCAAACTGTCTGAATACTGTCCTAAAAACACCGATGCCAAAAGAGATTCAGCTGAAACTCAAGTGTGGATTAACAGACGTTGTGGCATTTTTCCCATAAGGGGCACCGGTGGCAGTTCTACATCTGGCTGGTATTTGGGAGATATTTTGGGTATTTTTCAAGTTCATCTGCAGTTGCAGATGACTGATGTGATAACTATAAAAGATTCCTGAAAGTTAAGCTTCAGGGTTGCTTGTAAGCATAAATTTTTGCTAATAGTTAATCTGTCCAGACTTCCAGATAAAAGACAGGTATAAGAATGCTTTATAAATACTGTGTTATTGGAGATGTCAGCATTCATAAAAGCAAAGCTTGATAAGAAAGTCTATGCACCACCTCACAAAGTTTAATTCTATGCAGCCCTCTTCTAACTCCTCTAAATTTTTTGCATAGACTTACATATATTTATTGGTCTATTCACATCATTTGTTTCGCTGCCACTTACATTCCAAACTGCATTTCCTTTATAACTGCTATGTGCAGTTATATCATGCTTAATCTTTTAATTTTAGCTTTTCTATCAATTGTGGTTTCTTAATCATACTAAAATATTTATACTAAGGTATTATTTGTGATTTCTATTATATGTCAAGAATCTACTGAAAACTAAGAATTATAGCAAGAACATTATATATTACTAACAGGTATGCAAAAGCACAAGCAAGAATATATATAAAAAATATATAATGAAGAACCAAGGCTTTGCTTTTCACTAAATCTCTTAAATGCTAGTTAAAATAATAATAAGAATAATTTTTTAAAAAGTTTGTTTATGTGTTTCTGTTTGCTTACTTTTTTGCTTTTACTTCAACTTGTCTTAATAGAAGGGATGCTTCAGGACTCTGACCATCTATGTGATCCTCCTCTGGATCCACTCCAGCAATTCTACATATTCGTTGTGCAAATGGTCCCACATCTGGCTGCAGTACTCCAGACTGCCTCACAAGAACAGAGTAGAGGGGACAACCACCTCCCTCACCCTGCTGGTCACCTCTTTTCTCTTTTTTAATGTAGCCCAGGATACCATTGGCCTTCTGGGAACAACATCTGAACTAAGAGATAAACAGATATAATCTGAGATTTGAGATTTAAAGACAATAGAATATTAACTATTATAACAATATATCTGGAAAAAGATTTCCAGTTTTCCAGGTTATATCAATATATCAAGAGTAGAAAAGAAAATTAATGTGCTGCAAACAAGCAGATAATTTTTCAGTACTCTCTGTTGTAAAATGAAAGCATTTTTATATTCTACAATGAACAACTTATTAACCATACATTTATAATTGGAAAGAAAATACCCCACATGAAAACTCATTCCTATTAATTGCCTGGAAAATAAGCACTTGTGATTTTATGATTATGTAACCCCTAAATCTGTTGAATTGTGATTGCTTTTATTATATGCAACTGATCTGTTGCACACAAAATTAAGAGCGATTACTTTCTCATATTATATTGAGATTGAAACAGTTATTTACCATCACTATTTACTGAAGACTGTAGTATTTAAATACCCAATGTTTCTAATTCTGTTACAATTATCTCTTCATAAGATTATATTTTGCTGTGTAATTACTTAGTTATGTCTGATAGGGAGTAAAATTGAAAGATCTATAACAATAATAGTGAGCATGGTTTTTTTTAGGATAACTAGGGAAGTAAAATATATGGAAATGGGACTATGAAGGGTATTTCAAACATCATGATGAGTTTCTTGCAGTGTAACTACATAACGTAGAAAATAAAGCAATGATAGACAAGGAAGTATAGTATATACTAGGATTAAGAGGAGAAAATTGGAGTATTTAATTTCTATTTCAGTTTGCCTTATATGACAAGAAAATTTGCTTTGGGAGCATGCAGCTATTTATTTTTCCTGGTGCCCTTTCAGCCTGATCATTCACTTGTAACCCAGCTTGAATGATAACCATCAGAGCTGGTTTTGGTTGATGAATCTGTTCATGATAACTGAACTGGGCTCAAGATCGTTCTGGGAGAGGTAGCATGCATCAACCCTATATAGTATGAAAATACAAACGGGGACAGCTCAGAGCCTGAAGAGCTCCTTCTGCATAGCAAATGGGTGGTGTGCCAGGACCTTCCCCTGGAGTAGGTTTGCCTGTCAGGTTTGCTTCTTGAGGTCTAGAAATTCCTTGCCTTTAAGAGATATTCAGTAAGTTACTTAATAATTATCTTCAAGCTTCATTTATTCAAGACTGAGAAACTTATTATTTAAAAATAGCTTACTGATTTGCTATATGTTATTGAGTGATATAATGAATTGATTAATGTGTTAGACATAAACTGTTGGCCATAAGGGTCAATGCTAAACCTTGTGACTTAACAAGAAGGTCTCTCTAGTAGTTTTATTTGACTATTTTTCTATTCAGTATATAATCAAGTGACCTTACCATCACCAATCCTGTTAATGTGTGCAAGCTTTGTTAAATCACTCCTTTCTAGCAACAAAATACATTACTGCTTCTCTTTTTCAAGTGAAGTATATAATCTCACAAGGCATTACAGGATTTTTGCCACACTGTTTGAACAGAATATTTTCAATACAAGCTATAATACAGAAATTACCTAATGAAGAGTAAAGCTAGTTTCAAAAAGAAAATCAATGTTATGTACATACATTGTTCTTCTTATATAGAGATTTCAAGCACCATCTCTTATGGAAAATTCTCAATTGTTCAATTTCCTCCATTTTTTACAAGGAACATTTAGCACTTTTAGTTTTCACTTAAAGTTCCATAAATGTGCTTAATTTGCTCCTTCTGCCATAGACTTCTCATGTGACCTAGTATAAGACATTTAGAAGAATCTCATAGAAGTGACATTACCAGCTTCTCTGTATTTCATGGAAGGAGTGGCTTTCCTTTTTACTGTTGTGTGTGAGAGGCCAGAAGTATTGTCCTGTCCTTGTTCTACTAAGCACACAGGGGACTGAGAGTCTTAGATTTTTCCCAAAGCTAAAATTATTTGAGATGAATCCTTGCTTCTCTGAGATACAGACTGCCTATTTCACCTTCTAAGTTAATGTTTAAATGGATCAAGTTTTACATGTTTAAATGGTCTCAGCTGATTTTCTCTTTGGTTCTCAGTATGTTAATTACAATTAGGAAGCAACCAGAAAAAGATACAGTCTCTCATTCAAAAACATGAAGGACATGACACTGTATTTCCTTTGCACAGTGTCATTGATGAGGTTGCTTTCAGAGTACATACAAAATAGTAGTTCAAGAAACACTGCCTCTATTTGCTAACAAAAGTTTTTTAAGAAGGAAGATGGTGACCTTTTAATGACCTTTTTAATATGAAAAAACATTTCAGAAAGACATATAAATTTATTTAAAATCACCATATTTTCATTTTACATTTAAAATATGAATATTTTTTATTGCAGGAAAACCAAAATTCTAGCCTTTTTTACTTTCAACATATGTTTTCATGTTTTCTACTGTAAGAGACAAAAATTTTTTGAGAGCTTTCTTGTTTCATACTGTGCTGCTGCAGTCTGAAATGTAGAGTTATTTTATTTAAATTAGCTCACTGGCATGAGGTCAAAAATTTACATGTGAATTTCAATAACCATATAGTGGAAAGAAACATAGTAAAGGAAAAAATACAAAATCTTCTCCACCCTCAAATGGAAATAATTATGTTTGGGTATAAGTGGTTTGTTTCTTTGTCTCTTTTTATGCTTCAGTTAAAAACAGTTTAAAAGTTATAAATTAACTCCGTTTCAATAGAATTAGTTTGTATTTTTTTCCTGTGCACTCTCTTTTTTTTTTTTTTTTTTTTTTCAATTTTCAGGGAAATGCAGAAGTTTATTAGAAGAAAAATCATACAAAATTGTTAAGCAGCACCAGAACACTGACTACTGAGAAGCTTGTGCCTTACAAACAAGACCTACTTTGTGTGATTAATTATGTGTGAGGGAAGCAGATGCACACATTTGTCATAGGGGTTGCTAACTTTGAGAGGAGTGTTTTACACAAGATCTCTGATGAACATGAAGGACAATTTTTTGAATGTCATCTATGGAAGGGGTTGTGCTGGAGCTGTTTCTCATCAGTCAGGAAGAATTGGCTGGTGATACGCTTACTGAGAGTAGCTTGGACAATAACTACCATGAGTTCAGTAGGAGATATTGAGAAAAATGGGTAAAAAAATATAAAGCCAAGGACTTTTGAGAGGAGTTTTTGGCTTGCACAGCCAAAATCTCCTTGGTGAGATCCCATGAGAGACAAATACAAAGGCCAAAAGTGCCCTGTATAGATGGTTGATCTTCACGGTCAGTGTCATAGCATGAAATGGTTTTCTGAAATGCAGCAAGTGGAGCATGTGATACATAAGACCAGTATAGCTGCGAACTGGTTGCTCCTGACTGAGCTCCAGTGCAGAAAGGAAATTCACAGTGGTCGGAGACAAAAGGATAGGTCACCTCTGAGTACCACAGAAACACTGCTCATGTATTCCAGGCTGCACGTCAGAAAGACTAAGTTGTGAAAAAGATGGCACCTGCTAGAAATATGAAGCGCAACAAAGATGCACAGAAGAAAGGCGGGAAATGTGAGCCTGCTGCTCAGGGGAAGGTGACTTGGTGATAAAGAGCATCAAGAATGTTGAGGTGCTCAATGGATTTTTTAGGATGATTTGCCTTGTAGGTCCCTGAAACTTTCAGGCTTTATAAGAGTGAAATGCAAGATGGAATTAGAGATCTCTTAACCAATCCACTTACATCAACAGAAGCCCATGGGACCAGATGGCTTGCACGTGCTGGTGTTGATGGAGTGTTCTGATGACTTTGCAAAGATATTCTTTATCACCTTTAGAAGTTCATGGCAAAAAGGGACATTCTTATTAACTAGAGAAAGACAAACATCACAACGATATTCAAAAACATCAAGAAGGATAGTGGATGGAAAAATTAGGAAGCAAATCCTCCTGGAAGCCAGGTTCAGAAGTCTCAAGAATTACAGAATGGCCTGGGTTGCATAGGGCCACAATGATAATCTAATTTCAACCCCACTGATATGTGCATGGATGCTAACCACCAGACCAGGCTGTCCAGAGCCACATCCAGCCTAGCCTTGAATGCCTCTGGGGATGAAGCATCCACAACCTCCTTGGGCAACCTGTTCCAGTGCATCACAACTCTCCTAATATGTAAACTAAACCTCTCCTGTCTCAGTTTAAAACCATTCCCCCTTGTCCTATCACTATCCACCCTCATAAACATCCATTCCCCCTCCTGTTCGTATGCTCCCTTCAAGTACTGGAAGGCTGCAATGAGGTCCCCCTGGACCCTTCTCTTATCCAAGCTAAACAAGCCCAGTTCCCTCAACCTTTCCTCACAGGGGATGTGCTCCAATCCCCTGATCATCTTAGCGGTCCTCCTCTGGACCTGCTCTGAGAGCTCCATATCCTTCTTTTACGGGGAGCCCTAGGACTGAACACAGTACTCCAGATGGGACCTCACAAGAACTGAGTAGAGGGAGACAATAACCTCCCTCTCCCTGCTGGCTACCCCTTTTTTAATGCAGCCCAGAACACAGTTGGCTTTCTGGGCTGCAAGAGTACACTGCTGGCTCATGTCCAGCTTCTCATCCATCAGGACCCCTAAGTTGTTCTCTGCAGGGCTGCTCTCAAGGAGATCTTCCCCCAGTTTGTATAAATACGTGGGATTGCCCCGACCCAAGTGTAGCACCCTGCACTTGGCCTTATTGAACCCCATTATCTTTTCATGGGCCCACTTCTCCAGCCTGCCAAGGTCCCTCTGGATGGCTTTCTTTCCCTCCAATGTATCAACTGCACTGCTCAGCTTGGTGTCATTCGCAAACTTGCTAAGTGTGCACTCAATGCCACTGTATATGTCATGATGAAGATATTGAAGAGCATCAGTCCCAAGACTGAACCCTGAGGGACTGCTTGTGACTGGCCTCTACCCTGACACAGAACCATTGATCACATCCTTTGGCTGTGACCAGCCAGCCAGTTCCAAATCCATCAAATAATCCGTTCTTCAAATCCACACCTCTCCAATTTAGAGAGAAGAATGTGGTGAGGGACCATGTCAAATGCCTTGCAGAAGTCCAGGTAGATGACATCCATCACGCTTCCCCCATCCACCAAAGCCATCACTCCATCATAGAAGGCCACCAGATTGGTAAGGCTTGATCTCCCCTTGGTGAAGCCATGCTGGCTGTCTTTAATCACCTCTTTGCCTTGTACGTACTTTAACATAGCTTCTAGGAGGATCTGCTCCAGATCTTCCCAGGCACAGATGTGAGGCTCATCGGCCTGTAGTAACCCAGGGTCTTCCTCTCTCCCTTTCTTAAAGATGGGAGTAATGTTTCCCTTTTTCCAGTCACCAAGGACTTGACCAGACAGCCATGATTTTTCAAATATGATGGAGAGCAACCACATCAGCCATCTCTTTCAAAACCCTAGGATGGATATCATCTGACCCCATGGACTTATACACATTCAGTTTCATGAGGCGGACTCAGACTTGTTCCACTGTTACAATGGAAGTGAGAGCAGGACAGAAACCTCTCCCCACACTCTCACCTAGAGGCTCATGGTCCTAGCAGACATGGGAAGCATGACCACCTGTGAAGGCTGAAGCAAAGCACTCTCTGAGTACCTCAGCTTTTTCTATGTCTGAAGAAGCCAGCTGCCTGTTACCTTTCATCAGAGGGTGAACACTTTCCTTGGCCTGTCTCTTCCTGCCTATGTACCTGTAGAACCCCTCCTTGTTATCTTTCACATCCCGTGCCAAGTTCAGTTCCATCTTGGCTTTCCTAATTCTGTCTCTACACACACAGACAACAGCCCTGTATTCCTCCCAAGCTACACAACCATTTCCACTTTCTGTACATCTTTCTCTTTTCATTACTTTCTTTACATCTTTCTCTTCTCTCAGTTTAAGCTGCAGGTCTTTGCATAGCCATGATGGTCGCCTGCTTCCCCAACTTGACTTCTTTTGCTGGGGGATGGAGAGCTGTTGCACTCTTAGAAGGGTGTCCTTAAAGAGCTGCCAGCTCTGTTCTGTACCCATGCCCTTAAGGATAGTTTCCCAGGGGCTCAGCAGTTCCTTGAGCATCCAGAAGATTGCTTACCTAAAGCACAGAGTCCTAGCTCTGCTTTTTGCCTAGCCCATGTTCTTCAAGATCACAAACTCCACCAACGCATGGTCACGACAGCCCAGGCTGCCTCTAATCTTAAGTTCTCTAATGCACTCCTCTGCATTCATGAGCACCAGGTCCAGTAAGGCTTTACCTCGGGTTGGTCCATCTATTACCTGGACCAGGAAGTTGCCCTCAACAGACTCCATGTATTTCCTGGATTGTCTGCCACCTGCCATGCTATCTGGGTGTTTGAAATCCCCCACCAGGACAAGAGCCTGCGAGCATGATACCTCCTGCAGCTGAAGCAAGAAGGCCTCGTCAAAAGGCTCTCCCTGATTAGGTGACCTGTAGCAGACCCTAAACACTAGGGGCCCCTTACTGGACCAGTCCTTGATTTTTACTCACAAGCGCTCCACCCGATTGTGGCTGTTCCTCAGTCACCATTCCTTTTCACAATCTATACACTACTTAGAGAGGGCAACTCCGCTACTCCTCCTACCCTGTCAATCCCTTCTGAAAAGCCTGTAGTCCTCAGTCAGGGTATTGTAATTGTGAGATTCCTCCCACTGTGCTTCCATGATAGCAATGAGGTCATACTTTCCCAATTGCGCCACAGTTTGTAGCTCCTCCTGTTTAGTTCCCATGCTGTGCACATTGGTATAGAGACATTCCAGCTTAGCTATTGGCCTCATTGCCTTCTTGGAGGAGCCCTCTTTAACACCTCCAGAACAAGTCTGGGGTTTCCCCTTGCCACTTTCCAAGATGACAACATTCCCACACACTTCTCTGTCACCCCGTAGACCCCCTTCCCCTATCATACCTAGCTTAAAGCCCTGCTAACCAGCCCAGCCAGCTTGCTCCCAAGAATATTTGTGGCCCTTCTAGTCAGTCAGCTCCCATCCATTGTTAGCATTCCACCTGTCTCAAGGCTGTATCCGAAGCCATAGTACCCAAAGCCCTGAGCATGACACCATTCACAAAGCCGTTTATTCAGCATGTCCACCCTCCTCTTTTTGTGTGGATCCCAATCATCAACTGTTCTCCTCAGAAGAGGAGAACACAACTGGAGAACATGATCCCTTCAGCAGTCTTCCCAGAGCCCTGAAGTCCCTTTTGATCACCCAAGAACTTCTTTTGCCTACCTCTTCATTTCCAGTGTGGAAAACCAGTAATGGATAATAATCAGAGGACTTAACCAGGCAAGCGATGTTCATAGCAATATCTCAACCTGGGCACCAGGCAGGCAACACACCTCCCTGTGGGATGGGTCTGAGCAGCATTTTGGGCCCTCAGTTCCCCTCTGAAGGGAGTCCCCTATGATGACAGTCCTTCTATTTTTTCCTGACTGATGTTGTAGCAAAATGGGGAGCAGACTGACTAGCCTTGGGCAACTTCTGCACGGATGGACTTTCACCGACATCCACATCCCCCAGTACACAGGTGGTATCCTGGCTGCTCTTCTGTAGCAGTGGCAGAGCCAGGCATTCTCCAGCCTGAGACCTGAACTGTGGCATGGACATTCATGCTTTCTGTCTGAGTCTGCACGTCCCTTCTAGCAGCAGCTCACCACTGTGTGGTGACCATGGTTGTACCTCGGTGTGTCCAGATAGCAACATCATGTTAAATGACCTTTTAAGTGCTAAGTGCTAAGCCCCCTCCTATATGGCAAGGTGCCCTGTCCTGACTGCTCACCCTGCCTGATCTGCTCTGCCTGATCCACTTGGGGTTTGCTCTGAAAATCACTCGTTTTACAGCTTCCTCCCTGTGTAGTCATGCGAATAGGTGGCATACAGTTTCTCCTCATCTGAACAGCCCACATGATTCATACACCCTGACTCCTCCTCTCTGTTCCTGAGGCTTTTTCTAGGAAGGAGGCATGGATGCAGAGTTGTTGCTCTGGCAGTGCCTACTCCATGTCAGCCGATCTCATGAGAGCTACCAGGCTGCTCTGTTACCTCAGGGTTCCCTAGATGAAGGAACCATCCAAAACCCCCCTGTACTTTGTGATCAGTCACTGCTGGTCTGACTGGGACAGCTCTGAAGCAGCGAACCTCGGTGATCAAGTCAGCACAGAGCCAAAACTGAGAATTTCCCTAACAAAAGATACTTTAAAATTGTTTTCAGTAATTTTCATATGGCAATCTTTCAAACACATGATGAAAAGCAAATAAAATAGCATATTAGTATCAAGTACAGGCTACCTTAAACAAAACAAAAGGTGAATAAAGGTGAATTTTGCCCAACTATAATTTTCTATCAACTTTTGTTTCTCAGTGACAATTTGAGTTTTGATTTGAGCATAAAAAACATTTTGCATTTGGCCTAAAACACATAATATTTGTCAAAATTTATTTCTGGCTCAATGAAGCTCCAGCAGAACTGGGAATTTTATTCTTTCATTTCAGAGTTTTAATTAAAAAAAGAGCAAATAAAAGGTGTTGCCTGAAACCAAGAATGTCATTAAATATTTTCCTTTTTATTTTCCTACTATTTAGCTCATCCAAATTACAATGCTTTACCTCTGACACAGACATATATTACAGGATGTATTTGTATGTGACACTTAGTTGGTTAGATATGCTTTTGATAGTTATGCTTGCAAAAAATCAGATTATTTCAGATTTATTTTAGAGCACTACCATACATGATAAAGAATACACAAATATTTATATAAATACATAAAATTGATGTTTCTATAAAATTCAAAGTTTATCATTATGCATAAAGCTCATAATAAAGCTCATTGAGATTTACAGTTTTATTATTGAAAGTATTGAAGCCATCAATATTTTTTTCAGTTTGGTAAGGTTCAATTAGACATATAACAAATCTTTACTATGTTTAAAGAGGGAGAATTATACAGTCCTGTTATAGTACAGATTCAGAAACCTATGTTTCTCATGAATTTCACTCAGTTGCTTATTAATTCCATGGTCTATACTTAGCCTGGGACACAGGAGAGAATATCAAAGCAAGAGCTCATTAGACAGAATCTCTTCAGGAAGTCTTCAGATCAGCATTCCATTTCTATATTTTTTTTAGGAAAAGAAAAAAACAACTTAATTATTGCTCTTCTTTTTGTAACAGAGCTACTACTTGATATAATATTTCTTATGTACTTGTAAACTACAGTAAGAAGCTTCATGAACCCAATGAAAAGATGTGTCTTTGGCGGAGAGTTCAAGGGAACAAAGCAGAGATAAGCTTTATTACTTCTTGTTTGAGAAAACACAAGAAACTCTGAAATGCATAGCTTTTTCTCAGAAAGATTCCTTGCAGAGCAGATATAACCTTTCTTAGGTTTCGGGACTTGGGACAGGGAATGCACAATGTGAGGATAGCTGCCTCACTCTCTGCTTGTCCTATAGTGTGTAAATCAATTCTAAATAACCTGAATTTGCAGGAACAGGTTCAAATGAGGGAACTAGTTCCTCCTCATACCTCAAACAGCAATGAGAGCTACCCTAGAAGAAAGTATGATGCACTCTTTACTCCCCAAAAGGAAGAACATTTAATCATCTTACATGAGATAATGAACTGATGAAATAATAATTCTGTGTCGAGAAACTTTGTTTGTTCTCTCTTTCCCTTTTCATTCCTTCTAACACTGTGAATACAGAATAATACATCTTCAGAGAGTACTAGAATAAATAAGGCTCTAAAGCTTTCAAGAAATGATAACTGATGTCAAATTCACCCAGGATGTGAACGTACTCCGTGTTTTATTATGTTTATTATGTTTTATTACATTTTCTTGGACACAAAATTGTTAGACTGGTCATGAAGACCCTACAAGAAGTCATCATTTATGAGGGTGATTTGCTAACTGGAACTGCCGGCATAAAGAATATTCTGTAATTATTTTCACTCTAATTATGTACTTAAAATCTGGGAGGGATGAGGGATGCATTCTCAGTGAGAAAGTTGGTTTTTTTTTTTTTTTTTTTTTTTGTAATGTAGGAAAATACAGTTTACACATATTAGAATTTATTAAACCATTTCTTTTATTTACAACCAAAAGACACCATTAAACTATTTTGCCTTGATTTTATTTGCTCTAAACAGATTGTTCTGAGATGTCTGAGCACATGCCCGAGTGTATTTCCCAGAGTGTATGCTGATGCATACACAGTACTAGCCATGAAAAATGCCACCTGTACTCTTTCTGACTCTTGAACTGATTGAGTAAAAGGTCTGAGGAACACTGCATCTCAGCTAGACTAGGCATAGCTCATTGAAGAATTGTTTATTTGCTGTTACTGTTCTGTTGTTTCCACAGCATCTGCAAAGTGTACTTACGGAGGAATATCTGGAGTGTCATTAGTTTTATTTAGCTAATTCCATGGCAAAAATATTTTGAGAAATGAAAGAAAATATATCTAAATATAAGATCTTTGTTCTTTATAGTACTCTTTTTTTTTTTTTTTTTTATGATTCTCTGATTATTTAATATTTGCCCCAAACAAACCATATTTCTCTGTCTCTCTAAGCCCAGTTAATACAGTATGTGAGGGTCATAAAAATCTAAAATCCTAAGAATCATAAAAATTTTGAAATCTTACCTTAATATATAAAGTCTTACTTTTTAATCACTAGTAACATTTTCCAATACTGACCATGGTGTCCTCTTTTAAATAGTAAACAGTGGATATAGGTTAATTATTTCTAGGAACATTGCTTATTTAAAATTTTGTTACACCTATAATGAGGTGACTCCATTAGGGAAATCTCTACATAAAATGCTTAACAAGGTCATTACTGATGACATGTTGCTTCCAATATAATATCTGGAGTAAGGTACAGCCTTTTACAATAATTGCATCACTCAGAAAGAATAATCAGAAAAAGAGAAAGAAAATAAAATTAGCTCTTTTTGCATTGCCTTATGACTGTAAAGAACTATGCACCCGATGTGGAAATGAAAGTGTCTTCACAGGAAGAACAGCAGCTGCTGCATCAGCAACCTAGAGTAAAAACTGGAACAGAAAGAAGAAAACTTTCAACAAACTTTGTTAGTGAAAATGTAAATTTAAAATGTTTGCTACATGTGAATGTTAGCATCTTTTTTTTTTTTTCTTTTTTTTTTTTTTCTAAAGTTCAGTGAATATTTATTGTGGTATTTATTGCAGCTTTGAAATATAGCATGAAATGAGCTCTTTCTGAAAGAGTTAGGAAGTTTCTACATGAACACATGAGCCTTTGGGAACTGTTACTCTCAACAGCCTGTTAGCAGAAGACTCTGATTGCCAGAACATTCTGCTGTGCTTTAATACAGCTGTATGCTAACAGTAGAGCCAAAAAGAGTTTTGAACTTAGGCTAATGACTGGCTGAGAGTATAAGAAAAGAAGAAACAGCAAGAACAAAAAAAAAATCTACTTTTCCCTGAAAAAAGAAACAAACAAAAAAAAAGTTGACAAGTATTTTCAATAATTCTATAGGGGAAAAAAATAGACTTTTAAAGTACAATAGAAAATCCTTTTAATACTATAATCCAGTATTTTTCTTTAAAATGTTGATAAATGTAGGAAGGACGTATTTTAAAATATTTGTAATCACAGTCTTGAAGAAGAAAGGGCAAATACAGAAAACTGATGGCAGCTTTTTTACTAGAAGAATGATTTTATTCAATAAAAGGTCAAATAATTGTGCAAAACAACTGCCCAAGAGCAATAAAAATCCATACTTCATTTTTTTCAGATTTTTTTTCTCATGTCTCCTTTTGTTTTCAGGGGATCTGCTTTAGCAGCTATTTATATTTAACCTTATTTTTTCTTTAAAAATCAACCTTGATAATAATTAATGTAAAATACCACTTCTAGCAACATATTTTAAGAGTGCTTTAACTAGATATACTGAAAGGCTTCTGTGTGGTTTTCCATAACATTTAGTGAAATTAACAAAATTTTGGGGATCTTTTTGCATTTGTTTTTTACTGTAGTTGAGTCTAATAAGACTTAGATTATACTGTAGATTTTTCATTATCACTCTTCCACAAAATGCTGCTGCAATCTACAGGAAAATCATTCAGCTGCTGAAGAAAAAGCAGCCTCCTGTAACACTTAGAATAAACATTGATGTTTTAAAAAACTAAATGCCTGTTTGAACACAAGCCAAAACCAAAAGTTTGGGCAAAAAGGATAGTATGAAAGTGGTGGAACTGATGTGCAAGGCCAGAGCTCAAACTGGAACTCAGACCAGAATACGTATTATGGTACGCTCAGGATCTTTCTTCATCTCCCATCTCTTGGGGTTAAACACCTAATCAGCTACACAGGGACCCCACAGCCTAGCACATGAAATCATCTCCCTGGTTCACACCCAGGGCAGTATTGCATCAGTGCTGGTCTTTTCTAGCTTTTACTAATTATTTGCCCTTACTTTTCCTGATGTAGGAGCTGTCAGGCAGTTGCAGATTCTGAAATCTCAGCTATGAAAAGCTCAAACTACAAATACTTCTAGTGAAAATGTTAAATGGCAGAAACAATGGCAAGTTTGTGCTTTATGAGATATTTTATGTGAAACACAAAAATATCAGTGGCACTGAGATGTTTTGTCAGGAGCCTGACTGTCAGTGCTGAAATATTTTAGGTTTCCTTCCCTTTGATTTGGATCCCTCAGCCCCTGGTTCAGTGCCCTCCTTCTGAACCCTCCCTCAGGCTGCAGACAGGGACTTTCTTGAAAAGTGCTGCTGTCAAAGGCCCAACCAAAGCCAATTTCTTGTCTAACAAGTGATAATAGTAATGGTGTTTCAGCAAAGTCCCTCAACCTAATTAGTTTACAGTTATAGATATTTCCTAATGGCTTTCTGCAGGGGAAAAAAAAAAAGAAAAAGTAACACAGAGAATCATATGCATGAGCTTATGGCAGACATTTTATCTATGTCATCAGAAATGTATTTTGTTTGACAATTTCTATTTATTAAATAAGACACAGTGGCCTAGACATGTTGCTACACTGATCAGGCTATGCAGGACCTGGTTCTGGGTTGCTCTCAGCCAACTAGGCATGACATATGGTCTCCCTTACTGCTCCTCACCACAATAAACCCAATTCACTAAGACATGACATATTATAGATCTTACACTCTTCCCCCTCCAGTGGTTTTATGGGAAGTGATGGAAAACCAGGGGATTTTAATAGGAAGGAATTATGCTCTCTTGACACCTGTGCAATAGGAAAGTGACTGAGTGGAAATTGTAACTAATACATTAGAGACACATTACAGGATTAAGCAAGACAAACCAAATAAAATATAGCCATGCAGATAAGAGCAAATAAGTGAAGAAACTAGGGCAAGTCTTTTATCTCTATGTAGTTTAGTGTAATCCAGGTCATACTGGTATTGATTTACTGCCAGTTAAAGATTTGATAACTTCTGTAAATTGAAGGTTCTTTATCACATTTTCTGCATCCATCGCAATTGCAAAGAAAAAAAGCTTTCAGTATTTGCTGACTCATTTAGAAGTCTCAGCTGCATGATATGAAGAGATACTGAAATAGATATTTCTTCTCATCTACGATACTCTTAAACTACTTGTAAATTGGGATTCAGAGAAGTAATCAGTCAGTATAGGAAACTTTCCTTATTATCATCTTTGTAATTATCTGTGTACCTGCCATTTCTCAGTTACGTAGTACTATAGTTGCCTACAACTAAACAAATAACCATCTTTGTACTCTAAATTCATCTAAATAAGTCAATAGTTAAGTTCTGGAATACCTGAGAAAAGTGCTGTTATCTTCAATTTTTACCTAGTGAGCAGTAATACAGGGAGGTTTTGAAACATATCCTAAAGTATGTGTAAAAGTTATAAATACAACCAAAAGGCATATTTTCATTCATCATGTTAGGAAAAAAGGAATACCAATACTGACAAATTCTGTTCTCAACAGAATTTTCCACAGTACTCTGTGTCTTACTACTGTATATGTATATAGCATGAGATTTGCATATATAAAAATCCAATAAAAAAGCATCAGATCAGTCCTATTTAGGTCACCAAAGGAATGAGCAATTAATCAGATGAAGTCATTTTGTGGTTTTGTTTGCTCAGCAATAAAATGACACAAAGGCATATCCACACAATTTACTAAAGCTTAATTCATTTGGATACTTGTGATCAAAGGCTTTGAACAATTACAAAGAAATGTTAAGGTTGCAACATTCTGGCTAGAATGAATCAGGATAAAAATAAAAAGAAGTGAAAGGAAACAGCAACAACAAAAAAGAATAAGAAATCCAACAACCAACTTACATGCCCAGAATTGCTTTTTCCAAAGCAAACAACAACAAACCTGTTTCCCACTCCCCCTCCCCATGAGAAGAGCATTTTTGGACTATAAAACAAAACAGCTCCTCTTATTTATTCTTTCAGAATTTCTGTGACAACCACAGTGCAATGGTGGCACCTATTGGTCTACGATATACATGAAAATAATGTAATGAGAAGGATATTTTTTCCCAGATTAACATAGTCCACTTTTTTTTTTTTTTTTTTTTTTTTTCTTTTTACACTGAGAGCAGCACTAGATTGACAATTCCTACACTGAGGTGACACTGTGATTCATAGTAATAGCTCTGAAATTATCTTCTCATTCAGGATTCTTCCTGCATGTTGTGACTATATTCCTGAATTGATTAGCTACAAATCTGATCTTTGAATGGGTGCTGGATCTATCAGTTCCCTACAGAATATCTACATGGGTGTCCCTTTTTCTGAACAAGTCATTTTCTCTGATGTTTTCTAAGAAAAGGGAATAATGCTCCCCACAGATGCAAGAATAGGTAATTGGTATCCTGTGTGAGTCAAGTTGTGAAAGGTGAATTTGCTGTTTCTTAATTTCTCAGTATGGAGGGCATATAGAAACAGCTGGGATGATATGGGGAAGAGGCAGGCATAGGTTCGTGGCTGACCATCATGAGCTCACTATCATGAGTGGGGGTGCCAAGCAAGTACATTGGTGAGCTATAGCTCTCACAGCAAATTTGTACATAAAGACAAAAAGGAATGCTTACTTTCCCCCAATACTTTTTTTCCTTCTCTTGTTATGATAAAGAGTTTCTGAAGAGAAGACAAACTGAATTTATTTTCACGACTGAGGTATAAGCAAGAGTTTGCAATTAAAACAGTAATTCAAAATACAAAAAGTCAGATAGTTCATCCTTTGAATAAATAATGAACCTCAACATTAGCCTTTCCCTTCCCCTTTCTCTTTCTATTCCCTTTTTCTGCTTGCATTTTTCTTCTTACTCAATTAAATTAAATAAAATATTTTTAATAATAAAAAAGCACATCAGTCCCATCAGGCACTGAGCAACCTGTTCTAGATGTATGTGTCCCTGTTCATTGTTGATGAACAATTGTTGATGTCAAGTGGATGACTGGTTGAAAGAAACATTGAAATAAATAGGTGAAAGAAATCCTCTAATGTCTTCTTTTTTTTTTTTTTTTTTTTCCTTCTTTTCAATCTAAACAATTAAAATCATTTATTTGTGAAAGCTCTTCTTTGCTGTATCACTCTAAGGAATATTTTTTCCCTGAAGAGAAAATGTTTGAGAATAAAAAAGGATAAGCTGGAAACTAAAATTTTGTTACAACAAAGTGCTATATTCTAATATGTAATATCATCAACCTGAATATTTACTTTCATTGCTCCCAGTTACAATTAAATTTGCTGTCAAAACAAAACTTTGAAAAAATTTATCTGAGGAAGAGTTAGGAAACCTTAGGAAAGGAAAATTTCAGCAGGAAAAGCAGAAAAGTATATGATAATCAGAAATGGAATGCACATAGAATAACACTTTTAGAACTGATAAGTCTATAGAATAAAAATAAAGATCAAATTTAAAAGGCCAGCTTCAAAATCTGTTTCAGACCTTGAGGTATGAAATGAGAAGGTAAGCCACAAATGAAAATGGTGAAGCATACTTCTGTTTCAGGCACCTTAAAGAATCACTTTGTATATCTGAGATAAAATGGAAGTTCTCCACTGTTGGCAGAATGTAAGTAATGAATATATGTAACACAAGTAGAGAGAATAAATAGTGAATTTCCTAAAAAAAGACAGACTACTAATGGGATTGGATAGAAGTCTGTGTTGGGATCCATTATGCACAATGCATTCCTAACTGCATAATCTGGAAAAAAAGCGCAAGCAGTAATATGGGAATTTTTCTGAGAATACAAATTATCAACAGTTGTCAAAAGTGAAAGATGACAACAAAGATAGTTGAACCAAGATACTATGTTTTTGAATGACAGGCATGAAATATAAGGTGAACTTCGTAACAGGTATATTCAGAAGAAGATACACAGAAGCAAATAAAAATAAATAAACTGAAAAGCATATATATATAAGAGCAAACAAACAAAAAGTTCTTCAGCAATAACCTGAATTTAGATATCTGCACTCTGAAAAAAGATATTGGAAGCTCTTATAAAAAGAATCTGCTCTATTGGCTAAAAGACATGTAGAATTGCAGGATTATTAGGCAAGATATGGAAAAGAACATAAGTCATTGTCTAAAGCTTTAGTACCACTTCAGAATGTACAAGAGATACAGAAAACTGGCAAGGATTTTCAGCTGCATAGAATGCTTTCCATCTATGGAAAACTAGGATTCCTCAGCTCCAGAAAGAAATGATGGAATGAAAGATGACAGTGTGCTTTGAAATTATAAATGAAAATGAGCAAATAAAAAAAGAAAGCATTATTTATTATTTCTTATAGTGAGAACTTAGAGGACTGAGTGATAGAATGAAACATCTTGCTCAAAACAAAATGAAATGCAAGTCTATAGAAGCATAATCCAATTTTGAAACTGATTGTATGAAATCTTTCAGATGAATGCATGAATGCAATGTACAGATATATCAGAACTGAATTTCCCCACACTGATTTGATAATGGTCTTATAAAATCATGAACCTGTCACTAAATATTAATGCAAAACAAACTCATGATTTAAACTTGCCCATATGAGAACTCACTGGATATACTGCATGTCAGTATAGCATATAAATGACTATGCACATTTCCAGCTGCATTGAATCCTTAGTGGTTGATGACTGGCGGTTAACGTCTTTAATTGAACTTTTAGATCATTCCTTCAGACCTGGAGGTTGCCAAGCATAGTGTCTTACACTTTTTTCACTTAAGGGACATCAGGGATAAAAAAAAGAAACAATGTTTTTAATTACCAACTTAAACCAATAACATAGTGCCTTAATTCTAACTAAAAGCATGTCTTTCGAGAGTACAAATCCAACTAGTTCCTTGATGAACTTGTCTACTTCTTTTTAACATAAGTTTTCTAAACTTTTTTTTTTTTTTTTGTCTGGACTTATAGTCTTTGGTTTGGAGCTAACTAAGTAAACATTTGGAATTATATTGCTCTAAATTTTTGTATGTTATGTGAGATACAGAGGCAGAAAATATGTGATATAAATATTTTTAAGAACATTCAAATGCTCTTGAGCAGTAAATGAATTTACTGCTTAAAACATTCCAACCAAAATATCATTCCTCCAAAATTTATGTCGTGAAAATATTGCTATAAAAAATGTGAAAGGTTCAGAGAATGTGAACGTTAACAGCTGGTTAATCTATTGGTTCAATAATGAAGGATAATCTTACTTTGAACTCAACATATGTTCAGCTTTTTTTTTAATTCTCAAACTAGATTTTTTAGTTATAAATAATTAGAAAACAGATGTTTAGGTTTTTGTTTTTGTCACATCAGTCCCATTTACAAGGGAGAAAGGAGGACCTGGGAAACTACGGGATGGTGAGTCTCATCTCTGTGAGAAGAGGTGAGATGGTGAGTCTCACTTCTGCCTGGGAAGATCATGGAACAGAACCTCCTGGACAACATGCTTGATCACATGAGGAATGAGCGTGTGATCCGAAACAGCCAGCACAGCTTCACCAGGGGAAGGTCATGTTTGACCAATCTGGTGGCCTTCTATGATGGAGTGACAGCATCGGTGGACAAGGGAAAAGCGACCGATGTCATTTACCTGGACTTGAGTAAGACCTTTGACATGGCCCCCCACCACATCCTTATCTCCAAATTGGAGGGATGTGGATTTAACGGGTGGACCACTCGATGGATAAGAAATTGGTTAAAAGGCTGCAGACAGAAGGAGGTGATCAATGTCTCTATGTCCAGGTGGAGGCCGGTAATGAGCGGTGTCCCCCAGGAGTCTGTCTTGGGACCAGCAGGACAAGGGGAAATGGTTTTGAGTTGAGGGAGGAAAGATTTAGGTTGGATGTCAAGGGGAAGTTCTTTACTGTGAGAGTGGTGAGGTGCTGGAACAGGCTGTCAAGAGAGGTTGTGGATGTGCTGTCTCTAGAGGTGTTGAAGGCCAGATTGGATGGAGCCCTGGGCAGCCTTGTCTAGTATTAAATGAGGAGGTTGGTGACCCTGTCTGTGGCATGGGGGTTGGAGCTTGATGATCCTTGAGGTCCCTTCCAACCCTGGCCATTCTGTGATTCTGTGACTCTGTAAAGATCAGGAAATCACTTCATTCACCACTGAGATTGTATAGTACATCTCCTGCAGAAATTTAAAATACAGTATATTTCTATTTATTCTGAGAAATATGCTAATGTCCTTTATATATTTTCTTTCATATTTTACAATGACTGGGATATTTAACAGAAGTTGTATGGTAAAAAAACTAATCGGTCCATGAAATATCACAACTCGAGATGGTTGATTCAGTTGATATACAAACTAGCTTTTATTCAAAGATACTCTAAGGACATAAATTGGAAAACATTTAAGTTTTATATTGAAGTAGGTTTATAGGATTACTTTTGATGCTAAATTTTTCAAACATTGTTTTACTATATTTAAACAGGTAACAGAACCAAGTTAAATCATTCCACACTTAGAAAGTTTGTCTGTTAAATATTCTTCTAAATACCCAGAAAATATATCTCCTACCAGGAAATAATCATCTTAATTTAATAATTAAAGCAGAGACATAAATAAAAAGCGTGTGGCATGTCCATCGCATTATTTTCCCTTCATATTTTCTGATAGACTTAAATATATGAGTAGCTCATATTTGTGTGTGCTTAAATTAGTGCATATCACCTCATTTTATTAGGAAAATTTTATCTTTATATACATCTTACTTTTGTTCTTTAACTCAAAGTTATATACTGCAGTTCCACTTTTCTTTACTTTTGTGATTCAACCACTGATATCAGTAGATAATACTTAGCTCCTGTTTAAAATCATTTCTTCTCGTGATTTCTTGGCCTCATTAAGTGATATTACAATTATTTTAGTTCCTAGTAGTAAAATTTTGTAGTTGCTGGTTTTGTAGTACATACTGCTTCTGTAGCATCTGTGACAAAACTAGTGACACATTACTGAAAAGCAATACAGAATTTGAGGATGGCATTACAATGATGACTGTCCTAAACTGACCAAAGAAGTATTCTATGGCATATCACATTATGCTCAGCAATAAAAATTGTGTAATTTTTTAGTTCTGGATGATATGAACACAATCTCACTGCACAACAGCCTCATAATGAGCTTTATCATAAACAGTTATCTTCTTAAATACACATTTGAAGTCAACATGCTAGTTGTTTCTGTTACCCAAAAACATAACCATATTTTTTTCATTTCAAATTTAAGTATTCCTAACAACTATTTCTGTCCAGAGTCACATATTTATTTCTTCCATGAGAAACTAATAGGACTTAGGTAAGATAATAAAAAATTTAATTGGTTTCTATGTGCATAGTTTTTTTATATTCATTATGGTGAAAGTCTTCACACAATACAAATATTTATACGTATTGAGTCCTTTGTTTCTAAGATCAAGTTCTTCACAGATCTACTCTGCCTATCAAACAAGAATGACTCCACAATGGAACCATAATCACATTGGCCACCAGGTAGAAATGAAAATACATTTATTGCTTTGGACACATATAGGCTGAATTTTCTTCTGTGGAGGTTCCAACATAGTTTTGCATACAGCCATTGGCTTCTGCATTCAAATGAACTTTCAGTACAAAATTTATATGAAACTTTTTTTCTATTGAAGTAAATGGCAAATTTTCTAATTACCATTCTTGCAAATGAAGAGCTTCATCAAAGCTTAATGAATGTTTATGGAGACCAAGGAGTAGAGTGAGCCCTGCCAGTGAGTGGTGCCTTTCTGCAGTGGCAACAGCAACAGTGGGTCACTCCCATTGGTACACATTTATACAAGCTTAATATTCAGGCTCTTGTTCACTGCTGGAAAAAGGTATAGCTAATAGTAATGACTATGTTGAAAAACAGTGTTTTGTAGCTGAAAATTTGCTCTATCAAATAATGATACTGTACTCTTTGTATTTGTTGTAGTTTCCACGGAAATTAAAAGGTGGCATTATTTTCAATCTGACCTACATAGTTAAAATTTGTTTAATGAAAATGTAGCATGCTAACAAATCAGTCCTGTGAACTTTAAGTCCCTCTTTACAGGAGGGTAAGTCATGCTACAGAAGAAAAAGAAAAGCTGCTCTGAATACTACATATTTTTAATTTATCATTTCATTCATAAATCAAGAATGCCCCTTTATGTGCTTTTTTGCTTTAAAATCTCTAAGATCAGTTTTCATAATTATGTTTAAAGACATCTGAAGAAAAAAATAAGCCCTTCAGAATCAGCAGTAATATACTTATCACTAGAATCTAAAGATTAAAAGAAAATTGATATAATTAAATTTCACTTTCACAGTCTAGCACACAAAGTGAATCATTTTATCTTTTTCATTTTTCAGGCCCTCTTATTTCCCTTAACTACCATTGCATATTATCATGATTTTTTTTTTAAATGCAACAGTACTGATTCCACAGTCATTACCCAGGCACTGTTCAGAGAAATTTCTTATTCAACTAAAAACAAACAAACAAACAAGTTTTTTTATCGTATTCAGATCAAAAGCTGTAATTCACTAATATATGATTCCTTCTAATAATAAGCTTGTTATTCCAAACTCTGATCATTGTACTTTGTTAAATCTTCCTCAAAACAAACAAACAATTTAAATCTATAGAGAATCCTTTCTCCTTAATAAAACAGAAGAAAGATGTGATAATTCCAATTCCAGCCAATTTACCCTGTATTTCAACCCCCACTGTTCTGTGATGAAAGATAAATATGATTTGACAATGTAAGGAAATGCTTCCTACTGTTTTAAAGAAACAGCAGTGTAAATTATGAAAACTGAACTTTGTTTTGGGCAGACTATGCATGTTTCTTTTAGTGATAAAGAAAAATTAACTTCCCAAGGAGTGCAGGAGAACAAATTTTACAATTTAATCTATGTGAAGTTTCTTCTATCAGCAACATGTTTTCCTCCCCTTGAACTTAGGTGCTAGTTCAATGTTAACGTATTGGGAAAAGTATATTCCACTGAATAATGACTACTACTTTGAATATTTGCAGTCAGATTTGTCACAAAAAATGTACCTCTTAGGTGATGGTTATCAATCTGAATGGTCATTGAAGTCACAAGCAAAAATAAATATGACAGTAGTATTAGACTCTTCAAGTCACTTATTAAGGTCTAGTTGTTTCTGTGACTTGAAGAATGGCCTTTTGTTTGTTTGTTTGTTTGTTTGTTTATTACCATTTATTTATTTATTAACATTTATTAACATCTGTTCTTCTATTCCTCAGCTAACTGGAAGATACACTTAACCAAGCCACAAAGATGAATAATTATACAGACCCCTCACAGAGGGCATAAAAGCCAGGTCATCAGCATTACTTAAGCGTTCTGCCCCTCTTAATTTTATTACAGCATTGTCAACAAGCAGAAACTAAGACTGGAAATCCCATTGTTCTGGAAGCATGGTTAAGTGCAACCCTTTTCCTGAACATTTACTTGGATTATACAGGCATGACAGCAATGATCGAAGTGTCGAAAACATATTTTTTAAAGCTTACCACAGGTTTGCCACCTCATCAGCCTTGGAACCTAAAAATGTGGAATAGTTGGAACTTTCAAGGAAATACAAGGCATTAGACTTGCACAGAAATAGGTTAGAGGTGCCTAAAATGGGATAAAGAGTTTATATTCACAAATGTCACCCTCCTCCTTTTTGACTTGTGCTTCTATTTTAAATTCTACTAAAGATTTTTTTTCTTGTCTCGCAACAAATAATGTTTTGTCTTTTAAGGACTGACGTTTATGTAATTCTACAAATTAGATACAAACATAATTGTATTGCACATAGCATCTACTGTAGTTCTGTAATGTGTTTTCGCAGTACCGTTCACATTGGTGAGTGTTGATATATTTGTTATTAGAGAAAGCATCAAGACTGGAAATATTTCCAATATATGTTAGTTATAAACTGGCAAAGAGAAGAGTAGAAGGAACATCCAGTCACCAGGATCTGAAACTTGGTGGTCAAATATTATGTACAATTCATTTCATTGGCCATGTGAGCATTCTCAATATATTGACGTGCTTATATCAAAATGTAATTATTTACACCAGTTTACACCAGTTTCAACACTGTTGGACTTATTTGTAGAGGCAGTCTGACGAATATCTGGAAGATATGGATAGCTTTTCATCTTGTCCTTTCCCTAAGAGAAAAAAATCTCTGTGAATTAATGTAATATGTTTTAGAAGCATTGTGTAAACGTGAGAAAAAAAAAAGTTAGAGACAGAGAGTACACTTTCTTTAGCTTTCTAGAGACATGACAGGGTGAAAACATACATGAATACAGAGAAGCATGCTATCTCGATGTTTGGAAAAATGAGAAAATCTAATTAAAGTTACTCACCTACGAATTTCATATAATTTCCCCATTAATCCTAAAATGTGCACAGTAGAACTTCTTCATCATTTTTATTGTTGGCCTTTTGGGCAGCAACAATTCTATCTAAATTTGTCATAAATGCAGATTTGTTTTTAATAATATAAAAATAAATATATGAATTGCAAATAAAATATATTAAACTGTAAATAATAGAAGAAACAGTAGAAGAAAAATAATGATTATAAGCCCCTCGAAGGTCTATCACAATCTAGTCTGAAACAGTAATATACGTGCTCAAATTTAGAATTTTTTCAAGAATATATAATTTTTTTCCTTTCTTGCAAATTATTGATTAATTAAAAAAAAGAAAGTTACAATTAAAGAGCAGTGTTTGCAATATTTAAATGCTTCCAGTGTAGTTAAGCACATGAAAATGAAAAGAAAAGCACTGGAAAAATTATCTACGAGAATAATTTTTATGATAAAAAGTAAATAAAGTAGTAAATAAAGTAGTAAATAAAATATTAAGTTAATAATTTGGACAAGATTATTTACTAACATTTCAGAAAAAGAGGTAGTCTAGAGAAATAGTTGCTGATTTTCAGTGGAAGAAATAATATCTTTTTACCTACAGAAGCACTGCAATTGAATGTACTGTTTTTCAGTGTGAAATATGGCAACTTGTGAAGCAACAGAAAGTGGCTTGATAAGCATAGATTACTATGCCTTTCAGCAACTCAATACAAATTTGAAAGAATGGAAGAATACCTCTTAGTTCAGCTACTGGATATTGTCTACCACTTAATTTTTCTTATCTCACGAAGCGTAATACAAAAAAGTAGTTTCCAACCTACAGCAACTCCACTGAAAATGCAGTTTCTCTCTAGCTGATTTAAAACCCAAGCTTAAAAATAACGAAAACATTTTTGTTAAGTAATATATTACAGCCATCTTCTAAATAATTTTTAAAAAGCTACTTAATCTTCTTTAAAACAACTGTGATATTGTATAAAGAGCCACATCAGTCACTACTAGTTATTACTACATTTTGTTTTGTTTGATATGGTAAAATGAATGACAAGAACTAAGATGATAAGTTACAAGCACGCCACCCTATACATGCCATGTTGTATCTATCATTCTATATTGTTTCAGAAAGAAAAAAAAAAAAAGGATATAGTATTAAATAAGACCGTTCCTGTTTAAAAACTTCATTCACAGTATTTCCCTGATATTCTTTGACACAGAATGTCAGATACAGTTCTAAATGCTTTTCAATGCATTTTAATATATTCAGGAACTCAAACATATGTGTATTGGGTCTATGCACATTCTTTGCTCGCAGTAACAGTGAAACTATTTTTTATACTTTCCAGTGAAAAGTGGGGTCGAGGATTCCAAAACGGCAGTTCATTAAGACAGAAAAGCATTAGTTCTTATAAACTTGTCACAGAATTACAATATTTTCTATCTTGCTTATATCCAAACACAATTTCCAGCAAGACAAAAATTGCGCGTTTCAATTTTACAATGTAGAATAAATTTAATTAAGTAATGCACGTTCTAAATAAGGGAAATGGTTTTGTCTTCTGACATTTCAAATGAGAAAATTCAATCACAGAAACAATGAAGCATAGCAATTTTTAATTATTTATTTATTTTACTCTTGATCTCCAAAGCTTTATTTTATTAGCCTACCTGATATTTCATAAATATTCTGCAAGACTGTAGATAACATAAATAGGAATTGAACATACAACAGATAAAAATGTCATCATTCACTTTACTTTATCTTGTCCATTGAGAAACCTTGTTTTATTGTATTAAATTCCAGGCCAACTGCAATTTATGCTGTGGTCTACTGAATGTCATCTCTGATTCTGAAGATGAATCACACTAAAAACAATTATTCAACTAGCCTATATAAAATTCATCTAATGTACTGTATTTGATTAGAGTTGGATTGAATTAATTTAAAATAACAGATAATTGAGTTTATTAAGGTATTTCCAAATTCTCCATAATGACACCCAAGGTTGTTCAGATTAAATGGCAGAGCCTTCCATTTATCCATTTCTTCCACAATAAGTACAGCTACTACTATGCTTCACTTGTAAGGAGCAATAAGCTCTCACTATCTCATCTTCTTAGATCAGTAAGATCTTATGATGGGTATACCATTTAGCATATCAGAAAAATAGCAAACAAACAAGCAAAAAAACCCCAACCAAACAAAAAAACAGAGTGCTATGTCTGTGCAGGGTTGCTTGTAGCATAACAACGCATAATGATAAAGAAAAATGAAACATTATTTTCCAAATACAAAAGTTTTTCACAGTACTAGAATGATTGAATGCTAGAAAGATTGGCAGGGACCTCTTGTCATCCAGCCCAACACTTGTTCGAAGAGGAACAATTGGAGCAGGGGGCCAGGTCCATTTTCAAGTGGCTTCTGAACATCTCCAAGGTAGATACTCAGCTCCTGGGCAAACTGTGCCAGTATTGTTCTGCCACCTGCACACTACAGAAGTGTTTACTCATGTTCACAGGAAACTTCATGTCTTCCAGTTTCTGTTCATTTCCTTTTGTACAGGGATTGAGCATCAATAAAAAGAGCCTGGCTCTACCTTCTTTACACCCTCCTTTGCATCCTTTATGGACATAGATGAGATTCCTTCCAAGTCTCCTCCGGGCTGAGCACTCCCAGCTCTCTTAGTCTCACTTCATGAGAGTGGTGTTTCTTAATCATCTCCAACTGAACTTCATGGTACCAGTCCAACCATCTGAGCTTCACAGCACAGTAGCCGCTTTTCAATCCACCTCACTGTTTTATCTAACTTGTATCTAATCAGCTTGTCTCTGAGGTTGTTTTAGGTTACAGTGCTGAAAGCCTCACAAACAAACAAACAATATCCACTGCTTCCTACTCATCCACCAAACTAGTCATTTCATGTGTTTTCTCACAGTCTCTATTCGTGGCTTATTCCGCTATCTTGAAAAAGTCATGTCTGTGATGGATCTTACATTTTCTTATTCTAATTTATTTAGTCTGAGAACAGACCTGAGTACAAATCATTCCTATTTGATACTTATTTTGAAACTGTTTAATAAAATCTCTTTTTTTTTTTTTTTTTTTTTTTTTTCTGGTGTATGGAATCACTTCCTTGGTCTCTTCATAAATGTTTATTTATATTTAATTAAATTTATTTACAAACAGTATCCTGGAACTGAAGACATAGCAAATCTCCCATTTTGCAATATGCAAGATGAAATACAAAGATCCAAAAGCTCTAGAATCTCCATTAATAATTGAATAATAAGATGTTCTGTATCCTGAAATATACAGAATAAAACCAAATTAACTTTTTCATGACATGTAAAGCTGGTATTTTATATAGCCTCTTTATAAAGCATGTTATTTAAAGGAAAATCTAAGATTTATTTGTACTGAGCAAAAAGAGCTTGTGCTACCTTGTCATAATAAAATATATTTCAAGACTAGTTACATAAAGCTCATCAACTTTTCAGACAGTTCTGAAATATTTTTCCTTTGTCTTCACTGAAACAACTGTTTCCTTTCCTTATTCTTTCTATATTTTTCTTTCTTTTGGTAGACTAGTAGTTAAAACAAATTGCTAGAACTAAAAGTATTTAATTAACATAACAAAAAAGTACCTCATATCCTTCTGGGATCTCCTTTTGACTCAAATACATTTAGAGATTATAAGAGGTATCTTTCAAAGATCTCTCTTGGGAAGTTATGTGCTCAAGTCACGTTTACATCAAAAGGATTTGTTTGTGTAACTCCCTGAACACCATTTTGAAGACATGCTTCTTGGAATATCAAGTTGTGTTTCATTTGATAGATGTGAAGCCTGTTAAGAAAAGAATTTTGTTTCCTGATTGTCCTTTGGTTCAGAATTAGCATTTTGCAAGTTATTTAACTTAGACTGGTAGGCTAGTAGGTATGTACTGATACTACATAAGCTTTCAAATGTCTTCACTGAACTACTGTCGTATTTAGAAATCCCTGATAGCACTCATCTAAGTGGAAGTGTTTGTTTGGTTTTTTTTCTTTTTAAGATCATGGGGGAGAAAAAAAAAAACACCTATTTTTTCTTACTTTTAGAACTGCCTGTTATGTGAAGTAGAAAAACAAAGAGGTATTCAAGATGGAAAAATGGTGACATTTTAGATCAGATTTAATGGGGAAACTTGAACTTTACTTACCTGTATTTCATAAAAATCCAACAGGTTCTTAAGCCAGGAAACCAGTAATTTTCTATCTGTACTCAAATTGTAAAGAAATATAGTTTAGGGGTCATATTGACCTAGGTCACACTTAGAATGCAGAAAATTCCTATAATAAACAAAACATAGTGTGTATTTTTGATAGTCTTAGCTTTAACTGAATCCTAAAGCATCTAAAGCAAATATTAAATCTCCAATTGAAATCAGTGGTGATAGTCTTTGCAAGTTGCAGCAATGCTTACATTCTTGAGAAGGGAAGTATTCAAACCATGGCTGCTAAATTGACATATCTCATCATTCAAGGTCACAGCTTTCTGATGCTTTGTCACTGTTGTCCCCTTTCTGGCATTTTTTGTTTGTTTGTTTTTCATGTCTCTTTCTATAACCTGAAGACCTACTGCCAGTTAATGAACATTTGTAATGGAATAAATTGGTTAAGAGGGTTAAAATATTTACAATAAATACTCACAAAGATGAAAAAGAAACAAATGATTACTTGCTACGGAAGGGAAGGGTATGAAGAAAGTGGTTAGACTTTGATCAGTTTACATAGAACTGAAATAACAGTTATAGTTACAGCATCTCTGTCAGTATTTTTAATTGATTTTTCTAATTTCAGCTTATGTTTTTTTTATTTCAAATTATAAGATAATTTTTTCATAGAAAAAAAATAGGTAAAATAGAACCTAATGCTTTTGCAACTTTTTGTTTTAATGGTTTGGTTGTTCTTGTGGAGACTTTATCATCTCTGAAAAAGCCATTACTATTCAATGTTACTATTCGTAACCATCACTAATCTAAATCATCACAATGTGCATCTGTTCAGTAAGACTTCAGTAAGACATTTGAGTTTTATTTCATCCAAATATTGGACAGATGTATAAGGCAATCTGGCAGAATCTACTGAAAGCTAAAATTACTGGAGAGTATTGCTTGGAGTTTTTCAACAATCTCTTTAATAGTAAAGACTGTTTCTCCTGTGCTCTTAGTACAGAGGAAAAGAGGGTAAAAATTTGGATTATGAATTCAGACTCTGGGTTAAGAAAAAAATTGGGGCATGTAGTCTGGTGAAAGTGGAAGCATAGAAATTCTGGGAATGAGTGATAAAAGGGACTGCATTTATATGCAAAATAAATTACAATGGGAGGAAAGAAAAGTTGGAGTTGGCTGACCAAGGATACTGTGACTAGTAAATGTGATAGAAGCAGTTATCACAAGGAAAGCTGGAAACACAGGGGGTGGTATATAGTGAGAAGGAAACAGTGAAAAGCTCCTGAAAAGAGGATGGTCCAAGCTGGCATTAAGTTTCAGAAACTGGATGAGATTTGACACATAACATTAGAGAAGTGGTTAGAAAGGTGTGTTCACAAAGGCATAGTTATTGCAGATTAAGGAAATTAAGCCATGTTTCCCCTCGTGTTTATAAGTATTTGTGATATGCATTGATGGAACATGTGGTACAAACAGCATGATGTAAAATGTAAAACAAATTGAGCAGAAGACTTTGCCACATACTTCAGTTCTCCTATTCTTTGGAGCTAGGAAACAAAACTTAGAATATATTAAGACATTATCATTTAAACATTAGTTTAACAGGATATTGGAAAAAATAAAAGAATAGAGTTACATTAAGAAAGCTGCCACATGTAAAGCAAGCAGTTATTATGCTTTTAATACTAGTGACAGTTTGAAGAATTAGAATTATATGCATTGATATGCAACAGTTATCTATACATTACTCAATTTATTATTATTCTTATTTGGTACTAAATTCCATGATCTCAAAAGAATGTATAATCCCTATCTTATGAAATAATAGTTTCTAGATTACTTTCTATATTAGATTTTAAAAATTGCTATTTACTGTTTTGCAAGATATTTTTATAGGACATGATTGCTACCCTGTTCTACTAACTGTTCTTGTGACATTCCTAAATGAATGGCCTCTCCATTCTTCATGATTGGCCTTTCTTATTTTGCACAGAAAATGGCGACAGGCTTAAGCTGTGTCTTTTCTTTGTCCAACGGATTTTCTTCCTTAATCATGAAACATGAGCTTTCAATAAATTTCTTAGCTGTACCTGTTATAGCATGACTGTAGGACTTCAGATATCAGAGACAGAAAAAGGCATCTGTGTTCTTCTACTGTCAATAAAAATTGATCTCACCATTACATGCTCATCTGTAACACAGATAGTACTGGAAAGCAGACCCCGTGAGTGCAGAGCCTCAGGTTTTGCCACTGCCCTCTACCTTTCCTGCAGAACATTAAGTGCCATGTTTTTTCTTCCGTTGCTCTCCTTTTCTCTCCTAAACCTCCTTGTTCCTCTATTTTGCTTTCATCTACTCTAAGCTTAGTACTCTTGTGGTACTGACTGCTGATGAGACGATAAAGTGCTCTAACTCAGAAAGTTACTTTTAGCTGAATTTTTTAGCATAACACAGACACTGCATGTATATGGGGAATCTCTGAATCCAGGTACTACATTAAGGGCAGTTGCAAGTACCCTGAGTGCAGAAGCAGTCACATGAAGCTTACCTTGATACCTCTGTGGTGCATAATAACTTACAGCAGTCAGCAAAATAATAAGACAAAAATTTTAAAAAAAGGAAATGTATTTTAAGAAATCAAACTTTCAGGAGATGCATACATTAGAGGCGAACATAACACAGAATTTTTAAACTCTATTTTTTCTGCCTAACAGGACGAATAAGACAGAAACTTTGAATGTGTACAAATAATACGAGATAAACATAAGCCATTAAAAAGAAAAAAAAATCTCTTTCAGTCCTTAGAATTTCATTTGAAAGGACTGAAAATAAGACTTAATTTTAACTTGGTATCTCTGCCCCATAATATAAAATTAAAAATACATGTGTATAGAGAGAGAGATACTGCATTGTTATATATTTTAACTCCTCTAAATTACACTAGATAGTTTTGAAAACAAATGACGTATATGTATATTTTCATTGTTCCTTAGTAATTTCCTCAGTTGCTGATATGTAATATTTTATTTTTATATTTTTTATGCAGACACTGTAGACTTTTTTTTTATCCTTTCCACTTTACAATCATCAGTAGAGATCCATCTCCTAGAATAAACACACTGAAAATGTATTCAGCAATTTTTCCCATCACTGCAATCTTGGCAGACTGTGGATTAAAAAAATTCAATTCAGAGAAGGTAAAGGTGATGCTGATCAATCAGTGGAAGCAACTTGACAAAATGGGAATGCTAGAACTTTTTCAAATGATGTGATGAGTCACAATACTGTTGCTATGTCACGGAGCTACTGGTTTTCTCTGTACAACTGGAAGTTTTTAAGTGGTACAGACTACTGAGACTATCAGATATGATGGTACTGCCATAATATTGGGCAAACATGATTATTTTTTTTTCTAATATTGGCTCACAGTGTCAGAGGTGGATACTAGTGGTACAGCAGTAGAGATTAAACCTCACCTCCTTAATATTCCATTACATTTTGTCAACTATGTCAAATCCCCAAACAGGAGATGTGAGCACAGTGAGGTGATGGGTAGTGCATTTCAGCAGCAGTGATAGCAACAGCAGGTTACCTCTACTGTTTATGAACATGACATGCAAACTCTTGTTAATCACCGATGAAAATGAATAGCTAATGGTAGTGACTGCGTTAAAAAATATTGTTTTGTAACTGAGAATTTATCAATTAATGTTATTGTGCTCTTTATATTTGTTGCCACTTCAAGGGAAATAAAGAAGAATTACATTTGAAGCAACCTACCTATTTGGCTAGTAGTCTGAAGATCTCCTAAGATTTCATTTATTACCTCAGTACAGAACTCCTATTTGTAGTCCAGATAATGTTATGGAAAAGTCTACAGAATTTAACAAGAGTAAAATAGTTTTACAGAAATATAATTTCCTTGACATAGATATGTATATTATTTCCAGAATAGCATGTGCTTATTTATTAAAAAAAATTATGGAGTGTTAAAATTCTAAAGAGAGATTTGTGCTCTCTGCTAAGCTTTACAGAAATTTCCCATAAATAGAATTTGCCTCTGAAGGCACTTTTGAAGTGATGCAGCAGTGACATGTTTTTTTTCCAGAAAGCACATAGCAACTACTTTTTTTTAGTTTGCATCTGTTCAAGTTTAGCAACTATACCATCGTGTAGGTATTCCTTGCCCTTGCTGCTCTGGGGGAAGCCTCCAGCCTCCTTAGACATCTTGACAATTAAGACCTGTATCAAAGGCTCAGGACAGAAGCAACTGCATTGATGATAAAGGATTGTTCTGCTACCCTGCTGTTAGGCATGCATTATTTTACTGACATTCTCATCACACTCTAAGCCTGATTATTTCAATGGACTTTTCTCTAAGAAGATTTTAAGTAGACATCCTCTGACTTTTTTTTATTACTATTTTTTTTATTTTAATTTTTTAATTCCTGTGACAGGATTGGAAGAGATTTGATATCATCTCTGACTCAGAGTCAGCCTGTAAAAGCAATATAAATATTGAATGGCTGAATAAAGATCTGAAAGGGCTGAGTATCTATTTCAGTATACTGAGGAAAGATAAAAGGGTTACAGTAGCTCTCAGGTGACAGTGAGCACATTCTACTGCCCACAGGAGGCTGCTGGGCCAGGTAAGCACACAGTGTACTTCACTCCCACTACCTTGTTCCCACACCGCAACTGCTACCAGCCCATAATAGAATCATAGAATCACAAAATGCCTTGGGTTGGAAGGGACCTCAAGGATCATCAAGCTCCGACCCCCCTGCCACAGACAGGGCCTCCAAGCTCCATATCTAATACTAGACCAGGCTGCCCAGGGCTCCATCCAATCTGGATGAGCTCCTGCAGGGACAGGGCATCCACAACCTCCCTGGGCAGCCTGTTCCAGTGCCTTACCATTCTCTTGGTAAAGAACTTTCCCTGATATACAACCTAAAACTATTTTCCCGTGTCCTGTTATTATCTACCCTTGCAGAGAGCTGACTCCCTCACTGGGAAAGCATTATAAATTCCTACATTTTGGCCACAACAACCCCACACAACGCTACAGGCCTGGGGAAGAGTGTCTGGAAGACTGCATAGAGCAAATGAACCTCAGGATACTGGCTGACGCTCAGATGAACATGACCCAGTAATGTGCCTAGGTGGCCCAGAAGGCCACAGGCATCCTGTCTTGTAGTGTTGCCAGCAGGAGCAGAGGAGCGATCATCTTCCTGTACTCAGTCCTGATGAGGCCACACTTCAAGTACGTTGTTCAGTAGACACTGAGGCCCTGGAGCGTGTCTGGAGAAGGGCAACAAAGCAGGTAAGGGATCTGAAGCACAAATCTTACGAGGAGTGGCTGAGGCAACTGGGATTGTTTAGTCTGGAGGAGGCTCAGGGGAGACGTTATTGCTCTCTACAGCTACCTGAAGGGAAGTTGTAGGGAGGTGGCGGTCAGCCTGTTCTCCCACATAATTAGCAATAGGACTAGAAAGAATGTCCTTAAGTTGCACCAGGGGAGATATGGGTTGGATGTTAGGAAAGACTTCTCTAAAAGAGAGTGATCAGGCACTGGAATGGGCTGCCCAGGGTTGGAGGCATTCAAAAAATGTTTAGATGTTGTACTGAGATTTAGTGGGAACTCTACAACCTCCTGAAGGGAAGTTGTGGTGAAGAGGGATTTGGCCTCTTCTCCCAGGCAACGAGCAGGACACAGGGTAATGGCAGCTAGTTGTATCATAGGAGGTTTAGATTAGAAATAAGGAAGAACTTTTTCTCTCAGACAGTGGTCAGGCACTGGAATGGCTGCCCAGAGAGGTGGTGGAGTCGCCATCCCTGGCGGTGTTCAAGAGGCATCTGGATGATGTGCTGTGTGATGTGGTTTAATGCTTGTGGTGGCAATGGTGATGAGGAGACGGTTGGACTAGAGATCTTGTAGGTCATTTCCAATCTTGAGATTCTGTGATTCTATGATTCTACGATTCTATGATTCTATTGGTGATAGGTGAACGATTGGATTGGATGATCTTAGAGGTCTTTTTCAACTTTGGTGATTTGATTCTATGATTCTATGACTCCAGAGTATAAATGGCATTTCTGCCATACAGAGGAAATTACTGCTTGAACTGATGGAATTGATACAAGAGAACTACATTTCTGTAAACTGCTGTGAGAACCCATTAAGAATGATGATAATGAGAGAAATGTCTTGCCATTGATTTGAAAAGCATTTTCAAATATTGTTAACCTTTGAAAAGCGTTGATATTTTTATTTTAAATTCTGTATAAGAATTTTGAGAGTTGAATGTTTACTTTATAACTTAAATGCCTACTATGCCTCACATGCCTAATAAATAAACTACCTTACTGTATATAAATATTTCTTCATATATAAATATTGCACACATATACAAATACCATGTACCTTTTTATTTACAGTGTAAAGATCTTGACTTGTAGTCAAATTTCTTTCTCTTAAATATGTGGAACACATACCATTTTTCTCTATTTTTGTAATGGTTTTGCCCTGTCTAAATACACTGTTACAGAGGCACACCATTTTGGCAGCTGGGCTCAGCCATACCCTGTGCCAGATCTGTTTGAGCTGGCTGGAAACTTGAGTTAGCATGGGGCAGTCCCAGCCTGTGCCCACAGCGGCCCTGCCATACCCTTGCCCTATATCCCCATGTCCAAAATCTTCATGTGGACACATAATAAGAAGTTACGTAATAAAATACAGTTACTTAAGTATATAATTGTACATACAGAGACACAGAGTGTACCAAAACACACTTTTAATCTTCTCATCAACAAGTAACAAACAATCCAACAAACAAAGAAAACTAGAAATAACACCTGATGGAGCATTATACATCTAGGTGCCTAAAACTAATTTAGTAGCACTGTTCAATAAATTTAGCCTTGTTAAATAAGTTTAGCTTAGTTTTCAACAGGAATCCCAACTCTGTTACTCAAAAAGAAGAAAAATAAGCATTTCAAGGTAAGGTTGTAAGGTGCGTTAACATGCAAGACGTGTTTGGAGAACATGCAAACTTCCAAATTTCTTTTTGTTCTAACAAATTATGGGAGTTACCCAGATTTACAAGTGAAATTTGCATGTACACTTACCATAATAGTAATGCCAAGACAATCTGCACATGCATTTAATTCTGCATTGTACAAGTTATCAGACTTAAAAATATTGTACAATGTAAGGAATTAGATGACAATAATTTGGCATTTAAGGGGATGCCCAGCCCACGTCATATTCATGCATACTTTTCTAAGCAAGAGTTCTCCCTCTTCGAAACTTCTTTTATTTCAACCTTACAAGAGACAGTACACCAGTAATTTAGGGTAATAAAACCAGATTCATGTTGAATTTATGCTTCTGACAGTCCAGTACTCTGGAAGGAAGCATAAGTATTTTATATAGCCATGGCAGAAATCATTGCTTAGCATGACCACTTCCATTAATTTCTTACAAAGTATTAAAATGCCAGTGTAGACTACAATATTGTCATAACTGTAGCTGTCACCTACCCCAAAGAAAAAAATATTCTGAGTAATATGTATATATTAGCTGGAATAAAATCTTGGGACTTCTCCATGTGTCAGGTCTCATTCACTTTAGTAATGCAGTGTCAGTACGCTGCCAATATTCAGAAAAAAATTGTCACAGATGGTGTGTTTAAAATAGAACTGGCAAATTCTACTGTTTCACCTGAGATGCATTCTAGTGGTGCAATACTTCATTGGAAAGTTGAAAATAACATTCTAGGCCAGGCTAAGTTAATTTAAGTTAAGTTAATTTAACTTCTCAGCTTAGCAGTCTCTTATAGGCTGCTGAGGACCTCACTGTGAAGTACTAAGTTCAACATCTTCACCTGTTTGATTTTGTGCAGTAATGCAAAGAGTAAAAACTAGTGTCAACTAATAAATTTGTAGTTCCCAGTATGTTCTGGTTCTATCTATCAAAGATATGGAAGTGAACCTTAAAAGTCATTTAAAGAAAAAAGGCGTAAAAATCTCATTGGCATTAGTATGAGGTCAAAATTTGCTGTGTATCCCTTAAAATAAAATATCTCAACAACATAAAACGTAATAGAATTACAAAGGAAAAGTGTTCTGACTTGTCATATTTTAATATGCCTAGTTATTTCATCAGTGAAAACTGAAGAAGAGACAGTCTGTCATGTACTTTCTCAGTAGATTAGCTTTTTGTATTTTAAGTCTAAAGAAACCAAATTCATGTTATTTCAAACTTCAAACTGAAGTTATGGCAGCTGCGTGTAGACAAATTTAAAATTGTAGTTTTGTTTCACTTGGCAAACTGGTTCTCTAGGTACAGTATAAATTTCTGCAAGGTGTTCCTCTAGTATATCTCCATTAGCAAGGGGCTACACTTGAGAAGTTATTTTAATCATAGCCACTGAAAGCTTGTTTTTTTTTATTTTATCTGAACCTGTCATTGAACATCATCAGATGATGTACCGGTAGTGTAGATAGGCCTCTGTCATAGTCTAAGACTTGGCAATGAAAGAATAATGAATTTTCAAGCACAACCTTATGCTTATTTAATTCAGTATTAGGATGATAAAGCATTTCTATCTTAACATCAATTCCCTTACTATAAATATGATGAAATATTACTGATATGTGAAAATAAATAAGAACCTAGCCATTAGAGTTATAGACAATATTAAGTATAAACTTGGGCACTTACAGATTTTCTCTGCACAATAGTAACATAGCAAGGAGGAAAACCATTACTTCAGGTCATTTAAAATATCCTGCAGAATAAATGTATTATTAATAGTTGGGCAAACTCAGTAAGGCATGTTGCAGCATCTCCTGATTTACATATGTAAAATATTTTAAAATTAAAAAGGCACAGGAGCAACCACCTTTTCTTTACATGCCACAGATGAACTTGTTTTTTCTTTCCATGGATGACTTCCTTCCCTTGGCTATTGGGGCAATGTGATAGCTTAGCAGCATTACTCTTGGCAGTTACTGACAAAAGCAGCTGTGCTAGCTAGTTGCCGAGTTTCAAATACATCAGCCATAAGTCTCCTCAATAATTCTTTCTTTGTTGTATTACACATTATTCTATTTCCTATTCTCTTATATCATGCACCTCTCCTTCAATTTTAAATCCTCATCCACACACTAAACATGCACTGATATTCTTACCATTAGCAGCATCACATTTTACAGTCATTTGAAACTTCTTTACATGTTGCATTTTGTCATTTCTCTGTATGAAGAATGTTTTCATACAACAGTACAGTTGATTTCTACAATATTCTTATTAGTCAGTTAGCTAGATCCTTACGCAAGTTCCTATTAATTTAGTTGCGTAGCTACAATGATTACAGCTCCCCATTTTAAATCTTGGATAACATTTCTTTAGTTTAGAGAATAGATCTGATTTGCTTTTCAAAAAAGGTTTTTAGTGAACGTTTCCCCCTTAAAGCAAATAAATAAATAATGCTATGTTTCTCCTAAACACTCCTAAACACACCTGCTAAATATGGGAACATGTGTATTAAATAACTAGCTAAAAATATAGGAACATCATTTTGAATGCTATCTAAGGTATTTTTATATGTTTTCATTCAGCTTCCATACAGGAGAGAAAATACTAAATTGTTCTTTTCATTCTGAACTCAAGAGAATTTTGAATATATTTAAAGTTTATAGGTGGCCCTCAGATGTTCTAAATATCTGTGAATCTGTACTATTGTCTCTCCAGCTGTTCATCAAGTAGTGTTTCTTTTTTCCTTCTAATGCATATTTCCCTTCCTGGTATCAAGACTATCCCTGTGGATCTGCTTCAAGTGGTGTCAGGGAGCACCTGACTTAAAACTGATCTCATCTGAGGAGATCCTTGAGAACCACAAAGTCTTTGTAACTCCAAAGCAAATACTGTTACTTCAGAAAAAAACACACTTAAATGTATAAATGCAGCATAAATATCCAAATATTACACACACAGAAGAGACAAAAATTACATTGCTGTATTGGATTTAGGTGGAAAGGCTTTGGCAGTAGAGAGGCTGCTGAAAGGATGGCCTCTGGAAAAAGGATCTATAAGCTGCCTATTTTAGACATAAGCCAGCTGCAGCCAGCTCCAAAAGGGACCTTCCGCTGACCAAAGCTGATACAGGGAGTGAAACTGATTGTGTCTTTGTGAGAGCAGATTTAAGAAAATCTAAAAAACACTGACCCAAAATAACTGAGAGAGAGGAGTGAGAAAATATGAGAGAAACAGCCCTGCAGACACCAAGGTCAGTAAAGGAAGGCAGAATATTCTCCCTGCACCTAGCGGAAGTTCACTGCAGCATGTGAAGCAATCCATGGTGGAGCAGGCAGTCTTGAGTGCACATTTGATCGATTCAAAAAGAACAGCATCCCACACAAGGAACCCCGTGGTAAAGTAGAGGGAGAGAGTGGGAGTGCAGGAATGATAGCGATTAAGCATTATGAACTGGCCACAACCCCTGTGCCACTCAGGAAGGGGAGGGAGAAGAGTGTGGATGGGAGGAAGGTGCTGCTTTTGATTTGCTTTTAGTTCTCACTGCTCTAGTTTGTTATTAACTGTCAATAAATTACATTAACTTATGCTGTTTTGCCTATGACAGTAATTTGTGAGTGATCTCTGACCTTATTTTCAGCCAGAAGCCTATTCTTTATCACATTTTCTTCCCCTGGCCTTTTTTTGGGGGGGACTCAGAGTGATGTGTCAATTAGCTGTCAGCCAGTGTTAAACTACCCCAATTACTCTGTACGCAAACTCCTGTATTAGTGAAACAAAAAGAATTGTATTTCATCCAAACCAAGTATCTTTCTTTTTTTTTTTTTTTTTTTTTTTTTTTTTTCTTTAATAGCCATAAAGATCTAAACTGTTTTGCTTACTTACTTCCATATAGATGACATAAATACAGTCTGGGCCATTTCCTAAAAAAAATGCTGAGTGGCATGCTCTCACAGCTGTTTGTTCACTTTTAAAACCCTATGACTGCTTTAGGTTGAGCCATAGTTCAAGAAAACAGAAGGAGAATATAATACACGAATGATCCATTTTTTGTCTATGTTCAATTAAAGTTGTGTTGAATAGTCTAGCCAGAGTATTTTGTGCGTTAAAACAACATCCTTCAAGGTAAAACTTGAATTTATTAAGAATATAATCAAGTTTTATGCCTTTTCCCTATACAGTCTGTGATCTATGACTCTCTTAGACTCTAAGAAAAATTCATTATAATTCAACAATATGATAAAAAAAGCTCTAGAAGGTTATTGGATTTTTTTAGTCAGCTCATCTGTCTTTTAAAGAAAATTAATTTTCATAAAATTTGTTTGTTGCAGTCTAGAATGGAATTCTTCTGACAGTTGTACAAGAAGCAACAGCTAAAGGCAATGATTGAAAAATTTTACTTATATATCAAGATATGAAAAATTGACACCAACAAAGACAAATTTATAGATGTTCAAAAGTGCAGTCTAAACAGTGGGTGGAGAATTTACAATTATACAAGGTTTCCCCTTTCTCCAGTTTACATCTGATTTAACAATTATGCATGATATGCAGGTGAATTTACTTTTGTCTATTTGTCTCCAAGTGAAGCCAATACTTCAAACATTTTCCTCGCAGAAATTGCTTTTCACCTTGAATGTGGGTTTAAGGGAAAGGTCAAAACTAAATTTAACTTTTACCTTTTCATTTAATCTTTTAGATACATATATAGCTGACAGAATGTGCCATAGAAAATGATAATAATGACTGCAGCAGTATTTGCCCTCACACATTCTTTGTAGTCCAACTGATAGTGACAGTTGGCCAAAAAAAAAAAACCCAAAACAAATTAAAAAGAATTCTGAGACATGTCCTTTATGTCATCTGTCATTCTCTGAGAGTCCCCTCTCTATTTTATTTGAGAAATTATGACAGTCCCCAATGACTGAAGAAAAGGAAACATCTGTAAGAGATTATTCTTTTTGCACCTTTGTCAAAACTGGACAAGTCCAGCCAAGTCCTGGTCAAAGTAGGAGACAATGTGCAATGGGACGCCGCTAGACCTCAGTGGTGACTATTCCTGCTTTATGTAATTCTTGCTCCTTTCTTACCTTTCCTATTCCTCGCCTTCCTTTCCCCATCACCCTAATTCATAACAGTCATCCCCATTTCCCTGACTGATTAGGATTTGTAATAAATTGGTTGGACCAACATTTGAACCGTTGTTTCTTAATCTCACATTGTGTATACATATATCAAAGAACTTCCTCTAACAGATAATTGTAGCGAGACTACATCACACTCATTTTTAAAAAGGTAATAAGGCATATCCTGAGAAGAACTGATGAGTCAAGAATGTCAGTGCTCAGTAAGATCATGGAATAGATCCTCCTGAAATCTACGTCATCTATGTCACTTTTATTGTTTCACATGATGCCATACGATATGGAATAGCCTTTTGGCCAGTTTGGCTCAGCAGTCCTGTTCTTTCCCCTCCAGGTTGTTGTGTATCCCCTGAGACCATGCTAGCAGAGCAGTGTGAGACAATGAAAATTCCTTGAATTAGTGTAAGCACTGTTGAGCAACAGCTAAAATATCAGTGTCTTACCAAGATTGCTTTTCTCCTAGATAAAAATAAGGCCTCATACCAGCCACGGTGAAGAAAATTATCTCAGCCAAAACCAGGACAATATGGAAGAGTCAACATTTGTGCAGAATTAGCATTGCAGAAGCACATAATGTAATGTGTATTAATGCAGTGCATATTACATATGGGGATAAGAATAAGTCTGCTTGGAGCATACCAAAATGTCTCATTTTCTAACTTTCAAACACATCATTTTCCTGGTTAGAATTTAAAAATAAAAAAATAAAAAAAATTACTTGACTTAAAATATTCAACTTCAATAACTTTGTTTTATTTCTATTTTAATCAGCATTCATAACAGTTACAGGATAGCAAATATATAAATAAAAAAACTCCATATTTTTCTCTTAAATTTGGAGACCATATATTATCCAAGACGAGAAGAAAGCTCTTAATCTGAAAATACAATATGTCTGTGACATAATTTGCTTTGTCAGAGGCAGTCCAAGATCATATAACACATTCTTCCCCATTTCTAGGATTCCAGAAACGGATGATTACATGTAATACCATCAGAGTAATCACTGTGTCAATAAGTGTCACTGGACTGTTTCTTAGCTACCGTACATGACAGTAAACTTTTTCTAATTGATTTTAGATAACCATAATAAAAAGGGTTGCTATGTTAGTTCTTTTTAAAATAAACAAACTTCAGAATTTTGGATCTTAATTGGATCCAAAATCTTATATTTATCATCTACCTAACAAAGACCTTGTGAATAGCTAAAATAACTTCACATTCAGCCCAAGGGCTGCTTTAAATGCTGAATCCAGTTACCAGCCATCACTCTTCACAGCTGAGAAAGAAGCAACAAAATGAGCAAAGAACTCCATAGGTTGCAGTTATTTGTTTAGGTGTTGACACTTTCCAACATTAATGCAACACAATTACAATTTTAGTTTTAATTAATTTAGTTGTTGCCCTCAGTTGTACCTAAAATATCAAATATCACACATTTAAATGCATGAAGTTTTCTAATATTACCAGAAGAAGAAGACTGTAATTTGAATGAAAGATGTGAGATATAATACAATTATCCTTTCACTTTTGATTATGCTTTACAAATTCACATTTTAAAATATCTACCTACAAAACAACTAAACAAAATCATCCATTTATAATGAAATCCTTCACTTCTTAGTTTCCCCTTCTGACTTGAGTCCAGAGTTAAGTGTAACTGAGAGTAGAACGTGACCTCAGCTCTGGCTATTATCTCTTGTAATCTATTTCAGGAAATCTTCATTTCTGCTGAGTATAGAAGGCATTGTTAGGTAAAAAAAAAAAAAAAAAAAAAAGATCAATTGACAAAAAGCATAGCGCTAAAATAATGAGTACTGCAATGCTCAACCTCTTCTGGCCTCCTTGACACAAAAATAAAAGATGTTTTTGGAAGAAATGCTAATGGCATTTCTTTTTTTTCATTCGTCTTTGTCTTTAAGCTCAGACTCTCACATATTTCCAGGAGATATTTGCCTGTCTTGGAATTCTCAGCCTCCAACTTCCTCCTGAAAATCATTATTTTACATTTTTTGTCAATAAATTAAGGTTACATCTAATTTGAGTATTCAATGGAATCAATTGCCACCAAACTGACATCATCCCTCTGCAACTCAGAACAAAAGCAAAAACATTTAGCATGGTATAGTAAATTTATGTTTCAGTGAATCGCTTGGACTGGACAATGAGCTGTTTAGCTCTTCTCTATAAATTGTCAACAGAATGAACATGATGTTCTCAGGTACAGAACATTGCTAGTTTGGCTGGGAATGCTTCAGACTTGTAACTAGAACATTTTTGCTGGAAATAAAACTGAAAGCCATGTCTTTCCATATGTGTCCTAAAGTGTAGTAGAAAATATGACACTAATAACTTCTGTAGCCTCATTTTGACAGAATTAATGGAAACAGTATTTACGAGGTACTAGGTACTGAACTAGGTACTGAATTGTTGACTGTATTTGAGGTATTGTTAAGAGATGAAGTTGCTTACATATACAAGAAGAAGGTGGTGATGCACTGAGGCAGATTGTCCAGAGAAGTTGCAGCTGTCTGTAAGAGATTATTCTTTTACATCATTGTCTCAAAGCTTGCTGGGGAAACAGATGAACAAGTCTGAGCAAGTCCCGGGCAACGGTTGAGAAATCCTTTGTCTGGAGAACACCGATGGACAAGTCGTGGGCAAGGGTTGTGAAATCTTTTGTCTGAGGGACACAAAAAGAGAGGGATAAGCTGCAGCATAATGGCCGTGAAGCGGTCTTTTTTGTGGGCTGATCTCAAGGAAGATGGCCATCTCAGGAGGTGCTGCACGAGTCCGACCCAAGTGCCTGGGAATGCCATGATGGCAGAAGAAGAAGGATAAAATGGGGACCTACGACCATGAGGTGAGGTTTTCTGGCAACAGATTCCTCATGAAGAAGAAGAGTTTCTGACATGAGAAGCCTCACCTCACGACCTACCTCTCTCCCTCCTGGACTGGTTCTGTGCTCTACCAGCATGCTCAAGAAGAACAAAGGTGTCTGCCATCAGATTCTTCACTATGGAATTCCTGCATGCTGATGGACTCTCCTGCTTCCTCCTGGATTGGCTCTGTGTCATGGTTTTATGATTTTTGGTTATCACTATTCCACATCATAACATCATGTGGTACACTGGGAGTTTAACTGTTAATGCTCAAGTTCCGGGTAACTGTCCAGAAGAGAAGAGCTACATTCCCCAGGGGACTTTGCTGTCACAGAGAGGAGATATAACTTCTGGCAGGGTCATTTGATGCACTCTTCTTCTCCTACTCTTCTTCGTCGGCTCTCCTCCTGTTTCCCTGCTGCTCAACTGCACTGCACATCTCACCTCAGCATTATGGTGAGGCCTATCCACCTTTCGGACATTCTCTCTCTCATTATATTTGATTTATTAGCTTCAATTCTAATTGTATTGTATGATGGTGTGTTATCTTGCATTCCGATACTATATTTAGTAAATTACTTTGTTTCTCCTCAGATCATTGCCACTGTTTTTAATTATTTTGGGGTCCCCTGTTCCCTTTTTCTGGAGGTGCGAATTCTGTGAAATCCCTCCGCCCCGCTGGTCACGGAACTGGGCCAAACCGGCCTGTAAATCATTGACACTCTGCGACTTCTTCCTGCTACCTGCTTGCTGCCCAAGGCCGGCCACTGCTGCTGCTCTCCCCCCCTGCTGCTTTTGCGTCAGACCTTTGAAACGGCATTTAAGGAGACCACTGCTGGATCCTGGTGGTGACTATCCCTGTTTTACGCACTTCTTTCCTATCTTTTCTATCACCCTCCTTCCCTTCCCCGTCTCCCTGATTAGGATTTGTAATAAACTGGTTGGACCAACATTTGAACCATTGTTTCTTAATCTCATGCCGGATATGTTATATTAAAAGAACCTCATCTCCCTGCTATAAATTGGAGCAAGACATTGTCCCATCCCAGGAGGGACTGAATTACAAGCTGGATGGTGTTCTGGGCAGCCTGAAGGAGTGGGTGGCATCTCTCTTTACAACAGGGGCTTGGAAACTAGATGATAATTAAGGTTCCTTCCAACTAAGCCATTTTGTGATTCTGTGGTTCTATGGTTCTATTGTATTGATTTTTTTACAGAAAATGCTGTAGTTTTCTTAATTGCTTATCAGCTTACTGCATGTACAAACAAACTGATAAAAAAATAATTAAAAAATAAAAGGATAAAAGAGATCAAAGCCCTGCAGGAGTAGACAGGACTGGAGCTGCAGCCTTTGCAGAGGAGCCCACAGTGGGGCAGAAGGTCTTGGGGAGATGCTATCCCTGGGGTACATGTGCTGACGCAGCTTGTCCTGAAGGATGGGCCCTGTGGTACAGATCCATGTTTGAGTAGTTCTTGAATTGCAATGTGTGGGAAGTCCATATATGACCAGCACATGAAGGACATAATTTCATGAGAGTGACCCCACACTGGAGCAGGGGACAAGAATGACCATCAAGGAGCATCAGAGAAAAATTGCCTGTTCCCCTGTGCTACTTGGAAATGGATAGAAGAGGGTGGATAGGGAAAAGGAGGCTTAGTTTGCTTTATTTTCTTACTGTTTTGGTAATAAGTTCACAATAAAAAATAAATTATATTAATCTCCTCAGCTGAGTATGTTTTGCCTGTGATATTAATTAACATCCTTATCTGAACCCCTGAGACCTTTTTCATCATATTTTCTCCATCTCTTCAAAGGAAGAGAGTGAGTAAGAGACCAGTTGCCCTGGAGTTGATCTGCTCATCAGGGTGAAACAGCCACAGTTAAAAGGTTTGGTTACAAATTTGCCCTTGAATTTTCTTTGAATTAAAATCTGTTTGGATGTATAATTTTATGCTCTGTATCTTAAGGTAATGAACATCACTCCCACCTGGATTAATACTCTTGGCAGAAACTTCATCTTTTAGGTGGCTGAAATGACAGGTGACCTCCTCTATAATGCTCTGCTGCCTTTCTATTCCCTGTCTGTACTGAGCATTCTTTCTTCCCTAGGAAGATTATTTAAGCCTAACTTGTTATGCATTGTCTTTTTCAAACCTGTGGTTCGGTAACTCATTTCAGCACCAAAACCACAACATTCCAAATTAATAAAACGAACAGTGTTTATTCTTGGACAGATAATACATAATTTATGGGGCAGCCTGTGGGATGCAGATGGCTGTATGCGTTTACTTTCTAGAAATAACACACAGCAAGTCAGTGACCTGAGGTACCACATTTAGTCTGAGAGCTCGTTCCTCCCTGTTAGACACTTTGAAAGCTTGTGATCATTTAAATTTTTTTTCTGTGCAAGAGACAGGTAGGGATGTAAAAATGCATGTTAGACTGGCTTCATTTTCAGCATGATGTGAACAGAGGCTGTGAAAAGGAACAGAACATGCACATACATTGCAATCAAAATAATATATTTTTTTAAAAGATCATTTTTATGTATTCATTTTTCACAATGGAGATAAGTGGATTAGGGAAACCGATATTTCTCAAGCTAGTGGCCAAGTCAAGTTTCACTTCTTTGTTTCATTCCAGAATAATTTAGAAATTCTATCAAGGTATATAAGGGCAATACATGAAACTGCCTTCTCTATTTGATAATCTGTATTGATATAAAATGATGGAATAAGACTATAGTACCTTAATTTCCACTGAATATCTATTCTAAATCTCCCTCTTTTTTTCCAAAGAAAGCTGTATATATATAAGCTGGACTAATTTGCAGTTTAGACCATAAGGAAAACTGATCTCAATCCACAGTTCCTGAAAAAAAAAAAAATTTAGTTTTCTGTTTTCACATCAGTAGATGGAAACTTGCATCACTCATGGTGAAAATCCTGATTTAACGTAAATCACCACTTGATGTCAATTTCAGGTTTTTTCAACCTTTAGTAGAAAGTTAATTGCCAAAAGAACCAAAATCTTCCAGTATAGTCTAGACTGCTATGCATGTGTTATATTGCAGAGCTCTTGACCATTCTTTTTCATCTCTTTCTTTTTTTTTCTTCTTTTTTTTTTTTTTTTTTAATTCTTTTGAAGACAATCTGCAGATCATCGTGTGTGGAAAATTGACTCGGTCAAGAGTAAAATTCATATATTTGTTCAGTATCACTGTTTTCACTTGTTCCTCACGTGTGTGTTTTCTGTAGTTGTTTTGTGGATTATTTTCTATGTTTTGCTATCAAAGGCTCACAGAACTGCAGAGCAGTATAGCTGTTGCACATGCTACACTGTGGAGTGTCACTGAGAGGAGTTGTATGATATCAGAAATAATGTTTTCTGTAAGGAAGTCACTGCAGTTCAAAACTTTCCTTCCCAAATGGAAACAAATTCCAAACTCAAACAGGTTAATTTTGTTTGTCTGTTAGTTGTTCCTAATTGGTTTGAGTATTCATTTTTAATTTCCAAAGGCATTCACTATCATCATATTTTCTGATTTTTATATATGAACAATATCAGAATTCATCTTTTTCCTTCATACACAAAAATCATTTTGCAGAGGCCAAAGATATCACTTCAGTGAGATTTTTGTTGCATGTGTTAGTCTGACTCTGTTGCCCTGAGGAAATGTGAACCTCTATCAATCAGTAAATTTAGTTTCTGCTCTTCTTTTCTTACCTATCTCGTCTTGCAAGAAGCATGTTGTGCATACAATGAAGCATTTATATCTGATCTGGGAGACTGAAAGACAAACTTAGCCCATCATGAAAAATTTAAAGCTTATTTTACTCTACATATATTTGAATCAAATATCCTGCATTATTCCTCCAAATAAATGAATGAATAAATAAATAAATAAATAAAAGAAAAGTACTTATTCTGGGAGCTAATGTTGCATTCTTGTCAAAGGCCACTTACCATCCCTAAGTATTATAACTACCCTGATATAAAAACCAAATAGCTATGAGATAAATTATGTAATTCTACCTATTGAAAGTAGTTGCACAACCTCTGTTGAAACTTTCAACAATGCTGATTTTTCTGAATAAATCAACCTGATAAATTGCAACAACAATTCTTATATTTTCAAAGAGTTCTTAAAAGATCCATATAAAAGTAACCCCATAGCGTTATATATATGGAATGTAAATATAAATAGATGTCTGGAATGCAAGAATATCTAATTAGAGGGGAATACCTGGCTTAAAACTGCAGCATAAAAATTAAAATTGGGAGACAAAAAGAGTGATTTATTAGGAATGCAGGCACACAAGAAATAAGGAGCAAGTGATAACCTAGATGCTAACAAAAACAGCAACTCGGAGGTTCAACTAGCAATTTGAAACTGCTCAGAAACAGGCAGCAGGTAAACAACAGTATTGTGAGAAAATGTGTTATGAAATCAATTTGATTATTTTAATTCTGTTTGCAAGCTGCACTTGTATCTCTGCAGTAATGCAATATAATGATAGCTGTTAAACAAAGGCAGCAAGCATGTATTGACTTCTGTGTTAGACACCAAGAAGTAAATTTCTCTCCAGAAAAAATATAAATGAGAAGTAATAGAAGAGAGGTCTACCAAAATTGCTAGTGTCATGAGAAGGTAGTGGTTATTGATTCTCCTTTCCAGAGTAGAGAGTGGATGCAAGAAGCAGGAAACATATTGAGAACACCTCTACCAAAGAAGGTGCCAAATCAGGCTTCTTGATCTGTGGACCTCCATGTTACAAGATGCTGCAGAATTAGCTGGAATTCCTGTGTTCCTGTGTTAAAAAGGAATGTTGTAAACAAGGCAATTAATTAACTTGGGGTTTAACTTGTTTCTGCTTTTTTTTTTTGTTTTGTTTTCTTTGGTTTTTTTTTTTTTCTTTTTAATTAAAACTCTACTTAAATCATACATATTGCTAGAGAAATAATTAATTTCTAGTCAAATGTCTAGTCAACCTTAAGCATCAAGAGCTCACCTGTGAAATTGTAGTTAAACAGCTATGTATTCCCATTATAAAGGACAAGGAAGAGGCACAGTTAAAACCATGAGAAACAAAAAAGTGAATTCTAGGAATTCTGATACAGTGTTTCATTATATACTTTCAGAAAGAGCTTAAATCATGACTGAATTATTTTGATGCGCTTAGCTTTTTTCACTTCTTAATCTGTGTAAATATTATTTGTAGATCTCTGCAAACAAAGTATGGGGTACAAAACCCTCTGACTGAGGAATAATTAACTGCCTTTTTATTGGTTAATGTTCTTCTGAGTGGAAAAAGAAATTGGAAAAAAAAAAACCTGTCGATCAGTGCAAAGACATACACTAGTATAATATGTAAGAAATCAGAATCCATCCTGTTTTGCTTATTAAAGAGAAAACACTGTATTTCTTCATTCCCAGAATGAAGACACTGCATTTTGAATCCTAACATAATTCACCCCCTCCCCCCCCCCGTACAATGTAACTATCTATTAATATGTAGTAGTGTTGCTAAATAAGCATTTCTTAAGAAAGAAACATTAATAAAAATGTATATCATTAATTATGTTGAGTCTCTTATCAGGACATCAAACAAATAAATGATTGGAATAAACATTTATCTTCAGTTCCAAAACAGCCAAATTTTTCCTGCTCTTGAACTGTGTTGCAGACAAGAGTAATAAATCACTTTAGATGGTAGACAGAACTCATGCTACATACTATACAGTGCAATCTGGAGGTAATGTTTTTCACCTAGCAGAATTGGCAAGAATGGGTTACAAGATTTAATGTAAACCTCTTGGAAATATGAGGAGACAATTACTGAAGATTCTGAGATATTCAGTGATGTAGCATATGTTTTTCACATCATTTACAACCCATCTCTGATGGTATCTTGGGAATGACAAATGCATTTAATTATCAAAGGTATAAATTTCAGAACTGTTCTCCTTCTTGTAGAGGAAAATCCATACCCAGGGACACATTGTGGGAAGAAAATACTGATGATGAAGCGCACAAGTTCACTATATTCGTAGTCAGTCAGTGTTCAAGTACATTTCATAATGGAAAGCACATTTATTTCATCCGTGAAATTGAACTCATCTCAGGATACCAGGCTGCAGGATATCCTGCCCACCATTAATTCCATCTGGAAGAGACAAAATTGTAAATATGATTTCTATTGGCACTGGAAAGCTTAGGTTTAGGACATAACCATGGTCCAAGCACCTTTTTAGTTCAGAAAAAGTCTCATTCTCCCTTCATACAAACCAGAATTATAGCATATGTTGTAATAATAAACTCTTTTAAGAGGCACTCTTCAGATGTAATCTTACCTTGTGATGTGAAGCTGCATGCTCTTTGGAAAAATTACTGAAATGGAGGGAATTAAAGGGCAAAATGTCTGTTCTTGCTGCCATTAAAATAGTAGGTCTGTGGTAAAAAGCAATGCTTTTTGTCAAGTTAGATTTAGAGAACACAAATAAGTCCCAAACATTCTGATGTTTATTGAAAATTTTACTCAAACTTTACCTTATAAGATATGCATTTGTCTGTCTCCCCACTGTGTTCAAGAAAATTACAAACTTGTCTCCTACTATCTGCAAGTATCTTTACTATAAGATTGAGATTTAAGATCCTATATTTCAAATCGAGATATGGGTATTTTGTAGGCATTACTGCACATTCAATGCTCAAATTATTAATTTTTACTTCTACACAAAATATATCCACTACATCTGTGAGTGTATATCTCTCTTAGGCCTTCATTCATCTAACATACATCATTGAGAAAGACATTATGCAGAAATGTTACTGTTTTCAAAAGCTGACTATGCTTTTTGCCCTTTACAGTAGAGATTTTGATACTGTGTTAGGTATATTGACACCAGATGACTGTAGCATAAATTAGAGTGTGGATAGACAACTTTTAAAAGACTATCTTTATGAATGAAGACATATTATAACCATATTATAAAAGGCTGAATCAGCTTCCCTGAAGGCTGATGTGAATCTTTCTATCAGCTTCCTCGAGAACTGAGTTACATCTTCAGTAACTATAGATCTTACCCATGAGGGCAGATTTCCCAGAAAATAAATAAAGAAAAAAGATAACTAATGTGGGAGAATTTCAGGATCAAGTTCAGTAAACCAGATAATCAGTAATCTAGTTAACTAGTTCACACTGCTATCTAAATGTAACAATCTGGAAAAATAAATTGTGTTGAGACAATGCTATTGTGAGCTCATGTTAAATTAATCTTGTTTAAATTTTCTATAGAATGTTGTTACATGAGAAAGGAATAGAAGTTTAGCAGAAAATAAGCTCCCTTGGAATCCAGCCTGTCCTCAGATACAAGAGGGGTAGGGAGCAGCTAATCTTATATTGTGAGGGAATAAGTATGTCCTTGTATTATAGAAGGTCTTACATGTCTGACTGTAAAGTTACTTGATACAGGAGGATAAGTTTGTTACCTGTTTTTCACAGAAATCAACTTATTGTAGTATAAGTGTGCAATTCTGGTGGGAATTGCTAAATGGATTAAAAAGAACAATAAGAAGTTTTCTTCGAGTGTTTTTATTAAAAGAAAGAGAATTCACATAACTTAATACAATTACTTAAACTACTCAACACACTGTGCAGTGAACAAGGGAATGTATCAAGAGATACAATTCTGAATATATTAATTCACAGTTTTTTCCTTTAATTAGGTTCTGAGTAAATTTAGAGATTATTATGAAAAGCCTTTTTCATTACAGCTCTAGGTGCAGAGGTCAAATAAAAATCTGAAAAAGTACCTAGCTGTTTTAATAACAAAAAAATTATGTTCTTAAAATAGTGGCTTATCAGCTGGTTAACCCCAAAGTATTTCACATGTGTACATCTTCCAGGGAAAGTTTATGCATCCCAATTTTCTGGATAATCATTAATTTTTACAGGATACTGTTGAGAAAGAGAAGCATGTATCAGTGAAGAAAGTGTTTTACAATACATTTTGTACAAAAGACATCCTTCAGTTTTCCTACCTGTAAGCGAAAGTGACCTCAGGCATTTTAAAATCTACAAATTTACTTTAATAAACAAATAACATGCACTTCACCTTTACAACAATAATAAAATAAAATGCAATTTATCAAGAAAATAGGGCCTTTGGAAAACTGGGGAGGGACTTTTTATAAGGGAAATAATGGCTGGACGAAGGGAAATGGCTTTAAAGTGGAAGAGAGTAGATCTAGACTAGATATGAGGAAGAAAGTCTTTACTGTGAGGTTAGAGAGAGACTGGAACTGGTTGCTCAGAGAGGTTGTGGATGCCCCCATGCCTGGAAGCCTTCACGAAAAGGCTGGAGGGGCTTGGAGCAACCTGGTCTAGAGGAAGGTGTCTCTGCTATAGCAGAGAGGTTGGGACTAGGTGATCTTACAGGTCCCTTCTAACCCAAATGATTCTATGATTCTATGTTCATTAAAGAAAAAAAAAATCCACCCCATTCTAAAGATTTGTTCAGCAAATGAGATAAAAACCTACAAATGACTTTGCAGAAGCCTAATTAATCAGTACATGAGAATTCTCATGTATGAAATGAAATATATCTTTTCTTATGTAACTCAAACAATAGCACCATAACAGCTATATAGTAAAATATTTGATATGATTCATATAATGAAATTAACAATATATGGAGGATTAAATGTTTGCAGTCTACCTTAGGCAGCAAATTCACTAAAAAAAGTTTAATCAAGAACAGCCAACAAATAACATGCACCTGTTGTTTTTTTTTTTTTTTTTTTTTATCTCTTCAATATCTGGGTAATGTACTCCAGTTTCAGCAAGATAATTCTTTTTCTTCTCACTAGTTTCTTGCCCTGCAGCCCAGGATTCCTTTACAGTCACTAATTTCTGATAATATAGTGATTAAGATATCCAGTATAATAAGCTATAATAATTAGCTAGTTTTGTACACAGAAAGAACTACTTTGATATTTTTGTGTGGAGTTCCTACAAAAAAAAATATAGATGAAATCATTATCCAAAAAAAAGCTTTAAGTTCTGAAAATTGAAATAATCTCTATTTGCATTAAAAAAAATCAGTCAGTCCAATGACACTTATTGACAGCCTATTGACTGAGCCCTATCCCAGTGCAGCCCATATATATTTAATTTGGGGAATTTAAAGTGTAGAAGAAATAACAATGTTAATGCATTTAAGGCATATGTACATTTGTGTGTGTTCATTTCCTGAATTTCCTTGAATTTAAAAACTTCCTCCATATTTCCATAAAAGACAAAAATGTGAGACAGCACAGTATATTAGACAAATATAAAATAAAATATTCCACTCCAAATAGCTAATTGGCAGTTGGACTAAATGATCTTTGAAGGTCTCTTACAACAATTCTTAGAATTATTCCTTTCCGTTCCATTCTATTCTACCCTAATTCCTGACTGCCATATTTCTAGTTACAAATAGACTGCAATACCTATTGTTTTAGGTGATGTTTTCACCTAGTGAGTGACATGCCCTAGAAGCCAAAGCACGTAGATCTTTAATAACAGGAAAAGACAGAAAGTTTAAAGCATCTGATAGTATCAATGGAGAGATACAACTCCAACTTCCTACATTTTTGTTTACTGCCTCTCCACTGATTAGTTCATGCTGCAGAAAGATATTCTGTACGGTATTCATCTATTTTAAATATAGATACAAGATTTGGAAGAAGTGTCACTTCCTCTGCACACAAGACATATCGAGTACTAAGTATTCTGTGTTTCTCTCTTACTGTATGGTATTGTTTCACAGATCAGAGAAGTTCTATCTGAATAATCTGCATTAGTACATTCAAACATCAACCACTTAGTAATTCTATGAATGCAGAAAATCATGCATAAATTAATAACAAAATATATGACAGTTTTAAAATGATACTGTTGCATGAAAAATCAAGACAGTTTACACAATGACTTCAATACTGCTATACTTTCATTTTACATGAAGTTAGTAGTCATACATTTTTTTTCCTTTTCCAGAAGCAAGTGACAGACCCCACAGTGGGCCTGTTCAGGAAGACATTTAAGAACATGCTTAATTGAAACCTCTGCTTTAATCTCTTTGCTCTAGGTAAGTTGGACTTAATGATCCTTATGGGTTGCATCCTACTTGGGATATTCTATGATTCTATGATTCTATGATTCTGTGATTCTATGAAAGGCTGTTTTAGGTTATTCAAAATAAATATAATAAAGTAAACAATTTTGAACTTTCAGCACACTGCCTGTTTTATATGTGGAGAATCACATAGTTTGAAACTCTTAGGTGCTTTAAACTTTTTTTCCTTTAAAAATATATTACCTACCAAAAGCCACAAGCAAAAAGAATGATCTAATTTTCAAGTTTGGACACTGTATGAACATTTACTCCATATTCCTGATACCAAGACTTTTCAGCTTTTTACTATATGCAAGGCTACATGCGTTGTAAGTGGGAGACACCACAATGTAGCAGCAGCATAGAAAGATGTTGAACAGCTTCTCCTTGCACTCCTTCCTCAGATGTGAAAGGTATGTAGATTACTTCAGAAACTGTCAACTAGCTTTCTACATGTTTCAAGAATGATTTACAGTCATCTTAGAGACTAGAGATGAATGAGACAAGATGGAGATAAGGTTTGGCATATAACTGTTCTCTGTCAACTTTCTTTGCTGCTGCTACATTGTGATGTCTCTAACAGAGAACGTGTAGCTTTGCAGATAAACAAAAGCAATATTTCACTAGTGAACTACCCAAAAATCTCTGCCATGGTAAACCTTTTCCAACCATAACGTGTTGTCTTTATTGTGTTCTTTAATTTTTTTCATATATATGTAAATATGGACATATACAGTCCCATGTCTGTATATTTGTCTCATACTCTCCAAGCAGGGACAACTCAATATTGCTTCTATTCTATCCCAGTGTTAATAATCCAGATTACTTTATTTTCGGGAAAAGCAAACGGCTGTAGTAGAACCTTAGGGCCACATCTATCTACATGAATCACTGGTGTTCAGGATAAGTACCTGCCTTACTGATCACATACTACACTTTTCTAAGCAAAGTACTTTAAAGCAGAGCCAAGTAACAGTGATTTTACAACATGCTCTAGAAATAAAACACACTTCTCACCATCACTGGCTTTTAAATATTCATCATATTCACAATGAAACTAATTACAACAAATATATATCTTCTTCTGAAATTTCCTATGCAAAGGTATTTCAAGTGTATCTTGATTCCAGACTCGTCATTATCCACTGACTCATTATTATCCAAAAAGTTTGCCAACTGTAGACCACTCTGATAGATCTCAAATGAATGTGTACGCAGGTTGTTCTAAAGTAATGCTTCCTATTTCTTCTCATGGAAACTATGGCAGATACAAAGAACGCAGTAATACTATTTGATAGAACAAATTCTCATCTACAAAACAATATTTTTCAATGTTGTCACCACCATTAGCTCTGCATTTTCATCAGCACTGATCAAGAGCCTACATGCTGCGCTCATAAAAAGCTGCATGGCCATCCACAATGTGGATTGTTTTTCTCACTGCTTGAACACACCACCCATCACCTCACACTTTGGTCTCCAGAAACATGCAGCAAGCATCGATGAATGTCAGTAGGTGTTATTTTCTCCACTATGAGAAAGTCACTTCCACCACTTTGCTTCATACATACTTCCATATCAGATGCCATTCTTTCAGACTAATCCTCTGCTGCCATCTGCCACGTAACAACAAAATGGAACGGAATATTGGTGGGAAGGCTCAACCTCTACTGCCGTACCATTAAAATCCACCTCTAGTCTTGAGGGCCAACATAATAAAATTGAAGGCATTATTTTCAGAGCAGCCCTCTCATATTTTCTAAACAAGTATCAAACTTCTTTTTCCAAATCTGCTTTTTTGTTTGTTTGTTTTTCATTTATTGGGCGTGGGGGGTGGTTTTCATCTCTGAAACTACTGTAAAAGAGAAAAGGACAGGCATTTTTGTCTGCAGCAGGACAATTTTTTTTTTTTTTTTTTCTGATGAGAATGTGTTTATCTACACATGAATTGGTGTCCTGGTTTCAGCCAAGACAGATTTGATTTTCTTTATAGCATCTGGTATGATGCTACATTTCCACTTTGGGAGAAAACATTGATAATACATTGATGTTTTAGTTGTTGCTGAGCAGTGCTGTACAGAACCAAGGACATTTCCATTTCTCATCTTCTTTTACTTCTTTTGCTTCCTGTTGGTGAGGGGGCAAGAAGGGGCACAAGAACCTGGGAGAAGGCAGAACCAGCACAGCTGAACTGAACTGGTGAAAGGGATATTCCATACCATGTGACATTATGCAAAAATATATATATCTTTCCAATTTGGAGAGAAGGATGTTATGGGGTACCATGTCAAAGGGCTTAAGGAAGTTTGGATAGATGATATCAGTGGCTTTTCCCCTGTACACTGACACCATAATAAAAGACCACGAGGTTGTTCAAACAGGATTTGCCCTTGCTGAAGTCATGTTGGTTCTCCCGTATCACCTCCCTATCTTCCTTAGCATAAATTGCAGGAGGATCTGCTCCATGGTCTTTCCCAGCACAGAGTTGAGATTGATTTAGGAGGTTTACATCACTGGCTGAGGCATTCCCCCAGTCCTTCAAATGCCAATATCATCCTCATTTTCAAGTTTTCAAGAAGAAGAAGAAAAAAAAAAAAGGTTTAAATTGCAGCTTCTCTTTGTGATTAAAACTCCATGCAGTTTAGATGTAAGAAAAGGGAATTATTAACATGACAGTGAAAAGAGAACTTTTTATATAGTTTAATTCAGACATATTTCTTTTATACCCCATTAATCTGCCTTCTGTATGTGTTACATGAAAATCTCGTAGGTAAGTCAAGAATGAAACCAATACAAAAATGAAAAAATTATGTCTATGTCACTTTACCTTGTAATAGAACCAACTTGAGTCTATTCTGCAGTTAATAACTGTCTGCAGATTTTTTAAAAGTTGCTGAGATCTTGAGTATGCAAAATGAACTTTTCACTTCACAACAATCAGTATTTCAACTGAACTGAAAACATTCCTTTCAGAGAAATCCACTGTGACCAATTACTTTGGTTCAGTTAAAACTTAAATCTAATATGTACTTGTTTCTTGATAGTACAAAGAATAAGGAGATAGCATCTCTAAATAAAGAGGAACATGTAGGAGATAGGAATTACAGAGATGTTAAATGAATCTACTCAAAGAAGCAAATCCTCCTAGGAATACAAAATTATTGTGATATAATGAATTGAATTATGAGAGTAACCTAAAATTTTATGAGAAAAACAAAATCCTTTAAGTCAACTTTCTAAGCAAAATTTTAAAGACAGCATATCGTAAACAGATGATGTAAAATGTGAGAAATTAAAAAAAATGCAGACTTTGCCAAACGAGTGTAACCAACATAAATGAGAAAATGTTATGCTCATATATCATAATTCCCATTGATATTTCCCATATATTTATATATAACTAGGTTTGATAAAATCTGTTGCAGTTATAGATTCAGAAATGCATTATAGGAACTGAGACACACAAATTGGTAATGTATGAGGGCTGTTCCAAAATTAATGCCTCCTATTTTATTATGTTGGCCCATGATGTCAGTGGCAGAAGTTGGAGAGGTGGAACTTTCTCACAAATATTTTATTACATGCTGTTGCTGTGTGACAGATGGAGGCAGTGGAGCAGTTTGACAAAATGGCATCTGTCACAGAAGTGTGTATGAAGGAAAGGTGTGGAAGTGAATTCCTACATGTGAAAAAAATGGAACACATTGACGTCTGTCAATACTTATTGAATGTTTCTGGAGAACAGTCAGTGGATGTGAGCACAGTGAGATGGTGTGTGCTGCATTTCAGCAGTGCTGACAGTGACATGGAAGACAAACTACATTCTGGATGGTCATGCAGATTTTTACAAGCATACTCATCGCTGATGAAAATTGCATGGCTAATGGTGGTGGCTATATTGAAAAATAGCATTCTGTAGCTGAGAATTTGTTTTATCAAACAGTCTTATTATGCTCTTTGTATCTGTTGTAGTTTCCATGGAAATAAAATTATTACTTTCAGAGAGACTTACGTATTTGTAAGAGCTTCTTCTTAGTAAAGTATGCAATAAGGATGTCACTGCTTCAGTAACCATAAAAACAGCAGATATAAGAGTCTGGAAGTCTTTGTCATGACATATAAACAAGTTGAGCTGGATTCTAATCTTCAGATGTTTGCCAAAAGGCAGCAATAAAAACCTTCTCTCACATTCTCTGGAGCAGAAACGACATAAGATTGTCTTTGCTTGTTAGTAAAAGATGTAAACTTTCAGAATAGAAAAAGAAACTGTTAGAGCATCCTTAAACAATGGATTTCTTGTTATATTTAAGTATTACCAGTGATGTACCTGTATATATTTTGTATTTTGTGCAACTCATTTAAAATATTGGTGAAAACTGAGAAAATCTCTCTTGATAATCTCTTTGATAAATTAGTAGAACTGGGAGATTTAACATTAATGTGGGTGTTTTCTGCACTATGGACACTTCTTCCCTGTGTGACTGAAGAAATCTTGAAATTCATAAAGCTTATTTAAATATTTTATAGTCATTTACATAGTGGTGTGGTCATCTATAGCTTAGTGACAATATCTTAGCAACTCTGCAGCATACCAATATTTTGTATAGTTATTTGTTTTTGTCCTTAGTACACATTGGTAGTTGAATGATTTAAAACATCTGGAAACATCAACTTGTTCTTAATAGCAACTGTATAGTACTTTCAAAAGTGTTGCCAAGTATTAGAAAGTCTGAGTCATAACTGCAACAAACCTTATGTGGCCCGTGATTGCAACTTTTAATTAATCTTGCTTCATATCGCCAATATTATCTCTATATTATGGAGAGACAATATCTCTCCCAATATATTATTTTAATGACTTGTATGAACCATATTATGTAAATGTATTAGCAATAAAACTTGTAAAGAGCAATGAAATATTCTAATTGAGGCAGTTTTCTTCATCTGACTTTCTCTTTTCAATCAGGTCCAAGGACAGCTTCATGGGCCTTTTAAATCATCCTTCTTGTTCCTGACTTGCTAGAAAAGTCATATTCTGTAAGAAAAGTATTTGATCAAATTCTAATGTTATGTCCCAAAATTTTGTCTAGGATCTTAGAACTATCCTGCATTAACACCAGATCTCTCTGTATTTCAGCAACTACATACTGTTATGTTCAAATACTTAACATAGATAATAACTTACATAGACACCAGAATTGTGAAAAGTTTAATAACTTTTTCCCCAGTTGAACCAGTTACTGATAACATTTTCCAATAATTTAATTCATAAAACTGAACTCAAAAACACACTACTGAAATCTGACCATTTACACAGCTACTAATATAATCGATCCAAACAAGTTTGTTTATAAAACTGTTAATAATTACAGTTAAAGCTTTTCTGGGGTGAAAATCTCAGCATATCTTAAATATTTTGTATTTAATTGTATATTGACTTCTTATTTATACTGAAATGAGATGTTACTACTGAAGTCATCCATCGTGTGTACATAGCACATTTGATTTTGTGCACAGTACATACTGAATGAAATATAAACTGGTACAAATTGGAATCCTTCTATTGATTTCAGACAATATTATGCACATTGTTCTACACCCAACTATATGACTTTTATTGAAAGTATTTTGTCTTTTTACATTTGAAAAATACTTTGAAAATTAATTTTGGCCACCTGGGAATGTTTTTGAAGGCAGATTAGTTATCTGTGAAATATACAAAGAGCTGAAGTTTACGAGTATTCTTCATAAACTACTTATCATTTTAAGTGTAAATCTGTCTTACATAGCCACTTGTCTTAGTCTGTGGCTAAGTAAATTTTGCCCTAGGTGGGTTTTTTAGAACATTTCCATGCCTTGAGTGTAATCAAATCTTTTTTGCTGTTTGCTTTTGTTTTTATTTATTATACTTGTCTTCTGTCTCAACCAATATACCAGTACATATCACAGTGAAGGTATGTTGAGTATCCAGGATTTGTCATGTAATTAATGAAAGAGGATGCTTGGGATTTATTTAAAAATAAAAATTAAAAAAAAAAAAAAATTAAAATCTTTTGTACAAAATTAACCATAAAGCTTTTTTACACTGGGAATGGTCTGAAGTAGGTGAGATTTGCAGGAAGATGTAGTGTGTCATTTTAACAACTACGATGGTGGAGAAAAGAGAACAAGGTCTTGAGCACATAAAGGAGTAGTTTGCCTGGAAGGCTGTCTGTTCTCAACTCCAACAGTGTTTTCTATGAGATGAACTGATATTATCTTTCTCAAACATTGCTAACAAATATCTGTAACCCGTGACAGTTAGAGCAATGCCATGACAAGAGCAAAGATTGTTATAAAAGAAAACACTCTAAGCCTTACAAACGACTCAGTCACTGAGTGCGTACAATGAAAACTATTTTCTACCATGATGGTTCTCCTCACTTGGTGGTGTTACCAGAGTCTAACAAGACCTCACTTGGCATCAAAACCTCATTGGCAAGGAAAAAACGACGTGTCATTGTCATTGGCGACTCTCTGCTGAAGGGAGCAGAAGGGACACTATGTAGATCAGACCCTCTACATAGGGAGGTCTGTTGCTTCCCAGGAGCCCAAGTTAAAGACATAAGGAAGAACCTTCCTTCCCTAGTTTGGCCCTAAGATTACTATCCCCTATTGTTGGTTCAGGTAGGCAGTGATGATGTAGGAAAAACTTCCCTAAAAATTTTGAAAATGGACTTCAGAGCCTTGGGGCAACAGGTAAAGGGTTCAGGAGCACAAGTTGTGTTGTCCTCTATCTCTCCAGTTAAAGGGAATGATGAAGGACTAAATATGATGGGCCTATGTATTAATATCTGTCTCCATGCCTGGTATGCCTGGCAGGGTTTGGGGTTTTTTGACCTCTGCTCTGTTTGCACAAGACCAGGCCTGCTGGCAACCGATAGGAGTAGCTTCTCCTTCTGGTGGAAAGTGGTCTTAAGACCGTAGTTGGGAAGGTTCACTGATAGAGCTTTAAACTAGGTACAAAGGGGGTGGGGGTGTAACTGGGGTCATTAGTACAGAGCCTGCATGTAATGTGGCAGTGCTTGTAGGAGAGAGATGTGCTAGTAAGATCCCACAGTCTTGTGCCTTGGTGAAGGAGGAGGACAACTCACCCTTTTGTAGGAAGAATACGAGGGTTGGTGTGAGGTTGGCGGCTATGGAAATATCTGAGTATGGTCTTCAGGGTATTAAGGCTACTGCCACTCAAAAGGAGGCCCAGCTCTGGTGCCTTTACACTAATGCACGCAGCATAGGTAATAAACAGGAGAAGCTGGAGGCTATCGTGCAGTCAGAAAGCTATGATATAGTCGCCATCACAGATACATGGTAGAATAACTTGAAAGCTGGAGTGCTGTAATGGATGCTACCAACTTTTCAAAAGAGGTGGGATAGGCAGGAAAGGGTGGTGGTGTAGCCCTCTGTGTTAAGAAAGACTGTGAATGTATGGAAATTAATGATGGTGCTGATAGGACTGAGAGCTTATAGGTCAGAATAAAAGCAGAGGTCAATAAGACTGATACTATCATGGGAGTCTGTTACAGACCACCCAACCAGGATGAAATGGACAAGACACTTTATAGAAAGTTGGGTGAGATCTCAAGGTCTCTCCCCCTTGTTCCTGTGAGGGACTTTATCTTCCCAGACATCTGCTGGATTTATAATACAGCAGATAAGAAACAACCCTGGAGACTCCTGCAGTGTGTGGAAGGTAACTTCCTGACACAGCTGGTGAAGGAGCTAAAAAGGGGAAGCAAAATCCTAGACCTGTTGTTCGCTAACAGAAAAGACCTTGTAGGAGATGTAAAGGTTGGAGGGCATCTGGGGCACAGTGATCATGTGGTGCTAGATTTCTCATTCCTTGTTGAACCACAGAGGGGAATCAGCAGAATTGCCACCTTGGACTTCCAGAGGGCTGACTTTAACCTCTTAGGACCATGGTTGAGAGGGTCCTTTGGAAGAACTTTTGGAGAGCATACAAGCCCAGGAAGTCTGGGAATACTTTAAGGAAGTTATCTTAAAAATGCAGGAGCTGACCATCCCCAAAACTCTGAAATTAAAACATGTAGGTTGCTCTGAAAGTCATGCCTCCTTTTTATTTCCATGGAAACTAAAACAAAAACAAAGAACACAACAACACTATTGATAGAGCAAGTTTCTTAACCACAAAAAATTGCTTTTTAACATAGTCACCACCATTAGCTATGCAATTTCATCAGCAATGAATAAGAGCCTGCATGCCACACTCAAAAATATCTGCACCAGTGGAGGTAACCCACTGTTTCACAACCGCTGTGGTGGTGGTGTCAGTGCTTGAAGAATTATGCCCACACAGTACCTCTTTCAGTGATCCAAACAGACATAAGTCAGGAGGCACTAAATCTGGACTGTTTGACAGATGTGGTAGGACAGTCCAACCAAGACTGGAAATGTGCTCCACAGTCTTCAAACTGGTATGGGTCCTGGCGTTATCATATTGCAAGAGAAAGGTTTTCTTCTCTGGACTGACTCTAGAAATTCAAGCCTTCAGCTTAGTAAGTATTATGAAGTTGTGGTCAGAGTTGATGGTTTGTCCAAGTTCCTATCCCAAAAGACTGTGTATATCCAAGAGAGATGAATTTCTAGCTTTTTCTTGGATGGAGAATTCATGTTACTACTCCATGGAATGCCATTTTTACTCAACTCACAGCGATGTTTCCACATCTCATCACTGGTGAAGATTTGATCCAGCAACCTGTCACCTTCAGCTTCATATTTGTACAATAGGTCATGACAAACTTGAATACACTGTTCTTCCTTTTCTTGTGAGAGCATTTCTGGGACCCACCTGCCTCAAACTTTACAGTATTTTAATGTAGTCACCATTGCTTCCAACTCACTGAAGACAACATTCAGCTCCATACACCCTTCTCTGGTCATAAACCATTGATGTGCATGGATGAACTGATTGAGATGCTCTTCATTTAGTGGTGTGACAGCTGTTCATAACTGTATAGATCACGACTTATGTTTCATGACATTGTCACCAGTGCTGAAGCACACCACCCGCTGTCTCACTGTTCTAATATCCACTGTTAGGTCTCCATAAACGTTCAGCAAACATGAATGAACTTCAATTAGTGCCATTTTTTCCACATGGAGAAATTTGATTCCACACCTTTGCTTCATATGCATTTCCATGCTAAATGCTATTTTTGTCAGAGTGCCCCTCTGCTGCCATCTGTCACATCGCAACAACATGTAATCTAACATGGGTGGGAAGTTTCAACCTCTACTGCCGTACCACCAACACCCAGCTCTGATTTTGTGGACCAACATAATAAAATAGGTGCAATTACTCTCAGCAGCCCTTGTAAAAAAATTATTTCAATTGAGCTATTCAGCCACCATGAAGTCACTGGAGCTATGTTGATTTAACCCCAAAATTTTCTTCTAACATGTTTATTTTCACATAAAACAAAGAAAAATATAAAACCATAAGCACTGTCTCCTGAGGTGTGTGCACAACAGCCATTCTTCATACAATTTATAGAATTATAGAATGGCTTGGATGAAAGAGACCCGAATGCTCATCGAGTTTCAACCCCTCTGCCACAGACAGGGTTGTCAACTACTAGACCAGGCTGCCCAGAGCTATATCCTGGCCTTGAATGCCTCTAGGGATGGGGCATCCACAACCTCCTCAGGCAACCTGTTCCAGTGTCACCATCCTCTTAACGAAAAACTTCTTCCTAATATCTAACCTAATATCTAACACTGTCTCAGCTTAAAACCATTCCCCCTTGTCCTGTCATTATACATCCGTGTAAACAATTGTTCCCCCTCCTGTTTATACACTCTCTTCAAGTACTGAAGGCTGAAAGACAACATTAGATGTTGTATTTCATGCTTGGTGTCCTAAGAGGTTTTCTGGAGAGAATGCTGAAAATTCCATTAAAAAAAAAATGCAAAAAATTTAATAAAATAATAAAATAAATGGCAAAAAAAAAAAAAAAAAAAAAGCTGAAAAACTAAAAGGCAAAGGAATGCAAGCAGAAATCCTTCTTTTCTCAAATTTTCTATACTATAAAGCAGTTAATGACAGTCTGTATTTTAAATGGTGTCAAAAACACCAACAGAGCTCAAAAAATAAAATTATGTGAATCTCTGTGAGAACTTAACTGAGTGAAAATAGAAAAAAAATATTCAGAGGGAACACACACAAATATGTAGTGCTCTAACACATTAGTGTGCTGATCAGGGTCTTGGTTTCATCCAGGACAGTGTTAATAGCACACCAGTGTTTTGGTTGTTGTTTAGTGATGGAAGCATGCCCAAGGCCACTCTGTTAGGGAAAAGCCATTGCCATTATGGCACAACAGCAGAAGGCAGGGAGAAGCCAGGATAGCTGGCCTGAGTTAGTCAGGACAGTCATTCTATACTATGTTGACATCTGCATAAGGCCATAAAGCTGTAGGAATCTGGCCAGGAGCTGGTCTCTGTTTAAATATTGTCTGGACATTGGTGGGTCATGAATTGCTGTGGTGTTAGCTGGCTGTTGGTTGTCAGGCTGTTGCATTGTTACCCGGGCATTAGCCAGGGGGTGGCAAGTAATTGTATACTGATCTTACTGAACCTCTTATGGAAAACTACTGAGAGACTTTGATAAGGGCAGATCAACAGAAAAGAAAAGTGAAAAAGAATGAAAGACAAGAGGAAAAGATCTCTTACGGTCTGAAGAACACACCATTATTTTTTCCTAGAAGTGAAGAACAACTTTCATCAAAACTTATTTGTGAATCAATTACAATAACCATCCATTATTACTGTAAATTATCTCTTACTAAATTCAGGCTTGCATCATTTAATATTGAGGAGCTCATAAATCTCACCATGCACTAAAGCCTCTCACCAGCAAACTCATCCAGACTCACCTTTGAAGTTTGCAAATGAAAGTTAAATGAAACCTTTAAGACATGAGTACCTTGCTAATGAGCAATGTCAGAGCTGCTGATTCCTGACATCCCTCTCCATAGCAGACCCAGCCGTACCTGACACCAGAAATATGCTCTGTCTAGAGAATCACTGAATCTGCAGTTCATTGAAACCTTCAGATAAACTGTACCTGAAGACATCAATGTTTTCCGGATCATTTTCTCTCTTTCAATTCAGACTGAAATTCCCTGCTTTGAAGTCATCATAAGCAAAAGAACGTAAATTTTCAAGTGAATGTATTTGAGGTTTTTTTTTACTAATGCAAGAAGAGCAGTTCAACAAATATTCAAATCAATTCTGAATATTTTATCATTTACCCGGTATAGCAAAGCTCAGGAATTCAAAAGCCAAAGCTCAAGTAAATCAGAATTTTGAATTGGCCATCACTGGTGAGCATTCAGCACTCTCCACTGAGATCATCACATCATAGGAAATATAATGTACTCAGCTAGAATATAAATGGAGCATATCAGCTGCAGAACTACATTTTCATTTCCCAAAGAAAATCATGTCTGTTATTTCATTTTAGTAGCTGTCCTAAGAAGAAACTCTCTAGCAGTTTTTTTTCTGCTGAAAATATTAAAATATCAGTTTTTGACATAAGTAGAAATTATAAAAAAGATTTGAGACAGATCTAAAAAAAAATCATCTTTGTATTAGCATCCTCAGACATATGAACAATCTCATTTTCCATTCATGTGCTGTAATTTACAGAAATGTTAATTAACAAGGAGATATGCAGAAACAAAATTAAGCAGAAAAATCATAAGGGTCACACTGGATCAGGCATTATCAATGTCAAACATTGTGGTCAGGGATTGATATGCAACATGCCAGATTCTATCAAACTTAAATGACCTTGAAAAAACTCTTCTGACTATATTTTGGCAACCTGAAAGGATGCTACTGCAGCTAGAAAAATGTTTTGCCCAAATATATATAAACTGATGCGACAATTCATGCACTACTCTTTCAAAAATCATTAACGTACTTTTAAAATGTCATTGAAGTATCACTGTTAGCTGCTAACAAAACAAAAATATTAAAGAAAAAATAGACAATTAGATCTATAACTCACATGACTTTTTTATGATATATAGCTTGTCATTAAGATAGGCAGTCAAGATGATCCCAGTGGGATAGCATAGATGGTTCTCCTAATCCGTATAATTAGTGCCTACTTATTTCAGTAACAGGTAGACTGGAAATACTGACAGACAGATGACTCTCTAGATATTTTCTGTGGCCAGTTTTGATATGTGTCAGAGAGCTAAAAATCATATATCATTTTTAACCTGCCTAAGAAAAAGTCAATTAACAAAAAAAAAGCATAGCTTCCAGAATGAGCACATATTTGCATCCATATATAAACACATATCTGTACACACACACATAAAACACACACAGACATGTTTTTAAGAATACTGATTTTAATCACACCTGAAGAGAAGAATTTCCTCTGTACAGTTTAACTCTGTTGGGGCTGTGTTCTGTGCTTGTGTAGAAAACTATCACCGGCAGAGTAAGGTTCCTTTTTATAGAGATTCTATTCAAGGTTTCCTAATGTTTGACCTCAGTTACAGTCTTTTTTTCTTAAATAAAGCCTGTAGCTAATGGTTCACATGAGACCACAGTGCTATCATTTTTAAGCAGTATTACTATGGTAATCATAATTTTTTTCACAGAACTTTTCCAAGTTTATTCTAATAAAAAACAATTGATCACATTTAAAAACATTTTTATATAAGTGTGATGCTTCACTTTATATTTAAGAATATAGTAATTATCTCACTGCTGTTATTCAGCAGGGTATTTTTAGAATCTGGAAACAGTACTTATGCAGAAACACTTCTTGGTTTGCTTGACTCTCTATTGGTAGCAGCTAATCAGTTATTCATATTGTAGTCAGTTAACATCAGGTTAGCTGGAAAAAAAAATGCCATCCCCCACTTCTGTTTTTCTTTTTGTTTTCACTTTTTGTTGTTATTGTTTATTTATTTTTTATAACAAAGAATTTCCAATTACAATTATAATCCATAGTTTTGATTTGTTACACATTCCTGATATATAAAATTTTTCTAATAAAGATTTTTTATGACAATTTTAACAAAAATTATTATATTTACAGTGATGATTCACTTATGGATAATTACCATAAAGTTGTTTTTCATGCTAAAACGCATGAATCGTACAATCCAGTTTTCTTCATCCTGTTTTCCCATTCATTTATATATTTTATAATATTAACATTCATCTCTGTGTTCTGAAATAAAAGATAGTTAATTTATTCAGAATTTGCTTTTTTTTTGGTGGGGGATCATGTCAGTTCATCTGTGCTACTTGAGAGTTCCCTGTCTCACTTTTATCCTTATTATTAAAGCCTACTTAACAACACATGCCATTCTTGCAATCTTGTGGTCTGTGACCCTTTTAAATAGAGTGAATATATTCCTAAGGTTTCATCCAGTTCTCCAGAAACTGGGTCTCAAAGTTGTCATTGAATTTCTTGCACATTGCAATAAAAATAAAGTCTATATTTTCATTTCAGATCTTAAAGTTACTTGCACATTATAAAATTGCAATTATTTTAATATTTCAATATTAAGAATTACAATGTGTCCATATAAGAATTCTGCTGACATTTCTCTTATGGTCAATCTTAAAAAAAGTTCTATCTGCAAAATATTACTAATGCCTTTACTGTGTGCTATGTTGTCTGAGTTCATTATGGAATTGGAAATATATGATTGTGTACAAAGGCTGCTCTGAAAGTAAAGTCTCCTTTACACTGGCCCAAGATATACGAGGCATATGTTAATGGTAAGGCAGTAGAGGTTGAACTTTCCCACCAATATTCCATTACATTTTGCTGCCACGTGACAAATGGCAGCAGAGTGGCAGTCTGACAAAATGGCATCTAACATGTGAGTATGAAATTGAATTCCTCCAAACATGGCAAAAAACCACTGACATTCATCAGTACTTGCTGAATGTTTATGGAGACCAAAGAGCACAGTGCTTTTTGTAAATGTTGTAGTTTCCATGGAAACAAAAAGGAAGCATTACTTTCAGAGCAATTTACAATAAAAGATTATTGCTATTTAGAATTTCATATTCATACGCATTTTCAAATTTTTAAGTTTTCCAGGATGTTGTTGGCCTCTAACACTAGTTAGTAGCTTAGAGGTGAAAAAAACACTTCAAACCTTTGAAAAGTTACGTAGTATAGAGGTTGCACATTGCATTTCATAGCTTCCTGGAGGCTTAATTTGTGTTGACGTAAAATCTCAAAAGCATCCCAAGGACTGAAGAAGATGAAGAGCTTTGTACTCAGGTAAATTCATTCAGGGAACTAAGGAAGCTACCAAGAAAAATATATGGCAAACTCTTGGGTGATCACCATGGAACTACTGCAGCTTCAAAACAGAATTTTTCTAAATTATACAGATAACTTGAAGTTGGAGCATCTTAAAATATTTATTGAAAGATTGACAAATTGATCTTCTAACTAAAAAGCTGTGTTGTCCTGTAAGTTTATAAACGCATTTCATACTGATATGGTTTCAGTATTGTTTTCAGAATACCCTGTAGACAAACATAAAATTTTAAAGCTACTTTTTTCTTCTCTTTTTTAATACAGGTTTAAATTTCCTTCCCAACCAGAAGGTATTCTAAAACAAAAAACAATGGAAATATGAGTTTTAAATTTCAAATATTGCTTGAGGCACTCCTTTGTCAAAGGAAGAGAGTATATGGAATGAGACTTGTGAAGCAAGTCCCTTTACATCTACTGGTCCTATATCTCTTGCTGAAATATGGCAGTTGAGCTTAGAAAGTCATAAGTGCTCTCATTTCATGTATTAAGAAAAACCTGAATAGGCTTGTTTGAGTTGGTCACCTAGCTAGTAAGTGGATAACTAGTTACTACAGTACCTACCACAGAACGTATGTGTTATCATTACCAATGTAAGATATAGAACTTACACAACTATACATCTTATGCCTAATCTTTAATAATTGCAAATGCATTGACTATGATAGCATAGACAGTTCAGATGTAGATACATACAATATATGAAAGATGAGTATTGCAGGTAGGTTTGATTACTTCCATCATAAAGTATTTAAGTGCAAAATGAGTGAATCCCAATTTTCCCAATCTAAAACACTCCAAAATCACAACAGCAATGCTAACTTCCAGAAAAAAAGGATAAAAAGAATAAGACAAAGTACAATTTTTTTTAATTTTTGTTCTACTATTAAAAACTAGTAATAATGCCTTCAGTTTATTTTCTCCTTCTATGTTTAAGAAAGTATGGAATTCAGGACTTTTAGGTTTGTACTATAATACTTAATATCGAAATGAAAGCTGAGTTTATTGCAGGTGCTGACAGTTCTGCATAATGAACAGAATGTATCAGCACCCACTTAGGGATTCATTAATAACCAAAAATACTGCAGTTACTTACCACAATTGGAATCCATTCATTAGCAAACAGTCTTATGACTACTCTTATTTTTTAACTTACTTCTTAAAAATTACCTTAATATCACTCAGAAAGCAACGGTTTAATAAAAGTTTCAAAAGTTTGCACTGATAGGATTAGATCACTTAGTTCACTTTCTGCAAAAGAGAGATCATAAAAAATCATAAGGTAATTAAATGTGAATTTTGAACCTCTTGGACTTCATTCTAGATGCACTATCGAAGTACACCCAAGATAATTCCTGACTAATGAGTTAGGTTCTTATTCAATAAGCATTAGTTTAGGCCATGTAGAGTTTCAGGTTCAAGGCTTCCAGTAAAAAGGCATCTCAGGACTGAACTCATCCCGACAAATATGCTGGTAGCATGAGTAACTAATGATTATCTTCTTGTTACATGTGTAATGTTTTATGACATTTTCTTTTTCTTCCCTCAAACTTTCCTTATTCACGTGCTGTATATTTTCACAGTGTGAACCCTGAGCTCTTTTACTCAGTCTTATTTTGAATAAGATCTTTGAATATATATTATAGTGACATCATCTACCACATAACACATCCATGATAAAAATTACAGAGTGACTTTGAATAGGAATGATGAATCACAGCAAGTAGTGAAAAAAGAAAGTCAGTTCTAATTGCCTAAATAACACCATTTTCCAAAAATCTTAGTCAATGTGTTAGCATTCATTTACAAATAACATATGTGATGTTATTGTACATGGCAACGTTAAAGGCTAAATTGTGAAGCCTACCAAAAAAAAGTCTTTAATGATATTTTTCTGTGTCCATCTTCCAGTTTTCAAGACAAAATAAGTTCAATTTCCACTGAAGGCTAAATTTTTCTATTCATTCTTTTGGCAGAGTATTCTCTGACTTCAGCGATACTCTGCCAGAAGAATGAATAGAAAAATTTAGCCATATCAATAACATTTACTTAAGCAGGCAGCTAAATTCAAGCTGTATTATAGTACTAAATTATCATCATCCATTAACTTCTGTAGATAGATTAAATAAATTGGCAGAATCTTGTCTACAAGATTTGCATTGATGTACTATCTTTCATTTTGAATGAGCACACAGGTTTCTGCTCAAATAATTTCCAATAGAAAGTACTGCAAATTGAAGACTAATAAGATTTTAAATGAAATTAGGAAAAGCTTTGCTTCATTTTTACATGCACACATTATTTAAATATATTCAAAATACATAGTAATATTCAATGAAAAGTAAACTAAAAGTTAAAAAGGAAGAGGAGATGAAAATGAGTTCTACAGGACAGTACGGATCTGAACTTATGTCATCTTCAAATCAGACTTTAAAGGGAGGTGATTTTTTCCCCTTCTCTCTGCCTTCTTGAGGCCTGATCTGGAGTACTGAATCCAGGTCTGGGGCCGCCAGTACTGGAAAGATGTGGAGCTGTTGGAGAGAGTCCAGAGGAGGTCTACAAAGATGCTTCAAGGAGCAGAGTACCTCTCCTATTAAGATAGGCTGAAGGAACTGGGCTTGTAAAGTCTAGAATAGGGAAGGCTTATTGTTATCTTCCAATATTTAAAGGCAGCTCATAAATATAAGGGAAATCAACCTTTTTACATGCGTAAATATTTATAGGACAAGATTGTAATGGCTTTAAACTAAAAGAGGAAAGAGTTAGATTAGGTGTCAGGGAAAGTTTCCTACTGAGAGAGTGGTGAGGTGCTAGAACAGGTTGCCCAGAGATGTGGATGCCTTGTCCCATGAGGAGTTTAAGGTTGGATGGGGTTCTGGGCAATCTGATTTTGTACTTCATCTATCAGTTGGCAACCCTAATGTTGGTTTTTCCTAATTTAAAATCTTATTAGTCTTCAATTTGCAGTACTTGCATGCTTTCCACTGGAAATTATTTGAGCAGAAACCTGTGTGCTCTTTCAAACTGAAAGATAGTACATCAATTCAAATCTTGTAGACAAGATTCTGGGGACTGGAACTTGATAATCTTTGAGGGCTCTTCCAACTCAACTCATTCAGTGATTCTATGATCCTATAAAGTGCATAAATTTTGGATTTTTTTCAGAAACTACAATTGCCAGTAAGAGGGAAAAGTGGGGAAACTGTCAGTTCAGACGCCACTAGAGAAAATGTGGTCTTTAAAATATAAAAGAAAACCAAATAGTTTGGTTTTAAATTTTAATTAATTTAATTGTTTAAGACAAATCTTAAGAGAGGCAGCTATGGCCCAAAACACACCAAAAGAATTTAAAAGGGAATTATCACTAAAATAACGTGAGCTGGAACCAGACACGAATTTATGACTAACCCCAGATAGTGAACAGTTCTTCCAGCAGGTTTGAAATTCTGACTTCTTCTTTCTAAGGTATCTCAGAAAGCTTTTGACTTTCTTAACAGAACAAAATGCATATCAAATTTGAACCAACATGTATCCACTACATTACCTTGATTTATCTCCCACTTACCTAAGCATATAAAAACAGTAATTCAGCACATACATTTAAAAGAGAATTTAATTTCACAGATTATTTGAAATTAAAAACAAAAACAATATGAAAATTGTTTTATGAATAGTATTACTTTAATAAAATATAGTCAAGATCCATCTTAAAAGTAGCTGAATGTTTTTCCTTCCTTGTTTCTTCTCTAATGATTAGAAACCTTTTCTTTAAATTTACAGCCTGTCTACTTTCTGACCAATTTATTACTATTGCACCTGTTTGAACATTGTCCTTCAGTTTAAATAACTACTCTCTCCCTAACTCCTGTTCAATTCTGTGATGTATTTATAGAGAACAATCTGATCCCTTCTCATTCTTCATTTTGCTGGCTACATAAGGCCAATTCTTTTAATCCCCTCTCATAAAATTGATTATTCCATCCCTATCTATTTTCTTATATGTGTCTGCTCCAATCTTAATTTGTCTTCCTTGAGTAAGGTGATGAGAATGGTATACAGTGGTCTAGACATGGCCTTTGCAGTACTCATACCGATTCCACGTATATTCCAGTATATCTATATACTTCTGCTAAGATGATATTCTTCTTCTGAAATGCTTCATTGTGCTTATATGATTCAGTCTCAATCTGCGGTTATCATTCCTTCAGTCTTTTTGATTTAAGAATTATTTATATCTAGCCCATTAACCTACAGTTAGTTAAAAGAAAAAATAAAACAGAGAAAAAATACTAACCCATGAAACACTGTGAAGATCACTGAAGTAAACCATCTTGAAAATACCTCTTGATTTCAAAAGTCTCCATAAAATCTGTTACTGTCTTTCTCTTTTCAGTCACCTTTCCCCTTCAGATGGTGAGCTGTAGAATACAATATGTAAGGGGTCCATAACATCTCTTAGTTTTGTTAATTCAAAGGGAATTCACAAATAGTGTCACTTAGAGGGATTTATAGCTTAGAGGAATTTATTGCTTAGAGGCACTTGTTGTTTAGCTTAACCTCTTGCTACCTCAAGACCAATTTATTGCTTAGTTTAACGTTTTGCTTTTCCAAAACACATTCCCAAAAGGGAGCCTTCTCAAGTCAGTAGAAAGGGGCCCCTAAGAAAGCAGTGGATGGGGAAGGTAAGCAGGATGGGAAACTGCTGAGGCATGCAAGGTGGGAAAGGAGCTCAGAACTGGAACAGAGGTCTAAAGGACATGGCGAGGAAGACGTCTGACTTCATCCCGGAACGATCACCGAATGGAGAGGAAGACATCAAGCCTTCATCCAATGGAAACTAATGCTCATGCCCTGGGGAGGGGGGGAGGGGGACAGTATGTAAATGAATTCCTGGAAAAGCAATTAATATGCCAATGGATCTTGGGTAACACTATTGAATATGTATGGCTTGGCTTATAAATGTAATGGGACCCCACTCTTTGGTGTGCAAGCTAGGAGGAGCGATTCCCCTTGCACCCATCCTGAGCATCCTGCTCTTTTAACCTTACGTGGGTTAGAGAGTTTGATTCTGCAAATCACCCTTTTAAGGACTGTATTTTCTTTGCATTCTAAGCAAATGCTTAAGTGATTTCTCTCAGGTTAAATCTATTTCTCTAATCTCTACAGTCCTCAAATCTCAACAAGTCAGCAGTACTGATTATTTCTACATTTAGTAAAACAGGGCTATATTCAATGCAGTTTGATTTTGATCTGATCAGTCAAATGATAAGAATATTTCAGAACTGGAAAAAGCGTAGTGATTTATAGATGATAAAAATAATTTGGAAAGAAAAAAATCTCTAATGTGGTGTTCATTGGAAATGTTTTACCCAAACATGACAACTTGTACCTGGCTGTGAGTGATTAGGTCAGTTATCAGTACTTATAAGGTGTCTCGCTCCAATTTATAGGAGGGAGATGAGGTTCTTTTAATATCTGTATACCCGGCGTGAGATTAAGAAACAACGGTTCAAATGTTGATCCAACCAGTTTATTATAAATCCTAATCAGGGAGACAGGGAAGGGAAGAAGGGCAATAGAAAAGATAGGAAAGAAGCAAGTATCGCGTAAAGTGGGGATAGTCACCAACAGGATCCAGCAGTGGTCCCGTTGCATGAAGTTTGAAGGTCCGAGGCAGATGCAGCAGGGGGAGAGCAGCAGCCTGGCCAGCCTTGGGCAGCAAGCAGGTAGCAGGAAGAAGTCACAGAGCCAACCCGGGAGGAAGCAGCAGGACTCAGGTAGCAGGGCCAGGAGAGTCCGTCAGCATGCAGGAATTCCGTAGCAAGGAATCTGATGGCAGACACCTATCCTCATGGTTTTCGATTCCTCTTTTATCCTACTTTTTCTCCTGCCTATGTGACACCCCTGGGCACTTGAGCAAGAGTCATGTCAGCACCCCCTGAGATGGCCATCATCCTGAGATAAGTCCACACAAAAGACCGCTTTACAGCCATTAAGCTGCAGTTTATCTCTCTCTCGTTGCCCCTGGCCTTGTCCATCTGTGTCCTTCAGACAAAGGATTTCACAACCCTTGCCCAGGACTTGGCTGGACTTGTTCATCTGTGTCCCCAGCAAGCTTTGAGACAATGATGTAAAATAATAATATCTTACATAAGGTAACAGTTATGGAATCACAATTTTTTTTAGCACAGGTGTTGCTAATTTATTTTGAACTGTGTTAATCTCAGCTTCCAAATCCTGAAAAATTAGATAACTATTCATAAAATACTAATTGCACATTAAGATATTTAGATATTCAAATTAAACTGGTCATCATTATGTCTAGATAAAAATTTAAATCAGGTATTTAAATCTAACCTATTCAGCTGGTAGCAATGTTTTTATAGTTGAAGCATAGTAGTACTAAAGAAGAGTAGAAGCCCAACTGTTAGAAACTATTACAGTGCTGTAAAGATTACTGATTACCATCAGTACATAACACATATGAATTTTTGCTAATACTTTATTCATGTGGCAATATAAGTGTACAGTTTTATTTTCTGTCTGTAATAAAATCAGAACTTTTCTGTTATTCTAATAAAATCTAATTCTTACACACAACTTTACGGTAAGATATAACAAATAGTAATAAATTATTCTATTCCTCTGTGACTTTCTTCTTTGATCAAAATTTTAAGAAATGAAGGATTAAAAAATAGTTGAAAAAGTCATGACGCATTTGAGGAAAAGACCTTTCAGGTTAGCTGATCAGAAATGCAGCATATTCTGGATCACTTTCTGTAAATAAAAGAAGAATCTCAATCACTTACGTACTGTTTTATTTCAAAAAATATTTTACATTTGCACAATCTAACTTTATAAAAGTGTGCACTTTAAATAATATATGCGGCTCAATTCTGAAGAATTTTCATTTTAACATGGTCAGATTTAGACTAGTTTCCTCTAAATATCTCCTACCTACCCAAAGTTCCAATCATACAGCTGGAACAGCAGGCAATTGACATTTTGAGAACTCTAAGCTCAGTTCACTCTTTCAGACATCATTAGCTCATAATAATAAAATGTAACATTTTTGCATGTTAAAACTACCAAGACTAGAAAATGTTCAACAGCTATCATCTGAATAGCTTCTGAAAGCACTCAGTAAGCTAACATAGCTGTTAACAGTTGAACATAATATGCTTGGAATTAGACAGAGAAAATGTAACTTACTTACAATCTTTCAGTAAATGGAGCAGTTAATTTGTAAGCAGGGAAGATATCTGTCAAAACAAGAAATCTTGGATGTAATGCAAGAATTTCTGACCATCACAACTTTCATTGAAATAAATACCGTTTTCACTGTCACTACAATCAACATATTAAACAGTGGGTTATGTGAAATCACTTCTTAGTGTTTCCATTATTAAAAAAATAAATAATTTCTCCAAATTGATTTCAAATATTCCTATATCTTTGAATTCTATCTGAATGAGTTTCCAGGCTTTTTCATCATATCCAGCCACTTCTCCATCTGTCTGTGATGCAAATAAGATATGAACATCATAATATCAACGTTCAGAAGACTACTTGACCTAGCCTCTTGAGAGATATTCCTGATGATTGACCTGATGATCAGTATTCCAAAATCAGCCTTTATCAAACCACTTATGAAGACTGCTCTTCCTGATGCTTTGATTACAAAGGGTATATTAAGTACAATCATCAAAAATACACCTATATTTTTGAAAAAAACAATCAAACAAGATTTTGCATAAATATGTGAGTAATGTGAGCATCAAAGGGGTAAGATGCTACTTAGACCTCTAAGTAGTAGAAAGTTGCAAGACAAGCACAAGGAATAATAAATAGATAAAACAGCCTGCCAAATGAATGAGAAAGATGAATAGAAAACCCAAACTTTTGGGATCAAAGATTCACACCTTTGGGAGGAAGGCAAATAGTTGATACTTAAATTCCCTTAAAGAGCGTATGCCTGATCTCCTTGACCTCAGTGACCAGGAACCACCAGAACCACCAGTAACTCCGGTCTTTAATGTTTGTTGCACAGATTCAGCTCTGTCTCTGTGGTACTGTATGTACACACATGCTTAATTTTAAAATACAGCAATTATTGTCACATGATAGGTTAAGTTAATGTAATGGCACAACAGTGTGCAAGTCGGAAGAACTATAAAATGTTTGAAGTTGAACTTGCTGTGCTGACACTAACCCTAAGAATGCAGTCATTTATTTTTAATTGAAAGGATGATTAACTACTGAAATAAACTCCTGTACTACTCTAAATCCTACAGATATTCAAGACACCCTTATTGAGTCCGCACAAAGCAGAATATTGTTAATGGTAACTCTCTAGCTACTGTGTAAATTTATGTCTGAAATGAACTATCAAGGAAGGAAATAGCACACACATACACACACATATATATACTTCTTATTGCTTCCTTTAAAACTCATTATTTTTCTGGAAAATATGTCCAGGCATACATGGTAGCTGAAAGAATCTAAGTGAAATTCCAGTATCAATCTTAAAAGGTTAAGAGAGTATAATCAAATAAAATTCATTCCTATACCAGATTCATGATGTAAGCATATAGAAAGAAATGCAGTGGCATATAAATTGTATTGTTGTACCCATATTTTCTACATTCAGCTAGGAAAGATAAAAAAAAAAAAAAAAAAAGATAGTAGGCACAGCAGTAGTAATCTAATTGTGGAAATAAATAAATAAACATTAACATCAAAATCTATTGCAGAAAAGTACAAAGTGCCCAGAGTGTCTGAGCGAATATCCTGGATGTAATCAGATTTATAAACCTATTAACTTCAACAATAGGGCTAGACAAGTTCATTTAAATTTGCTCACAATTGGTCACAGATATAGCCTTCAGATCTGCAGAATGCTCAGATGTTTGGAGTATTCTAACTGAATTAATTAAAAAGATTAAATGAAAAAGTTTAGTTTAAAGCTAGCATAACATTTCACCCAATAAACATGAGTACATGCTGAAGAGATTCCCTAGGAGACTTTCTTTACCACTGACCCATGAATGATATGCAGAACAGTAATTACAGCTTTTTTCTTTTTGAGCATGCAGTTCCATTGGGTACTCTCCCTGGGTCTGACCCCCAAAGGTTGCATACAAGAATAATTAAAATACTTACTACACCGTGAAGTTTGTACTTTGTAGATCTGACTTGAAATGGCTTATCTATGCAAACAGAGAAAGCATGTGTATGAAACGTATTCAAGGAGGAAAGCACACTAGCTATTAGACAGAATACATTTGCGATGTATTATAAACTAAACAAGTTTTCAGGAAGACAATTAAAAATATCATTGTTGATCAGCCCAACTCCAGCAGTGTGAGAGGAGGTGGCCCAAAATCATACACAGTTTTTACATATGTATGAATATATTGCATGTGCAAGTAAGAGAAAAGAAGCCGTTGGCCATTTCATACTCTCCTGTCTGAGCAACAGAGTAGCACTACTGAGTAAAGAGAATATCACTACTGAGTAGAGTGAGATCATTCTGGATCAAAAATTCCCCATTTCTAGAAACAGAAGGGAAAACAGAACAGACAAGAGACAGACAGACACAGCAGACAAAGAGTGAGACAGCTTTCTTCAGTTCTTCTAATAATAAAGACTGTTTCACAGAAAAAAGGTCTACAAATCTTGTCTTTCTTGTACAGTGAAGCACAATGACGGATGCGGACCAAAGCCTAGCAAGTTTTGCCCATGATTCCATATTGGACTAGTGAAGCAAAGATGACATATGCAGACTTCATTAGCTCTTGTGCTGTATTAGGTGCAAGTAATCTATACCATAGTAAACCAGGGCTGCACACTGGCTTTGTTATCACTACAACCATACAAATTCTGAGAATCCTCTGTTGTATAATAAATGCTTATTGCATCAAAAATAGTGCATTTCACTTATATTTGCCCTTTAGCAATTTGTGCAATGAGAAATATATAACTATTTATTTTGTTAATGTAATAATAATGACAGCTGCATCATTTGGCTGGTTGTTGTTTTCACAAAATGCATGAGATGTGTAAACAGGATGACATGAAAGAAGATCCTGGAAGGGTTTGCAGACCTGAAGCTTGTGCAAGAGCTATTAGTTATGCCAAAGGCAGACAAGACTTGGCAGCAACTATTTAACAACTTTTTTTACAAGGGACAGTGTTTGACCTAAAACCTCCAGAAGTTAATAGATGACAGTGAACTGTGGCAAAGGCTCTTAATCCTGAAGCTGCCTTCCAGTCTGTTATGAATTTCCATTAGGAAATTGATCTTAGAGAGTACAAACACTTCATTATACTTGCCGCAGTTTCTGTCTCTGTTACTGAAATGTTATCACTAGCTTTTCCAGTATTGGACATCTTCAGAACACTGGAAAGGCACTGAATGAGCTTTATATGAAAGAAATTTCTTAAATTTTATGATTAACCTAACTATATCTTACTGGCATCAGCTTATAAAACAGGAGAACAGATTTGATTTCTCCTGCAGATTTCATAAAAATATATCTGCTCTTTCTCTTTATGCACGTGACATCAGTTTGCCAGTTTTCAATCCCAATAATTTATTTGTAAAATGAAATTGTTATTTTTCTTCTTCTGTCCATTCACTAATTCACAATGAGCATCCATTTATTTTGATGTTATTAATTTGCCATTTCAATTGAATCATAGGATTCCTGAAAGGACTTAAAAATTTATCTTATTCATTTCTCCATTCTAAAGTCTTTCAGATTTTCGAAATTTTTATTACTTATCAAAAACAATTTATTTGCTTTACTGAATAGTTTCCTCTGGTCTTCATTTTACTTAAAAATACACTTTTCACAGTGTATTTCAGCCATGTAAACATTTAGTGATATAATGACTGGAGAGCTGGGCAGAAAAAAACCGGATGAGGTTTAACAAAAGCAAGTGTAGAGTCTTGCATCTGGGGAGGAATAATTCCATGCACCAGTACAGGTTGGGGGATGACCTGCTGGAGGGGAGCTCTGCGGAAAGGGACCTGGGTGTCCTGGTGGACGACAGGTTGGCCATGAGCCAGCAGTGTGCCCTTGTGGCCAAAAAGGCCAATGGCTTACTGGGGTGCATTAAAAAGAGCGTGGCCAGCAGGTGGAGGGAGGTGATCCTCCCCCTCTACTCTGCCCTGGTAAGACCTCATCTGGAGTACTGCGTCCAGTTCTGGGCTCCCCAGTACAAAAAAGACACGGATCTCTTGGAAAGAGTCCAGCGGAGGGCCACGAAGATGGTGAAGGGCCTGGAGCATCTCTCCTATGAGGAAAGGCTGAGTGAACTGAGTCTGTTCAGCCTTGAGAAAAGAAGACTGAGAGGGGACCTGATCCAGGTCTATAAATATCTGAGGTGTGGGGGGCAGAATGGCGAGGCCGGACTCTTTTCAGTGGTGAGTGGAGACAGGACAAGGGGAAATGGCTGGAAACTGCAGCATAGGAAGTTCTGCACAAACGTGCGCAAGAACTTCTTTACAGTGAGGTGACGGAGCACTGGAACAGGCTGCCCAGGGAGGTGGTGGAGTCTCCTTCTCTGGAGATGTTCAAGACCTGCCTGGATGCCTACCTGTGCGACCTGGTGTAGGGAACCTGCTTTGGCAGGGGTTGGACTCGATGATCTCTGGAGGTCCCTTCCAACCCCTACAATTCTGTGATTCTGTGATTCTGTGATTCTGTGACTGCTTTTAAACGTATGAAATATTTGTGGGAGTTTTTTAATAAGAAGTTAACTGCCATCATGTCTCTGCCATGCCATAGTATATTTATTAACGTTGATTTTGTTAAAAGGAGTACATAAAGATTTTACACATTTCATGTATTTGGGATGTTATCTGTCAGATAAATAATTCACTAAGAATAGTGCATATTTCAAATGTAAAAAAGAGTAATTATTAAGAACAAATTATTGAGGAAACTGTGGTAGAATATAATTGCTTCAGAATAGCTACACCAGTTAATCTCTCCAAGTTGATGAAGTTTACATAATTGCATCTGCCCCCAGAGGAAAAAAAAAAAGCCTGTATCTACTTGGGATACATAAGTACAAGCTGTGTTGTCAAAAGCAGTTCCTGAGTATGTAAATCCTCTTGTTTAGTGCAAGATGCTAAGATGCATCATTTAGTGACTTTTCTCATGTTTTACGCTAGATTTTATGTCCTGTATTTTGCCCATATTGTAGAAATTTGAGAAACCAAATGTGAAGAGAATTGGATACAGAAATAGAACATGTCCTTAATCCAATAAATTTGTCTGCAGTTATCTCCCTACTCCAGGCTCTTTTTTCAAATAGTGTCAAACATTATTTCTACATTTCATCAGATCTACTGTAAGGTATTAATGAAAGTGACAACAGACAGCAATATTTAGACAGTAATATTGAAAACATCAATGACAAATTATGGCACAAATTATAGTAGTGTGGATTTTTTATGTCATGATTGTTAATAATTTAATATTGTTTTCACTGTTTAGCTACACAGAATATGATTTCTTTCTTTCTGATTCTCTGAAGTGAGAGCACATCCTGATTCTGGCTATCACCAGGTTTTGAAATGTTAAACTAGTAGACCAAGGGTCTACTATTTCCAGTTGATGTATATGGATATATTTTGGGGATATTTCTATTCAGAAGAAATTTTTGCTTAGAACAGAAATTCCAAAATAGTAAATAATAATAATAATAAAATAGAAAGCATTCTGCTTTGGAAATTCCATTGGGATAAGAAATTTTAATTATCAGAAATGCTTGGTCTGCATTTTTGATGCAGGTCTGAGCCATAGAATACAGCTCAGATTAATATAATTCCCAAGGCTCCCAGCATGATGACTGGCAACATAAAACTCCCAGACTGTGATGGAATGAAGCCAAAGAGGGATGCAGCAATCTTGATTTAATATCATCTTTATAACTGCAATGAGATACCTGTAGAAAAACAGTTTCGTTGCCATTGAATCTGGTTGATATCACTCCTCTTTCCACACAAGCCTACCACAAGATGTTCTTATCCCTTCCCATGGTGCTGTGAATGAATGGGGCTGCTTCTTTTGCGAGATTACTGTTTGGTTGTTCTAGAAAACATACAATAGGCAAACAGTTCTTCAAAATTCTGTTATACTTTACCCAATTGTATACGGTAAAATCTTGCAACTCAGCAATGATATAAACTAGGGAAATGTGGTGATAGGATAAGAACAAAAATAAAAGCAGTCATTTCCCACCAAAAATGAGAGAACACTCATTGTAAGTTAGTAGCAGCACTGACCAGACATGGCACATTTAACTGGAAAGACAGTGCTGGAGGAATTTCTTTTTATTTTGTTCTCATTCTGCTGGGGGTTGTGACTATCTTTTATGATATCTCATAATTTCCTATATGTTATCACCACACATGGGATGTTTAGGATACACTGGATACAAGTTATTTGTTCTCTTTGTTATTCACTTGCACTATTCCACTCTGTCTCGCTCCAATTTATAGGAGGGAGAAGAGGTTCTTTTATTATCTATATACCCGGCGTGAGATTAAGAAGCAACGGTTCAAATGTTGGTCCGACCAGTTTATTACAAATCTTAATCAGGGAAATGGGGAAGGGGAGGACGGACACTATTATGAATTAGGGTAATGGGGGAAGGGAAGGAGGGCGATAGAAAAGATAGGAAAGAAGAAGCAAGGAGTCTTCATAGGCAGCAAGAGGGACATAGTCACCACCATGGATCCAGCGAGGTTCGTAGTTCAGTCTTTGATCTTCAGTAGCGGTGGGTCGTCAAGCAGAGTTGTCCTGTTGACGACGACGACGGTGAGAAGGACGACGACGACGACGGCGATGATGGCCCCTTTTCAATGCTTTCAAAGTGGTGAAGTCAGCTATCTTTGGAGTGACAGCTCAAATCCAAAGTGGTCGAGTCAGCTCTCCTTTGAGTGGCAGCTTCTGGCTCTGGGGCCTCAGCAGGAAACTCCTTTGTTCTTATCTTCCTGGCCTTGCCAGTAGATAAGAGGAAGCAGGGAGGCACCAACTTGCATCTTGCCTTCGCAGGATACAATGGTATCATCCCCCAACCTTCCATACTTAGCTGGAGCGGTTTGGCCACAGGCCAGATCTTCCGCCAGTGAACACTGCTGACCACTCTCTTCCGCTCTTCTACAGAGCAAGCAGCTCTGGGGGAAGGGGCTTGCAAATGTTCCCAAAGCGATATCGATTGTCACACAGTTAGCACCCATCAGTTGCCTCCTTGACAAGTCACTCAGAGTCTTATCTCAAGAAAAACCTCAGGAAGCAAGCTTTGAGCCAAAAAAACTAAGAAGGATTCTCACACACTCACCTCTGGACACTGCATTACATCTGGATTTGTATTTATACTCAGTCTCTGTCACTGTCCTGTGCCACTACTCTGAAGATTTTACTATGTTACTATCCTACAACTGTATTCCCAGGCATTCCTGCTTATGAAACTAGGCTCTGTGCATAGCTCATCTTGTGAAATTCTTCCTTATTCACATACGGTTTCAGAGGAGTCTAACAATTTAATTATTTTCTCCCAAAGCTAGTGGAGAACCACAGTTGGGTTTATTCTACACTACATGTCAGAAATTCCCAGAATGTCTGGAGCTCATACACAGGTTAGGTAGAAAGATAATTCAAAGTAAAATGTAGAAAATCCATTGTAACCTTATAAACTGAAAGCAGAGGGAAATGCATCTGTAGAATACCTTCCAGTATTTCATAATACAATGGAAGTTGATGTACTGGTACAGGTTCTGCTCGCATTTGGAGCATGTTCAAAGCCATTCATCCCACCACTGTATAAACCACTCTTTACAATGCCTGCTAAATGAAAAAAAAATCTGTTGCAGCGTGTCACAATTTAACTTGAGGCAAAAGGTAGTACTGACGGTTTCATACCTCAATTAACATATTAAATGTACCTAAGTAAGTAGTAATCTACTCCAGAAATCATGTTTGGCTAAGATAAAAACTAGTAAGAAGATTGGAGTTTTCACAGTAATCTAGGATGGATGCTTTCTACTATTTTCTGTCAACATAAAATATATTTTATGCTTCTACATTTCAAAACTGTACAGGTCTAAATGCCTAGATATCCTACAAAAGCTATGCAAAATAGGTTTTTTTTCTCAGTTTATTTAGGAATGAGAGAGATTATGCCACAGAATAACAGCGTGGTTGAGGTTGGAAGAGACCACTGTAGGGCTCTGGTACAACTCCTGCACAAGCAGGGACTACTAATGCCACTTGCCCAGGACCACATCAAGAGATTTTTAAAGATCGCCTAAGAGACTCCACAACTTCCATGGGCAACCAGTCATAGTGCTCTATCATTCACAATAAATGTTTCCTGAAGGTCATGAAACTTCCTGTGCTCTGGTTTGTGCCCATTACCTCCTATCCTGGCATGGAGCATCACCAACAAGAGCATGTCCCTATCATCTCTGCACCATCTCTTCAGGTATTTATGAACATTTGTAAGATTGAACCTAAGCAGTCTTTTCAGCCAAGACACAGATAAAACACTTAGAGGAACAAGACAGCAAGGACAAACTGTCGTACTGTAATTAAATCTTCAATTTTTGAAGTGAGGGAATGTTGTTTGTTTTTAATTTATCCATTATTTTTTCATAGCTTCTGTTATGAATAGGAGATTCAAAAACATGAGGATTAAGAACTCTGCTCTAAATTTCATTGCCTTAATCATAGTGAACCGATGAGTAAGATAGAGCTTTACAAAAGTAAATCCTAAGAAGGCTTTAAGGCATAGCTAAATAGGCAAGTATTTTTAAAGTGCTAGGCCCTATCACAGCACCATGATATATGATCTTTCTTGCAATCTTGATCACTATTAGGTAAATTATGCTGAGATATGAAAGAAAATTTTGAATTTCATGTTATTGAAGAAGAAAATATTAATCCATAGAACATGATCCTTTTGTTTAAAAGCAGTATTGACCTGATGCTCACGCAAAGTACATTATTAAATTACTCTATTTATTAGAAATTTATATTTTAAATTGCACTATTTAAGAATAAATAAATTTATGTTTTCCATCTTTTAAATAGTACACTTCTTAATGCTTTCTTTCTCCTTTCTGCTACTGCTTTTGTAATTCCTTGCAAGAAAAAAGTCATTAATTTATTTTTACCAGCAATGAGTTCTGTTAGGGATTATAAAAAGGAAATACAAATGCAAGCTTTAAAAATCTGATATATACATCTTATCAACTTCATAGACTGAAACCATGATTTAGATAAAGTGTTCAAAGTATATTTTGAATGTATGTAGCATCCTCCCAGAAACATTATCCCACTGAGCACAAATGAAAATCAAAGTACTTTATTATATTTACTATCATGAATCAGTGAAACAAATACAGGTTATCATGAAATTTGTTATATCTCAAGTCCACTTCTGTTTTTTTTCTTTTCACAAAAATAAATAAATAAACAAAACTCTGCAAAGTCTTCAATTATAGCTATTTTATTATCAAAATTTTAAGGTCAACCAGGAATTAATCTCACATCAGTGTTCTTAGGGAAAAAAAGTAATATTAAATGCTGATTTCTAAGCCTAACAGTTCAGACAGATTACTTTGAATTTGTATCCCATGCCACTTTACAAAAGGGCAAAGCCCAAAGTTCAGCAGCTCAAACTCAGATGTAATTATTATGCGATGAAAATCAAAAATAGATGACAGATTATAGATTTGTTTGCTTCTCTGAAGAATAGGTGATGACAGGTCATGTAATATTCTGTGATAAGATGCATAATCATGGTTCCTTTTCAAACAAAAGAACTAGTTCAGATGCATTCCAAAATGGGCTGAACAATTTTCGGGAACCATGTATTAGCCTCGGCTTTGGATCAGTTTTTTCAAGTATTTTGCATTTGAAGAGAAGATAGCTAGAAGGATATAAACAACTGTTGTGGTTTCTAATAGCTCCTTTATTCTTTTAAACTCAGGATGTCCTGGCAACAGACAGGCCCTGAATAACTGTATGCAATGGTGAGCTAATGAGAACTTCCAGCAACTCATAACATGAGTCAGTGGAAAGCAACAGTAAATGTTGCTTTATTTTCAGAAAAACATGATTCTTTCTTAAAACCTGAACTTGCAGCATTTAGAATTCTATTTGGTTTTTCTTACCCAGATTCACCAAGATATGCTAACTGCCAAGCACCTGCATTCCATTTTTCTTTTTCACATCTGCTTCAGGAACTTACAAGGATAAATATTCTGGTCTGTCCACTTGAGTTATCAGTTATCAGTTATCAGTTATAGTTATCAGCTTGCAGCCTTCCTTCTTTCTTTTTCTTTCTCTGTATGGTTTCCACACTAATGACTTTCTTATTAATAATATCTATTTTCCTTTCTCGTTGCATGCATGAAATGTTTTTGATTTAAAAAAATAATAATAAAAATTTTAAAAAAAGCTTAATTTCATTATAAACATGCGTATTCTCGTCTCCTGAAAAACAAACAAACAAACAAACAAACAAATAAAAAGAGGCTTAAGATAAAGAAAATAATCCAAAATGAAAGCATCATTTATTTCTTAAAATGTCTCCCAATGGCTTTACTAATTCAACACCAATGGCATCTAGCCCAAAAAATTTTAGAAACAGAATTTTCCTAATATTTTAAATACACTGGAATGAGATCTGGAGCAAAATATAATAGGAAACACTGTTCTTAAATCAAAGAAAACAGAAGTCCATAAGAAGAATTTATCTTCTGAGCAAAATAAGAAATTTATTAAAGTTTAGAGGCATACTTATAGGAGATGGTGATGCATAAATTCCTTAAGTAAGAGGGCTCACTGACCAGATGATTTTCTCATGGAGAAACTACCTTCTGTGAGAATCCTTTGTTTTTTGGCTCAAAGCTTGCTTCCTGAGGTGTTTCTTGTGATAAGACTCTGATTGATTTGTTGAGGAGGCAAGTGATGGGTGCTACTGTGTGACAATCAACATCACTTTGTGGACATTTGAAAGCACCTTCCTCCAGAGCTGCTTGCCTCCAGAAGAGAGTGCTCAGATTTACTGGTGGAAGATCTGGCCTGTGACTAAACAGCTCCAGCTTGGTATGGGAGAACTGGGGAATGATACCATCGTGTCCTGTGAAAAATAGGATGCAGGTGGGCATCCCTGCTCTTATCTGCTGGCAACGCCCAGAAGGTGTTTCTGCTGAGATCCCACACCCAGAAGCTGCCACTCCAAAGAGAGCTGACTCGACCACTTTGGACTTATTTTGAATAAGTTGGTACTACCTTTGGAAAATCTCCATCATCACTGCGGTCACCGTCATCATCAACAGAACAACAATGCACAACAATCCACCACTACTGAAGATCAGTGACTGAACTATGAACCACACTGGACCCATGGTGGTGACTATCTCCGTCTTGCTGCCTACAAAGACAGATATACTACAAAGATATATATAAAAGGGAGGCAAATTCTGAATACAAAGAAATTAATTGCACAGAAGGAAAAAAATATGACTCTTGTCGTCATATCACTTCTTTCAAATCCTCCACAGATCTGCACTCCTTTCACAATTTGTCATGAATGATTTAAAGGTTCAGTCTGTTGCCTTTTGGCAGTTTTGAGAGGAATTAGTTCCACTTGTTCCCTCTCATCCAGAAGTAGGTAGTTCAGTTCTTTTTAGAAGTGCACCGGCAGGTAAAAATCCCATGAAGTCTTCCTCTCCTCTTTTCACATTTAATACTCTCATATCCACCTGAGCCTTAAACTAATTTATATCCCAGAAGTGTTATGAATACAAATGGATTTTTCTCTCTCTCTTCTCTTTTTTTTCCTATAAAGTAAGACAAATACTTATCTCTGCAAGTGCATTGCTGCTCACTAGTCAGAATGGTTTTACTCAGAATGTTATTCTGAAAGCGCATTGGCACTCAGATCTCCAGTGTTCTATGTGTGTTTACATCTATCTGTATTAATACTTTCTGAGTCATTGCAGTCTCAGTAATTTATTTTACACAAAGGTTATACCAAAGCTGCCAAAGTTGTACTACAGCACTACTATAGGCCCAAGTCTCTTACAGAAGAATTTTAGGTTTATGTAGATGTAAAGAATGTAGTTCCTTATACATGCTTCTGTCACGTTTCATAGAGCTGTCCTGTGGATTGGTTGAAGCAGGTAATCCATCTACATCTGTCTTTCAAGGTGACGGTCCACTGTTTTTGTAAGTTTATGAAGTATTGTGCGATAGTCAGACCCCTTTAGAAACCATAGTTGCCTTACAGGAGCCTCTGAATATATGTAGGAGCTGTTGAGGAAGAAATCAAAATGTACTTTGAAAACTGTAATATGTTTTATTAGCATTTCTCACAAAATAATCTTATATAACCTTGCATAAAACATGAACCCATGGGGCAATGCTATAATCAAAATGATAAATAACAACTTCAAATTTTTCATCTTTTCTTATTGTCCAGAAGAGTTAGCAGTCAATTGGGAGCATTAGGAATTCCATTCCTTCTCTTGGTCAGCTAAAAATGTATATCTAAAGACAGGCATTATGTTTGCAAGATTCTTGGACTTGAAGGATTTAAAAGCATTTTTCAAAAGGACTGTGAATAATCACAGGTACACCAAAGAAAACTCATATTTTTGAAAGACTGTTTTATCTCTCACAGTTGCCATTTTTCAGAGGAATGTCTCCAGCTCTTGCACTGCTTCTAACTAAGCAATACTGGAACCTCAAGCTATCTGTAGTTCAACATGTTAGATAGTCAATTTTAATAGTTACTATGCCACAACGTATTTTGTATTTCATATTTTATAATGATTTTTTTGATAATGTTTATTTAGGTTATAAGGTGAAATTAACCTGTAAATCTCCGCCTTTTATTATTTGATTTAAAAAATCCAACTTTTTCATACATGCAACAAATGAAGTTAATACATGAAACAAATAAAGTCAGTGTCATCATAGAGGAGGAACTACTTCAGCCTTAGCCAGCTATTCATTCCCCTTTGTCTGTGGGGCACTCTAGCAAGGAGGAGGAGTAGTTGGAGCTACGTTTGTTACTGGAGTGAGCATTTCAGTCAGTAGGCTTCTAAAAAAAGGTAAGTCACACCCTCAACACATCATGATTGATTTTGCTAGTATCTTTTATCTCTGTTTAGTGGGCATCCAAAAGAAAGCTCTTATTATCTTCCTAAACCTCTGAAAAAATTCAGGCACTGTTAAGCACTAGTCACTCAATCTTGCATGACAGTTTGAAGAGTATAAAAAAGTATACAGTCTGAAGACTGAAATATCTTTAACTTCAAAAAAGGGAAACAAGCTATGTGTCTAATAAGCAGGGATTTAAAAAAATTATAATGTTGGATTTGAACATTTAAGTCTCTCTTTTTGTCTTGATGAATATTTTAATAGGTATTCATCTGGACAAAAATTGTGGTGAAAAATATTGGGGAAGATGCTGGTTCTCAAATCTTAGAAAAATCAGAAGTATGGAAACAGGAAACATAGGTAAGCAGAAAAGAGGGTTTTTTTCCATTGCAGCAATCACACTGGTCAGAACTTCTAGGACATTTTTAGTGTCTTAAACAAGAATTTGCACTCTATCTCAAGCATGCAGAATCGATGATGTGATTTCTCATTCTGCCTCTTGTCTGTAGTTCTTCTGGATCATACAACCAAAATATTTTACAAGGAGCTCAGTAAATAACAGTTTATCTTATCAAAGAACAAGTCATTTCAGTGAATGGCATCTCCATACCAGGAAGCAGAATATCAAAGGTTTAATAGTATACGTTGAAAGATGAAGAGCTGCATATAGACAAAATTAATTATTAAAATGAAATATATCTTAGTATTTAAAAATCCACAAGCCTTTTCTGCTGCTTTCTATTAGCTGCAACAGTATAGTGGAATGCACTTCGTCTGCAGACTATCTCCTCTCATGCATAATTCACATATTAAATCTAGTTTCAAAAACGTCATTTATGTAACAGCCCCACAGATTATATCTTTTTTAATGATTATAAAAATCAAAATGTTCAGACCATAATCAGACTATAGTCTTTTCTACCCTTCCAGATCTGAAGTGTTCCTTCATGGTGCTATTTGCTAATTTGAATTGCAAACATTGTGACTCTGGCACTCTGCAATCTTGGAGAATAAGAATGGAGTATTTTAACTTTCCTGAGGGGATGACTTAGAAGGATAAGAATCAAAAACTCAACACTGAACAATCTATAAACCCCATTTTACCCAGTCTGGGGAACAGGAGAAGGAAACTGTGGTCAATAATAAAGGTATGAGTAGCTGTTGGTTGGTTGTTACAGTGTATGCCTGCCCATTAGGACACTCACTTTTGCAAAACTGTACAGCAAAACATGGTTCATAACATATTTCACCTGAGCCTGGATTACTGAACATGAGCATTTCTCATTATCTTTTAGTTTTATGAATTTCCACTGTTTGCTCTGATCACCTCCTAACCTGACTGAAAAATTCAGACAGAAATTTTGGGAAAAAAAATCTGGAAATCTCTTATTTTAAAGAATTCACATTAATGGGCTGGTGTATCTTGATACTTATTTAAGCTATCTTAGTTTCTGAGCAGCTATTGTCATGACAATGACAAATGTATTTTCTTACAAATAGTAGGAACTTTTAAAATCTGTTCATTAACATTCTGCAGTAAACTCAAAGCCAACAATATAATCTATCTTCATTGTCTCTACTTTTTCCTAAACATTTATATTGACCTTTCTGAAGGTATGTTAGATGTCTATTTTAAAATAATCAAGATTTTCAGGATCACAGGGTGTCTGTTATGGTGTCACAGCCAGAGATAATCTTTTTAGAATGACTCAGCAACTGTACTAAAATGAAAACTGCTTACATAAACACACTGTTGACTGGCATCTATGGTATTCAGCAGCCTCTCAATTAATTTTTGAGAAGTCATAGGTCTAGGAGATGAGTGGGAGCACTGGCAGGAAAAACATTATGTGGGTGTAGGTGTAAAGACATGTTTCCCAGTTTGAAATGCCTCTTCATATACTTCTTCAGTGACTAAGAGGATGCGTAATCACTACCCTAGCTTTAAGCCCAGTTAGATTTAAAAAAAGAAAGAAAATAAGTAAATAAGCCAATGCAGCCAAATACGGTGAGCTCATGACCTTGGTGAGTTAAATACACTCTTGCGTGTTTTCTTCTTATGAACTAAACTTCTGTTTTATCATACTCTCAGCTGAAAGCAAGGATGCTGTTCCAGGATCAATACAAGTACTTTTGCTAGTGCAGAGCCTATTCTTAGCAGAGATCCATATGAAAAAGAGACTCAGGTGACACAAAATTTATTCACATATCCTTTAAAACAAGTATAGGAGACTTGTAATGTTTAATCTTCTGGCCCATACATACAAAATCATCAAATAAAAATATTGGCTTAAAAAAAATGAACTGTGATAAACAGATTTTCCATTTCCAAAAGATATTCTAAGACAAAATCCTAAATCTTCACAGAGTCTTGTTTATGAAATTTTTTAGGGTCTTGCTGATATACTCACAAATACTGTGTTTTTGGGAGACTGCTTATCTGTTTTTTTTTCCCAGTGATGAACTATTCTATGACCTCAAACCAAATTTCCTTAGCTCAGCATCTAAATGTTGGCTCTGAGCAAACATGGGGAGAAATGTACTGACTAGCATATGAATAAATTTTTGAAACTACTAACTGGCACACAGCAGGTGCAGTTCACCTAATCCCCACCATTCTGATGTCCACTGTCCTGGTATGTAGTAGTGTCTATCTTGAGTATTTAAGCCTGCAGCATTTTACTAAGGATTTATAATTCCATTCAAGAAAGAAAATATTCAATGGCTTCTTGGAGAATGAGTCAATTTTTACTGTGATTCCTACACAGTCTACGTAAGTGTACATGACTTACAGTTCTACTTGAGTCTTCAGTCGGCAGAGGTTTAGAAGTCATTGGGAAGTGAAAACAGATCCAGTGGGAGCAGCAGTCTGTCTGCAGCTGCCTGTATGTGGGTATCACCAAATCCAGGCAAATGCTACCTGTCTGCCTCAGTGTCCTACCACAGAGTGGGAAAGGGCCTGATGTAATTATTTCCAGCCTGTGATGCTATGTCAGCCTATCTCACAAAGACTTCTAAAAGCTAAAATAAAATAGTTCCTCAAAAAATATGTCTGTTTTGACAAAGTCACAGTGAAAATAAGCAAGCCACAGGCAGGAAAACTGTGTAATTAGTGCTGATGACTTAGGATTAATTACAAAATGATCACTGATATCCTCTGTAATCACTATTTGAAACATCAACCAGCAAAGCTTGTCATATTTTTTTTTTTTACAAGTTAAACTTTGCTAGAAATAATAATCATAAGATTTTATCAGTTACCCTGTCGTATGAGGAATTAAAACTAGAAGATAATTTCACGTAGGATTTATGAACGTCTGCTGAAAAATTCTGGTGACAGATAATAATCAGGATGTCACCATTAATATTCTTATGTAACAGTGGACAGAGAGTGTGATGAGAGGATAATAGATAAATATCGAAGGATGAAGTTCTAGAGAGCATTTAAAATAAACATCGGAAACCAATTTTGTTGAAGTTCCTCAGGAGAAGGAATCTACTGAATGGTGCAACAATGAACAAAGATAAAGTTCTTAAATGAACCAAAATCTACAGAAGTTAGTGAGTGATGCCTGTGAGCATTACACAAGGCTCTTTACTGAAGAATACACACTGGGGGGGTTCAGAGAAAAGATTTAAATTTTCAGAAGAAATCATACATGTTGAATGTGGTATCAGAAAAAGCATGCTCTCCTGAAGCAAAGTTAGCTGTGAATTCATGAGAACTATTGTTTTATGATTTCATAATACTCCTAGAATCATTAAAAAATTCCTGACATGGTTGAATTTCCCTTTTGATATTTTTCAGGCAGAGCTGGGCAGAGCTTAATTCAAATCCTTAGAGATTTTTTGAGCAACTTATATATGTTGGCACATTTTTCAAACTGTACTCAATTATTTTGGCGTATTAGATTTTCCATGTTTTCTTTTGAAGAATGTGTCACTTTGTAATGCTGCTCAGGTGTTTAGAATTTGGTAGTGTTCTATATCTGTCACTTTAATAGCTGTAGACATGTTTAAATTTATTAATATCTGGTGTCACTTCTTTCTTCGGAAATTAAATATGACAATTGAAAATGCTTATGTGTCCGACTCAAGTTCAAGTTTAAGAAATTTATTTTGGAATATGCAAAAACATTTATTAAAACTGACAAAAGATGGTGTTGTATTATTAAGATGTAAAAAGTCTTTACCTTCTTCCACAGTTTACACAGTCCCAGCTCACAGGATATTGGCAGCTTATTCCATTGACTCCTCACTTCACCATGGCAGATAGAGCAAACTTAGGCCATGCAATCTCAGAGGTGTGACTGTAGTGTGAATGCAGTATGGACATTTTTATCACATAATTTTTCAGACAGACCTGTGCATCTCTCCAACACAACGTACACATGCTTTTTCTGAAAGAATTTAAGAATGTCATAACTTGGCTTAATTCAGGAAATATAATGTATTTTTTCTCTCTCTTCCAAATTCTCTCTCTCTATATATAAATAAGTACTTATAAACAATTTTGTGCAAATAAATATTTCTAAATAATAAAAAAAGTAAAACAAATACTTTAAAAATGCTTTGAAAAATAACTTGCTTGAACAGCAAGTTTTTTTCTTAAATAACAAGCTCTTTTTAAAAAACTAAACAATTACTTAATGTGTATGAAGACAATATACTGCACTTCCTGAATAGCTTAGCTAAAATTTTTGTTGCCAGCTTTCAGTGTGAACAGTCTATAATTCAGTGTTCAGGCATTATGTGGCATCTATAAAGTACACAATTTCATAAATGATGAAATAATTAAAATTCTTCTTGGGCAGACTAAGTCAATCCAGAAAAGTGCTTATTACATCTCTCTTTCCAGTGACTGATAGCTTAGGGAAATAAATAAATAAATAAATAAATATTCTGCTACAAAAACTTGTAGCAGAAGCTTAATTTTCAGGATAAATGTCACATGTTGTACCAAGAGGACAGTTAACTCCAAATACACCTATGATTCTTTGTAGATCTCTCTCTCTCTATGTATATATAACTTGGAATTTCTTCCTATACTTAACATTAAGCTTCATTTTTAAAATTTATATATCTATTCAGGGATAGTCCTGGAAGCTAAGAGAAAAAAAATAAGTAAGTTGCAGAGTTGGAAGCTTATAAATCCTGATATCTTTATTCTAATTTATATTTGAAACCTAGAAATTATTGAACATTAACCTCTAAGCTCAACTTGATACATGAATGCTCTAAGTATGTGTCCTATTCAATCAATATGCAATGGTTTTCTTTCTTTCCTTATCAATAAATTATTTAAGCCTAGCTAAGTTTCTAGGTTTTATCCTCTTCCTCACAGTGAGAGAAGATGATTCCTCCCTGTGAGGCCTGTAGAAATATGTCAGGAGTAGCTATTATTTGGGATACATATATAATTCTGGGAAACCAAGAACAGATCTCTCAAAACTTAAACATATTTCAGTATAAAAATCAATATAAAAAACTCAATATAAAAGTAAATGAAGACAAGTAGAGAATTAAAGTAAATTCAGTAGTTAAGAGAAAAAAAAAAAATCAAGGATCACCATAATGACAAGTTCCCCTTTTAAGACTGCAGTTTTTGTTTATCAAATCCATTTTACCAGTTGATCAATACAACCCTCATAAACCTCCTATTCCAAGTTGTCTCTCATCCCTTTTATGTTTCCTTTGTTCTTTTCTGCTCACTTGTGTTTCCTTATCATGTCTCTCATGCATTAAGGAAAAGCAGAGATGTGTATCTTTTTTTTTTTTTAATCACACCCATATTTTTAGCAATAATAATAATTGAGTAGAAGAGCTGGTGAACATATCTAATTCTTTCCTTTGTTCATACTCAGTTAAAGTTCAATAATGTAATTATGTAAAAGTATTTAGAGAACAACTTAATTTGGGAGACACATTTTTAGCAAAGATTAGCAAAAGATTAACATTTTAGCAAAGATTAATTCCTTTTATATTTTGGAGGGGGGAGAAATTCTCTTTTGTGTGTGTGTAACAATTAAAAAACAGTAACATATCCCACACTTTAACACTCCTACTGTATGAGTCATGACTTGTTGTTAACATTTAAATTCAACTTTGCCTTTGTTTGTACTGCTTTGAAAGTTTTGAACCATAATGTGTTGGTTAATTTTCCTCTAAGCTCAAATTCTAACATAATGAACTATTGTAGAGAAGATATAGGTTTTAATGAATAGTGTAAATACAGTAAGAACACAGAACAACTCCTGGCAATTGTCATTATTTTAAATGACTGCCAAAACTTTAAGAATCTTACAAAAGATCCGTAAATATGAGATGGATTTCAAACAAAAATATATATATATTCTGATATTATTTGTGACCATTATTACTAATTTCCAGAAATAGTTGTCTGAGCTATATTTTAACCTTAAGAACACGATCTGGAAAAAAAAAGTCTTGCAGATACTTTTAAAAATATATTTGTTCAAAGATCCTTGTTAGTAGAAATAGTGCAAACATTTTAAAGGAGATACTTTACTTTGATTTCTTTCCTATTTATAAATTATATTGTAATCAGAGTGGGGAGCAGAACCAATTATTTTCACTGCTGGTAAATAAATAGCCTGATAATCCCAAAATAATTTTGTACAGCCAGGGGCTACAAGAATAATACATACACCACTCTTTACCAGCTTCCATGTGGGTCTAGAGCTGTAGACCATAACCTTCTGGGTGTGACCACCCAACCAATTATTTATCTATTGAATAGTCCAGCCTTCAAATCCATGTCTCTCCAATTTACAGATAAGGATGTGGTGTGGGACCATATCAGAAGCCTTGTAGAAATCCAAGTAGGTGGTATCAGTTGTTCTTCCTTTGTCTGATCATGTAACTCCGTAGAAGTTGTTCTTCCTTTGTCTGATGATGTAACTCTGTAGCAGAAGACCACCAGACTGTTCAGGCAGTTTACCTTTGGTGATGCCATACTGGCCAAGTTCACCTCCTTTTTGCCCTTTCTTTTCAGTCTTATTTAACTATATAAATCAATGGGTTTTACTTTTCAACAATTATACAATTGCCATCTCACTGGTAAAGAATGCATAAGCAAATGGCTGTGTGGTGCTTAGCTGCCTACCAGGTTAAACCTCAACAATAACTTAATGAGCAGCCAGATAGAAATAATTCTATCTACTGAGTTAACATCAGAGATAATCAACTCTGTCCCTGGTCTGCTATGAAAGGAAATATACACAGCTATTTAAATTCCTAGACAGGGGAATGGAGTCTGTATGCATTCAGATTCCATGAACAATATCCATAGAATGATTCCAAAAAGTACAAATTATGTTTTAGAGAATTGTATTTTAGAGCTTATTGCAAAACCTGGTCTGTGTACATAATTAAATGCTCTAATACTACTACTATATATTAGTGTATTTTTCATTACTTCATTTGACTATCCACAGCACTCCACTATTGTACCTTTGCCATGTACCTATTATTTTATAATGATCAGGTCACAAATCAATTTACTCCATCAACCCGAATGACATCAGCTATATAAGCCATAAATCATAAGCTAATTTTCCAAACCTTTAATCATTAATTCTCCTTTCTTCCCGAGGCAACAGAACCTGACTACATTTTATGTTCCAACAGGTCTTACACATGCTTTATAAAGAATAAGATACACTTCTATCACTAGGCCGGAGGTGGTCAATGTGTCTAATTTTATGAACTATACTTTTTAATGTTTATGGTTCTGGAAGGTGCAAAATATTTACAGCATATTGGTCACCCAAAGATATGAGCCTACACCTGTGTGGTTTATTTCTCCCAGTACACAGGATTGTGAACTACTCAGAAGCCATGTTGCCAGTAAATCACTGCTGTTTTTCTATACAACATAATCATAGTATGAGATCTCCACATTTACACTTAAAAGTACAAAGCAGATCTATAAGAACAATTTGGTACTTCTGCTCTACGTGTAATCAGTAATCTTTATTCTTAATATATGTTCATGCAGTTAGCCTCTTATGCCTATTTAACCGTGAACTTCGTATCACTGCATAACATTCTCATCAGCTTCTATTTTGCAAATTTTATTTGCACGTGATTCATACAATCTACACTGTCCCTAAAATTAACAAATACAAATGTATTTACTAATTCTTGTGGCAGTAAGCCAGGTTAACAAATTCAAAAGCATTTTTTTAATCTATGGGTCATTCATTCTCAACAAATTTACAATTTTAGAATGTTTTCATAAGCCTCTGAGATATATTTTACTGTATCACAAATTCCTTGCCCATTTTTCTTTGACATTTATTAAACTGCTAAATTCTGAATGGACAGCATATAATGAAACTATAGAGAAACTATAGTTGTTGAAACTATAGTTTCATATATAGTTTCATATATAGTTGAAGCTATATATGAAACTATATAGAGAAGCAGTGGGATAAATTTATTGAGTGATGGTGCAAATGTGTTACAAGGAAAAAAACTCAGGAAAAACACCATCTCTAACAACCAAGGAAAAATAATCCAAAATCAGACACTTCATAAATGAACTATCAAGAGTAGGAAAGCCTTGAAAGACCTAAGTTGTAGACATCAAATCTTTCTAAAAGTTCATATTGTATTAGAATAATGAAGAAAGAAATTTCACAAATTTGCAGAAATTGGAAAATAATTATTGAATCTTAACATAGCATAGTTAGAGTATAATTTCCCTAAATAATCCTCAGTGCAGGAAGTTTCTGTGTATAATATTGACATTTCACTCTTTTCACATAAAAATAAACAAATAAATAAAGTATTAATATAATCACAGTTTCACTGGAGAGGCAACTGTTCAGAAAGTATTGTGGGAATACGCATCAATGGATGACTGGATAATAATATAAAGTCACAATTTGTAGATGGCTTTCACACAGAGCTGAAAGTTAAGTAAACAAGCAATTTAAGCGAAGAAGAGAGGTTATCCAGAAATTTTACCTTCAAAACTGTTGTACAGGATGTGATGACAAACTGCTGGATTTAAAATAGTTTTGCACCTCCATTTTTTATATGCCCAGTCAGTATTTGTCCTCTCATTTTTGTCTCTGTGCAGCAGCCTATCATTAAATGCCATCTTTGATTTTTCCTCAAAATCTTGATTTCAACAAATCAATATTATCTCTCAGAAATTTCTTGATGCAAATTCCTGAACAGGTTATCTTTTAGGCTACTTTTGTATGCAGTGGGACTGCGTAGGGAATATCCAAGCATATGTAGGGAATATCCTTAGACACATTTCCCTCTCTATTTGGCATGGTCATATATCTTATTAATGTCAAATGCAGGGCTACCTAACATACCTCCTCTGTTTCACAGAATCACAGGGGTGGAAGGGACCTCAAAAGATCATAAAGTCCAACCCCCCTTCTAAAGGAGGTGCCCTAGAATAGGTCTGGTCTCACAGGTGGTTGTCCAGTTGGGTATTGAATATCTCCAGAACAGGAGACACCACAGCTTCTCTGAGCAACCTGTTCTAGTGTTTCGTCACTCTTACCGTAAAGTTCTTCCACATGTCAGTATGGAATTTCCTATGTGCTAGTTTTAGGGCATTGTTCCTTGTCTTCTTACAACGCACAACCGAGAAGAGCCTGGCCTCATCCATTTGTCTTCCACCCCTCTTAGATATTTATAAACATTAATCAGACTTCCTCTCACTCTTCCTCAGGCTGAACAGATGCAGATTATTCAGCCTTTCCTCCAGGCCCTTTGTCATCTTTGAGACCCTCTGCTGGATTCCTTCTAGGAGATCCCTGTCTTCTTTAAACTGGGAAGCCCAGAATCAGACACAAAAGTTTAAATGTGACCTCACCAGGGCAGAGTAGAGGGGAAGGATCGTGTCCCTCAACTTCCTGGCCATGCTCTTTTTAATGCACCCTAGGATACCATTGGCCTTCTCGTCCAAACTGGCTGAGAGCGAACTCTATCCCTTCATCCATATCAAAGTTAAACAAGACTAGACCTAGCACCTACCCCTGGGAAACGCCACTTGTTACAGGCCTCCAATCAGACTCTAGCACCACTGATGACAACCCTCTGAACTCTGGCAGTCAGCCAGTTGTCAATTCACCTCACCATCCAGTCATCTATCGCATACTTTCTATGTTTCATAACAAGGATGATGTGGGAAATGGTGCCATATGTTTTGTTTAAGTCAAGGTACACAAAATCCACTGCTTCCTAGGGTAAATTTAATGTGTTGTATGCTTTGCTTCCTTTTGTGAATTTGCTATGGAAGCTATTTAACTTACATCATATTTTAGATTTTGACTTAGATTCTTTTTCTAATTTCAGACAAAGAATACATACTTTTAAAATATATATAATATTATTAATTAATAAATATTAATTATTAACTAATTAAAATAATGTTATTGATATCTCCTGCAGTAGCAGTGTCACTGTGTGGTGGACACTATGCAAGGAGATTTGGTTAAAACTAGGCAAATAGAGATGTGAATAGAAATTAACAGCTAACTAACTAGAGTAAGAGAATATGTATCTTCTTCATAGTATAGTAATGGTTTTGTAACTGATTTTATACATGTGTACAGAGATTCTTAAGTGACCTAAAAAGTATAATTTACATCACTTCTAGGCAGTAGACCTTAAAATATTGAAACAAAATTAGCCCCTATAAAAACAAGATCTATAGTGTAAACATAAACAATATAAAAAAGATGAAAATCTCCGAAGGATAAACCAGTACTATTGACACCAAAGTTAATGGATGACACCACAATCCTATTAACAGAGAATTTTCCAACACTTTACTGATTCCAAATAGCATCTTTTTGTGATAAAGGATGCATTTTTCATATAATATAAGAAAGTCATTGATTTAATAAAAGAAGAAGAAATATAAAAGGAACTGTAAAAATAAAACTACAGAGTTTAAATTATTTGGAGATTCTGATGTATGTGAGACATAATATGACCTTCCCCATAAAGTACCAAAGGAAAAGTAAAAAAGAGTAAGAACAAGACTGTATAAAGAGAAATTCTTTCAAAGGTCTGGAGAACTACATACTTCTCATCGAAAGCTAAAGTATCAGTGGATAAAAAATGAGCTTAAAAGAGAAAAAAATCAAGATTAATTAACAAGAAAATAATAATCTCAAAAATGAGAGAAAGATAAATACATATGAAGGAAAAAATACAGAAATATATAATATAATATATATATATATATATATTTGTCATGGTTTTATGATATTTGGTTATTGGTATTCCACATAATAACATCATGTAGTGCTTTGGAAGTTAAAGAGTTAATGCTCCAGGTCCAGGTACCTGTCCCAGAAGAGAAGAACTGCATCTCCCAGAGGGCTGTTAGCTGTTCTGTTACCATTTCTGCTCAGAGTGAAAGATAAAAGCCATTCATAGGTCACTTGAACTTCCTTTTTTTGATCTTGACAGTGTGGGTGCTCCCTAGACTGTCTCACCTCAGCATTAGAGTAAGGACTTCAGCTTTCAGACACTCTCTCATTTAATTTGATTTATTAGTATCAATTCTAATTATATTGTATTATAGTGTATTATAGTGTGTTATCTTGCATTCCGTTATCCTGTTTAGTAAATTAGTTTGTTTCTCCTCAGATCATTGCCACTGTTTAGATGCATCTCTCTACCCTTTTCCACTTTTCCCTTTTCCTTTTCCCGGGACATGGATTCATAGGTCCCCCTACCCCATTAATCACAGAACCAGGTCTAACCAGCCTGTAAAACTGGTGACAATACTATATAATAATATAGTTATTGACATCACATCTAAAAGACGTTTTGCTATATTTCACAAAGAAACAAAACAGGATCATAGAACTGTAGGGGTTGAAAGAGACTTCTGGGGATCAGCTAGTCCAATCCCCTGATGAAGTATGCTGTATAGAGGAGGTTGCACAGAAAAAAAATAATGTGGGTTTTGAATATCTTCAAAGACTCCATAAACTCTCTGGGCTTGTTCCAGTGTTCTGTAATCATGAAAGTAATTTTTTTTCATGTTTGTATCGAACTTCCTGTGTTCCAGTTTGTGCCTGTTGCCCCTTGGCCTGTCACTGTGCATCACAAAAAAAAGCCTAGAAAAATAAGGATGGAGTTGGTTTTTCCCTCATACTATCTGGTATGATGGTATGTTTTAGCTTTAGGGGAAAAACTATGTTGCCACTGTTTTTAGTTATTGCTTAGTAGTGCTGTACAGAGCAAATAACATTTCAGTTTCTTAGCTTTTTGTACTATTCTGCCTGTGAAGGAGGTTGAGGGGCACAAGAACCTGGGAAGGGATACAAACAGGATATATGACCTACACAGGCCCTACAAAAGGATATTCTATACCATTCCATTCTGTACCTGCCAGTTGGGAAGAAGCTGCTTGGAGACTGGCTGTACATCAGCCAGTGAGTGCTGAGCAATTGCTTATGTATCACTTGTTCTGTACATGTATATATTATTAGAATAACCATCATCCCTCTTCCATCTTCCTTATTCTGTCTTAGTCAATAGTTTTCATTTCAACTCACAAGTTCTACTTTGGGTTATTTTTTCTCCTGTCCATCCCACTGTGAGTGGGGGAGTGAGCAAACAATTGTATGTGATTAAACCACTGAGTTAAACCACAACACTGTCCATCTCCGGAAACAATACAATAGATAGTAACACAGTGAAAAGAATGGTGGGTGACAGCTCTGGCTCTAATGATGTGTTTCAAACTGGAAAGCAGATGGCCATGTCTGCTGCATCCATTCGTCTGTAAAGATGTATTAAATGAAATACTTTTGGAGGATTTAGGAGAACTCCTATCAGAGTACTGCATCCAGGCCTGGGGCCCCCAGTGCAGGAAGGACATGGAGTCCTTGGAGCAGGTCCAGAGGAGGAACACTAAGATGATTAGAGGGCTGGAGCACCTCTCCTATGAAAAAAGGTTGAGTGAACAGGGAGTGTTTAGCTTGGAGAAGAGAAGGCTCTGGGGAGACCTCATTGCAGCCCTCCAGTACTTGAAGGGAGCATATAAACAGGAGGGGCAATGGCTGTTTATGAGGATGGATAGAGATAGGACAAGGGGGAATGTTTTTAAAATGAGACAGGTTTAGATTAGATATTAGGAGGACGTTTTTCACTCAGAGACTGGTGACACACTGGAACAGGTTGCCCAAGGAGGTTGTGGATGCCCTATCCCTGGAGGGGATGTCATACTTTTCTTAGCTGTTCTTCCATGGAAGAAGAATATACTAAGTTGTGCCTTGTAGCATTAGACATATACATATGGATATATGTGTCAATCCTCAAGTCATTAGTTGATGAAGTTCACAGAACAATTCTTTCAACCCTCAAGTAGATGCATAAGCTAAGATTCAGCTGCCCATATATACATGAGATGCCCTAGAATATCCTCCTGGCCTACAGCTCCTGCTGGAAAGAAAGGATGTCTCTTAGATCTGATTTTACACTTGAGAGCCCCATATGGATATTTCTGATACCTCGAGAAACCTCAAATGTTACTGGGTGTCTTCATGTGGAAAATAGATATGAATCTTTGTTGTTTGGGTGGATAGCTCCCTAAGACAATTTATCAACTAGTACTTCATTTTAGCTCTTTTTATTCCCTTTTCTAAAAGATGTGCTTTTCTGAACACAGATGTTGTTCAAGGTCATGCACAGAATTACCAATCAGGTCTGAAAGACCTGTTTTCGCAGAGATTTCCATTTGTCAAGACATCCAATCCAGGGAGGTTTAACTGGCATTAAAAGGAAGATCTTTTCACAGACTCCTGTAAGACCTTCCCAAAAACTTTCCTAATTAAATCGTTTCTAGGCCTCCATCTAAAGCCCAGGTACAGGATTTTCAAGTGTCATTTCTTAACTTTACAGTTGTTGAATTTTATTAACTGGTCTTCTTCCTGCCTATTACAAAATTGGCAAAGGGCTACACAAAGACAAAAGGCTAAAACTCACTCATTACTTAAGCAGAGTGGAGGCTACTGTATTATTGCTTAATTTCCTGATTCCCCTGAAACATTTAAATGTATATTCGTATGTATGAAGGGATTAGGTGTGAGAGCAGTGGAGGTTAAAAGTGTTTTCTATGCCTCATGTTATTTATCAAACAAGTAGTCCTCTTTCAGCACTCTAGTTTTAAATTTCTTTGTGAGAGAACAGCGATTGCAGCTCTGAAATGGTCATTTGAACATGCTTTTCTTTGCTTAACAAAATTTTACACCTCTATATAATATTTAAAGAACTTTAAACATTAATATGTACAAATTTTATTGAAATTCAGATAGTAATTGAAAATGCCAGTTTTGTATTTTTGTTTTAGGTTCATTTATTAAACACTGTAAAGTAAAAATTAACTAAAGTAAAATTAATTTTTTTTTTTTTTTTTTTCTGTGTGTTTGTGTGTGTGTGAGAGAGAGAGAGAGAGAGAGAGGCTACAAAGATAAGAAGATTAAATTGAAGGTCAGAAGGTGGGTACATATAATTCCAGAGTGTAACAACTGAAGCATGACAGATCTGGTAATAAAAATGTCTAACTTCTTCTAGTATAGTTGAAAAAAAGGCTGTTCTTAGTAAGCCTTATAAATGACTGAAACTTGATAAAATAACTTTTGCTATTATAGCAAATACAATAGTATTGGGTATTTAATCCTAATAAAGTTTTTGTGAATTGCAAGCAAATTGATAAAACATATTTTGCCTTAACACTAAGATCAGACATAATAGATATCTCTGATTTAGTGTCAACATTAAAAGATGATAAATACAGCAATAAATTGACAAGATTATAATATTTGATTCCTTTTTTCATATTGACAGGGATATAATATTTTATTCACCTTCATACTCTTGGAATATGATTGCCTATGATAACAATATGCACATGGTAGTGCCTCAAATTCTAATAAAATCAGTAACAGAAAAGCAGCTTGTAGAACACTGCAGTAAAGAAGGAATTAAAAATAAACTGTAAAGACTTCATGGCAAAAGGCACCCATTTCCTGCTTGATTGCTAATGGTGAAGTAATACTGCACCAGGTACCTTCAGTGCTGCTCCAGCCCCACCATGGTTCCAGGTGTTAGACCACAGTGGAAGTGCAAGCTGTGTCTACTGAATATTGACTTCAGCATTACTAGAGAATGACAACAGACATTGCATTCTTCTGGAAGTAGGTAGGTAAGGTACTAAAATAAGCCCAAGCAGATTCAACACCACAGAGCAAACAAGCAGAGGTATCATGATCCTCCCAGAAAAGTGTGAAACTCCACCACAGAGAATAATCCCTCCTTCCCAGGTCCTCAGAGGAAAATGACAGCTGTTAGTGCAGAGACCCTGGCAAAGCGAGAAAAATTGCGAAGAGAAGGATGGATGCTAAGGGATTTCTTTCATAAATGTTGGAACTATGTTAACAATGAGTCTATTTGTTAATTTGGACTGCAAATGTGGAGTAAGTATAAATGCCATGGTTATAAGTGTATTCTCTCCATTTGTGAGAGTTCTGAGTATAACAGTATCAATGATTATATGATAGAGCCATACATCTTCTCAAATTTGAAAAGTAAAAACCAGCATAGCATAGAAGCACTGGGTTTCTGTTCTTCGTCCTATCACCATATTTCAACATAGAAGTCAAAGAATACTTCTGAGATATAGGTTCTTAAATTTTATTTATCAATTATTCATTTTATGTGACAAAATATGAATTTAATGTTAAATGCAGAAAGCAACACATATGTGTTATTTGTATGAACTTCTTAATTCCTCAGAGCAACATTACACCAGAGAATTTTGTGGCTACCCTTTTCTGTTTTCATTTCAGGGGAAGAAAATCGTGGTTTGTGGATTTAACTCCAGAGAATCCACTGGGAGGAAGCAAAATAGCACAGCCTGAAAGCACCCTTCAGCCAGCTGTAATTCACTTTTTGAAATTATATTACTTTGATTTCACACTAAGACAGAAACATTCTTGCTGGTATTTTCCATATCTGAAGTCCAAAACAAGCTCTTACTCTTGTGCACCAATGAGGCTCTGCTGGAGAATTTGGCCTCAGGAGTAAATAAAGCAATTGAATTCTTTTCATGTTAAATCTATAAGTAAGGGACAAATCTCCAACTCAACTGCAGCACTCAGCACAAGTATGACACAGATTTATTTCTTCTAATGAAGCTTCATGATGCCTTTGGAATCTAATCAGATTCACGAGAATATTGAATTTGACCTAAGTATAATTTGTCTTTATGACATGGAGGCTCCTTGAAGAATACCAGCAAGTCCTGTGAAAAAAAAAAATATATATATATAATACAGCAGTAAGAAAAAAAGTCTTTCTTTAGATTTTGAGACAGCATGTGTCAATTTATATTAAAATGAATTAATTGTTAACAGAATTAAAAGTCAGAAGAAAGAAAAATCATTGTAAATGTACTTCCAAGCTGTTTTCTCTTATGCAAACCTAAACTGGGATATTTTTATATGGTTCATGGAAACTAACTGAAAAAGAATTAAAAAGAAGTTATATGAACTAGAAGATTTGTTTAAATTATGAAAGCTACAGTGGTTTTAGAATAACTTGCACAATACTTATTTTACATAAAGTAATACTGAAATTCAGTGAGATCCTACTTAGCATGAATAAAGGTGGAAAGCTCTAATCTGAACAGAACAGAAATACTGAGTTCTATTCAAAAATAAAAACTTGACATTAACAAATTTGCTTATGGAATGGTAAACAGTTTCCTACTGTCGGATATGTGTTATTCCAAAAATGTAGGTTGTTATCCATGTTATTTCAGAAATCCACAAGTACCAACAAAACAAGCATATGCACCTTTTCTGTAGATTGATGAGATTGAATACACAAGCCTATGTAATGCCTGCATTTGTTTTTTTTCATGACATGGAAATGCAAACCCATAAATCCCTATTTTTTAGCCAGAAAGAAGGAAATAATATGTTCTACAAAGAAAGATTTGTGTATCTCATTGGAGTTATCTCTGGTTGTGTAGTAGTGAATTTATTTACCAGCGAATACATTCAGTCTGATGTTCCTGTATCAACCAAATAAAATTTCAGAGCAAATACGTTGATCTTGAAGGACATCTGAGGGTGAACTAGAAAATTTGAAGTGATTTATTTCTAACACAAATTATTCTAACTGAAAAGATAATTTCTTACATAGTCATCAGGCTGACAAACATTTTTGCTTGTAGAATTAACATACATAGAAAAAAAGGGCTCACTTCTAACATATGCTATGTGACTGTATTTTTCATGTTAGACACAGAAATAACATACAGCTTGACATATATACATGAACATGGTTTTCTCTGATACAATGAAGGCATGATATTCTGTATTGCTAAATATCTAATCAGTGATATCTGAGTTTAATCATCTGTTCTGTTTTTTTTTTTTTCTCCAGGAAAGTGACTTTAAAGAATAGGAGTCTGTCAGAATTAATTTAATTTAGAAAGGGAAGCATATAGTCAGAAAAGAGTGGCAAATACTGTATTTCCCATCTGTTTTCAGCTGCTATCTTACTCTGCTTCAAGTAGTTTGTTTACTGACTTTAATTAAATTCACCTGAAAGCACTTCTACTTTCAGTAGTCTATTACTGCCTATTTTTCAGATTCAAGAATGCATTCAGACTTCATAATTTCTCTATGCTATTTACAAAAGATGACAGATTTTAATACTGTGGGAACATTTTTGTCCAAATTTCTTTAATTGTATATGTAAATACTACAGAAGCCTAAAAGAGTCTCACAGAAGAATGAAACAAGCAAACAGGAAAACTTACAGAGTTATATAGCTAAGTTTTGATCTTTTCATTTGAAAACAAATAATTATAATTCAAATTATTGAATTATAAATAATTTAAATAATTATATAATTCCTACTTTATTAACATGGTCTAAAGTAACTGGCAATATTCTCCATATAGTTTTCCAGTTTCCACTAAATTAGAGCTTGGTTATTACTACCCTGTTCCTGCTGTTTTTATCATGTTGAATTTTAAGGAGATTGATTTGTTAAATGCATGAATAACACTTTATTTTTACAAGAGTGATAACAGAAACTACAAGTATAAAGTGAATATTAATAAGAATCCTGAAGCATGCTTTGCCTTACCTAATGACCGCGAGCATCTCAATCTCTGATATAAATGAAAAATAATGAAAACATATCTACCCATTATATTTCAGAATATCAAGACAACCATTAATCTGTATAGAATGGTTAATCAGATAAAGTGACTAATATAGCTGTATTTTTGCCTTAATTTCAAAGGCCATATTTCATCTGCCACAGTACACCAAATTCAACATATTCTTTGGGGTATTGGAGAGTTTATGAGAATTAGCAATAGCTTCTGGCATCTGTATTCCTTAATCAGCATGTGAAATGTATAGTGACTAAAAGCATTTTAGTAGCTTATGGAATTAAATACTCTGGTGTCTTCTGACTGTTTAGAGATAGGTGAAATACTGGTGACATTTGGCATGTTCTAAACAGGTCATGAAAGGTACAAATGTTTTGTTGCCAGCTTTCCAAGCAGATAATAACTTAAGCTATTTCACAGAAATATGAGCCATATTTGCTGAATAAAAACAACACATTACCATGTAGGTAGTTTGTGACAGACAATATCCATCTGCATGCTCATACTAATCAGGACTTCCTGGCCTTCCCACACATGCCTATTAAATCTGTGCCTACTCAGTGTCATTTGGAATGTGTCATTGAGTCAATATAAAAAAAAGAAAAAAAAAAATAGCTGATTATCTTTTATTCAGCTAAAATCAGCTGCACTTATTTTGTTCAAGTTTAAATAAAAGAATTTATTATGGAAAAATGAGATAATATATTTGTTTAAAATTTGACACCTTTTTGAAATTATCTTTGGGAATTAGAATTTCAAATTTGTTTTCTTAGGCCAGCAAATCAACTAAAGAATAGTGCACTTCACGTGGCCTTTTGGTACCTTCAGTTTTCACACATTCATTATAGAGCATATCACTTGATAGATCATGCACAACAGCTTAATGCCTTCTGGATGCACCGTTTGCACTGTACATGTAATTCAAGTGCGTAAACCTTAACTGTTAAGTACTGAAGACATTAGATGTATTTTGAATTGAAATTATGAAGACCTCTATCTGTCAGTCTTTTTCACCTTAATATTCTCTAAAGAAGGCCAATGAACATTTAAACTATTTTTAGAATTCAGATTGACTTGCTGAAAAATCTTTCTCCTGCTTTTGCATTTGTGTATGAACTCCTTCCCTCCTTTCTTCCACAGAGTTATTATAAGCTTCTAGCTTATCTACCTCTGTGAATGTTTCACTATTCCCACATATCAGCATTTTCATCCTTACCTACATTTCTCATTGCTTCTGTCTGTCTTGGCTTTCTGTACTTTTTGGCTCAATTTCCCTTCCAGGTTACAAGTGAACCCAGAAAGTTTGTCAGAAAGACCTACAATCATGACGGATTTCTAATCCTTAATGATTTAGTACATGCAATGATTTTTTGACACGCAGCAACTTCTAGAAGTTGAGAAATACTGGAAAACTGCTCATAATCAGCAAAAAAATGCACATATACACCAGTTTAAGACATTTGTTTCAATAGCCTGATTTTAATTTGTTCAGTTACTTCAGCTCTGATATGTTATGCTATAAAATGTCATGTGACCTTTGATTTTCCTGATATGAAGAACTCTGAAGTTTGTTGTTATGTCTGACGGTATACAGTTCTGCCTACACTAATACCAGACACAGCATGGTTTATAAGAGAAGCATTAGTAGTCAGGCTGTACCGCTGTAGTTTAAACTATTTCAAAGCATGCTGTGATTTATCGAAGACAGAATTTAAGTTAGAGGCAGATATATAACCTTCTAACCTGTTCATATCATTTCCTTTTCATAGCCAGTGCTGATTGATCAGTGGTATACAACAGCAAAAGACAGATATTTGTCTTACCTGCCTAAAGTTTTCCTCTTTCTTTAGAACAGTGTTGGCATATGCTGGTGTAGATCTCCTTCCTATCATCTCTGAAGATGTGTTCAATTCAAAATAAGACTTTAAAATGAATCATATTCCCCTTAAAATCAAATGGAAATAATCACTATTTTCAACGCTAAATATGCCTTTTCTGAATATGCAATTCTGTATAAAAAAAGTTTTCAAATAGATTTCCAAAGACAAGCTGAATAAAAATGGACTGAAGCACTCCTGAAAGAATCAGTAATTATTTACTAATCATTCGGTTATGGAAGGAGAAGCAGATATGGCAGGGATAATAGCATGACAGTGATAGGACAAGGGGGGATGATTTTAAATTAAAGGAGGGTAGATTTAGATCAGATGTCAGGGGGGAAGTTTTCTACTGAGAGAGTGGTGAGGTGCTGGAACACCTGGTTGTCTAGAGAGGCTGTGGATGCCCCATTCCTGGAGGTGTTGAAGGTCAGGTAGGATAAGATACTGGGCAATCTGATCTAGTACTTGATCTAGCAGTTGGTAAGCCTGCCTATGGCAGAGGGTTGGAGCTTCATGATCTTCGAGGTTCCTACCAACCCAAGATATTCTACAATTCTACAGTTCTATGATATGTTTAAGATCACACAGATGTTCAGTGAGATTAAAGATCTCTGTTTAAGCCTATTAGGCATTTGGACAAAATCTTTCAGCATCTTTAACTGCCTTCTTTTAATCTTCCTCCATTTTCCAGGAGAGCACGTGTGTTCTTTGTACCCATGTACTTCAGAATGTCTTGAACAGGTTCATGATTTTGTTTAGCTTTTCACTACTTTTGAAATAGTGCAGTAGTGAGGATTTTCATAAAGTCCTGTTAGAAGAGTAGTGACCACATCAAATAAATAAATAAATAAATAAATAAATAAAAATCTCAATAGGTAATTTTTAAAATTAGTTTAGGAAATTGTCAAATGTATAACTTTCAACCTAATATGGATGATTACAGATATGAATCCACAACACAAGAAACAAAAGGACTGTTACTCATTTTGAGTCAGCATTACACGAGAGAGTAAAACCTCAAAGATATTAGAAATGACTTATAAATTGCATGGATTTTCAATAGTTAAGAGTGTATCAGCACTTTCCACAACAAGCTCGGTAGCCACTAAGGTTGATAAACTCCCTAATTTCTAATTTACTAAACCATGAACAGTCCACTTGAATGAGTGCCACAGCAAAAACTGAGTTTATAGAGAATTATCTTAGTAGATTGATATAATTGTTTTCTTAGGTTATCCATCACACTTGTATCATATTCTTACACATTTGCAAGCATAGTAAGCACTTTCTATTTTAAACATAGATATATTACAAAATAAAACTTCTTAACTTTGAGTATTCCATTTTGTCCAACATATAAAAGTAAAACTGAACACATAGTAAACATCATCAGATCATCTCTTCATGGGAATGAAGAGGTTGAATTGACACATGATAATTCAAAGGTAGGAGAACCTGATTTATTCCATCCAAAATCCGATTGCAAGTGAGGTTCAGAAGGCTCTAATTGGTCTAACTTTTCACAATAAAAATAAAAAGTACAAAATTCACAAGAGTTTCCATATAGCAGGCAGAAAAACATTTATTTTTCTCAGTGTAAGAACTGGAAAACTCATTTTAAATAAATGTATGAGTATTTAGGTGAAAGTATTTAGTATACTACCAGCTAGATTTGGTATTTTTTCCAACTTACCAATATAGTTCACATGAGTGCAAATGATTTGCACATGAGTAGTTGAGTCCAGTCTACTGTGTAACTCAGGGTTTGTTGTAGTGGACAAACACAGGGTACCTGAGTGTAGCACTGTCTTGCCACATTTTGATTGTGATTTTATTTGATGTGTGATTTTATTTAAAAAAAAATTAAAGGACTAAGCATTTTAGAGATTGCTAAGTTCTTTGAACCCTCATTAAAGATGACCCTATATGTCCATCTACATTTTCACAAAAGCTTATATTTCTATGTTGATTTTTTCCTAAATAAGTGAAAAATTAAAGAGCAATATCTCACTTCACAGATTAGAACGAAAACGCAACAGACCAGGACAAAACACAACACTAAAGTGAATTAATTTAAAATAAATTAAACAAAGTTGAATAATAAACAATAATTGTTAGTTTCTTGTTTCTTTTAAAAAAGATAAAACATTTCAAGTGACATTAACTTTTTATGCAGCTGTACACACCACAGTTGATATAAAGTGACAGTGGATAGAAAATTGCATTGACAGACCTTGGCTGGATATAATTACTTCAACTAAGAATGGTTCTGAATAAATTAATCATAGTATAATAGCATTTCTATTTTACAGCACTCCAATATCAGAAAAACTGAAGCCATTATTTTTTTAATTAATACATTTTATTGCTTCTGTTTACTGTTGATGAATAACATCACTTAAATTAATTGAATTTTAGTCCTTAAATTAGTATTACACTCAATATTAATTATGTAGCAAATGCAGCTAAAACAGCACCTACTTTTTAACAAAATTCTATTCCAATTTCTTTGTGAAGGCTGCACACACTATCTTAAGGCTATAAATTCTCCCTGAGTGAAACAACAGAGAAACAGGGAAAAGTTAGGGGGAGGAAACCAGTGGTCCACAGGCATCCATGTGCTAACCAGGCAGCCATGGGAAGTCAATAAACAAACACAGACCACAAGCTGAGTCTGAACTTCTGTCCTTACCATGAGCTTTGGGACACAGATGGAGAGCTGCTCCCTTTCAAAACTCCTTCAAGATCCTGAGTACAGCCTTACGCTATCATTTGTAGTCCCAAATTTTGTAGTGTCCAAATGCCACAGGATGAGAGCATGCATCTCTCACATGTCCTGAGTCATAGCTGCAGCATAGGTTCTTCCCTGATGATCTGCCCAGCCCAGCTGCAGGCACATATCCATCAATGAGGAAAACAAAACAAAACAAAACCATGGGCCCCCAAAAATTCCTAGGATGGGGTAGGAGAAAGGAAGATAGCATATTTTTTTGTTCTATGAGGGCTACTCTGAAAGTAATACTTATTTTATTATGTGGGCCTTGTTATGGTTTATCAGAGGCGGATGTTAGTATTATGGCAGTAGAGGCTGAACCTTCCCGCCAATATTCCATTACATTTTATTGCTTTGTAACAGATGCATCAAAGGGGCAGCCTGAGAAAATGGCATCTGACATAGAAGTTCGTATGAAGCAAAGAGGTAGGATTGAATTTCTTCAGGTGGAAAAACTGGCACCTACTGACATTCATTGATGCTTCCTGAATATTTATAGAGACCAAAAGGAAAAGGCGAGTACATTTTAGCAGTGGTGACAGAAATGTGAAAGACAAGCCATGTTCCTGATGGCCACACAGACTTTTACAGGCACAGTATGCAGGCTTTTCATCACTAGCAAAAATGTATAGCTAATGGTGATGACTATGTTGAAAAACAGTGCTTTGTAGCTGATCTAACAGTATTATTGTGCTGTTTGTATCTGTTGTAGTCTCCATGGAAACAAATAGGAGGCATTATTTTTGGGGCAACCTACATACAGTAATACTCTCCACCATCTAGGCTCCCACTGCAGATGATAGGACATGCAGAAGCTTTTGTCATAGTTGTTTACACCCTAATAGCGGCTTAGCACGGTGAGGCAATCTGCCAGGTGTCTGTGCAATCTTCTGGTCAAACATGTTCAGGTTTTCTGTTTTGTCAGAATCAGTGCAGCTCTGTTGCTGATATTTATTCTTGCCACAGTGTAAGTTTAAAAAATATTTTATATTTCATTCAAGACACTATGCACAGAGTAAGTATATAAAAAATAAATTTCCTAGTATGTAATCCTTAGCAAGGCAGTAGCAAAAAAATAAAAGAAATTGGCATTTCTGTGAGAAGACCTCTACATCTCATACACAGATCAATCCTGAGCAAGCTGAAGTCCAGAACATTTGTCTTTTTTTTTTCCCTTGCTCTAGGGAAAGACTGCCAAGTTCATAAGAGTTAAATGGCCACCAAACCATAATGTGGCTTATCAATCTCAGTGACAGCACTGAAAGGAATCAAGAAGGTTTCATGTTTAGTACTGCAACATCTTGAAAATCAATGTGCATGTCTGAAAAGGCAGATTTAAAGCCAGCTCAGGGGACAACAGGTATTCCTGTATGGATACACATGAAGCATGAACATATTGTAGGATTTCTTCCAACATATTTCATTATAAGTATGTACTCACAAAATAGACTTTTGAATAGAATTCTTTTCTTACCGTCTCTAAGATATTTTAAGGCAGGCTTATTTTAGTTTTGTTTATCTTTTGAAGTAAGTGCTATGCAACTGCCAAAAGAAAAGCTATACTATAAAGAAAATGAGCAAAATGTCCAGAAACTGCTTTAGGAGACCAAATTTTATTTTAAATTCGCCTTCTTGTTTTCCACCATTATCATTGTTATTGTTTCTTTTCAACGTTAATGAAGGTGTTATGTACATATAAACATACATTTATTTACATATATTAGTATATATGTATGTATTTTATTTTCCATGGTAAATTAGGAAGTCTCACCCCAAAGGAATCTCCAGTGTCAGCTTCACTTGTTGCAGCTTAAGAAAAATGAAAATATTTACTGTGATTAATCAAAAAACTGAAATTTTGATAAAAGATTTACATTGGCAAGTGAACTTTCACAGAATATTTCTACACATGTACTAAGTACATATGCTATACTTCTTAAGTGTATGATGATTTGAAATGAGGGTTCTATTGTTGTTTTATCAATTTACTATTGCTTAGTTTTGGCCTCAAAATGTCTCCATGCATAATGCTGAAAGTAATCACTTGTTCTTGAAAAAGCAGGCTCTTGATTTTTTATCTATGTGTGCTATTATGGTACACCTTCATTTTCACCTAGTTCAAGCAAAGACTGTAGGAAAAATAATTTGCCCAATAGATTGTATAGATATATATATAGATAGATATGAATGAGTATATTTCATTTTATATATATATAATATATTTATTTATTATATATATTATATTATTATTACATTATATTAATTATTAATTATTATAATTATAATAACTATTATATATTAATTATTAATTATTTTTATATATTATATTAATTATATATTATTATATTATATATATTATGTATATATTATATATATTATATATATATAATTATATATAATTATATATAATATATATAATATATATAATATAATATATTTCATTCATATCTATCTATCTATATATATATATAGATAGATAGATAGATAGATAGATATGAATGAGTTCTTCACCTCGGTCTTCACTAGTGGCCAGGATTCTAGTCTTTTTCACGTCCCTGAACCCTGCATCCCCAAACCTCTATGTGGGGACCAAGGAGGTAAATCCCTCCCCACTGTAAGGGCAGAGCAAGTCCGAGAGTGCCTCCTTAGACTGAATGAATACAAGTCTATGGGGCCGGATGGCGTGCATCCCAGGGTCCTGAAGGAGCTGGCTGAGGTGGTTGCCGAGCCGCTCTCCATCATATTTGAGAAGTCGTGGCTGTCAGGTGAGGTCCCGGACGACTGGAGGAAGGGTCACATCACTCCCATATACAAGAAGGGGAGCAGGGAGGACCCGGGGAACTACAGGCCGGTGAGTCTCACCTCCGTGCCTGGGAAGATCATGGAACAGACCCTCCTGGTCAACATGCTCGGTCACATAAAGAATGAGCATGTGATCCGAGACAGCCAGCACGGCTTCACCAAAGGAAGGTCATGCCTAACTAATCTTGTGGCCTTCTATGATGGAGTGACGGCATTGGTGGACGAAGGGAAGGCGACCGATGTCATTTACCTGGACCTGAGCAAGGCCTTTGACATGGTCCCCCACCACATCCTCATCTCCAAATTGGAGGGAAGTGGATTTGATGGGTGGACGACACGATGGATAAGCAATTGGTTGAAAGGCCGCAGACAGAGGGTGGTGGTCAATGGCTCTATGTCCAGGTGGAGGCCGGTAACAAGTGGTGTCCCCCAAGGGTCTGTCTTGGGACCGGTGCTCTTTAACATCTTCATTAATGACATCGATGAGGGAATTGAGTGCACCCTCAGCAAGTTTGCTGACGACACCAAGCTGAGTGGTGCGGTTGATACGGTGGAAGGAAGGGATGCCATTCAGAGGGACCTCGACAGGCTGGAAAGCTGGGCTCGGGTGAACCTGATGAGGTTCAACACGGCAAAGTGCAGGGTTTTGCATTTGGGCCGGAAGAACCCCAGGAACCTGTACAGGCTGGGAGGAGCGGTCCTTGAGAGCAGCTCGGCAGAGAAGGACCTGGGGGTCCTGATGGACGAGAGACTGAACATGAGCCAGCAGTGCGCTCTGGCAGCTTGAAAGGCAAATGGGATCCTGGGCTCCATCAGGAGAGGGGTGGCCAGCAGGGACAGGGAGGTGATTGTCCCTCTCTACTTGGCTCTTGTGAGGCCCCATCTGGAGTACTGTGTCCAGGTGTGGAGCCCTCAGTACAAGAAAGACATTGAGATTTTGGAAGGGGTCCAGAGGAGGGCGACTAAGATGATCAGGGGGCTGGAGCACCTCCCCTATGAGGACAGGCTGAGGGAGTTGGGCTTGTTCAGCCTGGAGAAGAGAAGGCTGCGGGGTGACCTCATTGCAGCCTATCAATACCTGAAGGGAACCTACACCCAGGAGGGGAGTAAACTCTTCAAAAGGGCTGATAACATCAGGACTAGGGGAAATGGTTTTAAGTTGAAGGAGGGAAGATTTAGGTTGAATGTTAGGGGGAAGTTCTTTACTAGGAGAGTGGTTAGGCCCTGGAACGGGCTGCCCAGGGAGGTTGTGGATGCCCCGTCCTTGGACGTGTTTAAGGCCAGGTTGGACGGGGTCCTGGGCAACCTGATCTGAATGTGTATGTTTGGTGGCCCTGCTAGGCAGGGGGGTTGGAACTACATGATCCTTGGGGTCCCTTCCAACCCGGGTGATTCTGTGTGATTCTGTGTGTGATTCTGTGTGATAGATCAATAATTATTTCTTGTTCAGCAGCTAGTTCTTTAGTCACTTGACTACAAAAACTTGGTTAAATACCCTGGAACACTTGCTGATTCTTTCATGTTTCTCTTCTTATGACTGTCCTAAGGTTTAAAGGTGAGTTTTTTACTACACTCCATACATAAGGCTATAGGCTGTTAGTACCCTTATTAGGCATCCAGTTACATCTGACTGAAATTGATGTCAGTTATATCACAGCTGTAAGAAGCTAGTGAGTTTCTTTGTAAAAGTAGGTAGCTGGAACATTCAGGATCTCCAAGAGAAAGAGCTACTGTGAGCACACAGCCTCACTCAGGGTCATGACTTCTGTGGGCAGAGGAGCCTTTTTTTACTAAAAATATCTACAGTTCTATTTTGGACTTATCTGTTGCCTTTAAAGGCAGTAAGGGGAAGTTCTACTTCTCCTTTCTCTTTCACTGTAAATTCTTGAGACTTCTCTTTTCATTAATGCTGTTTCAATTAGACTCAAGGAACCAAGCTGGAAAGCCCAAAAGGTGAGAGAAGAAAGCCAGCATCTTCCAAAGGCCCACATTTTACATAAGGTACAACCAGAAATCTCTTACTGACCAAAATAGAAAAAAATCTCCACACAGCTATTAAAGGGCAAATAAAGAAAACTGATGCAGCCAGAATGCATCCCAAGAACCTGAACATCAGAAAAAGTCTGGGAAAATGTCTTTTTTTTATTTGACAGGTGACTGAAAACATTTGTTATTATAAAGCAGATTAATTGTTTCATGGTTCATCTCTCTACAGCATACAGAACCATGATTTTGCATATTCCTTGCAACTAATGACGTGTATCTAAGAAGAAAATCCGACCCACTATCAATTCCTTCACTTCACTTAGCTGTAACAAATATGCACCCAGCATTGCTGAGATCCAAAAACATAACTGCTTACTTTAGCATACATTGAATTGATGAAAGAACCTAGAATACTTATATTAGATGTTTTATATAACCTGATACAACATCTGCCTTTAAAACCTTTAGAGAGCAGTCTGATGTATTTCATTCTTTTTTTTGTCAGGCTTGGATACTTCATAGTGTTATACAACTCATATTTCCTTTTATTTGAGAAAACTTCTGATTTATACAATTTTAAATGCATCTGCCATGCTTTTCACATTATTTCTTCCATATTATTTCATGCCATCTGTCAGTACTTTCCACTGATAACATACTGAACTGTATTTGAATTTTGAGTAGAGTGAAACAATTTTAGGCATTTAATCTCCTCCACTATTGTGACTATATCAGATAATTATTTCTAATACATTCTAATCACAATTCTTATTAATTCTATTCTTTTTAAATGTTCTATTTTTTTTCACTCAATAGGTAAGGTAGCCAGTTTGAAGCTAAGAATATTTGTTTCTGATTGCACCTGAATTAAAAATTCTTTATAGTCTTGTTGAAATGAAAGAAAACATCTCCAAGGTTGTTGAAATTTAAACAGTGAACATCATATTGTTATCAAATAAATGTGCACTTGTGTTTGATGTCAAGGCTAAAATTCCAGCTAACATTGTCTTTGTGACTGCGGCATTCTGTTTTATTAATTGAATATTGCAATAGCAGTACCAAATAAAAATAAAATAAGATAAAATAAAATAAAATAAAATAAAATAAAATAAAATAAAATAAAATAAAATAAGACATTTCATGCTATATAGAAATTATAGAATGTTAAGGAATATCTGTCCTGAAAATAATCCGTTGTTACTATGTACCAGAGCCAAGTTTGAAGTTTTGGCTTTCTGTGTACTGGCTCAAATGCAAATAATATTATTATATGAGGACATTTAATATTTTAATTGTTGTCTGATTCATCCTAATTCAAATATTCCCAAAGCCTACAAACATCACTAATATGAACAACTTTTTAGAAAGAATTCTCTAGAATTGAGCTATACATAAAAATCAAAATAAAGTTCCAAACACACTGAGGAAATATATTAAAGCAATGTTTCAGCCAGTGGACCTATGTACGACAGCATAATTTTACCCCATTAAAAAGTATTTAAATGCATCTTCTCTCTAAGAGCACATCTGATGATTCTCAATAGGTCATAGGCTATTAGGTTATTCACAGAATGCATACAGTAAATGACTGATTATAATAGAAATCTTGACCCATATGATAAGGAAGAAATGGAAATGACAGACCAAATTATAAGAATGTTGACTGATTAAAGAAAGACTTTTCACGTTGTCATTATAAAGGCAGATTTTGCCTGAAAGGATTGGAAAACTTGTTTCCTGGTGAAGGGCCAAACTGAAAATATTAGTTATGTTTTCTTTTTCCTTGGAGTATGTTTAGCTTAACATTCTTGAGTACTAGAAAAATGGAAATTCTTAATGTCTTGATGGTGCAAAGTAGAGCTGGGCCAAAGAAACTTGGATTCAGTCTGATTAGAAATTACTCTTTCACTTATGTTTGTGGGTTTTATTATTGCTATTATTGTTAATTATTATTATTATTAAATTGTGAGAACATCCTTAGAGTTCCTCTTAATTTGATGTGATGTAAGTGAAAGGACATTTTGATCTCACCTTCACAGCGAATTGCACATTCTGTTGTATGTTAGTGATTCATATATTCTGGTCTCCATTATACATCCTGTATTGCCACAAAACACGCTACTAAGCATATGATAAAGATGTAATTTTACATTGAGAACAATTTATTTGACATTAATTCTATAAGAAGCAACCAGTACATTTAAAAGGACAGATTTATTTTCTCTAGAAGTTCAGAATTTTAAGATCTTTTAAAAATTTTGTTTTCTTTGTAAATATAATCTGTATTTTATCAGAGGTCGAGGAAAGATGAGTCTGAATTACATCAGAAACAAGGATACTAAATAACATCCAGCATCATACAATATACTGTGATTTCTATTTGCTTTCATTTTCTATGCTATCCAGTGAACCACAAGGCAAACTGAAATTTAGCCAGTCATTTTATTTGTCTGAGAATGGGGAATCTTTTTTTTATGTTATTTGTTTTTTTTATTGCATGTCTTTGGAAATCATTAATATTGAAAGATAGAGAAAAGTGTTTTGTATGTCACAGATTTTCTTCCCTTGCTCAATAAGCTTGATTTCATACATAAACAAAAAGAAAACAGCTTAAAACAGAATTGGAAGATGTAGTGACTTCATTAAAAATAAAAAGTAAATTTAAAAGTATCACTTAGAAACATTAGAGTCCTTTCTTTTCCCCAACATCATTAATGTACCTACCATATACTATTACAAGTTTGCAATGTTATTATAACTCCATCAAATCAGTAGCAATTCAAACATAGAACAAGAAACCAAATTAAAATTCAAAGACATTGAATGACATGTAGAGAATCCAACCTTAATTTTGGATCTAAATGGATCTCATTATTACAAAAATAAAGAGCATTTATCCAGCATATATTCTTACAAACAGTTCTAAATCAAGGCTCATGCAGGAAAACATGGAAACTGAGGCTCTGCTGAGTGCACATTAGGTACTGTGGCCAAAACTCAGCAAGGTTTTCAGCATAATATTCCTGTACCCAAACTGTCTGGATTACAGCCTGGATAAGTGAATAGTAAGATGGAATGAAAAATAAAAACAACAGTTGGTTGGATGATCGGACTATATAAGGTTATAACACATTTGTTATACTCTGCCTGCAGAGGAGAGAAGTATATCACAGGGGACATGTCCCATGCAATACTTTTTTTACGTGTATTACGACAATGAATTCAAGTACAGAACCTCCATCCAGAAGGAGGTTCAGGAGGATACACAGTCTTAAATTCTTCTAAAGTTGCCTCTTAATATGAAATGTGTTTATATCTAAGAGAAGATCTTTTACTATTCTTTACCAAGTTTTTTTTAAAAAAAAAAAAAAAAAAAAAGCTACCTTGACTATTCCCTCTGCTTTCCAATAATGCTTAAAGTTTATCTCAGTCCCACCCTTATAATTCACTTTGATGCATAGAGGATTGTGAGAATCCTTTGTTTTTTGGCTCAAAGCTTGCTTCCCGAGGTGTTTCTTGTGATAAGACTCTGATTGATTTGTTGAGGAGGCAAGTGATGGGTGCTACCATGTGACAATCAACATCACTTTGTGGACATTTGAAAGCACCTTCCTCCAGAGCTGCTTGCCTCCAGAGGAGAGTGCTCAGGAGTGTTTACTGGTGTAAGATCTGGCCTGTGACCAAATAGCTCCAGATTGGTAGCGGGAGAACTGTGGAATGATACCATCGTGTCCTGTGAAAAACAGGATGCAGGTGGGCATCCCTGCTCTTATCTGCTGGCAAGGCCCAGAAGGTGGGAACAAAGGAGTTTCTGCTGAGATCCCACACCCAGAAGCTGCCATTCCAAGGACAGCTGGCTCAACCACTTTGGAACCATTGAAAAGTCATCATCACTGTGGTCACCATCGTCATCAACAGAATAACAATGCCCAATGACCCACCACTACTGAAGATCAATGACTGAACTATGAACCACACTGGGTCCATGGTGGTGACTATCTCCCTCTTGCTTCCTATAAAAACTCCTTGCTTCTTTCCTATATTTTCTATTGCCCTCCTTCCCTTCCCCATTACCCTAATTCATAATAGTGTCTGTCCCCCTCTTCATCATCTCCCTGATTAAGATCTGTAATAAACTGATCAGGCCAACATTTGAACTGCTGTTTTTTAATCTCATGCTGAGTATACAGATATTAAATGAACCTCATCTCCCTCCTATAAATTGGAGTGAGACAATTGCATACACTGTACACAGAATTACAAAGCCAGACACCCATATGAACACAGGCAGAGACATGTTGACACCACACAAACGACTTAATCCCATCTCCCCACAGCACTTCAGAATGAAATCTGTTAGTGGGAACTTTATGTGTATATAGGAGGAGAAAAGAAGCGTACATTTAATCCCATCCGCAGCTGGGCTCAGTCTTACTCAACCCACTGTTGCATGCTGCTAGTAGACTACCCTTTAGCTTCTCTTGAGCAAAAGAAACAGGTGCAGTTTCCTCATTCATTCCTTTGTGCTTAAGGCCCTTGATTGTCACAATATCCAACAGAACCAGTACCAGTTTCTTACTACAGCCCTTAAACTGGACCCAAGTACTCCAGTCAAGCCTTAACAGCACAAGACAGGGAGAGAAAATTTTATTGTCTTCTTTTAAGACAATGTGTGGTTTGCTTTGCTCTGTTAAGAGATGACAATGTGAACTGAGATTTCATGTGATATCCATCACAAACTTAGTCTTTTTCAACAATACTACTCAGCTGATCTGTTAATAGCCTGAAAAGAAAAGGTCTACACTAACCCCAGAGTTTTGTCCTTGTCAAACTTAATAAATTTTCTGTTCATCTAATCAACTTTATCAGGGCCCCTCAAAACTGAAGATCTTTCTTTCATTGTGTCAGTCACTCCCTTTGCTGTAGTGTTTCTGGAGATTGACAGTGTGTGTCTGTTGTGTCATTCTCTATGTTACCAATTAAAATACTGGATAAAATTGTTTTCAGTATCTCCTCTAGTACTATTATCAGCCACCAGGAGGACAAGAGAACATTGGTTTCTATTCTTTGAGTTCAGCAGTTCAGCCAGTTTTCAAGTTGAATAACAATGCTGTCTTCTAGGCCTCATCTTCCAGACAAGAATGCAGTAAGATGTGATGGCATCACAAGTCAAAAGTGTCATCTCTCTTTTCTTGTGCTTGCAGACAGTAATTTCACAGCAGAAGACATGAAGGCTGGGAAAGCATTGTCATTGATATATTCATTTTTACTTCTCATTTTGGTCCTTTCATAAGTATGGAAATAAAAGGATTCCAGATCAGTTCCAATTTCCCAGGTTCTTCGTCTTGACTTTTATTTATTTATTTATTTATTTAAAGAACAATATATCACAATATCTTTGTTCTGATTGCCAGGTACCTCTCCCTGACACTATTTCCTTTTCATTGATAATAGAGGAGAGCCTTGCAATCAGCCCACAGTTTCATCACATCCAAATCGATACCATCTGGCAGATGGATTTCAAGACATACCTCAGAATAGTCTCCAGTTTAGTGGTCTCCCGCTGCAGTTACTCTTTCTTTTATACTGATACTTGCAGATACACTTCTCTCGTCCATCACTGGAGCTTTGTTTTCTCTGAATCCATTTGCTGTGAAGGTGTCTGTAGAATTTCTTCTCGATACTTTGTAAGTCTCTAGCAAGTTGGAGATCGAACAGATTTTTGGCCTGGCTGGTTTTGTTCATAAGTCACTAGTCATATATTTACAAAGTTTTCAAGTTTCCTGTCCTTGTTTGATTTCCTTTAATGCTTTCTTTTTGAATTCACAGAATCACAGAATGGCCAGGGTTGGAAGGGACCTCCAGGATCATGAATCTCAAATCCCCCTGCAATAGGCAGAGCCACCAACCTCTCCATTTAATACTAGACCAGGCTGCCCAGAGCCCCATCCAATCTGGCCTTGAACACCTCCAGGGACGGGGCATCCACAACCTCTCTGGGCATCCTGTTCCAGCACCTCACCACTCTTTCTGCAAAGAACTTCCCCCTGACATCCAATCTAAATCTTCCCTCCCTCAATTTAAAACCATTTCCCATTGTCCTGGTGAGTTTTAGTTCCTTAATAAGATCTTTTCTTAGCCAAGTGGGCCTTTTGTTGAAAATCCTAGGCTTTCCATACAGCAGAATGTTCTTAGAATCATAGAATCATAGAATCATCAAGGTTGGAAAAGACCTGAGAGATCATCCAGTCCAATCATCCAGCCATCTCCAATAGTTCTCAATAAGCCATGTCCCTCATCACAGCATCCAAACATTCCTTGAACACCTCCAGTTTGGTGACTCCACCACCTCCCTGGGCAGCCCATTCCAGCTCCTGACCACTCTTTCAGAGAAGTAGTATTTCCTAATGTCCACTCTAGACCTCCCCTGGCACAGCTTGAAGCCTTTCCCTCTAGTCCTATCACCAGTTACACAAGAGAAGAGGCCGACCCCCAGCTCACTACAACCTCCCTTCAGGTAGTTATAGAGAGCAATGAGGTCTCCCCTGAGCCTCCTCTTCTCCAGACTGAACAATCCCAGCTCCTTCAGCTGCTCCTCATAAACCCTGTGCTTCAGACCCCTCAACAGCTTTGTTGCCCTTGTTTGAACACACTTAAGGGCCTCAATGTCTTTCTTGCAGTGAGGGGCCCAAAATTGGACACAGAACTCGAGGTGCAGCCTTACCAGAGCTGAGTACAGAGGGAAACTTACTTCCCTGCTCCTGCTGGCCATACTATTTCTGATGCAAGCCAGGATGCCCTTGGTCTTCTTGACCACCTGGGCACAGTGCTGGCTCATGTTCAGCCAAGCATCAATCAATACCCCCAGGTCCATTTCCTCTACACCGTCCTCCAGCCATTCTGCCTGAAGCCTGTAGAATTACCTGGGGTTGTTGAGGCCAAAGTTCAAAACTCAGCATTCAGTCCTGTTGAAACTCATCCCATTGTCTTCTTGCTCCAGACGACTCAATTTTCACTAAATATCAAACAGCTTTCCTACAGATTTTTCTTTCCATCGCAGCTTCCCAGGAACTCTGACTAAATGAAATTAACTAGTGTTTGCTTTCTGAAAACTTTTTTCTAACCTTTCAAAAATCATGCATAAAAGTATGCATGCTCTCTTTTTATTAGTGGACAGCTGGAAGTTGAAAAGCTGCCAAGCAGAAGGGAAGTAGAGACTGTACTTTCTGTAATGCAGTCAACAGTTCTTAATCACGCCCAGCGTCCTCCAAGGCTCTAAGGTAATTCACCTCACTCTGTTAAATGGAAAATTATTAAAATACATCACGTACTTTTACTAATGTCTTCTCTCCAGGGTTCTCAAAGTGCTTTGCAATAATTAATTAATTAACTAAATCTTGTAACATGAGATTGGAATAAAACAGTATTATACTCCAATATACAAATGAATTTGTTCATACTGAGCATAGCGTTGACAAATGGGTGTGTCTGTAAGTTTGTCTATTCTTTCAGTTAATATCTAAGAAAAATTAAATAAATTGACTGTTAGTGATACCTCTCTTCATTGACTAGAGACAAAATCTAGAGAATTATCTTAAGCAATACACACATATGTAAAAAGAAAGTCTGTGCTAAAGATCCAGTACTCCAGAATCTGTCCATATATTGTAGCAAAAGCATGCTTCAAGAAACTGTGTGGTAAAAGACAGAAAACAAAGTCTGTATTAATAATTAAAAAAAAAAAAAGTGTTTCACAGTACTGAGGTACTCTTTTAATAAGAAATAAGTTTCAAAATCCTGTTTGAAATTTAAAAGCAGCCTTGGAATAAACAGATGATTCATGGTTCTGGCATGTTTAAGACGAGTTTGCATGGGGATGTGAGCAACTTACCTACAGGGAGGTGTACCTGGCCATGGCATGGGATGGAACTAAATGATTTCGTTCCTTCCAATCCATTCAATAACTCTCTGTGAAGAACTGGGGAAAACAAATGTTGACTATGAAACTAAGCCTTTTCCCTTGAAACAAGTCAAAGGCTTATATATAAAATGGAAAATCTGCAGTTCATAAAAAGAGTAGATATATACACAGTAAGCATTTTATTTTGAAGCTCAAAGATTTCATAAGCTGACTGATTTGTCCTATCACTAGTAACTTCATACAGCTTTGACTTAAATTTAAATTATCATGAGTAGTAGTAGTCTATAGTAGACTAGTAGACGTAGTAGACTATAGTAGACGTAGTCTATAGAATACTACGTTTTGTTAATTAACTGTGTAACATAGACACTTCTATTAATAGAAAATAAAAATATATTTGTAAAAGTTGAAAGGAAAATGAAAGAAAATTTTCCACCAAAGCAAAAGAAGGCAAAAGTGCCAGGGGGAATTAAAAAAAAAAAAAGAATCATACTTTGTATTTTTGCATAAAACTCTTGTGAGAGTATTAGTAAATATTTTATATTATATTCCATTCTCAAGGTTTTAATGTTGTCTTGTCCTTGTTACATTTTATAGTGCATTTTTACAGATGAACTACATTGTCAAACTCATTTTCTGTATTTCCTGGTGCATACTTGGCTTTAATCTCCCATTTGTGTACATTTTGCATTTCAAGTGTGTGAACTCTTCCAATTATAAAACAACTTAAAAATTTATTTTAAAAATCTATTTTATAGGTTATTTATTTAACATTTAAATAAAATTATAGATATACATGCTTATTAAAGAAATTATTGATTTATCTGCATAACATAGCATTTACATTTACATTTTCATAGATATTTTTCAAGGGTGTATGTGCTACATGACTATTGCCTTTCAAATAGTTTTACTAACTGAGACAGTTAGACACACAGTCTGTGTGGGTGCTTTTTTGACGTTGTAGTACAGGAATAGTAAATAGAAGTAAAGCTGAGATGAGCATAAAAATAAAAATTACATTAAAAAAAATTACAGAATATAGTGTACAATTTGTCCAGTGCTAATTCCAGCACCTTGAAAACTTGCTAAAAAATGTATCTGCAAATCACAGTTGGGAGCAATGGTGGAGGGTGGTGGAGAATACTTGAACAGAAGTTATGCTTAATGTAAAAACATAAACAATTACAAACCAGGTAGTTGGCTTTAAGTGACTAGCAGGAGGTAAATAAGTGGAGAAATAGTTGATGCAGGAAAGAGAAGGAGATGATTAAATCCTAAGTGCCATGGACTAAAACTTTGATTTTAGCTAGAATAAATTACTCCATTCACCTCACCACCTACCAACCCAAAAGTAATTCACAGAATTTAGTCAGTAATACTTTTTCCCTGTTTTCTTGTTTATCTGTTCCTGTCCATTTTCCTTGTATGCTGAGATACTGTACTTTCCATTTAAGCATAATTTGAGTTTTTTCTGTTGTTGTTGTTGTTGTTGTTTGGTTGTTTTTTTTAAATACCTCTTTTGTTTTTCCCCTTTGTTCCCCACTTGACTGCATAGGAATGTCCACAGGAACTCAAGCAGAAGAAAACCATAACCAGATAACATGCAAACAGGGCTTCTGAAAAGGAAAAGTGTTGACTGAAATCATAGGGGACTGCATTCAGTGTCCAAAATGTCTCTGATAGTTTTCTGACCATAACCATATGAGTAACAAAAGTGACTGCAGTAAGATCAAAGTTCGTTCTAGTACTGTATTATATCTACAAGAGTCTCTGAAAGTGCATACTTAAGGAAAAGCATAACAATTTTAGGGCAATTAAAGAGCAATAGTTTTCCGAGTGTTTTCCCACCCCTGAACTTGTGCCACAGATTGCATGAACACACATCTTCTCTGTACATTTACTGTCATAGTCATTATGAGCCATAAGTCATTTTTTTTTTCCTTTTTGTTACCCATCAGGCTGCACAGAAAATATGTAAGCTTTTAGCATCCTCCACAACGTGTGCAAAGAACTTCCATTCATTGTGAAATGATGCCTGGTGTGTGTTCTACATACATCAAAGGCAGTAAAGGTCTTTATGCACAGCTTGGTGAACACATATAATGGACTACAAATTGTTGAAAACTAATCCTGCCATAACATTTCTGAGGCCACAGTGTAAAGATTTAGAATTATATTTAGAAGACTTTCAGCATTCAAATTGACAGGACGCACCAATACAAAGAGAAATTGTCATTGCCAGTAAAGTAGAACATTTTTTACTGTTCATTTTCATTAAAATATTCTTGCTTTATTCAAGTAGAATCATTTGACAAAGATAATACAATTTCAATTGTTTCAGTATGCTCACATTTTCTCTTATGCTAATATGTTTTTTCATCTCCAATGAAACAATTATTAAAAACAAAAGACTTGCAAATTTCAGAGAAAAAAGAAGGAGAAAATCAGTGAGAAAGTCTCAAAATGCATCATTTTCAGTGGAAATTTCTAACATATTAAACTGAAAGCAATTACAAAAGCTATTGTTTCATTTCAATGAGATAAATTCATTTAGAAACTCACAAATTAATGTAACATTTAATTGCTTGCTAACAACAAAGTCATTTAAAAAAACCCACAAAAGTGTATGTGAACTAAAGATCAAAGTATGGCCACTTCTAAAAATTATGTATGAACCAGAACAGTTTCTCAGCAGATCACTAATAGGCTGAATACATGTGATTTTCTGTACCTAATCAAGTGAAAGCAACATTTTTCATAAGGACAGCTGATACCTTTCTTAAATTAATGTACTATTTTCTAAGTCATAAGTCAGAGAGAAGCATCACCATTAAGTGCATCTAATCAAAACCAGACACTGTGCTCAAAAATAGAATTACAGAAGATCAGCACTCCTCATAATAATTCTTCACAGTTTGTGAACCTTTTTTTCTGTTTCTGACTCTTTTTGACCAGATCTTGGTTTGGTGAGAGTAGAATTTGTTTCACTGTGTGATTTAGGTTTTAATCTTCTGCTATTTTTGCAGCATATCTTTGAAGGCTGGTCAGACTTCATCTCATTTGTTGCTTTCTACTCTCTCTCCCCACACTATTCTCACAACTTTTTCTTTCTCCAGAAAATGCTGTGGTATTATATGCATTGTGTCACTATGTATGTGATACTGGTTGGCTATTTTTTTCCCTGCTTTCTGTCTCCTGCCAAAGTTCACTTACTTGGCAGTCTTCACCTGTCACACACTAAGAAAATAGTAAGTAGGTGGAACTTCATAAGAATAATGTACCAGCATGAGTCTTTTGAAATGCAGCTTTTCAAAACTTTCTTTACAAGGAAAAGAATCACAGAAAATATAATAGCTGAGAAGAAAAATACTACCTTCATTTCACATCTTCATTAAAAAGAGTAGTTTATTATGTTTGTAGCCATTAAAGTTTAAAAATGGTATATTATCCTTTAGACATGTTACAACACAATATCAATAATGCTCAGAGAAAATGCTCTGAATTTGGATATATAAAGGATAGCTCAGCCAGCACATAGACTTTTATTAAAAGATGCTGCCTGATTTTTTCTTTTTTTTTTTTTTTTTAATTTAGACAAGAAAAATGTAAACAATGATATGAAATGTTTTTGCCTACCAAAGGTGAAAATGAAAGGCACCAAAGATATGCTCACATTTTCTCTTATGCTAATATTTTTTTTTCAGCTCCAAATAAACAGACAGCTTCCATATAGTAAACCTGACGTGTTTATTACAGTATTCTGCAATAAAAATTTTCTCTCCGATGTATTCTTTCACAGATTGTGTTATTATAAAGAGGAAAAAAGAAGAGGGAATCAATATCAGATCTTTAACTGATAGAAAAGGGTAACCTATTCAAAAATGTCTAGGATATATATGATGTTTTCTCTGGTATTTCAAGCAGCAATTCTTTTATGAAGATGCTGTAATTTCTGTCCAGAGTAATGCACACACAATGACAGACTTCAAACCACAGAGATGCAGACAATAGCCTCTGTTTAAGACAAGGCCAGGGAAATAATATTTGAGTCAAAATAAGTCAGCTTTTAATACATGACATATCCAGACTCACAGTAGGATAAAACTTCATTGCTTAAGCTTTTATGCTTGTTTTAAACTAAACATGGGTTCTTGTTCTGAGGTAGACTGTCACAAGAAAGTCAAATCACAATTTGCTTTTGAAAGTCAAAATACACAGAAAGACCAAGAGTTATACCCTTCAAAGATAGTAATAATAATGATAACAATAATAATAATTCTTAGAGTTAAACTACTTGACATCAGTTATATATCAATGAATTATCACTAACCTTCCATAAGAGTATTTCTAAAAGCAAAACCCCAATTATCCTTACAATCTCTACATTATTAATACTTAGTAGTCAATATAAAGACCATATCAGCTGAAACTATCAGACCTGTACAAGAAAAAGCATTCTCTGTGTTCACATCATTGCAAGCATAAGCAGTTGCTATTGTTATTTGTTATGTTATTTGACTTTTTACCATCCACAGCAAACTACCTAAATTGTACTATCCAAGATCAAATTGTCCAATTTGATGCTTTCACATGTTTCAAAAACTACTTATATTAAGAATCACTGGAATTTGCTGTACATTATAATTTTTGAAGGAGAGAAAATTAGAGTTCTAATTTTCTGTGAGTTATTCAGCTCTAGTCTTCTGGGGACAGGGTGCATGATAATGCTAAGATTAAATAATATCCATGCATTTACGTTTGCTGTTGTGTCTTCTATTTGTGCCAAAGAAGAAAGCTTAACTTAATCACTTAAAAAATATATTTCTATATATATACATATACACATATATATGTATATATATACACCTTGCTAGAGTTGCTGAATACACATTGCAGATTTCCAGTCTTAATTCAGAAAAAAAAGAAAAAAAAAAGAAAAAAAAGAAAAAAAAGAAAAGGAATTATGGTCTGATTTATCCTACATACATCAGTTTTCCACTGCTATCCACTATTCCACTCTCATTAGTACTTGTGGTGGTTTAACACTGATGTGCAGTTAAGAAGCATCATGCCACTCTCTCACTCCCCCTACTCAGGACAGAGGGAAAAAGTATGAGTAAAAAAAGGCTCAGCACATGAGATAAGGTGTTGTGGTTTGGCCCAGAAAGAGCTAAGCACCACACAGCCATGCATTCACTTCCCAATCAGTGTGGCAGTGGAAAAAATAAGGGAAAAAAAAAAAAAACCACCACCAAAACTTCTACATGGAAATAAAGACAGTTAAATAGGAAAGAAAAAAGAAAAAAACAAACAGCTTGTCTCAACTGTCCTGCTTCTGTCCTCTTCTACATCTCTGCTGGACAAGCAATCATTTCTTTCCTCTAATGAGTGCACAGTTTTCATCTCTACCTCTGAAATGAGCAACACAAGATTGAGCTCCTACACTGCACAGATCCAAGAAAGCCAGGTGGGAAGTGATTATTCCAAGTTTGACAAGACAGCAAACAAAAAAAACTGGCTTGCATTGTTTACTGTGCGCTCTGATTCTTACCCCTGCATGATACTTGATTTCATTTTTCTCAACTTTGGTTTTAACTGAGAACAGCGTGCTGTTGTGTCCCAAGGCTCTCTTGTCTGAGGAAAAATCTTATTTTTACTACACCACTGAAGTCCAGTATCTCATTTTCTCTTTTAAATGCTTCCATGATAAGAGGTCTTGTTACCTCTTGAATGCTCAATCTGACAATGAGCAAGCAGGCTATTCCCCTACCCTCTTAACTACTCTCTTAGGAATGTTCTCCTAACTTCCAGGCAGTGATACTGACAGCTGGTAACAGATGAGGCTTGTATCTCAGACATTGCATGAGGCTAGAAACATTTGCCATTTTAAACCAAGTAGGGGAAAATGACTGCAGGAAAGATTCCCATTTTAAACAGAAGAAACACCATGTAACGGACTGTGAGGGAACCAAATTACCTTGCATCAGTGGGAATCTGAAAATACTTCTTTCTGTATCTTTACTCATGCCTAGTATTTTGTTATCTTGCCTAAAAGTTTGCTATTTCCTTCTCCTATTCAGCAGTTGGGTTCTTCATATTTTTGTGTGTGTAATTTTTTCACTCAATAAAAGAAAATGTTTCTTTTCTTTTATAAGCACGTGACAAATTCCTCCTTCATCCCCCTGATCATAGAATAAGTACAATATTGACCTTACAGATGAAAGTAATTTTATTTGCAACAGGACTATGCTATGGCTATTATTTCATAAATTTTATATGAAAGAATCAAGGAATTATGAGAAGTTTAAAGTCGTTGTAAATATCAGTGAGCATCTAGATGGAAATAGAATAGTTAGCATTGATTAAACATTCATATGCATTTATAGGTTCAATCCATGATTTAAGAAAAAGGAAATTTGATTTTGAGCAACAGTCAGCAAATAAAAATTTTCCAATGTCAGCAAAATAAATGTTTGCTGAGGTCACATTTTAAATAATAATAATAATTAAAAAAAACGTAACCACCCCTTTATTCCAAATAAATGCACAGATGTCTTTGAATGTAAATTTAACATGTCCATTTTTAAAGAATTCAACAATACACTTGATTAAGAAATCCAATGCTATAAAAGACAGTATCGTATATATAGGAGAGTTGTATTACCATTTCTCAGCAGGCTACCATGGTTTTCATTTAAGGGAATTGTGTCTAACATAGAATTGGATTTCAGCATTTATTTTACATTACATCCAGGGATAATAGCAGTGAATACATATTCTTTCGTATTCAAACGTTTCTTAGTAGATGATTTATTACAGATTTACATTAGTTTAGAAATATTATACTTGGTTTTATATTAATTAGATCATTGCTATAGTGGAAGCTAATGGCAAGAAACGCAACTATGATTCAGAGCAGAACTCTTCTTACATTTAGTAACTAAGTTAGGTGAAATCCAGGAGTCCATTAATGCTGATGTCTTTCATGGGATATGATAAGACCAAGAGCAAAGCAGCATAATACATCTGAATACATCTCATTTTTAATCAAAGGAATTCCTTAGATTCCTGTTGTGATTTTTTTCTCTTTGTTATTATTGTTATTAATTAGTCAATACAATAGTTTACCTGCAAGGACCATGTTTTCAAACTGCAAATTATGAATCTACTCTAAGACTGAATTGATTTAAGAAGAAATTGCATTTTACCTCACCACAAGGTTCCTTTTCTTCTTTCCATAAAAAAAGATTTGCAGCAAGGGAAGTAAAAGACTTCATAAAATCAAATTGAGAATATAAATGTTGTAAGAAATCTTACATACAGAAGAACAGCATATCATTATTATTATTATTATTATTATTATTATTATTATTATTATTAATTACTGTTACTATTACTATTACTATTATTATTATTATTATCAATAGAATGGGGGGACCTGAATGAAAATCATTAACTGAGAGCACTAAGCAAGAATATTTTTAGGTTTATCTCATGGAAGGGTTGACTTTCTGAACAAGGCACCAAAAAACTCGCTACAAAAGTAAAAATCTTGTGTCCTCTCCTTAGAAATTCTCTAGGCATTGTGGTGAATATTGTTTTTATAAAATGAAATTCAACTTGCTTCCTATCATTAAACATACTTGTTACTGCTAATCTAGCTAAATTGGTCAGTTCTTATTCAGGCATAATGTCCAAGTGTTTAATAACAGTGCAGATTACAGCTATCTATCTCCTCACTAATGAATGCATTTATTCTTGTCACAGGGTGAAACCTACTCAAGCAAGCTACCAAGAGCAAATGAGGCCTTAGGACATCTGCCCAGCTCTAACTCACTGCATGATGCCATTATCTGCTAGGAAAACAAACAGAGTTCAAGCAATACCTTCCAGGGAGGCATAACAGAAAACTCTGGTTTATATCTATCTCTGTTACTGTTTTAATTTGTACATGGTGAAAAGTAACAGAGCAAATACAAACTGTTTACATTCTGTCTTTGGGATGGAAGGCCAGAAGGTGATAGATAAGAAATCAGCATATCTGGCTTCAGAACCAGACAAGTCAAAGAAGTTGACCAATGAAGTCATTAGCAATTGGTGTCAATTGTGAAAGTTAGAAAGCAATAAATAATGAAAACATTAAGCCCTTATTGAGGACACATCCCCATCTACCCAGAACCATGAGGAAGTCCAAGCCTTAGGTGGCACAGCTACGCCATCAGCCAGGAATGGGACAAACCAGTTGGTCAAAGGGAGGCTCCTGAATCCTCAGCCAAACTGGCAGGGCAAGACTATTTAATATCCTCCTGTTCTTGAATCTAACAGCAAAAAGTACTCATGAGTTTATGTCCAGTTTCAGCTGAGACAGTGGTAATAGCATACTGCTGTAATGAGGTGCTGTTGTCTGCAATGCAAATACATCACAGGAGGGATAACGTTGTTAGCAGCAAAACTTAAAAGTATCATAGAAAAAGTGCCCAGAATGATCACTTCCTTGTTGGTTCAGGTTTTGAGAGATGACACAGTAAAAAAAAAAAAAAAAAAGAAGAAGAAAAAGAAAAGAAGAAAAGGAATGGAAAGTGGAAACTTATTTAAGAAATGATACTGCTCTTACAAGAACAAGAATAAATTTCTCCTGCACAGAACTCATAGAAAATTTCACTAGTGAATACAGCTGAAAATTTTTTTTTCTGATGAGTTTTTCTTATAATACTGGGAAATGTTCCTTAAAAAGGAGATATCTGTGGTGAACTCGTACAACTGATTTTGAGGTGTTTTACCTTTGGTCTTGCAAGAAGCTATTTTTAAAGGAGAAATCATCTGTAGTGAATGATCTTTGATGATACCTTTTTTCTATAAAGAGACCTTTTTTCACAAGCAAATAAATTGTTTCACTTCATCCAGGTTTATAATTTTATTTTATTTTTAATTTATTTATCAGAGAGAGATGATAAGGAATTTTTCAGTATATCTCATGTATTTGATACTTCAAACATATGTTAAAACTTTATTCAAGTGTCTCTTTGAGATTTCTTTTGTCACTTCATAGAATGGCTTGTTAAGAGTCTCTTTATGGTATGTGTCATAGGCTATGTAATACATCTTGCACCTTTTTCTCTGAAACCTGTGTATTTATAGATACTATACTGTACTCTGATAAAGACAGATAGCAATGAAGTGAACTGAGAATTTTTTTCTTCCTTTGTTCATTGGTCTTTCACGCAATGACTCGTAACATCAGATGTAAAGCATCAAAACTTTTGAATCAAACATAATAGAACCAAATGGTTTTTAAGTTCAGAAAAGATAAATTGTATGTGTTCGATAAATAAACAAAATGTGTCAACTATTTACAGACAGTTGAAAATATATTATGGATCATATTCTCATTGTACTGAAAGATGAAAATTACAGAAAGATGTAATTAAAAATCAAAAATTCAAAATTCTTCTTTTCATACTGTAAAGTCTGAAATATATTGGAAAATGCTCTGAAGTACAACTTTTTTTATTCATGAGATTTCATTAAATATATCCTACAGAAGCATGAGATTGAAATTTATGCCTGAAAGTTATCTTTAAGTATAAAAACATTTTACAATGGCTGATTGAATTTGGGCTGCTTTCTGAATAAATCAAAAGCTTTTTAGTTCTAATTGAAAAAAAAAATATTGTCACAAAGAGATCAATATATGATAATTGTTCCTCCTTTCTCAATTTCACTCCCAGATTTCAAGTGAAATTTATTACAAGGTTCTGTGCTAATATAAATCTTATCTTAAACTAACATTTCCATTAAATTCTCAGCTTATTTAAAATGTTAATGAAAAAATCACCTCTATTATCTTCGAAATATCATAGAGAACTGGAGAGGTGCCTGAAGACTGCAGAAAAACAAATATCACTCCTGTCTTCAAAAAAGGCAAGGAGGATGAAGGAAGTTACAGGCCAAGCAGACTCCCTCTGTTCCTGGGAAAGTGATAGAAGAAGTTATGGTTGTCATCTCCAAGCAATTAGAAGAGAGGAGTGGCTGACAAACCAGAAGGCTGTGCTGCCATTCAGTATGTTCTGAACAGGCTGGAGACCGAGGCAGAGAAGAATCTTTTGAGATTCAACAAGGGCAGGAGTAGAGTCCTACACCTGAGAAGGAGTAACTGCATGTATTTTTACAGGTTAAAGGCTGACCTGCTGGAAAGAATCACAGAATGGCCAGGGTTGGAAGGGACATCTAGGATCATGAATCTCCAAATCCCTGCCACATGCAGGGCCACCAACCTCCACATTTAATACTAGACCAGGCTGCCCAAGGCCCCATCTAATCTGGCCTTGAACACCTCCAGGGATGGGGCATCCACAACCTCTCTGGGCAGCCTGTTCCAGCACCTCACCCCTCTCTCTGTAAAGAATTTCCCCCTGCCGTCCAATTTAAATCTCCCCTCCCTCAACTTAAAATTGTTTCCCCTTGTCCTGCAGTTATCAACCCTTTCAAAGAATTGATTCCCCTCCTGTTTATAGGCTCCCTTTAGGTATTGAAAGGCTGCAATGAGGTCACCCCGCAGCCTTCTTTTCTCCAGGCTGAAAGAAGCTCTGCAGTGAAAGGCAGTGAGTTCTCCAATACAAACAATCTCAACTCCTCTGACTTTTCATCATAGAAGAGATGCTCCAGATCTCACTGTAGTCTTCCAATCTCTGAAGAAATATTAGCTCTGAGAGATGCTATTACTTAAGGTTGCATCAGCTCTTGGCAGGAATTTTTGTTTCTTTTGCTTTTAAAAGGAAGATCACTCAAGGACTACTCAGAAGAGCAGGACTTGAGGTGTGTTGTATTTATCTTATTCACAGCATTGTTTGCTTTGACACCTGCACAGTACAATTACTTCTTCAGTAGATGATCATGTGGAATAATACAATTTCTTATTCATCCACTACAAGCAGTGGACAGAGATTTTACACTTCTGAGAATTAAAAAATAGGTGAAATATCTAAAAGATTTTTCAAAGCTCTATTTTTGTCATACAAATCTATAAGGAGATTTATAGCAGACTGAGATCCTATATTGGATTGAAGTAGTTACTGCGAGATTTCTGAAAGAGAATATTGCCAAAGGTGTACAAGAAAGGAAACATGAGAGTAGAGGACAACACAACTTCATATGAAAGAAAAGATATTATGTAATACTTGAGCTGATATACCCTAGATTTTTTTGGTGGAAAAAATATAAATCCACTAAAAATACATTAATCATGAAGTTGGACATGTCTCTCCTACAAATACGAGAAAGATCAGAAAGGAAGGAAATCATCAAGATCTAATTGCTAAAAAACAAGAGATTATTGATTCAGCAATAAATCAAGATGTGGACCCAAAACTTCATCAAAGGAGCTAGCTAAGAAATTCATTATATCTTTATTTTACTAAGACATCTGAGTGGAACGAGAAATGCAAAAACTAGAATAAAGTGAACTTCATACATATAGGGAAATAATAATTTGAATGGTTGTTCAGGGATTTTTCTCACTGAAAGTATGAAAATCTTATTCCTTTTGCCTGCTCTCAGCAACTTATTTTTTAATCCATAATAGGACTTAAACTTTTACCCTTTAAACTGGAGGAGTAGGTAACTTAATAGCATCTTAGAATCACAGGATGACTGAGGTTGACACGGACAGAGCCATCTGACCCAACCTCTGCTCAAGTACAAACTCCAGGCCTAAACAAGGTACCCAGGATCATCTACAGGTGGCTTCTAAACATCACCAAAGAGGAGAGTCCACATCTTTCTTGTTGGTGACTAAAATGGTAATTTTCTATGAATCAACAATACATCACAAAAATAGAGCTGTTCAGTCACAGTATAAGACTCCTTTATCCCATCACAGGGCTGTATCACAGCACACTCTGCAGTTCTTTCATCTAATGAAGCTGCCTGGATTCACTTCTTTTTTTTTTCAGGATAGAAAAGATAATATTTTACTTGGTGATTTCTTTGTCCTTTCCCTCCAATTCAGTCCTCTAACAGACATTAAAATAGATCTTTTATTAGATGGTTATAAAATACTGCTTGAAAGTATGAACATTTAGAAAGCTGCCATTTTCCACGTGCTGTCTGATTAATATTTTTACTTGAATGTAAAACGATGCACATCTAGGAACACAATGACAAATGCTTTTTCCAATGAACATAAAAACAGAAGAGATCAGAAATTAGTAAATAAAATATGATTTTATTCTATGAATGACTATTATAACTGCCAGAATCTAGTTTAGAAGTAATTAATAGACAAATGATCACACAGGACCATTGTAAAGCACACCATTTCCCTCTGAAATACTTCTGGGTTTTAAAAGTTCCTGAAAGTGAAATCTGCATGCTAAAAGAGATTAAGAATCATTTTTTACAGCTTTTAGGTATACATCTGTTTTAGGCAAAAAACAGCACTGCCCCTCATACATTTTCTGTTGACAGGATTAAAAGGATCAAAATTGAAAATGGTCAATTGAAATAGCTTTAAAAATAATTTTATTATCATTGTGTTTGAGAAAATCTGAATCTTAGGGTCCATACACAAAAAAAGAATCTCCAAAGTAAAATTTAAAAAGTAAATTAATAGAGAGAGCTACAAAGTGTTTTTTAATTATTTGAAAGTTGTCATTATATGCCCTCATTTCAGATTTAAAGTGAATCACATTGGAATACTCTAAAATATAAATTATCTTAACATCTGACTGATCATTTATAAAATCATTTAGGGCGAAAGGAAATTCAGGAGCTCTCTGATCAAAAATCTCACTCAAGCAGAGTCAGATCTGAGTCAATTTGCCCAGAGCTTCTTCCAGCTGGGACTTGAAAACCTATTAGGTACAGGCTACTTAGTGCACATCTCTCACTAAATTCAAGGTAGTACATCTTGCACTGAATAACAGATATCATTAAGTTAAGCATATAGGCAAAGCCTGCTAGGCCAGCTCTCCTAAAAGCAAATGAAAATATAGTGGCATGTCTAGGGAATTACTCACCCACATGCACCTTAAATATCTGCCAAGAAGTAAGATGGATTATCCTTTAGAGATACTTATTTGTAAGTACTTATAAGCAGAGAAACTCTACTGATTATAAAATGGAAGATAGAAAATAAGCTTAAACAGATAACCTAATTTTTAGCTGATGTGAGATTAACCTTACACTTATCAGTTATGAAGCATTGCTTCTGATAGAATCACTGTAGCCTAAAATGACCATCAAAATTGTTTTTTCATCTCTTTCTTGTTAGTATGATGAAAGGTCTGAGCATTAATCATCAAATCATTGCAATTAGAAGAAGCCTCAGGAGGTCTCTAGCACAGTCTTTAACTGGAAGTAGAATTACCACCAAATTTAGTCCAGCATGTTCAAGGCTTTAGCCAGTCCAGTCCAGAAAACCCTCGTGTAGAAGCTGCACAACTCCTCTTGCTTATTCCCCATTCTGCAAGCATTAGTATAGAAGCATTCAAAGAGGCACCCATCCGATTTCCCCATACAAGATTGAGAGCTTCTCTCATAAGACTGTTCTGCAAGCATTTCTTTCTTTGCATGTCTATGCTTGAAGTGATTCCACTTCAGCCTTGTTTTACTGATGACAGTGCTCCTTCTGTTTCTACTACCCTGGGATCTTGGCTTGCTTATCCAAAACAATTTCCCAATTTGTTGAGGTGTATCTTGCTTCACAGTGTTCCAAGACTAAAGCTCTGTTTACCAGGTTGTCCAGCCTGGGAATCTGTTGAGAAAGAAACCTTGGGCCCATTTACTAGTGCAGATCCTGTCTCTCCCGAGGTGCTGATGACCCTCAGAAACAAGTTATAGAGTTGTAGAATCTGAAAGCCTGCTGCAAACACTGGCTATGAAACTAATTGTTGACACAAAATCTTACAAGTTTTCCTAAATTATTTACTTTTCAGTGGTAGGATCAAAGCAAAAACTATCTGTGTCCCCATTTCTTTGAACTCACTGGCCCTGGACTCCTATAGTCATACCTGAAAATTTTCAGGTCATCCCTGTCTGTACCACTGGTGCTTATGTGGAAAAACAGTAAGGAATAACAGACTGGATAAGGCCTGGATAGACTTCTCCACTGCATCCCGAATGCAAGTTTCGGAGAGCAGCAACTTCCCTAGATGACAATTTAAGTCAGTAGACATAGGTTCCTGTTCCCTATGTAGTGACTTTCCTACTGCTATTACTTGTCATCTCCTTCTAGTGGTCCTAAGTGGCTCAGATTCTTTTATAAGAGATGCTCTGTTTGAAAGTACTACCTGATTCTCTTCATCTAAAAGTGTCCTAAAACAGCTTTGCAACTGAACGTCATCAGGTAGAGTATACTGCTTCACAACAATGAGGAAACAACCCTGCCAAACTTCAGCTATTAATCAAAGCACGATTTGCAGAGAATAATAGAGGACCTTTTGGTAACTGAGAGGGATAGAGAACGATAAGAGACATTACCAGCTACTCTAGCTCATATTTTTAGCATGTTTTCTAGGACAGATGTTACAATTAAAACTAAAGCATGCAGACAGATCTGTCAATGCATCAAATAATGGAGGACAATGCTAACAGCAATTATCTGCCAGCTAGCTGCAAACAATAGTCTACCAGACACATAAAATGATAGTTCATGTGAATAATGCATTTGCAAAATATGCCACTGCTTGAATTATGGTAAACTGAGAAATAATTGCTACAATGTATATTACCTTGATGATTACAGTCAAAATGAAGCAGAGATGTGCTTTTCTCTGTGATGCTGTAGCCACTACATTCCAGCAGTAGATATACAACAAAATAAATCTTTCATACAGCTCTAAATTCACACACACAAAAAAAGAAAAACCTCCATCTATTTAAATACTACAGACTGATCACACAGCCTCATTCCTCCATGAGTTTCCTACCACCCACACTCTTTATTGTTAATGCAATGATTATGCTGAATAATCTCATGCTATGTCACCAACACCAGGCTAGTAACATGCAGCCCAGATTCATTGCAGTAGATCTCCCTATTTTAGTAGGCTACTGAGATAGGTAAGAAATTTATCCTCTCAGGCAACAGCAGTATTTTTTTAAACTATCTGATAATGCTGAATACATCAAGTACTCGTTTTTGTATGCCTTCCAATTTTTAGATAATGCTAAGAGAACATTAAGCTGATAACAACTGATCTTACAATACACATAAATGAGAACTCCAGTTACCAATGGCAGATGTGATCCCAAATGCAAATAGGGTTTGACTGAATAACTCTTCTCTCCCCTTCTAAGTGAGGTTGTATGTTTGGGTGAAGCAAAGGACATTCCATTCTAGCAGCAGCACAGAATCATAGAATCATAGAATCACAAGGTCAGAAACAACCTGTAAGATCATCTAGTCCAACCATCTTCTCATTACCATTGCTACCACAAACTAAACCATATCTCGTAACTCCTCATCCAGGAAATCTTGAACACTCCCAGACTGAAATGTGCTCCAGACCCCTCACCAGTTTCGTTGCCCTTCTCTGGACACGCTCCAGGGCCTCAGCGTCTTTCCTATAGTGAAGGGCCCAAAACTGAACACAATACTCGAGGTGTGGCCTCACCAGTGCTGAGTAGAGGGGGATGATCACCTCTCTGCTCCTGCTGGCCACACTATTTCTAATGCAGGCCAGGATGCTGTTGGCCCTCTTGGCCACCTGGGCACACTGTCGACTCATGTTCAGCCAAGCATCAACCAACACCCCCAGGTCCCTTTCCTCTTCACAATCATCCCCACACATAAAGCTAGTCTTTATGGGTTTGCACTTTCCTGTTGTGTAATTGGGTTACCAAGCAGGGTTCAGCAACCAGGGATATGGTCATGGAGATACAGACTTCAAGAGCAGAGAAGGAAGACCATGAAGTGCTGGCTTCCTTAATTATGTTAATTTATGTGCCCCTTACGTGCAAATTTGTGGCATGTACGAGAAACAGGATTTCAGTACAGTGCGATACAACTAAAGAAATAAAGCAAGATAATCAGAAGAGGAATATTTAAATGCTTTTAGACTTATAAGAAATCAGTACTATTTACAGACTTTCTGAACCAAAGATTCTATCTGCACTATTGCATTTATAAGACAATGAATTGTTCTTCAAGTCTATTTATATTTTCAGTTCTTAGACCATTCTGTGGCTATGCACTCCATTTCATTTTACTCTGTTCTGCTCTGGTGCTCATATTAAACCTATCAAAATAAAATATGAATTGTCCCTTTCTATAAGACAATGAAGACTGTTCAGGAGGAGCAGAAACAGACAACAATTTGGTAAGATGGATGCTTCTTTGATGCACTGGAAAACAAGCATTATAAGCAATAAAACAAAGAAATCTAGTTAAATCCACTTAAGTCCCTTCAAAAAAAAAGAACTTTAAGGAAAACACAGAACTTATGAATTAGTGCCATATTGATTTTCAATATATATTCCGGTCCTTAAAAAGAAATATGACAGAGATTTTAAGGTTTTAGGATAATTTGCATGCATATTATTCACATCAAGAGGGTTTTTACATATCTTATTAAAAATGGAAATATGCATTAATATTCGCATTATAAAAAGAACTGTAATTTTCTCATCATTTAGCCATGATAAGTGAAATCTCTTTATCCGTGCAAGTATAAGCATTGTCACAACCACAATACAGAGAAGGCATTCTTTAGGGTTTTTGGAGGGGTTTGGTTGTTTACATAGTTTTGCTTTTCTGTTTAAAACTTTTTCATTAATAAATATATATAGACACCACTGAAATATACTGATGTAACATAGCGTAGTCCACCTCATCTATACTGGAATTCCACTTTTGGTAGAAAATGCTACTAAGTAAAGATGAATATGTTTTGCAGATGAGCATAGGAAGAAAAGCACTGTCTGACTCTTGGAAATTTCTTTTTTTTTTTTTTTTCCTCAGCTTTTTCTCTCGATGAGGTGATCCTGAGAATTTTAATCAACCTCTGTAATGAGGAGACAAGAAGAGTTACATATTTTGTATGTTTGGAAGATTGTAATTAGCTCTTCAAACATGAACAACTGAAAATGCTAATTTAAATTTCCTTTTATTGCTGTACTGCATTTAAATAGAATGATCCTTAGAGGTGAAACTGGGTAAACATTTAAGGAAAATGTACGAGCTGTTTGAGGTATGCCACTGTGTCTTATAATTTGTCTCCTCATTTTAATCATTCTAAAGCTATCTTGTACAGTGGCACACAAGAAGTAAACTAACTTTTGCAAATGCAGTGGTGAGAAATTGGGACAGGGAGGATAGCAGCATGGTGGGAAGGAGGAAAAATATTATTCTGTCGGTGAAGATACGTAATATTTGTACCACATGCTGTAAGTAATATGTTTAGAATTTAGAGTATTCACTGTGCGGCCAGCATTAAAATAACATAAGCACTTATGAATAATGTATGACCCTCCCCAAGAAGATGTTTGGTCTAGTGTAAGATGACTACTTGCTATTAAATTTGGCCCTGCTTTAGGTGACTTCCTGCTATTTGGTAGGCAGTGTCTTTTCATTTAATTAAGAAAATGGTAAAATATAAACAGAGCAGCTTCTAGAGTACAATAATTTGTAACAATAATAACAAAATAAGAGTTGACAAGCTGCTTAATGCAGTGCATTTGAACTTACACCATTACACAGGATATCTATGTTGATAACTGTACTAAGGTCATTTGGAGTGAGAAACAACTTACTATATCATTGCTAGATCCTTTCTACTCTACCAAAACAAAATAATATCATCCTAAAGCTACATCTCATGTACACTTGTAGCAACATGCCAAGATAAATCCTTACCTGTTACAAATCACCACAGCTCCACTTAATCTGTGAAACTGATGTGACAGGACTATTAGATTGTAGTTTAAGGCGTTTAACTTGCTACAGCAATAGGTATGTGGCTTGCTTGTCATTTCATCTTTAACTATTCTTGAAATAATGCAATTTAATGCCCTCACTACTACATCATAAAGATATGATTCTAAATTGTTTCTTCTTATTTTTATATATTTTCTTACTGCAGAAACCGAATTTCCTGTTCAGATGTTAGCATTTCAACAAGTTTTCACATAATATTAATTAACAAGCAGTGATTAAAGTCATTATTAATTACTGAAATCAACATCAATGTGAAATTTTTATTTATTTTGTTTAATGGATAATTTTTTTTCTTTGAAAAATGTTATATATACAAGTATTACCCCAAATTCTATGTACCTTACACAAACTGCAGGATTGGTCTGTAAATCACATTCAAAACATCAATGTTATACCATACCTGTACTGCACTGGTAGAACATTTGTTGGTTATTCTAAGTGCGGGGACGTACAGAACTAGATTATAAACTATAAGCAAATAGCTTATTTGTCTAGCAGTCAAGGCCAGCAGTCATCTTGTAGGGTTGCTCAATCCATTATGACACTAAAACATTTCTGTAAAGAATATTTTCATACATTCCTTTTTCATTTCAACATAAACAGCTGAGTCAATCAGCATAATGAAAAAGACACCTTTTGTAAGTCCTTCCTTAGCAGTAATAAGTGGATAATCTATTAGTGTAAGTAACAAAGGAGAAACACATTGTCACTTTTTAAATAAAAATAGTTCAGTTGGAAGGGACTTTCAAAGATCATCAATTCAATTGCCATTTCTTTATTATTAATATTAAAAAAAAAAAAAAAAATTCCACTTTACATTGTCACTAGGTCAGTTTTTTCTTTATTAATGAAGCTCATTCATCATTTACATTAATTAATAGGAAAATATTTCTTTTGCCAAATGCATCAGAGTTTTACGTTTGACATTTTATGACAGCTACAGTGCCAAGAACATTCTTTCCGTACAAAATGTATACAACAGTATGACTGTGCCTTGTCTCTCCTTGGCATATTCACTAATATTGCACCCCACAAAATGTGGTAGTAGCAATATATATTTACCAGCTGTAATCAAATTAGCTTTTTGCCTAAGAATAAAAGTACAAAGTTAGCTATTCACAGAAAAGATTTTTGTATTATTATTCTGAGAGAAAGGCAACTGCTAGTGACTCGGTAGGCTTCTGATATCCTTGATGTGTTCTGAAGACACCCAAGTATGGTATACTTGACTTTGAAGACAATCTGAGAGAGCAAATGCACGATTAAGTTTTAACTTCACAGTAATCTTTAGTAATGTGCAGTTTGATGCATTTCTGAAAAAAAAAAAGTATTAATATCAAAAGAAGAAAGTATTAATAGCTACTGATAGAATTGCCTGTGATATCAGCATCAGATAGTTAATAACTTTAGAGTCAACTCTATTTTCAAAGAAATGATACTCATGAGATTTATCTAATTGTATTTTTTTAACTTTGAATTGAATCCCATGTTAGACTAATATTAATTGAGTGATTTGACCTCCTATTTCTGAATAACTTGAACACATGTTGGTGAAGTACACAAAGTATTGTTCTATTTTTAGGCAACAGAGACGCAAAATAACCATAAAAGTGTGTTCTGTGTTGCCATGTTATTAGTAATTTTCCTTTCTCCTCCTCTCCACCCACTTGTCATAATTTTCCCTACAAATCTGTGGTTTAGAATGTGAAATCAGCCACAAATGTTTGGTTTTGTAATTCATAATGTTTTGGAAGGCAGGAACTTTTTTCAAAAGTAGTTATGCAGATGTATATATCTTAATCCTTTATTATGTTACAACACGAAATAAAGAAAGCCATTGCATTCAACGATTTTTCCATGGTTAGTTCATGGTGGGGACAAGTCCTTAATTGTTATTCAGCCTTCAGTTACCACTGTCATCTATCCACAAGTACTTTTTCCTGGACTACAGTCTAATTATGCATGAAGCGATGATGGCTCCATACAGAGGCAATTTGGATCCAGCATGGTTTTCTAATAAAGAGGCAAATAACTAGTATACAAGGGTAGATTTGACTTGGAAACCTAGAAGCATCCTTACACAGTGTAGAAACTGAAGTTCCATGTCAAGAGAAATCAAGCTGAATTTGCTACACCTGCTCTGATGTCCACGTTACTTCCCTTAACTACATTAACTACATTACTTCCCTTAACTACATTATTTTTTCCCCACAATGTATCATTGAACTGTTCCACACAAATTCAGTGGTGTTTCTTATTTCCAACTCAAATTGGCTTTCAAGTAGCAAGGCTGCACCCTACAGAGTCATTGGCTATCTTTACAATCTTTTCCCACAGCTCCATGTTATAGTAGGCATTATTAATATGAAAATACTCAAGACCTGCTCAGACTCAGCAGTGCTACTAAACTAACAATGACTTCCCATTCCTTTGGGGAGATGGTATAAAAATACTCTCCTGCAGAGCTGTCCAGATTTTGGTAAAAGAACCGAGTTAACAAACTATGCTTGAAATTATGTAGGGTTACAAGGAAGGAGGATTAATTTATTATGTACTCCAAAAATCTGTCACTGATTTCTTTCCATATTAAAACTAAGGCACAGGAATATGAAATTTCTATATGACTCAACAAACAAACATGGGCAAATTTTTGTTGTTCCTTACTGAAAATGGGGGAAAAGAAAAAGATGCTTAGTTATATCTGTAATAAACTCAGTATATACAGCAAAATGCCCATGAAAAGATGGTGACAGGTAAAATTCATCTTAAAGGCACATCATATTTGTCTAATGAATAAATGCAAAAGAATTCTGAGTATTCCTGCACACAAAAAATTTCAAGATAATGATGATTAACAGCTAATATCATAGTTTATGTATGGAAAACCTTAAAGCCCATCCAGGTCAACCAATGAAAAAAAAAATACTGTTCACCATAGTATTGGAAGAACAGTTGTTACTGTTATTATCTGTCCTTAATACTATTAGTAGAATCATATTTTACAGGTACTTAGAAGACAAAACACATAGGAAAAGTGCTGCCAGATTTTCAAAAGATCTTACAGTCATTCTTTACTGAATACATTTTTGAAAAAGTGAGTTCCCATTTAGACACTTAGTCCACACAAAATAGAAGAAAACAAAACACAAGAATTCAAATTTAAAATGCAGGAAGTTCTATGATACCTGCAATCCTGTAAGTTGTTCTTAGAACATAGATGTTTAAAAAATGTTGGCAGTGAAGCAATTTATTTCTCTAGATAATTTCCAAGTCTCATATCATCTACTGAGTTTGAATGAAATGCCCACAGACTTCAAGACTGATACAAATACTCAGACTTTAACAGCATAAAATTAGTTTCAAGTAAGTGAGGCCCTAATTTTGACAGTTTGAAAACATCAAAATATCTACTGGCTCCAGTTAGACATATGCTTAGATAGTAATCTGAATTATGTACTTCTAACACCTGCCCAAGTTTCCATGAGACACAAAAGAAGTTTAAGCCTTTATACCTGAGATGCAGACCAATTTAGTCATCACCAGACTGTCCATGAAAACACCCACAGTTCTGATACTGTGCCCAGTTACACCCAGTTATGATGTGAATTCTTCTTGAAGCATGAATTCAGTTGATAGTACTCGCTGCCTAGCACATAAGAGAATAACCATGAATTATCTTTTGATACGATGCACTCCAGTCAAAGGCAACTTGGCCTTGCAAGACAAACTGTTCTAAAGGGTATAATGTTTTCAGTAGCTTAACCTCAAGTCTCTCATCATAACTGCTTTTAATGTTAACCTTTTCAAACAGAACTTGTATAGCAATAATCTCTTCTGAAATATAGCTTTTTTGGATAAAAGGTGTGACTTCATCAGTTGGGGAAGCTCTGATAAAGAAAATTAACATGATTTAGTATATTCCACTAAAATGCATCAGTAGGACTGTAACAGTCTCTGTATGACTGAGGCAAATACAATGATTTTAGACAGTCTCTACTGTTCTGCATCTTATTCTGGACTGCTTATATCTTATGGTACTTGCAGAAAAATTGTGATGATAATACTGCATAATTCCTGGCCCTTCCTACGTTCACAGTCTTTTTGTTTGCCACAGGCGCTGTTGGCTGGCAATTAATAAGAGCTCTAAGATGGATCTGACCTTTTATACAGCAGAAACTATAAGAAAAGTTAGATGAAAAAAAAAAAAAAAAGATTTCGTTGAGTCCAGTGCTCTAGAAATTAAGAACTGATTTTGACCACATTTTCCTCAACCTATGTCCTATGTGCACAATGGAATATTTTGTACATTTCTCTCTAGAGTTAAAGGTAGTATGCCCTATGGGAGATTCTCACGCTAAACTAAGAGCAGAAATTTAACATGGAATTATCTTTTTCAAAGAACTTTCCCTGACTCCTCATTTATTTTGTGGTGACTTAATGGATAAGCTTGAAGTGAAAAATAATGAAAAAAAAGCCACTGATATCAGAATTCCATGCAATTCAAGACAGTTTTCCACCCAGTGCTAGGGACTGGTGCTTGTCCATTCTCCTTCTTCAGTTATTCTTAGTCAATCTTTATTGAAGATCCAATAACAAACAAGAACAAATATTATGGACACAATTATCAGTTTGACAGTCATATCTGGAACTGTAATTTTACAAGTGGGGCTGCACTGGTAGATGAATATTGAGAGTTAAAATTATGATTATTGCTAAGGCATGTATTTTGAACTTTCCCATCTTCTTACATATTTTTATGACAAAATTGCCAAGGCAACTGTTAAGACATTACATATTACTTATATGGTACATTCTTCATGGGTGCCAACTCAAATATCAGTTATCATGCATGAAATAATTTTAGAAAACATTATTTCACATCAGAGTATGAAAAAAAAAATATCTGCTACATCAACTATAACAAAATTCAGTTTAGGAGCCCAACCTCAACTAATGGACCTGAATCTTTTGTCCTTTGCAAAAGGAATTCTAGCCTACATATTATTATATTCAGTTAATGTCATGAATTATAAACTAAAGCTGTTTAAACTATCTTGAGCTGGAACCTGTATTATTCAATGCAGCACTGTAGTAAGTACTAAATAAAAACTGGAATTAAAATTTAACAAGTAGTAGCAAGCTCTATTAAAATTTGTTTATAGAAAAGGATATTAAGTGTAACTGAGAAAATTTGGTGTTCACAATACATGTATTATCATGTTATATTTTAGTGTATTGGATCATTAAAATTGCCATAGGACAAAACAAGGGAGGGAACAAAAAAAATCTAGGCTTAACACGATTCACTCAAAAAGGAGTATATATGCTATAAGTGAACAGGTTGACTGGTTTCACTGTATAAATCCCTGTAAACATTCAGCTTTCACATGAAAGAAAAAAAAGTCACGTAATGCAATGGTTCGTTGTGATCCCTATAGATGTACCAAAAACCCAGTTTTAAAAGGAAGAACAGGAAAACTTGAATAACTCCCTTGAGTGATGCACAAGGTAAAGGAGAGAAAAAGAAACACTCCCTGGCTGTCTCTGTGTTCAGATTTTGGAGGAAATAATCCAGTCTTTAACTATCTCTCAGATCTCAGCAGTGTTTGCTTTGCATTCAATACCATTTTTTTCCCTAAAGAACAGTCTTTCATAAGAAGCTACATGCCTGCACTACCATGAACAGACTAAGGAAGCGGTACATTATTTTATAACCAAAGCACACCAAATTACACAGGCAGTTATGTATGATGACTCTACAAACCTTGTTCTCAACCCACAATTGCAAATGTCTTACGTGATGTTCGAGATGTGTTTTTTGACATGGAAAAACAAAATATCACAAACTGCTCCTTTGCACTTCATCACTGTAGTCATAGAAATACAGCACATCACAGCATGCACAGCTGTGGTATTTGTTGACAGCTTAGTGCTCAATGAGTGCTTGAAAGAGATTTGTTTCAACCAGTGTGCATTTCTATCAGACTGTATTAGCAGAATAGGTGTTTCACAATATTGTACTTAGAATTTAGGGGATCAAGTAGTCCCTGGAATGACAATATTGAAGTGCAATGCATCTGGCTTCAACCTCAGGGTTGAAGGAGGCATTAAGAGCAAGATTCACTATAAGAAGGTTGATCTGACTCTTGACTGATTCCTGGACAACAGAGAAACTGGTCATTCAGATCTGCAGTGGGGTTGACATATAATCTAAATTAAAATCAGCTGTAAAATCTTAAATATTTCAGAAGGCTCTATATCACTTTCATAGTCCTGCAGATATAAAATGTTTGCCTTTCAGTTCTCCTATAATTTATTTAAAGATAAATATTTATGAGAGGAGGAAGATTCCCACTTTACTTTGGACAATATGGACAGTAACAGTTGTGATCACTGACATAAAAATTTATGTCCAGTGGTAAAAGCTATTTTGACATATTTCTCTATAGGTGGCAGATATTTTAAAGACATCAATTTATTGCAATCAATAGCAAGCGATCAATGAGAATTTAAGAATTTTTAAATCCACTGATATCTTAGCTCTTTTATAATCAACCATAAAATTTTACTGGGAAAAAGTTATCATCCACTGTAACACAATTGTATTTATTTATTTATTTTTGATGTATCATATGCCTCTAGGGCAGCCCAGGAGAAAAAAAAAAGTACTCTTCTACTCTTCTATTTTATATATATATATGTATGTATGTATGTAAGTATACAAAAATTTAACATACAATAGGAATGCCAGATTGAGAGTTCTGTAGACTACAGAAGATTTTTTTTGTGTAAACAGATAGCAAAAATGTCTGTACTTTTCCATTAAAATTCCATTAATTTTTTTTTTTTTTTTTTCTTTCTTTAGTGGAAATCATTCCACTAGGTCAGCTTTTTCCAATAAAATTGTTAGACATCGCAGAGCTGAAATTGAAGGTAAAACAAAAGAAATTAAAATTAACAATTTCTATTTCTTGAGAACATCATTCTCATCATGGCTTTTTGCTTTAGAGGGATCATTTTGTAAAACTGAATAGATTGACATCTCTAGTGCCAGAATAGGCAGATGACATGGAAATACACTGCTACACAATGGACTGCTTCTGCTGAATCTCCTTGAGTCCTCTCACGAGTTCATTTGGAATTGTGCACTCCACAAAAAGACACTTGGATGCCATGTCTTTCAGGTTATGATAATGTAAAATGAAGTCATATAGGGGTAAGTGTATTTCTGTTCTTTAGTAAATTATGAATCTCCTACTTACTATTGTATATTCCTTTTGAAGCTATAATCAACCATGTTTAGTGAAGATATGTCGGAACTTCAGCACACTGACAATCACTGGTCATTTACTCCAGTAATTTTTTTATTTTTTATTTTTTCCACACTTTAGCTCTCCTCATGCCACAGACTGCTGCTATACAGCATTAATTATTTTTAACCTGATCACAAACTCAAAATAGATCTGAATACTACTCCAGCATTTATGGTAAAAAGACAAAGCAGGAGATACTTCTTAGGACTAGAGGGGATGGCTTCAAGCTGTGCCAGGGGAGATTCAGGATGGATATTAGGGAATACTGCTTCTCTGAAAGGGTGGTCAGGCACTGGAATGGGCTGCCCAGGGAGGTGGTGGAGTCACCAACATTGGAGGTGTTCAAGGAGTGTTAGGATGTTGTGATGGGGAACATGGTTTAGGGAGAACTATTGGTGATCGGTGGATGGTTGGACTGGGTGATCCTGTGGCTCTTTTCCGACCCTGGTGAATCTATGATTCTTCCTGACATACTTAACTACAATATTTTCAAAAGCACATCCCACTCCTACTGCAGTCTTCTACAATTGGCTTTTGCAATTATTTCCAATGAGTTCCTGTGAATCAGATTTTACAGTCCCAAAGCTGATTTTCGCTTTTAAGATCTACACTACAAATAAATAATAAGACACAAAAGGTTGTGCCAAGCACAGAGAAAGAGAAAGGGGAAGAAAAAATGCATTCTCTGTCATACTGGACAGAGTTAATTAAACATTACTCATTTTGTCTACTGATTATTCATGCTGAGATTAGAAAGGTTACAGGTTATTCAACAGAACCAATAATCCTGAGTTCGTTTATTACTAAAAACTAAAGCAGATAAAGCTCATCAAAAACAAGACAAAAAACAGGTGGGCAAATATATGTACTGTACTCAATTTAAAACCTGATATTCAAGGGTAAACAAAGGCAAATTGTGAGAGTGAGATAAACAGAAGAATGAGCCTAAGGAAACATTTCCAAGAGCCCCATCCTTGTAAATTTAGGTTTCATGTTTTGTCTAATATATTTTTTCTAAGTGTTACTGAATATATTGATTTTTTTATGATTGGTAATTCTTACAGAGTACACAAACAAATACTAAATTTCATTAAAGCACATTAACTTCGTATTGCTTGTACCACTATGTTTCATTTACTTTGTACTTTCTAATCAAAGCTTCTCTATAAAGAGATACTTCTCTATAAAGTGATACTCCAAATACTTCTAGCAAAACAAATTAGGTATTTTTTTAAGCATCATCAAGATACTGCATGTTTTTCTGTTATTGTTCTTCTTGTCATTAATTAGTCTTTTCAGGTCCTCACCTATGCTGCATGTGGTTCCACAGAACTAAAAATCAGCTTATGGTAAACAACTGAAAGTGCATGCATTAGCTGTACACATGACTGGACTTTGTGTATCCACTTATACATACTATAACCAAGAAGCATTAACAATAACAACAGAATCTAGTGGCTGCTGCATAGTTCTAGCTAAATATAATCACTTTCTCACTGTCTATGAAGAAAAATCACTATGGACTATTACTTTAGAGGTATACACAGCCACAGAGCAATAGCCCATTTTCAAACTGCAAGATCTGTAGTGCACTCCCACTTCAATATTTCAATACAGGTGGTGATTCTCTGCTATTCTAAATAACATCAAAAAGGAGGCATGTTTATACTAACTAGAAATTAAAATATTTTATGACTTCAGAAACTGATGCTTCATTTAAAAGATTTGCAAATTTTCTTTCTCCAAATCGAAATTGATGTGCTCCTTGGAAAATTTTGAATGAACTTACATCTGTCATGCCAAGACACACTTGAGAACTGACTTCAGTAAGCCCAAAGATTAATAAAACAATACAAACATTAAGTTACTTTACCCTAAAGGCTTTCATAAATATACTTTTATAATCAATCACTTAAGTATATAATTAGATAAGCAGATAAGAAAAATTCATCCACAATTCAAAGGACCCAAAAATCATTTCTATTTCACTTGGTTATTTCTAGATACTGGCAGCAGCCTGCTGATATCTAATCACATACTAAAAAAAAGGGGTGGAGGGGCATGGAGAGGGAGCAGAGAATTTTGAAATATTAAAAGTGACCAATACCTAACATGTATAATTACATAAAGGAAGTATTTGCATAAGAAAATCATACTCATATATGAATAAATAATTTTTACCAGTAAGTAGTCAACTTTTATATAGAAAAAACAAAACAGCAAGGAAGCTGTGATATACTAACGAAAGCCCACAGTCTCATAGTAAACTCTAAACTCATTGAGTTCTATAAACACACAACTCTTTTATCCATTACATCTTTCAAAGATAAGTTAAATTTAGAAAGAACTGATATCATATATACAATAACAAATAAACTACATAGCTTATTTTCTCACAATTTAAACCCACAAACATTTCCGTGTACAAAAGAATAACAACTACAATAGCATTAAACTCAGAGTTATACATAGAACTTAAAGGGGAAAATGCCAAACTGAAATATATTCTGTAAATACAAAAAGTGTCATAATTCTGCAAGAAAATGCATAAAAAAATCTGCCCTTTATTCAACAAAAAATGTCATGATATTTTCAAGCTGGGGAAAATAACCTCCTTGACAAGGGCTGTTTGACACATTTCTTAAACATGCAGTTTTAACGTTGCTTGCCATACCATTACAGTCTCAAGCCATTTTTAAACTACGGACTCTGCAAGCCAAAGCACTGCCTTTCTCTGAACAGCAATTCAGTGGTGACAATGATGGCACAAACAACACAATCACACTTACCTTCAGACTGGCAGACGCCTGCTACAAGCTGTTGAAGGATTTATCTGTCTTCCAAAATCTTCAGTGCAAACATTTTATTAAGATGTCACAAGAAATAAGTCGTTTGGAAAAATTCCTTTGGTGTGAAATAATAAGTTTACTTGGAGAAGACTTATACAACTAGTATGATAAAAAACAATATAGTCTATAAATCTTCTTACAGTTAAACCGCAGATGGAATATAGCCATGGATAGCTCTTCTATAACTATATATCCAATCATTCTCCTTTATTTCAATCAAAAGTTATTTATGTGTTGGTAAAAAACATTCTCTCACATTTACAAAGGCTAGTTTTATATGATGTAGTGATCACTGGATTTGCCTTAACACTGCAGAGGAGCTGTTTTCAAGAATTATAAAATATCTGGACTTCTCATACCTGTGAGAAGAACCAAATTATTAGAATTTAGAAAGACCTATAAGAAAGTAAAGGTAACATCCTCCTTTTGGGACAGAACTCTATTTCTGTCACTTCTAAAAGACATTTAGCCATCTTGTTTTCAAAAGATCATGACTAGAGTCTTTATGGCCTCTCCCTGCCTTCATCCTGCTATTTTACTTTATTCAGTCAGGAAAATCTTCTCCCATCTCTACAATGTTTATCCATTACTTTGGATTAAATCTACAAAGAATATGCAGAATATTCCCTTTCCAGAAATTTTTGTACACTTAAAGGCTGCATTATCTCATTCACCTCTTCTTACACAGACACACATATATTCAAATATATCAACAATTCATTCCACCTTTCCTCACAGACTGCATTTTTTTCTATTTCTGATCATTCTTGTGCATTGGGCTTTTTCTAATTTATTCATTTCTTTCTTGAGCTGGAGTGCTCAGAATTACATATATTCCTCTAGCTAGACTCTTAAAGCTCCCAAGCCTTATTGAAGCATTATTCACACAATATTTTTGGCATTATTTCTCTTTATACATGTTCCACAGTGATGAGACCACACTGAAGCCTGTTTCATTTTATGATCCATTTCTACACCATTCTGCAGGCTTTTTTACATAGTGTGTATTTGTGCAAGTAATTATTCTGAATATATTACATTGCAATTATGTTTACTAACTTTCATCTTTCTCAAAGAGCATTTGAAAATCTCAAGATCATTTTTTGATCAGTGTGAGTAACAAATGATTCAAGATCATTTGAAAATCTTTGACTTTTTTCTTCCTATAACTGTACATATTTCGTTTTTGTGTTAAGCAAATACAAACTGACATACTTAGGCTGTGGCATGTATTACAGATGAATCCAAGTATTAAACTCAAGACTGACACAGACCACTGTTCAACACATCATTCTCTTCTGGCCCATAGTTGTTAACAGGAAGATTTAAAAGAGAATACATGCTTGCCAGCTGAACAATCTGCCCCACAACTTCTGGACTGTGACACTGGAATAGTAAGGGCAATTCAAATTAGGACACACTTTGTCCCCAAAGAGACAATGCAAATTACAGGATTTAGTAAGGCTACATCATATCTACCTACAGGCTTCACTGAAATGCCAGATATGGTTAATACCATTTGTCATAAACATACTGAATGCTTTATCCTTCAGACAAATAAATCATAAATCATTCTTCTGTCATTGCACATTCTTACTGCCTTCAAGCTCCAAAAGCAAAACTCTGTACATGTCAAATCTGTTATTTGGTTGGCAGCCAGGGAGCAAGAACTTTGGTGTGCAAGTCTAGCTGAAGTCAGATCACATCATGGTGTCCTACCCACAGGAGTAGTAGAGACACAGTCCGACCACTTGAAATGGAAAGAGTATGACTCAGATTTAGTGGGCTGGAATAAGTTGCCAGAGAGACATTCTTTCCAGGCAAGATACTACTTGAGTGTGCAGTAGGTGTAAAATGAATTCACATCAAAATGACAGTGTTCTGCTTTTACTGATTCCCCTGTATGGCAGCTCTACCCTGCTAATATGCTAAGAATAATAAAATAATGCAAAGAGAAGAAGGAATACCTGCAAGGTAGATTACAGACAAAAACAAAATGCATTCATCTGGCAGACATAGATGGCATAGATCAAGATAGACAGAAAAGAATAGTTGGTAATAAACAGAAGCATGTGGAACAAAAGAAGTGAAAACAAGGGTTAGAAATGTCTATACAGGATAAAAAAGTGACAGCTATAAGGATGAATATCATTCATACCTTATTCATATCACAGTGTAGTATTTTAGGAATGCTCAATATTGGATAGAATTTTTCATACTGTTGCAATTTTTCTATAAAACACTCAACTATTTTGAAATTAGTTTAATTTTATTTGTGACATCAAATCTAATCTTCACTGTGACAATTCATCATTACTTCAAACAATAAGCCCCACTTCAGAAGCACCTTAGCAGGTACAGTAGGAGTGACTATACATAGTAAAAACCTCAGTATAAATCAGTAGGAATCCGATTTAAAACAAACTGTTTTAATATCTGAACATTTTTTTGTCCTTATTAACATCTGCATCTGGCCAGAAGCAAAGCAATATACACAGCTTTCAAGTGAATAGAAGAAGGAATCACATAACATAAATATTATCTTCTAGAGATTACTAGAAGATTAAATAAATCTAAATATATTGCTACTTGAGTAGAAATTCTAAGACTTGATTTAATTGCTGCTTCTCACTAAGAAGTTAGCAGTTACCAAGATGAGTCTAATGAAAAAAACAGCATGCTACCTTTGACAGTCACAAGGGTTCAAAAACTCAGTCCTCATTAAAGTCACAACATGAGTCCAAGACAGAACTGATAACAGCCTTGCAGAAAACAGGACTAAATTCTACTTAACCAATATCAACATATTGATTTATGAAGCCCACTTTGTGTCAGTGGAAGTGAATATTCAACCTTAAAAAATGTAGTGGATGTATACATTAAACTCATTTTAAAAAAAAATTAAAAAAAGTGTTAGAAGCAAATTCTTGAGGACTTCCCTATCTGCTGCTCAAAAAATACTAACTCAAAGTTCACATCTCATAATATTTTATGACTGCAATCCCAAATTGATTAAAAATTAGCAGATTACTGTACCTGACAATCTGTACCACTTCTAATATTAAGATCTAAACTAGGATTATTTGTAATATCAAATTTCCCATACAGAGACATGCAGAGTAATCTTCAATAAATTTTTCTCTCTCTAAATAAAAACTACTGTTTCCATGAATAATTAATTCAGTTTCTTTTATTGCTATTTGCAGTGATTTTGTTTCCCTCTTTATTTTAATAAAAGAAGTGTATTCCTGGAAGTTCTTCCTTGTGATCCATTTACCCATCACTTCTGTCATTGCTTCTCTCAGCATCTCAAGGTTAATTTTTGGTCTGCACTACTTTTTCCATTAAGAAAAAAAAAAAAAAAAAAAAAAAAAGAGAGAGAAAGAGAAGAAGGAAGAAATAAGCACTTACATGCATAAGCAGCGCGGAAGTCATTTAAATGAAAAAGGAAGAAATAAGCACCAAATGAGGAAAGAGGGAAAAAAGGCATTTCTTTGAAAGGAGGAATTTAGCTGCCTAGAAAGGCTGAGAAAGTCAGATTCTGATACACAGCTGTCTGCAATTTCCTTAAAGAAAAAAATCCAATTTTATGACTTTCATTAATTGATTCTTATAGAAAAGGAAAGATGTAATTGACTGATTTGTTGGTGAATGAGGACAAATAATATTAGTTCACAGATTTTCATAGGGAAATGCTGTGTCTTCTCATTGGTTTCCATGAATTTCAACGGAGTTCACATCAAAGAACCAATAATGAACGTACCATGCTTCTGTGATAACATAAGGTACTGAAATTGATAGGAAATCAGCAAATCTTGAACCTGGAATAGGAGCCTAACTGGCACTGTAATCCTGGAGAGTAGATCCAGCCTTTTTTGAGAAATGCCTGACTTATTCTGTGCATACATTCCAAATATTTCAGATTGAATATATGTATATTTTTTATCTGCCCAGGCAAACTTTACTATGTCTTGCTATTCATGTACAAATTAGTATTTTGTTTCCATCAAGGAAAAAAAAGATGACATGGAGAAAGGATTTGGTAACTGAAAGCTGGTATAGTTTACTCTGCTAATTTGTAGACTTAAACATATAAATATACATTATACATATATACACAGGTATATACATATTTTTTCTCTATCTATGTCATGGCCTTATCCAGCAAGATTTTTTAGTGGGAAGCTGCAGGACTGGCTTCTGTAAGAAGAGTGTAAGATTTGTCCCATGTTAGATAAGCTGGATCTGGATCCAAAAGGGACCTGCTGATGGCCAAATCTGAGCCATGAGACACTCTGAGTGTGTCTGCAGGAGACCAGATTTAAAGAAAGGGAGAACACTATATGAAACAGCAGCTAGGAGAAAGGAATAAGAAAATAGGTAATGAGCCTTGCAGACTCCATAGTGTTGCAGAAGGCAGAAAGTGCCAGAGGCACAAGAGCAGAATTTCTCTGCAGCCCAGGAAGTTTATGGTGGAGCAGATTGACCCCCAGCAACCCATGGGCCCCACATGGAGCAGATCTCCACATGCAGCCATGGAAGAGCCCAAGGTGCAGCAGTGAACGTGGCCTGAAGGAGGCCACAGCATGAGGAACATGCACTGGAACAGGTTGCCCAAAGAGGTTGTGGATGCCCCATCCCAGGAGGCATTGCAGAGCAGGCTGGATGTGGCTCTGGGCAGCCTGGTGTGGTGGTTGGCAACCTGCGCATAGCAGAGGGGTTGAAACTAGGTGATCATTGTGGTCCTTTTCAACCCCAGCTATTCTATGATTCTGTTATTCTATGAGAGTGCACGTAGGACAAGGTGTTATTAGTTTGCTATTAGTTTCTCACTGCTTTAGTCTGATACTAATAGGTAGTAAATTACATGATTCTTCCTTATGTTGAGTCTTTTCTTCCTGTGATGGTAACTTACTTTTCCCTATCTCAAGGTGTGAGCCTTCTTTCATCATAATTTCTCGCCTTGTCCTTATGAGGAGACGGAGAGAGAGAGAGTTGTGTGATGGAGCTCAGCTGTCCATCACAGTGAAACCACTACAACTTGATTTCACAAGTGTTTTTAGATGATTATGTCTGAATTTTTTTTAGCATCAGCAATGCTATACATGAATATACATAGTGTTTATACGTATTGTGTCCTTTGTATGGCAATACAGGGTCAATCCAATTGCCCACATTTGGCATCTAACACTATTTAAATTTACCAGAAATATCTTACCCGGCTTAAATCTCTCTTCACAGAGGCACTGGTGAATCAAATTACCTATTTAAATTATTTAAAAAAAAAAAAACAACCTAATTAATAACATAGTGAAATTCATCACATTTATTACGCTCAGCTTTTTAATGCCCCTCTGAGCCTTGAGTAAAGTTGATGATCCTCCTTAAGAAGGGGCTGCAACGAATCATCAGTACTCAGAATTTTTTGCTGGGATGAGGACACTGATGAGGTAGGGAGATGACTTCTTTCCTCAGTGATGAGTCTGCTTGATACTATTCATATTTTTATGTGTTTCTACACAGCCTATTGAACCGCTCTTACTTTTCTTCCTGATCTATAAATTAGTTACATAATGGCCACTTCATTTTGTTAAACCTTCACCATGTATTTGTAAACAACATGTTGTAGAATCTAGGACACTGAAAAGGCATTAGTCTGTATCAAATTATCATTGAAGCATCAAAACTAAAATAACATCTTCTTGAATACTAGGATTTTCTTAAGTTGGAGCTATTTTATTTATAGCATATTTGTCAGTTATAACATTTATCTGAAAGATTTTCAAGTTCAGCAATTCAGGGTAAAGGAGAAGAGAGAGGAGGAAAATGGAGTACATGTTTTTGAATATAGCAGTACTTTAGTGAAGATAAAGTTTGGAATCTTTGGTCAGCATCCGTCATAATGGTGATCTGAACTCAAGCCTGCGTTTTCATAATCAACGTCCTGACATTGGACAATTCTAAGAACATTTTCTCTTCATTCTCTTAAACAAAACATTGGGACAATCCTGTTCATTCAAACTTGTTAAAAAGCAAATTTTATTTCTTGGAGACAGAATACATTTTGACTAGCTCTGCTTTTACCAAATTTATTTTTAATTTACAAAGGAAACAAATCTTTCATGGATTTTAGTTATTCATTGTTGTGCAAATATGAGTAGGGAATGTGGGTGCAACCTAGCAATGTTCAAGATGCCACAGCACTGAAAAGCAGCTAAACTTTTCTACTATGACACTGGGAAATCTTTGATATGTCAAAAACAAACAAATCTCAGTTCCTTGTATGTACCAAACCTCCTGTTCCAACCAGGCCAACTGGAAACTCACATCTCATGTCTGATTCTAAAATTAAAGCCACATCACAGAGGTTTAAGGTGACAGAACTAATTACAGCTTAAGAAAAGTATAGCAGAACAAGAGCAAAATATGCAGTTGTAAATTAAACATTCAAAATGTTACCTCTTAATTGCAAAAGTCAATTTTATCAGACCAACAGCTGAGACTCCCAACAGAGGAAAGAGTACTTCTACAGTAGGTAGATTTTTACAGTGATACGACAAATACACTTTACCTAAGTGACTGTGAAATGCTAGAATGTCCTTTGAGCCCAACCTGTTTCTAAGGGAAAGCAGAACAAATAATCCTATCTCATTTCTTTGCCAAATGCTTTTCAAGCAGAAAAGTTAGATAAATACTGTAGATATTTATCTTTTTTTCTTTTCCTTTTTTTCTTCTGACGTGCTATCCTAAAATTAAGAGTAAAGATTTAATATTTTATTTATACAGTATACTTTCCACTCTAGTGTGGCAGGAAATGCAATTAGAAAGACATAATTTAATATTTAAATTTAGTTGAAAGTAAACATCCGAATATAATGAAATTACCTTGAAAAAAAGCTTGCTCCAACTTTACTAGCTCAATGACACATTGCCTTGCCACATAGGGTAGGGTGGTCTTCTGTGTCCACCTCCCCTCTTGCCTCGCATCAGTCCAAGAGAAAACTTTGCTACTTATATATATATCTTGGTTATTTTTTCTTTTCAGTGTCTCTGGCTGGCCATCTGGTCACGTTTGTGTACTTCTAGGACACAGGATGATTACTTCAGTGGAGCTAATCTGTGTCTACTCTAAAGCAAAGGTAGGACTTGGCTTTTCAGTTTTTTTCTATTTTTCTCCCACTTCTTCCCAGTTTTCCTTCTATCTATACACTTGTCCTTCCATATTCAGAATTGCTTTCTACTCAGCTTCCATCTCAGGCACTTGACACCCCACCTGGGACAGAGACAAGCATGAGGTGAGGCTAGAAATGCATCTCAGTAAGGCACACAGCCAACCAGGTTTGGGCTGTGGAGAGCTGGAAACCAACCCTGAGTGGGGCCTCACTGGGCAGGAGTTGATGGCCCCAGGGTCTGGAAAGAGATCCTGGGCTCTCACCAATGTAGGGATAGGCAGGGACAGTCAGGTCTGTCACTCCTCTCAGGGCTTGACAGGCAATATCTAATGCAAGATCATGATAAAGAATCAATTAATTTATAGAACTGCATAGAATATTTTAAAAAAAAAAAGGATAAATCATCAAAGAACAGAGCATGTAAACACAGTGAGTGTACTCCTCAGTGACTTGCTTTAGTTGCTTAGATGCTGATTCTTAGACACAAACTGCATGGCTCTTACTACTAAATTTAAGATATACTATTAGAACTATATCTTTTCCATTTTGCAGATAGGAGAACATATTTTCTGAATTCATCATAATTTAGAAGGTACACGCCAACAACTGATAAACAAACTTCCATTGCTTACGAGAAGATTTGATATTTTAAATTACTCATATTCATTCCTTACCAAAAAGCTTCAACAAGAAATTCAATGAAACAATCCAAATCTAATGCAAAACGTTTGTGGGGTCAGTGGTTTGTTTTTATAATACCATGATATATCAATACAATAGAAGAAAGGGCAGAGAAAATCATGTAAGAACCATATAGCCAATAAACAAGTGTGCATTTCAAGAGGCAAAGCAATATGAGATGGTGAGATGAAAAAAAGGATAACAGCAAATGTGACTCAAATACACAAAGATCTGCATTTAGCCTGAAGAGAAGGTAGAATTTCAGTTTTAAATATTCTATAGAGAAGAAAAGCAAGATGAAAAACCTGTTTTTTCTAAAGCATCCCTTTGTCCTACATGTTCATATATAATACAGCTGACTTCCACTGTACTCTCCAGGAACTGAAAGAGTAATAATGCTGCTGCATTCTGCACTTGATATTATATTTCACTACCAGTAGATAGGGAAGTAGACAAGAACCTAAGCTTTTCCCAAAAAGAGTACTATGCACTATTGTCTTTGTCACAAAATCTTTAAATACAGTAAACTACAATTCCAAATACTCCTAGCAACTAATTTCCAAATAAAATACTTCTAAGAATGCATCACAGAATACTTTAGTAAGAGTAACATTACAGTCCCAAAAAGATTAGTAATCTTGTTCTGTTTCCTGTCTTCACCTTTGTCTGGGACTTCTAGGATGTTGAGGAAAAAAATAATAGTGAAAGAACAGTTATAATCTTCAGCAAATGAAAAGATGAGATAAAAAGAAAGCAGCATAAATAAGAGTAGAATTCTTGCTAAGGACATTCTGTCCTCAGTGAAATTTAATAAACTGTAATCTTACCTTACTTTTGATCAAGGGATATTGTCTCTATCCAAAATATAGGCGTATTAGATAAGATTCTGTCTCCAACTACTTTACAATTTCAAAATGAAAAGAATAAAATAATACACTTAACTAACCCTTTAAGTTATAATCTAAGTACAAATTATTATTAAGCATAATTTAGTTGCTGAAAAGGAAGGATAGCACAAACTGATAGAAATATCATCAGAAATATATCCTTAACTCACACCATACCTCATCACTTTGAAAATATTTACTATTAGAATTTAAACAGTGTGTTAAAGAAAAATAAATATCATTGCTTAGAACTTGCAGAAACCCCACTTTTCAATTTCTGATAAGGTTTGCCAAGTACAGTTGAGATGCTAAGTATGGTGGACAGGGTAAGTTTCTTGAAACAGCTAAGATTTCATCAAATATCTAGTTCAGTAAAGTCTAGAGAGTGTTAGAATAAATGGAGTTTCTTATTAATCAGGAAAATAATTAAACACAAAGCATCTATTCCTCCACAAGTTTTGTACCAAAACATCTAATATAGAGAAGGCTTTGGAAATAACATACTAATTTTTTATTTCACATTTAGCACTAGTGTGCTCCCCGAGTGCTATCAGTGAAATCATGATCTTCTGCACATTTTAATCTCTTTTTGGGAATTCAGTGGACTGAATTTCAATCATGACCATCTTACATGTCACGCTTACTAGACTGGGGATCTTTAGCTATTATAATAATGCAAATAAACTTTCTGGTGTTGATTAAGCAAGCAAAGCTTCAGTAGAAACCTTTGCCACAGTAAAGCATATGCTAAACAGTGTTCATAGAGTAAGCTACTATCTTCTTTTCAGACAAAAATAGAACTAGAAAAATATGGTAATTTAGACAAAAACAGCATTTCAGACTGAAAAATTAGAAGTAGCTTTTACACCTTAAAAATATTGTTTTTTATATATTGCATCTCAAGAACACAAAATGAATCAAATGCAGAAGTTCAAAGTTACACATAATGAAGTTCAGAAAAAAATGATATGAAAGAATGTACTAATATTTATTGTAGTACTTTCTAAAGCATTGTTTACATTCTTAAATTTAAAAATTATAAATTATAAAAATATAAATTTTAAAAATATAACATTAAGGGAACATTTTGTTTTTCTGCTCTGTTTCTCTCATGCTTAAAGTGAATAGTGTGAATCTTAGGAACACTGTGTACTGGAAAAGTACTGATAGGCTCTATGGTAATGTAAGAACCATCTTAGAAGTCTCCTATCCCTTGAAATTACAGGTTTGAAAATAATGAGGAATATATTGTCATGAATGCAGTTAAAGCTTCAGCATCTGAAAGTCTACTATCATGTATGTGAATATGAATAGCTATTCATGTACTTTTTAAAGTTGGACACATCTAGAACTGCCATCTGAAATAAATGAAGTGTTTCTAATGGTGTTTTGATATACCAGTTATTTGAAAAAATATATTTTCATACTGTGAAAAGCATATAACTGAAAAAATTAATTTTGCCCAAGAGATGGAGATTTCTGTATTTACAGTGAGAATTATATTACAGAACTACACTTTTTTGTGTCGCACAGCTATTCAATGTTAGGTTAGGAATTCTACTCAAGAGAAAATTACATTAGCAATATGATGAGCAACATGACTGGAAGAAGCTCAGTTTGGAAAACCATATCACATCTCTGCATTTCTATGAATGCTGCCTGCATCCTGCATCATCATCATGGTGGAACTTCAGCCCTGGAAGTACATACAGGCCAATGTGATGGTATCAGTTTTGCTTCTGTCAAGTGTTTTTGCCCTTTACTTGAGGTACAGCTCACAGTTTCTCCTGTTTATCTCCAATAATAGTGAAGTTTAAATTCACCTGGGGGAGTTTCTCCTTTATGCATATGGGCATGTAGATATAACATTGATTAATTATTAGTATTGTAAACACTATTTATCAGAAGCACACGTAAAACATTACTTGAAATATGTTCAACTTCACAGCTGAACATTAATTACAGTAATAGATATTTAGACCTCTGTAGGTCATTTGGAGAAAAGTTATTAAATCTTTCCTAGCTTATCTTGAAGTTATCAAAAGAATGACATTAATTATTAACAAGATTTATTAAAGAAAACTGTGCAGAAGTGCAGGTAATGATTAATATTCCTGCTAAGATGAAAACGCTGAAGTACTTGGCTGAAATTTGACACAAAAAAGTATTACAGTGCCAAGACAACATGCTTCATTCTCATACATGCCAAGCTACAACATACTTGTAGAGGTGTGGAATAGAGTAGCAGAGTCATCAGAGAGAAACCACTCTTCCTGAATCAAGTGTCATATGTCTTACAAATTAAGACAATGATGCATCCAAATATGGTTTTACTGTTGAGCTTAGCTGGTGAAAATAAAAGCATGAACACAAAATTCTCAAGACAAAGTATACCCCAAAGTACTTTCAAGACCAACAAAAAAGGAAATTTATTAGATCTCAGCTGAAATTACTATTTAACGATGACGTATAGACTTGAAATCATAATAGCAGTAATGTGTAAGAAATATTTTAGAATTCAAGAGAAAGGGCACAGCTTCCTCTGCTAGTGTACCAAAGCTTGAAGCATGCTTCCCAAACACAACAGTCTCATGATGTTCTGTAATAATGACAACCGTGAAGGCTGCAACACATTTTGTAACGATACTGGAACTGTTGCAGAAATGAAGCAGACTACCATATATCAGACTGGACATTAAGAAAAAAAATTATTTACAATGAGGATGATCAAAACCTGGAATATGCTTCCCAGAGAGGTGGCTGATTACTGTCTGTATTCAAGAGACACTTGGATAATGCCCACATTAATATGCTTTAACTTTTGGTTCGCTCTGAAGATAATAGAAAAGATAACAGAGAAGATATTTGTCATATACTTCTGCAAAAACCTAATTCTGCAAAGAATCAAGACCATAAGCAAAAGTAAACAGAGAAGAAGACTAACTGAGCACTTAATCACCATTCTTAAAGTCACTATATATATTTTGAGAAGTATGTTAAGAAATCAATTGCTTTGATATATATTTATGAAAATAAGTTTAGAACCTGCCAGAACAAATGGGTCCCTATTGGAAAGCAAAGAAAAAAGATGTTAAAAAGGACGTATATCTCCAGCAGTTAAGCTACATGCTCCTGCATAAAAAGGAGTGTCTGATAAAGAAGGTTATGTGTTAAATTTACTTAGCATAATGCACAGTGCATGTTCAACTGAGTACTCCATCACTTTCTCTAAACTTCAAACCCTCATGTATTTAGAAAGTAATTCAGTATTCACTTTCCTCAGCACTAACTAATCTCAAACAAACACTGCAGACTTCCAGGTGACATTCTGAATGTGAATTTGACAAATAATAATTAAGCAAGAAGATGAAAAGAGAAAAAAAAAAAAAAAAAAAGCAAAAAAAAAAAGCAATGTAGGTTAGTCGGAAAGAGAAAGAGTGTCTGTCTTACTTTAACCAACATAACCACCGGTCTAAGAATCCATTAAAGAGTTTGGTTTATTTGTTTCAGCTTCTAGATAATTATGAATATCTCTTTTCTCTTGTATTTTATGTTGTTTTGTTTTTTTTTCAGTAAAATCAAACATAAGTAGGTTTCCTCTAATCTAACAGTTTTAGGTGAACAAATATAAAATTTGGAATTAGGAGTGGCTATTGGAATAGGTTATGTATTATATGTGCCACAAATATTTATGAAAGTAATATTATCAGTATGAGATGTTTCTCCCAGGAAAGCAGAGGAGAGGAGACTTCAGGAAGTGAGAGATTTGGGTTCTGATGAACACTATTACACCAATTGTATGGCATTGGTTTTTATTATCAACCTTAGCAATAACTTCACATTATTAGAAAGAAATATTTCTTTGAGAACAGTGTATGTTTTACCATGCATCCTTACGCTGTGTATATTTTCATGACATTTGGGAAACAAGCTGTACACAGATAAAAATTAGAAAAGCATTTTAGTTTTTCATTCAGCATGTAATAATGCAAATTCTGTGAAGTATCATTTTTCACAGTCATATCACAAACATGCAGTCTTCAAATCTTCTGCAATACATAATAGAATCCGCTCTACTACATTATGAATAGTAACTCCAGTAATATCTATCTTGCAATTCAGTAAAGTGGAAAAATCTGCAACCTTTCAAAAAAGTTCCCCTCCAGCATTAAAAATTGGAATAAATTATGACATCTCTTCTTATTAAAGTGTCTGAACATGCAAACATTTTGCCTTTTATTTTGACCAGACAAAAACTCACCTGAAGTTTTCTTTAATTAGCATCAGTATTGAGATGTTGTCTGAGACCAGTAAGAAATGTCTCCAATCAGCACAAAGCAATCAGCATCAGTCGGTGGTCAGTTTCACATTTGAAAGCATTTCTTTGGAGTTGTTTGCCTTCGAATAGGAGGGCCCCAGAGTGTTAACTGGTTAAAGACTTGGCCTGGGAACAAATAATTCCAGCTTGATACAGGAACCTGGGAGATGAGACACTGTATCCTCTGAAGGCAAGATAAAAGCTGGTATTTCCCTGCTTCAAATATCGGTTGATTTAAATTTATGAGGCCCGGAAAACGGGAACAAAGGCGATTCCAAAGGCAGAAGGTGTCACTCCAAAAGAGCGGGTTCGACCACTTTGGACTGTAAGTAAAAGTTTGTACTGTTGGCATTAGTCATCATCTAATCAATACAATCCCGAGCAGCCTAACATTACTGGGATTCCAAGACATCACTGGATCAAGGAGCAGTGAACTGCTTTGCTTTGCTGTGTCTGTATATCCATCTCTTTCCCCATTTTCTATCTTTTTATTTTATTTTATTTTATTTTATTCTTTTACTCTTTGGAGTAGCTGTTGCCTAATATTATCTTACTTGTAATGCTTATTGATTGTAATTAGCATATTAGCCAATTTTACCTCCAAGTACAATATTAGTTGTTAAGAAAGCTCTCAATAATAGGTGTGTATTATTCCTCCGAGTCTTTGACTCGATCACAGCGACTCCTGCTGACGAGGGGAGGTGTGACTCATGAAATACCAAAAGATTCACCTCCCTTGAAATTCACTGAGCGAATTGCAAATGTCAAAGAAACAAACTGTAATCCCTTGATATCTGTCAGTAAACATTCGGCTGGAACTCTTACAGTTTCTTATCTCTTGTTTAGCAGAGCTGTTAGAAGTCACTAATATAGTTGGTATTTAACAACAAACTTTTTAATAGCATTGTTTTCCTGTTGTTGTCCATGTATCTTTTACAGATCAAATCAAAAGCCTATCAGACTGCCAGACTGCATGACTGTCACAACATAATGATGGCAAGGCCATAATGATTATGTATCACTGAGGAAAAATCCACCAAGCATATAAGTAAGTAAGTATTTTTATGAAAACTATAGTTAAGTCTCTCAAAACAGAATGGAAACTATTTGCATTTTTAAATTGTTTCATAAATTTTGACCAAAAGAAAGTTTTTCTATTGATCTGGTTTTAAGACAATGCAAGAGCACCTGATATTCTGACATACTCATCAATTGAATCATAGAATCATAGAATCATAGAATTTGCACTTGTTTTTATAGAATAGGGTTTTGCACTTCAAACTCTTAGGTTGGCTATTCCTCTCAGGACTTCATCTGGTAAGATCTCACGAGGTATTCACTGATCATTGTAAACCTTGGTATGCAATACCGTACTGAACTCACTTCCTAATGCCTAGCAGTAATCCAGAATATTAATAATAGTTCTTGACACAAAGTTCCACATGTTCCTGTTGGCACTCAGTCGGGTTAGAGAGCTCTCATAGTTTCTTGTAGTATCAGAATAGTTCTCTGAATAGTTCTGCTTTACTGTGTTCAACATACATTTTACATACCATTCACTTACAATCCAGGAATTCCTGTCCCTCTAATCAGTTAATTGGTCTAGCTTCTCCCAAAACACAGTGATAAAGGATGGAAGGTTTAAGTGCAGTAAGATTAACAATGCATACAAAAAGAACCTCCTGTTTACCCCTAGACGCAAACAGATACCATTTGCTCTGTCTTACACTCCAGACTCTCCCAAGGTTTCACAGTGATAGGGTCTATCAAGGAGTCTGATAAACTCTTTGCTGACTGCTCACAGTTACATTTTCCCCCACATATTCCTGATTAGTTAAGTCTAACATCAATCTTTTTTTTTTTTTTTTTTTTTTTTTTTTTTTTTTCCCATTACTAATGAATGGACAAGGAAATACTTTGCAATTCACAAGTATGCTCCCCTGCTACAAAATATATTGGCAGCTAGTTTTATGTTCCTAATCCACTTTGGAAAATCATTCCTTGCCTATCAGATAAAACATTTGAACTGTCTTAATTACAAGACATTTTTCCTTCTGATATAATATTGGTCGGTCATTAAAAGCAACATTTATACTTTTTCATATCTTTATGATAATCCTTGCTTTCATTCTGTGCTGTAGCAGTCTTGAGAGAATATCAGAAATTCTGATAGCAAATTAGATATTTTAATAGACGTACTGGGCAAGCCTGAATAATGGAATTAAGTTTCCAAGCAAGGATTAGATGGAACTGAGGCCCACAGGCAAATCACTTCAATATAGAAAGTTCTTGCTTAACTGCTTTTCACAATAGAGGATATATCTAAGTAGATAGCTGCCTCCCTGCTTGAAGTTATTGCTTCCTGGAGTTTAATTCTACTGACTCCAGCCTAAGCAGCCTAGTAACTGCTTCCTTTCTGAACATCACTGGATCCAGAGGAACCAGGCATTCCTGAGAACGTGTTCAAAATGCACATATCATTTTCTATATTTGTATGTAAGTATACCTCATAAAGACAAATGTATAGCTATTGTCTATTCTGAATTGACTAGAGGGAAAGCAGCTGCTGTTCAACTTTCTGAAGTATGACGTATTGATTATAAGATTTTTCTACAAAATGTAATGATTTTCAAACATGCCAAAGCACACTATATTTCCTGTATTTCCTGAACAAATATTTTCCAAATAACTGGGAGAAAGGAAAAAGAGGAAGGGAAAAGCATCCTTCAAGTCTTGATGCCTTTATGAAGCAGAGGTGGAGTGAAGAACAGGGAACTAAGAGAAAGAACTCACTGTCCTGTCTATTTCTGCATTTCATCCAGCTGCTATTCAGTGTAATAAAAGGTTGAATCCCATGAGCTGTGACCAGTTATATCTGAAACACTCAAAGTCTGTTGGTTCCAGTTACTTCTCTATATGCTTTCTCCTTTTACCCTGTATAGTTTGACTTCTTTTCTATACAAGTCAGAAAAAATGGACTGCAATCCTAGCGTAGTTTAAAGCCTTTGAGACTGGGGCTTGCATCTTCTTCGCAGTAACCTGTGGATTTTAACTCCGTGATGCTAAATAAAGCTCTTATACCTGCAGAGGCATTGTGCCACTAAACTGTTATATAAAAAGTATCCCTTTATTTTCTGCATTAAAGAAAAGATTCTTGCTTTGAAATGCGCATCTCAGGAGAGTCTTATTGGATCTGAATGCCACTCATATAGAGCCCTGCAGCATATGGCCATGCTCCTGACAGAGTTGGTGTTTCCATGCAGTATGACATACAATTGTCTGTGGGATTTTTAGGACACAGTGGAAAATCCACTGTCCCCTCCAAAATAGATTATGTTGCTGAAAAATGTAAATGGTCAACTAAGATAAGAAATTCAACAGAGGAAAGGAAATCATAAAACTTCTTATATCCTTTTATTTATATGTGAATTAAGTCTACAGATAGTCAGTACAGAGGACCATGGACAGGCTACTGACCAGCCTTTGGCTGAGATTAAGCTTACTTAGTAGGACATGACAAGTAGGTCATAGCCATGAAGGACACCTGGATTTCACTGGTATGTCAGGTATTATGGGACAGGACCGAGACTCACAGAACCTTCTGTAGCTTCTTGAAGACTACCATCGTCCAAAACCAGCAAGCCAGTAATGCTGTGCAGTAATGCCAAGGTCACTCAGATAGCAGCATCAGGTCAAACTTAGCAGATCATTAGCAAATTTGGGTATGGATGTAGCAAAGCTGGGACCAAAGGGGAAAAAATAAATAAGAGCCGGTTGCAAGCTCACAGGATAAGGAGGGAAAAGCACAAGCCCAAAGAAGAAGAAGTAAAAAACAAACAAACAAACAAATAAAAAAACCAGGAAGAGGATAACGAGGTAGACAAACAATGTAATCAGGGTCATTGGAGGTAGCTCCTGAGCTTAATTACCAAGCCTGTTCAGGACAAGAACCTGGACCACTTGCCCTGATCACACCACAAAAGTCAAATCCACCTAATTTAGTGGGATGATGCTGGGGAGATTCTTGAGTCGAGCACCCAATGGGCAGAACACCCATGTGGGTATCACTATGCCTGAAGTTGCATTGGGTCTGATAGCTCTGGAGCCTTCCTGAGGCCTTCCTAACACGTTTTGAAATAGCACAGAAGCAAGCAGCAAGCTGTATTCTGGTTCTGTCAATGAGTATATCACCAATAGGATACTCAAGTCTTACTCAATACATAAGATATTATACTGCCAGAAGTACCATGTCAATAGTTTGATCAGTATCAACTGAATTAATCTTATATTGATGTGTATGTAATAGGGTATGAATTAAATGTCTGATAGGATTTAATTTAAGTATCATAAGCAATTAGTTCGTCTTTGACTTATCCTTTCACAGTAATAAAAAAAATATCAATTTCATAAGCATCACTTATGAGAAGTATTAAAACTTCAGTAAAACTGATTGGTAAAATGCTTCAACAGTGAAGCCAGAAACTGTAAATATTATGATCAAATAGAAATCTATAATTCATTGAATTGTTAGCTGACTTTTCATACTGTCAAAACTTTTTGAAAGATAATTAACAAAAGTTGACAGCTTCCACAGTATTCATGTGTATTCAAATTTCTCATTACTTTTGAAAGGTACCTTCAGGATTTTGCATGTTTTCTCCATCAGAAGCTCTAGATGTATTATTGCAAGAAACTTTATAATTCAGTGACATAAGAAAGCACTTACTGAATGTTAACAGTAAAGCTATTAGATGGTATGATTACAGATGGTCCCACAAGTGTAGTTTCACAATGGGAAAAATACACAAAACAAAATCCCAATGCACAGAGACTATTTTCTGGAATATTGCTTAAGTTATTTTCTGGGAGCATAATCAAACAATGTTTCCAAAGGCAATTTTTGTGATTTTGTGTGTGTGTGTGTGTGTGTAAGAACTCTGAATAATCACTATTATGCTTGCAAACAATATTCTTGATCAAATATTAAGAGGCTTGCAGTGCTGTGCACGTGTTCTAATAATCGTGTTTATCAACACTTGACATACATGAGTCAGAATACAGTTTTATAATTGTAATTACTTTATAATAATTATATTTATAATTTTTTTCTATGCTACAGCATGTTGGCTCAATAAATGAACCACATGTGGAAGTTCAGGAGATCAGAGATTCAAACCCCTCAAAGCAGGCTGTGTAATACTCACATTTTGTTGATACCTTTTTTCTGGTAAATATTCAGAACTGAAGTGATGCTGATTAGATTTTATGGACACAGATTACACATAACAGTTTTCTGTTTCAATGTATTAGCTCAGATTTGTTTTTCCTCATTAATTTTATTATCCTTAAGAGAATTCAGAAAGAATAAATTGAGGTCACTGCTGTAATATCTGCAGAAAGCCTATATTCTTGAAGTGAATGCAGTTTAAACAAATTTAACTATATAAATATTTTGCACTATATTTTGGTATTTTCTCCACTGTTGTTAACATATATATATATTATTATTATTATTAATAATAATAATATATAAGCCTTATATATATCTTATATATAATATAAGATATTGCATTTTCCCTGCTAAGTACAGCTCAAAGCAGAAAATAGAAACCAGGAATTGTAACTCAACATTATGAAATTTTAGTTTTCTTTTTTAATATAAAATTTTATTGTAAAGAGAAACAACTGCATATACAAAAGCATATAAATTTCTTAAGACCACTGTCACTGCTGCCTCAGTGACATAGCACAGAACATACGAAGCCTTAAAATGGGTATTTGAGAGCTTTTTTACATTTTTTGAGAATCTTGTATCACATACATGAACGATTAAAACTACAGATACACAGAAAGGATCACATGTATCTATCCATCTTGTATTTCAAAATGGGAGCTAAGAGGAAGAGATCCTAATTGTAATTGTGATATGTTAAAGGTTTTAATCCTTTTAAAAAAACAACACAGTATGATGTGTATATGAATTAGAAAGAAAGCTGCTCTCCAAAAGTTGAAACCTAAAAATCACTCCCAACAAACAAAATTCATTTCTATAAGAGATGTCTGAATAACCCAGTAAAATGAAATACAACAAAGCCCAAAACTGTAGAACAAGATTGGATTTAGCACTTGCTTTCCACAGAACACCAAATTTGTCTGCTACATTGGTAATGGAGAAGTTTGAAAGTGAAAATTCACTATTAGATCATACATGTGAAAAGAGCTTACTGAGACTGCTGTGACGTATGCTAAAGGGGCAGTATGAGACATGCAGGAACACAGAGGCAAAAGGCAGCCCCAGTCAGATACAGCCCCTGTCTGGCTGCCCCAACCAGGGCTGTCTGAGGATACCATCAGCCCTATGGGGCTGAATCAGAGAATTGGCTATTGTAGGGCTCATGGATGCAAGCAGACTAACAGAGGGACACAGGATCTAGAAGTCAGCAGTTCGTGAACACATGGATCTGGGCCAGTTGCTGTGTTTGTCTCTGCATGAAGCAACTGGGATGTTCCAGGGGCCAGCTTCTGGGCATACTGCCTGAAGCCAGCCACTGGAGAAAACCATGTTTTACAGAATTAAAAAAAATATATGTTTTTACACAATTAGAGATTTGCAGGGGTTGGAAGGGACCTCAGATCATCAAGTCCAACCTCCCGGCTAAAGCAGGTACCCTACAGTAGGTAGCCCAGGTAGGCATCCAGATGAGTCTTGAATCTCTCCATAGAGGGAGACTCTACAACTCCCCAGGCAACGTGTTCCAGTACTTTGTCATCCTTATTGTAAAGAAGATCTTCTGCATGTTTTTATGGAACTTCATATGTTCAAGTTTTAGGCCATTAATCCTTTTCCTATCACTGCTCATCACAGAAATGTGTAGCCTCATCCATTCATCAGAGACCCTCTCAGACTTCCTTTCCCAGGCTAAACAGACCCAGGTTACTCAGCCTTTCCTCATACAGGAGATTCTCCAGGCCCTTTATCATCTTTGGGGCCCCCCATTGGACTCTCCATTATTGGACTTGGACTCTATATTTAATGAAGAAGGTTTCATAAAAGATACTGTTTCTATGTACAGTTGTGATTTATAAAGCAGAGATGATAATTCCACCCTCTGGAAACATGAACAGATCCAGGGGCTTCTAGGGCTTTCAAAGATCTGTGATGAATTTTTGTGAAAAAGAAAGTTTCTGTTGAGGCTGAAACCAGCAGTTATGCTGGCAGATATTTTAGCTCAAAATTTGTTCTACTGTATTTTGAACAGTCTGCTCCATTTCTGCATCACTGCTTGTGTCTGTTAATCACAAAACAGAAAGAGGTGGCAATTGCAAGTGATGGATGATGACTAAAAATATATAAAGATATCCCAAAGGAAAGAAACCCTACCAAGTAGCAGCATTAAATATATTATAATTATATTGGAAACCTTTGTGCCAATTATAGCTCCTTTGATAGATACTGCATTTAGTCTTTTTATATGGGGGACCTTGATATGAATCAGGACATCCAAGAGCTTTATGGATATAATGATAACAATTGCAGACTACTAGGCTTCCTTGCAACTCACGTATAAATCTGTGCTTTATTTCTCTTCAAGAAAAGCAGGTTCATATGTGTTAATTGTGTAACTCATATCACATCCTGCACAGGATTGCAAATATAAAGGAAATTACTCTACAAATGAAAGTTCACAGACAGTGTGAGGACAGTGTAAGGAGATGGTGCTTTACCAATCATGGACATACCTTACAAGAAAACAGGAACAGTAATATATGCAGGATGCCAAGATACATTTAAGTTCCTGTTGTAAAAGATTAGAAAAACTTATAAATTGTATTAGAAAAATGTCAGACATCGTATTAAGTATTTAATGATTTTGGATTGTATAGAATTTGTTGAAAAGAGGGAAAACTGTGACTCATTTGTGCATTCATAAACATTTGGGCTTTGCCAAACTGAGAAATAGATTTGTTCACCAAGCAAATAAAAAAAAAAAAAAAAAAAAATTAAAAAAAAAAAAAGCAAAAAATACACAAAGCACTAGTCATACTTTCCCATTCCTCAAAATACTCCATCCAGTGCAATCTTTATTCTTGGTACTCTCGAGTGAGGAATAACAAAGGAAATTATATACATTTTTGGAAAATTAACTAACTTTGAGATTATATAGTTTTTAAAATTGTAAATCTCTTTTATTGTTCCTACTTCGTGCACTCAAGAATTCCAAAACTATTTCTTTTTTTCACATCAGCTTTTTACCGTGGCTTCAGTATAGCAACAATAATTCATAGGAAATATTGTACACATAATGAGAAGCTGAAACAGTAATTGACAGATATTTAGATTTAATAAAAATTCTCTACTTCCTAATTCCAAATATTACTGCAAAAGTTTGCAAATATAGAGGAAATTACTCTACAAATGAAAGTTCACAGACAGTGTGAGCCTCACTGTGATGATGCTAAAATGACTATAAAGAGAATGAACATAAGGAAACAACAGCACATTTCACTGTAAATGTCAAGCAGTGTTATTCTGAAAAATGTCATAGTGATAATTAAGATGAAAAAGGCTCCAACTAGTAAGTGCAGTGTGGTCACTTTCAATTTATCAATTAAGGGAAATCATTTTTATCACTCATTACTACAAGAGACTCTGAACATCTTTAGAGCAGCATTTCTCTTAAAGAAAACCAGTATAGCTATAAAATAGCAAAATATTAAAATTTGATTTGTAGTACCTGGAGAAAAATGAAATTTCTTATATATTAACTTTAAAAATATGCTTGTACTTGGGATTTCATGGCTAGAGGGCTGCTCGGTCACTGACATGAGCTCCCTGTTACTGAAGGCAGACACACTATATAAGTACATTTATTAATCTTTATCTTAGAAGGTGGTTAGATTTTTGTCCTTCACTGCTCTTAATAAAAAGTGGTTCTGGTGCTTGACTGTTCTGATAGTTGGAAATTGCTAATTAGCAACATAAATTTATTCAAGCTCACATTACGCTTTTTTTCTTATTTTGACAACTTTATCCCTTAGCTTTGATGAATCTCCTCTTGCTCGACATTTCAAGGTCAAAATAAACAATATTGATATTCTGTCTCCTATTCCTCTTATCTAAATACACTGAGGCCTTTTATTTTTGCTTTATCTGAATGGTTTTACATTTCATTTTCATTTTAGTTGTCCTTCCATGTATTTGCAGGTAGATTTTATCTGTGGAATATCCCAACAAGATTTCAGCTCTCACCTGTGCAATAGCATTCTCATCTCTCCTGGAGATACCTCACATATTAAAATCTTAAATCTTATTTACTCTTCTCTGGTTGCATATACACACTGAAGAAGCACACGGACATCTCAAAGCAATTAAAACACCCAGGTTTTAATGGACAGACTTCAGCTCATCAACTGAAAGCATGTCAGTATGCAGGACAATTCTGCTTTTCTCAATTTGCAATGTTAACCAGAATTTTCTGTATCACACTGTCTCCTCTGTACTCTTTTTGCTTTCCCTCAAATCTAGCAACCTTCTAGGATAGCCCATATAAACTTTTCTATCTGTGCCACTAATATTGGGAAGGAGGTAATAAGGACACAAGCAAAGATCCCTTGAACAGGACTTGTTAAAGTCAGGCACAACTTCATTAAAAATATAAATAAATATAAAAGCTCTTATTGGAATGTTGGAATTCTGTACAGCAAATACGAGACTAGAATTTGAACCTTGCAGAAGTAATTCTGTATTTCAACGTGAGGAGAGTATACAGGTAAGTTGAGCTCAAATAGATCCCAAGAACATCTTTATCAGCAGTGCTTGCAGCAAAAATAAATGTAACAGTACAGGATTTTAATCTGGGCCTGGGAGCAGTTTGAGCATTATAGAACTTAGACACAGCAGCAGTTTGCCCATAGTGCAGTTTATAATACAACTTAATGCAACAAAACCCCTCTGCAGTGCAGAGCTACCTCTTGTAGCATCTTGCAGTAGAATTTACAAAAAAAAAACCAACAAAGTTAATAGCATTAATACAAGATAATAAGGATAGCAGCTGCTCTGAGGTGAAAAGAACTTTTCAAGGCTAAGCCCAATACTTCTATCTACAGTCTAAAACTATCTTGAAAGCAAGCTTTTACAACTGTCTTTTTTCTAAGCATACAAGAAAATTCATTTTTTTTCCTTTGAATGATAGATAATAGAACTATGGATTCTGCTTTCAGTTTTCTGAACAAATGTTGGATAGTCTTTTAAAAAGAGTGAGATTGGCTACAGTGGAGGAAGTTTTCTTGCAGCAACAGTGCAGGACGTTTGTTATATACAGCAGCTGTGAAGATGAGGAGACAGCAAACCAAGAAGTCTTAAACATAAGAAGGAAATAAAATTTCCAAAACTAAAATGATTTCAAGAATCTAGAAGGCATCATTCAAGGATTCAAGAGAAAATACAAACAAGTTTGAGTTGCTAAAGGAAAAGAAAGAAAAGAAAAAAGTTTTTTTTCTGGGTAATTGTTATATACATACTATATATAAAATATATATATTTATATATATACTATATATAAAAATATGTATAAAAGAATATTATAATGCTCAACTTAACTCCATGTTTCTTAAGGACTCATGCCCTTGCACAATGTGAGAAACTGAACTTTGTATTAAATGCGCCCTGAGATGCCCATCACTTCAAGTCCCTCAAGGAGTAATTCAGAAGCCCAGTGAAGCTGTTTGTGAAATAAACGCTGGATTTTTCAGAGCAGGGGCATTTATAGTGATATGCTAAGGCACAATGCTAGCTACCTAAGAAAAATTTTAATATTAAAGAGTGTCATTAGCGTTAAGGCATCTGAAGGCTCGAATAACCATGTAATAGGAATTTTTCTAATTTTGGATTAGAAATGTTCACAGCTTAGTGGATAGGCCCTGTTCTTAGAAATAATATTAATTATGAGGGAAGATGGGCTGGCAGAAATGTGTTTACCAGCTGGTGCTGCTCAAAAGCAGACGAAAGTACTCAAATTAATGAATTATGGCCTGGTTTCAGCTGGGACAGAGATGATTTTCTGCATAGTTTCTTGTATTTTGCTATGTTTTGGCTTCAAGAGAAGAAAAACATTGATAGCATCTTGATGCTTTAGTTGTATAGAGCAGTGGTAGTGATTATAATATTATCATTACTATACTACTAGGATGTTATATAAGGCAATAAAAAGGAATTTGGCAGTGCTGATACTATAATGTTTATTCTAAGTTTGAAGAATTGAGTATTTAAGATGCAGTTTCATGACAGAACAAACCAATATAAACTTGGGTTTATAGAATTTAATTTCCCCACATGCAATTTGTGTTGTTGCAAGCATCTATGTGGATGTGCAATAAGCCAGTCCAGGGAGATGATCGGGCTGAAAAATAATTACTTTGCATATAAAGGGAAACAAGCAGGAAGAAGCAGACAAATCAGTAAACTATGTCCATAATATCCATTACACCAGAAACCATGTAATAAAATTCTACTCATGTACTACTAGTAATTAATCTGTGTATCAATACATTGTTTAATAAGGGAATTTAATACAATCATAAATAGCTCTGAAATGCATGGAGTAATTGAAAACATATGAATGGGTTCTAAAGTTCTATACTTTTTATTCATACAATCATAACAAAATAAAATATAAATGCTTAATAGAAATCAACAAATAGTAAGATATTCAGGCATTTAGAACTTATAGAATTTGTTTATTCCAGCAGGAATCAAGAGAATAAAAAGCATAAGAAGTAAACTTAAAAAAAAAAAATCAGTATGTACAATGTAATTGTGTTGAGTTGTACTTACTCTGAGTAGTACTACTGATGAGCAGTGTTTACTATCAGCTGCAGAAAAGTGCAACTTTATTTTTCCCTACTGCAATTGCAAAACTTCTGTATAGTTTTTCCTCTTCTATCTTTCCCTATAAAATTTGGGAAAATATGTATTTCTAGATTTCTAACTTTGTCTAGAGTAGGACAGCACATTATGTGACTGTGTGATTTGGTCAGTTTAGTTGGTTTGTTGTCATTTGGCATAAAAGTTTATGTTCTGCTTGTTGAGCAGGATGTCCGCTGTTGCCCAGGGGCAGCACTTGTAGCAGATCTCCACGTGCAGCCATGGAGGAGCACTGGATGTGGCCTGAAGGAGGAGAGTCTATCCCCTGAAAGGATTTACTCTTTTCCCACTAAGCCAGACAGTGCCATGCCACCTGACAGTGGATTGTCTTAGAAAGCAAACTATAGCTCACCAGACATGCTGTTAACCTTCATGCATCAAACAAATAGCATGAATCATGCTCAGATATTCCCATGAGATGGTAACAGGACTTAAAGAGGGTGTTGTGGACCAAACATCCCTGTAGTCTCCTGCAACAAGAGGCATGTTGAGTAGCATCTCTACTCACAGCCTGTTTGTGCTCTTAAGGCCTTCTTGTGCAGCAGCATTACTTGGGTGACAGTTATCTTCCAGAAACAGCCATAAATATATTCCTTGGAATCCGAAAATCAATATTTCCACAGAACTGCTTCTGTTTGGAAAAATCTGCTGTCACTAATGTAGATGAAGAAAATAGGTATAGGGCCATGCATTACTTTACATGGGATGCTGTAGAAAGATCCAGATTCTCCCAATCCAGCAGTAGGCTGATTTAGTGTTTCATCATTCATTCTCTTAACATCGTGTATTGAAAGAAAGTTTTGGTATGATTTTTTTTTTTTACATGAAACTGTTTATTCCCTGTATTTCCTGTATGATTTTTATCATGTGGAGATAAGTATTTAAAAAAAAAATAAAGAACCTGTGTATGATTATATTTCTAAATAGCTCCTATATACTCCTATTTCAGTATTACTTGGCAATGTAAGTCCCATGTCAGCTTCTAGATGCTTGATGTTTTTGTCTGTTTGTTTGTTTAAACACATTATGTGTTCATAGCAATATTCCCTTGATAATCTCACGCACCACAAAATTGGGCAAAATTGTCTTTCGTCAGTTTCTTTCTGGCTCCATTTCTGTTTTTTACAGCTTTTATGGCCCTTCTCATCACTGTATTTGTTTTCATTCCAGTTCTCAGTAGTTTTCTTGCCTTTGTTTCTTCAGGTCTTTGCTATCTAAACAAAAGCTTGTATTCTCTAAGGCTGTCATGGATGGAAACAATTACACTATATTGCACTGATAAGAGGGAAGCTAGAATATAAGTATTGATACAGATACAATATAGTGATTTAACAAAGCTGAATTGTAAATAATGCAGCAACTTATCAAGATTCAAGATAGACAGATACACTTGATTATTTACTGCGCAGAGGGTAGGATAAGCATACTCATATAGGAGGCTTTCCCATTGAATCACAAGGCTCAAGCAGGCAATTGTGCTTTCTAAACTCCTTGAACCATGCAGGTAGGAAGCCTAGGTGTGGCTAAATCCACAGCTGTTCAAGACTTAGTCACTGTCATATGTCTAAGGAATTATACGTGGACAGTCAATCAAAGATATAATCTCAGCAAAGTTAGGAAAGTTTACAACCAATCTAAAATTTGATCTTTATGAAGTTAACAAAGCTTATAATCAATCTAACTGAAAGCTTACTGAAGGGCAACAAGGCTTGTGAAGGGCTTGGAGAATATGCTCATTGAGGAGCAACTGAAGGAACTGGGGCTGTTTAGTCTGGGGAAAAGGAGACTGAGGGGAGAACTTGTTGCTCTCTTTCAGTATCTGAAAGGTGCTTACAGTGAGAGCAGGGTTGGTCTCTTCTCACCGATGACAGGTGACAGGATGAGAGGAAATGGCCTCAAGTTGTGCCAGGGTAAGTTTAGGTTGGATATCAGGAAAAACTTCTTTACAGAAAGGGTTGTCAAGCACTGGAATAGGCTCCCCAGAGAGGTGGTTGAGTCACCATCCCTGGATGTGTTTAAAAACCATTTGGATGTGGTGCTCAGGGACATGATTTAGCAGAGAGTTGTTAGAGTTTGGGTAATGTGATTAGGTTGTGTTTGGACTCGATGATCTTAAAGGTCTTTTCCAACCTGAGCAGTTTTATGATTCTATGATTCTTACAGTCCATTTAGTATTTGTACTGGCAAGGTGTCTTGATGTCAAAGTGTAAGGGATCTCTGTAAAGGTGTAATCTTGAGAGATATCCCTGCTCAAAGGGAGATCCTGTTGTGCAGCCAGCTGCTGTACAGGAGAGCTCCAAGGGAGAGCTTGGGCTGCTTTCTTTTTTTAATAGGGGTAAGGTGACTGACTCAAAGATTTCTTTTTAGGCACATGCTCAATTGAATAAACTGTTGAAACAGGTATTTGCTCTCATGCTATCAGTTCTTTCATTTGTGCCCCCCTCCCCCCCACCCCAATTCTGAGACAGATTTGTGGTTGTTTTCAGTATTATTTTCCTGTGCAAGACCTGCTATCTAAAAATAAAGCACCATAGATTTGGTAGGTGTTCATCAAGAGATCTACAATTCTCTATCTGCTGCCCATCTTCATCTGGAAAAATGTTTGGAGGGTACCTGTTGGGGAATGGCTCCAGGAACAAGGAGGCTGTGAGGAGATGTACGAGCACAGCTTGTAGGGCAGTACAGATTGCATACCCATGGAAAAATACTAGAGGCTAACAGAAGGTCACAATGTTTCTGTGAGCAGGAGGGAGTAGCCCAAGGAGGAACTTGGTTCAAGGGAGTTGACAAAAACAGATGGCATGTAGTTAGATTCTTCTCTGCCTAGAAACGACTGTTGTCCACCAATAGCAAGGCAATACGATAGCTAAAGCCAACTACAAAAACTCTGTGTAATCGTTAATAAACTGAAGCTGGATCACTCATATTGAGTCTTGTCATGCTTCCCGCTCGGGTAGCAATAGCATTACTGTTTTAGCTCCACGGCAGATACCCTCTTCAAATTCCTGAACTTTTCCTATACTTCTAAATCCTCTTTTGTTTTGGGATTTTTGTATTGCTTTATTTTGTTTTGTTTTGTTTCATTTTCTTATGCTGATCTGAAGTCTATCATACAGAATTTAAAACTGCTAATCTCAAGAATTTCCAAGCAGAAGCAAGGATCAAGCTGTAAAGTTTTGTATGATGAATATAACCTCCAGTTCAGAATATTATGTAGTTATACGAAGCCTTAAACAGTTCAAAATCAGTGAACATCATTTATTGCTGCTTCTATCAACAAGAAATTGTCATAAAACAGAACACTCCAACATTCTCTAAACCGTGTCTGTAGACATCACAGTCTCCTGGCCACTTGAAAGGGCAAGAACATTTGAATGATAGCTTGCGAATCCAATTTTTTAAGTTTTCTATAGTGTTTTTCAATTTAACAACATTATTTTTGTCTTTCTTCTGCAAGATTTCCTATTTTGCCCTAAGGGAACAATTCTGCATATATTTTTTTGCTTAAAACAGGTCATATTTACCATGTTGTTTTTGTCCTCTTGTGTGTCAGACACCTGGAATGAGACAGAGATCCTCTCTAAGAAAAGTGGTTTAGTGATTTACATATGACCAATTGCATTGATATGTCAACATACTTCACTGAGAGTTGCTTATCACACAGAGCAGTGCAATTGGAGTACTGTCCCACCTCTTCAGTCCTTGCCACCTAGTGCTATCCAGACCCAAGGCAGAAAAACAGTATAGGCATTGGTGGCACATTCCTCATAATCCATGTCATTTTTTTGTAATATATTCACATTCCTCTGAAACACAGAAGACTGCAAAATCAGGAAATTTTAACAGAAAGATGTTCTAGCAGAAGACTTTCAGTAATCTCTACTTCACATCTTTTTGATGGTTAATGACATGGTGCTCAGGCCATCATCTTTCTTGCACAGATGGCAGCCCTACAGGCTACTTTGGGGCTTGTGAAAGAAGTATACAGCTGATTTGTTATTTTCCTCCCTGCTAGCAGCTGCAAAAGATTCCAACAGGGAGGGCAAAGATCTGGCAGCTTTCTTGACCTCATCCAGTCCTCTGTTATTCTCTCATGCTCTCTACTGTTTCACGTGCACCTCCTCTAACCTTGGGAAGTAATCAGGGATGGAGAGTTCAAACTCTTGTCTGATGCTGCAACAGCTGTTCCAAGAGAGTTCAGGTGCCTGAGTATCCTCCATCATTTCTAGAGTAGAACTAATAAATCTGAATGTACTACTATGAAGAGGAAAAAATTCCTACCTGATGTTATCAGAGCACTGGTTAGCACTATGTGATGCTCTCCTGCTGTTATGGGAAGCACTTCCTGAGTCTAACATTTATACAGGTCAAGAAGTAAAAGGTATCCTAAATCTTTGCAGTGTCAGTAGGTGAAAGCTACCATAGAATCATAGAATCATAAGGGGCAAAGTAGATGAGTACAATCTCTTCCCTCACCCTGATGGACACCTCTCTTTTTATGCAGCCCAGGATACAGTTGGACTCTTGGGCTGCAGGTGCACACTGGTGACTCTCATCCAGCTTTTTCATGAACCAGAACCCTCATGTTCTCCACAGGGCTGCTCTCAGTGAGTTCTTCTCCCATCTGCACTCATGCTTGATGCAGCACCTTGGCCTAGTGGAACTTCATTCCATTCACATGGGTCTGGTTTTCAAACTTGTCCAGGTCCTATTGGATGGTATCACTTCCTTTTGTTACATCCGTTTGGTCACTCAGCTTGATGTTGTCTCTAAACCTGCTGAGGTTGCACTCAGTAGCACCATCTAAGTCATTGATAAAGATATTAAGCAGCATTGGTCCAAAAACCAATGAGGTAAGGATGTGATGTGGCAGAAATCCAGGTAGATGACATCAGTTTAACTTCTTTTGTCCTCTGGGGCCATGTGAAAGGCTACCAGACTGAAAAAATTTGATCTGTCCTTGGTGAAGCTGTGCTGGCTGTCTCAGGTCACCTTCTTGTCTTGTATATGCCTTCATATTGTTTTCAATACGATCTGTTCCATGATCTTAGGGTGAAAAAATTTAAATAGAAAATATCACTGCTACTTACACAGAAACACTACAGGAGTTTCTGAATGAAGATATTTGCTTTTCAGGGAAAAGGTATGGTTTTTTACTAAAAATAGAATTAGGTAGGCCAAGTATATCTGTGAGGTGATACAGCCATGGTACAGATGACAAAGCAGGATTATAAATCTGGACCTTTGATGAAGGGTCATCTTTGTTACTGAAGTTCTCACTGGTAAACTTGGGAAACTTTAGGAAAAGGGAGAAGATATCTCTAGTCAGGAGAATATTTCTTTTCTTTCTACCACAATCCAAAGTGGTGCCAAATATTTTTCTATCAAGCGCAGGAGGATACAGAGCAGTACACTGCATCCGTGCAGTGAAGTCAGAAATTATAACACTGTTGTTCAGTTTCACGCCATATTTTTCTTAAAAGCTTTCCGGGAAGGTCTTCTTGCAATTATTATTTCATGGCAGAAAAACTATGGGAAAATGAGCAAAACTGATTCTATTTCCAGGACAGACCATAAAAATATGAAAGAGAGAAGTAAAGTAAATAAGAAAAGCTAGCAAATCCTATCAGCCCTCTTGTTTCTAAGTTGTGAACTTAAGTTTTAGAGCATTATTCAGTCACCCGAAAAATTTTGATGCTTCTATTTTTAAATAAAGTGGTCAGTGTTTCAAATCATCTTTTTGGTTTGGGTTTCTTCTGATGCCTTTTCAGTACTATATTTTATATACTACAACTATGCTTCTTTTTCCCTCTGAACTTGATGCTTCTGGGAATGTTCTTGTAAGTTGTGAGTTCACCATTATAAAGCATATTTGATAGGAAAATGCTGCTGATATTAATTACGGAGTGGCAAGGATTATTCTTAGTGTAGATGAGAACATTAAGGCCTTTTATTATTCTTTTGGTTGTCGTGGAGATTCACAGAAAGTGGTATCATAGCAGAAAAAGACCTGTATCAATTAACACAAATTAGCATCTCTGATGGAAGTCTGGAAAAACAGGAATGAATGGGATGGAAACTGTCACATTTTTCCTAGTGCAGTGAGTCCCTAAGAGTCATTTCACTTTACACAGAATCAAAGCCTTACATAGTCTTAGAAATTTATACCAAGATCAGTTACTGCCTGACAATATATTAGATTTAGCAACTGATAAATTTGACATAAAATAGCTCTCATTTCTAAACTTACAGAACTATATTTCACCATTCTACCTATACAAATCCCTGCATGATCCCTTGCTTTTATTGCATTTTTCCAAGTTCTAGGATTATACCACAAGAGAGAGGTGAAGAAAATTGATTATACTGCATTTGTGTTATTTTTCCTAGCTAATGAGTTTGTCTAGAGGAGCACCCCTGTAGGTTTTCTGCTGCCTTTCTCTGTATGTCTCTATTTTCTATTGTAACTCTAAATGTAAACACTTTTCAATATTAAATTCCTCTGTTTCTTGTAAAAAATCAGGCAATTTTCTCTCACAAAAGCACTTTATGAGCTTATCTGTCAGGGACAGGTTTATTCACTTGCTCAGAATGCACCTTTTAAAGCACTTATGCCGTTTCTTGTTAAAAGATCTATTCTTTGCCAGAATCCACTTCTTCTGAGGGTTACTTGTCCTCTCTTGATATTGGATGTCATAAAAAGACCCTGTCATATAAAAAGTTTCTCTATTTCTCTATTTTTTCACAGAAGTAGCTTTAGGAAAGTAAAAAAAAATACATTTAGTATTTGGAAATCAGGAGGCAGTCTGGGCTGTAGTGAGCATGAGTTGAGTTTGTGATCTTGAGGAATGTGGGATTGGCAAAGAGCAGATTCAGGAACTTGAATATCAGGAGAGGGAATTTTTTGCTGTTTAAGGAATTATTGGATGAGAACTCCTGGAAAGTTGGCCTTAGGTACAAAGGGATGGAATAAACCTGGCAGATCTTTGAGGACAACTTTCACAGAATCACAGAATCACAGAATTGTAGGGGTTGGAAGGGAACTCCAGAGATCATCAAGTCCAACCCCCCTGCCAAAGCAGGTTCCCTACAGCAGGTCGCTCAGGTAGGCATCCAGGCAGGTCTTGAACATCTCCAGAGAAGGAGACTCCACCACCTCCCTGGGCAGCCTGTTCCAGTGCTCCGTCACCTCACTGTAAAGAAGTTCTTGCGCATGTTTGTGCGGAACTTCCTATGCTGCAGTTTCCAGCCGTTTCCCCTTGTCCTGTCTCCACTCACCACTGAAAACAGTCCGGCCTCGCCATTCTGCCCCCCACACCTTAGATATTTATCGACCTGGATCAGGTCCCCTCTCAGTCTCCTTTTCTCAAGGCTGAACAGACCCAGTTCACTCAGCCTTTCTTCATAGGAGAGATGCTCCAGGCCCTTCAACAAAAATGTTGCTTACTCTTACAGTGAAAGATGCTGTGAAAGCAAGACAAAAATCTGGGCTATTGCTTCTAAAACTAGAAAATTCTAAACTATTTTTTGTGTTACCTTTTATTTTTCAGTTCTTTTCTCAGACTGAAATTTCTGATGCCTTTCCAGACCTTCTCCCATCATCCTTCAATGATAACAAACCCAGAGTGTCTTCAGTGAAGCTTAAAATGGGGGCTTGATCTTACTACCAAAATTTTGAGTGAAAAAAACCTATTTTGCTGAAAATAGTTATAGTCTGATTTTATTTAATTTCATAAAATGTACACATGTCAGAATACTGTTTTCTTTGTCATAACACTCAGAAAGTGGAAACATGAGTTTACCAATAATTTTATATCATTTTCAGTCAGCATTTAAACCTTACCCTATTATTTAATCTTCTATGTACTCCTGTTTTCTACATTCTTGTTTTTCCTTCTTTTAAAACAAAGGATAACAAAGCCTTCTTGTTCACTCTTACCTCCAAAGATTGGGGGATCACTATTACTATGAAACTGTCATTTCATTCCTTTTAAATTCAGTAGAAGTCAATTTTCATGACCCTAGCAGTAGATTTAACCACATAGTTACCTTTAACTGTGTGTGCTACTCTCCAGCAGACTCTTTTTTTTTTCTCACACTGCTCAGATGTGAGATACGAGAATGTAAATGTAAGAAGAGAACATTTACCTGTTATTAAGAGAACATTAGCCTATAGAGTTGCCAGGGGAGTGGCATGAGTTGAGTTGTTTATTTTACTTACTGCTGCTCATTGGAAAATGGTTCAGCAGCAGACATAGCAGGTGTGGTGTTGGCCAGTGGCAAAATTTAGACTCCAGCTGCATCATTAAAGCAAATCAGAAATACTGAACAGATATTTTCTGTGTAATCATACAAGCAGAAATATTCAGGTATTGCATTACTTACTGCTGATTTGAACTGCATGGGTATAATTGAAATGATTTATTTTTTTACTTCTGCGGATGCTTGGTCTCAAAGATATGCTTTAAACTGATTGACAGGAAGGATTGTTTGACAGGATTGACTGTACTATTTTGAATTTTAATTTTAATTCAAAGAAGAGGCAAATGCTAGAATGGGCTGGAAATTGCTGTTGAGGTTATCAGCAAATGAGCCAAGGTTATTAATGAGTAAAAGTACAAATCTCCCCTTCATCTTCAGACAAAAAAGAACACATAGCTATTGTATTTGCTGCAAAATTATGTGATGCAGAAAAAAAATCAAAAAGTTCTCTCATGAGTAAGTGAGAATGTCAGATCAGTTGTCACTTATGTAAATTTTGATATTTATAAGCTAGGCTAGACCTTACTGAATCAAAGAGACTTTGACCTCCATTCATCAGCAAACTGACAGGAATTTACTGCTGGATTTCAGACATTGGCAGTAGGGTGAAAACTTCTCTCCTGGAGGTTTGACAGACTGTATCTGGCAGCACAAGCCTAGAGCTACTCCCTGCTTTATCAGTTCTCTGTACCCACCGGGGATTGTTTTCCCCAGTGAGAGCATGTGCTTCACATAATCTGAAGCCATAAAGATGAACCGTGATCCTTTACCTCATCTCATCAGGGCAAGTGAACAACAATTGCAGAACCCATAGGACCTTCTTTTCTTTTTCATTTAAGATTGTTATGAACTGATGAAGAGCAAAATACAACCAAAACTGTGAAGCACTCTACTACTACTCTACTACTGTGGAAGCAGTGGAGCTTCCACTATATATTGATGAAGAGTGTTGGAGAATGAGGGTTTGAGGAGAAAGAAATGCATGTGCAAAACTTTCAGAAGCAGTGGAGAAGATTAGTTGTAAAGTGCAGATTTTCTCTTTAGAAGTCAAAACTGTAAGTGGAAAAATACGTTTTGTTTTACCCCTCTTCTGCTTAAGAGTAGTTGTACAAAATCCTATCAAAGGACTTCTTTTTGGAGCTGGTGTGATCTACAAAGCTTGGATTTTGCCCAGTAACTGGATTAAACAGGAAAACTGAGAACTAAATATTACAAATACGCATGGAAAGGTTGTAGCCTTTGAATCAAAATAATTAACCTAGCTTTTGTATCTGTTGCGATTTTGTTGATGTTATCACAAGTGACCTTCCTGGCCTCTTTTTTTCACTCTTTCCATTTCTGGGGAGAAGAAAATGGAGACAATCCAATAAAGATAAGGAGATATAACTGATTTACTACAAAAGATAGAAGAATGTAAGATAATATGATACAAAAAAGGGATTTACGTGCAGTAAATAAAACAAATGGGAGATAAAAGATTTCCAGCTGTGCCAGTATCTGCACTGCCTGGAAAGGAAAAGAGTTCTCTCTCATCGCTTGGATTTGGAAATCATGTGGGGAGTAATAAAGTCTTCTGGGAATTGTAGTCCATCTCTTCTTGGTGTATCTTCTTCTTGGAGAGCTGGAACCCACATGAGAATAGCTGAGACTGCCAGGATACAGGAACCAAAAAGTGCAGCTTCTCAGCACTGTGTTCTAGCACTAACAGCTGGCCTCATGATGTCATGATATGGAATACTGATAAAACCAGGACAATAGAGCATTTGTGTGCCTTCTTTTTTGAATATCTATCTTCAAATATCTATACCTTAAAACATTGAGTGATCACAGTATCACAGAATCACATAATGGCCAGGGTTGGGAGGGACCTCAAGGATTATGAATCTCCAACCCCCCTGCCACATGCAGGGCCAACAACCTCCCCATATAATGCTAGACCAGACTGCCCAGGGCCCCATCCAATCTGGCCTTGAAGACCTCCGGGACAGGGGCATCTACAACCTCTCTGGACAGCCTGTTCCAACACCTCATCACTCTCTCTGTAAAGAACTTCCCCCTGACATCCAACCTAAATCTTCCCTCCCTCAACTCAAAACCATTTCTGTTTGTCCTGCAGTTGTCTACGCTTTCAAAGAGTTGATTTCCCTCCTGTTTGTAGGCTCCCTTTAAGTATTGAAAGGCTGCAATGATGTCACCACGCAGCCTTCTTTTCTCCAGGCTGAACAAGCCCAGCTCCCTCAGCCTGTCTTCATAGGGGAGGGGCTCGAGTCCCTTGATCATCTTCATGGCTCTCCTCTGGACTCTCTCCAACAGCTCCCTGTCTTTTTCTGTACTGGTGGCTCCACACTTGGACACAGTATTCCAAATGGGGCCTCACAAGAGCAGAGTAGAGGGGGACAATCACCTCCCTGTCCCTGCTGGCCGCCCCTCTTTTGATGGAGCCCAGGATACCATTTGCCTTCTGAGCCACAAGGGCACACTGCTGGCTCATGTTAAGCTTTTCATCTATCAGGACCCCAGATCCTTCTCCACAGGACTGTTCTCAAGGACTGCCCCTTCCAGTCCGTAGTCTGATCTTGAGGTCTGAGTGTCAACAGTTCTCATAAATTTAAGTTTTTACAACAGAAGAGAAGCTAAAAAAAAAAATGAAACAAATACATCTCTGCCGTTCCATTTTCTCACTAAACTAACTGAGAAAAGACACATGACATAAAGATACAGCAGAAAAAAAAAATCTCAGTGTTTTTTAAAACTTGTTCTTGTTTTTCTTTCTCTGTAAATTAATGTTAATAACTCAGTAGTTCTCAAGAGAAAGAGCTAGATATTTCTTTTGAATTATATCACTGGTGTGAAGGAATGCACCTAAAATTCACAGTTCTTGGAAATGCAGAATAAAGACTCAGGTAAACAGTTTACCCTGTCTTTCATAAAATTGCTCTTTTCCATTTTAGTATATAGCTTTTGAATACAATGAATAACAAAAAGCGTTCAGATAGGTTGTCTGTGATCTTTTTCTCGCACTGTATTTCAGTTGTAATAGAGGTATTAGCTTCCCACAGAAAGCATGCCTATGGGATTTTCTAGTTTTATTTTGTTAATTTTTTATTTTCCTACATAGTGTTGCTGCTCAGCACAATGCAGTTCCTAAGATCTGATATACGGGATTGTTTTTATTTGTTTGCATTCAGGGAATGTACCACACTGTTGACATACCCAGATGCTGTTCTATTCTTGCATATCTACAGGTATACAGTGGTTTTTAGAGCCCAGGCTAGATAAAGAAGCTGGTTGGTACATTAAAAAAAAAAAACAGTCTTCATTATTATTGTTCTTTCATTCAAATCTTTTTCATATATATGCTTTTATTTGGCATATTTCTTTTAATGTATAACAAGGAACAGTTGTAGATTCTAAAAGGCCCCATCCTAGTTGTTTGCTTTTATGCTTTTTGTGGGCAATGTTTTAAGAAAACCAATAGACACCGTTGTGCATAGAAATTGAGTAGCTGAAAAAGAAAACTTTCGACTGAAATAAAAATTCCATGGTGATGTTAAACAGAGTTATCCTTCTCTCTTCATGTAGAAATTGTTCCATCTTTTAGCAGATAAATAGCACTCAAATTGCCTCCCCCGAGATCTCCTGCTCTCCAATTGGATCTCATATCTTTCCTGGCATAGAAAACTGTTATCCTGCTAAGATCCTGCTAATATATGTTTTTTTCTATCAGTGCTAGGTACATGTCAGCTGGATTTGGGACAAGAAACAGACTGTCCTTCAGACATGCACATAAATTGGTTTCTCAGAACATCTTCATTGAAAAATTATTAATCACTGAATCATATCACTACACAGACGACTACTAAATAGCAGATATTAAAATGCTTATACCTATGAAAATTGGGAAAGAGAGGAAATTTTTTAACCAGTAAAGTAGTAAATCTCTTGGAATTTATTTGTAATGCTTTAAACAAGAAGATAATTCCCCTGAAATCTGAGATAAGAAAGTTTATGGTTTTAGTGTTAGTTTATATAGGATGTATAGGCTGCCCAGGGAGGTTGTGGAATCTCCTTCTCTGGAGACCTGCCTGGATGCCTACTTGTGTGACCTGGTGTAGGGAACCTGCTTTGGCAGGGGGATTGGACTCGATGATCTCTGGAGGTCCCTTCCAACCCCTACAATTCTGTGATTCTGTAATTCTGTGATAGATGGTTTGACTGCTTGACATGGAGGACTTTGAAAGTTCCAAGCTATTCCTACCTTAAAATAGTTTTCCCGTGACTCTAGAAGCCTTCCTAGCCCATTTTTCCAATGGAATTAATATTGCTCATCCAGCTCTGTATTCTGTCATATGCTACAGTGATAAAATAGGATGCATGTAAATCTAGTTGAAAAAAAAAAAAAAAATCTGTCTTTCTTTTCTCAAAGAGCATACTGAAAGCAGGAGGAAAAAAAATATCATAGAAAGTAGATCTTCTGATTGATGTTTACTTTTACATCTGACTTCCAAATTTTCTCCTATACTTGAGAGCAAGGGTATGATATCAGTGATTCATTTCCTTTGGATAACTTTGTCACACCCTTTGAACACTTCAAAAGGAGATTTAGATATACAAACTGAAGACCTATTTTTCTACAGAAGGTAGTAACTATGAGAAAATATATATATATGTATATGTAATCTCCAACAAGCTGCTGAGCTACTCTAGATCAACAAACTGTTTTTGTGTTTAAGTCTGTGAAATTGCCCTTGTAACAATAATCTGAAGGAAAGAATGTGTTTAAAGAGAGACAAAGCATTTCAACAGCATTTATGTAACATACAGAGAGATTTTTCCCTCTGTTAATATCACAAACCTGTTGTAATTTTAATTTACAAAGAAAAATTAGTATTGACATTCATTACTCTTTGAAAGCAATTGCTGTGATTACTTTTTAAACACTGCTAAATCCTGGAGAATCATGATGATGGTCATTCCTCAGCATGTCAGTGGATGTGCCTATTCCTCTCCCGCTTGCTCAGGGCTATTTTTCCCTTCCTATTCACTTCAGGATTCCCAGGTATTCTTCCTTTCTCCTTTCCTGTCTGGATTAAATGTCCTTGCAGACTTACTTAATCTTTGTAGACTTTTAAAAATTTTTGTTTTGAACACAGTTTCGTTCCAAGTCCTTTCACAAATTACTTTATCGGATTATTTAAGTTTAGAGTACTCATAACTCCTTTAGTCCTTTAAATTATTTATTTTGCATATTGTGGATAGGAAATTTGGGTCTGAACTACAGTATCATAGACAATTTTTTTTTTCATTTTACTCATGCTGAATATTGAAGTCTATTTCTGTATATAGATAAGAATGTATATTTATATATGCGTTTGAACAAAACATGGTATTCTGACTTTTCTGTACTTCAGCTGGAATACAGTTCTTAGCTTCCTATCCAAACTGTTTGAACTTAAGGGCTATGTTTCCAAGGAAACTTGTAGCAGTCTGTTTGAGCATCAAATATTTTCCCTGTTGTAGAAGTTAGCACAGCAAAATGTACAGTGGTCTTGGGTAAATTGGAAACCCACTCTGCTGAAGTGTGTATTTTAATGGGAAGGATGGTTTATTTTTGCCCAATAAACAACTTTGCAATATCATTGTCTGTAAGTGTTAGTCGTGTAGTCTGTACGAAAGACTGTCTGTAACTACAATATTAAAAAATAAATAAAATATCCAGTCGTCTTCTCTTAGATACATGATCAACATGATCTGCTATTGTATTTTTTCCGAAAGGAGGAAAATGACTTAGACGTTTCAGTCATAATGCATTACTGTAACTTCAGAAATATCTGGAAGAATGGAGTGATAGCACTTCTCTGTAACACATCAATCATTCAGTGCAGTCTGAACTCCAGTGCAAAGTTTCTGTCTCCTGTCAAATTGAAGAGGCGCACCCTCCCCAGTAAAAAAAAAAAAAAAAAAAAAAAGATTTTGTTTGACCCAGGTTTTCCATGTCTCTCTTGAAAACTACATCTATAGCCCTGCTAGTAAAATGAACAAGGTAACCTTGAAGTGTGTTCCACGCTGGATATTGTCACTTCACACTTTCCAAATAAAGCTCCTAATTGAAGCAATTTTCCCTCCCACCCATGAAGGGAGGGAGAGGTGACCATATTTACAAATCCCCACTGGTTACATAAAGGAGAAACTAACACTTAAGCTCCAAACACAGACATCAATTTTAATGAGAATCTCAGTACTACAATTATCTTAAAAGTATCAACACTCTTACAATTCTAAGGTATGCAACAAAACTATATGGCTTTAGAAGAAATATAAATAACACTGGCATTATTTAACAAGTATATGAGAGAAAGAAAAAAAGAAACAGAGGTGGGGAGCAGAGTGGGGGGAGAGAGAGAGACAGATGGAGAAAGACATCGCCAATCTGGCTTCCAGCATTGGTCCAGTCAGGGGACAGGGTCGCTGATCTGTGAAAGCACTCATTCTGAAGCATCCAAGTCTTGAAATTCTGAATCTCCTCTCAGGCATCCTTTTGTACCTGCTAGATTTACAGGTGCACGATCTCAAAGTTGTAAACAAGTTAGTTTACAATAAAAAACTTTTTCAAAAACAAGTTTGCAGACATAACTTATTGCACCAAAACAGGAATGTATTTTTAGAATGAACAAGGCTGTCCCATTGTTCACAAAACTCTGTCTTCCAGCAACACTCCAGCCTTCAGTATGTTGTCATGGCAATGGTTTTATCTTGTGAGTTTTAGAGGCAATTCCAGGAATACCATAGGTAAGTGTTCTTCTTTGGTCTACTACAAGTCTAGAAGTCTTTATTGCCACTTAATTGCAGACAAACCCTGCCATTAGGAGAAACTGCTGCTACACGGAGAAACTGCAGTAACTTCAACCCTGCTATAAGAGGAAACACTGTATTCGAAGAACAGCAAAGAAAGATGCATGGCAGTGGGTACTCTGTGTCAATTACAAGTGCTTCTTAGAAAACATTAGAGGAAATAATAAATCATCACTTAAGAAAATATTTGTTTTACAGTAGGACAGAAGTACAAGGGCTGCTGTAAAACTAGTGCTTCCTATTTTATTATGTTGTCCCATAACATCAGAAGCAGATGTTAGAGTTATAGAAGTACAGGTGGAACCTTCCCACCAATATTCCATTACATGTTGATGCCGTGAGACAGATGGTAGCAGAGGAACACTGACAAAATGGTGCCTGACATGAAAATGTACATGAAGCATAGGAGAGAAATTTATTTCCTTCATGCGGAAAAAAGTGGCACCCATTGATATTTACCAGTGCTTTCTGAATGTTTATAAATACCAAATGGGATGTAAGCACAGTGTGGGGTGGTGGATGGCATGTTTCAGCAGTGGCAACAGTAATAGTATGTCACCTCCACTTGTGCAGATTTTTATGAGCACAGTATGAGGCTCTTGTTCATCCCCATTGAACATGCATAACTAATGTTAGTAACTGTGTCAGAAAATAGTATTTTGTAGATGTGAGTTTGCTCGATCAAATAGTGCTATTGTTCTCTTTGTTGTAGTTTCCATGAAAATAACTAGGAGACATTAGTTTTGGAGCAACCTAACCTACATACATTGATTGTTAGGATGTAAGAAAACACCCTAAATAAAGTACTTCAGCTAAGTACTCCAGCATCCTTAGTAACTCCCAGTAATTATTTGTAGCTAAACAGTTGAAATTTAAATATAGAATATTTGTAATTTCTTTTTCATTTGACTCACAGAAATCAAACTTTATTACCATAAAGTAGTTACAAAGCAGGTATATATTTTTGTTACAGTGCATCTGTTTTGCCTTTGCTTGCTCTATACCCCCTTGCCTAGTTCATAATTAAACAAATGCCATTCTGAAACAGTTCTGAAGAAATATGTTCCACATCACACTCAGAGAGAAACCTAAAAATTTTTGTAGGTTTCTAAATATATGTACGTATGAAAAAAAGTCAGTATTTTTTCTGTAATCTGCTTTCATACCAGTTGTATTCAGACAGTCTCTTCAAAAATATGCTTCGTAGAATCATAGTTATAGAATGGCTTGGGTCAGAAGGGACCTTAAAGGCCATCTAATTCCAACAATTTGCCATGGGCAGTGTTGCCAGCCACTAGATCAGGAAGCCTAGGGCCACAACCAACCTGGTCTTGAGTACCTCAAGGAATATGGAAAAAAACCCACATCTTCTTTGGTCAACCTGTGCTAATGTCCAACTACCTTCTAAGAATTTCCTCCTAGCATCTAATCTAAACATCCTCTCTTTTAGTTTAAAACCATTCCCCTTTGTCCTATCACTATCATGCTGTATAATGAGTCACACTCCCTCCTGTTTATAACCTGTCCTCAAGCACTGGAATGCCACAGTGAGGTCTTCCTTGAGTGTCTCTTCTCCAGGCTGAGCAAGCTCAGCTCCCTGACGCTTTTTTCATAGAAGAAGTGCTCCAGCCCTTTAATGAACTTCATGGCCTTCCTCCAGAACCAGTCCAACAGCTGCATGTCTTTCTTGTGCCAAGGGCCCCTGGCCCAGATGCAGTACTCCCAATAGGGCCTCACGAGGTTTCATGACCTTCTCAGACACAGAGGTGATGCTCACTGGTCTACAGTTCTCAAGGTCTTCCTTTCTATCCATCTTAGAAATGAGAATTATGTTTCTCTTTGTCCAGTCATTAGGGACTCCACCTGACAGTTATGACATTTTGATTGTGATGGAGAGAGGTTTCCACAAACTAAAATTAAAAAAAATTAGAAATTGTAATATTTTAATAACAATTCTGTTTAAACTATTTTTAAAGGTCTTTGTTTCCAAATTCTCTTAACAATACAGTAAAAAAAAAATCCATAGTTTGTATAACTATATTGTCATATTACATAATTTGAAGTTACTGCATGTTCAGTAGCTAACAATGAGATGAAGTGAAGATTGTGAGTGTTAGAAGAAGATCTGTTTGTGTTAGGTATGCACTGCAAATACAATGATAATTTGAAAAAAATATTAGGCCTTTATATTACATATGTCACTCTGAATGGAATGCATCCTATTTATTTCCATGGAAACTACAACAGAAACAAAGAGTACAATAGCAGTGTCTGATAAAGCAAATTCTCAGCTACAAAACACTATTTTTCTACATTGTCGCCACCAGTTGTCAGGCATTTTCACAAGCAATGAAGAAGAGCCTGCATGTCATGCTCGTAAAAAACTGCACTAGAGGAGGTGACTTACTATTGCTGTTGCTTTGCTGAAAGAAGCAATGCGCCATCTCTCTGTGCTCACATCTACTGTTTGGTATCCACAAACATTCAGCAAGTATTGAAGAAAGTCAGCGGGTGCAGTTTTTCTGCATGGAGTAATTCAGTTCCACACCTTTGCTTCATACACACTTCTGTGTCAGATATCGTTTTTTCAGTGTCCCTCTGCTGCTACCTGTCGCATGGCAACAGTATGTAATGGAATGTAACAGGAATGACATTAGAGGCATGAGAATTTTGAGTTATGGAGAGTCACATTAGAGGATGAATTAACATTAACAGAAGTAATTTCTCTCTAAGCCCACTGAAGCCACTGACTCCATATTGTGCAGCTATGTTTACTTTAAAACTCGAATTACATTATACTAATAACAGAATACCAGTCTGCTCATAACTAAAAAGCAATCTCATTTTGGCTGTGGGGTGGGGAGGTTATCTTCTAGGGCTCTATTTTTATTAATCAGTGACTTACATTCTGTGGTTGATGATATGTTTCCTTTCCCCTGAAGATAGCAGGGGGTTCTGATGACATACACTGCAGATTTGAGCAGTCACCCTGATCCTGTTTGTTCCTCCCTTCCAGTCAATACTTCACTCAGGCAACTCTCTTTACTTTTAAATACTTTTTGACAACACCAAGGTCTAGTTTTGTTCAGTTTTTCTAATATATGCAAACACCACTGAGTGAAGCCTTTCACAGATTTAATAAGTAGCTACCCCACTGCTGCTCCTTTATTTTCATTTTCATTTTCATTTTCATTTTCATTTTCATTTTCATTTTCATTTTCATTTTCATTTTCATTTTCATTTTCATTTTCATTTATTTCTGTAATAGAAGTATTATATACATGTATCATTATGCAATGAATGGAGATTCATAACATCATGTACATAATATATATATAAATATGTTTACATTTCCTACAACTTGCAAGATTCTGAAAAATTTATAGTGAGATAAGTAGTATTTTTTATGTATTGAAAGACAACTCTAAATTCTGAAATTAGGATATATTCTTAGATTAATGCCAAAATACACAAAATGATGAGGATATTATTTTCTTTTACAGTTGTTTGCTCCTATAAACTCTCATTTATTTACTAAAGATATATTCAGTAGAATTGGAAGCACTTTGTTATGACTTTATTAAAATAAATAGTTTACATTTTGGATCTCATCCTGAAGAAAATTGAATACTGTTCTCCTCCTTCCAGCTTTTTATTATTTTTCCTTCCCTTTTGCCATACAGACCAGATTTCTGCTTAGGATGTCTAATTTCAAATGCCTTTTTTACTGCTTCTCAGGGTATATCTCTGTTATACAAACTGTTTAACGAGATTATTCTGCAGCAAGCATACATATAAACTTTCAGCTCACATTTTCTCTCATTTATGCAGGCAATTTATGTTTTCATTTCAGTAGGAGCAGGAATATTAACCAATACACAAGCACATGATGAGCAACAAAATTCTAGCTTTTAGTGCTGGAGTCTGTCTCTTCTCTTATTAAAAAATTTTTGAACTAGAGAGATTTTTTTGAGTTCAGTAAAATGGTGCAATTAAATGTTTTCATTTGCCAATTCCTACATCCTCCTGTTTTTATCAATTAATTGTCTACTAAATAATTAAAAAACACATGGCAATGCAGTTCTAAGTGTTATTTTGATGTTGTAGGCATTACACCTTGCAGTAATATCGGCTTCATTTTTTTTCTTCTTTTTCTTTTTTTTCTGACCAGAACATACCAGCAACTGATACTCCACATTTAAAAAAAAAAAAAAAAATCATGATGACTATGCTACTCTTTAATTTCAACTCCTAGTCGCTTTATAAAGTTCTTCCATCCAATTTATCTTGTGCTTAACTCTATTTGAATTATTCTTATTTCTGCTTAATTCATAAACCTTTCCACAAACTCACTTCATACAAATATTTCTCCTAAATTCCTAACTCAGAAATTATCATATTCTGTGTTATAGAAATAGAGTGCTTCCTTTTTTTTTTTCTTTTTTTTCTTTTTTTTTCTTTTTCTACAAAATATGGGAAAATATCTTCCATGACAAAAAAAAAAAAAAAAAAAAAAAAAAAAAAAGTTTTATTTTGGTTTTCTACACTTTTCATCCTTCTCAATTTCTTTCTAACTACCATCCATATCTTTTTTTGACTCAGAGAAACATAGATGCATTGTTATCATCAATATACATGTGATTATAAAGTTCATGGTAAAAATTCTAATCAGGAAATAAATGTTGATTAAAGCTCTTTTTGTTTGTTTTACCCCACCTTAATGATCTTGCAGAAAGTACATTATAGAAGGTCATTAAAAGTTCTTAACTGATAAACAATAACAAGCAATTATAAGCAAGGAATCCTCACATCATAAAGTAAACTCCTTTTGATCTAGTGTTATAATTGTCATGACTTATAAAAAAGCATGAACTACTATTGAAAAGCCCCAGAAAATCAAAAGCCATGATAGCTAGATTAATAAACAATAGGTCAGTTCAGAAATGAGTCTAAACTGATCATTAAAATAAATTTATGTTAAAATATGTGCTTTAAGAAAGCTATCTTTCACAGAAATTGAAAGGCTATACGTGAAAAAAAGCATTAATCTGTAAGTACACTTTCGAGATGACAAACAGTACCTGAATGAACAGACACTGAAAAAAAACTAGGGATTATGGTAATTAACATACTGAATGGTTACTTGCTGGTCTTCTTTAACTATAAAATTTAGTTATCATGTTTCTTGCATCAGGCGAGGAAAACTAAGGGACAAAGCAGGGTGGTGTCCCTTTTAGATATAATTAATAACACTGATGATGACATTCTTATCTAGATGCATTATCTCCATCTGAAAAAGGATGCTGGCAACTTGGAAGAACTTTGGAGAATGACCCAAATATATATGCAGTTTACCCAATAAGAGAAAGCGTGAAAGTTGTTTATGTGCACTGATGGAGAAAAAACTTCTGTTTCTGATTCCATACTCTAGCAGAGAACAAAAAGGTATATCCTTCAGCTTCCTAATAATATTTATATCCCTTTGTACATTTATATCTCATATATATGTCAAAAATGTTGGAATCTTTCCTAGAAACCATTTATGAAATGTGTTGATATGTTGATAACAGAAATTGAATAGTAAGAAATAAATGAGAATATCAGAAAAACAATATAGAGAAGACAAACTGGGTGTAATCCTTAACCGATACTGATTCTCCCAAGATGAACAACTGTTTAACTGGCAAACAGGATAATAGCATGCTCTAGCAGACAAAATCATCCCTAGAGGAGATAATGGATTTTTAATGTTTTTGCACAACTTATCAGTGAGACCTTTTCCGTAACTTCATGTATAAATATAATTGCACTTGAAAGACAATTTCAAAGTATTTTAAATGCAGTGAAAAAAAAAAATAATAATGTGATTATCAGAGCAGGAACCAGAGGATCCTGAATTACTGAACATGCAACTGTTAGAAGACATCATTGTTTTCAACTGATGTGCCCGAGAAAAAATACAGCTTAATAAGTAAAGGCCCATTTCAACATTGCTGAATCATTCATTATGTTAAAATAGTAGGTATTTTGTGTGATGTGAAGAGAAACTTCAGTATGGATTCCCTTCAGACAGTATCTGGATGCATTTCAATCCAAAATACTATTTAGATTGCATTACTTACTCCATCAAAAGCAAAAAAATAAACCTCAGAGAGCTGAGTTTTCAAACATGCAACCTTAATGAAATGTTCCCAGAAAACTTTCTATGTAGTTGAATCTTCAGCTATCAGGATATTGCTAAAAGAAAGCGACTATACTAAAATCTTGTGGATATTGATTCTTATTTAGGTTACTAATCAAAAACTGTCTCCTTGTCTTCTCATTATATTCCAAACAATGTTGCTGACACTACTTTTACATTATTTCATTACTACAGAATCATACAACCATAGAATTGGTTGGGAAACTCTGCAGTGGTAGAAGAAATGATCTTCAGAAAGGATGTGCTGGTAATAGATGACCTCTGCAAATATTTGACATTGATAGCATGAAAACATTTGTCAGCTTCGACTTCATTGATTCTTCACTACAGAAGGGGATGTGCCAAGATCTGTCTCACATGGTAAATTCCTAGCAGATAAAGTAGCAGTTTCTACAGTGAGGTATACAGTCCCCCTACCCATGAAATACCTCTCAGGACTTGAGTGATTTGTGGTTAGTCAATTCAAACTGAGGTGGCAGAAAGCTTTTGGTAGTTGGGTTTTAAAACCAGCTTTTATGCTTTTGAAAATCTGACATTTCTTTGCTACTTCCAAATATCAAAAATACAACTTAGAGTGGTTATTACATGGACTGCTCAGAAAGGAATGACTCTTATTTTATTTTATTGGCCTGTGATGTCAGAAGCTGGTATTGGTGGTAAGGCAGTAGAGGTTGAACCTCCTCCTTTCAATACTCCCTTAAAGTTTGTTGCTGTGTGACAGGTGGCAGCAGAAGGACAGTCTGACAAAATGCCGTCTGACGTGGAAACGCATATGAAGCAAAGAGGTGGAACTGAATTCTTCCATGCGGAAAAAAATGGCACCCATTGACATTAACAAACATTTGTTGCACGTTTATGGAAACTAGACAGTGGATGTGAGTACAAGGAGGCAGTAGGTGATGCATTTCAGCAGTAACGGTAACAACAGATTTTTACAAGCATAGTATGAAGCTCTTGCTCATTGCTGGTGAAAATGCATAGCAGCTGGTGGTGACTATCTTGTAAAATAGTGTTTTGTAGGTGAGAATTACTGAATTTTGCATCAAAAAGCGTTACTGCGCTCTTTGTTGTAGTTTCCATGGAAATAAATAGGAAGCATTAGTTTCAGAGAGACCTATGTAGTTAACAGAACCATCACATTTTATTCACATGCATTCATGTTTAAAATACACCTGAGGTCCTCTCTGACTTTAGAGACTCTAATCATTAGTTATTGTATCTTTGTCTTTTCCAGTCTTTAAATGGTGATAACTAATTCTTCTTTGCATTTTTGTAGTTAGTCTACTACTATAACCCATATTTAAAGAGGGATTATACCAATCTGCTAAGAAGATTCAAAGGGAATTTTGGTGTAAAAAAATAGAGTACCAGTTGCACTGTCACTGGACCTGGATTTGAAGGAGTGCCACCTAAACAGAAGCCCTCTGAAGATATGGTCAGGCCCTGCTGCATCAGTGGCAGTGAGCTGCCCTTTTGCATCCAGGATGCTGCTCCTGCTGCATCTGCTGCTTCTCCATATCGCATTACATCTCCCATACCAAACAGTGCTTTTTCACCAGGGTTGGGCCCAGATAGTGGAGCTACAGGTGATGGGGTTGGACAGGAACAAAATTTATACTACAGGAAGTTTAAAAGTTAGCCACCAAGTGAATATAGTATTTTCAAAAATAAATTTTCTGAATATTTTCTACTTTTCCTGTCCTGTTTCTTCCATTTGACAGCTACTCTTCCTGCATCCTAAGGTGGGGGGTGTCTTCAGGGAATTTTCATTTCTCTGAACTTTCTAAAACAACCATTGTTATCCCTGCCCTGTAGGTTTTGGCAAACCTTTTAAATGCTAAGTAGGCACTGTGTGAAGCAGAGGGAATGATTTTCATGACCAGGCAATTTTTCTCAGCATGCCACAGTGCTACCTAAGCACTTCAGATGCAGGCTGTCACTTCTTGGCCAACACACAACACTGCTTTTCCAGTCTCTACTTCCAGCTCTCCCCATGATTCTGGAGACCACCTGCCTTCTTTATGCTTAGCTTTGTACAGCTCTAGCAATGCTTTTCTGCCTTGGTGGGCAGCACCTTCTGCTGTACCAGTCACACCACTATGCTCAGGCTCCAGAGGAAACCTGTCCATTTCTTCTCTGCCATCCACTTTGCCTTCATGCCTCAAAGTGCAGGTGTCCACTTATCTGGTTGTCCAGAGGTGTATCTAGTGTCTAGTAGCTATGGCATAGATAATTGGAACCTATCTAATGCCAGGAATCTGTTTTGCTGCCAGTCAATGCCTCATTTGTTATACAGTCAGTCCAATTCAAACAAGGGTAATGCTGTGACATTTAGTAGAGCTGGTGTGTCCAGCAATATCTTCTGTTTTCCTAGTCTCAGTCAGCTGCTGTACAAATCTTCTAGAATATTATACTTTAGAAAGCAATGAATAAATATGAACAAATACAACAAGGGTTGAAATATTTTGCCTGGCTTTATAAATTAGGTAAACAAGGTAATAGCCTTGAGGAGCACAGGCTCCTCTGATCTTTCTCACTCTGTGCTGCCTGCATTCTCATTAAACAATCAGTGGGAAACAGATGTAGTCTGAAAAACAGTTCACTGTCAGTGACTAGGAATATTTGCGCACAATTGATATTTTTTTTAATTTTCCTTTTACTGAGGAATGAATACTGAGCAAATATCAGTTTTTAGCTGGCTCATGTTGATCTGCATAAGTACATCTTCACTCTCAAGAAAAGTGAGTTACAAGCACTGCTGCTATTCTTCCTGAATACATGAACAAAACCATCAAAGTAGAGGGCTAGAGTCCATACCACCTCAGTCATGCCACATCTGAAATCAACAGTCATGTTTTTCATTCTTTAAAAGTTTTTAACTGTTCTTTGAGACATCAGACAAAATATGAACTTACCTACCTAGTAAATTAAACATGTAGTAAAGCTATTAACTTGAAAAAGAGATTTCATTTCATTAATTCGCTTTTAATTACAAATTTTCTGTGCTTCTTTTCTTGCCTTGACTTAAAAATCTTATCCCATAAAGCAGGAGTGGCACTGTTAATGATTTAAATTGCTGTATTTCTTGCTAAGTCTGTACCTTTATTTTGACTGATGGCATGTATCCACATGGGAACTTCAGGAAGGATAAGAATGCTAAGATTTTTTAAATGACCTCAGCGGACAACTTTAAGTAGACCTATAGAAATTCATATAAGCTATTTAGGAAATGCTTAATTCTTGAAAATTAAGAAAAAGTCTAAAAATAGAAATTCTGAATTTGGGAAGGGAAGAAGAAATTACTAAAAATACGCAGTAGAAATATATATACTATCTCAAAACAAAACAAAACAAAAAAGAGGGAGAGAGAAAAGAAGGTCAGGGAATTTTAGGAAATTCAGTCTAGTTTCATTACAAAAAAAGAAAAAAAAAAAATAGAAAATTCCTAAACGTAGAAAAAAAATTACCATGAATTTTTAAAGATGATGTAACAGTAAACACACATCTGTAAAGAGCAAACCAAGTCAAACTAATCTAATGTATTTTTCCAACAGGGAAAAGCTTTTTAAGCAAGAGGAGTAGCACTTGTATTTCTTAAAACAGAATCAGAAGTCAGGATGCCTGCAACTTTTTTACAAGCAAGTCAGGCGTTGTCTAGCTGAAAGGATAGTAGAAGGGTGCAGAGGCAGTTAAACAGTGTTGAACAGATAGTTCTCAGACTGAAAGCTGCATCAAGCAGGGCAGCCAAGGAGACTGTCCAAGGTCTCCTTCCACTCAATATTGTAATTAGCAATTTAAATACAAAAAAAAAAAAAAAAAAAAAATTACTTACCAATTTCTAAAGGATAAGAAAATACTACGAAAATACTGGACCTTCAAGTACATTAACTGACTTGGAAATACTGGAGAGTAATAAGGCTTCTCAAAGAGGTGAGAAAATATTTAAATAATTGGGATAGTTTGAGAAAACTGAGAGGATCATATAATAATGATCATTAAGATGTTTAGGACTGGGACTAGAAAAAAAATTAGACTGCTGTGTCTGCAACAAACAGGATAAAAAAGTAATGGCCACAGAGCCATTCACTTCAAATGATTCTGTTGATCCATGCAGTTACAGATATGTGCTGCCAGAATTTTGAGCTCTACCATTTTCCGACTAATTGAGACACGTAACATAGCACCGATAAAATGGTTCTGTAACCATTAGGCAAAAGAACATTCTGAAAGTGCAGAAAGAATTTCACTGAGATATTTTCACATTTGTGAAATCTTTTTATTTCCCTTTTTTTGGAAGGATTTTTGGGGAACTGGCTCTCTGACTGTCTTAGATTCAGCAATGACTGTAGCGAAAGAAACATTCATAAGGAGTTTGTGATTTAGAATGTCATGATATACAGATTTATTTTGAAAGTAATTCATAGACACCTCTGTTTTTTTCAGAGCAGCTGTGTGTTTTCAGTGTATTTGAATGTGCAGGGTTAGTCATCATAATGTGAAAGCGAATGTCAAGAAATCCTTGTTCTTTCTCTGAGATGTCTCCAAAGTAAAAACAATCAATCATCATTGCTCACTTAACTCCTAGTCTGTCTGTTTACAATGGAGCATTTGTGATGTTGCCTGTCAGTTCTCATTATCTTTTGATCATTGGCTTTGTACAAATGGCACTGCCAGAAGCAGTTGACTTTTGCAGTAGAAGTATATTTCATAGATCACTCTAATGTGTAAGTTAGCCATTTCACAGTAGACACAATGATGTATGTTAACTTTTATAGACAATTAAAACTAAGCAGCCTCTAGGGTTATCTGACATAAACTAGATTTGAACAAATATTGCTTTGGGGGGAATTTCTGAAATGTAAGGATGTTGCTCCAAAAGTAACGCCTCTTGTTGTTTTTTTTTCATGGAAATTGCAACAAATGCAAAGAGCATTATAGTATAACTAGTATAGCAAATTCTCAGCCACAGTATACTATTTTTTCAATATAGTCACCACCATTAGCTTTGCATTATCACCAGCAATGAACAAGAAACTGCATGCTGCACTCAAAAACCTGTTTGGTCATCTGGAACATGGCTTGCCTTTAATATCCTCATTGCCACTGCTGACATGCACCAGTCACCTCACTGCGCTAACATCCACTGTTTGGTCTCCATAAATGTTAAGCAAGCATTGATGAATGTCAGAGGGTGCCATTTTTTTCTGTGTAAGGAATTCAGTGACACATCTGTCTTTCGTACACACTTCTATGACAGACGTCATTTTGTCAGACTGCCCCTCTGCTGCCATCTGTCACATGGCAGCAACCTCCAGCCGAATATTGGCAGGAAGGTACAACCTGTAGTGTCATGCCACCAGCATCTGCTTCTGACATCATGGGCCAACATAATGAAATTAGTGACATTACTTTCAAAGCAGCCCTCACAGTTCCAAGTGAACCTCAAATATGATCAAATGTTAAGATCTGAAAAAGAAAGTAGCCTAATGGTTAAAAAATATGATATATAATCTTTTTTATTAAACACCCTCAGATCCCCAACTGCTTGGAAACGCAAAATCTACTTTTTCTTTGAATACATTGCATCTGATATTTTCTTCAAGCTACTCTGACTCTACTATTCGATGAGTCAGGAGAGATGAAATTGATCAGATGTGTAATGCTTCTCTGTTCGTCACTGACATCAAAATCCTCCCTGTCTAACTTATTCAAAGTACTGCTACATGAGTAAAAAACATTTTTTTTTTCTGAGAAACTAATATTTCTGTAAAAATGAAGAAGTTGCAGATCACTTACCTCATCGTTACCGAGTAGGAGTTGTGTCTGTTGTCCTAGGACAATATAGCTTTTAAGTGATCATTGATTTAACAGTTCAATTCTTCTATAAATGCTTCCATACAGTGTTATAAGCATGTTCTGAAGATTGCTGTAAAGTGCTGCGCAATGCTGCTTATGTATCAAGCGTGACATGAGTGATGGTTTAGATGTGGTGAGCTCCAGCCTCACTAATCTCTCCAGCAAATCCCCTTCTTCAGGTCTATTCTGTTAACAGTAGTAGAAACCATAATCCCCATACATATTAATGAATGTGCTCCTACAGAATTTTACATTTTGGTGGGCTACTTCAATATTTGATCCAGTGGCAGAAATTAAAACATCACCAGTATGAGAGAAGATGAGTAACATTGAAAACGAAATGACTCACCCTGTACTCCAAAGGGGGAAAGATAAATAGAGTTTTTTATTAGCCATGACAGTCACTGAAAACAAGGATCACGATTTTTCTTATACATGGAACAACTTGTTTGGATTTCCAGAGATATTTTCTAGATAGGTTTCTTTTTGTCAAACTTAATTTTTATCTGAATTTTTGTCTTTGTGTGCAAGTCATTTCCTTTTACTTCCTTGATTTCAAGTGCATTTCAAGTGGAAAATAAATGCCGAGAATTGCTACCCCTGTTCAAAAAAGAATTAACTCACAGTGAATTTTTCTGAAACACAATTTGCAACTGCCAAAAATACATTTCAGATTTCTAATGAGTATCTGTTGTGACTTGTGCAAGTTATATGAGCTAAAAAAAAAAAAAAAAAAAATTGCTTCATTTAGTCAGAAATCTTTTAGAAAAATGTTGCCTTAAAACTGTCAGCAGGCCTCCTTTATATTATATTTAGATGGGACAGTAGGACACCATTTTATATACCTCCTCTGTGTCCTTGACATCTATCCATGCAATAAAAGCCTTTTTATTCCAGGATTTGAGTTCAAGTGTCAGTGAGCAGCCAGATAACTAAATGATCCTGAAATCCAGGAGAACAGAACTGGTGCAAGAATGTGAATGTGACGTGGAGATGTAAAGCAGAAAGAAGCACGGAATGGGAGAAGACAGCTTCAAATGAGGCTGGGATTTTTGTCTTTCATAGCTCCAGTGTAAAGCTGTCTAATAAACTTATGCTCATCTGTTTCCAGCCCATAGCAGTTTTACATCTAGTTGTTCTTGTCCCCACAGAGCTTTCATTTAATAGCTTTTCTTTCTCCCCAGTCTTAACCCTCTGACATTCCAACAAGAAGCAATCATCTATCTTTTCAACTTTTCTTTCTCTAAGTAAAAAGAAAGTAAAATAAAAGTTCAGTAGTGTAGAATAAACTCTGCCTAGAGATTATTTTACTTTTTTATGGAAAATTACACATAGGATGAGAACATAATTTCCACTAGCCTTTGTTTTTTCCAAAAGAGATGCATATGTGTATTTTGGAACTTATATTTATATTATAAAACTCAAATAACTGAGAGTAGCAGGCACCTTGTACATGCTATTCCAGTAGCAAACAAGTTAAGATGACAGCTTGTCAAATATAAGGAATCCACTGCAAAAATAAACAAACAAAAAAACAAACAAACAAGTAAATAAGTATTAAATATCTAAAATATAAAAAGGAATAATCAAATTTCTAAATTTACCACAACTAAATTAGCAAGTACAAAGACGTTTATGATCCTACATGTGTTCATGAACTTAGAAGTTAGTAGTGTTCATCTTTAATCTCAGTGGATAGTTTCGTTTTATCCAGGGATTAAATGAATGGTGCAGAAATACAAATAATGAAATAGAGAGAGAGAGAGACATCAGCTTATTCATTTGTCATTTTTTATACCATGTAAAATGAGCTAGGACTCCTAAAGAGGGCTGCAACTCATAGTGCCTTCTACACAGAGTTAGTTCATAATTTATCTACAGGAAGAAGGACATGTGAGGGATCAAACACTTTGGAAATATTAAAAACAAACAAACAAACAAACAAAATGAAAACCAAAAAAATAAAGCAGGAAGGAAGGGAGGGAGGGAGGGAGGAAGGAAGGGAGGAAATATGGCAAGAACTGTAAAATAATTACCTTAGGAAAACTTTAAATACTTGAGATATACCAAGGATGAAACATGAAAATTGCTGCTGTTTAACCCTATTCTGCTTATCTTGCCATATATGCTCAGATGAAATGTAATATACTTCCTGGGCTGGCTTTCAAATAACCTGGGGCAATTGAAACAGAAACATTTAGAATAATAATTACTTTTTTTTTTGCAAACCTCTTCTGAATGCAAGACATGAAAGTGAGTATATTTGTGACCATGCCCTTGTGATTTCAGCGTATTGCCTCATTGTTTCCTTTAGGAAAACATTTAATTTAAAATCAAGTATTACCATAAGGAACTAAAACATTGATCACAGATAAATCACTTGCAAAGGAGATCATTTTGTAACACCTGCATAGTCTGTTAATTTCTGATAAACCAGAAATAGTCTTTTTTTCTTGCATTTCTAATAAATTGCACTCTGTTTTATTAATATTCTGGACGATTAATCCTCTCACACTCCTGTGAAAAAGTAATTTTGGATTTTCCTTTTAAGTTTGCCAACACTGGTCCATTAAATTCTGTTTAAATTATTTGAAACCTCATTAAACTCTATTAACTTCCTTTATTTCACTTAAAGGTCCAACACATTCTGGATAAAATGAAATGCATTGAAGTGTTTCTTTATACAGTACATAAACATTTCTTTTACTTCCTTTTTGCGATATAAATAATTTCAGTTTTCACATGTGTCCATATGAGCTGTATTAAATGAAAATCTGTTAGGTTTATTGTAAAAATTAAAACTATTCTGAAAAAGATTGTTCAGTTACACTATTAAATTGTTTGAAATTACAATTAAACTCAATAGAGACATTATTTATATCAATTACATTATATACATCAGTTATATGAACAAGATTTTAGTTACTCCAGAAAAACAAGTGCATGGAGAATGAGACAAAATGAAACACTGTTTTAATTAGGGAAATCATTAGAAACTTTCTATATAGTCTCTGTTTTTTTAAGAAAAGGAAACATTGTAGCTTCATTACAATAGGGAAAAATGATTTAAGTACGATAGCATGCATAGGAAACTAAGTGAAGACAGAACTGAAAGCAATTGTGTTTAAGTATGAATTATTGTCATCTAGGCATACTCTCAGGGTACCTTCTCATTTGAATTTGAGTTCTGTTCAACTTGGTTTGAAATTCAGATTGATTTAACGCAACTTGACAAAACCTTAGGCAATATCAAAACAGGGCATATTTCCTTAAAAACGTCCCATCGTGTCTACTGTTAAAGTGTTGTTTAACTAATTTTCAGGCTTTCCAAAAGTTTAGCATTGTTTATGGTATTTCATAGCTAATAAGATTTAATCTGTTCCTCTCTTTATATAAATTAAATTAGTTGGTTTGTTGCTGTGATTTTTCCTGTTGTTCCATTTTGCTAAAATCAACTCTTCACATCCTTTTTCTTCTTTCCTTTTCTTAAAAATTATTGCCTTTGCTTTCATGAGCCTCTTAATATTCCCCTGTGGCCAGGGGAATAAATAAAATTCCTCCTGACCTTGTAAAATAGTATATGAGCTCTGATATATATTTCATTTTTCATTTGAAAATCTGGTATTTTTGATAACCTGATCAGAGGTAACAGTAAGCTTTAAAGTCTGTTGTCTATATTAGTTTTTACTCTGCATAAACCAGTGAAATGTTGTGTTTTCAGAGCAAACTTCCATTTCATTTATGTGACAACTTTAAAAAAAAAAAACAACGGGGAGTGAATAACATAGATTGTAAACCATATCACTTTTTAAGACTTAAAAATTAGAATGTATTTGTGAGCTGATGTAATAATCGTATAATGGTTCTAAAGCCCCGGATTTGTTTAGGAAATCCTGCTGAGAAGCATAGATACAGGGTGAAGAGATTTACTCTCCCTAGTTAAGGTCTCATCAGTTAAGGTACTATGTTAGAAGACCAGACTCTCAGGTAATTCTCAGCAAAAAGACAAAGTCTAATTCAAAGAAGCAATCTGACTTTGGTGCCATGACTAATCCTCTCTCTATGAAACCATATACTTCAGCTTTAACAGTATGTAAAAACTCTCCTGTGATTAAGCCAGCAGGCAAGCTTCTGTTCCAAGTCTGTGCTTTCTATGTGAACTTGTGCAGCGTTGCTGGGACTGAATCTAATTACCTGTGATTTACGTGCTGTAAGTGCCAGACAGCAATCACATCTGCTTATTTCTCACTGTGCTTAGCGCCATGTAAAATGAAATGAGGACAACTCCAGAGCCACACTAATAATTTTCATGGCCATATGTAGTCATTGTAGGAAAAGTTAGGAAGCCAGTGCTCTTCTTGGAATCTGATACATCTAATTTCTACTGAAATTGTATGTGGCAGTCTTCCCTCTTTTGCTCACCTTCTGATTAGAGCAAACATCACTCATGGCCATGAAAAATCCTTACATTTTTATAAATCCCAAGTACCTCATTTGTTCACCACTCTTGTGAAAGCTGAGTCATGTAGAAGCCCTTGGTCGAGGGGAGAAAGGGACAGAGTGAACCTGACATTAATCCATGAGTCAGAATTTTCAGCAGCATCAGAAGACGTGAGACTAAATCTGAGACATCTAAATTCTCTGCAAAGTTTTGCAAAGGCTCAGAATTTGCCAGGTTTGCCCACTGAGCTTTTCTGTACCTGCCTAAAGCTTTGTTTTACTTTGCTTAGCCATGACAGCATGTTTTCTAATTTATTAGATTTTTTGTTGTTGTTTTTATTTGTAGGGTTATAGCAGCTTTAATTCTCATGTTTCAAATTGCTTGGTATAGCAAAGATGACAGATGTAATTAACTACTGTAAAAGTAACAATTCTTCATAGAGTCTATAGGAAAATGTAATGTGACTTAGGCCATTCTTATGCTTAAATTTTTCTGATATGCTTGTGGTACCGACTGGTGAGACAGCTATTTTCACAGTCCAATTTTAAACCATTGCAGGTAGGAGCCAGCTATAATGTGAAGCAATCTGAATTTCATCCCTGTTGGTGGGGATGGCTCAGGTATTGAAAAGAACTTTTACCTAAACCTTAAGGTACATATTTCTGGGAGTCTGGAATATTCTTCTCAACATAGAAAATGACAGGTCGTTTCAAATGATTGTATGTTTTAATTATTGGGAAAGTTTGAAATTACTTAATAATGTCAAAGAAAGAACACAGTGCAGAGATTTAGCTAAAAGCTCCAGTCACCCCAAAGAGAATAGAAACGTCACAGAACTGTAGATGTGTGCTTCTTTGGATTGTTTAGGTGTAAAAAATTCCCACCAGTAGGAATATTTTTTTATTTATACAAATAAGAATTACTGCTTGGAATTAATTGGAAGTTGAAAGAAAGAAAACATCATGTGGTAATGCCAGATTAGAGGTGTGTCCCATAGCCTGTCTTCAAAAGTTTGACATAAGATGCTGAAGAAATTATAAGAATAAGGCAACTTCATGCTTATTCCTCACATCCCTGAAATTTATTCCATTCTACTGGCTCTGAGACTTCCAACCAACAGGAGTTGACTTTCATATTAAGTAGCTTCCAACCATACACTATCAGTTAGGCCCACATGCATCCCAGAAAAGTATGACCCTTCCAGTATCCAAAGACTGTATGAGTATACTTGCGCATACACAGCATCACATTTAAAAATTAAAAATAAAAAATTACAAAATGCTCCCAGGAATTTTCATTGTACTTGTTTCTTGTGTTTTTCCTATATTTGTTTCCAACTCCTCATGCACCTGTAATAATGTATTTTTAGACTGACCTTTATGAACAATGGCTTATAATTGTCTTTAATTCTAATGACTTCTTTTATGATTTATGTTAAATCCTCGAGGCATACCCTGAATGTGTTACAGATACTGATACTTCTGTCAGCTTGAAACTTTTATCTCATGTGTTTTTGTGGTGTTGGTAATTCCCAAGAGACATTCCCTGAATATTCATGGTTTGAAAGCTGTATCTATTTTAAACCTCTAGTTCACAAATTCTGTGTACTACAAGGGCTGCTCTGAAAGACTCCTATTTTATTATATTGGCCTACAACTTCAAAGGCAGATGTTGGTGATACTGCACTAGAGGTTGAACCTTCCTGCCAATATTCTGTTGAAGTTTGTTGCCGTGTGACAAATGGCAGCAGAGGTGCAGTCTGACAAAATGGTGTCTGACATGGAGGTGTATGAGTATGAAGCAAAGATGTGTGATTGATTTCCTTCATGCAGAAAAAATGGCATCCATTGACATTCAGTTGGACACTTATGGAGACCAAATAATGAATGTGAGCACAGTGTGGCAGTGAGTGGTGTGTTTCAGCACTGGTAAGGGTCACCTCCACTGGTACAGATTTTTACCAGGACAGCATGCAGGCTTTTGTTCATCACTGGTAAAAATGCTTGCCTAATGGTGGTGACTATATTAAAAAAAAAAAAAAAATGCGGTTTTGTAGTAGAAGATAGTGTTATTTTGTTCTTTGAATCTGGTGTAGTTTTCATTTGAAATAAATAGGAGGCATTATTTTTGGAGCAGAGAAATTGAGTGATGAAGAATATATGGCTTTCAGGTCTGACTTGTGCAATTTAGCCAGGTCTTTTAATTTTGTGACAACTGTTTGAATCAACATTGATGAATTTTAATTCGTCAATCTTCTCTGCAAAACTCTCAAAAGAATGCAGTAGAAGTCCACAGTGGAGAGAAAAAAAAAAAAAAGTGTTTTCATTATAATGTGAAGCTGCCTATATGCTAAAATTTATGATAGATACTCTGGAAAAAAAGAGGTGATTTGTAAAGAAATATCCATAATTTGTTACTGCAGAGACCAATTTTAATTTATTGTTTTTCCATTCATTCATTCATTCATTTTGTATTTCTTTTTTTTTTTTACAGATGGGAATATAAAACAACCAGGAAGGAAAGGCATTAAAGATTTGCTTGAAAAGATCCATTACCCTTCAATACATTTATTTTGCTTACTAAATTGATAATTTGAACTTTTATCCATTGACATATGTAAAAGATGAGGCATTTAAAAGCAAAAACAACAAGAAGAAAGCATCACACTTTTTCTAATTATTATACAATGGCAAAAAAAAAAAACAACAACAGCAACAAGTTTTTACAGTGACAGAATATGTGGCAGATTAATGATTGTTATTCAAATCTACATTTTAGTTCATTTTGCTTCAGGACATAAGTTAATAGGATATTGATGGCATTTGAACTCAGAACTACGTGTTCTGTAAACAAAGATTGTGTAAATTCTAATAGGCCATTTTACCACCTGATCTCTATACTCTCAGAATGTGGGTACGTTTTATGAGAACCATTAGCAAAGATTAAAAAAAAATAAATAAAACCACTAAAAAAGGCACGGGCATTACTATGTGCTTTTTCTCCTTCCCAACAATGATTTTTCATTTCCACTATTACAGAAACTATGCCTTTGGTCCTGCAAGGACTTAAGCAAAATATTTCAGTGATGAGTGGTGTCCCCCAGGGGTCAGTACTGGGACCAGTGCTTTTTAATATCAATGACATCTACAGTGGGATCAAGTGCTCCCTCAGCAAGTTTGCAGAAGACATCAAGCTGAGTGGTGCAGTCAGCACTCCCATGGGACAGGGTGCATTCAAAAAGGCCTAGATGGGCTGAGCAGTGTGCCCAGGTGAACCTCATGAAATTCAAAGAAGCCAAGTGCAAGATCTTGCACTTGGGTTGGGGCAACTCCCATATCAGTAGAAGCTGGGGGGGTGAAAGAATTGAGAACAGCCATGTCAAAAAGGACCTGGAGTTACTGGGGGGTGGGAGGCTGGACATGAGACACTGCTGTGCCCTCAGTTCAAAAAGCCAACTGAGTCCTGGGCTGCATCAAAAGCAGATTATATCATAATGAAAATTAGCTTTTTGGGAAAGGAGGGGAGGGGAAAGGAGAAAAGAGAGAGGCGAGGCGAGGCGAGGCGAGGAGAGGAAAGAGGAAAAGGAAAAAGGAAAAAGGAAAAAGGAAAAAGGAAAAAGGAAAAAGGAAAAAGGAAAAAGGGAAGATTTGATTAATGGTACTTGGAGGCACATGTCACCATCTTGACATCACATTAGAAATCACCTCAGTAAACAAGAATTTGGTGAAATGCTTATTCAGTATATTTAGGGAAGGTGAAAATATATCACACTTTCAAGATAACATGCTTTAAGTCTTTGAAAAATCAAAACACAACTAGAGCTTGAAATGAAAATTACATTTGCTGAGTGTTTAGGGGTGGAGAATGAAAAAAATGTGAGTTGCGGTCGTAGCAGATTGCAAAGTCTCCAAATCTATTTTTTGTAAAGCAGTGTGGAAACAAAGAATCAAACAACAGCACAAAATAATACAGCTGAGTCTACGAAATGGAGTTATATTGAGTTTTGTGAGTTTTTTTACAGTATTGATGGGATCATGGAGACTGAAATGCAAGGTTTCATCAGCTTAGAGGTCAGACTAGTATTTTCAGGTTCTCAGTCCCTTCAACATTTCTTGAGGATTTTACTGTTTTGTTTCAAACCTTGTGAAAAAAAGCAACAACTGTATTTAAACTATCCCATCTCATGAGCAACATGCAGTAGAAATAGTGTGTGATTACACTGGGGATTCGTATAACATCTCAACTTGACATGTTAGTTCGGAATTGTTGCTTAGGTACTTAGCTGCGTGTGAAAAAGTAAAGACTTCTAGCCCAAAGGCAAGAGGACAAAATATTCTAGCAATTTATCAGTTTGTATTTTCTAAGTGCATCTGCAGTAACACCTGCAACATCAGATGAACAAACTAGAAATCTTTTTTGTTTCCACATTCCTAACTGTACTGAAATGTTTACTCTGTAATTTATACCATCTTTGGTCTTTTAGGAGAACTGAATGCATAAGACACTGGTCAGGAAAACTTATCCATTCCTCCTGACTGCACTGCCCCAAGGCATGAGAGGCAGCAGCACAAAAGCTGCTGAAATAATTTTGCCTGACTGTAAAATCTTGGTAGTTAATAAATGCATTGTAGGCAGCCTTGCAAGCACTGCCTTTTGAAGTACCACATAATAATATTCAGTCTATTGAAAAGCAAACACACCTCTCCCCCACATAAAGTGTGCTCAGTATTTCAATCAACTGAATGTATTTTAATTTTCCAGAGGTTGTTTCTTTCAGAATTTTTATAGTGCTTATGTTTTATTTATGACAACAATATATTATAACGTTTTTTTAAAAAGACCATTTTAATGGAAGAGAGTTAGTTTATCCCTCTGGTTCATACTTTAAAACATACAGTTGCTGCTCCTCTTTAAAAAAATAGATTTTTTTTTTTTTTAAAGGAAACAGGAGCAGGGTAGAGGTGGAGTCAGGTTTTTTATTTGTTTTCTTCTTGACTTTCTGTTGCTGTTTTTTGAAGGAATAGGATTGACAGCTGTTCAGCAGTCTTATGCAAAAAGTGCTATGTCTTACAATCAGCATATTGTTTTCTCATATCTAAGACACTGACTAGCTGGCACTGTCTCCAATGCTATAATACAGGAACAAAAGAAAAGCAAGTCCCATATCTATAATTATTTCATTACATTTTAAAAGTGTGCAGACTCCTCAAAGCTGAAAGAATTTCAGAAACAGAAATTGATTTCAATTATTAAAAAAAAAGAAAAAAAAAGCCCATATTCTCTCTATGTAGATTTCTCTTTTCATTCTTATAAAGAATAAATACAAGACTGACTTCCTTGTTTTATTTTTTTCATTGAAAATCTTCAGATAAAATATGCTGTGGTACTTCAGTTTAAGGCACAGACATCCATAATGATTCTTTTTGTAATCCTATTCGTTTTGAGACAAATTTATCCCATATCGGTTTTAAAATTAACTTGATACTTGTACAGATCACAAACCCAATCTCATTCAGTGCTTTTTTTATCTCTTTATACAATCAAGCTTATACTTCCATATAAATCCATTGACATTCTGATGAAATTCTTCACTTTTACTGAAGCATGAAGTGATCAAAATCCAGCTTTTTTGTTATATTTTAATCTTATGTTTTGATCAGATGTATTTATTGAAATCTCCAGTGAAAATGCCTATTTTAAAGTTATGCAAAGATTAAATTTTATTCCTTATGTCAACTGGTTTGTAACTCACTAATTTTGTTTTAGTCTTATTTTGTTTGGAAGTTGGTCTTGTATCTTTATGCCTATAATGAAAAAAGGTAAGTCCACTCAATTCATATTTTTGGCAGACTTTGAAAAGTCTGGAAGTTAGTTGTCTTCTCAGGAAACTGTTTCCAAGTGTGATGGGTTGGTTGACCTTGGCTATCTGCCAGATATCCACGTTGCCTCCCCTTCACTCCTCCTCAGCAGTACCAGAGCCAAAAATAGTATGGAAAACCTTATGGTGGGTCAAGATAAAGACAGTTCAGTAAGAAAAGAAAAAGCTACATGAGGAAGCAGTGCAAAACAAGAAGCAATGGGCACAAACTGGAGCACAAGAGGTTCTGCCTGAATATCAGAAAACATTTGTTTTTTTGTGCAATTGACAGAGCACTGGCACAAGCTCCCAAAGAGGTTGTGGAGGTCTCACTCTGGAGAGATCTTCAAGAGATGCATGGACATGGTCATGGGCAACTTGCCGTGGTTGGCTGTGCTGATAGGGGGATCAGAATAAATGACCTCCAGAGGTCCTTTACAATCTCAACCATTCTGTGATTCTGTGAAGCAAAGCAAAAACAAGGAATCCATTGACTACTTCTTAATGGCAAGCAGACATCCCACCACTGGAAAACATGAATAGGCGTTGGTTGTGAAGGACGCCACCATAACCACAAAACACACCCACTTCATCCTTTTTTTCTCTCATCTTTCATCCTTGAGCATGGAATATCCCTTTGGTCAGTTTAGGTCAGTTGTCCTGGTGATGTCCCATCCTTACCTCTTCTCAATCCTGACCTACTGGTCTTTGAGGCAAAATCTGGAGAGACAGCTAGCACAGTGTTTGTGCAGTGCTCAGTAATAGCCAAAATACTTGTGTGTTATTTGACATTTTATGCACAAATGCAAAGTGTAGTGCTATATGAGAAAAGTTAACTCCATCCCATCCAGACTCATTACAGCAAGAAATTGTTATTATTTATGTATTCAGATAGCGTATCTTTGCGAGCTGTTCTCTATCCTCTTTAATTCAGATGAATCTAAATTGAGGCTATGGATCTCAAAAAGCTTCAGGGGATAAATTTGCACAGTAAAGTGGTAAGCTCAACTTAATTAGATACACCAATGATCAGGCTTTTGGTGTAAAGCAATAGTGATTGTTTTGCTAATTTTTTGTCATGCCACCAAAAAAAAAAAAAAAAAAAAGCCAGAGATCTTGGAAACAATTCAGAGGAGAAGAGAATTTATCAAGGGAAAATGGAAAACACTAAAGTTTTGGGAAGGGGAGACAATTAAAAAGAAAATAATATATTGTAGGCTTCCTAGCAATCTTATTAATTTTTGTTTTGTTCATTGTAAATGTAATTAATATAATCCTATTTGAAGTGCAATATATTACACGGAAGAAAAATATCCTAATGATTGATCTTAAAGGAGAGGATGGAATGAATTAAGCTCTACACTTTATTAGAAAAGGTTAAATAACATATGTTCACTGGATTTTTAGGGAACTAACTAATAAAATTAATATTTGATTGAATCTCATCAAGGAAAAACTAGCATCCTAGCATCTTGTGGCTGTCTATGTTCAATGTAGTTGATTATTTTTTTTTCTCATTGAAAAGATAATGTTACAATTGTTTGTAAATGACTGATTCTCAACAAGATGCTGCACTGGTTGGGTATTCTTTCAGTCACAACAGTGCAGAAGTTCATGGTACATATCTACCAAATAATTTTTTGCTTTACTTCTCACCTTGTTCAATGTAAAGCATGTCAAATAGACTTTCACTCTTTTCTCCCAGTGTGGAGAAAATTTAGTCAGGCTGTTTTTGCTTATTTTCTGAAAGAAGAAGATGTATGAATGCTTTTGATTTAAATTATCTTAGTTTTTAAAACCACTGAAACTACTGAAAGTCTCCAACTTCAGAGTTTTTGGGGGGATTATTTTTTGGTTGGTTTTTTTTTTTTTTTTTTTTTTGCTCTTTTGAGAGAGTTTTCATGAAATAATCCCTTGCAATGTTTGCTGTAGAAAAATTCCGTAGTTGCTCAGAATGGCTTTGAATAAAGGACATCCAGTTTCGTATAGACACTGTCAAGTTTGAAGAAATGCTGCAATCAATCATCCATAATGTTCCCGTTAATCTTAGCATCTGAGGAGACAGAAATGGAACTGCCTTACTCAGATGCTTAAAACTGTGTAATTCGTGATAATATATTCTCTAGTATCATAGCTAGAGTAAATGCTGTTTTCAGAGCATAGCAGTAAAATGAATAATAAAGTATCAGAAATTTGGCAAGGAATCAGAAATTTGGCAAAGTTGTGTAACTAATACAAAACCATCAAATATCTAAATGTTATTATATAACTGAATGTTATTCAATACTATTGTGATTTTTTATCATTATCTTCAGAATAATGTGCAAGAAGAATAGTTTAATCAAACTAGTAATAATAAATGAACATATGAAAAACATTCTGAACCCCAGGGACCTGAGTTTGATGACCAAGACTGCAGTAATGACAAACTCCCAGCAAAACTCAAACCTGTGTGAGATGTACTGTTTCAGCTAGATGTATTTAGGTCTGTAGGGACCAATGTGATTCATTCCAGAGATCTCAAAGATCTGTCAGATTAACACTACAAGTTCTATCTCAATTATTTTTCAATGGTCTTAGGAATCTGGAGAAGTCTCAGTGGGCTGGAAGCTGGCAAACTTTATCCCAATTTTTGAGGAGGACAAGAAAGAAGACCCTAGTAATTAAAGACTGTCAATCTCACTTCAGTGCCTAGCAAAACTGAGGAGAAAATTATTCTGGTAGTTATTGAAAAACACCTGACAGACAATGCAGACAATGAACAGAGCCAACAAGAGTTCACAAGGTAAAAGTCATATGTAACAAACTTAATTTTCTTATATGTTAAGGCTGCTCACCTAAATGACCAATTAGATGGTGTAATCATTTTGGATTTCAGCAAAGTTTTGATTAAAAAATGTCTAGCATGCAGCTAGACAAAAATATAATGCTATTGGTGAACAATTGTATGATGAGTCAGACTCACAGTGGCATGCCATATTAAATATCAGGCTAATGGCCAGTCAGTAGTTTGGTTACACAGAACTCCATTTCAGGGCTAGTTCTTTTTAATGTTTGCAGAGGTGATTTGTAAGTTTGCAGAAAGATTAGTAAATTTGCAGATGACACCAAGTTTGGAGGAACTGTTGATCTGCCTGAGGGTAAAAGGCCCCACAAAGAGATCTGGACAGGCTGGATCAGTGTGCTGAAGCCAGTTGTATGAGCTTAAACAAAATCAGGTGCCTGGTCCTGCACTTTGGTAACAGCAGCCTCATGCATCGCAACAGACTTCAGGCTAGAAAGAAAGGCTGGAAAGCTGCATGGAGGAAAAGGATCTGGGGGTGTTAGTTGATAGCCAACTGAGAGTGATCCAGCAGTGTGCCCAGATGGTCAAGAAGGCCAACAGCATCCTGGCTTGTATCAGAAATACTGTAGCCAGCAGGAACAGGGAGGTGAATGTCTTCTGTACTTCGCACTGAGGAGGCTGCACCTTGAGTACTGTATTCAGTTTTGGGCTGCAGGAGGGACACTGAGGTCCAGGAGCATGTCTAGAGAAGGCAACAATGCTGTGAGAGGTCTGGAGCACAAGTCTTATGAGGAGCAGCTGAGGGAACGGGGATTGTTTAATCTGGAGGAGGCTGGGGGAGACCTTATTGCTCTCTACAATGAAATGAAAGGAGGTTGTGGTGAGGTGGGAGTTGAACTTTTCTCCCAGGTAACAGTGACAGAACAAGAGACAACAGCCTCAGATTGTACCAGGCAAGATTTAGGTTCAATATCAAGATTTTTTTTTTTCTCAGAAAGTGTGGTAAAGTATTAGAACTTAAAGTATTAGACTCCAGGTGGTGGAGTCACCATCACTGGAGATGTTCAAGAAAAGTGTAGATGCAGCACTGAGGGATATGGTTACTGGGCATGGTGATGATGATTGGACTTGGTGATGTTAGTCATCTTTTATCTTTTATTCATGATCCTTGAGGTCCCTTCCAACCCTGGCCATCCTGTGATTTTGTGATTTCTTCTCAACTCACCTTGCACAGGGGAAGGCTCCTGGCTGAGTCCAAGATGAAGAGATTAAATTAGCAAAATACTTTTTGAATACATAGAAACACCCCAGTATTCATGTTCAGAAAGACCTCCCACACTCTTGAAATGCCCTGGGCACAGGCCCTGAGTTCTGTTGGTGGCCTTTAAGGGCAGAACTAGTGAAGGACAACTTCTGCTGTTACCAAATTTGTTGGTCAGAGGAGAGCCTCCAGCTTCAGTGTCATAGCCTGGATCCTTGCCTCTGAAAACAGAAATCTGTTCTTTTTAATAAAACCGTGTTTACAATTAGGTAATATTTTCATAACAGAACAATACAAAGTGAAGTCTTATCAAACACCTCTGTGAAAAATTGCTACTGTGGGACAATCAATTCAACATAGTGTGAAAGATGTAGAGGGCTCATTTCAGAAGACATGTTTCATGTGTACACTTTATGAAAGTGTACTATACATGTTAGTATTCACCACAGTACTAACACTGTACTTTGAGCTAAGAAATATGTGTGTCCCCTCAAAGCACAAAAACATCTTCCGATCTTTAAAATCTCTCTCCAGCATTCACTGTTGTGCAGAAGGAAGCAACATTTGTTGTGACACAACAACACAAGTATTACTGATAGGCAGACAGTGGGACTAAATGATCTCGTAGGTCTTTTCCAACCTTGGTAATTCTATGATCTTTTCCAATTTAATGTTATGATTCTGGGATTCTAATTAATTTTGCAGACAACAATAAATTGGTAGGAGTTGACTTCCTCAAGGATGGAAAAGTCTTGCAGAAAAAATTTAACAAATTAGAGAGATCTCAGCAATTACCAACTGCATGAAACTGAACAAGAATGAGTCCTAGACTCTGTACATGGAATGGAGCAAACTTTGATATACGTACAGAGTGGGGGCAAGAGGCTGGCAGCAGCTCCATGGAAAGAGATCTGAGGATCATGGTTGATGGCAAGTTGAATATGTCAGAAGTACACCCTGGCAGCTCAAACGACCAACCATAATCTAGAGTGCATCAGGCTCAGCACTGCCAGCCAGACGAGGGAAAGGATTGTCTCACTCTGCTCTGTGTTGCCTCTCACCTTGAGCACTGGATGCAATTTTGGAGACCACAATACAAAAAGAATATAAAATTATTAGCATCCACAGGAGGGCTAAGAAGATGTGAAAGGCTCTGGAGGACAAGGCAAATGACAAGTGCTGAGGCCCTTGGTTTTGTTCAGCCCAGAGCAGAGGAGGCTGAGGGGGAATCTCACATCAGTCTCATTTACAAGAAAGGGAATAAGGAGTACCCAGGGAACTACAGGCCGGTGAGTCTCACCTCTGTGCCTGGGAAGATCATGGAACAGATCCTCCTAGACGACATGCTTGATCACATGAGGAATGAGTGTGTGATCTGAGACAGCCAGCACAGCTTCACCAAGGGAAGGTCATGTTTTACCAATCTGCTGGCCTTCTATGATGGAGTGATGGCGTTGGTGGACAAGGGAAAAGCAACTGATGTCATTTACCTGGACGTGAGCAAGGCCTTTGACATGGTCCCCCACCACATCCTTATCTCCATATTGGAGGGATGTGGATTTGATGGGTGGACCACTCGATGGATAAGAAATTGGTTGAAAGGCTGCAGATAGAGAGTGGTCATCAATGGCTCTATGTGCAGGTGGAAGCTGGTAATGAGCGGCATCCCCCAGGGGTCTGTCTTGGGTCCGGTGCTCTTTAACATCTTTATCAATGACATCGATGGTGGAATCCAGTGCACTCTCAGCAAGTTTGCTGACAACACCAAGCTGAGTGGTGCGGTTGACATGGTGGAAGGAAGGAATACCATTCAGAGAGACCTCAACAGACTGGAAAGGTGGGCCTGGGTGAACCTGATGAGGTTCAACACAGCAAAGTGCAAAGTTTTGCGCTTGGGCCGGAGGAATCCCAGGCATCCATACAGACTGGAAGGAGCAGTCCTTGAGAGCAGCCCTGCAGGAAAAGACCTGGGTGACTTGATGGACGAAAAGCTTAACATGAGCCAGCAGTGTGCCCTTGCAGCTCAGAAAGCAAATTATATCCTGGGCTCCATGAGAAGAGGGGTGGCCAGCAGGGACAGGGAGGTGATTGTCCCCCTCTACTCTGCTCTTGTGAGGCCCCATTTGGAATACTGTGTCCAAGTGTGGAGCCACCAGTACGGAAAAAGCAGGGAGGTGTTGGAGAGGGTCCAGAGGAGAGCCATGAAGATGATTAGGAGACTGGAGCACCTCCTCTATGAAGACAGGCTGAGGGAGCTGGGCTTGTTCAGCCTGGAGAAAAGAAGGCTGCGTGGTGACATCATTGCAGTACCTAAAGGGAGCCTACAAACAGGAGGGGAATCAACTCTTTGAAAGGGTAGACAACTGCAGGACAAGCGGAAACGGTTTTGAATTGAGGGAGGGAAGATTTAAGTTGGATGTCAGGGGGAAATTCTTTACAGAGAGAGTGGTGAGGTACTGGAACAGGCTGCCCAGAGAGGTTGTGGATGACCTAGGGATGTTCAAGGCCAGGTTAGATGAGGCCCTGGGCAGCCTGGTCTAGTATTAAATGGGGAGGTTGTTGGCCCTGCATGTGGCAGGGGGCTGGATATTCATGATCCTTGAGGTCCTTTCTGTGATTCTGTGAATTTCAGGGCAGCCTACACATGACAGCTCCCTCAAAGGGACCAGAGGGGAGGATCTGATCTCTGCTCTCTGGTAACAGCAACAGGACCAGAGGGAATGTCACAGTGCTGCATCAGGGGAGGTTCCAGTTGGGCCCAAGCTGCTAGAATTCAAGAGGTGTTATGAGAAAGCTCTCAGAAGTATGGTTTGAATTTTAGGTGGTGCAATTTGGAGCCAGGAGTTGGACTCAGTGACCTTTGCTGATCCCTTCCATCTCAGTCTATGATTAACCTATCCCGGAAATATAAAATACTATCTTTGACCTGTGAAACTAGAGGTAACTTCCTGGAAGAAATAATCCAAGGTCACAAATGATAAATTTTATAGCATCTGTCTCATTTCTAAATATTTTAAAAATTATTCCAAGCGCTACACATCTATATTTTTTGTGTTTTGAGTATGTTTAACTTGTTCACCATCTACATATACTTAATTTCTTAAGAAATTTGATTCAAATTTGCAAAGTTTGGGATAATGCAACAGTAATTTGGAAATACGATATCTGTGTCTTTATCAGGAATAGAAAAAAGAAGGGAAAGCAGAAGGAGCGTGCATGCAAATTCTGTGTCACTGTATTATTATGCTGTCTTGTACAGGTCAGCATAAAAGAGTACAACATTAATGCATTAGATTTTCTCAAACTACTAGTGATTAAATAGCTACAATTCCTAAAAATAATTTTGAGGGAAGAGGAAATAAGAAATTCTCTTAATTGGCATTGTAAAACATAAGTACTTTAAAGATACTTTAAGAGAAATCTGATTTCTCTACTCCTTCCACATCTCATGCACACAGTAACCTATCACAAACCTTCACCTTCTAGTATTTTTAATTTGCTTTAGAATTTAATGTACATTTATTAACACATTCACAGAGTGACATCTGAACATCAGCATACCTTTAAAGCTTCATATTCAGTTCATAGATTCAGCATCAGAGTTATGAAACTTGAAGGAAAGCCATACATTGTACCAGAGATGGAATTTCGGATAAGTTAATTAATTCATCACCATAAATCACTGAAAGAGAACATATCTTGTTAGCTTCAGTCAATCAGATACTAATCAGTGGCTCATTAGCTTTAAAAATATCAACCTGGTTGAGCTATCATTGCTCTACATGGAAGACTAATGAGTCACATTAGAGAGAATATTACACGGCATGTAGAAAAATTGCTTTTACATGTTATTCAAGCTATGTGCATGAAATCTTACAGGAAAGTCAGTGGTAAAGACACTCAAGAAAAAAAAAACAAACCAACACTGGAACTGACCTCAATTTTTGATGCTTGTTTCACTGCTAAGTGCTTCTTAGTTCCAGTCCTAAATGCTTTGTACTCTAATTTTTTCTAAACAAGGAAGTTCAGGTTACCTCAGAAAGAAGAACTGGGTCCCATCTACTTTTGATGTTGCCAAGAGAAATTATTTGCTCATTCCCAAGAGTGAGTTTTATTGTAAAATATAACAAATAGAATGAAACACAAATGCAGTAGAAATCACTCATTATAATGCAAGAAACACAAGGTCTACATCATCTCAAAGAACATTTGAAGTATGAATGATAATACCTTCAATACTAAATGACTGTCCTGTAATTAATGTGGTCATATTAATGTAAGCTTTAGCTGATTCAAGTTGGGTTTTGTGCTCCAAGGACTACAATTTTACAATAAAACAATGCTTAGTCAGAATAATTTCTCCAGAGGTTTCCAGAAATATAAACAAATTAATTTAGAAGATCATAAGCAGAGCTAAAAAGGGGCTCGGCATTCATAAAAGGTACTCTGAAGCTTCACTCTAAAGCATTTCACTCAAATGCAATAGGAATAGTTTTCCGAAGGGCACAATTATGCCAAAGCTGTAAGTGTAGCACAAGAGCAAGACTTCTCTAGTTTCTCATGGCTGAGTCAAGTTGATTTAGATAGAGGAAACACATAAAACAAGTATATCATTATAAATTCAGAGGTATTTAACAGGAGGAAGAAATAGCTGAACTTGTCTAGCTGTCTAGAGTCTACCTGTGCTCATACAGTTTGCAGATTTGTCAAAACTTGAGGAGGTTTGCAGGGTCTTCACCTCATGTTTCATCTCATGGTACATATAACAAAATGCAGCTTTGAATATGGCATTTGTAACAGAGAATGAAAAGAAAAACAATCAGCAGAAAAAAATCTCCAACAGAAACCTGTTAATTTATCTGTGTGTGTGATCTTGTGTCTCTCCATTGGACAGTTCTATGTCCAATACCATCCACCAAAATCCATCTGAGAATGCAGAAAATGCCTTGACGTATATGCTCTTTCCCCTTGCCTCCATAAGGCCCATTCAGGAATACTGCATCCAGGTCTGAGGCTCACAGCATGGAGCTGCTGGAACGGGTCTGGAGGAGGGCCATGAAGATGATCGGAGGGCTGGAGCACTTCTATGAGGAAAGGTTGAGGAAGCTGGGTTTGCTTAACTTCATCTCTGAAAGTATTCAAGGCCAGGTTGTATGAGGCCCTGGGCAGCATGATCTGGTGGGTCGCAATTCCATCCATGACAGCAGGGTTGGAACTAGATTTTCCCTAAAGTCCCTTCCAACCCAAGACAATCTACTATTCTACTATTCTTCTTTGAATTTCCCTTGTTATCCTCTTTTAAATTAAAGGTCTAAATTTCTTATTAATATAATTTATCTTGCTACTATTAAGCATCTATTGATAAATATGTAATGCTCAAACAACTGTACAAAAAATTGTTTCAAAACATACCGTGATTTAAGTACATGTCATTGCAGTGTGGGTTTTGGGGTCTTACCAGTGCTTCTGGTCTTAAAGAAGTGTTTAAATTATGGGATAAATTCTGACAGCCTAAACTACTCTTCAAATTGAATGGAAAGCCACCATCCTCAAAACAGATAGATCTGCTGTCCTCTCCAAGAATGCCTATGGATGCATGCAAGTGGACTATCTCCAATCATTTTTAATTATTAGATTTTTTAATTCATAGAACTGTGAATCAGACTATTTTACCAAGCAGTTGTGATGATATCCAGAATAGCTCTAATATTGTGGGTTTTTTTAGTTTGTTTAGTTTAATTCAGTTGTTTTTATCACAAACACTCAGAATTGAATTGTGAAACCTGAGCACAAAAACCAAGGCTGAGTGTTGTGTGCCACAAAACCTTCAACAAAATGCTTCACAAAAGGTCAACCTTTTCCTTTGTTTTGTAATTCTGTTTTTCTCTTTCATTACCAGAATAGCAGGGCTTGCCATTTTTTCTCCTAAACTGTAATCTGTGTCTACTTGGAGTTAGATAAAAATACTTCCATGACTTCCAGGCTCCTACTTCAGAAGATTTGTCAATCTATTATCACAGTTTACGATGTCACACAACATATTGTGATGCTGCTCTCATTGTTGAAGGCATTTTTTCAGAAAATGTTCTTAGTCATTGTTTAACACTACAGTTTTTATACAGTGTGAACCCAGCCTTTGCAGGAAATGTGAGAGAGGTGAAAGCAGTAATCATGCAAAGGATCCTGCACAGCTGGAAGAATGTGAATCACAATTGAGATATGACATCTACAACCTTAAGTACCATGAACCTGAAGTACTTGTTGGCACCTTTCTTTTGGGTGGCTAGAGTATTTTAGTCTTATATCTTGTTGTCTTTCATACTTTGAAATGCTGCTCTTTAGTGTCCTTGCTATATCTGTCAACTGCAAAAGCGATGATGAGTAAAATAGTAGGAGAAGTAAAGATTAATTCTATCCTGACAGTTCTGCAACATTGTTTCTATCTGAATTTATTTTAAAGATGCCTTTATCTCAGCTTGAGATTTAAAATAAAAAAGGAAAAAGGAAAATAAATATATATATATATATATATATATTACCGGTTTAGAATAGAACAGAAGGGAATAGGAGGAATTGAAAAGAGTAGGATAGGATAGGACAGGACAGGACAGGACAGGACAGGATAGGATAGCATAGGATAGCATAGGATAGGATAGGAAGAGAGTTGGAAAAGACCCTCCAAGGTAATCAAGCCCGATTACTTAACCTTTTCACAGCTAACCGAAAGTTATTATCCAAATGGCTTTTGAACACTGACAGGCATAGGTTATTAACAATCACACTGGGAAGCCTGTTCCAGTCTTTGACTACTTTCACAGTAAATAAATACTGTGTTGGGTACTGGAGGGACCAAGAGGTATCAACCAGATCTTGAGGAGACGATGGGGCCTGGGGTTTGACTGAAAGTCTGTCAGTGTGTGGGTATGCATGCAAGAGACTCCAAGAGCCAGGGCATACTCTCTTGGCAAGCTGCATGACCTAGCCCAGACAATGGAGGCATTCACCTTTCATACGTGTGTAAGTACTTTCCTACCAAGGGCTTTTCATCATGCACAGCAAGAAAGAGAAGCAGGATCAGGCCACTGGAAATTTGTTTGTTCACGTAAGTGGTGTGTTTTCTGTCTGCACTGACACATACAGCCAGCTGTCTGTGCATATATATAAGTACTATGAGCACGTGTGCCTTTTGGAAATGTGTTCAGTGTTGCTACTGACCAGACCTGGTAGCTTGGAGCTGCAGCAGCCTCATCGCTATTGGGCTATGAGATTTGCCAGCTACTAAAAAATGTTAAATAAATCTGACATATGAGATGAGAAAGTGTGAATGTGTCAGTGAGAAGGAAAATTTTAGACTCTTCTGTTTCCTGTACCAATGTTGTAGGTTCATGCAATGACTCTTATGTTCTGTACCTCAAACACTGAAAGTATCACTTCCATGAAATCTCCAAGAACCAATAAGCAGGTATGACTCATTCAGTTTCTTGCCACTGCACAGGGTACATCTCTAAGCCCTATGACAGAATATGGATCTGTACAGAGTAAGACGGTAGCACCAAAGGCTCACAGCAAACCAGGCCTTAGCCTCTGCACCACTGTTAAAATGTGTGAACTCATAAGAGAAAGTGTGATAATCTCTACTTATTGACACGTGGAGAGCTAATGAGGTAAAGCTACAGCAGCACCAGGTTCTAATGCTGCCCTTTGCTGGTGTGAGCTGGTGTGCTTTGCAGTGAAACTATTTGAAATTATAATTAAGGAGATTGCATATGTCTGTCAGTGGGATTATGTACAACCACAGTCAGGTCAATGTGTTTGGCCAGGGCGCTCGAAGGGTGGTTGCTTAATCAGAAGCATATGTATCTGCCATTTTTTTCTGTCTGCTCACATGTACTGTACTACAGAATCATGCTCAGTACTTCATTAGATTTTGTTGTGGATTTTTTTTTCTTTTTCATAGAAGACAGGCTTTTTTCCTAATTACAAAAACACATTTAGTCTGCAGGAATCTGCCAGGTAGAAAGAAGGGGATTTAGGGACTTCTGTGTTCAGGTAGATGAAGATTGCCATAAAAAATATTCCTGTTTCATTGTTCCTAGGAAACCAAAAATACAGTGATGCATGATTCTGGCATGAGTTACACTGTACGATGCAAAATGTTTTAAGAGATGCAAATTCTAAGTACAGCCACGTACCTTTCTCCAAGCTACACTTGGCAAGGAAAAGTAAAATAAGACTGGTGTGAACATAAAGTCATATTCTTGCCACTTTATTGCAAGACTGATATTCCCTGGGCCAGTTATACCCTCCATACTGTTTGCACATTGCTCATGCAGATTTTAGACAAATTGCCCTCATCATATTTCTGTAATGCTTGGGCATGCTCAGTAAGTCTCAAGAGAAATAAAAAATAAATATAAACCTAAATGTATAAAAGATGAGTAAATCAAAGATAACTACTGAAAGCAAAGCCAAAATAAACTCAAAACAAATGCACTACTGAGCAGACTTTTAAGTATATGCAATGCATAGAACTAATTAAGTTTTTCTGAGGCAAAAAAAAAAAGTTTCAGCATGGTAGTTGAAAACAGAAAAAGAATGCAGTGGCAGAAAGGACAGAGCCATCTGCCTGTTTACTGCTGTGAAATGGAGTCTTGGACAGTAAAATAGAAGATAAGGGTTTAAAATTTTTACTGGAAGTTTAGCACTTTGAAATGGGTCATTTTCCTGACTTCCAGTGGGATTCACTGATACTTTTTAGTAATTTTTTTAGAAGCACTGAAAATAATATGTAGGAAGCTATGCATGTAGAGGTCTTTATTTTTCTTTAGGTAGTGAACTTCTATTTACAGGAAAAATAGAAGGGAAAAATCAAAGTAATTCATAGTACACCAAAGAATCGTGCCCCAGTTCCAGCTCAGCTAAAAATACATTGGCTAAAAGCATATGAGTCCTGGCAACCCAGCTGACAAATGAGAAGTTGAAAAAAAATAAATATAGTTTCCCCCACATTTGGGGTCTGAATCCCCCAAATTATTCCTTCAGATGGAAATACCATGATGGCTCACCATTTCACTACTTGCATTCTAAGACAAAACAGCTTTGTTTCTTTAGTCACAAATGGTTTACAGTTGAATCATTCCCAAAATGTACCTATGAGAGCTAAGTACTTTTTAAGATCTCTAAGAGTTAATCCATGCTGTTACTTGTAGGCTGGGGACTCCAGAGTAGTAATGGCATAAATCAGAGCAGGATTAGATGTGCAAAATTCTGCCACTTCTCCTAGATTTAGTCTTCTGCAACATCAGAAATCTTTATGCGAGATAGTTGTCTGTACTCTCTTTATAGTCAGAGGAGAGTAAAGAGCATTTCCAGAGGGTGATTCATCTGGCCTGTTTTAGATGTCAACCTTGGGAGGAGATGAATCACACTTTGGAAATGCCTGTTTCTTTCCTCTGACTATAAAGGGAGTTTAGATAATTAGCTCAGATGCGGACGTCCACACTGTAAATTCACAAAGCTTGGTGAGATTAATCCCATCCCTACTCAGATATTGTGTAGTGTTTTCCTGCTTGCATTGTCCCACTGAAATCAATGTAAGTAAGGAGCAAATCAAAATACTAATGTGTAGATCCTTTACTTCTGCAGAATTTACAGGAGCTATATAAACTCTGATTATGTACCAAATTTATTAAATATACCAAAGCATCAAGAAGCAGGAAAAAAACAATGATGTGTGGTTGAAACTGCAGGGAAATCATGGTATGCAAACAAATAGTTCTATTGGAAGTGGAATTAATGAAGCTTAGGTTCCTATGGATTTGTGTCTCATGGTTGATTTACTTTATAAGTGAATTTTAATAAGGCTGCTGTTGAAACTCACTTCTTATTAGATATCAGAGATTCTTCAGAGACAAGAACAGTTATGATTACCTCAACCAGAGGAAAAGCTTCAGTGAGAAGATATGCATTATTGACACTGGAGTAATTGTACAGGAAAGAGATCTTGCCTGAAAAATTGATTCTCTGGTGTCTTGTAAGAGCCAAACTTTTTGTGGTTTTTTTTTTTTTGTTTTTTTTTTTCCCTGTGATTTGGCCGTGTACAGGTGTTGATGGGATTTCTTTTCCTTACCTGGACATCTAGTACCATGAAATTCATGGGGGTTTTGAGAACTCTTCTGCTTTGTCAAATCTAACCAAAGTTTCCCAGCTACTATTCATCAGAAGTTATCAGGAGTAAACTGACACACATAGGGGTATGCATAGATATAGCTGCCCATTAACATAGGAAATCAAGGGATAACTCAAGAAGCAATTTGTTTAGGTCATTCTTAAAATCCTTTTAGAAATCTAATTACTGAGGTCTTCAGTTTTATATCTTATTTGAAAGAGAGTTCCTCAAGTCACTTTACATCCCCTGACACCATGCTGAGGCCATTAGTTCAGGACTAACAAAGCAAGGTGCCACCTGCTGCTCTTTAGATGTCTCATATCAAAGTTGCAAAATGACGTGACTTTGGATGTTTATCCAGGAAAGTATTTAACCACTTAATTTCAGAAGCATCTAGGAAAAAATATACTCCTTTCTATATCACTATATTCTCAAATCGAACTGGTTTTCCAGCCCAGTCTCCACCTCTTCTGTCTGCAGGCATTTAGATACACATTTGATGTTTGCATCATTATTGTTTATTTGGCTGTGGGTTTGTTTTTGGTTGTTGTTTTTTCTTTTTTTCTTGAGGGGGGATGTTTTTTAGTGGTTACCAGCTATTTTCACAATGTTTCATTACTTTAACTGCAAGGGTACAAAAATGGATTATTTTGTCATGTTTTATACAATGTTTCTGCGAAAACAAACTGAATGTATTTTCTCTTCTCTTCACAGCTCCTTGTTCTCCTGCTTCTTAATCAGAGAAATGACATGTGGTAGCTCTGATAGTCTAATTACTGGAATAAATTCAGGATGAAGCTGTTACTCTATTCTGCAACTCGCAGTCTGTGTCAGACTCTATGGCTGCTTACATGATAGACTCCAAATCATAGGAAATTTCAGGCATCTGCATGTGTATCCAGGTATTTTTACTTCATGCTTCACTAAGGTAGCAGAGTGCTTAGACTGAAGTATCAGGGCAAGGCACAGCTTAGTCATTTGAGCTTTAAGCAGGCAGCTTTCTCCTGATGCATGGAGAGGAAAAAACAATTTAACAAGTCTGAGGGTAGAATACAGTGTGGCATCATGAACAATTGCTTTTGAAGCTATACCACTATAAAATGTTAGCAATAGCATATGTGCATGCAGGATATAAAAGTGATGTGTAAGAATGCCTCATTATGACCCTCCAATAAATTAAGTTCTAGGAATTCATAACTATTTATTTGTGTGTGGCTAGACTAACTGACACTGATACACATAAAATGAGCTCAGCCTCTATATAAGCAGTTTTATAGGCATGGGCTTGAGGTTTTTCCTTTGATCTGATGCAAAATAAAAAGAGGATCTCTAACATAAGGAGAGAAATCACTTTATATATATAGAGAGAGAGAGAGAGTAGAAATTTGGATTCATGTCTCCAGTGACATATTCAAGAGCTAAAATCAGTTGCAATTTAATTCTTAACAGAATAAATCCTCTTAGTTGTAATGGTGCGTACTTGCTCCACACTACTCAAAATAAAAAGGAAAAGAAAAAAGAAATAAAAATAAAGCACATACATAGACGCTGAAGAGAGAATTATCTTCTGTACATGTATCCCCATCATTTTCCTTCATGGGATCAGAATTATTTTTGCATCAATGTAAAAATCAACAAGGCATGATTAATCTTCTTCCCGGATTTGTTATAGTATTGTATTTGTTCTGGAATTTTGTGTTCTACCTTCAGAGTTCATTAGTTGCCTTCTCTTTGACGCCAGAATTCTGTGCTATTAGTTTCCACTGAAATCTGTGTAATAGAATTTACTGAAATGCAATTACTAGGTTCTTGGTTTTATAGACCAAGACTGGCACCTTCTGGTGAACTGATTTAAATTCACTGCAGAAATAAAATATCCTCAACCATACCCTAATGTACTGTACTTTTAACAAATTATTATTTAGAGATATTCCAATGAGCTAAATATGGTTTACCCATTAACTTCAAACTTTATAAGTCATAGTAAGTCGTGATATATGTACAGGAGGAGATTTACAAGTAGGTAGTTGGAGCTGGAATTTTCTCTCTTAATTTATTAATTATTGATTCTCACATGAAACACATGATCGAATATAAATTGACATTCAACTCTGAATCTAGCAAGTTGGATTCTGTGCTAGACAGGTAACAGACAGTTGAAGGCATTTCATGTTATTGAACAGCAGAAATAGAATAAGCTTGAAAAATGCAGTTACTTAAAATTCCACTATTTCAAGTATTTTTACAATTATGACCTAGAAATGTACAAACACATTTTACAGGAGCTGAATTGCTGGTTATTTTTACAAGCAGGAGATGACATAACAGAGCATATTTTACATACATTTGAGAATTTTTTGTTTGAACTGGTACTGTGATTAGAGATACTTCTGTTGCAGTTCTTAGCTACCAACAGACCCTGAGATAAACCTTGGTATTTTGCTGCCCGCACCAGAATAACCCATTAAATGTCCATGAAGCAGACAGAAACTCTTCTGTGGAATTATTCAGGCGGAATTTTTTTTTTAATACAAAAGTTATAAATATCACAAGGAGAGAGAAAATAAACTTCATGTTTTGGGGTCAGACAGTCTAGCTTTTTGTGTTCAGTAGCCACTGAAAATGGGAACAAGGCATAGATCTAGTCTCCTTGAAAAGTTGTCTTGGTTGTCTAACAGAAGCAGCTTTCTAACATTTCAGGCAGAGACTAATTTGTGCCCTCTAATCCACCCCTAGTGCAATGTGCTACAGGCAGAAGATGGCTTGCATTGCAAATAGAAAGTGTCTGTGGATTCTTAAAGGATCATGATGAATACTTATAGATAAGGATTGTATCCTGATATCTGCTCTGGTAATTATTATTGGATTTACATTCTTCCATGACATATTATGCTGGAAAAGGCATAGAAGATTTGTCTATTCATTCATTTGCTGGACAAAATTAAGAAATGTTTCATTATAGAGTTAATTTAGCACCGCTAAATTTATGGAATACTAAATAATATGGCTGTATATAATAACAAGCACCAGATCTGACTCAGTAAGCTTGTTCAAACCAGATGTTCCTAAACAGAACAATATTTAAATTTTATCCTTCCCCAAGCATCAGCTGCTCACCTTAAAGGTGATCTGGATTAACATAGTTCTGAAACATTACGCTACTATTTGGAATCATTTTATTTTTATCTTATTTTACATTTCCAACATTGTTATTAAGATTTCAAAGAATTATTTGTACAATGAAAAAGGTTACCAAGTTCACCACCTTCTTTCACATAACTCAAGGAACATTCATCTCTTGGCAATTATGTTTGATGACTGCAGACCAATTAATCAGTCTAAATGGTTCTATGTCACATTTTCCTACTGCTTGCGTCACCCAGTCCCATCTGCTGAGTTGCATCCTGTGCTCACTTTTAGTATCTCTTCTTCCTGTTGTGCCTGCTTTCCACATCTATTCCTAACCAGGTCAGATAAAGTAAACAGTATACTAATTTGTAGTTTTTCAGTCTCACTGAGACAGTCCCTGGCAGGATGCCATTTATAACAAGAATAAGGCAACTTGCTGTCCTTGAAATAACAGCGTAAAAGCTGCCAACCAATTGTGTTTGATGGGACATTATCACTGGATAAATTGTTTTCCTACAGCAGCACAATTCACTTTTAGGATTTACTGCAGGTAGCTATAATGGGAAGATTGTGATAGTAAAACAGAAAAAGGGTGTGATAGTTCTAATTTGAAATATTTCAATTTTATTAACATAAAAATATTTGATGGAGATTATTGTCTGGGGTATACAGCATATTTCAATGTCAAGAATTCTTGTAAAAGCAAACCATGCCTCTAAAGGTGATCAGCTGAAGATACAGTTTTGTCCATTTTCTTCTGTATCTTTGTCTACATTTTTTATTATTATTGTCACAAAAATTTGCAACTGACATTTACAACATTTATACCATGGGAAATAGTAAATAAAAATTATCATAGCATGCCATAATGACAGCATTCAGCATTTGTGTTCTTTTCAGTGATTATGGACCCATCATCCTAAACAAGGTATTCGACTTCTGTACTTTTTTTTATGTCTAATTAAAGGAACCTTGAGGGCTCACAAATAAATATCTCCAGAAAGATTTCATATTGTTAGAAGGTGAAATAATAATGAGTGATAAGCTTTGCTTGCTACCTAGACACTGCTCAAGAGCCTGGTGCCATAATTGCCTGCAGCAAGATAAACAGGTTTGTCTCTTTTCAAGCAACAATGAAGAACAGTCACAGACAAGTTGCTAAGTATTATTCATAACCAATTAACATCCACTTTCCTACGTGACAAAGGTTTTACCATTCATTAGAGGGGGTAAATAGGATACCACAGAATCACACAATCACAGAATAACTGACGTTGGAATGGAACCCTTGAGGGCCATCTAGTCCCAACCCCTGCTCAAGTAGAGACACCTACAGTTGGTTGCCTAGGATCTTGTTTAGACTGTATGTTCAAAAGGAATATGTTTTGAAGATTTCAGCTAGTTAACAGACATGCCTTATCATTCTGGCTGTCATATCATTTAGCAATTATTATTGAAAATATTAAGGGATTATAGAAGTTGATCTAGGTGTTTCTTCCTTAGTTCTTCAGCCACATAGGAAGTGTCATTGGTACTCTCCACGCAACCATTCCAGGCATCTCAGTGACACATAAAATATTAACAGGAATAGAACAACAATTAAATTAATTTGCCTTCTGAACTGTTGTGGTTCAATCCAGCAGGCAGCTCAGCATCAGTATATCATTAAATCATTCACCTGCTCCCCACACCTCCAGTGAGAGTGGGGGAGAATTGAAAAAATAAAAAAAGAAAGAAAATAGAACTCATAAGTTGAGATAAAAACAATTTACTAAGACAGAGAAGGGAAAGAAAAACAACAGCAATTACAATAATAGTAAATAGTAAATATATATTTTCATAAAGTATACGATGCACAAAGCAATTGTTCGCCATCTGCCGATGGATGCCCAGCGAGTCACAGAGCAGCTGCTGCTCCCCCTGCCTACTGCTCACAGTTATACAGTTTTCGCATGATGGTTAGAATAGAATTTCATTTTGGGTATTTTAGGTCAGCTGTCCTGGTTCTGTACCCACACAGGTCCTTTTCTCCCCAAGCCTCCACACTGGCAGGACAGTATGAGAACCTGAAAAACTGAAATGTCCTTGGCTCTGTACAGTACTGCTCAGCAACAACTAAAACATTGATGTTTTACTTAACATTGTTTTTCTCCTAAAGCCAAAATATAGCATCATACCAGACACTATGAAGAAAATTAACTCTGTTCCAGCTGAAATCAAGACACAAGAAGTAGAGAGAAGTAAAATGGGGAAGAAAACAGAGCTAGAGAGACTTGCTGTTGTGAATTTTGATACTACATAAGCACAGGCAGAACTAGCATATGTTTTTGTGAGTGCTAGTGAATAGGGCATGCAAGACCTGAATTTAATCCTTCCTTGATATAAACTATTGCATTTGCATTACACCTCTGTAAGTCCTCATGGGTCCACACCAATTTACAGTACTTGAAAATTTATCCAAAAGACTGATTTTTACTCCTGGCAGTACTTTTGAACTGCTGCATGTGAATTTGAATATGTCAGCTTTCAATCTAAAATGAAGACACTGCATTGCTTTGGAAAACATGCAAAAAGATGAAGGAAACTGTGCAAGAAGGACATCAGCATGCCTATCTGAAGTAAACCCATTCCAGTGTTAACCAAAAATATCTGCCATTTTTGTTACCAGGGTAAACTTGGAGCTGCAAAGAGAGCTTAATGATAGTCTCCTCACCTGAGCTTAATGGATGCTCAGTCTTAAATGAGTTGGGACCTTAACTGAGCAAGAACCTACTATCTCAGTAAAGACTGAGTGCACTGGCCACTCTCCCACCCCTTTCTTCGTTTTTTCCACTTGCTTCTCCTATCCAGTCCTCGAGTTTACTATACAGTTCTGGTATGTATTTTGTGCATAGTTAGTAGGGAGTCTGAAATAGAGGCTTTGTGCATTTCAATGAATATTCTGTTTTCATACTTTTTTTCCAACTGAGGGAAGTGGACTGAATTCGATGTCTCAGCTAGTCCTTCTCGAAAGCCATGTTTTTATTTTGCCAAATTCATCTTTATGACTCACAGTCACAAGCATTGCACATGACAGCACTGTGACTGCTGTAGAAAATTTAAGAAAAATTAATTTAAATAGTCAAAGTAAAGATTTTCATAAACCCTGGGTTTATTTCCTCACAGGTCAGATATTCTATTAGAAATAATTAAATAAAGTAAGAAATATCTTCCTCAGTGGAAAAGTGAGGATACTTCATGTGCAGATAAAAATGTTATTGTATATTTTCTCCACATTTCTGCTGTAGGAACTTAAAAGAGTTTGCTTTATCCCCCTCAAAAAGAAAAAAAGAAAAAAAAAAAAAAAAAAGAACAAGGTCATAGTTAGCCCCCAAAATCTTGACAAAAATTTCAAAGGGCCTGTAGTATCTCCCATATGAGAACAGGCTGAATAAACTGGGTCTGTTCAGCATCAGGAAAAGAAAGCCAAGAGGGGATCTTATCAATGCTTAAAAGTATCTAAATGGAGGCAGAAGGCAAATGGATGAGGCCAGGCCCTTCTCGGTGGTATGCAGTGATAGCACATGGAGTAATGGCCTAAAAGTTGAACACAGGACGTTCCATACTAACATGCTGGAGAACTTCTTTATAGTGAGAGTGATATAGCACTGGAACAGGCTGCCCATGGAGGTTGTGGAGTCTCCTTCTATGGAGATATTCAAGACCCATCTGTGCAACCTATTTTAGGGTATCTCTTTCAGTAGTGTGGTTGGACTTGATCACCTCTTGAAGCCCCTTCCAACCTTCGCAATTCTGTGATTCTGTGAAAAACACTTCAGTTTGAAGAAAAGATTCTGTGATTTGACTGATCAGCTTATTTTACAGAGGCAAATTGGCAGACTGACACTGAACAGTCACTTATTTATGCCAGTGTCATTAAGGACATAAACATGAATTATGTAACTCCTAAACCACTCAATCTATGTTTTTACAAGACTGTTCTCTGTTGCTAAGCTAACATTCTCTAAGCTAATATTTTGCCTACTTTCATCTAAATTTTCCAAGTGATAGAGCTTCTATTACTTCTTTTGTGAGATCATTCACAACGACAGTAAATCTTTCTGTCAAGAACTCTTTGATTATTCAGTCTAAATTTTTCATTTCATTATTTCATCCCTATGATCCTTTTTACACCTCTTTCTTTTATGCTATAAAATTTGGCTGCATTGCTGGTTGACCTAATACTTGAGAAGTAGACAGTGTGCTTTCAAATAACTACCCTTTAGCCAAGTTATAGTAGATAGGTTGCTGTGAAAGTAATTTCAGCTATTTATTTTCAATAGAAAATATGACAGATACAAACAGTACAATAACTCTATTTGATTGACCAGATTTGGTTAATTTGAGAATCAAATCTACTTGATTTGATTCTCAGATACAAAATACTCTTAATTTGATGATCTGTTTTTCTTCAGGACTTGTCCTTATATTACTGTTTCTAAACATATCCTACTTCTGACCCAGACTGTATTTTCTTTCAAAGCTTATAACTTGATCCTATTCCTAACATTATACATCTTCTCCCTGTGCATTTTATGCTGCCTTCTGATGCCTACATTGCCAAGTACTCAACATCCTTTTTTCATCTGTAGTTGCTGCCTTTTTTTTTTAATCAATATCTTCTACCAGTCCTTCAGTGGTTCCTATCTTCCCTGTTTGGGAAATTTTGTAGTGTGATTTTACAGTATTTATCCCATAGGAACCTCACTGTCTGTAAACTAAAACAGATTTTCTCTAATATAGCAAACTGTGCTATTATTTTAATTCAGTTATTTTTAATACTGTATTTTAAAAAGGCAAGTGCAGTTGGTCTCCAGATGTTTTCATTAAAACAGACGTTATTTATTGCATGGAAGTATGTTCTATTCTCAGTGCTAAAAGGTATGTATAGGACTTCTGTAATTCATTATTCATAACACCTTTGATTAAAAAATAAATAAATAACTTAAAAATTACATCTTCACTGTGTCACTAGTGCTGTATATTGTCAAGTATCCAGAGACTTCAGAGCCTGAAGAGGAGCTTCATTTGTCCCCATGGGAATTTTCAGAGAGAATTATACCTTCCAATATGCCTCTGAGAACTTCACAAAGACTTCGTGAAAATATTTCTGTTTGACTTACAAGGAAAAGTTCTGTTATTCTAAAATGTTCATACAGGTAAGATGCTTCTTGTATCCAAAGTGTGATGCAAATTGAAGTCTTAACTACTAATTTCCACTCCCACTACAGTTTTATATATTTTTATATCAATAGATATATATACATACATATCTTTAGAGATATTTGCCTCTATTACTTTAAATTTGAACACCTAATAACCTTGTTTTTACAACCTGTATTTTCTTACATTATGGAGCGGGCTGAGGTAAATCTTTGCCATTCGTTAGTCATTTACCCTTTAGAAGAAGCAAAAAACAAGGTAGGATACAATGGCTAACAGAAATAGTGGCACAATTGCAATCCGAGTAAATGTAACAAGAACTTTGATAATACATTAAGAATTACTGCTTTTCTTCTGTAGTTGCTATGGCATGGAGTAATAAAAATATAGTTTTTTAATACACTGTAGAGGGAAGAATGGCAAGAAAAAAAAGCTGCATAGCAATTACAGATCATCTGCTACCTAACATAACTGGTCTGAATTTATGGATACATTTTGGCATTTCTAAACAATTTGGATTTTCATGCCTGTTCTGATATAAAGAGGCTATGAAAATAACACTACTAGCACCCAGAAACTGGAGCAGTTGAGATAAAAAAAGACAGCAAGCACTGTGAATCATTATGTACCAACCCATAATCTCATAATTAATATTGTCTAAACGAGCCCACCTACCCACTATCAGCTGCAGACTCCTTCCCTCATTCAGTGCTTGGGAAAGTTGGTAGGCATGTCCTCTGCCGGATGAGTCATCATGACTTCATGCAAGTCAGTGGAGCCATGGCAGTCAACACCAGATATACATCATTCCTGTTAAAATACTCCCCTTCTTACTGCAATGGGCTTTGGATCAATACCAGAGTTAATAAGTGAGCACATTACACTTGCAGCCAAAATTAGAAAGAACTTTTATTACTAAAGTCATGTATTTGATCATAAGTGCATTAGAATTCCTTGTCAATAATGGTAATAGACCTAATGAGCATGTCTTACTTCATATTAATGGAGATGTTTGTTACTTGCTGTTATTTGTTAAGTGTTTGCTCTTTGATCTCCAGGTCAAAAATGCAGTGAGAAGAAGAAAATGAGTACCTGATTTGAATATTAAAAGGTTCAGAGATGTTACTCATTACAGAGATTTCAGCATCAAATTAAACTGAAATTCAGTTGTACTGCAACTTACTTAAGAAAGAATGGCCCAAGCACAAATGAAAACCTAGCAAGTGATTTACCAGTGTGATCAATCTGCTGCTTTGCCATAGTACTGTTCCACTTCCCAGCTCTTTAGTAGGAAGTAGAAATGCAGCCTACAGCTATCTGCAACACAGTCAGTCACTTCAATTTAACTTTAAAAAAATCTGGCTGGCAGACAGGGAGCTGGTCTCCACAATGGTGATTTCACAACAAAGCACATGTGTCAGGTAAAATTATATCTGGCAACTGGATATCTACCACATTATTCATCCAGCCAGCCAAATAGAAATATTTCTACAATCCCTTCATTAGAGGTTATTCATCTATAATGCACAGTAATTTTTTCATCACAGCTTCATCTAGTTTACAGTTTTTTGCCACACTCTGTGACTGAAATCTATTTCTGTGCTCTTAACTTCAAAATTTCAGTTAAGAAATGTTTCTTCTTCTTAACTGTTTGTTAAAGGGAGTATGTTAATGTTATTATAGATATTATTTAAAACTGCAAAAACATCATCCTACAGAACTGATCCCCTTGATCACTAGTTTCAACCCCTTAAAAATCTTTGCCTGTGTGGTCAAGCCATGCTTCATAAGCTGAGTCATAAATTGGCCCACAGTAGCTCCCATCAAATGAGATGGCTGCCTTCTTTGCAGAGAACTGAAGGATCTCAAGGGATACGACAGAATGCACAAAATTAATGAAAGCACATGCATTTAGAAGATAATATGTACATTTTCAACCCACAGTGGGATTCATCTAATCAAATTTAGAAATCCGAAATTGTACTTTGAAATCTAAGGTGGTCATCGAGTGCCTTTATTGTCGCTAAAGAAAAACAAGCATTTCACTAAAAATAAACAGATATGTTTAACTCCAATCATCCTAAAGGATTTCTGAAAATGCCAGATAATTGCCTACATTAGGTGTTTTCTGGTTGGAGTAGTTGATTAATTTCTGATGGAATGTTAATTGGCATCCTTATTGAGCAAAAAAACTCTGAGGAGGGGCTTACGACTTTTTAGGGAAGGAAAAGCAAGGTACTGGTAACATTGTGAGCAGGAACATGTAGTTACTGTGCCAGGGTAGAAATTTAAAGCAAAAAAAGCTCTAGGAGGAGCAGGATTGTGTTTGTTCTGCTGCTCAGGAGACAGCAAACACTAAAATGGTCTCATCATAGATTTCCCCTGCACCTTTGTATGGGTCCTTTGAATAACAGGCCCTTTACACACTTCATAGAATCAAATTCTTTCAGTAGTACAATACAGTACACATTTAATATTTGGTATGGAACTGACTTTTGTGAAAGTGAGCTGTCTGAAGCCCTGCAGCAGCATTGAATCAATGGCAAAGAGTCTTAGCGAACAAAGCAGACAGAGCTGCCCTCACTGACACTCTCAGCTTTTTCCACCACCACTTCAGGTCTCATTGTCCTCATAATACGCACATTGGGTCACAAGCTGCTGGGTCACCTCTGCTGGGTTAACTAGATCCCTTTACCTCTCTCCTATCTGTATACACCTTCAAAAGATTGTGCCAGAGGAACTGAAGACATATAACTTGGTCAACTACTGAAAAAAATCACCACAGTTTTCCCATCAAAAACACTTTCAGTCAGCAGTAAAGAAGAGCAAAAGGATCAACATAGCTTGGCTCTACATATACTAGCAAGCTTAGCTCAAACACTAAAAAAGATGAATAAAAAATATCAAATCTAAAAGCTGTATACAGATAAGGAAAATGAATCTGGGCCACAGCCATAGCTGTCCTGTATTTAACATGGCATAGAACTAGAAGGGTCTGGCCTCTTCTCCCAGGCAAATAGTAGGACCCGAGGAAATGGCAAGAAGTTATACCAGAGGAGGTTTAGGTTGGATATTAGGAGAAACTTTTTCTCTCAGAGGATGGTCAGGCACTGGAATGGCTACCCAGGGAGGTGGTGGAGTCGCCATCCCTGGCAGTGTTCAAGAGGTGCCTGGATGAGGAGCTACGAGAGATGGTTTAGTAGCTTGTGGCACTGATAGGAATGGGAGGGTGGTTGGACTAGATGATCTTGCAGGTCGTTTCCAACCTTGGATTCTGTGATTCTGTGATTCTGTGCCTTCAGTCTGGGCAGAAGAAACCAAGGGACCTCAGCTGCCCCTTACCCATCTTGCTCTCTAGATCTTTCATCATCTTCATAGCTCTCCTTTGGATGCTCTCTAATAGTTATATGTGCTCAAGGGAGACCATACAGCTCAGAGAAGAGAAGGAAAATGCATTCCCTCACTCAGTGGCAGTTCTGGGCTTGATGCACTCCAGGGTATGATCAGCCCGATTGGCTGCCAGGATACTCTGCTGACTGTCAACCAGAACCCCCCCAGAACAGGGACTCTCCTAGTTTTATCTTTCCACAATGCTTAACTTAGCAGAAACCTTTTCTCCATTTGCCTCATATGTCAAAATTTTTGAATGGTGAATAACATGATTAGCAGAAACCTTTTCTTCATTTGCCTTACATCGCAAAATTTTTGAATGGTAAATAACATGATTGGCAACATTAGGTCTAAAGACAGAAAACATACAATCCAATGGAAAATACAGGTTCAGTTCTCTAGTCTTCCATAGACCTTTGTGTCTGCATGTGAGAGAGCAACTAAGGCTGGAAAAGTGTCCATATCAACCATCTCTCAAAGTCTGAATGGCCACATACTGAGAAAACTGTATTTTTTTAGGACTGACGATGGCATCTTTGCAGAAAACCAATAAAGATCACTTTCCCACAGCATGGAAAAACTTTGAATAATTTAAGGGAGTCAAGTGTGAGACCTTGAGAATGAGGATAGCAGCATGCAAATCTACCCAGTAGTCAAGTTTTGAGCTGCAAGGCTTTAGGAAGGCAGGTAGGGTTGTGAGTAGAGAAAGAAAGGAAAGCGTGCTGGTTCAGCTAATATCAAGAGAGATCTAACTTTTGCAGCATCTCTGATGGGAAAGTATAAAATCTTCATGCTAGGTCCTTTCTATTTATTTATTTTACAGTATTTTTATCATCTTGCTTTTCTTAGATAATATAGAAAACTATATAAGAAAAATATAAGGCAACATAAAATGTCCAACAAAACAGTATTATGAAGTTCAGATGAGATTTTCCAGAATATTTTGTCCTACTTTTGATGAAATAATTTGAAAATCTATAAATAAATTTGTTTAACTATATAAACTATCTAAACAGATATTTATCTACATGTCTGGTTTGCTTGCTTTCAATGTATGCCCTTGTTTTCTTGACTAGTTAAGTACCTTATTCTTGACAGCTATTAGTCAAATGTCATACTGTGGTGTAAGTACAAAGAAAAAGTTTGCACATCAATGAAATCAAGTAATCAGAATGTCTCACGTGATCACGAACACTACTGCTGTGGAACAGGTTGGTCACATCATTCATTGTCATTTAACAAAGGCATTTTCTTATTTCTGTAGTGAAACGCTTTGAACACTTCATTTAACAGAATCCTGATTAATAGGATTAGGATCAAGTAAATCTCTTTGTTTTTATTTTTTCCCAGCTCTTCCTCCCTCTCAGCAATTCATTTAGAACTGAATGCAAAGCCCAAAAATAAACAAAGAGGCTATATTGATTTGAGTGCTTTTGTGGAATTGCTTCTAGAAGGGTGTTTTAAATATATATGCTGTAGGATTAGTGTGTGATAAAAGTGAACTAGCAACAAAAGGTCTTTTTACATTACTTTTCAAGATGGTTTTGATTGGAATGTAAAACAATTTCCCTGTGGAGATAATGCATTACCACTGGCAACTGTATAGAAAGGATGAAATCTATTAATATCACTTAATTGTCAAATGGTTTTATATCACTTCATGTTTGAAGTAACGTAGCAGCACTGTGGATATTGGAACATAGCTGATTCCAAAATATCCCTCCGAGTTAACCAAAGAAATATTTCAACACAAGATTCTCTTGAAAGCTTTCTGATTTAATATGAGAGCAATGACAGAATTTGTTTTTCTTCTGTTGATGTGTATAAGCTTTGGTTGGTAGTTTTGAAAGGCATATGTGGAGTCAAGAAGCAGCAGGGATGTAATCACTGATGAGTGCAAGATGCCTGAGGCAAATAAGGGCTTCAGTGCCTGTTCTTCGGGGAGACGCCAAGGTAGAAGTAAGTGCAAGAATGTGCCTAAAGGCTGACAGGGAGGAGGTGAGAAGAAATAGATGTTAAAGTATACATGGGCCTATTATGGAATACAGAACCAGTACCAAGCATAAGGAAAAATGAAGAGGTGAACTACTTTTTGGTGTCACTTACCAGTGAAACATATTTCTGTACCAATTCAACCATGGTAAATTTTCATTTGTCAGTATACTAATTAGTTCAATGCCATTGAACTGTTACTTACTTATTAAAAAAAAAAAAAAAATCAAGCCTGCTAATGCCATTAGCATGCATGAGTGAATGATTAAAACACACGAGAGGAAAGTAGCATTCAAAAATAAAAATGTGTAGGAAATGGAGTACATTAGTGATGTCTGATAAGAGTTTCAGACATCTGAAAATACCTAATGAAATCTCAGTATCTGAGTGCTACACACTCGCAGTGCGGCAGCTCTTCTCTGTATGAAGAATATTTCACACTACATTCCTCCAATGAAAAGAAAATGATAAGTGTATAAGACTGATTGCTTACACAGATGCATCTTTATTTAGCAAGAAATCATCATTTATCTATGACTTCATGCTTGTTCTTCAATAGGCCTGACCTAGAATAAGTATGACAAAAAGATACAGAGGTTCTCTTTCAAGTCTGTGAGAACAGCTTTTTTGGCTCAAAATTATTGACCTGAAATACAATTTCCCCTTACATGTGCAAACATAAAAGTAGTCTGCTATTATTTTTTTCTATCAGTATGTTCAGATAATTCCCAGAGTGGCACTGGTATCAAACCTAACCTCTCCACTTCTCTATAGGTCATGATATTTCTCTGCTATGAAATGCAATTATTTGAAAGGAACCCAAGTAAGAGCAGTTCCTGATCTCTTTCTTGTCCACAAGCTTCCTTAGTCACCATTCTGAGGCAAAAACCAATGGTAAAATTACATACGAGTTAAGGAATTTTAAATCTATATTTAAACTCAGTTGGTTCAGCCAGACATTGGGTTGGTTTGTTGGTTTTCTTTTTCTTTTCATTACACATGGTTTATTTAGAGATCAAAAAGAAAAGATTAAAAAAAAATAAATAAAAGCATTTCACAATTCCATAACAAATAAATATTTCAGCAAGAGTTCAATCATGATTAAACAGTCAGTGATTAAGAAACCCCACAGAAATACAAAGAGCCTGTGGCCACCCTGCACAAAAAAAAAAAAAAAAGACCACAAAAAATAAGTGTCTTGGTTGTTAAGCTCTGAATTAGAAACCCTGTTACCAACTTGCTCTTAAATTTCTTGACTTGTGCTAACTCTGCTTTCAGTATTTCTTACTTTTATTTCAGAATTCCGACAGATAATCTGAAAGCTTTTGCAGTGATGATTTAAAAGGAAAGTTCAATTAGAATTGTAAGCTGTACTGGCCAATAGAAGAGGAATAATGGCTGAATACAAGACATAATATTTTAACACTAACATTGACTAACCCTTGAAACAAACTCCTAAAAGATTTGACAAATCGTTTTAATCTGGCTATTTTAATATCCCAAATGGAGGTCTGTTTATGCGTAGATGCTCCAGTTCCCTAGCTCAGTGCTTCTGCTATGTACGATAGGGGAGACTCTTTGCAGCATGAATGCTGGCAGAATTCTCTGTTCAGTTTGCCAGAATTCTCTTTCTGCTTTCACTCAGTGCTTTCTTTTTGAGAAAAGTATATTCTGTTAGTCTGCACATGTTTTTTAAATTCTCAGAACTACAATCTTTTTTAGTATGATAAGTAAAAGAACTATAGTTAAAAATGTACATGTATATTGCCTGATAAATCATAACTTACAATAGTAAATTGGCTGACAAGGAGCATACAGTTATTAAATTGTATATTAAAAAAGACAACAGAAAATGCAATATAAATCAGGCAAAATGAGAAAATAAGGCACTAAAGGAATCATCATCAGATAATGTTATCTTAAAGATTGGAAAAATAGAAATATGATTAAACAAATTCTTTGAAATTACAATAACACAAATATAATTAATATGGTACATCATCAAGGATCTTCACACTTATGTACAACAGACACACATCGTATGATAATTAGTCACAGAGATCCAGTGACGGTGACAGTAATCCACCAGCATGATAGCCAGATAAGTGAAAATTCAATCTAAAAAGGCATCAAGTGAGAAATGGAAGTATTAATCGGCATTTGTAAAAGAAAAGATTGTACATGAAAGCCTGTGTACAACTGTGGCCATCTGCTTTCAAGAAAGATGAATTCCATTAAGAGCAGTAAGAATCATGACTGCTGCAATGATCAGAGGAGCCTTGGCTCATGTTGCTAAGATGTTCCAGAGTACATGGAATTAATAAATATTAACCGAGCAATGAATCTGTCTGCCAGCTTAGTATTTAGGATGTTCAGATGGAAGGAGAGAAAACCTAGGATTTGGTTTTCACTATTTTGTAAAAGAAAAACAGGATCAAAGAAAAGAAATACAAACACCCCAGAAAATCAGTATAACCTGGGGAGTTGTGACCTCCTTTCCTTTTTTAGATGAATGCTCTCATCATCAGACAGCAGAATCGAGTTCTGATTGCCTGCTTTCTCTGGCCTTGTTTGGATGCACACTGGCATAGACTGATGCAAAGTATGGCAAATCCTCTGCTCTACTCTACTCCAAGTCGCTTCTCCCTCTAGGACATTATGTAGTATTTCGGATAGTACTGTAGAAGATTGAATTTTCAGAGACCTAAGCAGAGAAATTAAGCAAGATCTCCAGCTCTATGGAGGGATATTGTAATTCTGTTATATAAATACAATTTAGATAAAATTATGTTTTATCTAAACAAAGACAAGCAGAAGAATCATTTAGGCATAAGCACATCTCTAATGTTCTCTAGCCTCAGACATCAATCATATCAGAGCTTAGGCAGGTAACTGGCACCCAGCTCTTCCGACTGCATTACTTCCTTTATGCATGCAGGTGTCAATGGAAATTTCAGGCTGAATGGAGAGTATTTAGTGAATGTGAGATAGATTTTCCAACCACTTTCATGAACATAGATGCAAATGTCATGAAGCTCCATTTTACATAACACAGTTGATACCCTGAATCTCACCATACATCTGGTAAGGAGAAACTCTATTATATTTCTTGAATAAATGTTTAAGTTAACCTTAATTTTCTTCACTTACAGAATAATTATTATTCAGTGATTTGGTATTTGTTTTGATCTTTTTATTCATGGGGAAAAAAAAAACAAAAACAAAACAACTGAATGTTTAAGTTAGGGAAAAAGGAATCAAAATTCCCACATTCATAATGATGCAATGTCAGAGTTAATTGAAGCAATAATTATTTTCTAAATTTAGCAGCTATTCCTAGGCAGTGAGACTTACCAGAAAGATCTGAATGCCAGAATACTTTGCACTGAGTGAGTATTCTCTGGCCCAGATAGAAAAAAAGAACAACCCTAAAATTGACCTCACTGGACACTGTGGAATTGTTTTAGGTGAAGTTCAGTCTTTCTGGAGTTCCTGTGCAGAGCAGCTGCATTAATTACTCTGCTTTCCTCTATCTGCTAGATGCAAGAACAATTCATGGGTCTTCAAGAGACATGGATCATAATTGCTTTTAGATTACTCTATATTATACCAGATATTTGTATCAGATAGCAGCATTACTACCATTTTCATCAGCTCCATTAGTATTACATCAATTGGAAGCTGTGGACCAAGAGTTCAAGCAGTTAGCCCCAGATAAACATATATGTCAAAGTACTGAGTTATAAATTTTACAGACAATTTTATATGCCAGCAGCAAAAGCATTCAGAAAATCAAGCACTATGTATAAGAAATGTGTTCACTACAGTATGCAAAAACTTTACAGAAAGAAAATAATACATATGCATAAGCACTAACATATCTAGCAGACGGACAGCTTTCAGAGAGAAATCTAGCCTGAACTTCTCACTAGCCTGCACCTTGGTGTATCAATCTCAGCATGAAGAGAAGTTGAATACCAGGAAACTCAGCTCTTGCAGGCAGACAGCTTCTACAGACTAATTGCTGATCTATGGCTGCATAAATACCAAGAAGGCAAGTTAATAACCATAATTTTGTCTCCTGTCTTTGGGCTGTCTTGATTAAAGACAGGTTTTTACCACTGTGCTGCAGGTTGCCTGGATCAATGTGTTTGTACATTTGGAAGTTAAAGCAAGAACCAAGGAGTACAGGTGAAAAATTCACTGATTTTCTACTAATTCTCTTCTATGATCATTTCCTTGGTTCAGATGTCTCTTTTTCACATCTGCAGCCTAACAAATGCAAATTTTAAAGTGTAAAACTTCTAAAGCATAAAACTTATACAAAGCATGTCAGCATTTATTAAATTCTCAAGAGATGTTCAGAGACATTGCATCATTGTATTAGGTTTATGCAGCAAGGTTTTGGTAGCAGGGAGGCTGCGAGGGTAGCTTCAGCGATCTGCCCCAAGTCAGATCAGAGCCGGCTCCAGCTGCTCCAAAAGATACCTGTCACTGGCCAGAGCTGAGTCATGAGCAACATTGGTTGTTCCTCTGGGAGAGCAGATTTAAGAAAGGAAAAACCTGCTACACAGCAGCAGCTAGGAAAGAGGAGTGAGAAATGCAGAGAAAAGATCAGTGGAGGAGGTGCTCCAGGCATGAAGCAGTATTTCTATGCCCATGGTGGAGCAAACTGCAGCCCATGGGGCACCATGCGGAGCAAATCTCTCCCTGCAGCCATGGAGGAGCCCATGGTGCAGCAGTGGATTTGGCCTGAAGGAGCAGCAGTTCATGGAGAGCTCCCACAGGAGCAGCCTTGGGCTGGAGCTGGAGGGCTGGGGGAGCTGCCACATGTGGGGACCTGTGCTGGAGCAGTATGGTCTTGAAGGATGGACAGTGTGGTACAGACCCATGTTGGAGGAGTGCTTGAAGAACTGCTGTCTGTGGGAAGCCCACATGGGATCACTTTGGGAAGGACTCCATCCCATAGCAGGAGTCCCACACTGGAGCAAGGAAAGCAGGTGACCATGGAAGAGCAGTAAAGATGAACCATTATGGATTCACTGGAGGTCTGATTCCATTATCCTGTGCCACTCAGGAGAAGGAGGCAGAAGAGTTCTGCAACAGAGCAGACGAGCAGAGCAGAACATTTTAATCATACAGAACTTTTGTCAAGCACTGGAATACGCTCCCCAGGGATGTGGTTGAGTCACCATCCCTGAATGTGTTTAAAAACCATTTTGATGTGGTGCTCAGGAACATGATTTAGCAGTGGGTTGTTAGAGTTAGGGTAGTATGGTTAGGTTGTGGTTGGACTTGATGATCTTGAAGGTCTTTTCCAACTTGAGCTATTGTATGATTCTATCATTCTAACTCTGCAATGGCTTGCTTATTAGAGAAGATCCAAGAAAGGAAATTACAGACTGAATTATGTTTCTGACAGTTTAACTCATCTCTTCTTCTGTCTGCTATTCATAACAGTTATATTTGTGCATCCATTCCAGTCTTTTTGTTCTAATATATCTTCAAGTTGTTTGCTACACATCAGACTGGGAGTTCCTCTTGAAACAATGGTCTGATAATATCTGTTTATTTCTTTTGCTTTCAAATAGTTTGTTACAGTGAGCAGAATCTCAAGTCAAACTCCCTTAATGTGGTAGTCCATGTCTTACTGAGGCAAATACTCTTTATATTGGCATTCCAAATCAGATAAGCTTAGCACTGCAGAAAGCTAGTTTTAGACTGGAAATAATCACAGAATCACAGCATGCTTAAGCTTGGAAGGGACCTCAGCAGTTCATCTGATCCAGTGTCCCTGCTCAAGCACATGTTACTCAGGACTGTGTCCAGACAGCTTTTGAACGTCTCCAGAGAAAGGGACTGCACAGCCTCTATGGGCAGTGTTCAGCCACTTTCACAGTAAATATATTTTTCCTCACATTCATGTGGAAGGTGATAATTAAAGTAAGTGCAAAACACAATGTAATTTTATAAATCACGGCCAAAATTGCCTTTGCTACCAACTTTGTATTTTTTTACTAAAAATACTTGCACTTAAAAAAATAATAATAATAATGGAGAGAATGGCTAAGGTGTTAGATTTTTTTTATTCCATTAATTAAAAGGCACTGAGCACAACTACGGCATCATGGACAGAAATTGTTTATTCCTTATAAACAGAATAAACTTTTAAACTTCTCCTTTCCTTGACAACTGCATCATCTTAGTCTGAGCAATCAATGTAATGTTAGTGCATAAATAAATAGATCAATAATATTTCAGGCCAGGATTGGGATTCAAATCATTTTAAATAGATCAGTATCCTATGACTGTGTTTAGCATCAGTACCTGAAGCTTCCTTACATCCATCATACTTACACTAAGTAAATTTTTAGCAAATATCTACTAAAAATACAGTTATTTCTTATGTTCTGCATTGCAATATTATTTGTAGTTACAAGTCAGTAATTGCAGAGAGATGTCCAAGTGAAGCCATGCTACGAAGAGGTCTGATATCATTCCCAGTGTGATATCCCCAAGACCTCTGAATCATTTCTCCTCTTACTTGTTACCCAGTGGTTTCTATCTTCAAATAAAACAGTCTTGTTGTGGTGCAATTACTGATCTCAGTTCTCATGTTTCAGCCCATCTCTAGCTGTTTTGCTATTCACATTGTTCAGCCCTAGTACAATACTAGAATTAGTCTAGGAGGATGCTTATGTGTTCAAGTAGATCATTTAAAAAAAAAAGAAAGAAAGAAAAGAAACAGCAATACTACTTGCCATCAATATGTAAATCTACTTTTTCTGCTCAATTCAGTCTGATAATATCTTCTTTAAGTTTCTGTGTAATTGCTATGGAAACATATTGCATTCATCTAAATTGCACCCATGAAGGCATAATTCTCTTTATGTGCTACCTTTGTGCTGTAGCATGGATAGATATTTACACCAGACAATAGTTTATTATTGCTATGCTGCAGAATACAATCACCTACATCATTAGTTTTATTTTACAACTTCAAGAATTAATTAGAAAATTATTTTCATGTTACATGAAACATAATAACAAGTATTAAATTATCTGCTTCCAGAAAAATATCATACAATAGTGTTCCACACCATATTCTTATTATCCAAAATGACATTAAAAGCAATGCTGCAAGAATCTTGTTAACAGCATTTTGCTTTGTGATAGAAATAGAAAAGTAAATACTTAACCTAATAATGTTTGTTAAAAAGACAGATAAAAAAAAAAAAAAGAAAAGAAACAAAAAACAAAAAGCAAACCAAAAACCAATATGATTTGACTATTCTTTTATATTAAGCCTTGCCAGGGATTATTTCCAGGCACTGGAACATGACCTTCAGTGCTCTTAAACTGATGGAATAGTTTGACCCCAGTCAACTAGCAGTCTTGCAAAGTGAGATCTCAGGCAATGTTTGGGCATCAGCATGAACCAGGGACTGTTCTCAGTGGGCATGCTGTAGAAATTAGTATTAGTGAATTTAATACCATGTATGCAGCTGCTCCACAGTACTTGGCACCAGTGCAAGAGAGCTGTTCCAGATACACTGAAGCTACAACTTCAGTAGTAATTAAACACAGCTGGGATTGTTTCTGACCATGTTGGACCCAATATTCAATTAACTTGCTCTGTGAAATTTTATGTGATGCTTGTGTATGGACATCATAGCCCAACTCTCACCTTTTACATGCTCTGTCTATTACAGCTCTACTTTTTCAGACTTTAAATAAGAATTGAGAAATCAGTGGGTAAGATTCAGGCTACTTTTCTGTAGTTTCTAAGAGGGTCATCCTAATAGCTCTCATTGAGTAAAGGCTTATATCACTTTATGGCAGGAAAAGGATAGGAGAAAAGGATGAGGATGTTGTTTCCCATTTTCCAAAGATACATAGGTCAAAGAGCCTGTACAATCTTGTCTTTCACTTTATTGTACACAGCGTGAAATAGTGTGAGAGAAAATTTAAACTTAAGACAAGCTAAGTGAAAATTTTCTTGCTGATACACTTTTTTTTTAACTAAAAAGTATAATAAATAGATACACATCAATTATCTTTTAAAACCCAAGATTATCTTAAAAAGTAAGGCTTGCATTTTTATTTAACAACGTTAAGGGAGAGAAGAACAGGAAAGATATCCTAAAAATTTGATTGTTTATCTTCATTAGAAAATAATTGGCATTTTTCTACCAAATAAAGATTCAAGCCATATTACCAAAGCAGCATTAGTACAACTAAAAAATTAGTTCTGAAACTCTAACAAGCTAATAATTTCACTATATCAGAGACAGAAGTGTCCTATTTAAAGAACTGGGGAAACCAGGGCTTTTCTTTTATCTCCTTTCACCAGTTTTGAACATTCATTAACCCTTAGGGATCAACTAGATAGAGCCTTGCTTTAGCTGTATCTTTTTGTTTCCTCTACATTTTTTATAATGGTTAAGCTATTCTCTCAAGTGATTGCTTGTATAGATAGGAGCCTGAATCAGTTCTATATGAAGCCCCCTGTAGAGAATACCTCTGAAGATGAAGTTTGAAGTGAAGCAAAGAGCCTAAAATTACTCTCAGAAGACTCAAAATTGGAAAGATTTTTGAGGTATGGGGAAGAAATTCCTAATGGAAAAATACTGGACAGTAATGAAACATTTCATTTAAGTGATTTCATTGCCTGTAATATTTTATGTTTTTACAGAATTACCCTTTATGTGTCATTTTCTGAATTTTTTATGCAATGCCTACAGAAAAATTTGCATTAACCGATTGTACCTCACCAAAAATAATCCAGACTTCAAACTGATGACATTTCAGGATGGAAAGCCTTCAAGAAAGACTAACTTCCTGTTCTTAGCACCCAGATGTCACAAGGAGGATGCAATTTCCATGAAACACTAATTAGAATTAAGGTCTTAAGGTGCTGAACTATTTTCTGATTTCAGGGAGATATGGAATGTTCCTATCAATTATATCATCCATAAAGATGAATCAGTGCTTAAATTCTCTCAAGACCAATTTGAGTGGGCATTCTGCACAGTTTTGCGTGACTCAGTCTCTTTTTTTGGGACTAATGCATTGGGTTTATGTGGCAAGATTTTGGTAACCAGGGAACCTGAAGAAGAAATTTGTAACAATGTCTATGTCAGACAAAGGCAGTTTAAGCCTTCAAATTATGCCTATCACTGTCAGGCCAAACCTGAGCTTATCAACAACACTGGAGATTCCCTTGCAGACTGTGGAGAAGACCTTGGTGAAGGCTGTGCCCCTGCAGTCCATGGAGGATGATATGGGAGCAGATAAACACATTAGAGGACCCCACACAGGAACAATTATATACAGTCTGAAGGAAGCTGCAGCCCCCCCATTCCCAAACCCATTTACAATTTGGTGTGTGAGAAGAGGTAGAAGAGTCAAGATTTAAGCTGATGCAAGGGATTAAGCATTCCATGTAGAACTTCAGGAAATGCAATTCATAGGAGCTCTGACTGATGCAGTTTCTTGTCTTGAACAGCAGCTGCAACAAGACAGTTCAGGTGGATTAAAGGATAATGGCAAGGTTGGCTGCCCAAACTGTACAGTGTTCAGCAAAACACACAGAAGGTATAGGGTCTATGTGGTACCCAAATAGATGCAGCAAACTTCAGACATTTGAACAGAGGCATTGTCCCAGGGCCTTCAAAAAGCTCAGAAAGGGTAAACTGCCCTTGTAGCTGGACTAAAATCCATCACCAATGGTACTTTACCTCTATCCATTCCAGCTAGTGAAAGTACAGGAAGGTGATGGTGATGGGTCAGTAGCAGGATTGTCTTGGTGGTCTTTTTCAATCTTAATGGTTCTATGACCATATGATTCTATTCTATGATCTCATCCCTTCTCTGGCTTGATCACACACATTACAAGCTAGGACACTGAGCAGTACAAACTCCTTTTTAGACACACAAGAAACAACCATAACCAATGGGCTGCTGTTGTCACCAGAAAGAATTACTTTCTTGAAAGGCAGAAGTCAGCAGTTGCCTCTTGAAGTTAAGTCAGAGAAGGGCAACAAAGTTCGTGAAGGTCTGAAGCATGAGCCTTATGAGAAGTATCTAAGCAAGCTGAGATTGTTCAGTTTGAAGAAGAAAAAGCTCAGGGTGACCTTAACATGATCTATAACTGCCCGAAGGGAGGCTGTGGTGAGGTGGGAGTTGGCCTCTTCTCCCATGTAACTAGCAATAGGACTAGAGGGAATGGTCTCCTGTTATAGTGGGGGAGATTCAGGTTGGACATTAGGAAATACTTCTTCTCCAAGAGTGGTCAGGAGCTGGAACAGACTGCACAGGGAGTTGGTGAAGTCACTGTCCCTGGAGGTGTTCAAGAAATGTTTAGATGTTGTATTGAGGGATATGGTTTAGTGGGAAATATTGGTGATGTATGGACGGTTGGATTGGATGAACTTAGAGATCTTTGTCAACCTTGGTGATTCTATGATTCAATGATTCTAAGTCTTTCTACTTATTTGAGTGAGTTTTGGATCGGCTGATAGAAGTGTTAGGAACTGGATCAAAATGAGTCAGATCTTGTCTATATACAGCATATTTGCCAGAAGTATGTTCGTATTTGCATTCCAATGAAAAAGTGAATGTTGGTTTGAAGGGAGGCTAAGCATGAGTCAGACTATATGTTTGTATTCAGAGTTTTATAGTAAGGTTTCCTTCTAATTTTACATATTTAATTGTATTTAATTCATAACTGTACACCTGCTTCCAGGTGAATATACACATGTGAATATATACATGTGAATATATACTATATTCACATGTAAAATAAAATAATGTAAAACAAATTAAAACAATCCAAAATAAAATAATAAAAAATAAATAAAAATTAAATAGCAAAACAAAAATTGGCTAGCAAGTTGTCTTTGTAATGAAGAACACTTGCAAACACACTCTTCTTGCACCCCATTTTTATACAGGTTACTGTTTCACTAATTAAATTATTTAATTTTAAAATATCCATTTTCTCTGTTATACACTTTATGATGGTAGGTCACTGACCTACCTCTGTGATATTGAAATTCAGTATTATGCTTAATTTACCTTACACAATCCACACACATACTCAGAATTCTAGCTTTCACCCACTTTGTAGCACTACCCTTTGTTCAATAGGCTTTTATTCAGGAAACAAACTGACACTACAAACTTTAATTTATCATTTTCTTACATATCCCAGTGAGGCAGAGTCCTTTGAGCAGCGAACAATAGTTGAAGGCAGTGATCTGTGGAGATAGAACTTCCTAGGGAGAATCAAAGTATAAAAGTGGGAAACAAAGATACGTCAATATTTTGTTATTTAAAAATTTTCTCCCTCGTATATTTTACACATTTGCCCAAACCAAGATGAAAGACATAAAAAAACTTAAAATATTATATATTTGCTTTGTTTCAGGCTTTTTTAGTTTAGTTTTTTTTTGTTGTTGTTGTTATTTTTGTTGTTATTGCTGTTGTTTTGTTTGTTTGTTTATAGATAACATTTCAACTTAGCCTTTTAAAGCTTTAAATTTCTGTGCTTTTTAACTCTTTTTGTAATAGAAGTGATGGGTTAAATTCTGGCCATAGTGAAGAGGCTGAAAATAAGAGGGACCAAATTTCAAATCCACGGATTTGATGTGCGATGTGACAAAAACAGGACTTGAGAGGAGAAAGATTATATATAGGGGGCATGACTAACCACAGAGAGGAGGAGGAAATGAACAAAAAAAGAAAAAGGTAACGCACTCTAAAAGGTTCATAAAGGCCCATATGATGTAATTACACTGGTATGTTGTATGCAATTAATGTCAAAATTTGCTAAAAAAAACTTGCAGTAGAAATGTCAGTTTAATAAATATTATGATTATAAGTAACTCACAGTGGTGGTAAAATGTATATTATTCATAGCTACAAAAATCTGGATTTAAGAAAGCCATTAAATGACAATATTAAATTCTTTATCTAATTCTCAATAAATATCCCATAGTATTCTAAGCTTTGACAAAGATGCAGAGATGAGTAGATGGCTGACTGAAATAATCAATGTCTCTTACTCTGTTTGAATTTAAGTAATCTGCTTTTCCAATTTTCTCTCTCACCTCCTCAGATGTACAAAGTGATAGGAGTTATTTTATTAGTGAAGCAGACATGAGAGCGACTGAATCCCAAGAGAGAGCGTGGTCTATGGAGAATTCCTGCCAGAGCATTCAGGAGTTACTGTGACAAGACAAGCAGAAATAGTTTCAAACTAAAAGAGAGGAAATTTAGGTTGGATATAAGGGATAAGTTATTTAAAATAAGGGTGGTAAGGCACTGGAACAGATTGCCTACAGGTGGTGTATGCCCTATCCTTGGAGTCATGCAAGATCAGGCTGGATCATGCTCTGAGCAATGTGATCTAGTTGTTGATGTCCCTGTTCATTTCAGGAGCTGGACTAGATGACCTTTAAGGGTCTCTTCCAACTCAAACAATTATTTGATTCTATGAATCATTAAACTAATATATTTATGTTTGTATATAATGGAAAAATACATGTTGAAGAGTAAAAGTGAGAAAAAGAAAGTGAATATAATTTTGCCTGACTACAGAGCAAAATGTACCTCATGCTAAATATTACTTAAATTGCTATGAAAACTATTTTCATTTCAGAAATGCTTATTATTCTTCAAAAAATTCATTGTTGCTCTTTTAATAAAAAGAAAATTGTTTCTTGCCTCTAGTTCTCAAATTATTCCTCTTGCATACTGTAGGCAAGTTTTAATATTATAAAATTTATTATGAATAAATCCACACAAAGTTAGAAATTACTTTCTAATAGTAGGATGAACTATAAAAAAAAAAAAAAAAAAAAACTCTTCATTAACTAGCAGTTATGTTTTAACATGAATTGTTTCTTAAACAAAATCATCTCTGATAACCAAAGGAAAATATTTGCATTCCTACTGGTGTTTGTCTTTTTGATATTAGTGTTTACTTTGTATACTGGTCTATAATTGATTAAAATACATGTTTATCTTTCTGGGATCTGAGAACCCCTGGAATACAATTATCCACTACAGCTGAGTAGCCTGCAGTCCTCTGGTGAACAGAATGAACTTTTAAGAGGGGTGTAAATCATATTTATTTTAGGTTTGGACTAAATATTCAATCTACACATGAACATATCATTATTAAGATCGTTACTTTAAATTAATATAAATTCAGTCAGTTTAATGAGATTGGTGCATTTATTAGATCTTGTTCACTGATTTAACGTGGACTTTATACACACTGTTTAGAAATGTGCTTTTTCAGTATTTGATGGTTTTAACTCTGAATAGAATTTAGGTTTTCATATCACTCTGCTGTGATACTTTCCTCAAGGAAAATATTTGCCATATTAATAAGAGTCAAGAGAAAACATTTTCTCTAAAGGAATCTGGATCTGTATAGAGATGATGCTCACAGAAATCAGCATCTGACTACTTGGCCTAAATGTAGTATGCTGAAGTTATTTTAGTGTAATGCCTAAAGATCTCCTAATTATTTTCTATTCCATGTTCATTCCACAAACATAATCTTCCAGCCTTGTTCTTGAAAAACAAGCTTTCTATAGCAGTAATAGCATTGAACGCTCTCTCCTGAATCCAACGGTAGACTTTCTACTCAAGTTGGGGTTGTTATTTTACTACTGATTCTTTACAACTACTTAGGCTGCTCTGAAAATAATTCCTCCTGTTTATTTCCATGGAAATGACAATAGCTACCAAGAGTACAACAACAGTATTTGATAAATTCTCACCTACAGAACACCACTTTTCAATTTAGTCACCACCATTATCTATGCATTTTTACCAGTGATGAATAAGAGCCTGTATACTATGCTCAAATAAATCTTCATGGCCATCCAGAATGTGGCTTTTCTTTCCAGTCACTGTCACCACTGCTGAAACGTACCATCCGCCTCCTCACTGCACTCACAACCACTGTTTGGTCTCCAGAAATGCTCAGTAAGCACAAATGAATGTCAGCAAATGAAATTTTTTTCTGCATGGGAGAATTCAATGACACACCTGTCTTGCTCCAATTTATGGGAGGGAGAGGAGGTTCTTTGTTACATATATAATCAACAGTTCAAATGTTGGTCCAACCAGCTTATTACAAACCTTAATCAGGAAGATGGGGAAGGGGAGGATGGACACTATTATAAATTACAGTAATGGGGAAGGGAAGAAGAGCGATAGAAAAGATAGGAAAGAAGCAAGGAGTCTTTGTAGGAAGCAAGAGGAAAATAGTCACCACCATGGATCCAGCGTGGTTCGTAGTTCCATCATTGATCTTCAGTAGTGTTGGGTCGTCAGGGGTGGTTGTTGTTCTGTTTATGATGACCACGGCGATGATGGCAACTTTTCAATGATAGTACCAACTTATTTATAAGTCCGAAGTGGCTGAGTCAGCTCTCTTTGGAGTGACAGCTCAAATCCAAAGCGGTTGAGTCAGCTCTCCTTGGAGTGGCAGCTTCTGGGTCTGGGATCTCAGCAGAAACTCCTTTGTTCCCATCTTTCGGGCCTTGCTAGCTGATAACAGTGAGCAGGGATGCCCACCTGCGTCCTGTTTTTCACAGGACACGATGGTATCATTCCCCAGTTGTCCCATACCAAGCTGAAGTTATTTGTTCACAGGCCAGATCTTCCACCAGTAAACACTCCTGAGCACTCTCTTCCAGAGGCAAGTAGCTCTGGAGGAAGATGCTTTCAAATGTCCCCAAAGAGATTTTGATTGTCACACAGGTAATACCCATCACTTGCCTCCTCAATAAATCAGAATCTTATCACAAGGAATACTTCAGGAAGCAAGCTTTGAGAAAAAAAAAATACCAAAAAAGGATTCTCATAACACCTTTGATTCATACATATTTCCATTTCAAATACCATTTTGTCAGACTGCCCCTCTCCTACCATTTGTCACATGGAAACAAAATGTAATGGAATATTGATGGGAAGGTTCAAACTCTACTGTCATACCACCAACATCCACTGCTGACATCACAGGCCAGCAGAATAAAATAGGAGGCACTGCTTTCAGAGCACCCACCTAGATAACAATAAAAGTAAAATTTAAATAATATTGTAGCATTGAAAATATTTAAGGAATATAAGAAGAAAAAAGATCTTGAAGATGAATGTGTCAAAAACAACATCAGTGTGCTGTGCATAGTCCAGAAGTACTTGTCCATCTGTAAAAAGAGCTGGATAATAATTTTTAGTCCTACAGAGGATCTGAGACACTGAGGCAGAGGAAGATCCACATTACCAGATTCCTTGATAAAAGATATGGCCAAAATACACACTGAAAAACATCCTGGAGAACAAAGCCATCAGAGAGTTACTTTTTGCCAAATAAACCTTCCTTATTTCTGGCAGTAAGGTTCAAGGATTAAAAAAAAAAAAAAAAAAAAGTGCACTGACTCCACTGCATTAGGTACAATTAATACAATTAATGGCATAGGTATTGGATAGACTGACCAGGGGTGAAGCATTGCTGGACCTGCTGCTCATCATTGCAGCGGAGGTCATTAAAAGCGTTAAGGTTGGAGGCAGCCTGGGCTGCAGCATCTATGCGTTGATTTTGTGATCTCTAGGAATGTGGGCATGGCAAAGAGTGAGGTCAGGACCCTGAACTTCAGAAGAGTGAAATTTAGGCTGAGCAGAACTTTAGGCCAGCAGACTGAGGGAGGCGATCATGTCCCTCTATTCTGTTCTGGTGAGATGTCATGTGGAGTAATGTATCCAGGTGTGGAGTCCTCAGTACAGGAAAGATGAGGACCTTTTGGAGTGCATCCAGAGGAAGGCTACAAAAGTGATGAAGAGATGGAAAGTTTTCCCTATGAGGACAGGCTGGAAGAGCCGGGGGCTGCGCAGCCTGGAGAAGGGAGAACTAATAGTGGCCTTTCAATATCTAACGGGGAGCTACAGGAAAGAAGGGGACAGATTCTTTATCAGGGTCTACTGTGACAGGACAAGGGAAAATGGTTTCAAAATAAAGGACGGGTGATTTAGATTGGATATAAGGAAGAAGTTCTTTTACAGTAAGGGTGGTGAAGTGCAGGCACAAGTTGCCCAGATAGGTGGTGGATGCCTTTTTCTTGAAGACATTCATGATCAGGCTGGATGAGGCTCTGAGCAATATGACCTAGCTGCAGATACGTCTGTTCATTGCAGAGGTGATGAACTAGATGACCTTTAAGGATTCCTTCTATCTCAGAAGATTTCACAATTCTATAAATTGCAGTGCTTAAGCCAAAGGAATCTGCATTTTTAACCCTTGTAGAACAGATCACAAACTGTTGGGTTCTGGTCATAGGCACTTATGTCTCACTGGTGACCCGAGGCAGGAACTCCCCTTAGGGACTGTGCTCTTTGGTGGCAGGACAGGGACATTAAGAAGCAGAGATAAGTGGAGAGAGAGAAGAAAGAATCACAGAATGACAGTAAAAAAGGTCAAAATGTCTGTTACTACAACATGCTTTGCCTTCCCAAAGAGGACTTAAAAATATATATCATTTATTCCTTATCTATCTATTCCTACCTAAAGAAACAGTTTTGAAGGCTTACAGTTGCATAAATGTCAATACCCTATTAAACATTTCAAGATCTTGTAAATATGCAACATTAACCTGACCTGAAAAACATTTGAACAATAAACAGACAGTAAGAAATACTGATTTACTAACAGTCTCTAAGTTCTGAGACTGTGCTGTAAGACATACAAAAAATAAAAACAAAAAAAAGCAACCAACCCACACCCGTGTTTCTAACTATGTGAACCTCTCTATCAGAAAGGAAAAAATTATCCTTAATGTAAGAATCCACAGGAAGTATAGTAATGATGGTCCTAAGCATAATACTTTAATCATCCCATTCTAAAATTATATAAAATCATCAGAAATTGAACAGCTGCATGTTTCTTCTAACATACTGCATCATTCAGCTGCTGTAGAAAGAAATCACTGCCTGGTCACACTGTGAGTAGCCTCTTTTTGCCTCCATCCTGGAAAAAATCCTCATGTACTTACTCATTATAAGCTCTCAGCTCTAGTGTGGCCTGTGCTAAGATGTAATGGGTTTAGCCGTTAGGCTTGGTAGTTTAATTTCACTTAATACCATACCCAATGCTATAGAAGTCTTTAAATCAGTGGAACTATGCTGATTTATACTACCAGCCAGAGAAGCACATTGTAACACAGCATCAGTTGCACCTACTTAGGGCCTTCCACTGTGCAGGAACAGTAGTGACACACTGACGTAAGCCAGGGTAGCTCTAAATCAGATGGCAGGAGTACTGATAACACAAGGCCCTAGAGTTATTTTCTCTCTCAGCCCTTGAAAGTAGTTGTTAAATAAGGAGTCAGGTAGAATGTAACATAGCAAAGATCTCCAACCTAAGATGCATTATACACATCTTAACAACGTCCTTTCGTATCTGAGGTGTTATTATGTCCTCATTCTCATGTGTAGATAATGACATTGTCTACAGCTATCTTTTTTGATAATTCCCTCCTTAAGGTTGTGACTAACAATAGTAAATGAGGGTATGCTTCCCTCTCCAAACAGCCCTTTTGAATGTCTTTAATATGAAATGGCAAAATAAATATTGGAAATCAACTGCTTAACTACTCTGTTTAGCTCTCGACATTCTCTTTCACTCACTAAATACACATGCATATTAGTAATAATCCTTATATGACAGCAGAGCGCTGTTCAAGTGTGTTCCTAACCATGTTTTGTGATAGAGAAATGTGAGCTTAAGATGCCTTCACAATCCTAGTGTCAGCAGCTTGACTGTAGTTGCACAGTACATAACAATAGCTGCCACATCAGGGCAGAACTGTGGCTTTCAATCAGCTGCTAATTTGTATACAGGGAGTATAACATTTCCTTCTTTCATTAGTTCTTCATCTTGTTCATTTAGATTACAAACACTTAAGGATTAGATTGTCACTCTGATCACATATTCTAACAGAGTGAGATTTTTCTTTCTTAATTTAATTTGTCTAAAATATAAACATTAATCCTAAACTCATCATTTGCAGATCATCCTGAAATTGGATTTGAAGAGAGGTAGAGAGACCTAAACTCCAGAGACTGATGTGTCTATCCATTGGTTTATGAGTTGGAGGGAATGTCCATGCCTATTCCTAGCTTTGGCTAGATAATAAATATTAGCTGGAGAGAACGTCATCACTAGTAACTTTTCTGAAGTTTCTAGATTCTGTTGTAATATTAAGAATTATTAGTCAAGCTGTAATATATAGTAATATATTGCTGCAAGATTGGTGTCAGGGAAGTTTTTTGGATCTTATCTGGTTGATTTTTATTTATTTATTTATTTTTACTGTGGTTAATTTAGAATCATAGGACTATAAAATCCTTAGAGTTGGAGGGAACCTTTGAGAGCCATTTAGTCCAACTCCCCTACAATGAACAGGGACACCACAGCTTGATCAAGTTGCCCAGGGCCTTATCCAGCCTCATCTTAAAAGTATCCAGGGACGGGCACCAACCATAGCACTAGGTAACCGGTTCCAGTGTCTCACCAACTTCATTGTAAAAGATTTTTTCCTTTTATCAAACCTAAGTCTACCCCCCTGTGCCTGATGCCATTTCCCCTTATTTTATCTGTTCCCTTCTTTCCCACAGTTCTCCATTAGATACTGAATGGTCATTATCGAGTTACCTCACAGCCTTCTATTCTCCAGGCTGAACAGCCCCGGCTCTCTCAGCCTATCCTCATAGCAGAGGTGTTCCAATCCAAGGATCTTTTTTGTGGTCCTCCTATGGATGCACTCCAATAGGTTCTCATTTTTCCTGTACTGAGGACACCACACTGGACACATTACGTAACACATCACAGTACAGAGCAGAAGGGCAGGATCACCTCCCTCACCTGCTGGCCATGCTTCTTCTGATGCAGTTGGCTTTCTGGGCTGTGAGGGCACATGGCTGGCTCATGTCCAGCTTCCCACCCACCACTGCCCCCAGGTCTTTTTCAGCTGGGCTTCTCTCAGTCCTTTCATCCACCCAGTTTGTATTGGTAGTGTTGGTTGCCTCAGCACAGGTGCATGACATTGCACTTAATTTATTAATAATCAATTGGTCTCTTATGGTTATCTTGATTTTTCTTATGATTTCAACTATATTTTTGTGTTCCTAATCTATTCAGATCTTTTTGCTCTATCTCTGTTGATATGACTATATTCTTAAAGCAATGAATGATTTCTCATAGAACTGCTTGCAACAGTAATCATCATTAATTTATAACCTTTGCTAGCTGTGCACCTCAGTCTCAACAGGTAATTAGATAAAAGCAGCTTAGAAAAATTTCATTGTTTATATATGTTACAAATATTGCTTTTTCTGAAAGGAGAAACTTAGCGTTCACTGCTTGTAATTTCCATTCTCTGTTTTGACATAAAAATACAAACACAGTTACAGAACACAGAAAAAGGAAATTAATCTCTGTCTCTATTCAGCTGCTCCACAGAATTCAAACCTGTGGATTTAAACCAGCACAGACATTTGTGTCTGATTATAGCAAACAAACCTCTTGAGATATCATTTTGATGTAAAACATTTGTAGTTTCTACCTGTTCATTTCTTATGTTTATGAGGTAAGCTACTTAAAATCATTATGGAAGTGCTAGTTATTACTCTGGAGATAATTTAACATAGAATAAAACATCTACATGTCTCTGTACTAAATAAACCATTCCACAGAAAATTGTAAAAAATTACAGGGGAGGGAGGATTGGCTTTTAGATTTTTTTTTATTTTTTGGTACATCTTTTCATTTAATAGAATTCTATGATATGAACATGTGCTCTCATACCCCAGTGCTTCTGCCACTGTCATTTTATCTGTTTTTCTCTGCTTGGTATTCCTCCCCAGCAATTTTCAAAGACCCACCCCAAAAGGCATATGACTAATATTGAGGAATACTGGCAATTTCTATCAGATAGAAGAATTGTTCCCACCTGTCTCTCATCCAGCTTTGATCCTGCAAATCAAATGTATGGGCAACACGTGACATCTGGCCAGTTGCAACTCATTACAGGATCTGAATAGAAATACAGAATGAAAAGGACTGCCTGAGACCTTGTAGTCAACAAAAGAACTCAAGCATTTTCCACAAAGGCACCTGAAATATATTCTGCTTGATAAAAACAGAAATCTCTTCATTCACTTAGAAATTTAATAGGAAAGAAAATTAGGCCTCTATTTGTTGTTGTTGTTGTTGTTGTTACAGGGATAGAAAAAAACATTGATCATTAATCCAACAAAGGAACTGCATTTTAATGAAAAGCAACTCCATTATTATAGGATTTTCCATGGCTACCTTTATATTAAAATATAAAGAATTACATACTGTAATGTCATATTTTGAAAGACATCAGTTTAGCACATGCAGAACTTTTATTTGTTGAAAATAATTACATTGAAATGGTCAAAAACTTATATGAAAAAGAGCCTGAGATCTAATATCCTCATCTGAAAATATGAATCTTTTTTTGTTCCCTTGTTGGATGAATTTTCAAAATGTATTTGCTGTGACATATGGTTACAGTATGCACATCGTCCATACTCTTGAAAGAAATGAGCAAACCAGTCATTCTTACTTAAATCTTGCACTGCACAGCACTGATAAATCAAGTCGTATTCCACAATGTCCTAGTGTGCTACACAAAATGGAAGTAAAAGATTACCTGAGTCTCAAAAGTTACCTAACTATAGAACAAAGAAAAATACACTGGACAGTTAAAGACAGGTAAGCGAGTAAGAAATGATATCACCCAGCAGAAAACAGATTTCAACATCCCAGGCACAACCTGTCACATGATAAATATAAAAAAAATTGGGACTTCTTGAACACAAATTGTCCTTAAAATAGATAAGAAAGTGTTGCTGTGGTAATAATTTGCATACTAAAGTGTTTGTTATCAACAAGGCAAGATTCTGTCATCCTCCCTGGAACTGTTCAAGGCCAGGTTGTAGTAATTAAGGGCATCCTGATCTAGTGAGAGGTGTCCCTGCCCATGACAGGCAGGTTGAACTATGTACTTGAAGATCACTTCCATCTCAAACCATTCTATGATTCTGTGATCCTTATTTATTTGGAAAAAACAAAAAAAAGGCAACACTTCTAGAGCAATCCCACTAATTTTTTTATCATGTTTAACAAGAGTGTACCAGAGAAGTTCTTCTGAAATGATGAGTGTAGTTTGGTTTCAGTGACAGTACTTGAGTATTAAAATATTTTCAGTGTTAACAGACCTGGAAAACTGAAAAACAGAAAAAACTGAAAAACAATGAGGAGATTGTTTGAAAGATCCTATCAAGAAGCACATGAGACTGATTAAGAAAGGATTACTCTTGTTCAGTGAGAGTCAGTCTTATACACTAATTTTATTAGACCTAGAGAGGTGCTAATCAGGACATGATAGTAGTTAAAAATGGTGCATGAGAAAAAAATGGTAATGGACAATATTTTAGCAAATATTACCCGGTAGAACAATAAAGAGGGAAAAGTTACATTTGCAGAACTGAAGAAAAAAAAAAATTAAAGAAAAAAAGGAAAAATTAAATAGGCCCACTGAAGATAAGAGGTACTCAGAAAAGATACATAATAGCTCCTTATTAAATGTAAATCAAGGATAAAGACTGTGATAAGATACATAATACAGCTGACATTTCAGAATGTGTCAAGATCAACTGGCAAGCTAATTAGGAAATGGATGAATAAAACAATTAATTATGTACTTTTAAAATTAGAAGTCAATAACTAATGCAGTCAGCCATTTGGGAGAAAAAAAGGAAAGCAAAATCTTAAAATCTTGGAACTCATCAGTCAGAGTCCTCAGCATTCCCCACACCTTGGTGCTTAGAACTTGAATAGGTATGAAGAATACTTGAATTATGTCTTCAGAGCCAAGTAACTTCCTCTTTCTTCTCTTCTGAGTTATGAACATGCTTGTCTTCAGGGCACGGAAGTTTATTACTTAAGGAATTTTGAATTAGAAATGGAATTTGAGAGTGGGACTGTAGTGATCAATAGTAGATAGAGCAGTTTATTACACCTTACTTCTAAATAATGTTAATAAGGCACAAGCAGCTCCATTTTAGTGAATGTTATTGATGAAATACTGTGAGGAAAAATATGAAAAGATCATTTTCATCCAGGTAACTAAATCATCTTATCAAAGGGGAGAACAGGATCAAAGCAAAAATAGAGAGAGCAGTATGACCTTAAGGCTAAAAAAGTTAATCACATGCAGATCTGTCTTAGGGGAAAAAAAAAGAAAAAAAAAATGCAGCCAGCAGCTTGAGGAAAGTGATTAAGGGATTATTTGATTATTCATCTTCACTCAGTGCTGTGGCACCAGTACTGTGCCCAGACTGGGGCTCCTCACTACAAGAAAGACTTTGACATATTTGGTGAATTCAGTGATGGCCACTGAAGCACACGTAGCACAGGAGGAGAATCTGAAAAAGCTGGTCCTGTTTAGCCTGGAGGAGAGTCAAAGACAGAAGACTTTATTGCTATCTATAGTTAGCTCATGGGAATGCAGAAATGGGTAAGCCAGATTTTTATCAAGTGCATAATGAAAGGATAAGAAGTATTCTATACATACTCCAACATGGAAATGTCATTTGATTTTAGAAAAACATCGTCAGTTTGAGAGTGATCCATACCAGAACATGCTGCCTTTGCAGATAATCAAACCTTGACTGGACAAGACCGTAAGAAAGGCCTGAACTATTTGGATCTCTTTTCAGTAGACATTTGGACAAGATGACTTTTGGATGCCTCTTCCTTTATAAATTACATTGAGTCCATGTTTCTGTGCAAATGTAAACTGGTTTTATAGCTTTTACCCTAAAGTATTAAAGAAACTAGCCAAAATGAACATATGGAAGGAGGATTTGAGAGAAGGCAACCTGTAGCATTTTTCTTTCAAAAATCATGTAGTGGGTTGGGAGGAGAATCTAAGCAATCCAAAAAACTATGTGGGAAAGTTTTTTGGAAAACACTCAGATGGAATGAGTGTACAGATAACTTGAATATATATTTTTAATATATAACAAACAGGAGTTGTAAGAAAATATCCTGTAGAGAGGCCCGTTTTCTTCCTTGGACCAAATTAACTACTATAGCTGATAAAGAGAAAAGAAGTATATATAATAAATTTATACCTCTAATAAATTCTATGTAATAGCCTTATTAGAAAATAAGTAGGTGTATGTTTGAAATTGATAGTCAAAGAATATTTTTTTAATTATTTGTCACTGACCTCTGAGTTCATTGCACGTGACATCCCGTAAAGGCCTTTTTTTGATGCATTAGCATTTTCCTTAATGACCTGCACCACAAAAGAGGAAGAGGGCTATAAAATCTGTGAGAGTGCAAGAAATCTGGAGAATATTATCAAAATTCTCCAACATGCTGAAGAGGTTGTTTGAAGTCACACAGAATCCAGTAAAGGCAAGCAGTGGAAAAACTTTATCAATGTGTTACTAACAAATACTGATGGAGGATGCACAAAAGGGAACAAAAAAAGTGAAATAATTAGCTTGGCATAGTACATTCAGGGGATTATACTGGATCAGAAAATAACCGTGGTAGTATGATGCATTTTTGAGAAGGATAACTTTCATTCTGAAAGGACTTGTTCTATTATATATTTAATATTGGTAAGGCCTTGGCTGGAGTAACAAACTTTACAGAACAAATGCTATGAATGATAACAGAAAGCTGGAAAGGATCCAAAAAAGTAAGAAAGAATGCTAAAAGATTAGAAATTATGCCTGTGAAGAAAGATTAAAGCTTCTGCAGTCCTTTAGTCTTGGAAAAGAGACAGCTGAGTGTGAATACCAAAAGCAGTATGCCATGTAAAATGCCAGCAGAAAGAGGATGATAATCATGTTTGCTCTACTGCCAATATCGAAAAAACAAGAAGTTGTCAACCTAATTTGCAGAAAATGTAGGTTGGATATTAAAGAAAGATGTCAAAATGCAGTGCTGCTGTATTACGAAGACAGGCTTTGTAGAAATATTACAGATTTTTCTTACTTTCTGCTTTTAAAAACAAATAGGATATGTTGCTATTTAATGAAGTAAACTCGATTCTACCTTAGCAGTGAGGGTAAACTATACAAGCAATGGTTCACTCAAAACCTCAGACCTAGGCTGACATCTCTGTCTATACAGCCCACACTTGTTAGACAGTGATGGAGAGTGTGTTTGTACAAGGACTGCTAAGCCTGTACAGGCATTTCTCTTGATTGCTGGCAAAGTAAAAGGTTCTTCGCGACCCAGGTTCTCCTTACAGTATTTTTTTCTCTGTTTCTAAATTCTGCATAGGGTGCATAGAGCTATATATAGATGCTTTTTAATTTGTTATACATTCCAGTTAGTTTAAAGTTCAGCTTGGTGGGTTAAAACTCAGAGAAGCAGGGAAATCATTTAGAAATGAATTACACAAATTACATGGTTAAGAAATGAATTAAGTATACTTTTAATAGAGGAAAATCAGACCAGTAGGTAGTGACTCAAAATTAGCTCAGCAATTAATCTGATCAGCAGACAAGCCACTGAAGAATGGATTAATTAAGCTAGCAGAAAATTAATTAAGTTATGCAAAGAGTCAGATAGGAATAATTAATTAATTAAGTAGTCAGGCCTGTGGCTTGTGTAGTACAGAGGAGGGTGATAACTATATATCCTGTAAACAGGATAAATAGTTATCAAGATAGAATATTAAAACACCAATTTATGAAAGTTATGAAAACAGATTTATTACCAGCAGTGCTTGCCATTGGAGCCACAGAGTTGGAAATGTAGCAAAAATTGATTCTTTTTCTTATACTATCAGATCACATAAAATAACTTCCATTACCTAAGGTAGCCCAAATGCTTTGTTGTTGTGAATATTTCTGCTTTTACAACAACAACAAAGTTTAAAATTTTAAAAATAAAATGTTTTGAATTTTAAAATTTTCATGTCTTATTGTAAAGGGTATCTGGGTGTAGAAAGCTAAACCAAGGGGAACTAATGGTTATCCACTGGTTAGAACATTGTCATGCGATATCAAATCCTGTCTATCTTTCAGGATATTTTAATCCCAAATAGAAGGTTTAGAAACTAAAAGCTTCAAATTTCAAAATAACAGTCTAACCTTACAATCCAGAATATTCATACAGGATCAGTATATTCATAGGATCTCCCCACTTATACCTTTCAGAGCTATTCTAGTTTCTGTACACTATACAAATATTCTTTGTGGCCAGAGGGGTAATATGCAAACATTCCTGTAGTTTGATGCCTAGGGTATTCCCTATTAATGTCAAATGAGATATCCTTGTTAAAGGTATGTTTCTTTTTGAATGTAGAGGAGATATGTTTCTAACTTGGCAGAATTTCTTCCTCTCTTGGGATGTAATTTGCAATTGATAACCATCCAGATTGTCTGCAGATTTCTTCAGAGAACTATCTACGTTCTCTGAATTCTGTCTAAAGAGATCGCATACATCTGAAGCATTTTTAAATTGTTCAAACCCCCAACTTCCCTAAAGTCTAGACATATGGTACAGGCTGCAGAGCAACCTGGGAAAATATTAGAGAGGAAAGATTCATCTGGAAGCTAACAAATACAGTGAGAAAAATAAGAAAACATAAAAACAAGTTCCAGGAAAATCCACAGCCAGCCTGGAACCAGAAGATGAAATCTGGTAGCTATGTTCAGCTGTGATGGCTGATTTTCAAATACTCATTTTAAGTGGCCAAAAACTCCAAGAGTAAGGACATCGATCACGTTGAAGAATGACGTATGGATCTGGAAATTCTCTAGGACATATTACAAAGTCTCAGCCTTAGAAGCATTTCACATCTTTGACCTTTCCACTCCATCTATGTAAATCTAATGTTCATAGGAAGTCCAAAGAATGAATTAGAGAACAATTCTGGCATAAGACTTGCATATGAAACAATTGCCCTAGACAACTATAGATCATATTAAAGACAATCCGTTTAGTATAGGAGAATTCTTCACTCATTCAGTGTTCATATCACATTTCCCAGGAAGCATTCCTCAGTCAATTGTCTCTTGGACTGGGACAGGTCTGGGACTTCCTCTCTCAATTTTTATTCCAACCATAGCTGCTCTCTTCATCAGCTAGCCCGGGTTTCTGAAATTCATGTTGGATGTTTACAAAGTAATTCATAATAACATTTTTTGCAGACTGCATTCTGCAAACTCAAAATGAAGTTAATCTTTTTGCCATATGAAAAAAGTATAATTGCATGGGACCAGTGCTATTGCAGAGTTGATAACTTTTGAGTACATATTTTTTAAAATATACCTCGAAGACTTTTGCAAATCTACTGTTTTTAATTTAGTGTTAGGATAGTACCAATATAAAAAGACTTCATGAAGACCATCTCCTGGTAAGTATAAGTAGTCTAATGTAGTACTGTATGGAAAATGTTCTGCTTTGTTGTAGGCACACTTTTTCAGATGTACTACAAAGGCACCAGAGGCACATTTCTTCTCTCTATATAATGAAAACACATAAGGAAAAGGTGTTCAGATGTTACCATGGTGGCTACAGAGCCCGACTATAGCAGTTTTTTTCTGCTCAGTTGCAAATTTCAAACTCTTCCAAAGATTCAGCAGACCAGTCAGGGATGGAATTGACATTTCTTATGAAAGGCAGAGCCAACTAGCCTCTTTTCTGCTAATTGTAGGCAATGGTACTCTAAACTCTCCTAAGTAACCATTTTGTTATTAGTTTGAATTACTGCCTCTTCCCTTAGAGACAAAGATTTTCACTCTTGCAGTACTAGAAAACTTCTTCATGTTTCTATGTTTCAGTGCTGTCTTAAAGCTAACACAACATTCACAGTGCTGCACCAGCTGCGAGTGGCTTGACAGCTACTCTTTTAATTCTAACTGAGATGTTTTGTTGTTACTGAGATTTCTTTTCATTTTTACCCTCGTTTTTCTCAGTGTGTTTTACATAATTATTCCAATTTTTCTCTAATTATGGAATTTGATTAGACACACACAACACACAGGTAACAGCTGTAGAAATTGATTCTTATTTTTCAGTCATTACTTACAATATAAATATGTTGGCATCCAGATCACTTTCATGAATTATTCATGCCAAGCTTGATGTGCTTTACTTAGAAATATGCATGTAAATAAAAACATAGAAAAACAGTAGAAGGGGATAAGAAGTGACTGTTCCATTTCTTGTGACTTCCAGGTATTCGTTCAGCTTCTTTCATGTGGCTCCTTGCCAGATCCCAACCACTGCACTTCAATTTGTGTCCCTCGCTGTATAAGTCCACGTAGGGTCACAGAAAGCATGATGCTGCAATGGATCATTCAGATTGTGAGCCAAGAGGGCAGTGGTCAGACTCCAGGCTGTCACCTCACAATGTCTTTTCATTTTTCATTTCCAAACAGGGGCATGCCAGGTTGTACTGCGACAGCAGGGCTCCAGCCAGTTAAACTGAGCATCAGGTTTTTCCAGGTGACCAAGCCACATGGACATAAGGAAAAACTTTTTCTCCCAGGGAGTTGTCAGGCACTGGAATAGCCTGCCAGGGAGGTGGTGGAGCCGCTGTCCCTGGCAGTGTTCAAGAGGCATCTGGTTGAGGAGCTACAAGATATGGTTTAGTGCTTGTGGTAGTAAGGGTAATGGGAGGACAGTTGGAGTAGATGACCTTGCAGATTCTTTGTGATTCTATGATTTTGCGGTGGGGAGAAAGGCTGGGGGATTGCCTAGCCCATGCAAGTGGTCAAGCTCTTATGTCTACAGAAAAAAATGATTGTCCTGGTGCTAACTATACATATATATACATGTATATATATACATATATATATATATATATTTTTCATACTTTAACTATTCACGATTACAGTGAGCAGATCTATCAAAAAATACACAAAAACAAAATACCGTGTTATTTGTAACATTTTGTAAATCAAAGGTGATCAATGTTAATACTCTTGACATTTTTGAACTCAAGCCTTATGGATTTTTGTTTTATTAAATCAACACTATTTATTTTATGTCTGGAACGTGACCAGCAATGCTAATGGTTTTAAAAGATCACAGACTTTGTGAAAAAGCTTACAAATTTAGATCTTCAATAGTATATTTGACTTATTGTTTTGCTCTTATTTCATAAAGCGCTACACAGTAAGCAAAATTATGAATACATTTATTTTCAACTTTACTATCTTTTTATCTGAGTTATTTAGATAGCTTAAAAAAATCAAATTTGCTAGCAGTAGAAATTGCTCTCCTATCTTTAGCTTTTATGTTGTGCCTATGCAGAGGTAAATAATTTCATCAAATACAGCACAGGCATACTTAGTTACAGCATTAGTACAGGTGCCAAATCCATTAAAAACAGTTGAAATGTTCCTATTAATTTCAGTGGCAATTAAATTATGCCCACAATAACTATTACAATATTTAACTTCTGCAGGATTAAGTGATAAAGGAACCACAACCAGTTTAGCTCAACGTCTAATACATAGGATTAATTCCAACGTAATGTATGCTATATTTATAATTTATAAGCAGAATTAGACGTGTAACAATTACTGTTACAGGCACGCCACCAGGCTATGTTTTTTTCATATTAAAATACTAATGTGGCTATATGTTTGATTCCTGCAGAAAAAATTTCTGCCTTACATTATCGACATATTTAAGTATTAGCTTCAGCAAGCAAATTCTTTCACATCTCATTAGAATGAGAAAAGTCTTCCAATTCTCACATGGATATCAACACATATTTTTCCTCTCACAAAAAATTAAAAATAAAATCAGTTTGCGTTTCTTGGTATTTATGATTTTGTTCCATCAGAGACAACTTACATGAGAATTCAGAAAGATCTGACTTAAGCACACTTTTGTCCTGTGCTTCACAGACAGCCACATATAAGTTGATAAGCGCTGATTCCCCTGACTTACTGAAAGCTTTCCAGATTAGAAGAATTGAACCCAGAGGGCTGAATACTTCTCATTTTTCAGATAATGCAACATCATAAGGTGTGTGTCTGTCAGCTTGTTTGCAGCCTCAATTTAGAGCATAAAAAGAACTTTTTTTGCATCCTTCCAGCAGCTTGCTGCCTTTCCCTTAATACTGCCTGATAGCTGATAAATAGATTTTGTAAGTAAAACAAGATCTCTGAAGTTAATCTATTCAAGTAGTTTTTCGCAAAGGGTACTGAAATGTTTCTCATCTCTTTTGGTGGCTAAATAATAACATTATAAAGTTATTTAGAAGTAGAGGCGGTATGCTTGTCACAAATAATATGAATTCATCTACCTCTCTGATTAATATTTTATATGAGCAATTTCAGACTACTTATTAGCTCTATTAATAATTAACATAATGTTATTGTGGATGATTAAGGCTATTTCTTTTAATGGAATTCTCAAATCACTTCTAACACCTCAGAATAAATTCTTTATGATATCTAGCCATGCATACATTCCTGAGTGAAAAGCTTTGTAATTACCATTCAACCAACCCTAGTATATTAACAAATAGAAGTTCTGTTCCAACTTATGTAAGAAACAGTTGCAACAAAATGTTTTATGCACTTTATACTGCTTTTCCTTTCTTTTTTTTCTTTTTTAAGCTGGTAGTATTAAATGTATCTCATGTGCTTTCTCTTGCATATTTTGTATTTGTACTTCTGAGTAATACATTCTTGGCAAAAAAGAAAAAAAAAAGAAAAAAAAAAGAAAGAAAGAAAGAAAAAGAATACTTCTAAATGCAGCATGCAAGATACTTAAGTAATGTTAAAATGACCAAAAACCCCACAAATTCACACCATTAATAAAATACCTGTCAGATATTCCACTGCAAAGAAATTTCAATGTAAATTTCACCGAAAACTTTGCTTTTATCTCAACTCACAAATGTCCAAGTAGGACATTTGTCTTGCAGTTCTTACAATTACTTTCACTGATCATCTCAGTTGGTGGGTCATGATGTATTTTTATGATCATTTTAAGTTATTTTATATTTTTTGCCAGATGTTAAGTTCTTCCTGTGTATAATGTAGTTGATAATTACAGTATTCCATTACATGATCTCATTTCTGTACTACAGTTTCATTCATTAAGATTTATTAAGTTATTGAGCTGAGATGGCATGAGCTCTTAGCTGATGCCCACCCAGCCAGTCATTCCTTTCCTACAATGTGAGAGGAAAATCCCTGGAGTGCAAAGGTGAAAAAACCTATTGAGATACATACAGTTTAACAGGTGAAGCAAAGTTGTCTGGGCAAGCACAGCAAAAAATGAGGAATTCTTTCAGTGCTTCCCTTCAGCCAGCAGGTGTTTGGCTCTTTCCAGGAAAGCAGGGTTCATCATGCATAACGGCTACTTTGGAAGACAAATCACACTGAATGTCCTTTTACTTTCCTCCAGTTTTACTGCTGAACATGATGTCATACAGCGTGGAATATCCTTCCATTACTTGAGGGGAGCTTATAAACAGGATGGAGATTGACTTTTTACATGGGCAGTTAGTGTTTTCTGATTCCAGAATATGAACCAGGGAAACAAGTGAACAGGCATCAATCCAGATCAGATAGAAGGCTTGCAGGAGGAGGGGGGGTGCTGGTTGGTTGGTTGGTTAGTTGGCTGGCTGTTCCCTCAGCAAATGAAATCAAAGGGCAAGTACACACTGAGCTAATTACATTGTAGAATAATAAGTGATATTAAAATGAAATATAAGCTTTAAAAGTAATTACAACACAGCCCTGGAGATGAGAGAGAGAGAGGGATATGGTCCATCCATCCATCCATCCATTAGACAGAAGAGTTAAGAAACAGAAATAAACACAGACACTTCAGGTCCATCCACATTAGAGTTGAACTGTTTTCCTCAACTTCCATTTGAAGCATCACTCTCTGCACTTCTTAGTCAAACCACAAGAACATGTTGCCAGAATGTGAAACAAAAGTCTAAGATATTGAAGAACTTCTCAGTTTACAACTTATATGGAAAATATGGCTGGTTTCACATCCTGATTGGAATTGCCAGCAGGAGAATATTTCGACCAGTGATAACAGCCTGTAAGCCAGTCCAACATCAACAGTTTAAACATTTAATCAATTAATTACCACGCAGTTTTTGGAAGCTTCATCATTCTGAGCTTTGACTGTATAAATTAATAATCCTCATCATGCTTAACAAATATGTCATATAAATTCCTCAGAAAAAGCTGTCTGTTTCTCAGAAGTTTGTAGCAAAAATCTCATATAAGGGAAGAAATAAATGAAGCAGGAAAAATAAGTGTTCTACTCATTCACTCTCTGAGAATTGCTTCTTGTTTCTTAGTTCAGATTCTCAGTGTTAAAAGCAAGAGAAAACAAAATTATTTTAGAAGGTAAGCTGCTGATTATCAAAAGCTGATTATTAAAATAAAATTATATTAGTCTATAGAAGACTAATTATACCTGAAAGTCCTGGAAATCAAGTTGTTTATCAATTAAAATTTTTAAATCAAAGTAACAGTGCATTTATTAGTGAGTCTAAAAACAACACCAGCTTTCAAATGGCTTCCAACTTCCTCACAGCTCATGTCCCTTCATTTTACTGCTCTTACTTCGGTGTATTAGATTTTTAAATCAATTTTTCATTGCACAAATCAAATGCAGCAAATATGACTATATGTCTGAAACATATATATATGTTAAACTGACTTTTACCAAAATGAGATATCCTCAGAATGGCCTGAATATTTATCACTGAGAATGCTAAGCTGTTTTCTGAAATTTTTCTGTAATGATTAACAGTTCTCAAGACACATCACAAAAATATTTTTATCATTCTCTGCTACTGTACTGTCAGATTTCTTTGTAACAACCCACAAAAAAAAAAAAAATAAATCTACTGATTCAAAGAAATTTAAAATCTAATGAACTGAAATATCACAATAAGCAGCAATCATGTTAATCTTGAACAAGTATCTACCATTTGTATACTCATTCAGTCACTAATACTCTCATTATTTAATATGATATATCTATAAACTATTTAAATTAATGTAATTTCGTCAGTATAAGAATATAAACCACACTATAAATATATTAATATTGCTCATACACAGGATAAATGCACAGCAAAACAATAAGGTCATCTATTTTTCTCAACCTGCACAGGTTATTTCCATAATACATAGCATACTATTTCTCCCTGAAAAGGGTAAGAAAACAAGACCTGACAGGAAAGGAGATCAACAAACCAAAAACCAAGGTTTCGGCAGAGGATTTACAGGTCATACTTAGATGTACGTATTCATTAAAAAGGTTAACGCAGATTGTAAAGAAGTTGCAAAAGTAACTAGTGCCCCAAGGCAGCTGTAATTTCTGCACTGAACATTTAGATGTTTTTTTACATGTCCATTAAATCTGGTTCAAAATGAGCGGATATTTTAGCAGCTTTCCCTTCATTTGAGTAGTTGACAGTCTCAGAGGCATAGAATTTCTTTTTACATCTATTCATACCAGAAATGTCAGTTTTCTTTTTAAATTTTGTTAAATAATTGAAAAAGCATCTTGCATTAATTGAATTAGACAGTTTTCTGTGCTAAGCTTGGTTAAGACATTTTTGTTTTCTGTTTTGAGGCAAAGGACTAATGAATACTTGAACAAAAAAAAAAAAAAAAAAAAAGAATGGGAAAAAAAAGAATTAAGGGACATTCAGATTTGTGTGCATTTGTCTGGAATGATATCAGTACTGGCTTTCACAGATCTTGTGCAAAACATTAGTTCAAATTGATACAGACATCAGCACTAAGTGAATTAAAACAGGATCAAAGACCGGGGGGTAGATGGTAATGAATCTGGTTAAATGGAGAATGTGCTTGGCAGGTCTGGAATTAACTCATGTCTTACCTGTGTAGTGTTGATGGTCTGGAAAAGAGTGAAAAGCATATTAGTGTTAGTCCAAAACATTTTACAACAGGAAAAAAAAAATGCATTTGCTAGTGTAGGAAGAATTAATGCAATAACAGAATTTGACAAAATGCAAAATGAAAGATAGCATTCTGCCTGGCAAATAACTTGAATCAATGACAGAATTAGAGTTCAGGCGAGCAGCCATGTGGAAAGATCCTAACATGCACTAAGGGGTCTGTGATCAAACACAATCTGCGGGAGATACAGCAGAAGAGACAGCTGAAATGTGGACTGTTCAAGAATTTTATACTTTGGAGAATCAGGGTATAATAACTTAGCACATATATAAATTTACTAAATAAATTTGAGGAGAATCAAAGAGCAGTACAAGGAACTCCTGATTAATTAATCATTAATCACTAAAATTACTACAGGGACTGGTGATCATCTGAACAGCAGGCACCTCACTTATCAGTGTTAATGTTGTCCTTAATAAAACCCTGAGTGAATCAATTTACACAGGAATTGTTTGAAATATGCACAAGAACAACAACAAAAAAATTATAAAGGTGTTTTGTTTATGTAGCTTTTCAAACTGATACCAGAAATCCAGCAGGTCAGCAGAGAGCTTCAGAAATAATACATCAGAGTAAAAAAGAGGCTTCTGTATACATGAGATTTGTTTAAAGGTTAGAGACTAAGTTAGACAAATATAAACCAGCTCAGATTTAAGGTCTTTTCTGAAGAAAGAGAAGAGGAGAGAGGAGAGGAGAGGAGAGGAGAGGAGAGGAGAGGAGAGGAGAGGAGAGGAGAGGAGAGGAGAGGAGAGGAGAGGAGAGGAGAGGAGAGGAGAGGAGAGGAGAGGGAAGGGAAGGGAAGGGAAGGGAAGGCAAGGCAAGGCAAGGCAAGGCAAGGCAAGGCAAGGCAAGGCAAGGCAAGGCAAGGCAAGGCAAGGCAAGGCAAGGCAAGGCAAGGCAAGGCAAGGCAAGGCAAGGCAAGGCAAGGCAAGGCAAGGCAAGGAAAGGAAAGGCAAGGAAAGGAAAGGCAAGGAAAGGAAAGGAAAGGAAAGGAAAGGAAAGGAAAGGAAAGGAAAGGAAAGGAAAGGAAAGGAAAGGAAAGGAAAGGAAAGGAAAGGAAAGGAAAGGAAAGGAAAGGAAAGGAAAGGACATTTGTACAAAGAAAACAAAACATGCAAATTCACTGTGTTTTTCAAGAAGAAAATCAGAAATAAATCAATTCATCTCAGAAGATAATACAGGGGTTAATAAATTGAAAGGAAGATAATGAAAGATAGTACTAAATAAAAAACTCTTTCCTTTTCTTTTTTTCATAGATAGATTGTATCCAGAAGACAAATTTTCCAAATATGCTAATAACTATGAAAATCCATGTGTTCTGCCCCAGAACAGATGCCCTTTAAGTTCACACGCTGCAAATTGATCAACACTATTTATTAAATATGGTCCCAATTACATCACTTTAACAATATAAACATTCCATCAACTTATTTTCAGCATTCTTCTGTAAATAAAAATACCTCATAAATTATATGATCAGAAAAAAAAAGTGTTTTTTTACTGACATTATCATATATTGAGTCATGTATCTGCTATCTCAGTAAATCTTCTTCTCAGTAAATCTTCTGAAACTTTGCAAAGGAGAGTTCGGATGAATTGCTTACTGCCTGTACATGCTGAAGATCTTTGTTACTGTACAGTGGTGCTGTAAACTTTCAATCACTTCTAACTCACATTGAGTAGTGAAGAAAATCACAGTAAGATACAAGATGTTCCATCATGACAATTCACCCCACTTTTTGCCTTTGGTAGGCTGTATCTGATGATTTAATTAACACAGTATGTCTACGTTCATTGCTATTATTTATTATTATAAAAGTGGCTTTGATTCACGGCATCACTGGAATAATCTCAAAGCTCTACTCATGATCTGGCCTTCTTGGTCAAAATATGGCAGTGTGCTTGAACAATTATGTATAAATGGATAACTTGCCACATCAATAACCTCTATAGTAAGACAAATCAAATAAAACTGAACAGAATTTGTTAATATTTATCATACTCTTTAACTGCACTTTTGTGACTCATCTATAGGAGAAAAATAGACATTTCTTTTTTAAATTTAAGACTAAAGATGCTTTTAGAGGAAGCAACATACAGAAAGTCCATTCTTTAACCAGACAAAGGAACTGGATTTAGTAATTCTTAATGCAAATAAATCTTCGTGCCTTAAGTTGGATGAATGTGATCTATCAGTAGCATTTCCCAGTGTTGAAGAGGGAGAATAAAGGTAAATAAATAATGGCAGTGGGCCACCATTTATGATTTTAAAAAAAGGAGAAGGAGTAGTTATTTTTAGCAATTGATATATATTAACAGAAATAAAGAGTTACTGTAAAACTACTGCTTAGTCGGAGATGACATTTTACTGCTTTCTACCCATTCACAGCTATTTCATATGATGCTTTACCAGGAGACAACAGTTGAAGCATATCTCTTTGAGGCAATATATGTCATAAATGAATCAAGTCCTCCTTGAAAAAAAATATTAAAAAAAAAACAACAACCATATACCTTAATGTTGGTAACGGTTCTCATTTTGCAACCAGATTCAACTGATGTTTAAACATGTATTTTTCCCAAAATAATCTTTATAGTCGTGCTGTACACAAATTTGGTTGATTTTGCATTTTGCTGTAGGGTAATTATTTCAAAATGGTACAGTAAAAAGATTTAATGGCTTGTGATTAATTTTTTTTTTTTTTTTTTTTTTTTTTTACTTCTTTGTCATAGTTCAGCTTTCACTTATCTGGGTTTGTTTCTGGCAGATAGTGTTCATCCTAGGTTTTGAACCTCACTGTTAAAATGTAGCCACTGTTTTGCTGATGTAAGCCAGAATGTACAGCTACGGAAGAAGGAGTACACATCCTTCTGCTGCTTCTGCTAACCTGCAAATACCCAAACATCTGTTTACTGAATAGAACTCCAGTTTTAGAATGTCCTCCAACTAGAGATTGTCTCAATCTATAACTGTAAATTCAAACTCTTAAAAAGTTGGAGAAGTTAGGTTCTGCACTATGATTTAAATTTGCTTTTCTATCAAAATTAGTTCTAGTCAGTTTTATTAATTGTCAGCCTGGGAAAGATTTTTCTAGATGAATCCAAAAGTTTGACATATGAAGAAGGAAATAACATAAACACGACATGTGGGACACACATAAAATAAAACACTAGCCATGATTCATAAGGCACCCTGAAAAATTAATATAACATTCTGGACATTATATTTAAGTTGTTGATGTATTTAATCACATTTCATTAAGCATTTTGCTCCAGTAGGCCCTGAAAAAAATCAGTGGAAAAAGGTTATGTGTAAACGAAAATAAAATTTCATCAAGTCAAATACATATAAGACATGAAACAACTGAACTATAGTCCCAGTAATTTGTGTAAAATATTGCAGATGAGAACAAATCAAATAGTATGAAACAAAAACAAATCATCTGCAGGATTGCTTAGGAAGAATTGCCACTTTCCTTTCTATATTTTATAAGCCTGTTTTGCAAACAGGAGATGGAAAGCAATTTTACTTTCAAAACTGAAATATTATACGCATTAACCTTTGAAGAAAGCTAAATCAGTGAGAATGTGATAATGGGAAAAAACCACTATATTTGAAATGGATAACCAGCTACTTGTCGAACATTTAGTATACTGTTCTGTTTTCCATCTTCAGTAGTTAAATATGATTCACTATGTATTTTTAATGAATATATTTTGTCTTTTCTATAATCTGCTCAACTCTGAAACAACTTTAGTGTGAATCAGCGTTTATCAGTATCGATCTCTTTAAACTAAGAGTTATTTTCCTGTCTGCACAGAAAATAAAAGACTAATAACTCACTTCCAAATTCATCCCCCAAGGTATTGCTGACTAATATTGTCTGGCTTCTTTGAACAGATGCAGTAGGTAACAGAGATGGTGAATGATGGTGGCCACAGCTTTCTCTGGTTTAGAAAATTATTTCACCAGACACTTGGAAAGATTTATAATCAAAGATTTGGAAAGCATTAAAGATTGTCTTTGTTGCTCACTTAGTGAGTTTTGATGTCACTTTTAGATAATTTCAGTAATTTCTTTTTCTCAGACAAAAAAATAAATAATGATCAAGGCTAACATAATATGCCAAATTTATTGAACCAAATATAAAATCATAGAATCACCAAATCATCTAGGCTGGAAATACCTTCAAGATCATCAAATATAACCATCAACCCAATCTACCAAGTCCCATCAATAAACTACAAACTTTAGAGCCACATTACCCATCCTCCTGGGATGAAGACTCTGCTATTCCCCTGGGCAGCTCTTTCCAACTCTTGTCCACCCTCTCAGACTCTAGCCACACTCTTTCTTCAGAAATTCTTCCTACTGTCCAGTCTAAACCTGCCACTGCACAACTTGTGGCCATTGCTTTGTGTCCTATCACTTAGCAATTGACAAAAAAGATGAACACCTTTTCTCACTGCAACCTCCTTTCAGGTAGTTGTAGCAAGATACAAGGTCTGCTCTCAGCCTCTTCTCTTCCAGACTAAACAATCCAAATTCCCTCAATTAGTAATCATATGTCTTGTCATCTAAACCTTCACCAGGTTGGTTGCTCATCCATAATATAATGTTCCTCATTAAGTTCAAGCAACTTAATTTTCCTGTAGTAAGCAGCTCAAAACTGAACAGTATTTGAGGTGTAGTCTCACCAGTACAGCACATAAGGGATCAATGACTACCCCAGTCCCCTTCCTCAGTGACAGTTTAATTTTGCACTTCTCATTGTGAGCCTTTCTAGAAAGATGCATTACCTGGGAGGTTGTTCAGGTTTACCCTGTACAAGTTTTCTCAAAGAAGGGAAGGATTTAAACTTTCAAGCAATGCACAACTCCCACCACGCTCCTCTGCTCTTTCCCAGGGATGTCTTACTATGTATTCAAATCTCTGGGGATGTGTTTCTTCATTCAGCAACATAAAAAGATCACTTGTAAAGGAGCTAGGCCTCTGGCCATGACTCTCCAGAAGACAACATTTAGACTGGCTCTGCAAAGAAAACTGACAGCTGACTACGTAGATATATGTTTGAATTAACTACCTTTTACACTAAAATCAAAGCATATTTATACTCTTCTCAGCTCTGATAAAATGCAAGTCCACAAATTTGATTGCTTTCGGTGATGACTAGAGGAAAAATAAGTAATTTACAGTTCATTTGCTAAGCCATCACACAGCTCTGTCATTCCCATTGATAGCCTCAGGTACACTTCTCAAAGCCTCCAGCTGCATTTTCCTTCACAGAGTCATTCCCTTTAGTAACTATACCTACTTCTCTAATGACTGCGGATGGGCAGTCAAGCAGGGAGCAGATGTATCAGCATGTACAGATGAAGCATGTGAAATCACTCACAGGGTTGATTAGAGCATTTCCAACAATCATCTCAGTGGCAGAAAAAGAAGAAAAAATAAAAAAAGTTACAGCTTTTTTGTTCCAGCTTTCCAAGGCTAAAAAAGTTAGCAACATATTCTTTATCTGCCCCCCTCTGCTCTCTGAACTTGTTGCTTGAAAGATTAGTTCATTGCCTGGTATGCACTGAGCCAATCTCAAAAGCAAAGAGACACTGACTTATTTCAAAATTGCACAAATTTGGGTACTAGGCGGTCTCCTGCAAAGGTAGCACACACAGGGATTTTCCACAACATTTTTAAGTATATTCTTATCACTTGAACTTATCACTTGACTATCCTGATAGTGGGTAGTGGTCCCACTATCCGCCTCCATGATTTGTTAACTAATTTGCATATTGTTACACAGCACTTCTTGAAATTGCACATGCTCAGGGGAAAGGCCTCCAAAATGGCCCAAGTCTTCAAGCCAGTAGGTGAGATTTTTATTATTGTAATGAGTATAGTTCAACTAAGGACAAGATTAATCTTCCTTTCTGCTGACTACTCTAGTCATACTAATGAAATACATATTTAATTTACATATTTCCAGGATGTTTATGTCTTTAAGGGAAAGTTTACAACCTAAATTGTAATTAAGATTTCCTTCAGATAAACATTTTAAACAGTTTCAATGATGGCCCTAATCCTGGATCCTAATCCAGGATTGTCAAATTGCACCCAGTAGTGGAAATTTGGGGCAAAGGAGAAAATTCTGTAGCATTATAATTTAAATTCCACGTAACTAAAAAGCTGTTGTATTAAATACTTAACTATGAGAAAACAATAAAAAATACAGACAAAAGTGTATTATCTAAACATAAGAAAAAGAAATACTGGGGAATCTCTGGAGAGAAATGCAATTGTTTTACTTTGAATTTTAACTAATTAGATACATGAGTTCTATGAAAAGGATAGCCTGCTACTGAAGATGAGAAAAGGCTAGTCTGAAAGGTCAAATAGAAACAGGAAATTAAGAAGGCCAAAAAAGAAATAGAAGAACACCTTGAAACAGATACTGATTTGAGTAATAAGTTGCTTAAATATCTCAAAAACAAAAAGCTTGTTATAGACAATGCCCAACCTTTTAAAGAGTATTAAAGAGCAAAGAGTGTTCAAGAATAAAAAGGCTATGCAGGCCATATGCAGAAGAACTTTTTATTTTGTTTTGGTAGCAGACAGGTTAGAGGGACTAAAATTCAAGAAGTTACATAGGAATTCTAAAACAAAACACAAGGTCATAAATCATCATAAGTACTTAAGAAGTAAGGGACTCAAATATGAAATTGTAAATCTGATTGCAGAAGTGTGTAACCTACCATTACAGACTGATAGTATGCCAGATTACTGTGAGATTCCTGTGTAATCTCATATATGCAAAAAAGGAGGGAAACAGGGGCCCATCAGAAACATCAGAATCAGAAACAAAAAAGAGAAGAGAAGAGAAGAGAAGAGAAGAGAAGAGAAGAGAAGAGAAGAGAAGAGAAGAGAAGAGAAGAGAAGAGAAGAGAAGAGAAGAGAAGAGAAGAGAAGAGAAGAGAAGAGAAGAGAAGAGAAGAGAAGAGAAGAGAAGAGAAGAGAAGAGAAGAGAAGAGAAGAGAAGAGAAGAGAAGAGAAGAGAGATTAAAAATTTGGAGCAGCCACTTGTGGGGAGAAAACCAGAAAGGGCTGGGACAACTCATTTTGGAGAGGAAACGGCTACGGAGACAAATGGTTACTTCTTACAGTAGGCAAAAAATAAACTCAAGCTGTTATGTATCAACCTCCACAGTATGAGAACTGGGGGTTTAGTTGAGGAAATGAGCAGGAGATAAGTTTAAATAGGTCAAACAAAACACTTCTAAGCTAAAGTGAATGCATGGGCTATCACTAAGCACAGGTGGGAAGGTCTGGATGAGAGATGTGTTGACCAGCAACCCATCTCTGGCAGTGATGGCAGCAGGGGAGCAAGAAGTGGCCAGGCTTTTGTGCTAGTCCCAACCAAGGTCTTCTGCCACCATCAGAGACAAAATTGGAGCTTTCACATTTCTGCCCCAAAACATTTCTTCAGTTCTTATGCAGATTTGTAAAATTCTGACTGCGCAAAGTTTGAACATTAAAAAATGATAACTAGAGGAAAATTTCAGGAGGAAAGATAAGATAGCATCATGAGAAAATTAAATGGAATTGCTATTGTATATTTTTACTTTAGTTTTATAAACTTCTGGATAATGACTACTCCTTCTCACTGGGTGGTAATTTACAAGTTAATAAGGTACAGTTAAAATTAGCATCATTTCAGCTCTGTGAGATATTCTTAAATTCCACAATATTCCAAAATTATGTATTCTTACTCTTGGACAAATTAATATTCTCATTCACAGTCTTTGAATGGAGAACATTTATAAAAGTTATTCAATTGCATATTGTACCATAACTAGTCTTATTGTTGCTCTTACGCTATTAAAAATGAAATAGTAGTCTGAAATTTTTTGTTGGTACCTCATCTGTTAATTAGAAATCTGTTCAGTTTAGTTTTTGAAATTAATTTGATCCCTCAGAACAGAAGACCCATGTTCTATAGTTGAGCAGTCCCATCCTACTTTAGGAAAACAAAAGGTGAAATTGTAATAAAATAGAACTTCTAAATCCATACAGGAATGATTCTAAAATTACTGCTGCTTTTCTTCCTGCAATATAAATGCCATCTATTTATTTATATTTTACTCTGAGAACTAAATTTCTGATACTGAACTTTACTATATACTTGGAGAATGAGATACTAATGTGTCCCATACACAGGTTGAAAAAATATCCTTTAATACTGTTCAAGAACCGAATTTAACAGTATTAGTGCTGCATTATTAGCATTTCTGTACCTGGGAAGAACCATATTTTTATTTCAGTAACATAGCATCTACAACTACAGGCTTTGCATGTCCAAGATTAGAATGTCTTTTAGTGTCAATCATTCATAAAGAGAACATTTCTGTCACTCAGTTTAACCCTGTCTAGTTGTGTTCCTCCACAAGAATGTAGCAATCAGCACTTTAGCTAGTCCTGAAAACTCTTATTTGCTTGAGTAGTTTCCTTGGGAAATAAATTCCTGTAATCCTCAGTATCATTGTTCACATCAGCAAAGTTTGGAAGGGTCTTATCTTTAGACCAGTAAAAGTCTTACTGTGTCCCCTTACTACATCCACTACTGCCCAAATCTCCATTTAAAAGCTGTAGAGAGTTGGTAAATTTTCTACAGTCAGTGTGCTAAGGCACTGGAACACATTGCCCAGAGAGTGGTGGAAGCCCTGTCCTTGTAGAACTTACTTCACTTATCCTATCTCTAAAAATATTATACATTCTAGAAAAGCTTGATCATTTATAGATTTCTCAAAGGTATTCTAATGGATGAGTAAAAATCTGTATATCTTGAACAAAAAATAGAATACAAAGGAGTTTATTTTCAGGCATTGCACTGGGTGCAGAGTGATGAATCAACCAGTTCTTGAAACCAGAATGGAGGTTTTCAAGACCTAGCAAAATACCTACACCTCACACACAGAAAGAGACAACATATGATGTCCAGTGCAGAGATAAGCCTGATTTTCATGTAAAAAAAAAAGAAGAAAAAAAAAAAAAAAGAAAAGAAAAAAGAAAAAAAGAGAAAGGGAAAGAGAAAGGGAAAGAGAAAGGGGAAGAGAAAGAAACACTCCATATTTTATAGATAAAAATATTAGAAGTTATATTCATAAAAATCTTTTTTTTTTTTTTTTGCTTCAGGGGTTGCAGAACTTTTGTTCCTTACAGGATTGCAGATTTTCTTTTCTGCTTATCTCTGGATTTATACATTTTAATCCTTTTTTGTTTACTTGTCAGTTCTAGAAAATTAAGTACTCTTAACCTATGAAGCAGGTTGGACAGAAGCTGTAACAGTCCCTGTATTACCACTATTCACAGGTCCAATTCTACTGAAAACAATCAAGCTCAATCCCTTTAAGAGATTGCAAGCAGGGGCGATTTGATTAAACTGTCCTACAAAAACATACACATAAGGTGATCTAACAGGAGCCATCTAACTTGAGCCACATGTTAGACTGGACACTTAAGGCATATAAGTAAATCAGTGTAGATCATTCCCATCTAAATTACGGCAGCTTCAATGAAATGAGCCAAATTAATACAACTAGTCTATCTTGACAGCAAGTGTCTGTACTCACTACCACCAGCATATTTTAAATTGATAGTTATGCCTGTAAAGTACACACAAGCAGTACATGCACTTTTTTTTTTTTTTTTGATACCATGAAATATGAAAAAAGTTTTATTTTCATCATGAAAAAAAGAATCATCACCAAAGGTAAATATTATTTTTGCCATTTTTTCCAAATAATTACTTTAATAAGTGAGTTGTTTAAAGAGCTTCCACAAGCTTCCTTGGATGCAGCCTAAAATTCCAATGAACTTACAAAAAAACAGCAGTCCCCATGTCAAGTGCCTTTTCCTCTCATTAGATTTGTGACAGGTCCCAGAGGCTAAAACTCAAATGTATTTCTTCAGAAGCCTTACACTGAGTAATGTGGCTGGTGACCCAAGTAAAACAAAAGTTCTTGGCCTTTTGCCTAACCATTAAGCAAACAAGAGAGAATGAGATTTAAAGATAGAGATGGGTAGAGATATTTAAAGAAGTTTGAATTTGGGTGCCAAGAGGGTTTGATTGCTAGGCAGCTACAACAGAGAGAGAAACAATATGGAACTTCATGGAAAAATGGAGGAAAGAAAGAAGGAATAAAATTATTTCTCAGAAGTAAGTATAGGCAATGAACACCGTTATGGGCCTGATGTAAGTTTTGGCGTATAAAGAGCATTAAATATAATTTAAAAAAAATCCAAAAACCTGTTAAGATACTTGATTAGGGGAGGTAAGTACCAAAATAGACAGCGATCTGGTAGAAAGTCTATTTTCTGAAAGCAATCAGCAATCAGAGCAGGGAAGAAGAGCGGTACAGAAATGTGTCTTTTATTCTCACTACACATCATAGAGCCTACTTAACTCATTATCGTAACCAGGGGAGAGCTACAAATAATACAAATAATTGCAATTTTTTCTTAAAATTTATGTGATTTTTTGCAAAGAATTTGCAAAAAACAAGAAATCAAAAACGTTTTGCAGAACCCATAAATTAAAACAAAAAACGTATGTTCACAGTTGAATTGGTTATAGCCTCTGAAATGTGTCCATTGCTCCAGAGGATTCCGGTGGATTTCTGCCTCAGTGAGAAAAGATAGCTTCAAGGATGTAATACATCAGAGTTAAGGACAAACAGGCTGTGATTGCAGAAGTGAAAGATATTAACAGATCTACAGAGCTTTTGGCCTGAGGACTAAGAGTTGTAGACTAAGAGTCCCAAAGATCTGTTTGTTTCCTCAGAGTCAGCCTGAGAGTGGGAAAGAAAGAGCCAAGAGAAAGAGATGAGCTTTACTTTTACAAAAAAAATATATAGCGTATTAAATATATAGTGCATATGTTATTTTAAATCATTTGCAGCAGATGCCTCAGAGTAGACCTTTAACTTGAGGTGAGCATTTAGAATTTTTTGAAAACCTATTAAGGAGTAAGTTAGGAGAGCAGGAAACAGTCAAAAGACAATTCAAATCTGTTGTGATGATGAAAACCCACTGACTCTCCAGTTTGATATTGTCTACAGAGAGCCCTGCACCAGTTAGATTCTCAGTTTAATCTCATGCCAAGTGACAAAAGTTAGGTTGAAATCCTGGGATCGGTTTGAGTTCTATTTTTTTAGAGATCAAAGAATACTAATTTCATCAGAGCAAATCTTTTCTAAGTACATAAAATAATATAGATCTTCCATTAATATAAAATCATGATGATTTAAAAATTCTTTCCTGTTCCAGGCAATACTTTCAAAATAATAAAAGCGAAACTTTGAATTCAAACTTCCACATCACTGTAAGGTCTTTGACTTGGCAGGTATTGCAGATGATGGCTTTTCCTGAAAGTTTCATGGTGCTGACTAAGATAGCATGGGTGTATTTATGCTTCATTTCTGTGGAGAAACCAAACAAAAAAGAAGCAGACAGCTTGCATATGGGAAGTTGTACTGAATGATAGTTCAAGTAACTTGACCAAAGTCAGAGTGAAGTTACGTATCAGACCTGGGACACAAAGCCAAAATATTCCTATATTATTCCTAAGCCCTACAAAGCTTTTTAAGTCATATTTCCTAAATGGTTCCAGAAATTATGGAAAGAATGCTAAGGCTTTAATAAAAATATTAATTATGTAAGTTATTACTTTTCAAGTGTTATTCTGTGACAAAGAATTACAAAGCACTCTCATGCCCAGTTTGCAGCCAATATGTGTAAACTGTGTACCAGGGAAGTTATGCAGCTGTTTCACATTCATACATTATGCGTGTATTTGCAGGCTTAGGTTATTATGAATTAGGAACACTTTTATCTCTTATTGATATTTACAGCTACAAGGTGCAAAAGGTCCACCAGACCACATTGTTCAGTCTCCAGTAAAACAGGACAGTACTTTCCAGGTAATTGACAGATCGTTACCATTCATCATATGTACCTTTGTAGCTACAGGGGAGCAACTCAAATATGGCTCTAATGATAAACCCCAGAAGAAAATGACACAAGCGTACATTCCATCCTTGCAGGTCTTTGCTATATTTTTAGATTATTATCTCTAAACACGAGATTTTTGAGCAAGTTTAAATGCTTGCAAAACGAAGGAAGAGTCTGAGGAGTTTTCTTACTAGCATATACTTCAACTTTGATTTCCTGGATATTGAACAAAGATTGTCAAATATTTGTAAAAGTTAATTAAATTTGGATAGGCCAAACACAACATAATACTCTAATCTGCCATCCCAACACTGTATTAATTAGATTTAGTAGAATAACTGCAAAATTTAAGTGCTTGGCAAGAATACATTCTAGGTGTCACCAGATTTGACACAGATTTCAATCCATGTCTGTTCACATAAATTGACAACTCTCTGGACATCACTGCTGTAAAATCTATTTGAGCTGATAAATGAAATAGCTATAAAGGACACACCTACCAGCTGAGCTTTGCCAAAGTGCAAACTCTACCATTAGCAAAGGCAGTAAAACAAAGGACTGAGGACCTCAGGGTTTAAAATCTAACTGAAAGTGTTTCATCATAAGTACACGTTCTGTGTTTTCAGTAAAGTGAATATTTTATGTACTGAAATAACTACTAAGTATTACAGAGTGTTATTACAGAGTACAGTTATTACAAACTGTAATCTACATATATCTTACTCATAATTAATATAAAAACGTATCATCTTTGATTCCTTATGATAGCTGATTACTCAATATTATATTGGTAGTATGTATAACATTTAAAGATTATAAAATAGAATAGTATGCTGTGCTAAGCAGAAGAGAGTGTGAGGGAAATGTCTCAATTCTTTTTTATCTACTCAGTACTTACTATAATGGTAGATGTAATAGCTATCATATCTTCTCCAAGGATTCAAACACATTGACAGCAACACAATGGGAGTTTTTGATTTCTGGTTGACTTTTTTGGTGGAAGATTTGTTGTTGTTATTGTTTTGGTCAAATTACTGAAAAAACAGGGTTACATCCTTGAACTTGCACAGCATACAACACTTGTAGCACAGTTACACTGCTTACAAGGCAAAATTGTGTGACTTGCTAACTGTCTTTATACATATTTCATTGTGCAGATGAGATAAAATTCACAGCCTCCTTAGCTCACACTCTCAGTGCTCTCAATTGACATAAAAGTCAATATTGCTAGTCTCTGCAAAAGATATTGTTTCCCACAATTTCTACATCACCTCCTATAGATGAAGATTTTTTCCCGTTGTCTCTTTCAATAGATCCAACCCACTGAACTCCAACCATGCATGTTTGAACAGTTACATCTCAGCACAGCATATGACTGGTATTTACAGGTGATCCATATATTTGTGCAGTATTGAAAGGTCAAAGGATTTATGGATACACAAACTCTTGCCACTAGACTTTTGAAAGCAAGGGTCAGTCAGTTTAGGTGAGACTGCAATATGATTTTCTTTGCTCCTAGGAAATTTTACTTTATTAAAGTTAATATTGACTGTGCATGTGCATTCACAACCTCCACAATATCACCTGAAGAAGTTAAGTGATCAAAAAATGTAGTCTGTGCCTGACAAAAGCAGCAAACATTGAGTATATGAAATAAAATACAGTTCTACAACAAGCTGAAAATGCCTGTAGCTCATGTGAGAACATGAATTTCTGATTTTCACAATTTTAACCCTATAGTAAGTGTACAAGGCTACAGAGGATAAAGAGTTGTTTTTACCCCTCAAACAACTTTAGTAGTCCCAGTATATTTTTTCTCCTTCAGTATGTGCATGAGATGCAATTCTTTGGTAATTTATATCCTTTGCTGACTTTCCTCAAATGAAAGAAATGGTTAAATGTATGATATTAATAGCCACTCTTTCAACAGATTTTATTTATGATTACAACTGGCATATCCTCTAATTTTTTTTTCAACATCATTAGCTTAAGATTTCATCATTACTGATTTAATTCAGGAGGTAGGCAGGTGTGAAAGGAATTGGGAAACAAATTCTGTAGAGTTATAAACTGAGAAGCAAGTTCCCCTTCACCGACAGGCAAAAAGACACACCAAGAAAACAGTGGAGCAGTTAGGAATTCCAGCTGTCGCAGTCTGATGCCCCATTCCTTGTGATCAATATTGCCACACCCAATCAACAGCTGAGACACACTTTTCTTTTTCTTTAGTGATGAGCCAAGAGGCAATGTACAATGACACCGTAACTACTTATCTCTAATCATGCTCCTAGTGGTCTCCATTTGCTCTTCTGTTTTTAGTTGTTTTTGGTTAGTTGGTTGATTGGTTGTTTCATTTTATTTTATCTTACTTTTATTTTTGTTAATACAGACAGACAGCCTCTATTATGGACCTTACTAGCTCTCACAAATTAAGCCTGTCATAAATCAAGTATTCACATCTGGCCTTTGGCCATCTTTCAGCATAGCCCTACAAACAGCCCTATGCTGTTTTTCTCTGTAGATCATTCTCTCAGCCACACATTGTGACCTTCACCCCTTCCTCCAATCAGTGTTAGAATTTCTTTATTAGTAGAAACCTCCTTTCAACATTTACCTATATTGTTAGTACTTGGGCTGATTTTTCAAATATTTTTCTTTGTTTCAACAGTTTCTTAATTTTAAGATTCTCAGTTAATACACTAAGCCTGACCCTGCAATAACCTCCTAGAAGGATTTAAGAAATATTTCAAAATTATCAGAGGAAAATAGTTAAATAAGTAAATCTCCCTAAATCCATCTTCCTTTTTAGGAAAAAAAAACTACACAAAAATTCCATTATTCTGCAAAAATTTCAATCTGTATTTCTATTACAAGAAATTCTTCCAAGAAGAATCTTTTCACCATGCTATATCACACAAATTAAGTAAACTTAAAAACAAACAAACAAAGTGACATGAAATTGCTATTCCTGATAAATTGCGTTTGCCTTTCTTTAGTTTCAATATGAAAAATCATAATCTTTTTAAAGGCAAAAACTGAAACTGTGTTTGTAACCATGGAAACTACCTCTACTCACAAGTAAAACAAATTTAAAACTATACTGCAAAAAGTACAAAAATATCACAAAGATATTAGTATGCAGATACAACAAACGTAATTCTCTCTTTAAATAAACTGAGCTGATAGTAGAAACATAGTCCTTAAAAGATTTGCCTCATGAAGTGCAGATGTTTAATATTTCTTCAGCAATGAATACACCTGTCTTCTCCTTTGCACCCTTCTCCCTACCACGACAGAAACAGGACATCCTTTTTTCATATCTTCTGGCATTTGATAGGAGGCATCCTTCAGGTCCATCCTTGATGCTCAGTGACATTTTAAATTTAATACTTGATTTTTCTTCTCCTTTAGATTATAACAAACACAATTTGGACACTAATGGCAGTACACGCAAGCATTCTCTTGTGGAAAATAAGTATATAACAGATTTTAATAATTATCTAAGTGTCGTGGAGCCAAAGTCTCCATGGAGCCAACATCTCTCACAAGCACAAATAAATATTTCAAATATTTCCTTTCTTTTATTTACTCCTATGCTCCCAAATTTAATTCTATTCACCATGGTTTCCTCCTTTTAAATCTTGAATAATTTGCACATTTCTCACTTCAGTGGTGTTACCTTTTCCTGAAGTCATTGTGGTTTTCTATACATTTGTTTTATATCTCCTTAGTTCACTTGGTTTAGCTAGTAAAAGAGATGGCAATAAGAAAGCTAGAAAGCTTGGGAGTGAGTTTTCTGAAAGGGGGCATCAAAATGAGGGAAGTATGGCTTCATCTGAGTTACTTCTAAGCAGCAGAGCTGCGCAAAGTGAGGCATTCCACATACCTGCAAAGAGTACATCATCTATTTTCCTCAGCCCACGCATCCAAATGTATTTGTAGGCCACTATGCTTCAGATCATGCTTTTCATGGAGTGCTGTGCACTGCCCACTGGCAATGTGCTACGATATTAAAATTGAGAGAGCAGGAGTTGTGCTGTAGGCAACAAAATATACCAATTCCTTAGTGTATCAGCATTACACAGAAATAAAATGCTGTTTTCTTCTCTCCTTGTGTTTTTTTTCTTTTCAAGTTTGGAGTCCAGTTGAGCACAGAAGTGCTGTAGGTTATGCAATCCTGCTCCAACCTTCATTTGTATTTAGCAAAAATAAAAATCTAAGTGTTGATTTGATATTATACAACTACGCTTTGTACTATAATGTCTTTTTTGTTATTGTTGTTCCATTACCCACAGAGGCTAAAAAAAAAACTAATGAAGGATTTTAAAGTGGTTAGCCTCATCATTCAGTAGCACACCTAACCAAAAAGCCATGTTCAAATGGTGGATCAACCTATCGTCCTTATGGTAGTCTAACTCCTAGGCACACTGGATTTAGGAAGTTGCACTTACTTCTGTAAATAAGTACATTGTTAGTGTTCAAGATGCTGTTTTTATTTCATTTTAATTGTTGCCTTTTTTCATAAGAGTCTGTAGGATCAAAACTGCTTTGTTTAAAGACAAACATAGTAAAACTGAACAGTCTTCAGCATAAACACGAGTTTGGATTGTTTTCTCCAGATTTTTGGTTTTCTTCATCTTAGAAAAGTAACCACTCAACTTCTTGATTTGCACCACTGTAATCAACCACTACTATCAATATTAAATCACTTGAAAAATCAGAAGGGGAAGAGTAAATGTGATTATATTTCATAGATATCAGCACTGGTGTTATCTGAGATTCCCTAGATCCTCCAAAATATTTGTATCAGGTAAGCAAACACAAGATGCAAAGGTAATATGCCTTCTACTACAGCCATACTTGTCGACCAGGTGTGTGATTTAAGGGAGCCTTGAGCAGCATGAATTTTTATGTTTTTATGTAAGTTATTTGTTTCCAAAGTATCTGTCATATATTTACTGTTGATGGAACTGAAAAACTTAGTTCTACAGTAAAAACAGGACCGTGGTTATAGCTCCAGTTTACCAAGACCTCTAAGATGCCAATAGACTTTGGCAAGACTAAAAAAATGGGAAATGATACCGCAGTTATCTCTAGAGAGTTTGCTTCTTTGGTCATAATGGAAACATTACACAGGAATGGACAGGATAAGGGCGTATATCCATTCTCAAAGATTTTAAGGTCTAGAAGATGTTTGGATATTCAAGTCAGAATGGGACGTTTTTGGGCTGCAAAGAACAGGCGTGTGTTCCTACTGCTGGTTCTGAAAGTTGCACCCTGACTCACATTTCTCAGTGACAAAAATAAAACAAACAAAATCTAAAATTGAATTAAGCAATCTAATTTCCTTGTGAGAAAGGAAGAATTATGACACATTTTGTTAAGCAGTGGTCAAATATCTCTCTCACCAGAAGAAGACATGATTTCTGAATCCTATTCACAATTTGAAATACTTCCAGCTTTACTGGAAGAAAACTGTGAACTGACAATACTGGAAGATTAGTTTATGGTTAATGATTTATTTTTTTTTTAATGAGGAATGGTAAGATTTTTTTTCTCTTCATTTCATACACAAAAACCTGAGTTAATAAACTATAACTAAGTATATATTTTAGGGTTGATCTTCCTAACCATATATCATTCAGGATTAAAACAACGGAAAGGACAGACTAGCTCTTTTTTTGCCCTGTTTCAGCATTTTGGTGAATGTATATTGCACACCATGGATCTCTGTTTTCAGATCCAATTCTTCCTGCTTTTATGGAACACACTGGCTTCTTGCTTCTACATACACCCTGGGGAAAAAAAAAAAAAAAACAACACAAAAATTCTCCCAATTCACTTTAGTGCTGATCTACAGGCTTTTCTGTGAGCTTTTTTCCTTCATCAGCTGAAAGCACTCACGTCCAGAGCAAACACAGAGGGAGCACACAAAGCGCCAACATACATATAAAGGCTCTCAAGTTTGCAGGTGTTTAGATCTTCCCAGTACTGGAGACTCTGATTTTAACATGTGATTATTTCAACCCCCAGTAATCCTCTTTATTCACATCTGAAAACAAAGGAGCCCTTTCGTAAATTTTGGGATGGCTCAGTTTGGATTACTGCAAATCTTTTGCCTGTTTTCAGATGAAATACAAAGCATCTACCACTCAGACAGAATTAGAATATGTGCTATGGAAATGCCAAATTAATTAATTAAATGCCACACAAGAGGTACGATAAAAGTTCTAAGTGCTGTACGTAAATAACTGCACCTAGGAATTTGCAGCTGTTAAATTAGCTACAACCTTTGTCTGCATTATATAGCCCTGATCTTCAGTTTTTAATTAAGCTTTTTCTTGTGAAATAATTTTCAATATGTTTCTGTTGAATTTGAGAATCTGTTGAAATACTGTACAAAGGAAAGTTGTAATTTAAATTAGAAGACTGAGGCTACATAACTCACACAAAGGCTATTCTCCAGATAATGCAGAGAGCAAGATCTCTCAGTAACATGTGCTCCTTCAAACAAAATGGGTTTTAAATGCAAATTCACATACTTAGGAAAAAGAAGTACCTACAAAATTGGCATTGGCAACATCCTGGAAGCAATGAATGCCCAGAGCAGTCAGTACCTAAATGAAAAACCATAAAGATACGAACTTACAGGTTTCTGTTCTGAAAAAAAAAAGTTGTTAATGCCAACTCAGTCCTGAAATTCACCCCTGGTAGCCTTGGGCCCTTTGCTTGTTGTTGCCAATATGTGAGATTTGTCTCTGAGTCTTCATATAAGCCATGCCAGGAGATGGATGTCTACAGAAACTGATGCAGATATTCAAGAAGATGAGTTATCCACAGATACTCTTCAACTTTTCCTATTAATTACTGATCTCCCAGCTTTAGCATATCAATTAAGTTGCTTAAAACAAATCAAAAATATCTGTCCCATGTCTTTAACAGTGAGGCTGACCATCAGCTGAGGTGTCTGCCATAGAAAATGAGGGATTTTTAATCTGGTATCTTCAGAATAAAGTGAGATGCTTTCAGATGCATCAAGAAATAAGTTAGTCATTGGTCAAAGACAAGAACACCTGGAGATGTTGAACATTAGCCTGGATGGGACTCTGGGCAGCCTGATCTAGTGACTGATCTAGCAGTCAGCAACCCTGAGATTGGAACTAGATGGTATTTGAAGTCCCTTCCAACCCAAGCTATCTATGATTCTAAGATACTGAATTCACAGCAGAGCTGAGGGAAGTGGTATAGCCTGTGGTATACATCAGATAAATTCTTGATGATCTGTGAAGCACTAAAGTGCAATCAAATGGTGTAGCTTTGTCAAAATCTTCCTTTACTTGTGCTGACCAGCACTTTAGGCACCAGTCCAGTGCTGATCCTATGTCCTGCCTTTGAGATGTCCTTTCTCGCACACACCAGTCAAAGTCACATATCATTATATCACTTCTGAGCAATATCCAAACCTAAAAAATACTAGCTAAAAAGCTGATGGTTTTGCATTTTTATGTTTCCTTGAAAACAGGAATTTGGGTTAGAAATCTTCTGTTTTAGTGTGACTGGCTTCAGCCAACTCTCTGCTGCTGTGTGCCGTCTCTATCAAGATGCACTGGCTGTGTGATAGTGTCCCACCAGACTGGGAGACAAGAACAAATCTGTTAGTAGCCATTTTTTTTTTTCATCTCCTCTGGAAATACTGTCCTATTAACACTAGCCTTAATGTAGTGCTAAGAAATTTGACAAAACACTTCTCAAGTAGCTATTTATATTTTCATATCTTAGATTCACATTTAAACTGCATTTATCTCGGGGTCTTAGCCAGATCGATAACTGTCTCCCTCTCTATTTTGTGGATGACATTATTTTTGTATTACACCATCTTGCCATGCAAGAAGTCAGTCACTCTAACCTCATCCCCACACTTAAGCATCTGTTTGTGGTCAGAAACTACTAATGAGATACATACACTATCCCATATTACCATATTGAGGGTGCGGTTGTTTTTCTTTTTTTTTCCAGTATGCTTTTAACAATCAGCTAGAAGAATAAAACAAGGTTCACTGAAAGATTGCACAATGAATCAAGACAAACAGTAACTAAAGCATCTAGCAAAGTAGATACTACCTTTTAAAGAAAATAATTGTTTACTAGTCAGTTACCTTGGCATAAAGCTCTTGGTATAAAGTAAAGTGAGGTCTGATGATCTTTCAGCTCAGGAGGGAATAAATGGCTTCTGAGGAGAAAGGCTGATGCGGATTCTAAATCTGTCTGATGGTGTGATTGCAGAGCTCTGATGGAAGTTCTTGTACACAGATGAACTTCCTGGTGAAAAATCTCTCTTCAGTCTTTAGATGCATCTTGAAATACATGGCAAGCACAAAGCCATAGCTCTTTGTCAGAAAAGAGGAAGACAGCAGAATGAGGATAAGCAGATTTGTGATGTAGCCCAAGTATTCTTCCTATATTTTTATAACTATTTTTAACTTCTTTGAATGCTTCAAATTAAGAATTATATTTAGATTTTACCTGACTGTTATCACACACACACACACACAAAAAAAAATAATAATAAAAAATAAATAAATAAATAAATAAAAGCATAAATTGTGAATGCTAACAGGCAACAGGCAACAGCTAATTGGATGTACCTCTGTCTGCAGGTCAGGGCTTGAAAATGAGCTATTACACTCCCAAGCAGAAGCCTCCTACCTACTAGATACAGTAGCAATTGTCTAGTTGCAAATTAAGTAAATGCCTGGACAAAACATAAGAGGAACAAGCTGAATCCTCCTAATAACAGAGGCATGAGGCAGAAAGACCAATTAGAAGGTTGATCGTGCATTAAGCTTATGCCTTTACACTTGGGGTTGAAAGGAGCTTTCCTAAAAGAAGATACAGTCTCAAAAAGAATTTCTGTAATGGTGATCATGCTGACTAAAGGGAAGATCCTGGAAGTTCAGGAAGGTGCTAGAGATAGCAGAGACACACCAAGACAAAAAGGAAGGGGATGTCCCAGGACCTTTTACTGTAGCACAAGAGGCCAGCAGAAACATAGCGCAGTCCAACACAACTTTGTCCTCAGTCAGCAGTCACTTCCTTGCTGGGAAGAGCAGCTAAGACATATTGAACATAACGCTGAGGGAGAATGAGTGAGTGTGTTGTGGTTTATTCAACCCAACAGTAGCTCAGCAGTGCACAACCATTCTCACACTCCCCAACTTAAATATGATGGGGAAGAACACTGGAAACAAAATAGAACTCATGGGTTGAGATTAAAACTATTTACTAAGACAGAAAATGAAAATAGAAACAAAAATGTGATTATAACAATATATATACGTGTATATATATCCACAGTGCTACTACTTATCACCCACCAATTGAAGCCCAGCTAACACAACTGCTCACTGACTGATGCTCTGTCAGCGACGCTTTGTCTCACTGCCAACCAATGCCCAGTCAATCCCTGAGCCGCAGCTGCCCCTCTGCCAACTCCCCACAGCTTTACTGCCTTTCCGCTGGATGTCATGGGCTTGAGAGTAATGCCTTGCCTAATTCAGGCCAGCTGTCCTGGCTTCTCCCTGCCCCCTGTTACTGTGTGCCTTCATGGTGGGCTCTTCCCACCCAGAGGCTGGCCTGGCCCTAGGTGCCATACCATCTCTCAGCAACAACCAAAACATTGGTGTGTTATTAATACTGTCTCAGCTGAAACCAGGAGAGAGTGAGAGCGAATCACACAGAGTACCTGGGTCCACTATATTGTCTGTTGTTTCTCTGTCTTGTCTTTGAAGTCACCTCAGCTTGAGTTAAGTGTAACTTCAATAGCAGAATAACAGCCAGCTAAGTACCTGGCAGATCTATAACCCAGGGCCAGGACACATAATACATGCCAAGGCTTCTCAGTACCACTTCCACTATATTCAAAGAGTAACAGAGCATGTTCCCATCTGAGATGGCCAGGCTAGGGTGCTCAGGTGGGAGATGCAGAGCCACCTGCTGTGTCTGTGCCTCTGAAGGTGCTAAAAGAGCACGTCTCAGCTCTGAAAGTCACTGGAAGTTTCAGAGCAATATAAAGGTGCAAACTCTTCCTTTTCTGAATTACTAATAACAATATATCTTCCATACAGCCCTGCATTTATGGGAGTATAATATTGCTGTTTTAGTTCCAAAAATATAGCACTAAAGCACATTAAAGAAAACGTTTTTTTTCTTTTTCTTCTTTTTTCTTTTTCTCTTTTCTTTTTTTACTGCTTAATGGATCCATTAGGAATTCATTTTTGTACCAGAGGTGGATGACAAAACTGCTGGTTGATGTCATTGCTACTCCTAACTTTTGGCCACAATTTGCCGCAACCCACTGATCAGTGCAAGTTCTGTGCTCCCCTGCTGCGAGCAGCCTGGAGCTTGGGGTGGGTGGCCATGTGCTCACAGGCTGACAGCACTGTGAGAATGCAAGAAGTGAGAGTGAATCTCCAGTGAAGCCAGGTGCTGCAAGCAGCCCTTGGGAGACCATTTTGATGACGTCCCAGAGCTTCAGCTGTCTGAGTCCAGCACAGCAGCATGTTTTATAGCCTTGAACTCTGCTGGTTCTACAAGCTTTGATATGCTGTGAGGTCATAATGTGTGTTTATGACAACAGCATTCACCGAGCTGAAGACTGTGATATCAAAGCTGAAATATTTCTACTTCACTGTATGATTAAATATCTTGAGGAAAAAAAAAAAAAACAGAACTATCATGAACCTTTAAAGCATATTTCTCTCATAAAGATAAAGGTTACCTCTACAATGTTGCCTCTGGAAATGTTCTGCCAGGTTGCTATAGCAACCTCTGCTATGTAAATTAGCAAGAGCCTTATCACAAGATTTTTAGATTGTTGGATTTAAAAAAAAAAAAAAAAAAAAGGGGGGAATAAGAGCTGAAGTGAAAAATAAGCTGGAGGAGCATCTAAAGGGACCAATTAGTAGTTACTTGTAGTCCACTGGCAACAAGATACTAAATGATTTTTTTAAACTACTGCCTGAAAATGTTCATCCTGTCTGGAGAATGACAGTTTTCAACATTATTCCGTTTTCCCCTTCTACAATATATACTGGAGAAGGTGGTAGTGCTTTGGATGAAGAAATTCCCTTTGAGGCTTAAAGCTAGTTTAGATAATTCACTTAAGCCACAGAGAAAAGCACAGTGTCTGCAAACTTAAGACACTTAAGAAATTAAGAGACCAAATGAGGAGACACAGAAGAGGAATACCTAATTTTAAGAGTACCCCTAAGTTGTTGAATCTCCTGAACTTGTGAAAATCACTGGAAGGTCATTGTTAGCACTCTGTTCTGCTTATAGATTGCTGATTAAAATAGCAATCAGAGTGCCAGGGGATTCATTTTCCAACCAGCCTCTCCATTTCAAAACGGACCATGAATTTCTGAATTTTCAGTGTCTAGTCCAAAGTCTACTGAAAGGCATCCGCTTACCTTTGTTGATTTTGAATTAATCCCTAGAGTACTGGGGACTGATCAGTTAGTTTACAGATGGTGGCAAACTACTGGGTCAAAGATCCCAAGCATGTTAGTTGTTAACTGCATTTGACACTATGATATTACACAGCAGTAAATGGAAAAGAATATGATTTTGGCCCTCATAAATGAGCTAGCAGGTAATGTGGGCACCACGAGTAAAAGATTAGGTGATTCAAAGGACTATCTGTCTGATCAGGTGTCCATGTTATGAAACGCTTGAAAACTCCTATATTTAGATCATTTGAGTGAACAATACAATTTTTCCCAGTAGGAAACATTTCATATGGAAACCTTATGCTGACCTAGCTCTTTGACAAAACTCTGATTTTCACAGAAAGGAACCCCCTTAAAGGTACGATTCTTTGTTTTTGCTGTGAATTTAAAAATATGATGAAAACAAAATACATGAGGGAGAGGAAAAATGAAGTATAACAGTGACATTTCTAGTGAAATAATTTGAACAAAAACGTCTTCAGTGACAACTGGGATAGAAAACAAAAGCTTTGATGTGTATATATTCATCTTAATGATGCATGAAAAACCATTCAGATATATTTTTGGGATAGGTCATGATAAATGCTTGGTTGCTTTTTTTCAGAGAAGTTCATAATTTTGATTTTTTTTAAAATTTGCTTTTTCCTTTACATGATCGGATTTTGCCTACATAATTTTTGCCCTGAAATATATTATGATTTACACTATGGATCAAGTGATAGTCAACATGTAATTTCAAAATAATATTTACTTTCTTTGTATTTACTTTCTTTATCTTACATGTTTAGATTGCTTAAAAGAAAGATTGCTTCTATCAAAGAAATACGTTCTAGGAAAGGAAAAACTGGTTATTCCTGATAATTTAAGATTAAAAAACTATATTTCAGATTGATCACCAAAGTTTACACCTGAACCTTAGATTTTGTCTGTTTTTAAATATTGAACTTAGATTTAATTCTGCTTTTTTTTCATTAGAAAGATGATCCAAAAACTATTTTTTTTATCCTGACTGGAGAAGAGAGGATAAGAGTGGATAGGAAAAAAAAAAAAAAAAAAAAAAAAGATGAGACTTTTTTGTCTAGTATCTGATGAGATGTTCTAATTTTTCAGCCTACTGCTTTGTGTATCAGATCACCATAATAAGAATGAAGATAGGGATAGTCAAAAGGGAATGTTTTTAGGAAAAGGAAAGCAGAAGACATTGTCATTTTATATTAAACATGTAATAAAGTGGAGAGAGCCACTAGGCATGTGGATACAAGGGCAGGCCAGGGAACCCTACTGCTTCTGATCTTTGACAGTGAATTAAACTACTTACATAGCATCCCAACATGAAGGGCTGACGAGGAGGAAGAACAGTTGTTGATATCCAAATCAGTGTTGCTAGACAGCAAGATGAGTAGGAGAATACAGCTTTGAGATTTAGTTCTTTAGAAAAATACCAGCAAACAGATGACTAGAAACATAAAACATGAAGTGGTTCATGACCACATAAAAAATAGATTTATGTTTTGGTCAGCAGCAAATCAAGGATGATTACATTGTTTGCCAACTACGTAATCCATGACATCATCCATGTCATATGATGACATTTGGCATTAGTTTGGTAAGCCATAAGCCCACAAGCAAAAACCAGATATCTGTTTGTGGTTCAGGATAATGACTGACAATGATAATGTCAGTAAGAATCAGATAATATCCCAGGCTTTCAGTGACAGTCTGCAACTTCGTGGAAAACCTCCTACATTTTAACAGTCATAAAGGTAGAAGACAACAGGTGCTTGATATGGCTGAGCTCATGAAACTTGGAGCATGCTCCACTGAGGATTCAGATGATACCAAAGTGAAATTTCAGTACATTTCATTGTAAATCTGGACTCCTTCGAGGCTTCTAAAGCATCTCTTTTTTTTTATGTTCACATAAGCTCTGTGGGACAGCTTTGGTGCCAATCCCAATGGAGATCCTGGGGCAGGATCTTATTTAAACATCAAATGTTCCTACATTTTTCCTCTATTTCCATTTCTCCATTTGTGCCATTGCATAAATAATCACCTCATAAATAATGCCATTATAAATTCAGGTAAAGAGGGAATAATGGCATATCCTAATATTAATATGCTAAAGAAGGTTCTTATTACACCTATATTCTCTTTGCTGATCAGGATATGTAACTACGAGATGTTCTCAGCTAATTATTGAAAAGATATAGCTCAAGGACTCACTGAGCCAAAGCTCAGAGCTATCAAATAAAGATAGTGCTAATAAATGTAACACTAATTCCTGCTTCCTCACTTTGAAGAACACTTCTGTCAGCTTTATATCTTGCTTGTTGCCAGTCATAATCTCCTTCTGTTTATGGCTCCATAATTGATTTTGAATTAATGTGATCAGTGATCCTCTGCAGAATGGGCATCTCACGTGTGTGTGTCTGCTGCTTCTTAGCAAAGGTCCTTATACAGGACGGGAAGCCAAGAGAGGTCAGCGCTATGCTCAGTTGATTTGAATATTAAGCATTCTTTTCTGACCGTTCATGACATCCTCTTCACTGACTAGAAATCAATGGAGCTTTACTGCTGTGAAATGGGAAGGCTATCTTGACAAATCAGGTCTGTTCAGTGTGCAATTCAATTAAAACAGTACAATGAATTATACATCAACAGTGAACAAGATGTTTGACATGGTTATAGAGCTGCAGATGAGATCTGGTAGGTGACCTGTGGGCTCTGATCCTCCCGCTCTAGCTGCAGATTGTGATATCCAGCAGACCTCAAGGCTCTCCTTGGATTGGACCCCTGAAAGCCCTCCCTCTGTCTCTGTAATTAATGTGCTCTATGAAACAGAATAACATGTCGGATTAACAGCTCTCTTTTTATATACATGATTGCTTAGTAATAATAGCTAACAACTAAACAAAGCATTTATTACACCCGTAAAAGGGCAAAGCTGATAGCAAGGTATTATTTTCTCTCTCTGTTTCAACTTTGATACACAAATATGATTTCTTGGTTTGCATTCCAATCAAATGAATTGTCCTGTGATTTAACATACAAACCAAATGTTTCCATCTTTGTACTTACACAAGTAGGGCAGAGAAATCTTACCCCAAAATCCACCCTGCTTATTTAAATATGAAAACAGAATAAGACACAGTTCTGGCACAAAGCACTAAATCTCAAAGGCAGGAGCACTATGGGAACCCAGGAGGTGCAATTATTAACCCCTGATCAGTTTGAAATCTGAGACAGAAAGCATTGTCCAAGGATTTCAAAGGCATTATTTACACTAGATAATGAAACCAGACAGAGGTCTCAGAATTACTGCATAAATGTTTTAATCACAGAGTACTTGTAGTTCTGTACTGCTGCCTGTTAAGTATTTTTTTTTTATCCTTTTCTGGAAATGCAGTTTTATACTTAACTGAAACAATTCAAGGTTAAGAAAGGTATATTTTTTAGTTCAGGCAAAAAAATGATTCAGTTGATTTTATTCTTACCTATTCAGGGGCAACTGTTTATGTGCATTGACTTAGATTTCACAAGACTTGTGTTACTTTTTCAATAAGTAGATGTATAAAAAAGCCAGAACCAATCTTTTGGATATATGCTTGTTCTGTACCCAAAAGAATAGGTTTCTGGACCAGATGAAGTTGTAGACTTTTTATATAAAACTAATATAATATTATCAGTATAAATTGAGGGATAGGAAAATGGAATCTCATAAAACATTACTTTTATATTTTCTTTTTCAGGAGGCTACCATTTCACCTTCTATTACTCAGAATTCATAATATATATTACATAATTTTGCACATTCTCTAGCAGAATGCCTGGTGGTGTGCATCAAACAAATTGTTTCATAGGGGAACAGTGCTCTCCAGTGATCAAAGAAAGGAACTGTTTTTAGTTTTAAAATTGGTAACTGAGGTGTCCTGTATTTTATGTGGTTTTTAGTAGGATTATCTATAATATTCACATTTTCACTTCAAGTATTTTTTCCATTTCTTAATAAAATATGTCTTACAAGGCTAATTGTTTTATACACATACTTCTACTTGAAATTCCAAAGGTTCTTTTTTTTTCTTTTTTAAGCTGGTACAGAAACACAGACTTAAGAAAACTGAAATAATTTCTTGGCTAAATCATATGAATATTAGTAAGAGTTTATTTGAAAAACTAGTGATACATTATTTTCATGAATGTTGTAAAGCTCTGACTCCAATTAATCATGAAAGTTATTGGAAGTATTCAGTGTAGTTTATTTTACATTTTCTTGAGAAATAGATTCCTGGATGATGTTCATTTAAAGAACTACACAAATTGTTAGACAGATTTTTATTAATTGTATACATGTAAGATGTAAGAGGTAGACAAAAAAAAAGTAACCTTTGCTCTCATGTTAATTCTTGTTTCTCTGTAAGAGAAATATTAAGAATATATTAGCTCTTATTGCTTTATGTCAGTACACTTTTCTTCAAGCCAGCATAGACATAGCACAAAACTTGTCTTAAACAAATTGTTTCCTTCTCTAAACTAGATTTCTGGTAAACTCACATTCTTGCTATAGTTAACAGAGAGAGATAGGTATGTCATCCTTTTCTGAGACAGGTGAGATGAGCTGACTTCAAGATTAACTGTTAACTCCAAGGAATATAGAATGAGCCATGAGTACAAGCACAGATGTATACCCTGTAGATGATGATGACTAGTTGATATGAGTCTACACTATGCTGGTGGGGATGAATCAAAATCCTAAATCTGAACTAACAAAACAACCTGCAAAAGAGGAAAAACATTTTCATTAAAACCAGATACCAAAGGTCTATTTTTAAAATGTTCATACACTTAAACAGACTTGTTATAAAGCACTTTTTCTTTTTAATCTCTGTTGAGATGCAGACATAAATCTCAATATGCATATACTAACATGCAGTACTAATAATGGCACAGCATTGCAGTCTACAAAAATAACAGAAAGATAAAAAAAAAATCTAAAGAGATTTTCCAGGACCTCTACAGAATGCCTGGAAATCTCCCTTCTTGATTCCAGTAAGAGATTAACTAAACCTTATGCATAGGATACTTTGCTTTTCAGTAAAAAATCAGAATTACTGTGGGGTTTCATTAGGATTCAGCATCAGTCAATTTGATTTTGTTGCTAACATAGGAATGCAATTTTTAATCTAAACATGTTATAGAACAATTTGTTTGTTTAATAGCAGGAGTGCTGACTTTGAAAATATAATACAGATTTAGAGGTTAAAGTCTATAGCCAGGTTCCATGTCTACTTATATTCATAGCACCTTTAGTCCTACTTAACTGCGTATTATGAAAATAATCCTTTAAAGTCAGTAAGTTGCAAGGCTGAGAATCTTTATTCCTCCTTAGTTACTTGTGTGGAAGATGGATGATCTAACCTTGGTAAATTTACTTTCTTACTCAAAAAGTGGCATCTCCATTTAATGTGAGTTATTGCACTGCCCAGGAATATTTCTTAGTGCTTACTCTTCACTTTGGTGAGCTCACAGCTTGACTTGTAAGTCACCATTGACCTCACATTGCCCTCTGAGTCATGTTTAGGCAATCATTTGGTAAAACCTCAACTTCAGAATTTTTAATCACTTTTCTTTTTCCACATTTCTTCCTCAGAAGAAGTTATTCAGTCACCTGATACATCTCTCTAGGTGATCTTCCTTCCCCTGCCCAACACGCATTGGCATGTGATGCAGTCCCACATCACATTCTTATCTCTACATTGGAAAAATATGAAGAGTGGACTATCCAGTAGATAAAGAATTGGTTAAATTATCATACTCAGGATTGTGGTCAATGGCTCTATGTCCACGTGAAGTCCAGCAATGAGTAGTGTCACCAGTCTTGGGACCAGTTCTTCTCAACTTTCTTATCAGTGATTTCAATAGTAGGAATCAGTGTGCCCTCAGCAGGTTTTCTTATGACCCTAAGCTTATGCTTCACGGTGGCTGAAAATATAGAGAATTTTCCTAATTTTTTTTTTCTCCCATTCACTCCCCACGGTTGTAATACCACCAAAGTTCTCTGAAATGGGATTTTTTTTTCCCTAGAAATTTTCTGTCAATAGCTCCAAGATTGTTTAACAACAGTACTTTGAAAATTCTGTTTCTAATCTTGTAGACTGAGCTCCTAAGAGTTTTAGCATATGAGCTGTACAGATGTTAGAAATTATTATTCCTTTATGTCTTCCTTTGATTACTAATATCTTTACTTTTTTTTCTTTTTTTTTTTTTTTAATGTGGATACTCTTTATTCTCCCTATGTTTTGCATATTTTCATTCAGTCCTTATTCTGACCAGTTCAATTTCAGTTCTGTTTGCAGTTTCTTTGACTTTCAGCCGTGATATTCATGTTCATATTCTTGTGCCAAAGGCTAAAAAACACTTTAAGTAAGAAAATTTTAACAGTAAGCCAAATCTATCAGAGAAAGTTTTACATTTTTAAGTCTTTTGAGGAGGCTTATTTAAGGATAAATTTGAAATATGTATCAGATTGAGTTTTTAAAGCACTTCAGCACTTGCAATATCAAATCCCATTGTCTTGCAATTAGACTGAGTTGCTGAAGTGCCTTAAGCAAATTTAAAAATGCAACACAAACTCCCAAGTCATTTAGTGAGTATCTGTACTGTAGATGAACTATTCAGGACCCAAAAGCTGCATGGAGATCCAGTGAGGCTAATTTATTCCTCATCTACAGACTAGCTTTTGTAGGTGTGATAGCTCACTCCTTGCCAGGTCTCCACCCAGCCTGGTTGTTATGCTCAAGGCCTAGTGCATACAGTGAGGTGCAAAGGACCTTATCCTTGGTACTAATAGCAATCAAGATTTCACCTTCGGTGCTCAGACACCTAATAACAGACACCTTGAAATTCTATGAATCAATCATCTTACCCCATAAATAGCAAGCAGCCTAAGATCCCATTGAAGAATTCCTCTTGCAAGAAGCTGGCTGCTCACCAGAGCCTGTCCTTGAGTAGGCATTCCTCACAAGGTGCACAAAGATCCTCCCGGGACAGGGAGATGCCTTGTTGATACATCCTCAGTAAGTGATTTATTGTTTTTAAACTATACTAGCTTCACTAAGATTTGACCTTAGATTCATTATACACCTCTTACTCCATTCATAGCAAATAATCAAGGATATCTATCCATTTTGAATCTTGTTGAATCGCTGCTATCATTGTTCAAATTATCATCTTATGTTTATCTATATAAATAAATATTTTTCTGCCTTACTCTTATGAGTGAAGCATGCAGCGCTTTACTCTCCTTCCATGACAACAGACCATGTAGCTGCTGCTAGACTGTTTATTCAGGTTCATGCTGATACTGCATTACAATCTGAAGGGCAAACAACTTCATCTGTAATAGATTGGAATAGATGCAATGATTAAAGAAACTTAGAAGAGCATTCAGAACAAATTCTTCTCTTCTCACAGCTAAGGAGTGACGTTTTCAAAAAGACGAGGGCTATTCTTTTTGTGCACACATAATTTTGATACAAAATGAAATTCACTGATGAACTGTGTTTGATTTCTGTAACACCTGAATCTCCATAATTTGGAGACCACTCATGGCCATGCATTCAATGTTGAGCTATGGTTCTAATGTTTTAAATATCCATTCATGGAGTTGGAAGGAAAAATACTCCTACTTGTTATAATCCTGAAAAGTATCACATTCTTCTAGAGTCAGTGAAGCTATATTTTTATATATTGAAACTGTATTTCCTTCACATCACCCACGCCACCTCAGTAAAATTACCTGTACTCATCAACAGATGATCCCTTATGAAATACAGAATAGGAAAATATGCACTAGTCCTGAACTACACGTGTATGAAACTGCTGTCTGCTACCAAAGAAAATGTGTAATGGCTGATCTTTCTCCCTGGCCTCAAGAGAGGAACTAATTTGGGTCTTTCTCCTTCAGTAAGTCACTTCCTCAATAAACTTGTAGGAACATAATTATTTTAAAGAATTTTACCCACATGACAAATTAGACTAAAATTATCAAGTGTATTTCAAAGTTTTCAAGAATGAACTGAAATACAAATGAAGTGGATTAGTACTCAAACTCACTTCATTAGGAAAACACATTATGTTTTCCATTCATACTAATAGTTATCAGAAATTCTCCTGAACATAAATATCGTATAAAATGCTATTGTAGATTGTATCCATCATAGACTCAGTTTACGAGAAATTAATATGAAGTTTGTCTATTAAGTGGTAAATAAAGAAACAAGAAAATAAATAAATATCTGAGTCTATTCCAGTATATGCACAACTTCCCTTCTCTATTTATTGAGCTCCTGAATAAGTTATTCATTTTCAGTTCCCAAAGTGCAATATTTTCCTGCCAACAAAACAACAAAGTAATACAAGAGCAGGTTTTTGGCTTTTTTTCCCCCTGTTCTTTTACCTAAAAGTTCTTCATATGTTTTATTTATATTTTTGTCATCCTAAGCAACACAAAATCTAGCATTCATTATGTGCATTTCCAAACAGGAAACTGAAGAGACAGTTCCCAGAAGCCTCTATGTTAACATTTAAAAATTGAAAAGCTGTAGATATAACAGAGACTATTGGGAGTTTCCTCTTGTTTTGTTGAGAGAAATATGAGGAAACTTTGGCTGAAAGTTCTCTGATAAAAAAAAAATATCTGGAAAAAAAGTCCTTCTTTCTCAGAAAGAGAGAAAAGAGAGAAAGAAAACATGCCATGTATTAATATGGCATATTTCACATTCACTATCTCCTTGTCACTGTTCCCTTTAGTGACTTCTCATTTAAAAGAGGGTGAGATTCCTGTAAGTCTCTGTGAAACATAGAGCTCCAAATGGCATAGAAACATAGAATCACAGAATCAACAAGGTTGGAAAAGACCTCCAAGATCATCCAGTCCAATTGTCAGCCCATCACCAATGTTTCCAACTAAAACACGTCCCTTAATACAACATCCAAATGTTTCTTGAACACCTTAAGGGACTGTGACTCACCGCATCCCTGGGCAGCTCAGTTCTGCACCTAACTACTGTTTTGGAAAACAAGTTTTTCCTAACTTCCAACCCTGGCACAACTTTAGGCCATTCCCTCTAGTCTGATCACTAATTGTACCGAAGACACCAATCCCCACTTCACCACAACCTTCCTTCAGGTAGTTGTGGAGTGTGATACTGTTTTCCCTGATTCTCCTCTATACTGAACAACCCCAGTTCCCTCAGCTGCTGCTCATAAGACCTGTGCTCCAGACCCCTCACCATCGTCAGTGCCCTTCTGTGAATACACTCTAGGGCCCCAAAGTCTTTCTTGTAGAGGGTCCCAGAACTTAACACAGTACTCAAGGTGTGGCCTCACCAGGGCTGAATACAGAAGGATAATCACTTCCCTACTTCTGCTGGCAACATTATTTCTGATACAGAGCCAGCATGCTGTTGGCCTTCTTGTCTACTTGGGCACACTGCTGGCTCCTGCTCAGCTGAGCATCGACAAACACCCGCAGGTCCATTTCTTTTACACAGTCTTCCAGCCACTCTGCCCCAAGTCTGTAGTGTTGCCTGGGGTTGTTGTGGCCAAAGTGCAGGACGTGGCATTTGGTCTTGTTGAACCTCATCCCATTGGCCTCAGCCTAGCCTGTCCAGCCTGTCCAGATCCCTCTGTAGGGCCTTCCTACCCCCAGGCAGATCAACACTACCTCCCAGCTTGGTGTCATTTGCAGACTTATTGAGGGTGCACTCTATGCCTTCATCCAGGTCATCAATAAAGATACTGAATAGACAGGTCTCAGTATCAACCCCTGGGGAACACTGCTCATGACCAGTCCCCAGCTGGATTTAACTCCATTCACCACTCCATTCACTCTCTGGGAATGTATCACATGTATCACAGAGAGCCAGATGACATTAATATGAAACCATGATTTTGCTACTAAACACAAAGTTTAATCAGAATTTTCTTCAGGATTTTAGCTGCTTTGGCAGCATGTGATAATACTGCTTTTTTTTTCACTTGTCATGTAGGTCTCACTCATTCAGAGCTGCTGCTTTGGAGTAGGTCCAGAACCAGAGCAACTGGAGAAACTGATCTCAAGGTATGATAGGTTTGTGGGCTTCCTTTGCCAGGGAAACACACAGCAGAGTGACCCTCCAGCAAAGGCAGCTCTCATGAGACACGCTGATGTGGGCATTTCCAGGGCAACGGAGGACAAATCTGCACTCTTAGAAGCCTCATAGAGAGCAGCAACTAGTCACTGCCCATCACGTACGAGGTGGGCAAACAGTGTGGGTGTGACCTGTACAGACCTTGTACATCGCACTTACCCCTACTACCCCTACTGTTGTTTCACATGGGCACACAGCTGTCAGCTACCTGAAGAAAATAAAGAGGAACTACAAGGAGAAGTAGTGAAGAACTCAGGAGCACAGGTAGTCTTCTCATCAACCCTTCAGGTTAAGGGAATGGGGAGGGAAAGGACTGACAGAATTAAGAAAATCAGTAAATGGCTAAGGGAGTGATGCTGTGAACAGGAAGTTGGTCACTTATGTCATGGAACTAATTTTGAAAAATCTACTCTTCTGGGTGAGAATGGGGTTCATCTGTCAGACAGGGGGAAGACCATCTTTGTCAGAAAGCTTTCCAATTTAATTAAGAGTGCTTTAAACTAGAGTTGTGAAAGGCCGCAGACAGAGGTTGGTCATCAATGGCTCTATGTCCAGGTGGAGGCTGGTAGTGAGCGGTGTCCCCCAAGGGTCTCTCCTGGGATGGGTGCTCTTTAACATCTTTATCAATGACATCAATGGCGGAATTGAGGGCACTCTCAGCAAGTTTGCTGACGACACCGAGATGAGTGGTGTGGTTGACACAGTAGAAGGAATGGATGCCATTCAGAGGGACCTTGAGGGGCTAGAAAGGTGGGCCAGGGTGAACCTGATGAGGTTCAACACGGCAAAGTGCAGAGTTCTGCACTTGGGCCGGAGGAATCCCAGGCATCCATACAGACTGGAAGGAGCAGTCCTTGAGAGCAGCCCTGCAGGGAAGGACCTGGGTGACTTGATGGATGAAAAGCTTAAAATGAGCCAGCAGTGTGCCCTTGCAGCTCAGAAAGCAAATAATATACTGGGCTCCATCAAAAGAGGGGTGGCCAACAGGGACAGGGAGGTGATTGTCCCCATCTACTCTGCTCTTGTGGGGCCCCATCTGGAGTACTGTGTCCAGGTCTGGAGCTCCCAGTACAAGAAAGACAGGGAGCTGCTGGAGAGGGTACAGAAGAGAGCCACAAAGATGATCAGGGGACTGGAGCACCTCCCCTGTGAAGACAGGCTGAGGGAGCTGGGCTTGTTCAGACTGGAGAAAAGAAGGCTGCAGGGTGACCTCATTGCAGCCTTTCAGTACCTAAAGGGAGCCTACAAACAGGAGGGGAATCAACTCTTTGAAAGGGTAGGTAACAGGACAAGGGGAAATGGTTTTAAGTTGAGGGAGGGAAGATTTAGGTTGGATGTCAGGGGGAAGTTCTTTACAGAGAGAATGGTGAGGTACTGGAACAGGCTGCCCAGAGAGGTTGTGGATGCCCTGTCCCTGGAGGTGTTCAGGACAAGGTTGGATGGGGCCCTGGGCAGCCTGGTCTAGTATTAAATGGGGAGGTTGTTGACCCTGCATGTGGCAGGGGTTTGGAGCTCGATGATCCTTGATGTCCCTTCCAACCCCGGCCATTCTGCGATTCTCTGACGATCCTCAAATCATTGCACTTTGAGGCTGACAATGGTAAAGAATGTCTTGGGCCTGGAGTAGAATCACAGGCCAGTCAGACAGCATCTAAGGTTGAGGATATAGGAACTCTAATTGGTAAATCGGGCTCAATGAGAGCCCAACTCAAGTTCCCGTACACCAGTGCATGGAGCGTGGGGAACAGGCAGGAGGAGCTGCAAGCTTGTGTGTGCCTACAGGGCTATGATGTCATTGGTATCAGTGAGACACAGTGGGATGACTTTCTCAACTGGAATGTAGGAATAGATGGGTATCTTTCAGCAACCTGGTTTTGGAATGTAAAAATTCTCACCAGACGCAAATTTTGTGTTTTCACAAATTCTAAATCTGAGCAGCTGTGATTCTGTTCTAGTGGGGAGTGACAGGTAGGGACATCAACCAGGACGTTACACTATCTTTATAAGGAGGAACAAGAACTATGAGTCCTTAAGAAGAAAAAAGGGTGCTAACATGAATCTGAAAAATTCAGAACAAAAGAACATGGAGTAAGATGATGAGGAAAGAAGTGGATGGAGAGAAATGAAGACACTGGATCACAAAGAGAAAGAAAAGAAGAAATTCACTTTCAGCTGAAAAAACTGAAGCTGAGCCTAGAAAAATGCATAGATCAACTTGGCTGGCACAAGAACAGAACATAATGTGAAAGGTGGCAACAAATAATTACCAGAAAAAAAAGTGGGGGATCAAAGAGCACTTTGAAATGCCGATTTACACACAATGTAAAGCTAAACTCAGCACATGGTTTTATGAAAGCCTTATAGAGGAGTGGTGGTGCTGCAACTGAAATGAAGCTTTTGCAATAGGCTTGGAGGTAGAGGTCAAGTAGTAATGTGCTTTTCTCCACTATCAGCATTTTTCACAAGTGAAGTTAGCTAATTTACTGGGAGTCTCATTCAAGCTGCCCTCATCACTATGAGTTCAAATAGCCAATATGCTGCAGGCATTTTATTTTACACACTTTCTGAAACTGACCTGAAAATAGCCATGTGCTGGACCACTAATTGTAAATGCTATAATGATAACCATCACTCAAGGTCACAGTGTGTCCCTGAGCAAACTGACAGTGATATACTCTTGATGAGGTAAAAGAAGATGACAAATTTTTTACTGATGTACTTATTATTACAATATGGCAATTCATTAGACTGGATTGTACATGAAAACCCTTTCAGCCCAGATTTACCCCATATAATTAGCATCTTAATAAAACCATCTGAGTTCAGAAAATGTGTTCTCTAAATTTCTTGTGCAACCAGTGGAGATCAGTTGGCTTTTGGTCTTGTGGTGTTGCCTGTGTTTTTTCACTGCATTTGAAAGGTAACAAAATGCTCCTCAATTGGCAATGCATTGCAATGCAAAATGGCTTCTGCATCCAATTTAGATGAGCAGAAGCTCTGCCTTCCTCTCCAGTTTCTGTTGATTGTTCCTATTTACACATGACTAATTCCTGTAAACACACGAGCAATCAAATGAACTTTATTAAAAATTTAAGATGATCACAGTTATTTCATAACATAACTTGAAGCAGAGTCCATCAAAAGAGACATTTATTAGCAATCTGATGTAGTACAAAGCTAGTTTCTTTTTAATCAATCACATGATTCAGGAAATGTCTTTTTTTTTCCTAGGAAATGCTTACATTTTCAAGATGGCAGACAAATAAAGAAACATCTACTTCTGAGTATTCTGTACTTGAGTTTGAGAAATACTTCAAAACTCAGTAATTTTATATATTACTGACAAACACTGGGAAGCCTTTGATTCATTCTTTCTGATAAAAATCTTGGCTTTATCTCTGTAGATATGTAAATTTATTCATGTAACATTATGGTCATAGTTATGTGAGATCTGTATTCCTTGTGCAAAGTGATCTTATGTACTACACTTTCCTCTTTCCATTCAGTTTGACAAGAATTGTTTCCATTAGAATGGTTCCAATTTATCCAACTCCAGACTTTTCCTTCATGTCGCACAACTCCTTTGCATAAGGAATGAAGAATGAGCAAATTCTCCCTAACAGAGGGCTACACTTAAGCTTTAAGAGACGCTTTCCCATTCGTTCTCCATTCTCATCTAGCATACATCTCAAAATATTCTGCCCAGATCTCCAAATGTGTACATCTGCTGTCATCTTCATAAGGAAAAAGTTCTATGAGAATTAAAGGCTTCCTAAGTATTTCTGTAGAAACATTTTCCAATTAAATATCTAACACAGCTATGGAGAAATATGTACATGGTGATTTAAAGCAACATAAAATATGGCAACATGCTTGATAAGTTATCCAGCCTTTAAAGCTTGAACTCCATAAGACTAAGGAAAGGGTGCTAAAGGAGAAAACATGTTTTTTTTAAACTTGCATGGCCTATGCAGTGGTGGTAGCTATGCTTGCCAACTTGTTTTTGAGTATTGCATTATCATGGCAGTACAGATAGAGGGCTGCCTACAGCCCCATTTATCTTAATGCCAGTATTATTTTTCTCAGCTGAAAGAAAAAATGTAATTTAAAAATGTGGATTCAGTTCTTTTTCATTTGAATAAATGATAGCTAAAACATATTTATCCAATACAGAGCAGAAATTAAGTAGTGGTATAAAGCACTTGACAGTGCTGCATTCATGAAGTTAAGAAGAAACAGTAATTTTGCTACTTTCCATCTTGTCATCAGGCCAAAGCATGCATTCTGCATGCTGCTGACTTTACTTTGAAAATGCATTTTTCATTTTATCTGACACCATCATCTCTCATAGATTGTCAAAGTCTGTGTGCCTCCTTTACCAAAAAACAACCCGCTACCCCCTACTGTCAGCACTCACTACTCCCACGAATGTCCAATTAAGATTATCCTGTCTGAATGCTTCCCTTCACCCCTACAAAAATTGAAATAATTCTAAACTAGAAGAAGAGTGTACGGAGAAAAATGTAATTATATTCTTTAATAATAAAATCTTTCTTTAAGTCAGTGCAATTTATTCTGAGGACAAGACCTACAGTTCACAATTTGAAGAGTCTTAGTAATTACTTTGTGCAAGAAAACCACTGTGCCCACACAAAGTCTTCTACAAGGCAGAAGCATATGCAAAGATTTGGCCTGATCAGTACTCGGACAGGATATGTAGATTAACACTGTCATCACTTGCGTCAGAAATTGATTCACAGAGTGTGAAGCCTTAAAATGATTTTTGGGTTGTGTTGTTCTTGAAGGTTTTGCATTCAGGCACCCAACTTATTAAAAACAAGAAATATTAGCAAAAGAGACAAAATGAGATTTTATCTAACTTTCGTCAACTTTAAAAACCTCAGGATCTTTTGAGTAACTCCTACCTGCGTATACTCTCTGCAATTTCCCTTGCACATAGGATTACTCCTTGGCCCAAGTCCTACTCAGATCTGCAATGTTACTTTCTCCTGTAAATAGCTGTCACATTCCACTCCAGAAGATACTACTTCACTTTGATGGACACCATGATATTTCTGTAGCTAGCAAACTTTTTTGCCAGCTGTTGTGTGATACTCTCAGTGAAATGAGATATATGGACATAAAACTTCAAACAGAATTTTTGTACCTGAAAACAGCTTTGATAATTTTCCATGCTGAATGCCCTAACTTCTGTTGCCAAAATCTTTTTCATGAGACATGCTTATATTTCATACAGCATTTCCAATGTTCTTCTTAATACTTCAGAGACATCTACACAAGTAAACGCACAATTGTAAGGCAGAGCTGGACTCTGAAAGGCTATATCATCAGTAATACTGTTGTTGCAGTTCTTTCTGGCACACCTTTAGCTTTAGCAAATTATCCCTCTTTCTAAACAATTTGCAGGCAAAGTTTGTGAATGAGTCCATTCAACATCCACTTTGAATACACAGTTTGCATGTGACCTTTCTGAATTTGAGGTTAAGAGAGATGCATGACTGGAGTGTGGCTATCTATGGCTACAAATTGTTCAAAGGGGACATTTAGGAAGGTGGAGGAGGCATTCCCCTCTTACGTCAAGGAAAGAATAGATTGTGAAGAGTTGTTCCTGAAGAACGGCCACAAGCAAATCAAAAGCTTATGGGTAAAAATTAGAGACTGGGCCACCTGGTTAAGTGGATTCTGCTGATGAAGTCTTCTTTCTCCAGCTGCAGGAGGCATGGTAATCTCAGGTTCTCAACCTACTGGCATATTTCAACCACCCTGATATCTGCTGGAAAAGTAGCATGGCAAGCAGGCTCCTGGAATGCATCAAGGATAATTTCTTGAGCTAAGTAATAGAAGAGACAAAGGGAGGGAAGAGTCACTGATCCGCTCTATCTGGACTTCAATAAGGCCTTTGACATATCTTCCATAACATCCTTCCCTTCAAATTGGAAAGATACAGATTTGATGAGTGGACAGTTCAATGGATGAGGAAAGGGTTGCAAAATCATACCTAGAGAATAGTGGTTAATGGCTCAATAGCCAGTAGGAGGTCAGTGACAAGGGATATCCCTCAGGGTCAGTACAGGGATCTGTGCTTTTTAATATCTTCATCAATGACATCAACAGTGAGATTGAGTGCACCCTTAGCATGTTTGTGTATGACACCAAGCTGTGTGCTGTGGACAACACAGAATAGGACGAGTTACCAACCAGAGAGACCTAGATAGGCTCAGGAAGTGGGCCCAGGTGAATTTCATGAGATTCAATAAATCCCAACTCAAGGTCTTTCACCTGGTTCATAGCAACCCTCTGCTATCAATACGAGGAACAAAAGGACTGAGTACAGCCCTGCCAAAAATAACTTGGAGGTATTGGTGGATGGCAAGATGGTCGTGAGCCAGCAATATATAATCATAGCCCAGCAAGGCAACTGTACCCTGGGCTGAATCAAAAGAATTGTGGCCAGCAGGTCGAGAGAGGTGATCCTGCCCCCCTACTGGTGAGATGTCACCCGGAGTACTGCATCCATATGTGGAGTCCTCAGTACAGAAGAGATGTGGACCTGTTGTAGCATGTCTAGAGGAAGGCCACAAAAATGATACAAGGGATAGAACTTCTCCCCTGTGAGGACAGGTTGAGAGAGCTGGAGTTCAGCCTCGATAAGAGGTTCCAGAGAGACCTGAAAGTAGCTTTTCAGCGTCTAAAGCAGGACTATAAAAAATGAAGGGGGTAGACTCTGTAGGATCTATTGTAATAAGAAAAGGGGAAATGCTAAAAGAGGGAATATTTATATTGAATGTAAGAAAAATGTTTTTTACAATAAGGATAGTGAGGCACAGGAACAAGCTGCCCAGAGAGTTGGTGGATGCACCCTTCTTGGAGACATTTAAGGTCAGGCTGGACCAGGCTCTGAGCAATCCAATTTAGCTGCAGATGTTCCTGTTCATTGCAAGGGAGTTAGTCTAGATGACCTTTAGGGGTTCTTTATAACTCAAACATTCTATCCTTCTATTACTCTAATAGGGAGGATGTAGGCAGATTTTGCCAGCTGGTCTCAAAATCAGTACTTGTGCCCTAGCTTTGTGCATCTCCCAGCACAAACAGCATTTGAGCACCAAGTGACCATTTTAGTCCATAGCTAAGCACACTGCAAAATGACCATACAAATTCACTGTATTTTCCACAGAAATAGTAACAATTATTTAGTTATGGATGCCTCTAGATATCCCAGACCGATATGATTTATGCATATTTAAATTAGATTTTATTGGCCATATATATCATACACAGATATTCCTTCCAGGATGCCTAAAATATCAAATAAGGTGGGGGCACCTTCAAATTGAGGGGCAGTATCTACTTGCCATCCATTCCAAGGACTAGGTAGAAGCATTTGCAAGTTTCTACTCCTCAGCTACACACCAGTAAGATAAAATGAGGCTTTCTGTAGTACAGTAGGAAAAAAGAGACCTGTCCAGTGATCTAGAAGGATCTGTAAGTAGAGGAGTTTCAGCTCCAGATTAAGACAAATGCAATTAAGTGTCCTTATAGGAGTATAAGAACTGATGCTCCCACTACTGTCAGTAAACAGCTAAGTTCAATGCATGTGCCCAAATTTAATGTCGTTTGAAATGGCCCAAAATATCCAAGACATCCAGTAGGACTGTCACAAATAGCTCAAAACCAATCAGACATGCCTTATTTGTCTACAACTGGGAGCCAGGAAGAATTGTTAAGCAAGTAGGCATCTACACTTAGACAACTGCATCAGAATCTACTAATTTATTCATGTGTACTGCTTTCTATTATCATCAAATAAATTAGGTTAAAAACATAAGAAAAGAGTAACTGGTCTGTGTTCTTTCATTTTCCATATAGTTTCCAAATATTCATCCAGGACACGTTTTTCTTCAATAGGCTACAGAGCAAACAGGAGAACAGATATGACCCCTAGAGGGATGGTTTATACTAATCAGATTATATAAATGTATTATATGGCCCATGGAAAAAAATGTTCTATATATTTGATCTTCAGCACAGAGCTCAAGATAGAGGCAAATTTTTTACAGTTCCAAAAAAAATTTTTCTCCCCTTTCTTCTAGCTTCAAATCTGTTAGAAAACATGATAACCTGTATCAAAGGCACTGAACAATGAACAGAAAGAATTTCAAAAGAGTTTTCTTTCCTACTATTTTCTTAAATTTTTAATGTTCAAACACCTATTTTAGTAATGGTGGAGAGAAAGTGTGCATGTGAGAAAGAGCAACAAAGGCAGATATTTGCTATTGAAAATAAGTTGAAGTTGTCAGTATAATTTCCTGTTCTTCAAGAATACCTAGTAGGAAGGATCACTTACTATTTACATATTATTGAACTGAATGCCACTTTAAAGTTTTCTCAATACAATAAAAAGTTAAACAAAAAAGATAATTGAAGATATAATTAAAAATGTATTAGCAATTTTTTTACATCATGCTTTAATGTCAGAAAGCAATCTTAATTGCAGTGGTTTTGATAGTCAGGTCTTTTCCAAGACAAATGCAACTGCTGTCCACACTCATTCCACAGACAGGGGTTCAAATGACCCATAGCAATGTTCATTTCACTTTCAATTCTCCTTGTTATATCTCCTATTATATATATATAATATCTCCTGATATTATGGAATAATGGCTTAATCTACATCACTATGAATGGACAAGTTTAACCTTAGACTATCCCAATGGCTTCTGATACCTTGAGTATCTCTATTGACTTTAGTGGAATTATAGTGGTGAAAATAAACAGAGTCCAAACAAGAAGGGTAGAGCAGGCCAGTAATGAAAACTAGAGATAAATAGCAGCTCAGTGTATTCCATACACATCTGCATCTCACAGCTCATCCTCCCAGCAGTATGATTTGGGCACATAAAGCTGCACTTAGAGTCCAGGTTACAGTACATCTTTGAAACTTGAAATATTATATACATATATACATATATATATATATATGAAATTACTCACGTTATGTTTCCATGGATTGATCCAGTGAGATTACTCCCTACATCACTCCAATGAAACCCATTTACAATTACAAATAATTATAAGCGTCATACAGCAGGAACTTCACAAAAACACTTTTCTCTCTCCTAGGCTGCTCTCCCCAAGGACAGACAGTCACTTCCTCCTAAATGGGCTGAATACTGACCACCAATTTTTGGAGCACTGAGTATGTCAGACTACTCTATGAGAAGAAGGAAAAGTACATGGAAGCAGTTTTAATAAGCCAACTAGACGTTCCTTTACTGATGAAGTCAAGGAAGTTTACAGCTCATAACCTAGAGCTGCAGGGTACCTTGCAGCTGTTTTCGCTCCAGCACGATTTTCTATGATGAACGGTTTTGTGCAATGTTAATTTACATCACAATTGCATTGAAAGGAAAGTGGTCCCTTAATATCTTTGATTGAATGTAATTGTTTGAGAAAGGGTTGTAGAAGCTATGATACAGATGTAATGGCCTAAATGTCCTGCAGGGCACCGTTGACAAATACAGCACTCAAAAGTTTGAATTAAACTATTTCTGTGATTTAAATACCAAATTATGAAAATGCCAAGTTGCATTGCTGGGTTCTGCCAAATTAGCTGATGGAAAAAGGCAAAGAAAGGAAATGTTTCAGATCAGTCTCCTGACAGAGACTGAAAATGAAAGCTGTACTAAGTATGACAGGATAAAATCAGCAGTTTCAAAACTGACAGTAAGAAAGCTGTAAAAAATCTCTAGGGGAATCCAATTTATTCTCACAGACACAACAAATTTAGGCTGAGGAATTCTGTTAATGGAGAGTGATTACAAAGTGGAAATCACTTCATTCCCATGAGGGAAAAAAAAACGCAGCACAATAAAAACTGCCTTCAGAAGTGAAAAGGGCTAAGCAAGTACAGAAGCCTAGAGTTATTTAATAACAGAGAGGATGTTGCAAAACTCTTTGAAAGCTAGTTCTTTCCAAAATTATCTGCTCAGGAGTTTAAATTTCCTTCTAAATTATTTAAGAAATGAGAGAGCTATCTTACCCCACTGCGAAAACAAAAACTATAATAGATAGGAAAACAAAAGGACTCTCATCTGTAATAAGTTTCATTTTCACAAGAAAATAGTCCTAAAAGCCAAAACAGTTGGCTTTGAAAATTCTTTTCCACTTAGCCATCATACATTCAGCTTTCTCTAACCGAAAAGAGAATCAGTTTGAGTCCTAGTTCAAGGGGATTTATCTTTGAAGTTATGTTCACAGTATTTATTGTTTAGTTCAGACCCTAAAGTGGAGATTGCTCTTAGAACCACTGGAGATAGAAAAATTGAATATAAAAGCAACTATCATTGAAAAGTGCTATAAAGTATTCCAGTGAAAATTGGTGATTGTTTGATAGATCTGTATGCTTACAGTAATTTACACCATGCCTGTCTAAAGAATTCAGTTTTCCACAGTCTGTTCTGCAGGCCAGTCTGCAGAAATTCACACTCCAGTAACTTGAAGTAATCGATAGTACTAAGGAGTCCCAAAATGTTAAGTAGACTCCTGATGTTTGTGCCATTTCTTTGACATAATTCCCCATATTAAATCAATTCTAAAATTTACCCCTAACATTAAACATTTTGAGATTTTGTAAAAGAATGAGAGGAATGGTAAGAAGCTGCAACAGAGTGAAATCTTTCAATCCAAATGTTATTAAAAATACATACAAATCATTTGTCATGCTCCCCCAGTGTAAATGCAGTGCAAGAAACATTACTTAAAGCTGTTCATCCTCTAAGATAAAGCCATGGTAATAATAAAAGCCTTTCATTATGACTAATCTTCCAGTGGATTTTGAATCCCGGAACATGTATTGGGAGTTTTGTCTTCATGGTTCAATGGTAACAGTAATGGAAAAAATCATGAGTACCTTGCAGGAAGGACAAATCCCTATGAGTAATAAGGCGCTTACAGACTCCTCTCCCCAGCCTCCAGCCTCTATACTTTGGTTCAGAAATATAGAAAACTGAGGCTCTGAGAAATTTCAAGAGATCATTCAATCCACAGACAGTACAGTCAGTATACATTGGTTACCAAGACAATTTTTAAATTATTTTATTTTCTAATCTATTCTAAAGAGCTAGGAAGTTTTCCTCAGGATGAAAGGTTTTCTTTCTTTGTTTTAAATTCAGAAGCTTGTCCCCAGTGATCACAAAAAATAGTTAACCATTATAATTTTAGTAATTGTGTTTAATGCATTGGACTATTATACTTTCATTTCTTCAACATTTTTCTCTTATCTAGATTAAACTACTGAATTGCACCAAGATTTCTTCACAGTTCATATTTTCTACGACAATTTTTTGTTGTTGTCTTTCAGACTCTCAAAGTTGTTCTTTAGAAGTTAAAGCACAGTACACAGAAACTAGACACAGCATTTCAACTGATATTTTACTAGTTCTTCTCTTCTTAAGTATCAGCTCTCCTGTCAATATTTACAAGAAGATAAACTATGTTTTGTGGGAACACTGCTGACATATTTAGTTGGCAATTCACTGCAACTCTGGAATTCTTCAGAGCTGCAATCTCACCAGTCATTTCTCTTTCCTAAACCTACATAAATACAGTATCAGTTTCACGCTCCTTCTGAGCTGATCTATCTCATACAGTATGTTTATGGCATTACAAACCTTTCACTCTTTATTTCATATGCATATACTCAGACTGCAATTAAGGGGAGAATATGTGGTGCAGTGTTTACCTCTCACACCTGCCAGAGGCACTCAGTTGAACTGAAGCCCATATGCATTACATATTATATGCACTTGTGCCGCTTGGTGAGTAAAACACAGTGATTCCAGTAATATTTCATTCTGCCTGAAGTCGTCTCAAAAGAAAACAGAACCCTCCAAGAAATAATTGTGGATGAAGGAAGAGTGCTCAACAAAGAATAGACAGATGAGTACTTCTCTGTTGATTCAAATAATATGACACTATTAATTTGTAAGGAAATTGCATCAGTTGAAGAATTTCAAAGAACAACTCAAATGGAGTGTATTATAAAAGCTAGCTGTATGCAAGTCTGACTGCAAAAAAATAAAAACCATTTACTGATGGTGAGTTTATTAATCAGTTTATGGAAATCACAGCAGATATCATTCATCCTGATTAAAATAAATATTTTTTCTAAAATCAGTTTGTCTCATCAGAGTATTAGCAGACAAATTGGATAAATAGGAAAATCTATCAAGAGAAATTTGGAGAGTAAAATTGGTGTAATGTAAAGAGTTGCAATCAGATATTCAACTCAAAAATTTGATCATGTCTCTTCACCGGACTTCTGTAAGTCCTATCTTACTTAAGAATAGTATCTCTTCACAATCATGTTCATGCCATCACTTTTTGACAGTACTTACTTTTGTGAGCAACTATTTTCAAGGATGAGTAAAATTTCATCAGAAATCTCTGACGAACACCTTGAGAGCTTGCTATGAATGCTAACCACAGCCATCAAAGCAGGCTGATGCATTAGAGTTGCAAAAACAATGTCAAATATCTCACTAGTTTTGTGGTTTCATTGCTCTCTCTTTTTTTTTTCACGTTCTATTAAAAACATTAACAGTTAAAATAAATTACTTCCATACTTCTGTTACTTATGTATATTAATTATACAATATATTTTACGAGAACTGCTCTGAAAGTAATGCCTTCTATTTATTATGTTGATCCACAACGTCAGAGGCAGATGTTGATAATATGGCAGTAGAGGTTGAACTATCCCACCAATATCCTGTTATATGTTGTTGCAACAGTTGGCAGCAGGGGGGCAGTCTGACAAAATGGTGTCTGACATGGAAGTGCACATGAAACAAAGATGTGTAATTGAATTCTGTCATGCAGAAAAGTTGCACCAATTGACACTCGTTTATGAGCACTTGTGGAGACCAAGCAGAGGATGCAAGCACAGTGAGGGGTGAGTGGTGCGTTTCAGCAGTGGCTACAGGAACCGTGGGTCATGTCCACTGGTGTAGGTTTTGATGAGCACAGCATGCAGGCTGTTGTTCATTACTGGTGAAAATGCATAGCTCATGGTGGTTACTAAGCTGAAAAACACTGCATATGGCTCAGGAAAACCAAAAGATTGGACACCCATGCTCTAGGCGATTCTTTCCATCTTGGAGTAGTAGATGCTACTGACAGTTTTGGACACAGAAGTAGGTAGGTTGTAGGTGTCACTAAGTACTGCATGTCTTAGTCTTCTGTGTCCAGAGTTTAGTCGCTAATCCATTTTCACGTGAAGAAAATGTGGAGGTCCCTTCCAACCCTTATGATTCTGTGGTTCTACGATTCTATCGCAGTGACAAATGAAGGACCAAAATAAGTGAATTAATCATGTCTTCTGGCTCAAAAAAATAAAATAAAATAAAATAAAAAATAAAAATTCATGAGAAATACTAAATAAATGGGCTAGTAGATTACATTATAATAGTTTATTTTACTAATTCCAGTGTTTCAGTAAAATAATTGTCATAAACTCGTAGGGACCACTGTGGTTCAAACAATATGTGTTACCCAATACATTGCTGAATGCCAGGCAAACATTCTTGATTATTCATGCCAACCATATGCAGTTCTGTGTTACTCAGTACCACCCACACAAACTGTAGGGAATTCGGAGGATAAGGGAGCAACAGAACTTACTGTGTGCACTCCCTTGGCTCACATAACATTTCAAACATCATGGGAAGATACTCACTATAGCTCTTAGAAGTTGTTAAGAGAGTTTAGAGGCTCATCTTTGGGGAAATTAATGTGCAGACAGATATCTTCCAGCTGGTGAATGGCTTTCTCCCAAAAAGATATTATGGGGAGAGGGAGTTTTCCTTTTGGGATGATGGTGATTCCAGCTCTGCTCTGCTCCTGCTATCCTGCCAGGAGATTACAAAGACAGGGTTGCATAGGAAAAAATGGAGACAAGTAAAGCCAGAAGAGGCTGAATCCTAGTACTGAGAGGTCAGGGAAATTGCAGCTCTGTTCAGGTTGGCTAGCCAAAAGAGCTTACAGCTGCTAGACAGCACTGCAGGAGCGGCAGTCATGATCAATCAACTAACCCGTCTTCCTCTCCTTTCCGTGCAAAACAGGGATGTCTGTCCCTTAACCAGATCCTCACTCCTGACCCCTTGGGACTGCATGGAAGCTGAATCTGTCAGAACTGGGGTTAAGAGGATGAGGAATCAGAAAAATATAGGAAAAGAACTGCTGATCTAGCAAGAAAATTTATAGTGCAAAAGCTATTTAGAACACAGAAGTGAATGCCAAGTGCCATCATGTCATATATATCTATAAATGAGAATGAAGAGAATGTCATAGGCTAGCTAACCAATCATCAGCCTGAGACCAGCATTACTCAGATATTCTGGAAAAGACTAGCGATGGGGCAATGGCATTTGACAACACTTGCAATATATTCACAAAGTTTAAAAAACAGTCTTGGTAATATAAAATACTCATATTTTAATTGTAAGCATAAGGCTAAGTGCAGTTAGAATCTGTTTATTAGCATAACGTGTGATATGGGCATGTTGTATATTTATGGAAGCTACTTTGTTTTCCTAGTATTACATATATGACCTAGACAAAAGAATACAGAAGTTAATTAGTATCCTACAGATAGCAATGACCAAGAATTCTGTTTTTAAGTGAGTAAAACTGAGGATTACATATTAGTTACAATCTTCCACTTGGTTTGTTCAGTCCAGAGTTCAGAGTTCAGTTCAGAGAAGAGAAGGCTGAGAGGGTCCAAGGGGGGAGCTTCATCAGCTATGAATCGTGTTGGGTATTAAGAAAAGATTTTTCATTGAGAGGGTGGTCTGATGCAGAAGAGACTCCCCAGAGCATTGGTCATGGCCTCAAGCCTGTCAGACTTCAAGAAGCATTTGGACATCTCTCTCAGAAACATGAGAGAATTTTGAGTGGTTCTGTGTGGAGTCAGGAGTTGGACTCCACAGTCCTTTCCATCTCAGGATATTGTATGATTCCATATTTTGTGTTGATTTCAATATAGGAATTACTTGCATTGAACTATACTTTTCTCAGGCTGTTAAAAAGACTTGTGAACATATTTCTTTTTCTTCTTTTTATCCTGATATGAAATCTAATGGGCGAGATTTCAGTTTACAATGGTGGTATTGTAAATCTATTAAGATGTCATAAAACCTCTGTTACTTTAGCACTTTTTCTTACTTCTCATAAAACTTTACACAAATTCAGCAACTTTTCATATATTCATTCCCCATCCCTTTTACTTGATATGAAAGCAAGGTGTTAGTTTGATTTTTAAAAAGTAAAAGAGACATTCCTTTTCTTTTGCTGTCTGGTGACTGTAATTCACTTTTTTTTCTCACTACAGAATGATAGAATGAAAGAATCATAGAATTGTTTGGGTTGGAACAGACTTTTAAGATAATCTAGTTCCAACCCCCCTGCTATAGGGAGGGATACCTCCCTCTCAACGAGGTTGCTCAAAGCCCTATCCAGCCTGGCCTGAAATGCTTCCATGGAGGGGGCATCCACAACCTTGCTGAGCAACTGGTTCCAGTGTTTCACCACCCTCACATTAAAGAATTTCTTCCTAATATCTAGTCTAAATTCTTCCAGTTTAAAATCATTTTCCCTCATCCTGTCATTAGATACCCTTATTAAAAGTCCCTCCCCAGCTTTCTTGTAGGCCCGCCTTCAGGTACTGGAAGGCTGCTATCATGTCCCCCCACAGCCTTCTCCAGGCCGAAGAACCCCAACTCTCTCAGCCTCTTCCCATAGGCAAGGTGCTCCTGCCCTCTGATCATCTCTGTGGCCCTTCTCTGGACTTGCTCTAACTGCTCCTTTTCCTTCCTGTGTTGGGGGCTCTAAAACTGGATGCAGTACTCGAGGTGGGGTCTCATGAGAGCAGAGTAGAGGGGCAGAATCACCTCCCTCAACCTGCTGGCCACATTTCTCTTGATGCAAGTCAGGACATAGTTGGCCTTCTGGGCTGCAAGTGCACGTTGCTATCTCATGTTGAGTACTTCATCAAACACCACCCCCAAATCCTCCTGAGCCATTCTCTGCCCAACCTGTATTTCTGCTTGTGATTACCCCCACACAGGTGCAGAACCTTGCACTTGGCCTTGTTGCTTTTATGAGGTTGGCATGAACTGACCTCTGATCCTGTCCAGGTCCCTATGTATGATGCTATGGAAGTGGGAAGCAGGGACTACCCAGAACAGAAGGAATGGGAAGCAACAGTTAGTTTTGTAGATCAGTATAACTGGATTAAACAAATATGCAAAATAGCTGCGACAGCAGTTCAGTATCTCCAAAGAAATAAAACTATACTTCAACTCTTTGCTGTGATCTGCATGCTGTTTGGTCCTTAATTACGACATAATTCCAACAGTAAAATCTGTTGAGCCATAGTTTTGATACTGCACCCAGGAAAAAAAAAGTGTTTTGTCTTTACTTTGTCTTCACCATCATATTGTGGTCTATCTTCTCTACACACTAGGCCAACATTTATGAACCCATGCAGTTACACAGCTTGAGTAATGGCCCTTCTGAAAAATAACTAAGTGTAATGTTGTGTTATCATACAGTATGTTGTAAGAGAGAGAATAAACAGTTCGGGGCATAAAGGAGGTAGTAATGTGTACCTATTTCCAGTGAATATGCTGATTTACATGCACGTCAAACTACACTCTCAGAAACCAATTACAGGCAATAATTTTTTCTCTGCTTCTTTGTAAGAAAACTCATCTTTTTCACTTTGTATTAGTACAGCTTTAGACATCAAGGATTGCTTTACATTGCTTTACAAAGCGTGCTTTTCATTTGTTTTTGCTAGTTTTTTTTCAACTATTTAGATAAGAGTGAAAATTATAACAAACAGGAGGCAGATGGCTCACTGAAAAGAACCATGTCTACTCTTGGGGCTCATCTGGCAGATTTCTGGACTCTAGAAACAATTTGTTGCTGGGAAGAAACAGTATTTACTTTCAGCCCAGCACACACTTGTTATTTGATGTATGGCACCTGTTGCATTGCCATGGAAATTTTTAAAGCTGCACAAACACAATCCCTTATTTTTATCCACTGCTAGCAGAACAATTTGCATGTAAGCACTCATCATAGATAGGATCTGCCCCTTAATTCTATGTAGAAAGGGAAGATGAGAGTCATACATGATCTCATATTTATAGTTGCACTTGTTTCTATTTGATTTGTTAGTTTTTCTCTTTTGCCATCCATACAAACGTTGTCAACTTCACTTTCAGGATAAGTACAGGACATCTCCCCTACCCTATTCCACCTTCCAGAATTTAGTTACAGGACAAAAATGAAAATAATTTTTAATTGTTTTTTTTTCTGCAGTTAACTTCCTGCTCATAGAAATTTTCAATTCTGTTGCGATTTTTTTACTCACTTGAAATAGAGAAACAAAAATCTGCATCAAACTGTCTTTCTCACTGAACAGCATGACATTTTTTTTTTCAAATTCCAACCTCCCTTTCAATAGTTAAATAATTGGGGGGGGGAAGGGTTGTTTCTTTGGTTTGTTGGTTTTGGGGTTTGGTCTTTTTTTTTTTTTTTTTTTTTTACAGAAGTTGAAAACAAGCACAAAGAACCTATGTGTTAAACCTCCAACAGTGTCCTTCAGCAAAATTACATTTCTCACAATTCCAAAACTGACACAGGATAAGATGTTTGTTTGCTGTCTAGCACAATATAAACTCTTACCCTGACTAGTGTCTAGGAATTACACTGCTGTGCAAAATATAATTAACATCATCATTAATGCACTGTTATGTCAACATACTTTTCTCTATTAGAGAATGTTTGCTTGTTTTGATTCATTTATTGAGCTTTATGTAAGTACAATTAAATATAATCATTAACTAGGATACTGAAATCTCTTGCTACCTGTCTGTCATGAGACTTTCACCATGAAGACACTGAACTAGAAATACAAAATTAAATATTTTGATAACATATAATAGCAATGTAAAAACTTCCTAAGAATGTTATTTTTCATTAGTTTGACAACTTTTATCCATGAGCTGCTTTATAAATTTCAGGAGGGTACTCTGCACCCTTCCTAATGAATTGAGTGGCAAATCAGGCTCTGACAATATGCATGGTTTTCAGAGGAAATATATCTTCAGTAAGTAACAGTATCTCGTGCATAGCCTCTAATTGTAGAATAGTTTACAGTTTCTCATCCAACCACTTGCAAGTAGGATGAGCAGTGAGATCAGTTCAGGTTCATCTGGGTTTTAGTTGGCCAGATCTTGAAAATCTCTATCAATTGAGAACACATTACCCCTCCAGGAAACTGTTCCAATGACTGAATGTCCTCAAAGCTTCTCATTCCTGTTTAGAGCCTATTCTGCATCAGTTTATGTCCACTGTATTTCTTCTTCCCTAGGCAATGCTGTAAAAGAGTGTGACTCCGTCTTTGTCTTCTCACAGACATTGATTTGTGAGACTAGCCAACCTTCCTTTAGATAAATAACACCAGCTCCCTTAGACTCTAATTATGTGGCAAGTGCTCCAGCATTAACTAACTTGGTGGTCCCCTGACAAACTTGCTCCACTTCAATATCTTTCCTTTACTGGGGGGACCCACTACTGGATACTGTGTGGTCTAGACAGTACTGACTAGAAGGCAATACAGCCCAGGACAGTGTTGACTTTCTTAGTTTCAAGGACTGACTACTGACTTCTATTCAGTTTACTGTCCCCCAGCTCCCCACAGTCTCCAGACTTTCCTACTGCAAGGAGCTCTTCTTTCCAAAGTGCAAAGCTTGGAATTTGACCTTGTTGAATTTCAAAGGATTGGTCCAATCCTACATGCTGTCTAAATGGCAACCTAGCATATTGATTAGTCCTCCTTCTTTTGGCATCAACTGCAAACTTGATGAAGGCACACAACCTCACTTATTCCCAGTCATTGTCAAAGACACTAAGTGGGATGATTCCCTCACAGAACCTTACAGTACTCCACTTGTCTGTTCCCTACCAGCTAGAGCCCAGCCCACTACTACCCTCATAGCCACCCATAAAGGGTTGTCATTTGATCGACATCAGCTGTTTAGTTTTGTTAGGCCAGCACAGTACTATACTTGCAAAGGTTAAGAATAAGGCAGAAATTACATTAATTGGGCTATCTAAACTGCATGAAGCAAATAGTAGAAGGGTAGGCAGTAACACAGACAACCTTTAATAAAAAGCAATAATCTGATCATCACATTAGGATGGAAAATTGGCTGCATAAAGAAAAAGAACAAAAAACATGTTTCCATCAAAATCTTTTTAACTTGAGTCATACAGTTCACATAATGGCCAGGGCAAGTGAACATTTCAACTAGCAACAGGCAGCTAACCATACAAAGAGACATAAAGTATTGTTGCATTAAGGATAAAATTTTATCATTCTCCAACATTCTATTAAAATTGAAATGGAAAACTTATATATTGAAAAGAAAGGTTTCTTCCCATGGACATTTTTTCAGAGATCCTCGTTTAACCTCAAAAACTGATAATTATCCCTAAATCATAATACCTATGGAAAAGTGGAAGCATGAAAATGAATACTTTTTACCTTCTAAATTTAATATTCTAATCATTCTCTTTTGCAACATAAATGCACTTTTATGTATTTATGCTTTTCTCATCTATTTTTCTGTTTAAACCTTTTAATGGTAGACAACTTTTAGGTCCCTCTTCTGATCTTTCAAATCTATACTGTGTCTTAGTGACTAAAGTTAGTAGAGTGCATGATATCCATCATGTAATGCACTGTCATAACATTTCAATAGCCTTTGTAATACAGTTCTTGTTGTCTTTACAAAAAAAAACCATAGCAGCAACAAAAAACAACCACCTGCCACTTGATATTGATCTATTGTCTTCACTGATTTAACTGCAAAGGCTTCTCGCTTCCTTCTCAGGGGCTCTTGCCAAACACTGACCCCTCAGAACACTTAAAAGTATTTCAGATCGTGTTAACACTAAACTTATCTGAATATGCTCCAGTTTTCAAGCAAACTCTTTTGATAGCAATAGCACAGATATTTCATTGCTTCTGAAGCATTAATATAATCAATTAAGCATTCAAACTACCAGCATTTTAAACTTATCTTCACAGATAGGGGTTTTTTTTTATTTTTTTTCCCCCATTTTCTTGAGAAAAGTCTATGATTAAAGCAAATTGTACTGTCCTTGACCTATATAATGCAGTACAAAGATTCACTGGAAGCTCAAGAATTTTTTATCAGATGAATTCATAAAAAAAAACTATCTGGAGTTAACTGCAAGGAAGAAAATGTCCCTTTGTTGTGATATCACACAAATATGATTATTTTACGTAGGCATTTTCTAAGTTGAAAATTATAATTTAAAGCATTATTGATACTCTGTTGGTATGTAGTCTAGGCATCGGGCAGTGTAATGATTATTATGCCAAATGATATCATTAATTCCATAAATCATAGATTTTTTAACCTCCTAATTCCAAGTATACATTAAAATAAAATCAAATTATTTGTAATCTTTGGCTAAAAGACATGGATTAATTCCTCAGTGGAACTACAATAAGTTGCAATGGATATGCAAACAATTTAAGTCTTTAATGCTTTGTTTAGTGATTCTCACCATTTTTGCACTGCCAGGAATTTTCCAGGCACATTCTCATCTGAACAGCACGGTTTAACTCAAGAATTTCCAAGTATTTTAAGTTACAAATGAGAATAACTGAATTCTGATTTTACACTGAAGGCAAAAGCCTGTACTTTGACTTGCAACTGTGTTGTGGACTTTGACATAGGACAAAATCTTTCATCTCTAGCTGCCTCTGTTATCCTTTCCTATAATGGGGACAAAAACATCTTTCACTCTCTTCTATTTTCTCCTTCTCTCAAGATACATATTTATACTATCAGCTTTTTTTGGAAAGTGCCTTTAGTTTTTTACTGGTATTCGTCCAAAGCATCAGGGAATATAATTCATAATACACACTAAGTAAAAACAATGCGCATAGAAGTTCTCTATCAAATCTAATCTAAGGAGTATATCCAGGTGAAACAACATCCCTTTATTTTAGGAAATACATAACATAGCCTTCATTAGCAAAGTAATGGTTATTAAAATGTTTGCAAAAAGATCTATCCTTAAGTCTGTAGACATTAATGGACAAGAAAGTGAGAAGCTAATAGAGCAAAGACTGCATTAAACATTTTTATTCTGAAGTGGTATCCAGGTCCAGAAAGAGGTACTGTAGCTTTCTAGGGAGTGCTGGAGAAGACTACTCATCTGGGAATAGAACAAAACAAGGGAGTGCACTCAGTCGATTTTCTTGAAATAATAGAAAATGCTTAGTATGGGAACGTCTACTCCTCCAGGATTTACTTTGTTTCTCACTTTTCCTGTATTTTTCCCTGACAGCAGCTGCATAAATCCAGTTTTGAGAGCACTCATTGAATTTGCTTTGTGGGTCTTAGAAGGCCTTCGAATCAAGGCATAGAACTGTATCTTTTATTTTGGAGTTCTTTTCCTTCTCTTTTTTTTTTTAATTCTTAATGTATTTTGGCTATTGATAACAAATTCACTCTGCCGTTCATCTCGAACATTTGATGCAACTTTACTGCTATCTACAAAAAACTGTCAAGGAGAATGCTTGGTCTTGGGGGCCATGGACCACAGCTTAGACCTTCATTAAGTTGCTGCCCGGTAGTTTTTTACATCAACTGTAATTTGCAGTATCAAATAGCTGGAATAGGTTTGCCGGATAGCTTTTCACTCATGTCCTGATGATGTGTCCTAGTAGTGCAGATTTGGGAAAGGAAGGGTCTGAGGAGATATGGAACTATGTTACCTGCAGGAAATGATACACCAAGGAAGCCATCATTTAAGTTTCTTGATTTTAGAGAAAGAGGAATGATCATATGTATGGTAAAGGTAATGTAAGTATATTTCTATAAATATATAGAGATAGTATAGAGATTTGAAGACAAATCTTGCTTCTATAAAAGAAGCATATTTTGCTTTTTGTGATAAGCTACATATTCACAACTGCTTGCATCCCAACTGCTTACAGGAATTCAGGCACCTGCAAATTAGATGTTTCACTGTGGCATATTGCCACATAAAACAAGCATTCAGTGTCACAGCACAGTTTTTCAGGATATTGTTTTCCATGCTTAGGATCATTTGATACCATTACATTCCTATCCCTTAGTTATTCGCATAAGAGAATGCATATTATTTTACTAACAGCATGAACATCTTTTTTAGTTTGATTATTATAATTACCCTCCACTAGTACTTACTGGTATCTGCAGTAATTTCTACTAAAAACTACCCCTTTTGTTATTCTCACAGATGTCTTTTTTTTGTGAATGCTGATAGACAAATGTAGCTTGAATTAGAAGAGATCATTCCAATCTCTTGATACTGACACAGACTACAATTTGTCCTCTACAGAGGTTTCACACAGTTCTAATGAGAATTACAGTTGGGTTCTAACAGGATTCTCTCTTAATGTTGATGTATTAAAGTTCTTTTCCAAGAAACTTAGTAAATGTACAGAGAAGTCTGATTGTAATAATTTGACACTATAGCACCACTGTACATTAGCAATTACTGAAAAATGTTCTTGATTCTACGTAGAAAAAAAAGGACACATTCATTCTTATGGGGATTTTATTTGAGCTCACATGTGCTGGTTACCTCAGCTAGCTTTAGGATTTACTTTGTCATGTTTTGTTTGCATGACAATGGTAAAAAGAACAACTTGAACGTATTGGTATATACTGTTCAAATCCCTGTGTGAGAATCCAATAATAATCATTTCCTAAATTATGCCTCCGTTCAGTAACACCATCTCTGGATCCCTTCAGTTAGAAGCTGAAATATGGCATACTGAAGACAATCTCAGATATGTAATTTAAAGCACAGTCAGTATTTTGCTTGAGCAATTCAATCATTTTTCCATGAAAACATTATCAGGAAGAGTTAAATCTTGGTATTGAAATCTTCTGACTAAAATTGACACACTTCCTTGCACTGAAGAGGTCATGTTAATACATGTGAAAGCAAAATGCATGTTTATACAGCAATAGGTTCACATCAACAATCTTTGACAATGCTCAGATCTAGCACTGTTCACTATTTAATGAATTAAACATAGAAAATGTATTAGCAAAAAATGCATGCTCTTGAGCGCAAGAAGTGTTAAGAGCTCATAAGATCAAGTTCACAACTAATGGTCAAGAACCAATATTAATTTTCTGTGAGAATACATTTAAAACTGTTTTCATGGATTACATTTAGGCACTTGTTGGCATCCAGAATAAACTGAGGTAGCCACTGTTTAACTGTTTTACTGTTCTCTGAGTGAAATTTCATGGTAGCCCATGTGGAAAATGTTAGAATTTTCCTTCCTTGTATTTCTGATAGATGTGTGTGTTTCACAATATGATTCATGATATAGCTATGGCAACTAAATGAAGAAGGTCTTGAAGAATGTGTTCAGCATAGGGTTGATACAACAGCAGAAACTATGTTTTAACAGGTAATTTCTTCTCATATTAGAGAATATTCTTGATAGAAGACAACGGAAAGAGGAAGTAATGTGTCTACATGTCTAAAAACATTCATTTAATTATCATAACAAAAGGGTTTAAGTTATTCATTTGGAAAATAGTTTTTAGGATAGAAGATAAAGGAAGACAGAGGATAAAAACAATATGATATATTTCTAAGGGACAACATGGTGTGCAGTGCCTGATGCACAGACTCGGATGTGAATGATCCAAATCATTTACTACAAGTTCTCACATCACCTATATACATTCACAAGTTTTCTTATTTATTTATTTTTTTAGCTTTCCCATCCACCATTACATATCAGCAGAGTGTTCTACAAACACTTAACCACAAATGCAGGCGCTTATCCAATCAGAGCCGCGAGCCATTCCTTCTTGTTCTAGAGGTGTCCTTGGTTCTCATGCTGTTTATCTTGCTCCACAGCTGCTACTCTGAACAGTTTTTTCTTGTATTCCCACAGCTGTGTTCTTGCAGCTGGATTTTAAGCACAAATAAAAGATACAAGGTGGTTATCATCAATCTCTGCTATTAGAGCAGTCAACAGTCCAGGAACCTCTTTGGTGGTTTGGAATGCAGCTCACAGATTACGAGTTATTTGTACTCTTTCACTGAAAATCATATTTAGAATATTTAAAAGGTATATCTGAGACTATCCAAATTGAAGGCTGTCTTTTAAGACAGATGAGAAATTCTTGCTAATATCTTAAATTGTAGGAATGCATCTGGCTTGAGTCTAATGTGAGTCTCTGACTTCGAGGTCTCATTATTGCTTATCAATACTGGTTCTAAACATATTTACCAAACAACTTTCTACTTTGCCCTTTAAGAGGCACTATATCCATAGAGCTTCTCAATTAACTGCATTCTCACATTCAATAAGTCTGGAGAATTTTCCATTTCAGGTGATTTCAGTTGTTACATAGAAACTTGTTAAATTAGGTGAGAGAATTTCTTTCAACTGCACTCAAAATGAGCTGACAGCTGAGACAGATTAAACATCAAACCAAAGCTGAAATATTTAATCAATCATAAAGTAGATTTATGTGAATCTGGGAGAAGTGACTACAGTCTACAATGTGTTTGTGTGCTTTTATAACACCCTTCAACCAGTGATCTTAGAGAACCTCCTGACAACTTTCAGAGAGCTTTTAGAATATAAAAGAAGCAGTGGAGTCAAAGAAAAAAAATCGTTTTCTTTCCTCTCAATGCAGATTTCCTAGAATGTGGTTCTTGTTATTTTCTAACCCAGACACATCGGAGATACAGATAATGAATTATTTAGTAGAAAAGAAAATATTTTTTAACTGGAACTAGGCAAAACCTTCAGAAAGGAGTAATCTTCTGAGAATATATGTCACAGACCACAGTTAGCAAAATAAAATTAATGTCAGTGTCACTGGTGAAAGAACAACAATAGAGTTTCCTAAGGAGATGTTAATAACAAATGAGATCCCATCAGTCTTCATCCAGTTTTAAGACTGGATTTATATATCCAAAATCCACTTATTATTTGAAGCAGCAGAGTAGTCTACCCACTTCCCAGGACAACCTGTTCTTATGTAAGTATCTTATTAGACGCTTCACTTCGTAGCTTGGTAATCCCTGGTGTCTGTCTGTCACACACCACCCAGCATCCTTAGAGGTACCTTTTCTGGTAGGGTAAGAACACTGGTCACAAAACAGACTTGGGAGGAAAAGCACAGAATCTTTTACATTCCTGGAAGAACATGCAAGTTTAGATGTGTCGGAACTACTGCTAATTTCATTTGACATGGTGGTGATTATTGCCTTTTCATGCAGTTATTTTCCTGTTAGGAAATTTATTCAGAAGTCATTTAGTCAGTTCTTATTGGAGAAGAACTTGAAAGACACAGGTTAACTGGGGGCTGACTTGAGCTTACCATTAAGTACTGTCCAGTGCTTACTTAATTAGTTATTACTTTTTGGAGAGACAAAGATTATCAGGGCAGCCCAGACTCTTGAACCTGGATAATATCAATAGCTTGTAGACTATCGTGCAAAAACTCAGAAACTGTATTTAGAATTATCAGAAGAAAATTAAGTATAACGAATTCCAAGTGGATGGAGGTATTTGACTTGTTCCTTATGTTATCAGTGTAGGTTACAAAAACTCAGAAAAAGTAGTTTGGTTGATTTTATGGAGAAATTCACATTTTCTCTACAGCTAACGAAGCAAAAAAGAAAAAAAAAAATAGAAAAAAAGCCACCTAAGTTAATCTGAGTGTCCTCTTCAGAACTTTTGAAGCATTAACCTCTTTCCTCTTCCATATTCCTGGAACAGTGTGTTTTAGCACAATGCTGTGTGCCATCGTGTCATCACATGATCTATTCATCCAAAATACCACAAGCAAATATATGATTTATTTTCAGCTTTCTGTTGGAAAGGGTGAAAATATGCTCCATGCCATTCTACAGTGTTATTTATCCTATTTATTGAAGCAACCATTTATTCCAACACTAGAAGCATTCGATATGCATCAGCTATCTTAACCAGCTGGAAGCCTATCTCTCCAATGAAAGGTCATGCCTGTGGGCTCACGGATGGAGGAGGAAGTTGAAAAAATGGAAAGGAAGTGAGAAAACAGTGATGCCTCTTGTGGAAATGTCTATGTCCAATGCTGCTTCAGTGCACTTTTCTAGCCAAGCCCCTGCACTACTGATTGCTTTAACTTCTTATTAAGCACTGTGACCTTGGTCTCTGCTGTGTGAGAAGGGCTGAGGGAATTTCACTGTTGAAATTCAACCTGGACTGTCTGCATCAGAAAGAGCCAAGTTCAAGGCTGGAAGCTGGAAAACCAGCACAAGGGCATGGATAGGAATTCTGGACAGATGTGAATCTGGAAAGATGGGCATAGTGTTCGAGGGACCCACAGCTTGTGTGTTAGTGAACCGAGACGAGGTTGTGGGAAAGGCACTTTGTGAGGATCCATGCAGCCAGATGCATATTTTGTGCATGTATGTGTGTCTGCATTGGACAGAAAACCCCTCCTGAGTCTTCAAGTGAACCATATTTGGCTTACTTTAACTTCTCCTTTGGGCTCTGACTCCACTAATACCACAGTTTCCTTGCTTGTATCTCAATTGCCTGCTCACTGTTAAGAACATAAGCAGTTCACCACTGTATCGTTACACCACTACAAGTGCTTATTGTATATATATTACACTGTCATATATCTCGATTCCCACATCTACTTGAGAAAATTACACCTTCATTGTATTAGGTCACCAATTTCAAGCTCATTGATGTTGTTACACCAAGGGGAAAATTGTTTGGAACAGTGCTTGGTTGTGAAGAATCAGTTCCTTAAATTACTGAAAGATTTAATTTGCTCGTCTTTATAATATTAGCTCTGGCTGTGGTTCACATTCTCTATGGAATGCAGTATCTCTCCTCTCACTGAGGAGAGAAGCAGAAAAAGATGCATGATCTGAATATGCACTTTCATCAGATCATTGTGTAGCTATCTGGAAACCCATCTGAATTGTTAATTGTCTTTTTTTTTATGTGCTGGGCATGTCATGCATTAAATATCTGGCACAGTGTAACTAACAGATGTGGCTTTTAGGTTGCCCACTCCTTCATTATTTGACTAAGATTAGTTAGAATTATTAATAGTTTTTTTTTAATGCCTATGTATTTTTAGCAGAGAACAAAAAACTGTTTCTTTCAACTGAATGCACTTTAATTCTGGATTTATATGCTAGTTGTGAAAAAGGTCAACTTCACTCTGCCTATACAAAGAAATATCTCCTGAATTTTCGATGTATCCGTATAGGAGCTCCAATTTCTGTTAGGTCTACATGAGAAATAATACATTCCTACAAATCAGATGAGACATGCAAACAAACCTTTTTTTCCTACTATTTGAAAATCTCTATTTGAAAACATTACTTTTCTACATGTATAGATCTGGAATCTCACTAAATAATGGAATATAGATTCTGTTTTGTAGGAGGGCTATTTACTGAAACAGGTATCTACAGTTTTGCACCTTGAGCAGCACCGGAAAATTATAGAGTGTATTTCGTCACATTGATATCCGAACGTAAGGCTTCTGTCTAAGAAGAGAAGATGCAATCACAGTGCTTCCTCAAGCAAGACAGAGAGCACCGCGGGATGCTAGAGAGAAGGAAGGAGTTGCTGCTGTGCGCTACAACCCATTTTTCCCCATCTGAAAAGCAGCCAGCCTGTCACTCCTCGGCTGTGTTGTCCAGCACAGTGGCCAGAGCTGAAAGGAGGCTCAGTGGCTGAGCCTGCCGCGAGTGCCGGGGTGCTCCCCTAGCAACTGAGGAACCAGAATGAAAACGTTTTTGAATCTTCTCCTGCCTTGGAAAAAAATTGTGTTTACCTGTCTCTCTGAAATGTGTTATGCTGATCTCACTAATGTTTGCAGGGTGCTTTGATATCCCCCAAAAGCAGGTTTAATTGAGCTGTAAAGTATAATCATTATCATCACCATCATCGTTATTTGCCTAAGATGAAGACCTAGTGTTAAATGTGTGTAAATAGGAAATATTAGTCCTGTTCTTTATGGGTAAAATGTTGAACTATATATAGTGTCACCTTCATTTTGCCTTTCTAACACTGCAAATATTAGTGGTTAGGCTGAGAGATGAATTTTTTTAGCATATGTGCACAGTGCCACCCACTGTTCTACAGAAATTTTTCTCTGCTTTGTGCTGTAACTCTTATGCTGCATTTGTCAGGCATTTCTATGCTCTTTTCTTTATTTTCTGTACCATAGGTATGTATCACAAAATGGTAATTTACTTTCAATAAGTGCTCACCTTTCTTGAGCTATCAGCTTAGAGCTTGATAGCATCTATGACATTAATAAGTGTAGCAGCTATTGTATCCATACACAAATCCACAAATGAGTTGCAGACAGCTTATAGAAAAGACATTTCAAATGGTAGCAGCTGCTTGTATTCCAAATATGTAAAGTCTGTTTAATTCCCCCTTTTTCTTGCTGAAAGCCCAAGTCCTCCCTTCAGTCTGCAGAGGAAGTTGTGGAATGATGCAGGATGTTTCAGGTTTGTGAGAAATAATCAGTTCTATTAGGTATGTTCCAAAAATTGTGAAAGGTAATGGGATTTTCTATAACCTTGAATCTGTGCTTTAAAGTGATAGCTCAATTATACATATATACTCTTTTTACCTCCTTGTACACCACACAAGAGCTATTCAGTGTTAAGCATGTAGGCATCTATCACATTTTCTCTTTTTATTACTGCATGAAACAAAAAAACTTCTATTCTGTGGAGAGAAACCTGACAAATGGTTAAGAGCAAATGAATTACTATGTTAAAGAGAACTGTTGCTTGGCATCCTTTTCATGTTCTTTGGACACTATCAGAAAAGTCTACCCATTTAAACTTGCCAAACAGTGATTTATTATGTATCAAGACTTTTTCCAGATTAAGTTTGGTAAAAACAGCGAATTACGTGATTAAAGGAAAATGAAAATATTCTCCCACCACCCTGCACCCATGCAATTAGCTAAAGGTTGTCTAGGCAAACATTTCAGTTTCCTTACAATTTGTCTTTCTCACTCTCATCTTTACATAGGGAAATGACTCAGTTAAGGGTGAATCTTCTGAACTGGAGACAAAGCACAAGCAGAAATTTTAGAAGGCAATAGATTACTGGATAATTAATTTCCATTTCCAAAAATATCCCTAGCACCAAAATTGTGGGGAACCTCAAATTAAATGAGTAAGTCTAACAAGACCCTAGCATACTGTGATTTTACAAAAACTATTGTTATATGCTGTGAAAAGAATGCATATAAGAAGATTTAATTTAAAAAATCTCAGATACTCTATGTATTCTAGTGTGAGAATTTTACACAAAGCACTCCACAACTGCTAAGAATTAAAATTCTGCTAATGAAATTTCTGTAGTAGAAAATCTGAGAGGACTGAGGCTAAAGTGGGTGTACATAAATCCTATTAGTCTGAGAATTTTTGATCTCATCAGCAACATAGGCATATCAACAAGAATGAGGAATTCTCAAGGTTTTACAAACAAATAACTGGGAAGACAAGAGTTTGTCTTGAGAGTCCTGAGGATAAAGATGGATGGATATAAGATAGGGCAGCACTTTTCATTTGAAAGCACAGGCAGTGAAAAGGAGGGAAATCAACTAATTTATTCTTGGAGATGTCCACTATTAAGGAAAATATTCAAGGAAATGGAACACATGAAGTTCTCTGAAGTCTTCCCAATGTGTATTATTAATCCCGTAAGTAACATCACATCTAATGAACTGACAGTGCTTTAATAAAACATTTCATTGTCAGTGAATGGTTTGAATAACAGTAAACTTGATTATGACTACCGAAATCTTTATTTGATAAGGTATGAAAACGTTTTTCTTGCATCTGCAATATGGAATGTATCAAAACAAGTGCCTGCAGCAATTTGTAAAATGTTGCCTAGTGTCAAAACCATTTAATGAATTGGCAATATTAGCTTGAAAAAAGGATTACCTATTACAGGCAACAATGTCACTACTATAGTACGAGTGCATGACCAGAATAACATTAGATGCCACGCTGTGACATGCTGAGAAAGGTCTAAAAAGCTGCAAAAGTAAGAGATAGACTATGTGGAATTTGCTCATCATAATTATGAGGCATCACACCAGGAGGCAATTTTAAGACTACATTTTTAGACACTGGAAATGGAGCAGCTAGGCTCAGAAGACAGCAAAAAGAAGTGATACCATTTCCCACAAGTTCTAAAGGAAATCAATTCAAATGCCGTGTGTAACCGTGCTCTTAAAACTGTCTCAATATCAAGCACAGAAAGTGGTAAATGTGATGACAATTTTTAAAAAAAGATTTGTGGGAAATCCAGAGAAGTAAATCTAAAATTGTAGAAAGTGAATTCTTAGAAAGTATAATGAACAGTATAGTTCAATAGTTGATATGTAGATGGAAATATATCAAGGAAGAATCAACATAACTTTGTAAAGAGAAGCCATACCTCAACAAATAAATCAGTCAAATTCTACTTAATATAATCTGTTGGATCCCCAGAGGGCATTCAATATGTTTATTCACAAAAGCCAGTCACAGACAAAAAGCTGCCTTGAAGTAAGATTGAAAGTCCTCATGTGAATAAAGATCTGATTCAGAAACAAAATCAAACAAAAATAAGAATTACCTGTTTTCTCAAGTTTAGACTACTTAACACGTGGAAAACTGAAAAAATAGTGAAGTAATACAGTTATCTTATGTCACCAGGTTTTTCAGGTCGTAAACCTGGAACAGCCCAGTGGGTTAGGCTGGGGAAATAAAGGAAGGTTCTCACAGTAGTAGGAAACACAACGCATGAAAGTATAAATAAAATACACTAATGCAAATGGAAAGAAAAAAAAAAATCCACAATAAAGCAACAGTCTTACTTTTACAATTACACTGTAGGGTTCTGAATTAGTTCTGAATAGGTTCTGAATTACCACCTAAGAAAAAGATATTGGTATTTTAGTATCATTTATGAAAATATGAGCTCAGAGATCAAAGACCATATGGAAAATTAAAAAGTGTAAAAACTGAAATAAAATAAAGTAGATCATTAAAAATCCAAGATGAATCCAAATCCCAATTTCAGATGGGATGCATAGTGTCTGGTATGATGCTATGTTTTGCCTTTCAGAGAAAAACAATGTTGACAACACACTGATGCTTCAGTTGCTGCTGAGCAATGGCTGCACAGAACCAAGGACGTTTCAACTCACTTGCTCTGCCAGTGAGGGAGATGGAGTGAGGATAAGAACTAGGACAGCTGACCCACACTGGCCTAAGGGAAATTCCATGCCATATGACATCATGTGAAAAAAAAACTTCAAAAACTGTGAGGAGTTGCCTGGGGTGGCAGCTGTTACTTGGGAACTGACTGGGCTTTGGGTGTCGTGGCAGGTGGAGAGCAATTACATTGTACATCGCTAGCTCTGTAACTGTATACTATATTATTTTCATTACTAGTATTATTTTTTTTTTTCTCTTCTTTTTCTGTCTTAGTAAATAATGTTCTATTTTAATCCATGAGTTCTACCTTTTTTTTTTTCTTTCTGATTCTCTCTCCCATCCCACTGGGAGGTGGGGAGTGAGCAAACAGGTGCTTTCAGGATTAAACCTCAACAGTTCAAAACGTGGAATCTTCTGCTGCTTGTGGCCCTCCCAGTTCTACATTTCTAAATGGATAGTGCAGAATTAGAGAAAATTGAAAAGGATGATGAAGAGTGGAGAAAGAGATTCAGCTGTTCCTGTACATGATTTAATCCTAACTAATTTCTTAACATTTCCTACAGAGGTCTATGTCTTAACTTGTAAGGGCCCCCCAATTACCTATAAATCTGCTATTGGTCTGTTCAGCTCTACCAAGTGATACAAAGCAAGCCTTAGCTGCACCAGGAGCCATAATCACGTTTCTGCAGACTTTGCACACATGCCAAATTCTAAGGGCACTCAGAAAGCACATACATAAGTGAAATCCTAAATCAAATGTAAAAGAAATGGCATGGCTTTCATAATTCAATAATAAGATGGACACCATCTTCAACACGCATTGAAGAGATATGAGTACTCATCAGTCAACTCCCAGAGAAATATGTGCCCTTCAGTCTTTAACACAAAGTTACTCCATCTCCCAAATCAAATATGAGAATGAATCATGCCAACATAACTTCAAATACCAACCTGAACCTACCACTTCAGCACCACAGCTCCTAAGTTTTCTTGTGTGCCCATCTTTTCAAACCAAGTGTAATCCTTTAGGTCACTCAGAAAACTCTATACAAGTCACATAATGTAACAGCAGGTGGCACTGTCATGTCAAAACTGGTACAATCAATTCACGTTCCTATTTAATCAGGTTTTATTCATTGATAATGAAATGAAAAATGTGAGTGACAAGTAAATTTGCATGGAATAATTAAATATGATTTGCAAAATCATCTTTTCTTTCTCTGATTAACCATTTGAGTCTTGCAGTGTTTTAATCCTGGATTTGAACTATTATATTTGCAAATATGTTTGTCCTGATTTCTTCCACTGTGTTCAACCACCACAGATTTACACTCCCAGTACAAGTAAGCTGGAGCATACGTAACTATTTATTCTAAAACTACTTATTCTAACTTTGCTAAGATGACAACAAAAATGAAATTTCCTTTAATCCCAGTTACAATAAAAAGCATTATGGCAAAGGAAAAACAGCTTTTACTCTCTCTTAAATTCAATAGCTTCTCATTGAAAGATTTACCAAGTGCTGAAAATAATCAGAAACCAAGAATGAGGAGTCTGCCCTTACTGAAGCACTCGTAGCTATAATTTATCTCTCCAGCCTGTTTCCAGTGAGGCTAGACATGGGTAAACTATTAACCTAAAATATTCAAATCCTATGATATCACTTAATTCTTTGCCTCTCACTTCTGTGACTGGTAAAACTAATGAGAAAATCATTCTGAGAGTTACTGAAAAATGCTTTAAAGACAATGCAATCATCAGTCAAACCAACACGGGTTTATGAATACAAAGTCATGTCTTATTAGCTTAATATTCTAATTGACCTAGTTCTATTCTATTCTAGTTGGACAAAGGGAAAGTAGTGGGTATGGATTTTTTGGATTTTGGAAAAGCTTGATACTGTCTCTCATAGAACCCTTTTGGACAAAATGTCTATCATTCAGCTAGACATACACACTATATAACAGGGAAAAAACTGGCTGAACGTATAGCTCAGAAAGTTGCAAATATCCTAATATCAGCCTGGTGATAAGTAACTTATGGTGTTCGTTAGGGCTCAATTTCAGGGCAAGTTATCCTCAAAGTTTTTATCAATGATCTACACACAGGAGTTGAGGGCACACTAAGTTTGCAGATCATACTAAGTAGGGAGGAACCATTGATTCCTTTGGGATAGAGAGACTTCAATAAATTAAAGCACTAGACAGTCATCAACTGTAAGAAATTTAAGAACAAATGCTGTGTTTTGCACCTGGAATGGTGTAATTCTGGATATATGTATAGACAGAGGGACAAATGGGTGGAGAGGAAGATCTGGCCGTTTGGCTGATGATAAGACAAATATGAGTCAACAGTGTGCTCTGGTGGGCAAAAGGGTCAACCATATCCAACTGTGCATTAAGTGCTGTAAAGCTAACTAGTTGAAAGAAGTAATTGTCCCTCAGGGATCATCGTTAGTGTGGCCTCACCTCAAGTACTGTGTACAGTTTTGAACTCCACAATATAAAATGGATAGAAAACTATTAGAATGCATCCAAAGAATTGCAACAAAGACGGTGAAAGCATGTCTGTAGTTGGACTCAACGATCCTCAATGATTCCCATCCAAAAAGGGATTTAAAGAAGCATGTCCCAGAATACCCAGAATAGTTTATTTTAATTCTTTTAGGTTTCACAGAATCACAGAATTGTAGGGGTTGGAAGGGACCTCCAGAGATCATCGAGTCCAACCCCCCTGCCAAAGCAGGTTCCCTACAGCAGGTCACACAAGTAGGCATCCAGGCAGGTCTTGAACATCTCCAGTGAAGGACACTCCACAACCTCCCTGGGCAGCCTGTTCCAGGTTTGCACTATGAAGAAATAAACACTTTCTAAATAAACATGAAAGCCAGGACTTCTTATTGTATTGAATTTATCAAATCTAGTATTTTAACAAAAAAAATTAAGATTAATATGTAAACTTACAGGAGTCTTAAAGACTACAGCAAACAAGAAAATCTGTAGATAAAATCAGATTATTCTCCTGTTTCCAGCAGTCTTAGCTACATTTTAGCCAGACTAGTTAGACTAGCTAGATTTTCAAGAGAACTGCAGACTCAGAAGTAATAAATGGAGATTGGGGGTCACTTCCTTCAACCTGCTTGTCATACTTCTCTTGATGCAACCCGGATATGGTTGGCCTTTTGGGCTGCAAGCACACATTGACAGCTTAATGTTGAATCAATGTTCTCTAATCCTTCTCCTCTGGGCTGCTTTTAAGACATTCTCTTCCCAACCTGTATCTGTGCTTAGGATTGATCCAACTCAGGTGCAGAACCTTGCACTTGGCCTTGTTGAAGTTTATGAGGATGGCATGGGTTTGCACGTCTCAAACCTGTCCAGGTCCCTCTGGATAGCATCTCTTCTCTCTAGTGTGACAACTGTCAACTCAGCTTGGTGTTACCTGCAAATTTGCTGAGGGTGCACTCAATCCTGCTGTCCATGTTATCTACAAAGATGTTAAACAACACTGGTCCTAGCAGCAATCCCGAGGAGCACCACTTGTCATCGGTCTCCATTTGGACACTGAGCTGTTGCCTGCAACTCTCTGAATGCGGCCATCCAGCCAATTTCTTGTGCTTTAGTAGGGCCTTCAGGAGGACCTGCTCCATGATCTTGCCAGGCATACGAGGTGAAACAGAACATCCTGTAGTTCCCTGGATGTTCTTTTTTTCTCTTCTTTAAAATGGGGGTTATGCTTCCCCTTTTCCAATCAGCAGGAACTTTACCATGCTGCCATGACCTTTCAAATATGATGGATAGCAGCTTGGCAATCTCATCCACCAGTTCCCTCAGAATCTATGGACAGATCTTGTCAAGTCTCATGGACTTGTGAACTTTCAGGTTCTTTGGATAGTCTCAAACCTGATATTCGCTTACAGCAGGCAGATCTACCTTTTCTAAGTTCTTACTAGTGCTTTCTCCAACTTAAGCGTTGTGGCTAGAGCCCTTCCTGGTGAAGACGGAGGCAAAGAAGTCATTCAACATCTCAGCTTTCTCCATATTCCTCATGACTAGGTCTCCAGTTTCCTTCTGGAGAGGGCCAACATCTTCCCTGACCTTTTTATCACTGATATACCTGTAGAATTTCTTCCTGTTTCCTTTTATGTCCCTGTCTAGATTTAATTCTATCTTAATTTGATCCCCGGGCTGCTTGGACTACTTCTCTATAGTCCTCCCAGTAACTTGTTGCTTCCACTCCCTATAGACTTTCTTTTTGATCTTGAATGAATGTACTGATCAAGTAAAATCAGTTCAGCGAGACCCTTCATGTTTAAGATACAGAGTGTATAAGCCATTGTGGTGCACACATTGGTGCACAAGTGGTACACAAATGGAGTATGTCTTCACTGCATTTTCCAGAGAAAGGCCAAATCTCACTTACGCTGCTAATATCTGCAGCCCACAGCTGTTTACTCTTGTTCTTCATCTTTTTTTTAGTGATTGTCAATACGGTGATTCTAACCTCCTGTTAAAAGGAGAGGGTGAATGACTACATAGAAAATCCAGGGAAAAAAAATCTTTCTAGTTGAAGTAATTAAATCTGTAAAGCTATACCTCTAAAATGAAGTGTCATATCATTTCAGAAGTTCAATGTTTAGAATATGTTCCCAGGCATTTTGATGCCTTAGAAAGTTAAAGCCTTAGAAAGTGTAAAAGTAAATAAATAAATAAATAAATAAATAAGAAATAAACAAAAAACAAGTAAACAACTTTTTCCTTCATTTATTTAAAATTAAGTTAAATTAAAGTTGAGCTCATGCTGTTTTAAATTCTCCAAAGGCCACATAAACAGAGTGGAACAGCAGGAACAATTTGTTTCTATCAGCAAAACCTTTCCTTCCAGTATTAGGAAGCCATGTTTCCAGCAGTACAAAAGTCATGCCTCAAGTCAAAGAAATGTATACCCATTTATTACAACTTGTTCCAATTCATTCCAACAAAGAACTACACCCAGTATCTTCAAACTTGCTCATATTTCTTTGTCTTCCATTGATATTTCACTGCACTCATTCCAGTATAACTAGTTACTTAGGTGATGTATTCAACATTATAACATATTTTTCTCTTTGACAGCTCTGGAAAATACAGGAATATTCTTTCTCACTTCTGTGCTCCAAAACTTGTACTCCGTACTCCATTTACTCTCAGTTATACTCCAGTGCTGAAACTTCTGAAGCTTCTAAATACTCTTGTAATGTGTCCCAAGCCATTGGGCCTGATTCTGATTTCACTACCACCAGTAAATTTTACATATCACGTTCATAAAGTGAAGAGTTACTCAGCTTTTTGATTGTAGAAACAGAATATATAGGCAAAAGCAAACAAAAAAAAAAAAAAAAAAAAAAAAAAAAAAAAAGAGCATTTGCTTTCAACTCTTCTGGTGTACTGTATTTTAAGAATTCATTAATCATTCACTAGGTGGGGCTGCTACCTCATAACCAAATAAAAGACTGAAAAATGCTGGAAATGAATTGCTTTAGTACAAGTCATGTTTTCATTTCAAGTAAAATCTTTGGGAAGATTAGAATTAAGAATTATCCTTATATGATAATTTTTTTTTTTTTTTTTTTTTTTTTTTTAGTTTGTCTTCATATATTTGAAATTTTATCCATTTAACTATAAACTGCTTGAGTTATTTTAACATGGATATTTTAGGCTTAGCTCCATTGGTTAAGTTAAGGTATCTACTGCTACTTAATGTTCTTTAGGGTGCCTATGAGATCTGCTCAGGACCAGCACATGTGATACAAAACCCAAGGAAACAAGTAGAGGCCAAGAAGTAGATGAATATAATCAGTAAGGTTGGAAAAAAGAAAACAAAAAAAAAAAATCATCGAGTCTACCATCTACCCATCCCTACCTCAGCCAATGGCTCTATGTTCAGAGTTTGTCTTGCTCAGGATGAGTAAAACTTCCAGGTGGGACAGCTGTGCAGCTCCTGTGAATGTGCATTTTGTGATTAATAGGAAGAAGCATCTCAAAAATTAATTAAAAATTATATGTGTTGCTCATGGCAAGATTTTATAGCTCCCATTTTAGGAGGATAAATGCCTACAGTTCATCAAACCAGTTGGTCCTGATGACAGGAAAAGAGACAACATCAACCCATTTTTGAGAAAGGTAGAAAGGACGACCGAGGGAACTACAAATCCGTCATCCTCACCTCTGTGCCAAGAAAGATCGTGAAACAAATCCTCCTGTATGCTACACAAAGGCACATGGAAGAAAGGAAAGTGTATGAGACAAGCAGTGTGACTTCACCAAGGACAAATCCCGCTTGACCAAACCAGTGGCCTTCTATGATGGCGTAACTGCGTCAGTGGACAAGGAAAGAGCCATTGATGTACTCCATCTGAACTTCAGTAAGGTCACCTACAACTTCCTTCTCTCCAAACTGGAAAGATACAGATTTGATGACTGGACTGTTTGATACATGAGTAACTGGTAGCAAGACCACACCCATACAGTGGTGGCCAATGGCTCAATGTCTGAATTGAGGTCAGTGGCAAATAGTCAGTATGGAGGGGGCAGAGTCAGTACAGGGACTGGTGCCCTTTAACATCTTCATTGGTGACACCCACAGTGGGATCTAGAGGCACTCCCAGGAATTTTGTGGGTAACACTAACCTGTGTCTGGTGGTCAACATGCCTGTGGGACAGGGTCAGAGAGAGACTATCCAGAGAGACATAGGCTCAAGCAATGGGCCCAGGTAAACATCATGACATTCACCAAATCGCAGTGTAAGTGTGGGTCATGGCAACCCCCTGCTATCAATTCAAGCTGAGAGACAAAAGGATTGAGTATAGCCCTGCCAAAAAGAACTTGGGGGTACTGTGGATGGTAAGCTGGCCATAAGCCAGAAATACGCCCTCATTGTCCATAAAGCAAACTGTATCCTGGGCTGCATCAAAAGAAAAGTAGCCATCAGGGCAAAGGAGGTGATCATGCCCCTCTACCCTGCACTGGTGAGGCCACATGTGGAGTAATGTGTCCAGATATGGAGTCCTCAGTACAGGAGAGATGTCAACCTGTTGAAGTACATCCAGATGATGGCCACAAAAATGATCCAAAGGATGGAACACTTCCACTAAAAGGACAGGTTGAGAGATTAGAGCTGTTCAGCAAGAAGAAGAGAAGATTTGGGGAGACCTGATAGCGGTCACTATCTAAAGCAGGGCTATAAGAAAGAAGGGGACAAATGATTTTTTAGCAGGGGCTGTTATGACAGGATAAGAGGAAATGGTTCCAAACTAAAAGAGGGGAGACTTAGATTGGAAGTAAGAAAAAAGTTTTTTACATTAAGGGAAGTGAGGCACTGGAACAGGTTGGCCAGAGCTGTGGATGCCCCATCCATGGAGACATTCAAGATTAGGCTGGACCAAGGTCTGAGCAATCTGATCTAGCTCTGGATGTCCCTGTTCATCACAGGGGAGTAGAACTTGATGGCCTTTAAAGATCTTTCCAAATAAAATTATTCTATGATTCTATGATTCCATATTCCATACGTGATTCTAAGATTCCATATTCCTTCCATATCAAACTCCATCAGTTGTCTATCCTGTCTGTTACCCCTTATGTAATAGGAATCGATACCAACCCACAGCACAGGAATATTCCTTAAGTGGAATCAATCATTATGACATCAAGGAGCTGAGAGGGGAAAAAAATGAACACAAGAGTACTCAGCCTATACTTCGGAAGACCCTAAATACATTACTGCTCCAAGCAGGCAATCTGTGACAACTCTCTTACTGAAATAAATAATGCTAATTTTTATCTTTTTCTTTAAGGAGATAAGTTGCTTACTTCCCTCCCTCTATTCCACTCAAAGGCAGCTATAGAGAACTCCAGCTCAGCAGGTGTCAGGACAAGACATCTAACAAACGCTACCTTCAGCATCTTCATTTATCATTAACGCAAGAGGTCTCCAGAAAGAGATCTAAGCATGACTTCCTTCTGAGACGGCCAAAATGTATGTTCAGCATGTGTGTTACAGTAGGGTATCTATTGTACATACAGATTTCCCCAAAGGTTTTCTCCTTTTCAAATTTCTTGTCTTAGTCTTTACTTTGGGATTAACGGCTAGATTGTCATCTCCTTCAAATCTATTTTCAAGAGCAATTGTGGCTAGAACCCTATAGATACATCCTTCAGCCAGTACAAAACAGAAATAGGCTTGTAGTATTCTTATAATGTGAGGGTTTTTTTACTTGTTTCGTTTTTATATCTGTTTAATTTCCAGTCTGTTGCACACAGAAATAAGTAACATTACAACAAACAGCAGCTAACCTGAATATGATTTGTCAAGCGCTTGAAAACATCCATAGAGAAAATTAATTTGAGAACGACCTTTTTCCTACCTGTCCAGAAAGAAAAACCTCACACGAATCATTTAAATGTTGGTTTTGAAAACAGAAAAAACCTTTAAAATAAAAAATAAAAAATAAAAAATAAAAAATAAAAAATAAAAAATAAAAAATAAAAAATAAAAAATAAAAAATAAAAAATAAAAAATAAAAAATAAAAAATAAAAAACAATGGTGATCAAAAATCAAAAAGAACACCACAAGCACAGACTAGATAAAAAAAGAAATTGCTATAAATCACTTTCCAGAAAAAAGGTCTTGTCTCATATTTAGTGAATGATGTTCAACCTAAATAATCCAGCCTTGCAGCTAAAATTTACCTGTATGTCCCAACTGGAGCCATGAGAAAGTGATGGTTTTGAGGTAAATAAGCAGCAGAAGTTTCTTTCACTCAGAGGCAAACTCCATCTCAGAGCAGCTTAAAAGGGTTGGCAGATACATGCTGTTGTTGAAGCAGCTCAAAGCAGTAGGCTCAGATGAATGAATTTAAACTTGAGTCAACAAGGTTTTGGAAATCATTAAAAATAGCAGCAATAAGGGAGTAGGAAAGAACTGATTCATATTGTTCAATATAATTATTAAATCTGATGATCCCAGAAGAAAACGTGGGAAGAAGGGAAGGGAAGGGAAGGGAAGGGAAGGGAAGGGAAGGGAAGGGAAGGGAAGGGAAGGGAAGGGAAGGGAAGGGAAGGGAAGGGAAGGATAAAGGCCTTCCACTCTACAGCTCAGGAAAATGGAAAGGAACCCAGCAACTGATAAAAACTTTAGGCTTCATGACCCTAAAAAACAAAATCAAGTGGAATTAGTGTTATAAAATTTCCTAGGAAATTGTCAGTGAAAACCAAAGCCTGAGCATTCAACCATTTAGGACTATATTCTGTGAATTTATTATTGGCAGTAGCTAAGGAAACATCCTGGAGTCTGATGGATTATGAATTCTCCCTTGTTTGTGAAAATTACTTGTTTGATCAAAGCTATAACATACTACCTGAAGAAGGACATACAAATCAATAAGCTCTCCCATTATCACCCCTAGAAAATTCTGTCTGACAACAATGAAGACTCCTAAAAACTGGAAACATTAAACAGATTTTTTCTGACAGCCTCAAACTCATAAACATACACTTACTGACATCTATAAAAGCACTGACTGCTGCAGTTTTAATAATACAATACCAAAGATACTGACACAGAAGCCAAGTGTAATTGGAATACTGCATTCAAGGGGAATCAATATGAGTATATCCAGATTCATAGACGTTTGAGGTGATTACCTTCATACATTTGTTTATACACCATTATTTCTTCTTGTTACATGCAGTCAACCAAGTCCAGCAGTTACTAGTTGTATGGGAATTATATATGAGATGACTTACTCTCACAGTAAAGCCTGCAAGATATGATAAAGCAGGTTTATTTTTTAGCTACTGAACAGAAATTATGATTGTTTATTCCTGCTCTAATGTAGTAAGATGTGATCATGTTATTTTGAATCCAGTCTTTTCTAATGATAACTTGTCATGAAACATCATCAGTCTTCAGGCCCACAGTCATATAAGGGAACTGTTCCATTTGGTGGTATTCAGGTCACATCGTTGAACTACTTGTAAGCCTTGGAAAATTGACTATGGCTAGTTAACGAAGCACTAGTTATGCAAATGTGACATGCTGAAATTGAGAAATAAGAACTGTTCCAACATACAGAAGTTCTCTCACAATTGCATTCCCAAAGCTTTCCAGAGGACCTAGGCTCCTAACTTTGGCACAAATAAACTCCAATTTATGAGCATAGAAATCAGTAAACACACTTCCCCTTCTTGGCACCCATGCACTCCGGTATGATCCAAATTCCTCTAAGACATTCACAGAAGCATAAGTGTCCTGGTGTCAAACAGCTTAACCCCAGAGGGCAGCAATTAACTGTAATTGTATAATCATAACAGCACCTGCCTATTTCACAGTGATGCTGTGAGGATTAATTAAATATTGTATTTAGAAAATTCTTTACAATATCCACAACAAATGATGTGAAAAAATTAAAAAGCAAGTCAGATTCATCTGACAAACCACAGATACTTACAATGCTGATATCTTTTCTCTGCTGTTCTCTAGCCTTTCCAGGGGAGACAAATGGACCTGTGTAAGATGTGATTCATTCCATCCTAAAGCAGCGACGTATAAATCAACTAATGAAAAGTTCCTTTGAAGCACTTATTTCTCTTCCTTGACTGAAGAGGCTAAAGGTGATTGGCAGGGTAAAGAAACCTCTGCTTTTCATTTACAAAGCAAGACAGTTTTTGCAGCCACATACACAGGAACTCAATTTACGCATAATGGCTACTTAGAATCACAACTGGTCTTACAAAGTGAACTTCTCTTACAAAATGAATTCCTCTTGCTACTGTGATATATATGAGGTTAGCGAATATACTCAACTCAACTTTGTAAATTCAAAGGCTGTTAAGACACTCTGAATAAATGAAGAAATGATGAATGGTCACCTTCTATACTAAAAAAGCAAGTTCTCTTTGCATTATTAATTGAAGGAAATTAATATATAAATGTAAACTACAATAATGTAGGGGGAAAGGAACCCCTCTTATAATTAAAAGAGAATGGCAGCAGAGATGAAGTTGCCTGAACATGTTACTCTTTTCTGTTGTACGAAACCATATAAAGTTATTTCCATTATAATTATTTTTCTGTATAGACATGCCTGTTCTGGTTTTCCTGCTTTTATACGAAGTTCAGCTATTATACCTGTCAGAAGTGTAGATGGGATTTGTCAAGTACCCAAACAGATGGACTGTATCTGTTTCTTTCAGTACAAATATTTAAGTTATTACAGTGTACAAGCTTTCTGTATCACTCAATAAATATTCTGTCAGAAATAACTGCAATGTCTATACTTTCATGGTGTTATACAAGTTATTAAAAAACAACAGTTTTATGCAAAATAGTTATTTTTCTATATTAACTGTTACTCAGATTGCTACTGATTTATATGTATTAACTAATACTTTAATACATTGGAACTGATTGCATCATTTTTAAAGAAGATATTCTTGCTGTTGGCTGTTATGCTTTTTATCCTTTTATAAGTGGGAAAAATAAATGCTGAATTAAAGCTTATGAAAACATGATCATTTTGTTATCCAGTATGCCCCCAGAAGACCATGATGTGTTGCATAGTACAATGAACTTTCAAAGATTCAAGAAACAGTTTCTTCAATAGTTTCACTGTTACGTTAAGGAAGTCACTCTTGATCTATACCAAGGGAATCTGAACTGTGAGATCTGTTAAAAAATTAGTCTCTATAGTTCAAGTGTGAACCCTAACCATACCCAAAATCCATACTGATACACCTCCTATTCAACCACAATTCAGCTTCCCTAAAAAGGATATGCAAGACAGACAGGATTCACATGTTGGTCAAACCAAGTTCTTGCACTGTTGACTTGAGATCATAATCCTAGAATGTAGGAAATGTAGGAATGTAGGAAAGCACTTGCAACTCAGTATACACACAGCTACAAAAATAAGTCAGGTTTTAATGGAAAGCAAAAGTTTGCATAGTAAGTAACACAGGAGAAATAAGTGAAGAAACATAAACAGTGCAAAGTAGTCACTAGAACAAAATACATGAAAGAATGAATACAACAGGGATATAAAGGCTGGAAATTTTATGTGAATTATTAGCAGAAAGGAAGTAACACATGCCTTATTAAAAGATCTCATCTGAAGGGTAAGCAATTTCAAGTGTATGTAAGAAGCAGACCAAAAGCATTGCTAGTTGATGGATCAAGGAGTAAGCTTAGCTACTGAATAAAACAAGTCATTCTGGGCAGAAATACTAATGCAAGTATTTAATATCCAAAAAATGTAGTCTCTTTTGGTGAGGACTGAAAAGCTCTTTCAGTACAAAATTTGATCTTGTTTCTGATAATACAGATTTTAATCTCAGCTTGATTGATTTAAATCTCTTCCTGTGTTGAATGACTTCACTCTCATCTCTTTGTGATTTTTTTTGAATGAGGTTGCTATGTATGCTAAGATACTGGAACTTTCCTTCAGAGTAACAAGCCATGGTCCTATCTGAAAAAAAGGCATTTTTTCTTTTGATACTTATATGTAACCTTCTTTGTCATTCCTGGGTTGTACCTGTTCAGTGACAGGCGAATGAAATAATATCTTCTAAAAAATTCAATAGGTAGGCCAACGATCAGGTCTGATTGTATATCTTTTAGTTATCTGTGAAGAATTTGTTGTATTTGGTGTAATATTCAGATAAAAAATTTGAAAATTCTTATTAATCCTTTTTCCCGGTCTACTAAAAATGAAAACATGATAGTTCAGCCTAACACTACATACACTGTGCCCTAAACTCTGTTTTATATTTAAACGCCCATTTCCATTACAATTTCAGTAGGAAACGTGCCTGCCTATGCAGTCAGTGCATGTAAAGTTAGCCTTCGAAAATAACACTGCTCATGTGTGTAGGCTGCTCTACAGAACTACCTCCCCAGCTACTCTTCTTTTTACTTCCTACCACATTGTAAAAGGCAAGAAAATAAATAGATTTTGAAAGTGGGTAGTGTTCAAAGATACTGAGAACAGCTTTCTTAACTTAGTCTTGGTTACCTACTCTCTTAAACTGTTTTCACACAATGAGGACTAAACTGTGTGTCTTCTTCTGATCTGTCTGTTCTACGGAGCTAGCTCAAAGAAAGTGAAATCTGGCTGGTTTTGGTTGGATCATTTCCACAAGAAAGGCAGAATATCCCCAGAGGGAATAAATCTGTTCTAATAAGCTCTTATTTCACTCACCAAAAGAAACAGAAGAGATTTGCCTAGAGTATTTCTAGGTTTTACTTATTCTCACTTTTACTTTTAGACTTAGGTTACAGCAGTGGATGAAAGACTGACAAGCTTCAGATAATTGTGAAGGAACCACAACTGCTCCTGAAGAGCACTGCTTCATATGAACCCAAGGGTAAAATTCAACAAAGAATCTAGCCATTACCACAGTTATTTTAGGGAAGTCACTCTTAATCTATGCCAAGGGACTTGATTTTATGTTACAAATTATTCCTGCTTTTGAATGCAACGGAACTGAGGGCTCACAGGCTTGCACTGAGCACAAAATTCGCAATAGACAAATGATGAAATTATTAACTCATTAATTTTAACCTTTGATATAGTGTATTACTCACAAAACTTGGATGCATATGAAAAATTGAACATTTCCATAGAAACTGTAGTAGGGCAGACGCCAGCAAAACCTTGAGTGGTTTTAGCAACATGAATCGGATCTACTATTCAGTAATCACAGCACATGAATGAAGGAAGATTTAACAAAACTGCATGCTATCTTTCACCCAGTGCAGCTAGCTTGTGGAGAACCTTGCACAAGTGTTCTGGACACTGAAACAGAAATGGGTTCGAAAATGGATTTGCAGTGTCAAGAAAGATTGTTGAACATGTTAGGCTAGATGCAACCTCTGACTTATCAAATCTTTTTGATGCTGGAAAGCATGAAAGCATGAAAAAAACATTTTCTCTCTCTGTGTCCTATCTGTCATACTCTTTTTCTAACCTATTCTATCACATGAGATCTAGGAGAGTCATTTCAATCAAAAAAACTAAAATTTTTTGAAATACAATGTGCCAGAAATCCCAGAAATTTACAATTGAAAGATTCTTCTAAGATTCTCTTAGAAGAGGATTAATGCAATTTGAAAAGGACAGCTTGGGGATGTACATCCTGGCCTTTTTCTGTATACAATAGTGTTAGAGATGGATGATGTGACTAAAAAATCAGCATAGCATCATAGCTTTCAACATGAAGGAGTATGTAAGATCTTGAAAACAGATTATAAAAGAGGTTTTTTAACAGCTGGCTTTCTGCTGAAGCAAATTTTTCAACTCCCACAACAGACATGCTGGGTATTTCAGCATTCCAGATTTTTTTTTTTTTCTATACTGTATCATGAAATAATGAAATGTTTCTTCAGTCAGTGGTATCATACGAGGCAAATACAAGCTGGAGCACTGGTAAAGACAGTAGTTCACACATATGTCACTATCATTCAGTTGTTCCAGACATTTCTGTCATGATAAAACAGTACTGTATCCCTCCTTTGGTCTGAACCATATCTCTAAACCATGCACCCACGGTTCTATCCAGTGGTATAAATCCAGGGAGCTAAACAGCCTTGGAAATGTCCATGGTTCATTTCAGCAGCAGCACTTATCTGGCTGAGTGTATAAAACCAAATGACTCTCTTTGTACTGCTACATTGGTTTGCACCACTGCTCCAGTGGCATGAGAATATGGTTGCCTGAGCAGGTTTGCCAGGGGAATGATAACACTATGAAAGCTGTTGCTTTGGTTCTTCATGTATGAATGAGCAAGAATAAAGAATAGCTGATACTTTGAGTTCCCCAGAAAATGAAAAATGCACCAGTAGTCCCCAGTTTTTGTGTCTCTAGTGGCATAAAAATAAATCCCCTATGTCTGAGCCTTTCTAATCATAAAGCACTTTTCTCATTTCTTTGAAATGTTTTAGCTTTATTTTATTGGTACATTTGAAAATAATTTTCTGAGCAGTTTTCTAAAAGTTCTGTTGTGTTTTCTTTTTTTTTATTTTTTTTTAATAATAAAAACCTAAATTGACAACTAGTGGGAAGTCAGAAGTAAGATACCTACCAGACATCACCCAAATCTTATGTCTAATTACAATGACGTGAAGCTAGGGACACGATGGAAGTCTGTGGATGCTGCTGTTTTCCTGCAGTGAGATGTGAGCTTGAAGAATGCATATGAAGTTCTTAGAACTACCTGAAAGCACAAACTTAACACATGGTTTTAAGAGCACCTCTAGCACTTTGAAGACATGGCCCTATTTTGAACATCTGATAATCAGAAAAAAAATGAAATTTGAGGTGACGTATGTATTCTATATACTGTCATTACTCCAAAAATGCACAGGTAAGCAAAACATTGAACCTGGTCTCCCAAAGGCCATCTACTGGATGGACAGTCGTCTGAATATGAGCCAGCAGTGTGCCCCAGGTGGCCAAGAAGGCCAATGGCATCCTGGTTTGTATCAGGAACGGTGTGGTGAGAAAAACTAGGGAAGTCATCCTTTCCCTGTACTCGGCATTGGTGAGGCCTCACTTCAAATACTGTGTTCAGTTTTGGGCACCTCAATACAGAAAGGACATTGAAGTGCTAGAGCAGGTCCAAAGAAGGGCAACAGGGCTTGAGAAAGGCTTGGAGAATATGCCCTATGAGGAGAGACTGAAAGAACTGGGGCTGTTTAGCCTGGGGAAGAGGAGGCTGAGGGGAGACCTTATTGCTCTCTTCCAATATCTGAAAGGTGCTTACAACAAGAGTGGGGCTGGTTTCTTCTCACTGGTGACAGGTGACAGGACAAGGGGAAATGGCCTCAAGTTGTGTCAGGGGAAGTTTAGGTTGGATATCAGGAAAAACTTCTTTACTGAATGGGTTGTTAAGCACTGGAATAGGCTCCCCAGGGAGGTGGTTGAGTCACCATCCCTGGGTGTGTTTAAAAACCATTTGGATGTGGTGCATGAATTAGCAGAGTTGTTAGGGTAGTATGGTCGGTTAGGTTGCACTTGGCCTCAATGATCTTTAAGGTCTTTTCCAACCTGAGCAGTTCTATGATTCTATGATTCTATGAAAGTTTTATTCGTATACTAAAAAAAGTGATCTATCATATCAACACTACAGTGAATCAGATACTCACTTTGACTAGACAACAGCAAAACTTCTAATTGGGTTCTTAGAAACACCAGTGGATCTAAGCTTGTAGCAGAAGTCCTGTCCCTTGAATCAAAACTACAGAGGGGAGTGTTTTCAGTTCTCTATACTAATGGAGAAAGTATGTCTGAAGAGCATTTCCTGCTAACAGAAAGAACGACTACTGAAAAGAGTACTCTAAAATGAGGATGAGTAAGTAACTTAGATACTGAACAAATACAGGTCTATTGTATTGAGTAAGGCATCTTGCTGTGGTAAGGTACTTACTTCTCAATATGGATGGCCTACTTAATGATTTTTTTTTAATTATTGCTTTTAATTAAGTGCTGGCTTAAGTGCTATCCATCAAATAGTCTGCACTCCCAGATGGCAATCCTGTACTGAAAATGGACTATAACCAAAAGCTGGCTTCCTAACAGCACTTGCTGATAATTTTAACAGAAAATGAATTCATATTTTTGTTTTAAGCAATAAAAGGCAGAACATTTATGCAATTAGGTACTTGTATTTCTTTATAACACACCTGAAATTCAAAATTACTGAGTTGGGAATGGTCTCAGGAGGTCAGCTAACCATTCCAGCCCGCTGGAGAAAATGGTGCAGCTCTTTCATTGCTGACAAGTCCTCATGTCCAGGCACTTCTTTGATGACCAATGCACAAACCGGTAACATAAATGATCTCCTCCACTGCCTCATAAGCCTGGAACCAAAACTTTCCTGACCACTATCCTCAATGTCCTTTCTGTCATTCAACTCCATTATTTCTATGCCTGTTCAGTGTGTTCAAGGAGGACAGGTGACTTCTTCAACTTCGTGAGCAGTCTTTCACATATCTGAAGATTGTTATGTCATGCACTATCCCCTCCACTGTAGCTGTTCGATCCTTGCTTTTCCTCTTGTACCATGACTTCCAAACTTGCTTCTATCTATTCTCTTCTAGATTTCTTTCAATCAGTGCACACTTTCACAATGGTTGCCGCACCAGCAACTACTGAGCAGAGCAGACACTGTTGCAGTCATTCGTGCTAAAGCAGCAGTAAGAAAAACACTGTTAATCTTAATATAGAGAAGCTTGCTGGTATCCAAAATATGAGCCATTAGTACACCTCCGTGAAATAAATGTGTAGAAAATACATAGCTGTACACAGTGGCACATAAGTCACATGAGAGGGGATACAGAGCTGAGGGTATGGCATACAGTACTGGCAGTGTGACACACATGCATTTTTTATGAAACAAATCATGTAAAAGCTGAGAGAATTTGCTGATGCACCTGAAGGTCGTGCTACCATTCAACAAGATCTGGACAGACTGGAGAGCTGGGCAGGGAGGAATCTGATGAGGTTTAACCAGAACAAGTGTAGTCTTGCACCTGGGGAGGAATAACTGCATGCATCAGTACAGGTAAGCGGATGACCTACCGAAGAGGAGCTCTGAAGACAAGGACCTGGGGGTCCTGGTGGACAACAGGTTGGCCGTGAGTGCGCCCTTGTGGCCAAGAAGACCAATGGTATCCTGAAGTGCATTATAAAGAGTGTGGCCAGCAGGTTAAAGGAAGTGATCCCCCCCCTCTACCCTGCCCTGGTGAGGCCACATTTAGAATACCACATCCAGTTCAGGGCTCCTAGTAGTTCAGCTGAGAGTCACAAAAATGATTAAGAGCCTGGAGCATCTCCCACACGAGGAAAGGCTGAGCAATGTGGATCTGTTTGGCCTGGGGAAAAGAAGATTTAGAGGGAATCTGATTAATGTTTACAAATATTTAAAGGGAGGTGGGAGGCAAATGGATGAGGCCAGGCTCTTCTCAGTGGCACGTAGCAACAGGACAAGGATCAATGGCCTAAAATTCGAACATAAGAAGTTCCGTACTAATATGCATAAGAACTTCTGTATGGTGAAGATGATAGAGCACTGGAACAGATTGCCCAGAGAGGTTGTGGATTTTCCTTCTATGGAGATATTCAAAATCCATCTGGATGCCTATCTGTGTGACCTATTGCAGGGTACCTGCTTTAGCAGGGGCATTGGATTCGATGATCCATTCAGGTCCCTTCCAACCCCTATGATTCTGTATGGTTCCGTATGGTTTCCTACAAGGAAGGAGAGAAGAGTGAAAAAGGTGACTATTAATTCTTACCACACAATACAGTAGTGCTCAAAGATCAACACAGGACAGCATCAGACATATCCCAAATTACTTTAGAAAAAAACACTGAGAGGACTTAGTTTAAGACAGGCCCTCCAGTGTGCACTGCCTGGCCATTACAACGACTGTTTGCTTGGCACTTTTTAGATCTGATCTGCGGTCGTGATAGCAGTGTTAATGAAGACCACCTGCTCGGAAGCACATTTGGTGTTACGTATATTAGCAGGGAGTGAGTGGAATTCAAATCGTCCTGCGAGTGCACTCGGAGAAGTTGGAGGCTCTGAAAACTCCTCGAAACGAGCAGCCCCGGCCAGGAGACAGCGAATTCCGCTCAGCACCGCCCGCCGAACCGCGACCCAGCCTTCGACACAGCGCACGGCCGGGACGGCGAACGCTCGGCCCCGCGGCGTGGAGGGCGGCGGCCCGGCCCAGCCCGCCCCGTGCCGCGCAGCCCCGCCGCTCCCGCCTGCCCCCCGCGGCACATGACCCGCCATGGAGGCGCGCCGGCGCTGCCCAGAAGTTTGGAGCCGGTGGAGCGAGCGGAGGGGACGGCGGCAGCAGGCGCCCAGCCGCGGGCGGCACAGCGGGGCGGGTGGGCAGGTGAGGCGCGGCGCGAAGAGGAGCGGAGCGGAGCAGAGCTAGGCAGCGGAGCGCGGCCGGGCGGGCTGACGGACGGTGCGCGGCGGGGCTCCGGGCTGGGGCGAGGGTCCCGCGGCAGGACGGGGCGGGGCTGGTCGAGCGGGCCGGCAACTTCGGCTGTCAGCGAAGTGCGGGCGCAGGGGGCTGCCTCGGAAGCCGGGATACGTCTGTGAGGGTGCAGAGAGAGCCGGGGCGGGCGAGCGGGCGGACCGAGCCGTGGGGCCGGAGGGAGGGCAGAGGCTTCGGGCGAGGCCGAACACGGGGCGGGTCGCCGGGCGTCCCCGCTCTGCTCGCGCAACCCGCTGAAGGCGATGTTGGTGTTGTGCCGTGCTGGTTCCTTCGGGTTCGGCTCTCGGGACACTTGATTGAGAGATCGGAGATGACCGCGAAGCCGAAGGGGCCGCGTGGGTTGTCGCTGGTAGACGGTGCTTGGCGTTTCCCCCAGACAGCACACAGCGAGGCTGCCTCACGGACGTCAGGGGTTGCTGGTACCAGAGCCCAGCAGTACGCTTGGCCTCTGTATCAGACGGAGGCACCATCTGGAGGAAGTGGGGATGGTGAGGAGCCCCGGGGACAGGAGCCATAGCATCAGAAGGTACCTCATCTTTAGGTTGGCCCCACTGCCGCCACCAGGAATCTCTGCAGCTTTGTTGTGTTTTCCATCCAGGAGAGTGTGGGCTGCTGCTGGCAGCTACAGGATGAAGTCGCCTCCCTGCTGCATGTCTCTTAATTCCCAAGCGTCCCTGGAGGAACAAGGCAATAGCACATCGCTGGGCTCCCTGGACTGCAGTGTTTTCTCCAGCGAGGAGGAGCAGGGGCCCCTGCTGCAGAAGGTTGTTCCTTCCTTGGACTGCTTTACAATCAATGTGGGAGGCAGCCGCTTTGTGATGTCCCAGCAAACTTTGTCTTGCTACCCTGACACTCGTCTTGGCAAACTGGCTGTGGTGGTCTCCGCTGCCCGGGATGTCGCCTCTGGCCTCCTTGAGCTCTGTGATGATGCTAACCTGGTGGAGAATGAGTATTTCTTTGACCGGAGCTCGCAGGCATTTCACTACATCCTGAACTACTACCAGACAGGGAGGCTGCATGTGATGGAGCAGCTGTGTGCACTCTCCTTCCTGCAGGAGATCCAGTACTGGGGCTTGGATGAGCTCAGCATCGACTCCTGCTGCAGAGATCGGTGAGCTGTGGGAAAAAACACAGAGCAGGAGCATGGGCTGAGTGAGCTCAGCACTGGCTGGTGTTCAGGGACAGTCAGGTGAGAGATCCAGCAGTAGGGCAGAGAAGGTAGCACAGAAAAATATCCTCAAAGCTGGGTAAATCCAGCAGTGAATCCTACTCTGGAGGTAGATGGAAGCAGGAGATGGGACAAAGAGGTAAGTTGAGTGAGATCGCTGCTTACCTTTGCTGTGAGGGACAGGTTAGCAGTGGGGGCAAGATAGTGAGAGCCTGGCATGAACAGGATCTGGATTTTTCTGCACTAGTTTCAGACTGACCCTGGAAGTTCAAAGTAGAAAGTGGCAGCGCTGGAGATAGGATGGGCTGTGAAAGCAGAGATACATTTTCAGTGTCATTCAGATTGAGGCTTCATCTTAGCCAAGGGGGATCACATGTGTAGTCATGAGTCAGGAGAGTTTGGAGCCTCGCTGCCCAGTACTTTCTGCACAATTCCAAGCAGGAGAGTCAGAAGGTGGGAGTGGTCACTGCTATGCTGAGACTGGGTGGCACAGCTGCAGGAGCAGTCTTGAGAAGCATAGAACACAGATGTAGCAGTTTACAGGGAGTGGGCAGCAGCAGGAGCGTGGCTTGTTGGAGACAAATTGTGACAGGAAGTTTAGGAACAAGGTGGATTTTGACTGAACCACCCACAGGATTTTTCTGTTAATTCTATTTGCACCTACTTTATCCCCCATATTAGCATTACTGGTTTGTCTGTAGTATAAAGAGTAAGTACAACTGCTGTTGATCAAACTGGTTGTGTCAAAATTATTAGAAATAATCAAGCACATTCATCCTCCCTCACCCCTCCCCCCCTTCCAAAAAAGAGCTTCAGTTAATCCTATCCTTAAATGATTCAGTTCTGCATCTGAGACAGCGATATCCTAGTTTTCATCCCATTCTTCATTCACTAGTAGATAAAACTGAAAGATCCTAATTCCTTGGTGGTACAAGAACCTAACAGACCTCTTGGGTATATGCAGAAGTAACCGTGCATCAAATGAAGGCAAAATTGCATAGCCCCTTAATTTAAGTCTTGGTAACTACAGCTGTCAGGAAATACAGATATAAAGCAAAATAATTTTTACAATATAATTTGGGAATGTTGTTTCATGAAATAGTTCTGTAAGTACACTCTAACAAAGTGCTCGACTGTGCATTTACTATCGGTAAATTTCAGTCAGCAAAGATGCTTTGTTGTGTGACAGCCCATATGTTTAAAGTAAGATAACATGAGTAATCTGAGCACGTATTGATCAGAACTTCATACATGAAATGCACAGCTTTCATTATGTCTTCCCTTCTAGCGCTGCAGATACACACCAATGTAATAAAACTGCAATATAATTAATAAAACTGCAATAAAATTGAGGGTAATGGAGAAAAGAAGGTCTGGATTGCTTATAAGAATACATGTTAGTCATAGAACAAATCCTACTGTAGTCAACATGATCCACATAAGTAGCACACTACCTGAATAAAATTACTATGCACATACAAACTGTCTCACTGCTGTGACATGGGTAAGTAGGAAACATGCTGTAGGGTCTGAGTTAGTCACAACACACTTGACATCAGGGTTTTCTAATTTTGATGAGGTATACGTTTGTGTGTTCTTATGCCTCTCATGGTAGAGGATGAGAAAAGCATACGCATATTGGTATTAAAAATCTTTTTCTTGGGGGATTCCTGGGCAGGTACTTCAGGAGGAAGGAGCTGAGTGAAGCCTTAGACATCAAGAAAGATGCTGAAGAACTGGATGCTCAAGATGAGGAAGAGGACTTTTCTGGTAGCCTCTGTCCCAGTGTCAGACAAAAACTTTGGGAAGTTTTGGAAAAGCCTGGTTCCTCTGCAGCAGCCAGGACTTTTGGCACTTTATCCATGGCTTTTGTTGTTGTGTCCATTGCCAACATGGCTTTGATTTCAGTAGAGCTAAGCTGGCTGGCACCACCACTACTGGATGCCCTTGAGTACCTGTGCATTACATGGTTCACTGTGGAGTTTGTTCTGAGGTTCCTGTGTACACGGGATCGGTGTCGCTTTCTGAGGAATGTGGCAAACATCATAGACCTCCTTGCTATTTTACCTTTCTACATTACACTGCTGGTAGAGAGTCTGTGTGGTGGGGAGAGCTCCCAAGAACTGGAGAATGTGGGGCGCATTGTCCAAGTGCTGAGGCTGCTCAGAGCGCTGCGGATGTTGAAGCTGGGAAGACATTCAACAGGTACTTCAGCCATGGCAGTGTTAGTTCTTACTTTTGCTACCAACAAACCATCCCCATTTTGTGTGCGTTTATATACAGTGTAACGTTAGCTGTGATGGCTTGTGAAACTCTTACTTGTGGATATTGATAACAGTGTCAGGAGATTTCTTCAATAAATTTTAGTTCTTCATAAAGCCAGTGCAATTTGTTTGCATAGAACATTACAAAAACAGGCCCCAAAGCTGCATGCTACAAGCCCTTCACCAGTCCACAATGTCACAAATTTGCAAACATTTTTATTTGAGTTAGTTAGGAGCAAAGCAATGGAAGAAACAGAAGTGACCCATGCTTTTATATTATCAGAGGCTCACTGGTGACAGTTTATAATTATCTGTCATCATTCGTTGCACTTCAAAAGTTTATGCAAATAAATGGATCATGATTTTGCCCACTTCACACATCCTGAAAACCTGTTGGATAGAGAATGGTTCAATAAAACTGTTTAAAGTGAATCATACTGGGCAGTGGGTTGATGGGCTCCCTGACCGTGTCGAATATGTTGGAATCTGTATGATATGTTGAATACAGCTGGGGCACTGAATTGGCATTAGGTTCAGCACAGAGTGGCAGTGTCAGGTTCAGCCAGCATTCTAATGTGGTGCCCTTCGTGTCCAACCACTCCTGATGCAGTCCTTCCAGAATTTCCTGCCTTGAAGCAGTAATAATTTGGTTCATTTTTTGGAGCTAATCTTCCCTACCCTCTTTGTGAACTGGCCCTATTTCAGTGGGCATTTTAGCAGCAGGATGTCTTTGATTTTTCCCACTGAAGAGCAGTGAATCTTCATACTAGTAGCAGTGAGTAGCTTTATTACTGGTGAGCATAATCATAGTGGTTTCAGATTATGCCTGTCCCCTGGAAAGCAGTTGAGAGGAAGCTGCTAGTGCTTCAGTCTGTCAGTGAGTTTGCTGTGCTTCAGTATAATTTTTACGGTTTTTGTTCTATGCTGCCCTACTGCCCACTTCCAAGTACATGACTGTGAATGCTTTCCTCCCTTGTTCTAAGAATAAGATTTTAACACACTAAGGCAATTCTGTGCTAAATGACAAGATTATGATCCAAAAGTATGTTAATTCTAGTTAGAAACTTTCCAAAGTTTCCATTTCAGTATACTTTACTGCTACAGAATGAATGCACGAAACTCAGTTCTGAGGCTGTGTCAGCTACAAAGTAAGTTTCAGATGCCTGTGTAGTAACCATTAACTTTAGCTGTATTCAGTGCTTCAGTGCTTGCAGAGCTGGTCTAAACCGTAAGTGTCCAACCCATTGGTTTTATGTTTTTGTTTCCCTCTTTTTTGTGGTTGTTGGTTTTGTTGTTTTTTTTTGTTTCAATAAAAAGCGAATTTAAAGAAGCTTTTTTGCTTATGTAAGTTAACTATATTATATATTTTGTATGTAGCTCAAGACAACGGCTTTTCACTCCTAGGCAAGCCATGGGTTGGACACCCATGGTCTAAACTTTTGTGCCTATTTGTTTTTAAAGTTAAATTCATTAAAATATTATTGTAGTTTATTTCACAATATTGTCTTACTAATGTTAAGAGTTTAATAATTCATTTGCCATGTTTGGTAGAAGAAAGGAATTAATTTTATTTAAATACAGTCTTCTACTCTGAAAGTGAGCTGCCATCTTTCTTCTGCAATTGAAATACCAATTTCAGCATACAAAAATTGACATACATCACTATTTAAGCCATTCAGATCAGCATTACTGCCACTGTGCTTGCCTCTGGTAGTTTGGAATTACTAGTTACTTAGTTGCAGAACAGTAAATCAGCTTTGGCTCTTTTCTGTATAATTTAAATGTAGAAGGTCATGAATTTGATTTTCTGTCAGAAGAGGTGGTTGCTAAGGCAAAGCAGAACTCTAATAAATCAAGACAAAAAATAGATTAGCTGATCTGAAGCATAATTTTTGACCAGTAGAGGATTGTAGTGGAAGAGAGTTGTGCTAAAACGGTTCTGAGCACACTTCTGACCATGGTAGCCAATAGAAGATAAACATTGTAAGTACAGTACACAGACACCATCCTCGCACATACCTAGGCAGTCCCAATAAATCTGAGTGTAAAAGTGGCACTCAAATACTTCTGTCTTGAATTAGGAGCTTAAAACTGCCTCCCAGTGAGGGTTCTGTGACTCTTGCACTCTCAGATCAGTTGAAATTTCATACACTGCTAGCCTGTTTTGTGTGACAAAAGGAGTGCAGGATCAGACAAAAAGAGATATAAAAATCTGTGGCTGCCAGGAGCAACTCCTCTGTCACCAAGGCAGGATGGTCACAGTCACAAGTCACCGTGCAGACCCATAGAAAAGCTGAGATCCCAGTGGCAGCATGGTTCTGCTATCAGAGGCAGAAATTAGTTAGGAAAAATTCTGAGTCCATTCTACTTTCCTCTGTTTTTGAAGAAATAGCAGATTAGACCTTTTTGTGGGGAGGGGAAAGAAAAAGGGAAAGAAAAATTCTTTGTAAGACAAACTCAGTTATCAGGAGATGGATGTAATGCAGAGAAACACCTGGGCCATACCAGAGTGAGTGTTAAATTATGCAAAGTGCTGTACCTTGTCAAAGAAAACTGATCAATTAGTAGTACTTCTACCAGTAGATGTATAGCTAGAGGATGAGATGACTTCTAAGATACTGAAGTTACAGATTTGAGTGGATTAGGAACGAGTAAGGACCTGCGTTTTTCACATTTTCTGATGCTCCTCAGCTGTTGGCTTCCTTCTGGGACCATGTCTTGTCTGAGGCTTTGCTGGTCCTATAGGAAGCACTTAGAAATTTACTCCTTGAGAAGCAGGATGTGAGCATCTGATGGCAATGAGCACGTTAGAGAGAAGTTTGTAGCATATGTCAGGGTGAGATGTTTCTGGATTCATGAGAAAGCAAAACTTCAGCATATTCAGAATTCAGTGCCAAAAATTCAGGATGATTTAAATGCTCCGTGTTAACTGAGTCTCCTGATTTTCAGCTTGCATTATCAAGTTCCTTTGGGCAACAGAGGTGGAACTTGCGATATATGGCAGAAATGCTTCTCCTTCCTGCTGCTGGTTCCAAGGCTGGAGCTGTTTGCTTGCCCCAACCATACTGGCTGTTGTAGCAGCTTAGCACTTCCCAGCATGAGTAACCAAACTGTTACAGCTCCTGGCAAGGAGCTCTCATAACTCTCATAAGACTTGCTGAAGTGTCTGTGATGGAACAGCTCTACTTTGGCTATATGTTAGGGCTGGATAAATCATTTTTAAAAGTTAAAGTAAAGCAGAATACATAATCCTTCTGAATACACCAACTGAATCCCATTTGGAATGAACTGTGGAGTCCAGTAAGTTGTCTGGTTCATAGTTGCATCTGAAAACATCTCCTGACTTCTTCTGAAGGCATGAAGTGATGCAGAACCATCACTTCACTGATCAAGCACCATCACTACAAATATTTACTTTGATTTTTTAAAAATGAAGGTCAAGCATTGTTTCTTTATTTTTCTATTTTTTTTTCTTTTTTTTTGCTCTGATCTTAACAAGTTAAAGAGTACTTCAGTTATTATTTTCCTCCATGATAATTAAGATAACTCTCTAATACCTGGTTTTGATAACCAAGGCAGCTTAAGTTCTGTTGTTTTTTTTCCCAGATACTGAATCATTTTTATACTTTTCAGTTTTTTCAGCATCATTGCTTTATATGAAGATACTAGAACTTAGAATAATTTTAGAAGAACTTATCAGGCTCCTTAATAGTAAGAATAATTAACCCTTTAAAAAAATATTTTGCTGAAGGTGTAATCAATATGATGCAAATAGTTAGCAGTCACAGCCTTGTTCCTGCTTATTTCAACCTGATTTAAGAAAGTTGTGCTGTTGTTTTGTTGTTTTGTTGTGTTTTTTAATCCAGTATTCTTGGGCTCCCTTGTAAAGGGCAAACCTGGATTTTACAGTCTTTATTTCATAGACTTTTAAATTGGTGTACCTTCTTCCTAGGTCACCTGAAAGAATTTATTCTTCTACCTTGTTCAGTATGAAATTTTACATGGCAGTTGAGTAGAATAACTTCCTTGGAAGATGAGAGCTTGATCTGTGTCCTCACAATTGTCCCTTCCCTTTGCACTGCTATCTTAGTGTATTTTCAGAATCTGGAGAAAGTCTCCTTAATAGAAAAAAAGATGAGTCTGATGTATCTTATTCCCCTTTTCTGTTACATAATTAACCTGTATCATTACAATAAACATTCTGACCAACAGACTATCATTATAGCAATATAAAATCTGGATAGGGGCAAATCCTTAACTGTAGCTAGCAGAAGACAACTTTGAAAAAGGAAACATGCCCTACAAAATAGTCTGTTCTTCCACTGTTTGCTGAACATAAAGGAAAACTTTAAAACTCATTAGATCTAAAGGGAAAAAGAAACAGACCAAAAGGAAAAAGAAATTTTGACTTATTTTATTTTGAGATTGTGGAAGGAAAGCAAATCAAATTATTTGTTACTTCAATGAGCATATGAAGTCTGCAAGCAGAAGCAGCAAGCTTCTATGCAAACGTTCTAGTTAGAACTGTACTCTTATGAAAAGAAGTTGATAAGCATTGTGGGTTGTTTTTTTCCACTTATTCAGGAAAACATATAGCATGTTTTTAAGAAGAACATTAACAATCCAAAATCAGTTGTGATTCAAAAGATAATTTCAGTCTCTCATGTTTTTCAACCTGTTTGGTACCGTTATCTTCTTTTGTTTATGAGCAACATTTATCCATTGCAATGTTATTGGATTTACTTTCCTGCTTGCTTTGTCAGGCAGCCTAGCCTTGAGGCAGCAGCTCTAAAAGGAATGTGGGGCATTATGGAGAGCAATCTGCTGCACAGAAATTCCCTGTTCGACTCATGGGCATTGGTGAATTAGCAGGAGAATTCTTGTTTGCTTTGGGAAGCTTTGCTATCTCCAGTTTTGGCACAAGCACAGCTGCTCCTGGACTACTGTATTTGTTTTGATCTCTCTAGATAAAGATGTTGGGAAGAAGGGTCAGAGGGAGGTGATGAGAACTATAAAAGGACTGTAAACAGTGCTTAGCAAAGAAAAGGTACTGTGTGACAGAATTAGGCTCGAAGTACCCAGCTGGGAACATGAATTTGACAACAGGGTGCTCTTTGGTCCAAGAGAAAAATACGATAATGGCTGGAAAACAAGCGCATTCCAACTGAAAGTAGGAAGCAGATGTTTTTAGTAGTTTTAAATGGCTATTTAGGTAACTTAATAAAAATTGTGGTAGACTCTCCATTATGGCCAATTACTAAATCAAGATTGGTTAGTTTTTCTAAATCATATGTTGTATGTAGTTCAAATGATAAGCAATAAGAAGAATTTATATGCTCTGTATAAAGGAAAATGAGATGATGTCAGTGTTTTAGTCTAACATCTTAATCTGTTTCTTTTTAAATCACATTTTCGCAGTAGTTTTGCTTGTAGGAACTGCAGCCCTTTTTCATAAGCCATGCTCATTAACAGCCAAAACAAAGGCATAAAACGATCAGCTTTCAAATACGGTATGTTTCATGGATCTCTGAAGGAAGCTACACAAATCAACTTACAGCATTTCTTGTTTTTCAGGGTTGCGGTCCCTTGGAATGACAATTGCACAGTGCTACGAGGAGGTTGGCCTGCTGCTGCTTTTCCTTTCTGTAGGAATCTCTATATTTTCCACAGTGGAGTATTTTGTTGAGCAAGGTGTGCCAGGCACAACATTCACAAGCGTACCTGGTGCTTGGTGGTGGGCAACAACATCCATGACAACTGTTGGTTATGGTGACATTAGACCAGATACAACTGTTGGTAAGGTAGTGGCCTTCATGTGTATACTGTCAGGAATACTAGTTTTGGCTTTGCCAATAGCTATCATAAATGACCGGTTTTCTGCCTGTTACTTTACACTGAAGATAAAAGAAGCTGCTCTTCGGCAGCGTGAAGCTTTAAAGAGACTCATGAAGAACTCATCCAGTGACTCAAATATCAATGTTAATTTGCGAGACATATATGCACGCAGTGTCATGGATATGTTACGACTGAAAAGCAGAGAGCGAGCGAGCACAAGGAGCAGTGGAGGAGATGACTTTTGGTTTTGACTTTTAAGTTATTTAGCCTTGTATAGCAAATAGACTACTTCAGAAATGTGGTATTAAGAATCTGTTTTTTTATCACTCAACACATAATGTATTGCTTTTCCATCTGGAGCTCTACGTACTTGTATAGAATGATATAGTTGGTGTAAGCAAAAGGCTCTGAGGGCACCAGAAACATACCCCCAGAACTTGGTTGATGAGAGAGAAAATAATGGGTCCATCAAAGTAAAATAGTGTTACAAACACTTGTCTATGAATCTTATGTCCTTGCTAATGTATAGTAATAAAATCTTTTAGCTGAAATTGCCATGGTGTTTTGAATTTTGAAGACCTATAGGATTTGTATTTGAAAAAAAACAAAACAAAACAAAAAAACCAAAGTTAAATACATTAGGAAAATCTGAAGTAAGTAGTTGCCAGATATATACGTGGTGGATATCAGGAGATGATAGGTGAGAAGTATTAAGCTGACAACACCAAGCTGAGTGGTGTGGTTGACACAGTAGAAGGAATGGATGCCATTCAGAGGGACCTCGAGAGAACTGGAAAGGTGGGCCAGGGTGAACTTGATGAGGTTCAACATGGCAAAGTGCAGAGTTTTGCACTTGGGCCGGAAGAATCCCAGGCATCCATACAGACTGGAAGGAGCAGTCCTTGAGAGCAGCCCTGCAGAGAAGGACCTGAGGGTCTTGATAGATGAAAAGCTTAACATGAGCCAGCAGCGTGCTCTTGCAGCTTGGAAAGCAAATGGTATCCTGGGCTCCATCAATATAAGCACTCTCTTTTGCAGCAGTGAGTTCATTTACAAACTTACTTTGAACAATGCCTTCTTGTGTTTTGATTCTCTTAGCTTATTTGTGCAGCTAAGCAGATTTTGCACTTAAGTAAAGTCACCAGTGGATACCAGAAGAAACAGAAATGGTAAAAGTTAACAAGTTACTAATTTCTCTATCTCCTGTTAAAATCAGGAAGTATTCCAGTAAGTTAGCCAGATGTAAAAAAAAATGATCATAGTCTTGTAATAGGTTAGGTCAAAAATCACAAACTTCTCATTTCATTTCTTCAGCAATGTAATCACAAACGTTATTTACATTAGTTATTAATTCAACATACTACCTGAAAGGAGGCATCTGCTAGCTGTGGATTATTTAATTCGATCACGTATTTATGTGTTTAGAAGGCTTAGACTGTCTTTGAATATATGTGAATAGGTGAAAATACTGCTTTTAATAAATACCCAATAACTCTTGTTTAGAAGCAAGAATGTGTTTTCCTCCCATTCTCTGTAATGTAATACAGAAAGCAGATTTTTCAAAGGCTACAACCTCGAAGCAAACTTCACAAAAATTCAACTCCTGATTAGTCAGTTGATATCATCCAGCATTTGGATTTGTGATGAGTGTGGCATGTGCAGCAGCCATCAGGGGCATGAGAAAACTAAGTGAAAGTGTAAGATACCAGACGAGTGTGTCTTGCTCTACCAATATGTCTTGTTCTGAAAATTCAGAAGTCAGGCTTACCATCTGTGTTACACAAAGATCAAACAGTGTTATCACAGTGTTTCCTTCTTCCCTGATATTCTATAAGTACATAACAAAACTCCCATGGATGTCCAGGAGTCTCTCATAATTCTGTGGGGAAAGGCTTGATGCAGCCCACTCTAAGTTAATTCATAGCTCCTTAGAGCAGGAAGTCCCTGAGCTGCACAAATTGTACAGGCTGTTTCTCATTCAAAAGTCATTCTAATTATAGAGAATTAGGAAGAAGCTTTTATTGTGGGAAGACTGTTTTGTAATGTCTTTTGTGCTTTCTTGTACAGTAACTGATTCTCTGTTTGAGAAAGGAAATGCAGTTAGATAGATGACTGATCCTCTTCAGGGAATGCGGCTTTTATTGCATCCTGTGTTTGTTATGAAGGACTCGAAAGAAGGAGAGAAATGTTCTGGGGTTTATCAGTTGATTCACTCCTTACACCAGGTCTGAAAATAAAATTTCTTAGAAATGCCATCTTCGGGAGATGTGTCTGAGACTTTACCCAGTAGCTGCTTCAACTTCTATTTTCAAACCTCTTGATTTTAAATTCAAAGTCTCAAAAGAAGTAAAGTGTTTGTCAATCGTGTTGTTTATTCAGCAAGACTATTCAGTAATATTACCTATTTGCAGATGAAGATTGGTTCTGATTTCAGCTCTTACAGATGGGACCAGAGCATTCATACTGAGACATAAACGGTACAGGGTATTACAATTCTAAAACATGAATCTACGCCATTTCTCTTCTACTACAGATTTGTAAAACAGCTCTGTCATCACTAAGGCACCAAACTAAGGATGTTGCCATGCTATCTTTTGAATTTTACACAGAAGATAAGTAAGTAACTACCTCTTGTCCTCACATCTGCCATTTCCATCACACAGTAGACTGGGCTGAAAGGGTCATGTGTCAGAACATGAAATAATTCCAAAAACTGCAATCAAGGGATGTAACGGTAGCACTTAATCCAGCCTGCTCTAACCTTGGTTCACTAATACAGGAAATGATACTAGTTAAAGGACAGTGGTATAGGCTATAGTGCAGACTAACAGTCTGAAAATTCTTGTGTATTTCTTCATAGATGCTTAGGGGCAGCACTTAGCTGATGACACTGTGGTCCAACCCCACCAGAACTTTTTAAACATCACTAATATTTTTCTTTGTTCTCTCTTTAAAGAAGGTCACCAGCTTTCTATGCTGCAACAGGCAGAGCATTACTAACAGGTCGAGGGAGGTGGTCCTTACCCAGCTGGTGAGACACAGCTGGGTGCTGAGTCCAGTACAAAAGAGACAGAGACATACTGGAGAGAGATCAGCAAAATACTGGAGTGCCACATTGTAGAGTCTGACACTACAGAGAACCCTCGTGTGGGATGGACGGGGTGATTTATAACTTCTGGGGATAAATTATAGAAAGGTACTTAGAAATCTCCATTTACTTACATTTTACAACTGTTTAATATTGTGATTTACCTTTTATATTATGGATATTGATCCTGAATGCAGAGTTCACTGAGCACTGGTTAAGTAAGCTTTGTTAGTAAGTCAATAAACCACTTCAATCTCGATTTGATATAAGCTACATAAGATGAGCAGTTTTAAGATGAGCAGGAGAGGAGTTCTGCTGGCCAACTCTGAGTTTGTGAGGCTGCCATGTGGCAGATCTGGCAAATCAAGTTGAACACAAAAAGGAGCACAGAGGAGAAAGTTGTGAAGTTTTTTACATGTAATGCCCATTTATTTTTGTTCTCTGACATTAAAAATCTATAAATTCTCATCTTGATACTATCCTGATAGTGAGTAACATTTTTCTCATTTTCTGAAGTACTGTCCTTGCAAACCTCCTCTGAGGTATATTTGCATATGAACAATTCAGCTAAAACCCTTTTTGCTGGGATGCCCAACATCTAAAATGCATTAAAGCAGGTGTTGCTGATGCAACTCATACCTGTACGAGTATGAGTTGCTGTTATCACAGAGCCTCACTATATAGCAGCGAGTACAGAGCAGCACATTTCTTAGTCTCACCTCTGCAGATGGGGTCTCCAGGGCTTTGGGCTCTTGAACGTATTATTCATTGAAGAGGAGTGTTGGAGTCAATAATCTCTCTATAACCAAGATGCATTTTTCTAGTTTAACTTCTTTTAAATTTAATTTTCCAATTTTTGAGTGTTTTAACCAATCCCATAATTGTTACAGTTTTGCTTTTAATACCAAAGTGCAGTTTGTAAGAATTTGATGATGCATGTAGTCTTGGTGTAAATGGTGAGCTCTACCTGAAGAGCAGCACAGATTAAAGGCATTCCATCAGTAAAAACCTGAATAACTTATTTATAATTAACTTCTTGTTGATGTATGAAAAAGTCTTTTCTGATAAAGTTGACCTTGGTATGTATGATGGGCAATTCTGCTAGTCGTGTTATCTGATTAAAACTAGGCACAAGTGCACACTGCAATATAACAAAAACATGCCACTGCAAAGAGCCTCCTTAAATGATAACATACTCCTTAAAAGTCAAAGCAAAATCTCTAGAGGTGTGGGATTTCCTCTAGCTACAGCTAACTTTATGCAGCATTTAGTAAGACTAAATATGCTGGTAAGTCAGGTATCATTGCTGTGTAATCATGTAACTAACACATTCATTTCACTTGAATGTGTGAGAAAGACAGTTGTCTTTCCGAATTGCACAACAGAGATAGGTCCTGGGAAATGAATAAAGTGTGGACGACTCTTTTCATTGCCTAATGTATGAACCAGCTTACAAGGAGAGCTGAGAAGAACACTCATAAAAGCCTACTGTGATTTTTACCAAAAGCAAGTACAACAAATTGACTTCTACTGTCATTTTTTCAACACAGCTGAAAAAGACAGTTGGCTTTAAAATAGTTAAAAAATAGCTAATGAGGCCATTCTTTACACCAAGTGCTGTGTTAAAGATTCCTAAACTGTAGCTCAGAGCCTGGGGTATGAGACATATTATGCAGTTCAACGATGTTGAATTATAGAAAAAATATTCTGAGATGAATGTGTATCTGCTTAAGAACTGCTGACCAGTGAAGCAGCATTCATAAGCTAAGAGATCTTTTGTCCTAAATTAACAGCAGCGTTATGGACTTCAGTACATGCTATCAGAAACTGCTGGAGTTAGGGCTCCCTGGGATTTCTTCATGGCCCTTGAGGGTTGTGGGATGCTGCAGTGATAAATGCTGTTATTACTAAAGCCCAAACAGAAAGATTAAACCATTACAAATGTTCAGTATGTAAGAAGAAAATTAATGAAAGTAGAACATGAAAGAGCAAATTAATTTAAACTTAATATTAATTTAAAAGAAGTTGAAATACTTCAGCTGAGATTTACCAGTGACTTTTTGTGATGGACTATGTATTTACCTCTTATATCTTCTCATGAGATGAAGTACACGTGATTCAGTGCAGAGGAAGGAATTATTTTCAGCTCATTAACTGACATGCATCATGTGTCCACACCACAAATTAGACAACATTAGTTATTCGTACCTCATTCCAGTCACTCAGCCCTGTATATAAGGCATGTTTTCCCCTCAAACTATGCATGTGCTTCATATTTGCATTTTTCTTTTGTAGATCAATTAAAAAAAAAAAAAAAAATCTTGTTTTAACAAATAACCTTCAGCTTAAAGGAACAAGATTGATGAGGTTGATTCTATTTCCAGTCCTCGCTATTTGTTGTTTCTGCTGTTATTCCTCACTTAACCCTCCTGTCTTCTCTTCCTGGCAGGATTTGCTGAAAAACAGATGGAAGAATTGCCAATCACAGCCTTTCACTGTCAAAATGTAGATAAACCTACCCCATAAACCTGTGGTCTGATTTCTTATATTAGAAACAAAATCCAAGTCAAGAGAAACAAGTGTGATATTTCACTCACAACTACAGGGACAGTATCGATTAGGAATCAAGGGAAATCCAGTTTTCCAAATTACTGGAAGCTATTATACTTCCAGCCAGTCAGAGCATACCTGCCATGAATCATGTCTATTTGCATCAGTAAGAAGTCAGACTACAGTAACAAATTAAAAAAAAAAAAAAAAAAAAAAAAATTCTGAGAAAATATGTGTCTGCTTGATTCAAATAGTTAATATAATCAGTACTGCAAACAAGCCTAGAGGATAGGTCCCACATTGCAGGAATGCAGCCCTTTCCTAAAGATCCTTCCATCCAAATGTATAGGACAAACCAAATGCTATATTCAACTTGGCAATGTAAAGGAGCAAAGCTTCACCGAAAAGCCTTCATAGAGATTTATTGTAGAAACAATGTGACAAGTTCAACATGGCAAATGTATCCATGCAGTGGAATTATACCAGGAATGAGTTTGCTCACTTTCCAGCCAGAACTCTTTGTAAGAGGCTTTATTGTCTGGTTGGGCCACAGCAGGGACCACAGCTAACATGGAAATTGTGGTCTCTGTTATGCAGGCTGCCTCCTCCATATGGAGGTGAATCCAGTTTGCTTGTGCCAGCCATCACAATGGCATGACAGAGCTAACAAAATGCCACTGGCCATCATCATAATATGGAGGTTGTATTCTACTGCAAATTTTCCCATCAGATGTGCAGCAGGAGACATGATTTGAACAGATGTGATGACACACAGGCCAAAATAAAACAAAAGATGAAAGCTCTTATCCTCACTGATCACTAAGACACCAATTTGGTTTGGAGCTAGTGCATTTCACTATCAATTATGGAACATTCTTATAACTTAGCACTAGAGCAAGCAAAAAATTTTCTGTAAAAAAAAGAGGAAGGGTGTCATCTGTTTGGTACCCTTCTGCATCAAAAATATCTGTTTTCACTGACAGTTCAGTACTTCAGAAATCATTGCTTACATTCCCTATCACATACATCATCATATATTACAGACTTTTCTTCAGCTGGTGGATTGAGAAAGTTTCATTTCTTCATAATGTGTTCCACTCACATTATCTTTTTCAGTTTCTTAATATCAGCTGCACTATTCTTGTTTGCCTTTATCATAAATCTCAGATCAGAGTTACATTAGCCAGATAGTCACAGTCCTTTAGATGATTCATGCTGGAGTGATGTAGCCTGGTGCAAGAACTGTCCTGATGAAATTGCTAGCAAGTGCTACTAGAAACGAGCAGGAGATCACAGCAAAGGTGCAATTATAGGAGAGAATGCTGCACAAGTGCATGCTAATGAAGCAGTAGTTGCCACATAGAACATGGTGAGCCATGGCTTCCTCATGGCACCCTGAAACCCATAACCAGTCTGTGAGGCAAAGCCAAGCAGTTATTAAAGAAGTCCAGTAAAGTGCAGATCCTCAAGGCGCATAAGCAGAAAGAGCTGCTCTGTACATACTCCACTCCCTCTCTAATTTGCCTATTGCTAGCATTTATCCCATCCTGACACTCAACTGTGTAAGGGGCCTCAAACAGACCAATTGTGTAAGGCCTCAGTAGACTGCAGCAGGCCATCTCAACCTGAGAGGGTGTGCTCAGTGCCCCTGAACTCACCCAGGGAACAAACATTCTCACATTTGATCGTGCTCAGTGATAAAGAATTATTATCACGTTCCGTATAGCATTGTTTGCACATCCTATTCTAGCCACCACACTATGCTTTTTCTAGAGTTTCATTTTCTCACCTAACCTGTGGTGTGTATAGAGGTGCTCAGTTTGCAAGGCAAAATATAATCTGTTAATTAAAGAGAAGATTTCAGCAAAGTAAAGACAATTAGGAATTCAAATAAGACTGGAAAGCTGAAAATACATGATAGTTTGCTAAATGTAAAAATAATTATAAGACAAAACTATAAAGGACTGAATTAAGATTTAAACAGGGGCCAAAAAAAAAAACACAAAATGAAGGCAGAAAAGTCAGAAGCTAGTAAAAGGTATAAAACAAATTCAAAATATGTGATCTAGTTTCAAATACTAAGTATTTCTAGATGCCTTGCATTTAGCAACTGTGTGGGACTTGGAAAGTTCTCACATGGGATTCCAGCTTACCAAACTAGGTACATAAATTCAAGCACTCAATATTTTTAATAGATCTAAGCAAAATCTGTCCTTGAGTGATGGAGAAAATCTTGTAGCTGGATACATATTTTTCTTTTGGAAACAGAGCAATTATTAATCTTTTACATTCAAAAAAGAAAGAAAGCTTTTTCTTCCCCCCCCCCCCCCTTTTTTTGTTTTTTTTTTTTTTTTTTGGATTAAAGAGATCTGAAGCATTTGTTTAAAAAGCAAAACAGCTGAACACTCATCATGCTACCAGAAGTCTGCTCTGCCAGGTTTACATCCCTAGTCCCACTCCAACACACACAGAGCAGGCTCTTTTCCAGGAGAAGGCTCCTGAAAATGTCCTTAGAGACATTTAAAAGGAATATTTTAGATTTGTTGCTCTAAACTTGGGACGAATTTCACATCAGGACAAAGGCTAAGTGGTATGTTTACTTCAGACACCTGAGAAGTGTACATTATAAGGAGATGAGAATTACTGAATCACAAAATCCGAATGGCTGATGTTGGCAGGGACTCCTGGGTCATAGAATCACGGAATCATTAAGATTGGAAAATGATGACCTCTAAGATCATCTAGTCCAACCATCAATCTACCACCAATATTGCCCACTAAACCCTGTCTCTAAGTACCATATCTACACATTTCTTGAACGTGTCCAGGGACAGTGACTCCATCACCTCCCTCTGGCCCATCTTCTGTTCCAGCAGGGACACCCAGAGCTGGGAATCCAAGCCCACATCCAGGCAGCTTGTGAAGATCTCCAAGGAAGGGATTCCACAGCCTCTGGCAATCTGTACCAGTGCTCTGTCACTGCACAGAATGGAATTGCTGACTGGTGTTCACAGGGCCTCCTGTGCTCCAGTTCATGGTCTTTGTCACCTGTACATGGTACCACTGAAAAGATCCTGACCCCATCCTCTTTACACTCCCCCTTTTATGCATGTTGAATCGGTTTGTTGTTTCTGATGTGAGCATAAGTCAATATAAGACAGACAGAAAAGACAAAGTAACCATAAGACAATAGCAGTTAATTTTCTCCATTGGTCTCACTTATCTCCAGTAAGGAAACAAGGATGGCAGCACGTGAAATTAATCTCCTGTGCTTATTCAAAAAAAACACAAAAATTGACAGGCACATTCTTGTCCTTCCAAGGACAAGCCAGCTCTAGCACTCAGAGAAGTTTTGGAGAAGTACTTAATTTAGGCAAATGGCCTAAGTCAACAGATTGCACTGGCTAGCAGGATGGTTAGTAGGAAGATAGATAAGATAGATATTGTTCACTCCCCTTCATCTTCCTGTCCCATGGTAGGTAGGAGCAGCTGTGCCACTCTCCACCTGACTTAATTTTGATTGTTTTTTTTTCTTGATTTTTTTATTGTGTAGGCTGGGATTTGTTTTTCTCTTTTATGCAGAAAGGCCGTGTTGGAGACTTTACACAGATATATACCTAATTTTTGGACTGTGTGCACAGAAAACTGTACAGGATTTCATAAACAAGCAATTAAAAACTGCTTGAAAACCTATTCATCTGCCAGAAGGATTTAATCTTGACTGCAGTATTCGTATGATTCTATCACTACAGCAACCAATCCTGTAAACAATACTTCTGATCATGGATAACATATCAATACTTGGTTTAGCAATTAGAAACAAAAGCCTGTCAGACTTGTTCTGTCCTGCCACTGTAGGCTTTGTGATGCAAATGATATTTCAAGTGCTTTACTCTAATTGGAGAAAGTTAACCTGCAATGCTCCATCTGGTCATCAGGGCTGCTCCTCATTTATATTTCATTATTATGGTCTGACCTGTTATCCATGTGTACCTGCCAGCATGATGACAGCAATTTATTAGTGCATATGGATCCTATTCCTTGTAAGTAAGACAAAATTATCACTTAATTCTGTACCTACAAATTAAAATCAATCTTTTGAGCTTCTCGTGGAATACTTTTAAGGAATTGTGCAAAACCCAGGTAATATAATGCAGTAGGGAAGTATTTAACTCACCTTGAAAACCAGATAAATCTAAAGAGGTGATCGTTGTAAAGCAAGTATACTAAATCTGAAGTAAGATTCCTAATCTGTACTTTATTATATAAAACAAAGATTTGTATCAGCACTGTCTCCTGCTGACGTTGATATCCCTGAGGCAGCTAAGTAGCACTGATGAAAAAGCATCAGGGAGGCCTTTTAAAAGTTTAAGGTCTAGTCTGCTGCCTTAAAACTCAAAGCAGAACTCCTAGCTTAAGTGAATTATATTGCAATAAGGAATGAATGTCATTTAATCTAACTTCAGATATGCACAGTGTAGAAAACCTTGCAGTGAAACAGGTCATCATGATGACACTTTGGAGTCATTTAATTTAAAATAGAACATCTGAAATAAAATCACCTACTGTTCTCATTGGCTGAAGGGACCTTCAGAGTGACTACTTAGGCACAGATACACATTAGAACTCAAAATGATGGTGAGATGAATCATTCCTCTTGAGGCCTTTTTGGTGCCAGCAAATTTACTTTTTATGTGCTCAAAAAAACATTTCAGGGAATTTCTTCACTCTGGATCCCAGTGGGACTACTTGGAATCAATCTAATTGGGCTGCTGTTGGAGAACTAGGCACAATTCGGGTGATGGTCCTCTCTGGGAAGATTTGATGAATCAAAAATAATCATCAGAATTGATAATTTCTACTTCTTTCAGTCAGTGAGTCAGATGAAAATGGTTTTTAGCTTTCCTTAATGCCCCCTTCCATTATCAGAAGTAAATCCAAGAATGAAATGCCTAAATTTTGGTGGAATTAATCTGGGAATAGTTATTTTATATATATTACAGGACATTTGTTTTATTACAGTTCCATATAGCTCACTTCTTCCAAATGGAGCCATTCATGGCATAAAATAGATAGAAATCTTTACCATTGAAGTCTGCATTTCAAAAACAGCCTTGAGACTGAAACTTGTTTAAGTAAAATTATTCCACAACTTCTTGTAAACAACAATAGATAAGAAAAACTAACTTTATAAATGAGTCCCAAATCAAATGTAGAACTGCTTTAAAAGTGAATGTTAATTGCAATAACCAATTTGAGTAACAACATGAATTTACTGCAGATTCCTTTCCGCAATAAAAGAGAGATTCTTATCTTTCAACTGTTGTTTTCGGTTGGGGTTTTTTCCATAATTTCTAAACATGTTACTTCAAACACCTATAAAAGACTGATCATATGTACATACCTGATGTTCATTTTACTTGTAAGGATAAGTTCTAAGTGCTAGCAAGTTTAAGCTGCACCTGTTACAGCTATATCTTAGTAACAGCCATTAATTCAACAACAGGGAGAGGCTCTGTTTAAATTGTCCTTCATGTTTCACTTTTCTGTTCTATAGATATTATTCCTTATCTGAGCAGTAAGCAAATGCAGCATTCACACAGAAACCTTAAAGTCATCACAACTGAACGATGCGGATGCAACTAGGAGAATAAAGGATCACATGAAATAGTTAATTTGGGTTTTTTTTTAGAGACTCCTCGCATAATTCCATTCCAGATGGCAGCGAGAGAGCAAATCTGTTCTGTTCTGTGAAGATATGTGTGTTATAATAGGCTCCAATGATCAGATTTATTTTTTAATGTTTTTTTCACAGAACATTTTAACCATTTCTGTCAACTGGTACTCTTCTCTATATGCTCAGTGTGATGCATTCATGTAAAACATCATGTCATCACTCTCCATAAAATGCCATAACACTGAGATGTCTCTGAACAAATGATTTCTTGCCAGGGACATTTCTTCTTAGAAAGTGATAAGTTCCTTACACTCCTGCACATAGGACCTTATCTTAAAGCCTGTCCATGTAGAAACTAGGCTATCTCTATTACTGTAGCCTTTTACCACTTTGGACTCCTTTATTGATGTTCCACTTCAAAACATTTAAACATCTAGTGTCTTCACACTTAGTAAACAAAGCAATTCTATGGATTATTTCTTCTTTATGCAGTGATGATGTTCATTCCCCCTGACTGGTAGGTTTCTGGCAGCTATCCCACGAGGATGCTGGCATGACAGCCTACACTTAAACTCTCGGCCCTTGAGTCTTAGGAAATCATGAGGTTATTAGATAGCCCAGGATAGATGAGACAGCTCTTTCATGTTTGAATGCAAAACAAAAGTAAATATTGTTAAACTCTGAAGTTTTAAACTACAAAGGAAATATTTTGATATACTCTGCTCTGGATGCAGCTTCACAGTCTCAGATTTTGCTTGCCTTAAAAGCTTAAAGAATGGCACAATTGAATATATATTCAATGCACTCTCTCAACTATTCGCTGTAAGGGCCAGGAGTCGGTCAGATGCATTATATATGTGCTGAATAGGATAAAGAACAAATGGGATCTGTCTCCTTCCAGTTAGCTGCATCTCACCATTCCAAAAAAAAAAAAAAAAAAAAAAAAAAAATTTGAAACATCAAAATCTCAGCTATATTTTCTGTCCTGCTTTTCTTCATTTTATTCAGGCTTTGTATTTGTGTTGTAAGCCAGATAGACAGAACTTGCCTTAGAGTTGTTCTTAAGAGATATATCTCTCACACAGGAAGGAAAAACTGTGGTCTCCATAAGAACCTGTTCTACTGAACAGCACATTAGAGAAATATTTTCTTATTTCACTGTAACATACCCTGAAGAGAAAAGTATCTGGCTACTTCCTTCCAGCCTGCTAATGTTTGACATTGAAGACCAATTACATCAGATTAATAGGATATCTCTTCAAATTAAGAAGTGAAAAATATAGCCAGTTCTCTTTAAGATAATATTCTGATATGAAGTGAATAATTATACTAAATGATGAATATATAGACCTGAAAGTGGTGGAGCTAAAAAAGCCTCTGTTCTAAGAGGTTTTGAATCACACTTTTTGTAAACAGAAAAAAAATGGATTAGATGCCAGAGCGCTTGTGCTTTGGATCAGCTCAATAACAACTAAGAGCTATTGCTTTCCAGTAGGTGTGATATGATCACATTTGTTTTTATTCCATAATTTGCATTCTCTTTGTCACTTTTCAAATTTGCAGCACTGCTTGAACTAGTCTGAATTTTTGTTCAGAAAATCAGCTGTCCAGAATGATCAAAATTCTAAATGAAAAAAAGGAAAATGTTCTTTCTATACTGAGGCTTGAACAAGAAGATGGACTGCCAAAACAGTGAGAAATCTTAGGTCTCCTCTTAATATATATAGAGAGAGAGAGAGAGAGAGAGAGAGAAAAGGAAAGCACAAACCTCCTTTATGACTGTAAAATTGCTTTGACACTTTTCATTACAAAACTTCAAGCAACATTAATAATGATGAATCTCTTCTTATTAAAAGAAAAAAAAAAAAAACAGTAGACCAGAGAAAGGGAGCATCTGGTACTGAAAATCTACATATCTTATGCTGTTTGTGCCATCCTAATAAAGGTGTATTTAATCTCTCTTTAGTGGAGTCCTTCAACTGACTTAATATGAACTAAATATTGTAAGTAATATTCAGGACATGTCTATGCCATAGCAGTTACTCACACTGTGAATATTCTGACGTGCTGTGGATGTATCTAGATCTCCGGTCCTGAGTCAGACATTGATTCGGGTGCTATTTATTCCTTTACAAAGCTGAATTAAGACAGTACATCTGACTCTGTGTCTGATAGAGCAATGAGCATCAGTTTCCAAATGAGAGTAAACAAAGTAACTCAAAATAAATGACAAAACATTTATTTCAATCACTGGTTAAAATTTATGTTGAATTTTTCCCCACTGCAAAAAAATTCTTCTGTGCAAGAAAATATAATCTGTGTTTTTCATATATAAAAGAGATGCTACCTGTATTTCATTTGGATGTAGTATACATCTTAGTACAGGGTCAAATATTTGTGGCAGCAGGGACTGTAGGGCGCTGCATTGTAGCTAACCAACCAATTATTCTGCTTCTGTGCAACTTGCCATTTTGTTACACTTCAGAAAACACATTTGCTCTTCAGTATCTGTTCATCCATTTCATCGCTATGATGCTCAGATGCCTTCTAAAATACCAGTCATTGTTTAAAGAAATAAAAATGTTCATTTATGATGGCTGCCAAGTGGCTAATTAGCTACACAAGTATATCCCAATTTTTGTTGTTGTTGTTGATGGTTTGTTTGTTTTTATTCTAATCACTTCTTAAATACTAATTTGAAAAGAACAAATTGTCACTGTGGAGAAGAATGTTCTCAGTATGGCTTCAAAAGTCTTTTCAGTTTGCAACGCTGCAGAAATATATCTAAGGGATGAATTTTCTTATGCTGTGTTCAAACACGATCCTAGAAATTGAAATTGTATAGAGGGAAATATATCTCTCAGAAGAAACCAGTGATGTTATGGAAAAGTTACTAAAAGGCCTGCTGCTGCACAGAGGGAACCATTTGCCTTTCCAGGGACACTGAGTAGAATCACTCTGAGTACTTCAGAGGATAACAGTCAGTATGGTTGCAGCATCAGTTCGTGTTGGGCAGTGTATCAGAGATGGCATTCATTAACTTGCTCAACATAAACAAGATTATCTGGATTTCACTTTCTCTATGCAATACGACATTATTTTTAACACATATGCAAACCAAGTAGGACTTTTTTGGAAATTACTTCAAAGTATCTTGAAGTTGTTAAAAAATGGTTGAGGAGATTTACCTGATCAACTGAACTGAACTATTTCTTAGTAAGACATTCTGAAAAATGAAAAACATTATGGAAAAGGAGAATCCTCTTCTTACCTACTCTGCCAAGCTCCCATCTTCTTTTCCTTAGCTAAAGCTGCATCTCTCATTCTCAACTCACATCACAAACAAGAAATCAATAGCAAAAATTGAAGACTGAGCAACAAGTATACTCAGAGGCTGTGAAAGAGTCTCGCTTTTCTGCTTTTTACAAATAGGTAGCAGGGGCAAGGAAGGCAATGGGAAATAGCACTGAATTGACTAGGAGCGTTTAAGCACAAGTGAAAGCTATTCTCATAAATTAGAAGCTCTGGCATACAAATCAGAAGAAAAAAAAGAAGTGACAACATCTAAAGTTGTCCAGCTACTGTATGTGATTCTATCATAGTATTCTCCTGGAGAAGCTGTCAACCCATGGCTTGGACACTCTTTGCTGGTTAAAGAACCGATTGGATAGCTGGGCCCAGAGAGTGGTGGTGAAGGGAATTTAATCCTGCTGCCAACCTGTCACAAGTGGTGTTTCTCAGAGGTCGGTACTGGGGCCCCTTCCGTTTAATATCTTTATTGATGATTTGGATGAGGCAACTGAGTGCACCCTCAGTAAGTCTGCACATGACACCAAGTTGAGGAGAAGTGTCCATATGCCTGGGGGTAGCAAGGCAGACAGTAGGATCTGGACAGACTGGATCAATTTACTGAGGCAACAAGATTTGATGCCAGGTCCTGCAACAATCCCAGGGAATGCTACAGGCTTGGGGCACCCTGGCTGGAAATCCGTGCAGAGGAAAAGGATTTGGGAATGTTGGTTAACATCTGTCTGAATATGAGCCAACAGTGTGCTACATGGCCAAGAAGGCCAATGACATATTAAGTATGTGTTCAGTTTTGGGCTACAAGAAAGACATTGAGGTCTGTGACAGTGTCCAGAGAAGGGCAAAGAAGGCGTAAAAGGTCTGGAGCACAAGTCTTACGAGGGGTGGCTAAGGGAACTGGTATGGTTTTGTCTGGAGAAGAGGAGGCTCAGGGAAGACCTTATTGCTCTGTACAGTGACCTGAAAGAAGGTTGTGAGGGTCAGCTTCTTATCCTAGGTAAGTAGCAACAGGACAAGAAGGAGTGCCCTTAAGTTGTGCTAAGAGAGGCTCAGGTTGGATATTATGAATAATTTCTTCTCAAAAGAGTAGTGAGGCATTGGAACAGGTTGCCCAGGGGGATGGTTGAGTTACTGTCCCCGAAAGAATTTTAAGGAAAGAGCAAATATAGTATTAAGGGACATGGTTTAGTGGGCAATATTGGTGGTAGGTGGACTGGATGATCTTAGAGGACTTTCCCAACCTTAATGACTTCATGATTATATAAAACAGCACGTGTTCATCCATATCTGGATGATTCAGGGCCTTAAGGCACTGTGAACTGGATATTTTGTTTAAGAAGTCTCAGTGGACTATATAATTTATTCAATATTGGTAGCCTAATTTTTCAGTGGGCAGAAGAAAAGACTTGCAGGGTGCATTGTACAGGAGGTCAGGAGGCTGTCACTGTAAACATAGGCACCTTCATAGGATGGGACAGCAGCATATGCATTATTACCATTTGCTTTCCTCCGACTTCAGTGTCCTTTCGTTATACTTCCTTTAACCTTTTGTTAAAGGAAATAATTTTCACTGCAATATGAAAGGCTATAGTCTCAATCAACAGTACTCTAAATAAGCGTGATCTAAACTGTGTCTTCTGAGCATTACTGAAATGCAAATAAAAGTATTTCTCTAAATATTTAGGAAACATTCCCAAAAGAAAGATATTAAAGCTGTACATTCAAGCACAAAAAAAAAGAGTTAGGAGCAGCTATATTTATGGTTTGTTGTGTACTTTTAATTCTACCACACTGTATTTCCACTTCATATAATGAATGAGTTCTTAAAAAAAACAGACATAAATATGCTGCATGTTTTTGTAAGTTACAAGCTTGACATACTTAACATACGTGAGCTTGTTTTTAGAACTAAATCACGGTCATTCACACTATTTAACTATCTTGTTGACTAAAAAGGAAAATAAAAAGGGAGGGGAGAATCTTATTTTTAAAATATTCCTTCACTTTTAACAAATCAGCAGTTTGTCTCTTAGCTTAATCAGCCCAAGGCTAACATCTCCCCAGAAAAGGTCCCTTTTAAGGGAAAAAGAGGAAAATCAGATAGATTCAGAGTATAGATTGAACCAATTCTGAGACTGTTACATAATGAGAACTGGTATGGACTGGGCTGGGCTGGACTGAACTAAACTGGTGGAAATACTTTAGTGCAAGACATGATGCTGACCTGTGGCTGGTCACACACACAGCCCTGCAGGATAAAGCCAGACGGGAGACAGAGGATGGACTGCCACACTGGGACTGATTTCTTCCTTGAAAGGGTCACTGCATCTGCCCCACAGTCCTGTCACAGGACAGAGACATCAGAAGATCCTGTCTGTGAAACAAAAGCGTATTTTATTAGAACCTGTCATTCTCTCTCACTTTCCTGGTTCTGTGATCCCAGAAATGCCTCTGGAGAGCTGGAGGTCAATATCAACTCTGACAGCAGGAGAGCAAGCCACTGAGGAGTTGCTTTGTGATCAGTGAAAGACAGAGCAGGCTGTGAGCTCAGGGCCAAGCTCTTTTCAGTTCTTGCAGGGGTTGGTCTTAGTCCTAGAGTGTTTCTGTGTTTATTTGTTTTGCTGATCTGATATTCTATGTCTTTCTGTAAAAATCCCAGGAGAGAGAGGAGCTTGTGTGGCACATCCCTGCACAAGTTGTCTTCAGAGACTAAATAAAAGCACTTTGTGTAGTCTGTGTATTCCCGCTACTGAGCTGTTCTCCAAAACATCATCTATCTTCTCCAAACAGACCTATGAGGAAAATCTTACAGACAAAGGCAGTGGTAAGGCAAAGAAGTAGGCAGGAGATGACTTACCAAAGTGGATGTATAAGCATGCACATTAGGGGCCATACTGAAACATCTGGACTGCACTGAATGGCACTATTGCTGTACAGTACTATACTGAGTCCTTCAGCACTTGACTGGGAGAAAAACTGGTTGCATGGAGTCATCACCCACGTTATCATTGTACTGCTGTAGGAGGTTATTCTGTTACATCATTGTCTCAAAGCTTGCTGGGACACAGATGAACAAGTCCAAGCAAGTCCTGGGCAAGGGCTGAGAAATCCTTTGTCTGAAGGACACGGATGGACAAGGGCAGGGGCAACAAGAGAGATAAACCGCAGATTAATGGCCGTGAAGTGGTCTTTTGTGTGGGCTGATCTCGAGGAAGATGGCCATCTCAGGAGGTGCTGCACATGACTCTTACCCATGTGGAATGCCACAATGGCAGAAGAAGGATAAAAAGGGGATCTACAGCAGTGAGGTTTCAGTTTTCTGGCAACAGATTCCCCATGAAGAGGAGGTTTCTGACATGAGAAGCCTCACGACCTGCACCTCTCCCTCCTGGACTGGCTCTGCAACTTCTTCCTGCTACCTGCTTGCTGTCCAAGGCTGGCCACGCTGCTGCTTCTCTCTCCCAGCACTCTCGCCTTGAAGCATTGGAATGGTGAGCAGAGGGACCACTGCTGGATCCTGGTGGTGACTATCCCAGCTTTTTGCAGTTCTTGCTTATTTCCTACCTTTTCTATCACCCGTCTTCCCTTCCTCATCACCCTTGTTCATAATAGTCCCCTCCTGCTCTTCCCTATCACCCTAATTCATAATAGTCTCCTCCTTCCCTTCCCCATCACTCTAATTCATAATAATCACCATCCTTCCTTTCCCCATCTCCCTGATTAGGATTTGTAATAAACTGGTCAGACCACCATTTGAACTGTTGTTTCTTACTCTCACACCAATTATACATGTATCAGAGAACCTCCTCTCCCTCCTATGAGCTGGAGCGAGACAACTGCTCGCTCACACAGCAATACGCATCGAGAAAGGGCAACAGGTAGCAGAGGACCAGCATGGAGACAAACATGAGGATATCAAGGCTCATATAAGATGTTCAGTAACTGAATAAAAAATACTTCTATTTCATCAATTTCTATATTCTTTCTATGAGGGCTGCTCTGAAAGTAATGCCTCCTATTTTATTGTGTTAGCCCACGACATCTGAGGCAGATGGTTTTATGGCAGCAGAGGTTCCTGTCACAATTCCAATTCATTTTGTTGCCATGTTATGGGTGGCAACAGAGGGGCAGTCTGGCAGAATGGCATCTGACACGAAAGTGTGCATGAAGCAAAGGTATGCCACTGAATTCATTATAATTTCACCCACTGATATTTGTCAACACTTGCTGAACATTTGTGGAGATTACTTCTGGAGCAGTCAATTAACTATTTACATTTTTCTTACATGTTGACTGTTGGTACTATTGTGACCTGGTTAATAATGCTATAGCTAGACTGGATGGAACTTTTGGAGAAATGGGGGGTAAATCAGTCCAGCCATGCACAGAATGGTTCCAAACAGGCTTGTGTACATCCCACTGCACATCTAGATGATCTGTCAATGACCAGTACCATGTCAGTTTGTTCTTGTAGGAAAGTCTTAACAAGTTAGTGGAAAAGAGACACATCAAATATTACTAAACATATAGATAGCATTTCTGACTGCAAATATTAGGCTGGGTAAATAAACACTGAAAACATTACATCTATTGCTTTGCATGTACTTACATATACTTGCATATACTTCATCCTCCTGGTTACTTTTAGAGAACAAGAGACTGTATGTCTAGCTCAGAATGGTTACTCCTATATTCTTACAGTGTGGGAGGTTGTTATATAAATTCTGGTCTTCTGACAACGTTGATCTTGTTATTTAGACAGCAGTGACAGAGCAGAAGCCCTTGGCAGGACACACTGTCTCTGTAAATCAAAGATCCTGAACTGCGAACATCATGGCTATGCTGCCTACCATCCAAGTGGCTCTCAGCTAGTCACTGAAGAGGAAACCTGTTTCCAGCAGAATCTATAGCTGTTGATGTGGTCCTCCATTATTAAAGTCTTTCAGTGGGATTCATTTTAGATTTAGGAGGGCAGCTCTCCTGGCATGCAACCCGTGGTAGAACACCTTAGTTCTTTAATAAACTAAGATATAATAAATACCTCCAGGTATGCGTAATAGGCTCTCAATATCTGACAAGTTCAAAACAACTTGGATAGCTGAAGAATTCATCTTCAAGAGGCTTCAGTGAGCACTATTAATGAAGAATGCTAACCAGTCTTGTGCAGCATCCCTGCTAAACCAGGAAACACTGATCAAATTTCACTTCTTTAAATGCTGACTGGACGTGACTGTATTACAGTAACAACTCAATTTAGATTATTTCCTTCAAATGCATTTTCTTTAATTCATTACAAAGTAATTAAAGTTTACACTGGAAGAGTTCATGTAAATATAGCATTACAGCAAATAGCTTTGAAAACTCTCAAATGACTTAAAGTGTTTGAAAAAAAAGAGTGGTTGTCATATGTTTGCTTTTTTGCCCATTGGTTGTTGGTTTTCTTCCCCTCATTTATAAAATAGCGGATTAGTAAAAGCTGGTAAATATTTCCACAAGACCATTTGAAGCAACAGTTAGCCAAAGAAATGCCTTCTGAGAACCAAAGTTGTTCTAGTAATTTAAGGAGCATAACTTAAACCAAAAGCAGGATTTTTTATGTCAATACATAAACAGTGATGTTGGCCATCTTTAATAGCACTTCAGAGATTACAGTAGTAATTTAAACACAATAAGAGATACAAAGAAATGAAGGGAAGTTATTTCAGAATGCACTACACAGTGAAGAAATAATAAACTACAATACACATTTCTGGCTGTAAAATATGTCAAGCATAATAAAAACTTCACAAAGAAACTACTTACAATTACTCATCCAAATGACTGCGATAGCCTTGTCTCAGAGATAAATAAGTATGTGCAAAAGCTTTCAACAGTGCTGAATTTGTTGGTAAGACTCTTTTGTACGATCTATATTCAACTTGATATCTTAAAAATGACAAGTGTCTGATGTCCATATACATTCTCAGCTTTATGGATTCTGATGGTCAGATCTCATAATAAAAGATTAAAGTTTCAATGATTAAACTCTCCTATAAGCAGCCAAGATCCAAGATAAGCATCCATTTATATACTTCCATTGGTGAAGGTAACATTGGTGAAGCAATTGCCTTTGACTTAGTTGCTCATTTGGATGGGAACTGGGTTTTTGGAAAGGAGGTTTTTCAGTGAACAGTCAACAAAGGAATTTCTGTTACAGCTTTTTTTGACACTGGTGCATGCATTCTGAGACAGAAAGGAAGAACTGTATCACTATTTCAGATAAGTGTGCCTTTTCATGAAGTATTAATTGCAGACAGCACAATACAAAGCTGCAACTCAGGAATTCATAGAGCAAAATAAAATAATAGCAAACTCTCAGAAAAAGGCTTTGGAGGATTAGCAAAATAAATTGTTCTGTCAGGTTTCACTCATACCATGTAGATTCTACAAAGTTTATCCCCAACATAAAGATGTGTTGTTTATTTAGACTTTTCCAGTTATGAGTCTGTGAGGTTTCACATACCAAAAGTGAAGTTGCCTCCCAAGCTAGGGCAAAGAGACTCATGAAAATGCTTGTCACAATTCTCAGAGGAAGGTCTGAGCAACTCTTCACTGTTTAATGAGAATTAAGAAGATAAAGAAAAGTGTCTCAAAATGAGAGTCTGATGGCTACGGTGAAAAGATAAAGGAAATATAAGGGAGTGTAAGGAGGATAAAATAAGCAGGTGTAATGAGATACTAAAATGGAAAGAAGGGAAATAATAGGCAATAAAATAAGGAAAATATAAGCTGAAATAGATTGAATAGGATGTTGTCTCACATCTCTAAGAAAGACAACGCAGATTAAAGAAAATTGTGAGGGAACACATGAGAAGATATCTTAGAAAATGGACATTTAGAAAAAGCTTTGCCTTGTTTTTCCAAGTGGAAATTTCTCTTTTCCATCTATCAAGGAGCTAATGCAGCATCACTTTACAGGAGTTGTTCCTGGGAAGATTAACCTCAGTGATTTACTAATGGCAAGAGTTATTTTAACTCAAGATGAGATATTAAAATACCAGTTGGAAACTGGGATTAAATTGAGCGAGAAAATGTTCATGGACTCATAAGAGTAAGACTGGATAAGCCCTCAAGGAAACTCAGTGCTACCATAGAGCCTTACTGATCTGTCACAGGCTCTCTAGATACTTGTTCTTACTGTGAGATCTCAAAGCTGGATTTCAGAGCAGACAGTTATTGATTTTAAAAGCATTTTTGATCAAAAAAAAAAAAAAAGGGCACTTTCAGTGTCCTTCAGTCCATTTAGCAGACTTTGTTATTTCTTCTTCCCAGACAATCAGAGCAACAAGTCTGAAATAATAAGCAGCATGAGCATTTTAACAAACAGGAAAAAAAGCCAAGTGGTACAGAATTATTAGTCCTGACAGTTTTAGTGCCATATATTCAAAGAGTAATAACATTTTAGGAAGATAGTAGTTGCTAACAGGCTTATTTTCAGACATTACTTTGGATTAAATTACCTTAACGAATGCATGAAAGCAAAAGCATAGTATTATATAAGAAATGCCAGATGGGAACCATAATGAAATTGGCAGTTAAAATCATTTAGGAGAGAAAAAAAATCCCAAAGGTGAGTGTTGAAATGATGACTTGAGCTCATCAAAAAGAGGTACAAACTCTCATATTCTAAATTCTAATATTCTAAAGGGCTTCATGAATTTTTATCTGAGTGCATCACCAATATGTACTTTAATTGCTTTCTTTTACCAAAAATATGTGCTACTGAATTCTAATTGTGTGTATTTTGTTGTAGCATCTCACCATTATTTTGTGTTTATTTCTCCCAGATGAGAGTGAAAAGAAAAAATTTCAGTGAGTGACCATTAAACAAAAGTTCAAAGATATTTTGAAGAGGAAGCATTGAATTCATTTACAATTGTGCATTTATCCTTCTATTTATAGTTTAATTTAAGTGAATAAAGAAAATTAGCTAAAACATAATTGAGAATGAATCAGAGATCACAAACAATCACAAAATGTTCCATAAATAGATTTAAAGCATTTGAGTACGTCAGAATTATGTGTTATATTCTTCACATAGAAATGTAAGATGCTATAATTTTCTGTTATGAATTATGTGCACCTGTTTACCTTTATATGTCAAAGACATACTTTAAACAGTCATAGCTTTATGCTTCTTTAATGCATGAGTGTGCAATCCATTGACTCACAAATAATAACTGAAAATGCATTTTGGCATTATTTTGCTCCGCAAAAAGTAAAAGACACAGAAATCACCAAAAAATTGGCTGTTGAGGATTCCTCACCCTGAATTTCCCTCTATCATAAGCAATGTTTTTACACTTTCATAAGATTTTGAAAGATCATGACTACAGTTTCAACTCTGAGATAATCTAACAGTGGTAGTTTTCAGTTTCTTTTTTAAAAGCAACTACTGATTTTCCTCTGCAAGTGCAGAGTGGTTTTTACTCATAGGGCACTCCCATGGCATAAAAGTAAGGTGAGGTATGAAGCAGCCATCTCAAAAATTTTTCGGAATACAGAGTGCACTCTAGCTGTCTAGCACACATGTTAGAGAAGGCCAGATGAGGCCAACCACAGAAACACAGACCCAGATTATCTCAAGAACTTCAAATTTAAGCAGACAGAAAATAGATACAAAACTAAACTGCCAATGAAAAATGGGTCCATAAAAAAAACCAAAACAAAACAAAATTCAGCCACAAATGATGTTTGCCTCATCCAAGCTGACCAGTTCAGACATCAGAGGTGTCTGGTCTCAGCTTGATGCCCCGGGCACTGCATGAGGAAGGGATGAGAGCAGAACACATATCCCCTGATTCTACCTGAAGAAATTTCCTTCCAGTGAGGCCCCTCCTTTCTGAGAAGCAAGCCCAAACTCTGCATAAGATCTTCCCTACACTTTGGCCCCTCTGGTCCTGCATCCACATCAACGCAATGCCAGATGTGCACAGCTAGTGGACATCCTGAGCATCCTGGAACCGAGGGCTGGGGACCTGGTAAGGGGGAAAGTGATGACATGACAGTGGTGAAGGGAGGACAGCAGCACTGCTGGAGTGAGGAATCAGAGAAGGGGATGCCTGAGGAGTTGGTGTAGGGAACCTGCTTTGGCAGGGGGGTTGGACTCGATGATCTCTGGAGGTCCCTTCCAACCCCTACAATTCTGTGATTCTGTGATTCTGTGAGTTTAGCACTGGGGACATGTCAATGCAAATCACCAGCTTCCAATTAACAGGGGATGTGGAAAGGGCTCCAGTAGAGGTGCTGACAGCATCCAAGAAGCACAGTGACTCAGTATGTGCCATGGCCAGCCTCCCTCCTTGAAGGGGAGACCTGAATCCTAGCTTTCTGGGAGCACACTCAGGAAAAGCAGTGGCACAGACATTACCTACTGTACCCAGGAAAAGGCTCCTTGCCTTGATCATTGTCAACTATATGTTGCCCACATAATAAAAGTTGCTAAATTTCAATTTGCTGATTTAAACTGGATCAGAGAAACAAAGAAATATGAGAAAGTTTTGTTTACAAAGCCCCACTCCAACAACTAGTGTCCCAGTTGTCCTGCCAGTGCCAGTGACCTACTCACCATACCACGAGCAAGCCTCTGAAACTCACCCACCTTCAAGGAAGATCTAAATGCAGTCACTGCACTTCTTCCTGCTTCTTAAGCTCATTATTCTGTTACACTCTTAATACTTGCTACAGGCAAAAGGGAATGCACCAAAGTGCTCACTTGTTAGCCTGGCTTAATGTTCACTGCTGATCAAATCCTGACTTACACACCCACATGCTACGTATGCACATGCTCCAGCCTCTCCACTTAATACACCATGAACACAAGAATGGTTCTGATCCATAGTCGGTTAGCTGCACTCAGACATGTACACAATATAGAGATCCCTCTCACAGAAAAGGAGTTAGAAATAGACTTCAGTGAGAAGACAGTGCTAACCAGGAATGGGCTAAGACCAGATAAACATGCTGAGCAGCGAATTTTTATATGCAGATAGCAGCTTTGATCCTCTTATCCTTCTATTTCACTCTGCTTGTCCTTCTTTTTCCCTTTCTTGGGTTCCTGCTACAGCCATTCCATAGTAAGTCTCACTCAGTTCCAGGATGTGATTCCCTAGTATCCTATAATAAACCTCAACCCCCAGAGCAGGGACCTCCAATCTCTGTGTTGCCTTATAGAGTACCCATGTGGATTCATAATACACCTCTAGAAACACCATCACCAACAATGTGAAATGCTTTGATTGCTACTGAATCAAAACAGCTTTGGGGTGATTCATTTTCTTCTTATACAAGAAAAAAAAAAAAGGTAAAATTAAAAAGGCTGACAACACTTTCTCTACTAAAGAAAATAATGTTCAAAACTTGAAAAAGGAGGATGGAGTGAAAGAACATATCATTAGTCCAGATGCATCTCCACAACCTGGCAGACATTTGCATTACTGGCAAGGAAACCAGACATGGTTAATTGCCAGCACTGCGCCAATTGTCCCTCGGCAAAAAAGGTCTCATATGGCACCAGGCTTCTTGTCCAGCTGGAAGGACTCTGTATCAACCAGTGAAGATAAACATCTGAAAAGGCTTTCATAAATAACACCTATACCTACTGCCCTGTGCACAGTTCCCAATCAAACAGGCTTCACTGCCTTCCTTCTTTGCGTGGTAGGATAGATCCCCAAGTTGCCCAGATGGAATGGAATTAGTCCTAACTGCACAGGAGGGCAGAAAGGAGCAGGTGCTCTCTTCAACACTTTTCCAAGAGGTACAACAAAAAAGTGCTTGGGAATTATGTTCCAACAGAAGAAGTCCACAGAATGTACCACTGCACTGCAATCAGTAAATAAATAAATAATAAATAAGTAAAGACTGAGACTCAGCAGCAAGAGCAGGCCCACTCTGAGAAGCAGTACCATTTGGTGAAGGTTTGGCTATAGCCTGGTTTCTGATCCTCAAGGCTTGTGCCCTCATAATCTTTCCTGCTGTGAAAGGGCACCCAATAGAAGTTATGCTGCCAGCTGTACTGAAAAGATGCTTCAAATAAATGCTGGATGGAGAACAAATGGAGAGAATAGCAGCCAGATGATTCAGTGCTGGCTGCACATCTTTCCTCTGCTGCCAATATCAGAGAGTCTGAGTCAATGGGCTGCAACAGCCTGTCTTGTAAATAATCCCCTATCTTTTCTCTCTACTGCAGAACTCTTCAAAGCAGACAGAGACAGCATGAACCAGTTTACAGTGCTCAGAGCTTATACCAAACCTGGTCATTCTTACTTCCTCCTCCACGATACACAATGGTATACTTTTGTGCTGCAGCACTATATTGGAATGCCAGTGTCATATTGTCTTGTTCTGGACAGTGATTTCAGATTTCACACAATGGATTTCCTCTAGAAACTTTTTAATTGAATTTTCCACATCTCAGTATTCCTCCCTGAAAGGAGAGAAACTGTGGTGCTTCAGATAAGATCTGAATAAAATTGTAGCCAGTAAGGTTTCTCACTGCTTCAGAAATAGCAAGATACAACCTACTCTTCTAAATAACTCATAACCTACATTTCTTTTTCATGGAATGAGATCTAAAAGTACATACCTAGTTAATTAGCTAGGCATCACATGCTTGCATTCAGCCCATCCTCTCACGTTTCTTGTCTGTGAAAACTAGTGTTGGTCAACTGGATGGTGATGTACACCTAGATTCCCTCCAGTGTGAGGTTTTAACATGGTAGGGATGTCCACCAAACCTCACTGACGCTCGGAAGTAATTCTGGTTCCAACCACAGGAACTTAGGAAATTTTTATGTTTTTTCTCCAGCCTACACAGCTACACAATCCAGTTAAATTTATACACTGTCTCTGCAGCTTCATTAGCCCTCTGCAGAACATCCAGGACCTTCTGTGAATGTCCTCTCATTAGTTACAATTTGTGTACACAGGTCACTTGCATGGGTCTACCAAGGCACAGTGATGAAAATGTTGTTTCCACCAATAAAAAGATTTTCAGATAATGACAATAGATCTATTACCACAAGGCTTCTGTAGAAAAACTAAGAAACCTTCATCTTTTGTGCACTGTTTCTGTAGATTTGCTTGTTTACCAGATTTATTCACATAAAGTGAAAGATGCGTGGTGTCTTTTGACAAAGACTTCATTACCATTGCTAATGCTATTATTGGCCTACTAATTGACAGCAGACAGCAATATGGCTGATCATTCAACCACTTTATAATCTGCAGCCTGCTCCCATTTTTACAATTATTCACTCCACTGTGCAGCATGGGATGCTAAGTTTTAAACTTCTGTGCCAATGGACTTTTCGGATTTGATTCATTTCTGCAATAAGATTCATTGTGTAATAACACTAGAGATGCTCTTATTATCCAGGGCATCTCTAGGGTGTGTCTGCAGGACTGACACAAGATGTTAGACGATACTCAAGGCCTTTTGGAACGAATGCTGCAGAAGGCCAGGCTAGATAGCTTGGGACACCTTGATAAAAAGACACTTATGTTTAGGCAATCAAATCACATGTTATTACCGTCAATGTAAAGAGCTATTTTCATAAACAGGCGTTGGGTATTTACTTCAGGATGGTCTGAATTGTGGTTTTGATTTTCCTGACTAGAACTCCATTGCCAGTACCATTTTAGATGTTAATCTTGAGCTAAATCCTTCCAAATATATGACCACTATTCCTCCTGAGTAAAATTCAGAAACATATTTTCTCTACAGTTGTGATTACTGTGTGATGTCTTGTTTCTGGGATTATAGCCCAAACTGTCTTTGCCTTGGCATAGCTAAAGCAAGAAGCTTTGAAGAAATTAATTTTTAAATGCTTCCACATCAAGAAAATGGATAAACACAAAGTTTTCATAAAGATCAATACTGTGAGGAGTGACAGTTGATTTTGTTTGCTTCAGGTTCATCGCCTTGGAACTGCAGTGTTCAAAATTTGTTAAAACCAGCTACTTTCTGAAAGATCCACCCCCAAAGAAGTTCAGTGCAAAAGATGCATCAGATCACTAGTCACTTAAATAACCTGTCTTGAGCCATTCCAGCATATCTTCAATTTCAAGAATACATGGATATAAGGATATTACATGGATAATAAAACCACTGAAATATTTCTCCTTCCTTCCTTCCTTCCTTCCTTCCTTCCTTCCTTCCTTCCTTCCTTCCTTCCTTCCTTCCTTCCTTCCTTCCTTCCTTCCTTCCTTCCTTCCTTCCTTCCTTCCTTCCTTCCTTCCTTCCTTCCTTCCTTCCTTCCTTCCTTCTTTTTTGCAATTATTATGCCATTGTGGATGCTGTGTTAATTTTCTTCTTCCACAGGAGAGTAGTCTAATTATCTTTGTTTTTTATTTAAAGATAATATCACTGATGTTCCATGATATTTTTGATTTACTATCTATCAATTAAATTTTCTCTTTTCAATTCATCTAGAATTGTATGTAAGCATTTCATAACTATTTTTAAATTTCATTTTAAGCTCTACTAATTCAAATTTTCTCAAAGTAGTTAATTAGATTTCATTCTCAGAAGACATTCTTCCCATCTAGATTTTTTTTGATGGCTTATCATGTAGTTTATAATAGATTTGATAATAGTTATGCAAATGCATGGGGCTGTGCAACTTGCCATAGAAATATGACTCACATCTTTCATAGTTCCCAAATTAAGTTGTTTCTAGCTGTCAGAAAAATAGGTTGACTGGATTTTAAATATGTGGGGGGGTAGTGCAGTTACATGAGGATACCAATAACACTCTAAATTTATTTTCAAAAACAGCTAATAACCTTCCTCAGAAAAGGCAAACAATGATAGGTTGTATTTTTCTCATAGTCCATACTCATGAACGATGTGGGAGATCCAGGAAAGGGGAATATGCCAAGTACCAGCTAAGACTGCATGGGAGAGGGCTGTCTGTCTGCTGTCCCAACGACTCTGAGTCCATGCAACAGGGCAGCCAGCAAGGAAGGCTGTATTTACTACACTGTTCTTCAACAGATGGGAAAATGTGTTTCCAGAGCTGAAAAACTCTGATAGTGGTGATGAGAAAAGGCTGTTCTTCTATATTCTGTGACCTATAGGTTAAAGCATGTTTCTTTGGTACTTCAGGGAAAGAAGGGATTTTCACTCAAGTCTTTAGAAAACCATTTGGACACTCTAGGCTGATGATTGTAAGTCTTTGCTTAAGAGAATACTTTTCTTTCAGACTAAGTTCTATGGAGAGCAGATCACATGTGTAGTAGTCAGAAGATTTTAGCAACAGCTCTGCAACTCACAGAGCAGATTTTCTTAGTTGAAACTATTATGCAGAAACAGCATCAGAAATGTTGGCCATACACTCTCAAACTTCTATGAAGAAATTTTTATCTCAAGAAAAAAAAAAATTTAAAAGATCTAGACACTAATAACAAAGAGGTAGCCATCAGAAAACATTTAAATACGCTTTAGAATCATGAAATCATAGAATCAGAGAATTGCTCAGGTTGGAAAATACCTTCTAAGATCATCAAGTCCAACCACAACCTTTCTCAGCTGTCTGTAAATTATTTACATCAGGCTTTTACCCAGTCCAGCTGAGCTTGCAGAATTAATGATATTATCATAAGGGAAAATAAAGTAATACGAAAAGCCAGATCAATAGCATGCCTAGAAAAAATGTCAAAGGAAATCACTGCTTCTTTGAAAAATATCCAAGAGAAAAAGTGATGTTCAATGCACCATCTTGTAATATATTGCAACCTTGCATGATGTAAAATCAGTCAATGAGTGTCTGACAATAATTCTGCTTGTTTGGGATGATCATATATTTTGGAGCCATAATTTTTGGCTCTGATCTTTGAGCAGGAAGGAAGGCCACAAGCAGTGTGTGTCTCCAGATGTGTGCTGGGTTACTCGCCCCACACAGACTTCATTGTTGTGGGGCTGCTGTGATGGAGAGAGCACTGCAGGGAAATGCGGGCTTCCTTCCTTATACTGCTGGTTCAGAAATGTCCTCTTGCCTGGCCTTGGACAGGTTAATACTTCATGCCTCTTTAGATGGCCAATTACTCATGAAATGTTCATTTACCCACTCAGTACAGTGAGCCTCCTATCTCAGCTGGATTTTCCAGACTTATCTTCTCAAAAAGCAAGATTAAGGTTTTCTTCCAGCTATCATCAGGAAGGGATTCAAAGGAATTCAAAGGGATTCAAAGCTCCAAGACTGGAAGTGAGCATCCACAACCGTTAATCTTTTCTCCAGAGAACTATGATCACTAAAATACTCCCACTGAAACTAGAAACTTACAGGAATATTGGAATATCAGAAATACTTTTCCTCTGGTATATGTGGAGAGACATGTTAACATAGATAAAGCTCCATTTATATCCAGAACTCATGGCTTCCTATTGACTTGTCCTTTCTAGAAGATGTAAAAATATGAAACTTCAGATTAAATTAACTTGGGAACAAAGAACATCTTCTGAACTACCCTCACAGGCTGGGTAAGGAGATCGTAATACCAAGAAAAATGTAATTTCCTCAGACAAGGAAATCTCCAAACCTCAAAAAGCTTTGTGTAGTCCTGCATTCAAGAATATCAAACTGTGGTGTTTCAGCTACAGCATCTTCAGCTGTATTTGATCCTCCTCCTACTGCTCTCTGCAATTTCTAAAATAAGTTTTTAATCACCTGCAGCCAATTAATACATATCAGGGAAAAAATTAAAAACTATCAATACTTCTCCATCTCTGCCTCACTAAATTTTTTGCACTATTCAGACTTCCAGCAGTCACATGAGGGATTCTGAGTATAATTGTTAGGAATAAGGGCTCTTCCTACAAGCTTTCTCCAGTTTAACAATAGGTAAAGGGCAAAAGCTTTAACCTTCAGCACTTCTGGATTCTCAATTAAATATATTTACCATTTTCCATCCTTTTTTAGTGTAACTTATGAAAAATCACCCTGAAAAAAAACAAGTTGGTATTTGAAACATCAAACAAAATAAACATGAAGTTTAATTCAATATGCTGAAATATATATGTGTGTATATATGGTCCAGGAGCCATTGACACTCTGGTTAAAACTCTCATTATCTGAAGCTGTGCACACTGTAAGTGTGAAGTGTCTTTAATGCCCATACCTACCAGTCAGGCTCCAACCCTGCTAGGTCTGCTTTTCTAACTCTTTTTTATTTTTCTTTTTAAGGGGGAAGCTGATCTTGTCCTCTTCTATCACTGCCCACAGTTTTCTGTGGTATTCTCTGGGTGCCACAGATTTATCTGCAGTGTACAGCAGCCAGTCAGTGATCCCACTCTTCTCTGTGCCAGCTTATGCTATAACAAAGACATTTCCATACAGTTTTCAACTTTACCAAACATAATTAACATAAGTTCTATCGCACGGTTGCTCATGAGTTGATTGTGAAAAGCATTATTAAAGTGACTAAATGACAACTCAGATTTATCAGTTCATTGCACAAGAGCATAACTACTAAAGAGATAAAATGTTAGCCTGCTGTCCACAGGGAATTTTCAAAAGCAAGCCTGACATTTCTATAGTCGGAGCTGTTCTAAAATCATGATGACATCTGAATGCAATGACATTCATATGACTGTCAGTGAGGATAAATGTTCTTCAATAAAAACATGACACATTATGATCATCAGTAGTAAAGCTGTATTAAAAGAAGTTATAGTAATGTACTAAACATCACATTAGTTTTAAAAGGCCTTCTTTTCACCAGAGCTAGGCAGATATTTCTGAGCTTCTTTTGCTTACCTTCCAATGTTTCCATTTGGAAATAATAAGTATCTAGCACGGGCTTCAGGAGGAGACAGAGCCTCGGGATTTTCTCTTGGGGAGAAACCAGTCTGTGGATAGTGTGCTGCCTTCGGGGTCAGCACATGTGGGAGACAAAGCTGTAGAACCTTTTCATTCACTGCGTGGGGTTTAGACATCTGAGACACCAAAGTCCAAACCAGAAATCTTCAGAATTAGTGAGCTAGTTCTCTTTAAAGAATGACAGAATCATAGAATGGCCTGGGTTGAAAAGGACCACAATGATCATCTACTTTCAACTCCTCTGCTACGTGCAGGGTTGCCAATGCCAGACCAGGCTGCCCACAGCCACATCCAGCCTGGCCTTGAATGCCTCCAGGGATGGGGCATCCACAACCTCTCTGGGCAACCTGTTCCAGTGTGTCACCACCCTTTGTGTGAAAAACTTTCTCCTAAAATCTGGGGAGAATCATCTTACACATCAAGGGACATCATCATGGAGGGCATCCACCAGTGTTCTCCCACGACAAGAGGCACTGGCATCAGGTTGGGTATGGAGCTCAGACAGACTGGCATTGGGTATTTGTTACGTGCAAGCCATTCAGCTTCCAGAAATTACAGTGGAAACTAAGTTTCTTCCACATGTTTGAAAACTGTACTGAATGAAGCTTCATCTTAGCCTTCTTTGTTAGGGTAAGAAACGGTCTTTGAACTCTGGAGATTAAGGTATTTAATTACTGAGATCCTCATCTCCTGATATAGCTGTTGTTTTATTAAAATAAAACAATAAACATATGCTGGAAATAGAAATCAAAATAATGGATCAAGGAAAAAATATATACTGGGTCATGTCTGATGTTATGAAAACCAGAAAATCCTTTCAGGCCTATCTAAAATAATGTATTTTTTTCAGCTTTACTTGGGTCATTTTGCATTTTTTCAGAAACTGATTCTTGACAGACATTCTTATTTCTTAAAAAAAACAAAACAAAAAAAACACAAAACTTATCATACAAATGCACCAGTTATAGAGGTAAAAGATTTACCAAATGAGTGTTATGAATCAGTCTTGTGAAACTGTTGATATTGTCATTACATCTCATGTTTAGAAACAACTGTCCTTAACCTGGAATTGCCAAGAGCAGAAACTGCCTTTCTCCTTCACATGGCACTGTTGCCTCTCCTTTGCTTTCAATAACATAAAATGGAAGAAAACTGGTAAAAGTTCAAAGGATTTTTTTGAGAACTGAAGATTTTTATTTCTATAAACTCCCCACCAAATCAAGATATAATGCCTATGCTAGAATGAAAAATTAGTAAATTAAAATTTACCACAAATAACAACAATTTCTGAATGCTTCAGTTATTTGAATTGTAAATGTTGGCTAACACAAACAAAGCATGCAGCAATGTATCATACAGTATTTGCTTGGCAGCCTGTTAATAGCCATGTTCCTCTGCTCAGGTACAGCTTGCAGCTGCTCAACAGTCTCAGATGCATTAAAAATCAGACACAACACCAATAGGAAAACCCATAACACATGCTTCTTCATGCACCCAGACATGGAAGGCCCTTCACACACAAAACACAGAAGTATTAAATTTCCTTCCTTCATACAAACTCAGTGATTAGTTTGTTATTGTCATGTGTCTTCACATCTTCCCAAAACTGCAGCAGCACATTCTGCTCATTCTAACCATATGTAATTATTACAATATGGAGTTTTCATCTGGATCAGCTGACATAATTCCCCTGAGACAAACAGTGCTCCTCCAGCTGGCATCAGGTAAGGACAAGCAAACACAGGGTTCTCCTTCAGATGGTTACAGAGGTAAAGGGAATTCACGGAATACCTCCATGTGGAAAACTGAAACATATTGCACGGTGAGGCATTTAGTAGTTGGTAAAAACTTGCATCTGTTGAGGACAACCTCATGTGGGTGGCAAAGCAGTCAGCTGCATTCATCCCACAAGGTAGTCCCAGGGCAGGACAGATGTGTAGGCCCATATCGGGGTCCTTAGAGGATGGTGAAGAAGAGCCACAACTCCTGTGTGTGGGAGCTCTCTGCTGCAGCTGGAGCCTGTTTGCTTAACGGGCTCTGGGCCAGTAACAAACTGGCAACGAGCTGTGATTGCAAGGTGCCCTTTTCTGCTCTCCTAAGCTTTAGCACACACATCGGCTTCAGCAGCTTTGTTTAGACCACAAGGCAGATATTGGAAAAACACAATATTTATCTGAATGTTGAAAATGTGCCCACATTATGGTTAGGATGCTGATAACTACCCTTTGTTTCCTATCCCACAAATGTGCTCAAGACATGGGGTTAGGGCCAACCGAAGCAGGGGGGGATGGAACAAGCAGGAGGTGGCCCCTCCATAGGAATGGGGAGAGCCTCAGAAGGGAACAAAGCTATGGAGTCCCAGTGCTCACCCAGGTGGTGAGAAAACAGGGAGGGAGGAGTGGCTGTGCTCCTGGCTCAGGACATAGACTCTTTAAAAGCTGGAAATGGAGCCAGGCTGTTTACAGCATCACAAAAGTCTTCTCAGCAACAGGTCTGTGCTGGCAATTGAGTCCCTTACCTGAACACACACAAGGATGGCATGGCCCCAGTCAGAGCTCATTGCAGCAGTACCTCTGTGCTCTGAAAGCTGATTTGTCCTTACACTGTGGAATGAACAGAGAGGTGAACATGAGAGACTGGGTGGCTTCTCTTTAAGGACACAGGGTCTTTATCTTGAAAAGTGCTGAGAACTGCCTCCTAGGTAACATTTGTTTGTAATGCAGGTGGGGTTGCATACAAAGGATGCTATAGTCCAACAGGCAAACCACACTTAACAGCATATTAATATATTTTTCCGTGTGATAGAGTCAAGCAGGTTATTCACGCTAATTCACTGGGGCATGGATCTTTAACATCTTTATCACACTTCAGGGACTGACACTGATCCAGCTTGCTGGACTTGGTTTGTAAAAAATAACCCCTCCTTGGATCTCACAAAGCAGAAGATCTCCTTCCCTCAAGGGTTCATACTTGCCTTAGACAGGTCTTTTTTTCCCCTTTTAAAATTGTAAAATCTAAATAAAAATTCATAGGCTTAGTTTTCTCCTAGCTGATACTTCAGTTGGGAACTCTGGGTATTGTTATCCTTTTGTAGGAAACCATGAAATCCCTTTTTTCATCATCATCCTAACTTTTCACTGCTTTATTTTTGTTTCTCACCAAACACACATACAAAGACAAACAGATATATATATACAGACAGCTTTTGATTTGGGGCAAAACTCAGCATGGACGTCTTAGTGCGGCAGCTGTTTTTCCTTTTCAGGTATTTATTCAAAAAATCGACTTTTTTCTATTATTATTTTTAAGTGAAATATTACTTCATTTAAAAATATTTGTCATCTGGAAGTGTTTAACCGTTCTTTCTTTGTTATCTCTTCTTGTGCTGATAATCCTTAAACTCTTGCTTAACGCTAAGCTGGGCCACATCAAAAAGAAATATTCAGGTACATAAAGTAGATTGCAGCAACAGAACTGTGATCCATAAAAATGGACACTATATACATGCTACACTGTGAAGGTGCCTAAATTCAGTATGTGTACAGGAAAGGCCTCCCTGGTTACAAAACACAGGGAGAGAAATACCTTCCTCATGGAGGCAGACATCAGAGCAAGGACTGCCAAAAATTTCTTTCAATCCTGGAAGATATTTTACATGTATATCTATACTTTTACAGAGGTACTTTTCTAAACGTGTATATTTTCTGTGCTCCCAATAACAGAAGAGATGTGGACATATTGGAGAGAGTCCAGCGTAGGGCCACCAAGATGCTGAAGGGCCTGGAGCACCTCTCCTGTTGGGAAAGGCTGCAAGAACTGGGACTGTTCAGCCTGAAGAACAGGAGGCTCCGAGGAACTTTGTCAGTGTCCATAAATACCTGAAGGGAGAGTGCCAAGAGGATGCAGGCGGGTTCTTTTCAGTGGTGCCCAATGAAAGGTGGGGGAGAGTAAATCAGTAAGGAAAACAAAACACAAGGATTGAGAGCACAAAAAAATCTCTCCTTTATAAAACACGTGACATTCTGATATGTTTAACTGAGAAATGCAATGTTTCAGCCCATCTCAAAAGTTAGAGTTATTAGAAACACTCAAAGCAAAAGTAAACCTCGAGGCACCTAAGCTGGGCAGGCCAAGAGGAAGTAACAAGCCTTGCACAAACCCCTGCATGAGAAACAAGCGGCCTGCTGCACACAGAACCTGTGTGGAAAATTAAACATTTTTCCTTAGTCATCAGGTTTTATCTCAAGACTATGCTTCCTGTATAAAACTGCATGTGTTGCAAGTTTAAAGCAATAAAGCTTAGGTCAAGCTGTATTCATATTTCAGAAGGTCACCTGGCAACATTTGCTGGGCTACTCTTTATGCCTCATTTTAATTTAATTCTAGGCCTTATGGTGGATCAATTTTATTGCACGGCTGAGGAGCTGGAATAGCTGATGTATAATTTCTACCAGCTAGCAGCAATATCAAAGCTATTCCTTTTTTTTTTTTTTATAACTGCACTATATTTACTACAGCAATCAGTATAAGACCAAGGATAATTTTAAAAAATAGAGCTACAAGTATATTCTATCCAAGTAAACATTGGTTTCCTTAATTTATTATATTCAGGATTTCTTTGTGTATTTTAAAAGAACAGAATGATGTCTTTTTATCCGAGTACAAGAATGTTTTATTAGAGGTACAAAGCAACCTGATCCTGCCCTGTGGCTGTATCCAGATGAAATACAGATGAATAAAGTAGAATTTCTCTTTAAATACCAGTGCCAATCGGAATCCTTCAGGACCTTCTTCCAGGGACTACTGATATATTTTGCATGAAATAATCACAGAATAAAAGAAAAAAATATACAGCAAAAAGTGGAATTGTTGAGTCTCATTGCTCTTCGAAAGGGACGAGACATATCACTAAATGTGGAGATTGCCCAGCTGTATGCTTCTGCTTTGCCTGAATGGTGAGGTTGTTACTTGGACAGGAAAGCATACTTGGAGCTGAGAGGAATCCAGCTTTTCACCATTGTATGGACACTTTTACTTTCTGAAGAAAATACAAGCAACATCACAACAGGATGTGTTTCTTCTTTCCAGATACTGGCTTTGCAAGCCAGAACAGGTGTAATAGATAACTGAAGGGACTGTCAGTTTTGTGGCTTGAAAGCCACAGGGCTGGAAGGCAGGAGGCATCTTGGACCAGGGACAGAGCAGCAAAAGGCGCACTGTGGCCTTGGCTGGTTTGGTCTTCCTTCTCCAGACATTCCTTAACATTTCTCCTTAATAGCTGTGATTGCAGGTTCAACTGACAAACTTCAGCACAGCTCAGCCAAGTGACTCTCACTTGCCTATGTTCAAATGATGACTTTGCTTTCCCAAACTCTCTCCTGAGCCTGAAGATCAGCCTTGGACCATGAGTTTCTCCATCTTCATCTACAACAACAGAACTGCAGAAGATGACTGTGTGACAGCCTCCCAGAACTGTGAACTTCATTTTCATTCCCCAGTGCTCTGCATTTCCCTGCGTAAAACAAATTGTGTTTCTGAGTCACAATCCCCATACCTTACTAAGGACAAGCTCAATATTCCATCATGAGAGAAATCTGAAGTTTGGTGAGGGACTGACTATTCTAAGAATGGTGAAAAGTTCAGGATTTCAATTTCTTGGAAATCTCTCAAAATTATTTTTTTGTTGTTGTTTAGAATGTAAAAAGCACACAGGAATGAAAAGTCACCACCCAGACAGATTCAGATCTGCATTTCCTATCCTGAGGAGTCTGTTAAACAAGATATAGAATCTACATCATACATGAATTGCAGTTGTGCATTTATTTTTCAGAAACAATGTATTACTGGAGTAGAAATGAATTCATGACAAGGGGATTGTAATCTAGTGACTATGACTCTCAATGTCAATAGTGACGCAATGAAAAGATTCTGGCTGTAGAGACAGTGTTAAAAAGTTGTACTCTTATCCTGGACTCTGTTTTATTTGCTTGCTTTGCTCAAAATCTTATCCGATAATAGTTGCAGAGCAAGCCTAGTTCAGAATCTTGTTCACAACGAGATCTTGTCACAGACTTCTCTCTTTATTATTCTTCCAATCCCTCAGACTGCAGCTGTTACTCCAAATAGGCTCAGTTGCTTCCAGGGTAAGCAGAATACAAGAGCAGCTACACTTATAAGTTTGCTAAAATTGTAGCTGAGTGTACAAAAAGGTAATAAATGAGCCAGGGGGTGGATACTAACCAGGAATTCATGTGAAATACAAGTATAGGTGACTATTGGAACACACTGGCAAGGAAAGCAGAAAGCCTCCAGCTCTGTGTCACCAAGTTAGTATGAGAGGCTCTCCTAGAAATATTGGTTAAGCAAAATGCAATGTATACATTACAGCTCAGAGCAGTTTTAAGGCCTGAGATATGCAGTAGTCAGACTAAGCAAGAATCTAACATAGTTTTTACAGAAACTGCTCATTCCATCCCACAATAACCTCCAGAAAGAACCAGAACAAGTGAATTTGTGCATGCCAAAAGAATTTATGTGCTGGGATTTTGTCCCTTGGCAACCACTTTGGGCAGCATGATGGCTCCCTTCTTGCCATTTCCAGAAGGCTATTTTTTGCTAAAGCAGATGAAATCACCTGGCATATTTAGGCCATGCCATTTTACTGGGTTAGTCAGAGACAAAGCATCAACTCTTTTAGAAGTTTTCTCTCTCACTTGTCTCTTTCAGCATGAATCAAACTTCCTACTTCTTGCTTCACCAGAATGGAAGTTCAGGTGTGGTTCAAATGTGAAGATTTTACTAACTTCTATATCTTTGCCTTGCAAACTGTGGCCTTAAAATTAAATATTAACTTCAACTGTAAACGTAGACCTTTCCATAATTAGAGCTGTTTCAATTACTTGTTACATTAATGTTTTCAAAGTTAATATGTACACCTTTAAAGATTCACTTACTTTATTTAGCAAACTTATTTTTAAATTCATATTTAAAAATATTATTCAGAAGGAGATAAAATACTTTGCATTGAACAGCTCATGCCTCTAATATATACCAGGTCATGCCAGCTTCTTGCTTCTTCTTCCTTTGTATAAATCCTATGCATACACACATCTGTATTAATCTCTTTATTTTCTTCTGAGTTGAAGATGAATTATGACTCTTTGTAAGCACTTCATGCAGATTTTATACTCCAGCTGATTTTCCATGTTGTAGTGGTAGTTTTCCTAAAACCAGATGTCAGTGGTTCAGCTGATTAAGCTCTCTGGCATCCATTCACTGACACAGCTGCAGCCAGAAGAGCTTTCTAGTGGAGGCCAGATTTAAAATCCCTTACACCACTCTAAAATTGTGTTTGTATATTCCGTCATCTATCAAGATGAAGAGCACTATTATACAACTGCAGTAAAGTTCTTATCACTGCAGCAAAGAAACTGAATTTTATATCCAATGCTGAGTCTTCAGTGCTGGTTTGGGAACAGTCTTGCATTTGGTATTTTTAGAAGAATTGTGCAGACAGAGCTCTAAATTGTTGTCACCCAGACTAAGAACTCAGAGGTAAACTCGAGATATCACCTTACTTATTTTCCATATAATAGTTGTCTTCTCAAAATAGGCTGGCCGGATATTTTCCAATTGAAACTTTTCCAGACTGATTTGTCTAAAGCAAAATATCGTATGGAAATACAAATACATACACTGATCTCAGTGAATATTTGACAGAAAGCTTCCTGCCTTGGAACTGGAGGGTTGGATAGCCTGAGGAGCCAGCTGGCCCAGAAGCAGGACAGTTTCCAGCTCAGCCAGGGATTAGTGGCTTTCAGGTCCCCCAGAGCCATGAGGGAGAAACTTTTAAGCTAAAACTTACTTATTCAAACTATTTCAAAATAGATTTCATTTGTTTCCTGTTGTATGAGGCTGATTTTCATTTTAGTTTTTGTTTTTAACATAAGGGCTTTACTACAAGTTAGAAATCAAACTAGCTTAGATTCTTTGTAAATTTCTTGAAATTACAACTCAAGAGCCAGCTCTACAACCATTCTAGTTCAGTGATGCTGGAAAACCTTTTACTTAAATTATCCAAAATAAATTTCTTAGTTTGCACCTAGCTGTCATCACTGGCTTGAGCCATGAATCTGTAATGTCCTTGTATGTTTCCCTGATAAAACGTGAACCATAGCACCTCAAAGTACAGATAAAATGATCTGCTTAGTCCTCATAAGCCTTGTGAGATGTTATTCCATTACTGATATGACCAAGGGAAGCTTTTAAAGTTCCCTTTGAAGTCAGAGCATGAAAGTTAAGTTCTGGGCCTGCCTGCTACTCTCTTACAGGTATGAGCAATGAAGACAAATTGAGTTCAGGCACAGATACAGTTCATCAAGCAGGGAGAGCTTTGAACATGTGAGAGAAAATAAGAGAATCAAATTTTCTTTCAGAAAGCTGAAGAGAAATCAGGAGGGTGAAGAGGTAAGGCAAGAAGATTTGCTTGGTCACGCAGTGGTCAAAGACAAGAGCGTCAGTGTTTGAGGCAGTGTTTGGGGACGTGTGGTACTTAGGCTGTGCCCAGTGCAAGATGTGTGACTGTGGAATGGAGAATCAAACACTGATGTATTTTTATGTGAGATTTTTTTCTACAGGAAGGTAGCTTTTATTTTCCTTTTAAAATCAAGCCATTTAGTTGTACATACTGTTTTCTTAGCAAAATGGAACAGATTATGGGTTCAGTACATAGGATGGTCAATGCCTACAGCCTTTACAATGGTATGACAAAGGAGATTTTGACAGACAAGAAATGTCTTTCCAACTATTTGATCATGGAATTTTGTTTTCTGAAATATATCTTTACTAGGTATGCAGGTTTTGGATTAGATTAACAAATTCCTGTTGAATACAATAAATTGCTTGTTTTTATTATCAATTGTCTCCAACATCATTTTGCAGCAAACTCAAAAGCCCTATCATTGATAGCTCTTCCAGTTACATTTCAGAGTCATGTATAAGCACTGAAGTAAAGAGAAGCACTTCTGTCCTTAATTGTTTGTATAAGCCTGTCAAATTAATGGATATTTTCTTATAGAATATTTAGAGAATCACTGCTTATGACTGAATTTGGCAAAATTAATCTCTACCTGGAGAAATATTGGGAACTCTGAAGTTCAAAATTAATACAATATTTCATTAAAAATTAATTCAGGAATTATTTTTTCCTTTTGCACTGCTGTGGAACATATCTTTTTTATTACTTTCAGTATACATCAACAATAATCTAAACACTCCTAGAGTCCAAGTTTTGGCTCTTTCATTCTTTCTATCCGTCAGTTGGCATAAACTCAAAGGGATTTTGATAATCTACTGATTGGTTTCATGATTGGATGTTAAATAATAACAATAAATTGCAGCCAACTTGAGGACCAGCTTAAAATAGTATTTGTATGAGATTGTTATCAGCTTTCATTGTGAAGTACAATCTGTTAATATGGTAATTTTGATAACAACACTTTTCTACTTGCTTTAGAGTGCAGAAAAATTAATTGCTCTTCTAATCTGTAGAGAGCTGATAGCTTTGTGGTACTTGTCTGTGTTGCATACAAATACTGACTCTGTTGTTGAGCACTTTTTTTTTTTTTTTAGTTCATTAGGTTACAGTCTTTAGATAATTCCCCTGAAGTGTAATTCCTTCAACACTGCACATCTTACTAAAATAAGTAAATAGATAGACTTACCCAGTGATTTTTTAGAATAAATGAAAGAATTTACCATACAAATGCAAAATCGAGTTTTAAAGTCTAATGCTGACTGCCTTAAATTACAACCTTCAGGCTGTGAAACATGGATTTCCTAAGTAATTGATATCTCTTAGTTTAATTTAGATTCTGATTTCTATTTATATAGAGTGAGTCTTTCATAAAGCAGTACTCTGAACTCTGCTTTTTCATTCATGTCATTCTTTAGTTGCCCATTTGGAGAAGTGCTCAGTTAGCACACGTCAGAAACTTCCCAGAAAATACACATAACTGCTCTTGTCTGTCTCTGGAAAACAGAGCTGATCCGTTACTTTCTTCCTCCTCTCAAATTCTTCTTAATCTTTCTTTTTGTCTTATTTTTATATCATCATTGACAAGTTCCATATCAAAAAAGCTACTTTTTCCAAGTACTCTGTCATACCAGAACACATCTGTTCAGGTTTTCTTCAAAGACTTAAACACATCATGCAGTGCTTTCAATAATGGCCTTGATGTCATCCATTGTATTTTGCACTAAAGCACAGAACTTTGTTTGGGAAAGAAAGGAATATCTCTGAGCTTGTGAATGGCCTCATCTGACAGTTCAACTTTTCCCTTTTTTTAGGAATATTATTGTATCTACTTCACAGGGAACTTGTGCAGACATTTGCTTTCGACAGGATTTTTCCACTTTCCAAGTAAAAAAAATAGTTGATAATTAAAAAATTTAAAAAAAAAATGCAAACAGGTTAAAAAATAACAAAGAACAGTTTGTGATAGAACAAAATGTGATCCAAAAAGTACCCTTCAGGATGCTGCATAAAAGCTTGTGGTTTCAAACAGTAAATGAAAATGAAAATATCTGGTGATAATTTCCTACCCAGAATGGAAAAGGTTTTATAAATTTATTTTAGCTCAGATTTTCTTCAATATGCCAAAAACAGAAGGGGAAGAAAGCATTTATTTCAAATTTCAAAAACAATGTTTCTGATGTACTCAGATCAACTCAAGTCAAAACCTAGTTACTATTTATTTTTACTGTTATTGAATGTTCAAAATATTTTTCTTTCATCATTCCTATATGCCTGTAAAAGCAACTTTCTTACTGCTTTTCAATCCCAGGTTGAAATGTGTATTTGTTACTACTACTACTGGGTTTTTAGTCCACCTGCAGAGGATAATTTCACTTCAAAATATACTTATGGATATTGCTTAGTTTTCTGAAAGCAGAATTATCTGATTCCTTTTGTCAAGATCATCCTAAAATAATATAATTAGCACTTGAAAATTCAGCTTACAATTAGAGTAACCTGTGGAACTAGCACCATTCATTTCAAAACACTTTATTTTGAAGTAAATCAGTATCCATTAATGCTGATTGTACCACATGGAAAAAAATGTATCTTTTCAGGACTGAAGGCAACTTTTTGGACAGACAGCAGCAAATCCCTATAGCAGGAAAGAACCTACTTGTCAGTAACACAGAAAATCATTTTCATCCACTAAATCTACCTCATCCTTCTCACAGACTGAATCCTCAGTGACACAACTCAGCCTCCCTAGTATGGGGCTGACTTTCAAACAGTTATTCTTTTTGCTCTAAAGAAACTTTTTATCAGTGATAAAAATGGCATTGCTATTGCAAGAAATTTTTTTTTGGCTAAATAATGCTTCACTGTCTGCAGGAGCTTAGGAAAGAGGCTCCTGGTTTCATTTATAATAAGGATTTGGGTACTAGAACAATCTATTTCCATCTAGACATACCTATCAGACCAACAGTGAAATGAAATGTTTGCTTTTTGTTTAGTTCATCTTTACTACTGCTGTTTTTCATTACTACATGGAAATATGTCAATAAATAAAGAGGGAAGAGGGGGTGGTTTCATTACAGTATAGCAGGCACTAAATGTGACACTGTCTTGTCACAGGAAATATGATTTACTAAATCTTGAGTTTCTATAAACTATGAAAGATAAATATTCTTCATGGGTGGTGTTAAAAATAGATAGATAGATAGATAGATAGATAGATAGATAGATAGACAGATAGATAGATAAAAAAAATGAGTATCTCCAGTGCTTAAAAAACAATTGCCAAGAACTTTAGATGCTGGCTATATCCTACGGTTTATCCATATGAACATGAAAGTAGGAGCTACAGCAGCAAGGAATCAGACTCCATAAATATAGTGGAAGGATTAGCCATTTTGCTGTGAGACATTAAGCTTATTCATTTCCTAGCAGATAGAAAGGAAAACATGACCAGACACACTCAGCCGCTGTGAACATTGGTTTCCTTCTCTCAGAAGATACTAATCATGTATAACCAAACATTAAAGCCCTTAAGGCTATTCTTCAGTGAAAATGGACACTTGCAATGCAATCTAAGACAGGGATTGAGGCTGGACTGCCAGCACTGTAAGTACAAACATGAGATTAAAGCAGGCAATGGATAGATATACAAAGTCAAATATGGATATGCCTATAATCTATCATATATAAATAAGATAAAGTCGATACAGTAATTGCCTAACAGTCAAGTACAGATATACTAGCCCAAATGAGGATCGATACTAAGTGCTAGTAAGATAGATTTTTAGATCACTTTTTTAGATCACTAGAAGGACTTCATAATATATTTAGAATATTCAAAATATCAAGATACCATTGGAGTCAGTGGGAATAAGATTCTGGAAAACTCTGCAGGTGATTCTCTGTGGCTTTTTGCACCTCAGTACTTCAGATACCTTCAATGATAAGTTGCCATCATTGGTGAGGCACTTAAAGACTAAACAGGGAAAAATACACCACCTGTTTTAGGAAACTGATGATGTTACCAGTGACCCAGAGGGAAAGACATTTAGCAACAGTCCTGATGCTTTACAATAAAATAATACTGCTCTCTGATGGTTTATTGGAAATGAAATGGTCGAAAACAAATGACAGAAAAGATGCATAGACAGAATAAGAGAGATGTACAGGAGAGGAAGAAGAAGCAACTTAAATTCTCAAGCTTTCTAGCAACCACAGAAGAGAAGTTTAAGACTTGGTGCAGCTGGGGATGGAACTGCCATGTGCCTCTTGCTATTGATCTGAAGGATTTTCGTAATCAGAAAGGATGGCATTTAGAAGCTTGTGGACATTAACTCTACAGCAATATAGCCTCAAGCTATCAGAGCAGCATTATTTTTTTATTTAAGTCATAAAAAGCAAGTGCTGATTTCTCATGGCAAAACTGTCTCTTAGTGCAATCATGGTTGGTAAAATGAGTAATGCTTTATCACCAAAGCAGTAGGAAGAGCAGGTGCATATGTCCCTATTTTCCTGCTTCCATCAGCAGTGTTGCTTGTTATTCTGTTGCCATCTGGCAAGGGACAGCAGGATCTACTGAAGAATATAGTTATTAGTTTTTCTTTAATAAAACATGGTTACCCAGTTACCATTGGCCCACAGCCTGGTGTGAAAAATCCTTTAGACAGGATTTTCTGACTTATTAACTTTGCATGCTGTCAGTTTTCTCCTTTGACAAATCATTTCACCATAGAAAACTGTTGGTACACTGTAGGAAAAAAAAAAGGGGGGGGGGGGGAATAGTGGAGAGAAGAGGGAAGAACAGTCCTACTCCTTTGGCTGCCATCACCATCATGTTAAGGAGACTGAGTCTTCAGTTTTCATTTTATAAAGCATGCTCAGTGAGGGAAATACAATTTATCCTATGTGCAAATATAGTTTTAAAATATGTTAAGAGATAATAAATAAAGATATCAGTTATAACACTGGTGACAGAACAAAAAACAGACAGTATACTAGGGTAACAAAAACTGGTAGTGTTTTTTTATGTAATGAGAATGCTGTACCGTTGTCTTATGTAGCATAAGTTGGCGCTGATGGCTGTGTCAGCTACCACCTAAAAGTCTGAACTTGTTTTTATATGAAATACCTGGCATGATAATTAGAAAAATGGTTAATTTCTGTATATCCCATTGTTGTATCCAATAGCAAAGATACTCCCACAGACTGCTTGTGGAGGTGGGAGGGAATGGAATTTCACTTCGTGTGTCAATCCAAATCATGAATTATTTTAAGAACATACAGCAACAGCCTTGTAGAATTTCATGTTATGTATAAAAGGACGAATGAACAAGAAAGAGAGAAAGGAAGAGAGAAAGGGAGAAAGAGAGAAAGGAAGAAAGGGAAAAAGGGAGAAAGGGAAGGAGGAAGGAAGGAAACAAGCAAGCAAGGAAGGAGTGTGTTTTTGTATAGAAAAGGTACCTTATATTTAAAGCTACAGTATGATATTGAGATTTTGGAAATAAATCAGGCTGAGTTTGCTCTGAGTTATTTCTCTGCAGTGAATCACACTTCATCTGGTTTTCAACTTTCTTGCTGTTAAAATTTATATTCTGACTCCTGAAAGTCATTTTTCAAGACACAATACCAGGCAGGCAACAGTACATTTATAACAAGGAAAGTCACTTGATTTTGTTCATTACTTAAATAGAACAGACTTTGCAGTTTAAACTCACTGAAGAGATACATACATGAGTGAGAATGAGGAAGCAAAGAAAGCCTGGAAAACAGAGATGCAAAAGAACTTAAATTCTCATCTCCACTGACTGATAATTTGCTTATTTCCCTAGTTCCTTAGTCAGTCTAATCAATAAGATTCAAGTGAGGGGTCATTATTAGTAACAAATGGAAATTGGTTTCTAACTTTTGATTTCCTCTTGAGTGTAGTTAAATATAAATGTAAGCTAAATTCACAAAAACACTTGCACATCTACTGAAGTTTGTGAAAAGTAGTGGAAGTAGTTGCAAATTTTCTAATAAAGCCAACTCAATGTGGAAAAAAAATGATAAGTCTTCAAAACATCTCTCAGAAATAATCTGTCTAGGCTTTTACCAAAGATCCTGCTAGCTCACTTGAGGACTCTTGAATAACTGACTCCAAGGAGACTGTAGTACCTGCTGCATCACAAAGGGGATCTTTTTTCTTGTTGCAAAGACTGCCTGGTGAAAAGCCTGAAACACATGCTGAGCCCTCAGGGCTTACAAACTCCCTGCTCAATCACAGAGTGCTTAAAAGTTTGTCCCTGCTCCAGGAAATCTGCCTTATTTTCACAGCACTATAGGCAAAAAAAAGTAAAATGTGTGAGTTGTTTCTTTTTCCTTAGACTAGTTAGAAATTACTACCCTGTCACAGGAAATTTCTAAATTATAACTGATTTCTCTGAATGGCAACTAAACACATTAGCATGGTTTACAAAATGGAAATTACCAGTATAGCCATATCTAAGAAGTAGCATCAGTCTTCATGGCAGGAGTAGCTGTGCCTATAACAGAATGCAACAGAGGAATTTTGCAGGATGGGGCCTAAGGTTCAGATCCTCCATCATGAAAGAGGATGTTCGGCAATGTTTATGTTACTCCACATGGATGTTCCTTTGTTTTCCTGTCCCTGGCCAATATGATCACAGTTACCCCTTTGTCCTATCAGTTATCCCATGAGTTCTCTCCATCTCCCTCCGTCCACTATGCTCTGCCAGATAATTTCCATGTCTTTTGGTGTCCCTCCCTTGCTCAGAAAACCCAGTAGCTAGAAGTGTCCCACAGCTACACCTGATGGCATGATTGATGGAAAATTTCTTACAGATTTTAAGCCTGGAAATTCATCCTTATTGTTTCTTCTGATGCTGTTTATCTCCGTGCTGACACTCATGGCATTAAAAACAAAAAAACAAAAACAAGCATCAAAAAGTACCAAAAAAAGTCTCTATTAGACTGCAAGGAAGAGGTGCTCCTCGCCTCATCTTGCAAAGATCCCTCAACTGGAATGTCCCTTTTCTGGTTAGCAGTCAGGCTCGAGTATCTGCTCAGGTGGCACATAAAATCCAGCAAAAGGGACAGATACCTCCAGCTGGTATTAGGGGGATATATCCCACCTATTATGGAGAGAGAGAGAAACAGCAGATCAGTAAAATTGTGCCACTAAGAGGTTAGATAATACATTTGTGTTACACAGTAGATATTTGCCTGAGGTTAAACAATCCATCATATAAAGCAGGAAAGGGCCATACATAGTTTTGTGAAATACCCAAAGTATTATGACCTCTAAAAGTTCTTTTTGAGAGTAATTCCTAATGCTATTTTAAAAAGCACTCAAATAAGAATGTAATTTCTTTGATACACATAGATTGATAGCCCTAAAACAAATGAACACTAAATAATATATTGTGGCTTAAATAATTAAAATACAGCAGGAATTCATGTGCCTTTCTAAAAAACATTTGGTTCAGCTGACTCAATAAAGTACAATTTTATAAAGAGTCTCTTAAAAGTTACCCTAGAAAGGAAAAGAAAATGGGTTTGAACAGCGGAGCACAACAGACTTGCACGTGGGAGTACAATAGACGATGTCCTTGGCACTGGCCCTTGTCTTACTGTACTACTGCTTCCCCTTCTGTTTTCTACTACTCTTATTTATAATTTCACTCATTTCTCCCCTTCTTCTTCACTGGTTACATGCTAGCTGATAGTTTTCATACCACTAGTAGATCTCTTACTTACTGTAAATATAAATTATCGTTTTAAGAAGATAAATTTCTAATATTTCACCATTTTTCTTTTCAGACATGAATCTACTTTCACAGATGGCAAAAGATGTATGAACTGAGCTCCTGACTGGCAGTGTTTCTGGATAAGTAGTTTTTACCACACACTAATTCTGATGAGACATGCAGGACAAACTTTCATAATAAATGATAAATGCAAACTTTTAAGATAATTATTTTATCTTGCAGTGTGTGGGAGTGTAACTACTGTTCAGAGAAACATTATAAGCTAAGAAATGAACTTGTTGGTTATTATTTTATCGAGACTATCTTGATTTACAGGTTCTGGAAATTGGTTGCATAGAAATATTCTACTTTAGTATTCTTAAGAGCTTTCAGATAAATTACTATGTTTTCAAGCAATCTATCAACATTCCTGTGTCTGTACCAAACAAAACTAGTAGGAAAGCATTTAAACTTATTACAGTGTTCTGAATTAAAGTTTTTTGCAGTTACAAGTGCTTTTATTTATATATAAATGTGGCATAATTTTATATTGTAAAATTATCTTGACCCAAAAATTTGGATTTAAATAGAACGTGGGCATGAAAAAGAGCACACAGGTCAATAGATACAGCACCCATAGTTACCAGTTGCTTTTTAACCTTTTGCAGTATCTGGGAATGAAAATATATTCACTAGTAAGAATATCAGACTACATCAGCTGACCCCATTTATAGAGAATATTCTTGGTATGTTTGACGTACTAGTACTGAGAAATTTGTTGTGGCAGAATAAACTTCAGTTGGTGCCAGTGACTGATCAGTACTGAACTGATTACTTCGGCTCCCCCTGTAGCAAAAGAAGACAGACAGATATCTGCAAAATCCAACTCATCCCATCACACGCAACATTAAACACGCAAATTAGGGAATGAGAAAATGAACTTCAGAAGTTTCTAACCTCTCTATTGACAATTGAACAGATGACTAGTTATAGATAGACTGACAACCAGATAATGAACAAATCCTGCCCTTCACTGGTACACAGAGTATCTTCTCTCTGTTTTGTACAATGAACTTCAAAATCCAGAGACATTTAAAACTAATCTTTTGTTTGTGTCTGACTGCATGCCTCATCTATATATTAAAGAATACAAATGCTTAGTTACAAAACTGAATCACCTAGCTACTTTGACATATGCCTAGCTTTAGGCACAGAAATAAATACTTTCCTAGATCTCCTCGTGAAGGTTAACTCATCAAAATGCACCTGAATATGACTAAATTTAAACTTGTAGGAGTTTAAATAATAAATTTGTTATTATAAATTAAATAAATATATAAATATATATAAATAAATATAAGCTAAAATAGTTATTCAAATATTTGAAATGAAATGCCGAAATCAGGACCATAGACTTCTGATTTAACTCCTTCCTAGGTACTGTAGTCTTAGCAGTGCTTCAGAAGCTGTTCTGTTAGACAAAAAATGTGAAAGAGAGAGCAAGCGCAAGTCTGGGTATGTGGGTGACAGTAAGACTTTTGTATGTTCCCACCAAATTATCTTACACAAAAAGTCATTGGATGCCACACAGCTATAACAGTTTAAACCTCATACACTCAGTAGTTCAGTAATCTGTTCTGATGACCTAAAGAGATTTTTAGTGTTCATCTTTAACTCAATATGGCTTCTGTAGCAAAAGAAAAGAAAAAAACTTTTCTCCAAATATATTAACAGTAAGAGAAAGGCTAAGGAGAATCTGTAGTCGTTCTCGGGTGCATTTTGATGAATTAACCTTCATAAGGAGATCTAGGGAAGTACTTCTGCACCCAGACGAGTTGTTGGTCTTCTGAAGTAGGCGTGAAAATGGGAAAGAATTCCATCATTTGTTTAAAAATAAACAAACTATATGGGTTCAGCCATGAGAAGGACTTTGCAGTGTAGTTAAATACATATTATAATCAATATTCTGATTTGAAAAGAAAATGCATTAAAAAGAGAAGCTTAGGTTAAAAAACTATGAGCGACAGCTGAAGAACTATCGAGTAAGCTGCACAGATTCTGTTTGCCTTGCAAGTCAGAAGCCTGAACAACAAGGCTGCAAACCAAAAGCTACTCATTACATGTATCATTTATGCTGTTACATTACTCTGCTTTATTAAGTGGGGCAATAAATCATTGCATCCCAAGTGACTAGAACAGTCTGAAGTCTTTACATATTAACATTGTCTGTTACCTGCAATTTTTGATGTAACTATGAATTTGAAACAGTTCTAAATTCTAAGAATAAGTAAGACCAAAAATCCTTTTTATTTCTATAAAATTCATCTTGCCTCCACTTCTTCACAGGAAGGCAATGGAGTGATTTGTGCCAATAAAACTTGCAGGACACATCCTGAGATCCTTAAATCACTTAAACTGTGTTTTGAAAAGATACTGGACTGAGAGTAAGGAGGAAGATGTTCTGCTGTTTGTTAAGCAAGTATTCATTGTATTTAACACTGCAGGAGTACTGCATAGAAGTAAAAATGTTCAAGGTTCAAAAATATAATTCTGATTCTCACATCAGGTTTGACAGAAATAAATTAATTAGGTTTTTAAGTTTAAAAAAGAAATGTTAAACATCCATCTAAAAATTTAAAATGCTGAGACATTCATGTCTCTATTAGTTTGTCCAGGTGAATTGCAATAAATGTAAATTTGTGATTTTCACCATTTGTGAGAATTTTTCACCTCAGAAGATTAAAATGCTTATACTTCTTTAAAGTTTCCCTCCTATCATTTTTTTTCAGAATATAGAAAGTTTTATATCGAAGAGAACATTTGGTAGCATGAATGTTTGATTAGAAACCTCTGGATGTTACCCTTGGAGATGGAATCTCAGCAACAATCATAAAATATACATTGAGAGACTTAGAAGATTTGAAGGACATAAAATACATTTTTATTACTTGAGACCAAGTGGAAAAACTATGGCTTTGCATTATATCCAGTAAGTAGCACAGGGAGTTAGCCATGTATAGGTAAGATGAAGCAAATGGGAAGGGATGGAGAAAAGTGTAAGGAGAGGAAAAACAGCATGGAATGTAGATGAGATATGGTACCCTGGCCTTTATTCTCTATCTTTATAGAAGACCAAGACCATTACTTCTCCTGAACACTCATTAATTCCCATGTCACGAAAACAGCACACCATGGCTAGACAGTAGTTATCTCAAGTAGTCTTTAGTAGTCATAACCTATTGTATTATACTAGCCTAAGAAAGCATGTTTGGGAATGCAGTGCGCATTTCTCCTGTGATCATCAGACTGCTCCCATGAGAAGTGTTCTTTTAGCAGGGAAATCACTTGTGCAAATGGATAATGCTTTGGCTGTGCCAAAAGTAAATGGAAATAACTTTAAATTTTCAGAGACTCCATTCTTTATTGCTCATAAATTATCATACTTACTCATGTGAATCAAAATGAACTGTTCGGGAATGCTACCCATATAATGTTCAAATGGTACAGCCAGGGAGATAGCCTCATTGCATGGGGGCTTATGAGAAGTCTCAGCATGAAGGACACAGGAAAATCATTAAAGCCATGTAACTAAGGCAGATACTGATCTCCTTCGTAGCCTTAAAAAATTCCAAACTGCTCATGTAGCATTTACCTTCGGAACTAGGTTGATGTTGTGTTGTGTTTCTCTTTTTCCATGGGTTGTTATTTATAATGTATTTGTCACTGTTCCTCATTTATTTTCATTACTCCTGATTCACTTAAAATACAAAAAAAAAAAAAAGAAAAAAAACCTCTTAAAATAAACCATGCAGAGCATGATGCTCCTTGCCCATCTGTAAATGCACATGTATTAGTCCCGTGAACTTTAACGATCACATCTGTCTGAGAATACAAACACAGCTTGCCCTTTTCAGGAACAAAGCTCATGTGCAAGAATTTCTCAGAATTTTCAGGTGATGGATGGGATTCATCTGTTTGTGATTGTCTGAGTGATGGAAATAATCTAAGTTAATTTTTTATGTTCCTTCAGTTACCAAAGAAAGGAGAGAAAACTGAAGTTCGGGATGAACAGGTCTCTGCAGTCTGAGAGGAGCATGTCAAATTACACAGAAAACCTGGATGATGAAAAGTAATAGCTGTATTGATTTCAGATGGCATTTACAAAATGCACACATGAAAAATGAATTTTGAAGAACCACTGTCATGGTTTAAGCTCCTGAGTTCAGAAAAAAATAACTAAAACCTCATATCATAATTGTAGGTAATGGATCTGTAAACAATAGCTTAGAATCGTTGTGTTTGCTTTTCATTCAGGATCACCCTATAAAGATTGAACTAATAAACTCTGAATTAAATGACAGTCTTACCACTGTCAGGAAGGCTCAGACTCTTGGAGCATTATCTGCAAATGAGAGGAGAGCTGAAATATTAAGTAATATTTCTCAAACCAGTTGTTTTAGAAAAAAACAGTGTCAATATGATACTTGAATAAGCCTAAATTCATTCTTCATTTTGCTTCAATGAAACAGATTCTTCTCTGTTTATATGCTCTACATTTAGTCAGAAACATAAGTGACTACTTACACTGAGGAACAACTCTTTCACACCGAAGGCTCCCATCTTAATTACATCCTGGAACCAAAGTACACAGGATCAAGCTCTGAAAATAGAAAATCAGCTCACAAATGTAGTGTCTGCTCTTCAGGCATCCTTCATAAGGGAATTACTCAGCTTGATATCACAGAACACTGTTGGGAAAATGCAATGGGACAAACCACTAACTAGATGATCAGTATCAGTTATTTTCAGACAGCATCTGAGTGTTCCTGCAACATTTAGACAGTATTCATGTTCCTTGGTGTGGAGTTACAGCAATGGAACAAGCACCAACTTAGTCACACTAACATTAATTTACTGAAATGTTTTAATAAATGCAGCTTAGAGCTGGGATTTGGAAGCAAGCAAACACTGTGTGTCATACGAACTTGTCATTTTAGACTGAGTGCCAGGAGGAGAGCTGTAGGTGAGTTCACTGGATTATCAAATACCTGGGAGACACTTTAAGAAAAGTGTGTCCCCCTTCCCCTGACTCAAAGCAGTTTTAGTAACTCAAAATCAGAAACTATAAAAATAGGATCACACAGGTCAATTCTATGTTCTTCCCACCTTAACTCCCTTCCCTACAACTGAATTACCTCAACATTTTTTTATACCAAATCACGATGCATGTGTCATGTGTAGTCTGTGGCTGCCTAATTAAGTGACTTCCAGAATTAATGCAAAATGAGTTTTCAAATTTTCCAGTAATTATTTAGGTAGCTGATTTTCATGACAACATGACTTCATTCCTAGACTGTCACTTACTTTCAGGGAATTAAAAACAAAAAGGAAGATCTCAGCCTTGTCATGCGATGCTGAATGACTGCCTACTTACAAAGAAACGTCAGCATAACTCTCATGTGGAGTTTGCTGAGAAAAATGTTGTTGATTTCTGATTTTTTTTTCACTGAAAAAAGTCATTTCTTTATGCTTCAAGCACAACAAGGAATCTTCTGTTTTCACATCTGTGCTGAGATGATACTCTCTCCAATACTTTGCATGCAGGTCTTATTAGAGCTGTCAGCAGGCAGGGTTGCCGGTTGGAATCCGTGGAGTTCTCACTGAGCTCAGACACTGGTTATCCACCACAGCTTGCAGCCTTGAGGAGCAACATGCTTTCTTACTCTTTTCATAGTGGGTTTGGCTGCAGGAGGCAGCTGGTAAGAAAATGCATCCTATCACTGATGTCAGTATAATGAAAGAAGCTCATGGAGCAGAGCTCAGTATGACACTTTCCATGTTTATCACCTGTTCGGATGATCCTTCATAAATCTTACCAACCCAAAAAAGTCTGTGCCAGGAGTCAGGATGCCATCTCCCTAAAGTCTAATACATCCTCCTTCCTCAAAATCTGCCATCATGTTCACTGTCAACCATACCAAATTAGGAGTAAGTTCAAATGTCTTAAAATACATATCGACTTCTTCCTAGCTTTCATGTTCCCTTCTAGTAATCACTCCGGTCCCAAACAGCTAACATAATCCTAGACATTATGCAAAATAGGCTGCTCTTTACTGGAGATCCCACTGAAGATTTCCTATCAGTGTAAATGGTTCAGCTTGTGCTAAATCCATCTCCACCATGATGTGGTGGCTGTGAGGAGCAGGGGTGAACTATGCTAGGAGTGCAGCTGTGCCATCCCAGCAGTCACAGCAGATGAGCACCCAGGATGCTGATGCTCCACTACTAGGTGGTAGATGGAAAAGACACATAAATCCCTCTGCACTGAAATGCAGAAGGCAGCTTTCCTTTGTCTGACATTAAATATTTAATATGGCTGATTTGGGAAACTGACTGTCCACCTCTACAACCTACTCATGCCTTTAGGGAGCTGCCCAAAATTCCTCAAGTGCAAAGCAGCTGTGTTCCTCAGATCTTACACCAGATAATGCCTGGGTGGACATATGCGGTCTGATACACTTGGAGGTATGACTCAGGCATTATTGAGGCATCTTGTTAGCCCTACAATGCACATTTGAATGACAATTTTGTAACCATGCCTAGATTTACTTGTTCTTTTGTCATGTCAATTTATGTGGCAGGGCACAGATCTGAGGTAAATGGTGGTCAAACGATGTCAAATCGGAAGGCTTGCAATAAAGAATCACTGAAAGAGAACAATTCTCAAAGCTGATCTTTAGATAAACAGCAGATTTAATCTGCTGTTATTCCTTGGTTCTGCCAGAACAATCACTTAACAGAAACATTGACAGGAAAATAAAAGCAGAATCTTGTAATCAATATCAGAGAAAACAATCCTCATAAATAAAAGCACAATTACCCATTACACTCTGAAAACATACAAAGTTGAATAAAATAGCCTAGAACAGGTAGCCTTTTTCAGGGCTGATGAAAAATTAAGTTTTAGAAACAATTCAGTTGGCAGCTAGCACTTTTCACTTTCTTACACACTCATTTTCTTCATGCATAATTTTGCATGAGTGAAAATAAGTCCTTCACGTTTAGTATAATATTCTGTTTTATTATTTGTAGCTGAAATAGGCCACAGTCTGCTATTTTTCATATTAATCTCAGAGGGAGCTAACTTGCTATATGTGCTAGTTGGTTAACTAGGCTGGAAATATTATTCATCTAACCTTAGCAAATGTGGTGTAATTTTGGATGGAAAAAAAAGCACAAAAGCCCAACAACCTACAATATTTTGCTACAGTATAGTTCCGTGCACCCATATTACTCAATAGTAGCAGCAGCAGCAGCAGCAGCAGCAGCAGCAGCAGCAGTAGTAGTAGTAGTAGTAGTAGTAATAATAATAATGTCAATTAAATAGTGTTCTATTTTCTGAATACTGTACCTTGGAGTTCAGCAGTTTCTGTGAAAGAATTCATTATTTACTTGAATTCCTTACTTTACTGGAATTTTGTTCAATGTTTATGTAAAGGGAATACTCATGTAGAGGGAAGATTATTATGAACTGTCCAGCATGGATTTCTGGTAATGTCTCTTAACCCTTAGCATTAACTGCAGGATCTCTCTTATTTTGTTATAAAGTTATATCCAAGGGAAGCAACAAAAAGTGAAGAAAATATTTTTTCATCACTGAGGATCTGGGATGGTATTCAGGAAGTCAGAAGTCTGGAGCAACTTTACACTGTTAATTCACATCCTCACAGGCACTTTTGTTTGGTTGGCTTTGTTTTTGATTTGTTGTTTATTTTAATTCCATCTTTTATATTAATTTACACTTCTAACCTATCTTCCTTCTATACCTTAGGATTAGTAAGACCTCTGCTTTGAATGTGTGCAGAAGAAACTCCTGGAATGTTGCTTTTCCTTCATTGGCTACCTGGCAATTGTCTGGGCTTTTTTTAGTAGTTAACTCCTTTGCTTGCAAGTGACCTGTGTGAATATTTGAACTTTCTGGACACAACAGCTACATTTTAACTCATTTGCCAAAAAGCTCAGGGCACAAGTTATTTCGGAGGCACACACACAGTCATCACATTGATTGCATCATGCCAGGAATGTTTTTGGTCTGTTCCAAACAGTACCTGGAATGCAGTCAATAAAAGACAAATACAATTCACAGGAAGGGCATGTACCAGCCATCCTTTTCTGGAGGCATAAAGTGTTTGGTTGTATGGACACAAGCTATGTGATATCATTTGTCATGAGAAACAGAATGGCATTGTCCCTCTGGTTTCACTAGCATACAGTGCATAAGTGCCAGAGTTCTTCCTCATTTCCTGACACTGGGTTTAAGTTTGTAGCAGTTCCCCGTGCTCATTTTTCTTTCAATTAAGTCTGCTAGTTAATCATGCTTATTAGGTAATGTATGCTTTTTTCTTTTTTATTTAGGACATGCTATTGTCTCCCATGTTGAAGAACTTCTGTTGACATCTTCCTTTAAATATGTACACAGATATGAGATATCTGAGGTCTGAAGTACATTGAATAATATGAACACTGTCAACCGAGTCATTAATTGCTGAGCTAACAAAAGAACTTTTGTGAGAAAAGGTAAATGCCATTAGTTCCTGGAAAGAAATCAACTTGTGTTCACTCAAAGTGTTCCTAGATGCAGCTAGATGCACCCTAATCTGCCTGCTGGTTAAACTGAGGGAGAAGAAAGAAATGCACAGGCAGTGGAAGAAGGAAGGTGTGGTCTGGGAAGAAAATGGGATGCTGTCCAGATGTGCAGAGATGGGATGAAGAAAACCAAGGCATAGATGGAATTGAACTGGTGAGGATGTGAAGAATAACAAGAATTGGTTCTACAGCTACATTGGTCAGAAGACAAGGCCAAGGAGAGAGTCTGATAAATGAGAAGTGAGAACAGGCAACAACAGACATGAAGAAGTCTGAGATACTCAACAAGTTATTTGTCTCAGTCTCAGGCTGTCAGACTTCCTGCACTCTCCAAACCTCTAAAAGGGACTGAGGGAGCAAAATGCCCTACAGTGTTAGCAAAGAGCAACTTCAAGACAACCTCATGAGACTGAATGTGCGCATGAGGCCTGATGACATGCATTCCAGAGAAGAGAAGGAACAGGCTGATGTGGTTGCCAAGACAACGTCCATCAGATCTGAAAATTCATGGTTGTCAGGTGATGTCCCCATTGACTGGAAGAAGGGAAACATCACTCTCATTTTTAAGAAAGGTAGAAAGAAAGATCTGGGAAACTACAGGCTTGTGAATCTCACATCTGTGTCTGGGAAAATCATGGAACAAATCCTACAGGAAACTATGCAAGATGAGGACATCATCTTTGACAGCCAGCACAGCTCCTGTCAGCACTGTCTCCAAGCTAAACAATTCCAGTTCCCTCAATCCTTCCTCATAGCAGAAGTTCTCCACCTCTCTGATCATCTCTATGGCCCTCCTCTGGATCCGCTCCAAGAGCTCCACGTCCTTCCTGTACTGGGGGCCCCAGACCTGGACACAGTACTCCAGATGGGGCCTCACAAGAGCTGAGTAGAGGGGGACGATCACCTCCCTCTTCCTGCTGGCCGCCCCTTTTTTAGTGCAGCCCAGAACACAGTTGGCCTTCCGAGCTGCAAGCACACACTGCTGGCTCATGTCCAGCTTCTCATCTACCAGGACCCTCCTCCTTCTCCGGAGTCCTTCTCCACAGGGCTGCTCTCCAGGAGATCTTCCCCCAGTCTTTATAAATACCTGGGATTGCCCCGACCCAAGTGCATCATCCTGCACTTGGCCTTACTGAACCTCATCAGCATTTCATGGGCCCACTTCTCCAGACTGAACAGGTCCCTCTGGATGGCCTCCCTTCCTTCCAGCGTATCAACTGCACCGCTCAGTTTGGTGTCATCCACAAACTTGCTGAGATGTTAAAGAGCACCGATCCCAAGATTGACCCCTGAGGGACACCGCTTGTGACCAGCTTCCACCCTGACACAGAACCACTGATCACAATCCTTTGGCTGCATCCAGCCAGCCAATTCTTAATCCATCGAACACTCCACCTCTCCAATTTAGAGAGAAGGATGTGATGAGGGACCATGTCAAAGGCCTTGCAGAAGTCCAGGTAGATGACACCCACCACCCTTCCATCCACTGAAGCCGTCACTCCATCATAGAAGGACACCAGATTGATCAGGCACTATCTGCTCATGGTGAAGCCACGCTGGCTTTCTCAAATCAACTCTTTGTCTCGTATGTGCCTTAACATAGCTTCTAGGAGAATCTGCTCCATGATCTTCCCAGGCACAGAGGTGAGGCTCACCAGCCTGTAGTTCCCCAGGTCTTCCTTTCTTCCTTTCTTAAAGATGGGAGTAATATTTCCTTTTTTCCAATCACCAGAAACTCCACCATACAGCCATAATTTTTCAAATATGATGGAGAGCAGCTCGGCTACCACATCAGCCATCTCTTTCAAATCCCTAGGATGGATATCATCTGACCCCATAGATTTATACATGTTCAATTTCATGAGGAGGACTCGGACCTGTTCCACTGTTACAGTGGGACAGAAACCACTCCCCACACCCTCACCTAGAGGCTCGTGGTCCTGGCAGACACGGGAAGCCTGACCACCCGTGAAGACTGTTCAGTCACCCATGTCCACATGGGTGTTCAGTGAATAAGGAATCAGTTGAATGGTTACAGCCAGAGTGTTGTGGTCAATGACTCTATGTCCAGTCCAGTAATATGGAGGCCAGTAATAAGTGGTGTCCACCAGGAGACTCCTGTTCTTCAGCATCTTTATCAGTGACCTAAATAGTGAGACTGAGTGTCTCATACTTGCTGAGGATGCAAGTATGCTGATTACACTAACCTGAGAAGTGCAGTTGATACAATAGAAGGAAGGGATGCCATCCAAAGGGACCTGTAAAAGCTTGAGAAATGGGCCCTTGTGAACCTAATGAGATTCAGTAAGGTCAAGTGCAGGGTTTTGCGCTTGGGTCAAGGCAACCCCAGATATAGTTAGATGAGAATACTCCTGTTAGATGAGAACACTCCTGCCAAAGTGGACTTGGGGATTGTATATGTATGCTGCATCCATGGAGATGTTTAAGGACAGGTTGGATGGGGCACTGTGCAGCCTGATCTAGTGGATGGTAGCCCTGCCCTCAGCAGAGCAGCTGGAAACAGGTGATCTTTATCCCTTCCAACTCAATCTCCCCTATGATTCTACAGTGATGATTCTGCACCAAAACTTTTCTTCTTTTTCATTTACTCTGGAACTGAACTCTGCAAGCTCTTTTAACCTCTACCATATCTTAGTTATACGAATTTTATTTAATGCACTGTATCACACAGTGTATTTACAGAATTTTAGGTGGAATTTTTTTTGTGGTGACTCAGACTCATGAATATCCCTATAGAGTGAATAAAAATACATTTCTCTTAAATTTTGTTACTTTTTTATCTTCTCTCTCATAGTCCGCTTCTGATTTACCTTTAAGCTGAGGTTCTATGAAAAATGTAGGAAAGGTGTGCAATGTGTAGTACATGCCCCAGACATAAATCTATCCTCTTGAGTTAGTTAAGATTCATGTCAATTTAGGCATGTACTCTACATCATATTTGGGGAAAGAACACCTCAGTGGCTATGGCAGTCATCAGGAAGCGGCAAAATCAGTCAGTAAGAAAGCTGAGAACTAATCTTATTCATAACCAACACCTCTTCAGAATTTGAGCGTGTTTGTAGCAGAGTATGATTCATGGATCAGACACCTCTCTAGAATAAGGACATGTATTTTGAAAGTAAATAATGGCTTGACAGTAGTGGAGCTGTGACCTACACTTTAAATAACATATCAGAGTTCTTCACTAGAACACAAGAGGAAAGATTTCAGTTTATACACTGCCTACAAACCATCCTTCTAAACCATTCAGCAAGTTAAATTTATTCTGCATTGGTGATGGTACGAAGACTATACCTGGTAACAGTGATTTCTTCATCATGGGGAAGAAATCCAGCTGTCCTTTTTATAGTTACTGAATCAGAGAGCATTAAAAAACACCCTACCAGCCTCCTAACAAAAAGATGCCAGAAGAGCTCAAACACATTTAAAATAAATGTTCCTGTTGTACATAACTATTCAGAAATCAGATTTAGAAACTAAAGAAAAGCAGAGATTCAAATCAAAGTATTCCTGCTATAGGAAAGCAGAATGGGGCATTATTCCTACAGGAGTGCCTACCCTACAACACATTTTATGTTTTTCTTCTGGTTGTAAGATAATAAGATAATATTAACAAAATACCCCAATTGTGAATAGCTAAAATGTAATGGGTTTAAATTACTTTTCATCCAAGATTCTTAGTGACTGAAATTTGTTTTCTTTTAAGAGTTTCTTATAAGAAACAAATCACAATCAGAAACAAAAGAGTAGTTTGCACTATCACATTTTTATTTTAGTCAAGGTATAAGAAGCCATCACAGACTCAATCTAAAATTCAAATACTTTGTGCTTCTTAGTGTATACAGCTTTTATCATTGTTTTTACAAAATAGATTAATGTGGCTATATTGCCCCTGATTTTTTTTTCTTTTATGCCACTTGCAACAGGATTGTGGCGTGGAATGCATTAATCCCTTCTGTGAACAAAAGCACATTACAGACAGTGTGGGATGTCTATGCTCTGAGTTCTGTGTAGTCAATGTAGAGTTCCAGATATTGGTAAAATAGGATACTTACACACTAAAAGTTGTGCTTGAATGGCCCAGGTTCTGATTTTTAACACAGCTCAGCATTAAATTCCAAATATCATATTTGCCAAATCTATACCACTACGCAGAAATGTGTACAAGAGTCATTGGATCAGAAGAACAGCTTCTGTTCTGTCTTCTTTTCGAGATCTTAATAACTTTTTGATTTGTAATTCAGTATGATTTTTCTTCCATTTCCTAAATCCAAGCTTTAGCCACCAGCCTACACTACAGTTTAAAGATAGACATACTTTTATTGCTTATAAAGCTCCAAAAACCTCTGCTCGGTAGAGATCTATTGAAGGAAAGAAGCTGTCTCTTTCCTAAGTTAGATACGCATGGATCAGAGGAGACTGGGATTTCAGACAGAGTCATGCTACACTGTATGTTATCCACTGGCTGTATTCAGGCAGCTACCTGGCCAATATAGGCATTCTTTTAAACCCAGTCACATGCCACTATTTCTCCCCAGTTTCTGAGAGCACCTAACACGGGGATCTGCAATGCATGACAGAGGCACATTACTACAACATCTAACTTTGAGCTCTCAAAGTCTTCTGCAGTTCTAGCCCCTAATCACTAGTGTCTACCTTAGACCAAGAGCTGTACACACTTGCTCCTTCCTCATACTGAGGATGAAGCAGCCAGGAGAGAAAGGAATTAAAAATTAACCAGTGTGTTTCACTATTATTTAGTGAGATCCCCATGAAGATAGTTTCCTTCCAAGAAAGGTGGTTTTGTGTTGTTCCAAATTTCTAGTGTCATTTGCACTGGCTGACCCTTTTATCTTAAAGGAAAGACAAGAACTGGTCATTCTATATTGATTTTGGCAAATCAGAATATGAAATGTGGTTTCGGCTTTCAATTAAATGGCTAATTAGACCAAAAAAAAAACAAAAAAAAAAAACAAGTTATCAACAGGGAATATCCCAAATTCATAGAGACAGCAGATGCAGCATTACTCATATGAATTCCTCAAACTGACAACCATGAAAGAAAAGCTTAGGAGAAACAATCCATCCCTGGAGACACTGAGAAGGACATCATCTCACAGGGCATCAGAAACAATCTAAGCATATGCAATTTTAACACCTTCACGGTGATAACAAATAAATGGTTTCATGTTGCATGTTTCTTCTTGATTCTATTCCTTTCTTTCTGAGAGAATTAAATGCTAGGATGTTCAGAACTGTGACAATAAAATACATGTACAGCTTTGACCTTTAGAATACACCCTGCTGTAAATGGCTGGTTATGTCCTTGGCAGCAGGGAAAATAGTACTATAGCCTTCACAGCTGGAAAATATCTGTTAATTTGCAGTAATTCTTCACACATTTATATAAAAGCAAATCAAAGATAATCGTTTAGCAAAGACGATAATATAAGTAACAGTGGTATAAAGATACAGCTGGACTTTTTCTGTTGAAAAACAAGAAGTCTTTCCATGTAAAGTTAAACAACTAGTGAATTACTATATCCTATTTCTACTAGAAAACTGGAAGACCAATAATAAAACTGTACCAGTTTTGTTTCTTAATGGCACTTAATTAAAAATTAAAAATTAAACCCAAATTTAAATAAGAGAAAAAAGAAGGCTGCAAAAATAGAAAGGATTTCATTTCAGGTTGAGTAAAAAGTGTGTCCAGTTCCAATCTCTCTCTTTTTTCAAGAAGGAAGAAGTCCTAACAGCTGATGTGAAAATATCTCCTCTGGCCCACTCAGATCTGTACAGTTATTCACCTATTTATGCCCAGAAGTCCTCAGTAGTATGCTTGACAGGACAGTTGCTTTAATCAAAGACTCAAAGATTTCAAATAGCTGTTCAAAACACTTAGCCCATTGCAGCTGAATATGTCTAGGGGAAAGAAACAAAACTAGACTTCACACACTGAGAGGATAAGATGAATCTTCTCAATGCAATAACTTGATTATTCTGCATTTTTTTTGTTCTCATGAACTTTGTATCACAGTTAAATAGCATTAGCAGATTGGATTTCAGACATGATGAGACACAGCTTGTGCCCTTGAAGGAGCAGACATAATAGTGAGAGCTGCAGCAAAGGGAGTTAATCTATTTCCACAGACATTATTTGCATTTTTGGTTTGGCTCTTCAGAAGTCATGAGCTTTCAGCAGCTCATTTCTGAAGGCAGTCAAGTAACACACAGTAATCCCCACCATCTGATCAGTGATATTACACGTTTATGCTTTTTTCTAATCAACCAGCAGTTTTTTTAAGGTTATTCTGTAGCAAGGTTCCTCACGTTTACGTTACATGAATGACAGACCAGATTTAGAAAAGAACCACATGAAGCACCTTCCTAAACTTCAACAAGATTGTTCCCATTTTTAGTGGGAGACTTTGTATTTATTAGTGACTTTTCTGTCTTTTAGGGAGCAGCTGCTATATTTTGACTCAGTTTTCAGCTCAGAAGGGATGTGCAGCATCTGGCTGCCTCAGAAGAAGAGGAACTGGCATTCTGCTTCCTTCTGAACAGACCTCAGCAACATTACCCAACAGATCTGGATAAAAATTAACCACAAAGCTCCAAGATGGAAGAATTCCCAGATAGTGCTGATTAGGTCCAAGAGCATGGTACTGTCTGCAGAACATCAGGGTTTATTATCTCCTAAGTAAATGTTAAAATCAACTTGCTTTCCTCAAATTTCAGTTTACTTAGACATGACCTTATTATACAGAGATAAAGTTGTTTCTTGACCTCAGCAGATATTGCCTTATTCTTGAAATCCATTTTTCTAAAGGTCTCATCATCAAAACAACACAAGCAATAATGCCATTTAGTTGGTAATGGGAATCTTGTGAAGAAAAATGCTTAAAAGATTCAGTCTAAGATCTTTCAAACCTTAATTGTAACATTCCTTAAAAAGACTGAAAAGATCATAGTTAAAATGTGGTGAGCAGATGGTGAGTTTTCTCCCACAGCATTTCGGAATGACTTTCTCCACTGCCATATTCCAGCAGGTCTCCATTTCCCACTATTCATCACAAAGAGAAAATTTCTTTTAAGCTCAAGCATAAACAATAGCTAGAGTTAACATGCAGAAAAACAGAACAAAAAGTAAAAGTAATCCAAGTGCTTTCTCTGTTGCCCTGGTTCCAGGTTCAGAACTCACAGAACCATAGAATGATTGAGGATGGAGAGGATCTCTTGAGGCCACGTGGTCCAAACCCTGCTTAAACAAAGACACCTGGAGCAGTTGCCCAGGACCATGCCCACACTAACATCTAAGCTTAGAGTCCTACTGTTTGCTTTGAATGTGTGCATCCCTTCACAAGCCTGCAAAGTGTTTTTGAGGATAAAGCCATTACAGTGATCCTTCTGGAATAAGAGACAATGTGCTGCCTCCTTGTCTCAGCTGGGGAAAACAACAGAACGAGAGTTAATCCGATTAATCTAATATTATTCATCAGTCAGAGTAATCTTCTAGTTTAATATGAAGTTGCCATGAAAGGATGTCATTCAGAAAATATTGTTACCTGTTTTCAGAAGAAAAGTCCTGAAAAAAATCTTGTTTTGACATGATTTTGTTTCTCTCTTCATATGGTAACAGAAATATCAATAAACATATGGGAATACAAAGCTTCATAAGAAGCATTTTTTCTCAGGTGTTTAATTGTTCAGCAAAAACCTCACTAAAATTTCCTGTGACAATCTGAAAAGAAAGTATCTCTCTAATCCAGTTTTGGCTGCTTTCTGAGTCCTATTTTTGTGAAAAAATCTCTCCATAACTAAGCTTGAAGGCATTTTTAGGACACTAAATATTTTTAGTATGCAAATATTTTCAGTATGCAAATATTTTATTATGCAAATTAACTACACGTTTACAATAGAAATGTTCTGGTGCTTTGATGCATGTAATTAGTTAGCTAAGTACTTTTATATGGGATGAGTTCTTGCAACACTGCTTGCTAAAAAAATACAGTGCATCTTACTAATAAGTCTTACATTGAGTTAAATGGAAATCTGTACTAACAATGGCATCATATTTTGAACTTTATTCTCCTCAATTCTTTGTCCTTGAAAAATACCCAGTAGCAGTCAATCACTCAGAGACACTAAATTCAACCTTGTGGCACCTTCAAATGTACCAGAGAATTCTTTCTTCTCTTGCTCAATTAAACAAGACTCCAAGACTTGCTGTCACCTTTGTACTTGTGTGTTACCAGTTAAAGTGTTTTTACTGAGTGAAGATTCACATCTGTGACAGCAACTGAGAAAATGTTTTATTTTTATCTATGTTCTTAACTCTTTCAATTAATACAGCGAATTAAGCAGGCTGCTCTAACTCCCTTTCTCATTAAAGTTGTTTTCCTCCCCAAGCACAGCTTCCTTGTTTCATGCAGAACGTGTTTGGTTTTTTTGACTCCAGGTCCCAATAAATATCTTACAGTCTTACCTGTCTGCTGTTCTTCACGTGAATCCTAGCAAGTGGTATTCACAACTCGCTATCTCTATTCTTCTAAAAAATTGTTAAAAATAGGAAAATTGCTCTATTTTGTGTATCATATACTTATTTCTGGACTTTTCTTATTATTTATTTTTCTTTCTAAAGTGTAGCTGTATGCTGCTACATACGTTTGTTTGTTATTCAAATGAAGTTTCACTCTTTTAAATGTCTGACCATGTAGTTCATGTTTAAGTGGTGAGCCTAGACCAAAAACAAAGATTATATGTGTTTACTACCAAACAGCAAGGCCAGATCTTCACTGAAACATGGGAACAGAATTGTCTGTGTATTTTAAATGTTAGCACACTGACAGAGTGCTTTTGGCCCATCTGAACTAATGCTTTTCCAGAAAATGGATCTCTGAGAGCATCTTGGGAAACGGCGAGAAGCACATAACCTCCCTAGGAGGTGGTACAGGAGGATATCCTGTCATTAGAGATCTTTTAGACAAACAGGTATGAGATATGCAGTGCCACTTGCTCTCACAGCCAAACAATAAATTTTGGCCTGCTTGATTTACTGCTATAGGAAGAACCTAGAATGGTAAAACTTCAAATGTGAATCAGATGGTTTCACACATCAGATTAATTATGTTAAAATATCTTCTGTTATTACTAGGTACATGCTACAGCTTTTGATACGAACAATTTTCCTGATAACTACTTAGAATCCTAATTTTGCTGAAAATGACAATCAGGATAATTGTAGCATGACTGAAACTGCATCTTTGCAGACATCTTAGCAATAGTGCAGATCATTTTCGACATTATAGTGTTTAAGTAGTATTATCTGTAGTGTTTCTGTTAAGATCCATTGCTACATAGACTAATACTTTAAAATTATATTATTTTCAAGCCCAAACAATTTCATCTTTATGTGACCCTAGAGTTTGGGAGAGAGTGTGAGAAAAAAGTATAAGGATTCTTCCATTGTAAATGGCTTAGATCCAGTGTCTAAGTGAAACTGATTAAGGATCACCAATGAAAGGGTCTTGGATTGTGCTAACTTGTAAAAGGGCACAAAAAGCCAGGTGTTTTTCTAGAAACATTACTGTATGAATGTGGAGCCCAGAAGCAACTAGAAGAATTGAACCTGTAAGAGAATGCAAAAGGAGCAGAACAGATAGCAAGGGCTTACAGCAGCTAAATGTAATAAGTAACATGACAGTTTGTCTTCTAACAGACTGTCTGAGTGCTCTCTAAGGGCAACGCTGCCTCCTAGCACCTGGCTGATTCCAGCTACACCTATAGTGAATGATGAACCTACAAATCACATGAGAAATATCAATTGAGTCTTTATCTCCTCAGGCACACTCATTTTATTTACCTCCTTTCCCTGCCATCAATTTTTATTGAAGCTTTGAGAATGGAATAACTCATTATATACGACTGAAATTAAGCTTTAGATTCAAAAGCTACCGGAAGGAGGGAAGTAACAAAGAGGCAGAGAAGTCCCATAATTATCCTTCTTTAGGAAAAAGATCCAAAATATATTTTTTTCTGCATGCCCAAGAGGAATAAATTCCATCTTCTTGGAAAATCTGAAAGTGCTGAAATGGATTGTTGCTGAAAAGCCATAAACTTAATTCTCAGGAAGATCTTCAGGGAAATCATTTTAGTAATAGTTTCTGTATTTAAAAAGAGAAGGATGAGTTCTTTCGTTAAGGTGGGTATGATGATCTGACATGGCAATGCCTGACACATTCAGGACTGATGCAACTGTGCAACTCTTCATAGCAGAAATCCCCTGTGGCACATCTAATTTACTTACATTTGAGTAGTTTGTAACCATAATCAGCAGGAGTCTATAGGAGTACCATTAAGAATCCTATTTACAGTGCAGTTCATGGGGTGATTATTGCTGTTAGCACTTCAGCATCTAGAAGGCAAGATACGTAGGTCTCAGAAATCAGGAATTAGGATCTCTGTCCCAGTGTTGGGTATCTCTCTCAGACACTGCCTGAAAGAAACAGACTAACAGGAGTGTACTTTTATTCTTGAGATCAGTCTCTAGGCAACAGAGATGAATTATGGCTATGGAATAATTTAGGATTATAAAATGTTTGATTTTTTGTCAACCACATATATACCATGTGTAACTATACTTATACACATACATACATACCCACATATAAATACATGCATACCCACATATATATACATGCTAAACATTTATGTATGCATATATATTAATTTGCATGTATATATAAATTGTATATATGTGTAAAAAAAAGTTACATATACTATTTATGTGATTTTCGTTATTTGCACAGAGAGGTGGTATCTGAAAGTCATAGCAGCTCTCCAGGCTTAAAGTCACAGCACATCCAGTATGACCTAGACTTTATTGATTCTTTGAGGATGCCAGGATATGAATTGAGAGATACCATTAATCTCATGTAGGATTTCACCATCTCTGACGGTTCTTTTGCTTCTCCTCTGCTTGAAAAGGCAAACATTCATTTCTCCTCTGGGACTGTAGTCACTCCATTCAACTAAAATAAACTTTATTTAAAGGAAGGTAAGTGAGAGGTTTTTTTTGTTTTACATAAACTGAATCACAGTTCATGTGGAGAAGTCCCACATGAAATATTTAGGGAAATAGGGAACACAAAAGAGAATAACTAGAGAGGTGGCTTTTCACGTATATCTGCAGAGGAAGGAAAGCAATACTTTTGGTTTCTCCCTGGTACTTTCTGAGACTATAGCAATTTTTAGCAAACAGTTTTATTTCCAGGCTGTCCAGAAACAGTTTCCCTCTCCATTTCCACAAAATCATCTATCCACCCAAATTCTTTTCCTCCCACAACAGCTTGGGAAGATAAGGCAATAGAGCATATTTTGACAACCAACAAAATAGAGCTGTTTGAATACAAATAGTAAGATGGCTCCAGACTAAGAGACTGTCTGGACAGCACTCTCCAACTCTAAAGGACATCACATTAAAACATCCATAAGATATTTTTAACCCATTTTGTCCCACAAAAAAGGTCGACAGTTTTTCATCACTTCCATCTAAACTTTAATGCTCCTTCAGAATACATACAGCTTTATAAAAATATCTCTTCAAGGGCTCCCTAGATGCATGTGGATTGCAATTGAGAGGCTAACCCAGAAGAGTCAGTGTGGTGAAGAGGCAGAGCAGAGATTAGAAAAGTACTGCAAAGCTCAGAGGTCTAATGAATATTTAATTATTTACAAAAAGTGGATCAGTTCAATTAGGCAAGCTGAAGGGAGACTTGCTCTCCAGCCTCAGCCATCGATCACTCAGTTTGTATATAACAGACTCTCCTAACATCTGCTCTGCCTGGAAATTGGGGTCTTTTCTGTTGGTGGTCGTTCAGAAGTCTGTGTTTTAGCCATCTGGAACTTTAAAGGCATTGATTTTGGTTCACAGTTTCCAAAATGAATGTTGGTCCTTCAGATGTGAAGGCAGTCTGCAGAGTAGAATCCATTTTTCCATCCACATGCCAACATTGATAATCCCTCAAACAGACTTGCTAATTAAAACCAAAAGCTGGAAATGCCACTTGAATAAAAAGTGGAAATCAATCCAAGTAACAGAATATAGGAATTAATAAGCAAAAAGACTATCGAGTTTCATGAGGGCTGCAAGAGTGAGAGGTCTGACAGCAAGTCTAGGGGCAGGTCAGCCAGGGAAGCCAAGATAATTCCCCACCCTAATGGGTAGGCTGAGACAGGACCCACTCTAGCAGTGGGAGCTGCTGTGCTGCCCTGCCCAGACGTGGGTCTCACAGAGCTAGGCTCACATTCAGGCCTGCCGCACAAGCTGTACCCAGGACTAGGCAAGCCCCAGCTGCCCTTCTGCTGGCTGCAATTGGTGTAGGATGCTGTCTGCCAGTCCATTATCTGCCATCCCACAGCCTCAGCCTCAGGGAGATGCTGGCCCCTGCAGAGCCCTGACAACAGTGTCAGTCTCCTCATGTATATAATAGATACATTCAATACTAACCATGCATGTTATGTGGTGTAACAGCTGCAGAAGCAAACCCACCTCAACTGTAAGCGAGCACCTGGAAGCATGGCATTTGTCCCAGGGAATACCTTGATCCAATGAGAGCTCTGCTCAAGGCCATACAGCTGATATACCACAAGTTTCTTCGGTGAAACCTTCTGAGGAGCACCTTTCAGGAAGAAGCAGTGGGCTGCCAGGAACCGAGAGTCCAAAGCTGCCTGCACCCATCCTCACTGCAACTGCACACTGCTGTTGCCCAGGACCATGAAGCCATCGCCCCACTAACAAGGCTGCTTTGTCTGGGAAAGCTGCTCTGTCAGAAGCTGCTCTGTCTACTTGATTTTCACTTGTAATTCAGTGGGTCTGGAGGGCTGCTGGAGTGGTGCTGTTTGGTTTCTTGCAAAGGCACAGTGTATTACTGTATTTGTACACAGCGTACTTTTCACAGTGAGGTTAAATCTATGGAGCCCCTACTTCTCTCAAAGTAACAAAAACAAAACACTGAAAGAAACACTTCTAGGTCATGTAGCCAGACCAATGCACTTAAAACGGACCTGTAAATTGCTTCCAAGATTTTCTGTGCACGTGACCAGTCCTTCCTTGTACCTCAGTGGTCTCAGAGATACATGGGCTGAGCTGCTTGTTTGTACGGGGTCTCAGATGCCACCATTTTTTCAGAATGCTCAGAGTAGCTAAGGGCCAAACACAACAGAGCTCAGGAATATTGTGGGGAATATATATGCCTAAATCATGGCAGCATCTTGAAGCAGGAGAAGATTTATCAGGCTTTAACCAGCTAAGATGGGAGGTAATTGTTTTGATTAAAATGAGAAATAGGGAGCAGCCTATGACGAGTGAATGAAGCTAGAATAGAAAATAGCAAATAGGGGAAACATCACTTCAGGAAAAGGAATTCATCCTGATGCATATGTTTAGTTGAATTAATAAAAATAAGTAAATAAATAAATAAATAAAATTTAAAACCCCATAACTAATTGATCTTTTGTTATTATCATGCTCTTATGTGAGATTCATATGTACTAAATGTATTTCTTTAAAATAGCAGTATTATTGAAGCCATAATGCTACACTGAATCTTGATATTGTTAGTCTCTGAGCTGGTTTTATGCTATTCTTCTAGTGCCAACTGTATCCAGAATGTCCTCTGCTCCTCTTTGACATCAATGAAAAAACTTTGTTGCTTGCCGTGGAGATTATTCATGGCCTAAGAAGATATGGGAATCACTATTAATAAAATAACTGTTAATAGGTATTAATTGGCACAAAGAGAAGTCTGCAGTTCTATTAAGTCTCCTCCCTGTAGTCTTGTATTGTTCCCATCTGCCACCTCGTGGCAGTAAACATTTAATTCAACTCGTTAAAAACATCATTCTAGACCCAGTTAGTTATGCACAGCAAACCACCAATTCTTTGTCCATCCCACAGTTTCAAGTTGTTTCCTTGTATAAAAATATAGAATCATAGAATCACCAAGACTGGAAAAGGCTCCCAAGATCATCCAGTCCAATCACTCATCTACCACCAAGATGTCCCTATTAAGCCATATCCCTTAGTATAACATCTAAACATTTTTTTAACACCTCCAGGGATGGTTACTCAACCACCCAACCTCCCTGGGCAGCTCAGTCCAGTGCCTGACTTTAGAGAAGAAATTTTTCCTGGTGTCAAACCCGAATCTCCCCCAGCACAACTTCAGGCCATTCCCTCTAGTCCTATCCCTAGTTATGTGGGAGAAGAGGCCAACTCCTACCTCACCACAACCGCCTTTCAAGTAGTTGTAGAGACCTATAAGGTCCTCCCCGAGCCTGCTCTTCTCCACACTAAACAATCCCAGTTCCCTCAGCCACTTCTCGTAAGACCTGTGCTCCCTCACCAGCTTCATTGCCCTTCTCTGGACACACTCCAGGGCCCCAGTGACTTTCTTGTAGTGAGGGGCCCAAAACTGAGCACAGGATTTGAGGGATGGCCTCACCAGTGCTCAGTACAGAAAGATGATTGCTTCCCTGTTCCTTCTGACAACACTATTTCTGATACAAAGCCAGGATGCCATTGGCTTTCTTGGCCACCTGGGCCTACTGCTGGCTCATGTTCAACAAAGCGTCAGCCAGTACTCCCAGTTTGGTTTCTACACAGTCTTCCAGCCACTTTGCCCCAATGCTGTAGCGTTGTCTGGGGTTGTTCTGGCAGGACCTGGCATTTGGTCTCGTTGAACTTAATCCCACTGGCCTCAGCCCAGCCTGTCCAGCCTGTCAAGATCCCTCTGTGGGCCCTTCCTAGCCCCAGGCAGATCAGCTCTTCCTTCCAACTTGGTGTTATCTGCAGACTTACTGTGGGTACTGTGGGATCCTCCAGTTGTCCCACACATGCCTGTGACCTCGAGATTATCTCTCTGTAACCTTTCCTGGCACCGAGGTCAGGCTGGTGGGTCTGCAGTTCTACAGATTCTCCTTACAATCCTAAGTGTGTTCATCACCACCTCCTGTTGTGTGTTTAAGGTGCACTCAAAGCAGCAGGGTCTCCACTCTCCCTTCAGAACCTCATGACGAGTATAAAATGAAACTTTCCTGTTAACAGGTTGGAAGACATTCAGAGCAAGAAGGGGAAACTAGATTAGATTAGAAAAATGTTAAGTGAGCAATTCACAGAACTGGAAATTAAACCTTGCACAGAACAGCTAAAGGCTTTGTTTGCTTTCTGTAATTGTCTGTGGAAGAGGTTATGAAACAACATAGAAGGGAAAACCACTGGTGAAGCAGAACCAGTCGCTGCCACAGGCAGACTTGGGAACACTGACTGAGAGTCAGCAGTGAAAGAGAAGAGGCCATATAGCTAGACATGATCAGAGACAGGCCATGGCTTCACAGCAAGTCAACCCTGGATTTGCCATTTCAGATATGAGGAACAGGCCACAGCTGTCATGGAGAACAAAGGGCAGAAAGAAAGGGCAGCAGTGGAAACAGAGGGCTCTGCTCCAGTTTCAGAGGAGTATTTTTAAAATCACACCAGATGTTACTGTTGCTACTGAAACTCTACAGTAGCATATTCAGCCATGCAGATAATTTGCCGCAGCAGAAGACAAGGCTTTCCTGACAGCCTATTGCCTCCAGCAGCATTCCATCCTACACACCAGTTTGCTTTATCCTAGCTAGAGCCATTTCAGACACATGAAGATCCTTCTGCATCAAATCCACAGGTCTTGCTTGCTTGCTTGTCAGCTGTGAGTGCTTGCACCACTGGCACAGCCCAGTGTCAGAAAAGGCTGGGCACTTAGAAAAGCAGACAGAGATTGAGCACAGCTCATAGCTGTGGGCTAGATTCATGAGGGCAGAGTGCTAAGACTGGGGACATAGAAGTCAAATGCTGTTAAGATGAACAATCTAGTAAGAAAAGGCAAGGAAGAGGAAATCCCTTTGCAGTGAATTTAATAGTGCCAACATTTACACACATCCTACATGATAGCATTTCTGTTGGAACAAATAATTACTAATAATATAGATTGAGGCACTTGGAAGTGAGGAAATGCCAGCACTGAGGCATAATTACATAGTCATTAATTAAACGATGACATACTTTTGGGTGATGCACGTGGAATCAGTCAGGCACTTTATAATAAAAGGAAGAAAAATCAGTTGCTTAGATCAGTTTTCCCTTGCATTTTCTGTAATTCAAGGACTGCTGAATATTTTACAATAATCTCTGAAGATGAACAAGCCCCCAGAACATTCAATTTGAAAACAGCTCAGGCAAAGTAATGAATGCTCTTTAAGCATTATATTTTCAGCCTTGTTTCTGTGGACAAATCTGTTTTTAAAACTGAAATCTTTTTATGGACAATGGGCCAATATTTTCTCATATTTTGCAGCTTCCCAGGCTGATTGCATTTCAGGTTAAAAGGTAGTCGTCTGGATTATTCATGCCTTGTTCCAGAAAGAGATTAAATGGTAGTATGATCAGAGTGGCTGAGTGTTGTTCTTTATTTCTGTCACCACACAGTGAGCTAATCAGTTAATCCAGGCCTTCTTCAAGTAGTCACTAGTCCCATGTATTGCATCTTCCTGTTTGCTCAGTCATAGAATCATAGAGAAATCCAGGGTTCCAATGGACCTCAGGTAGTCCCTAGTCCAGTGAAATTGATCAGGCCCATATCCAGCTCTGTTTTAAGTATATCCAAAGATGGAGACTGCATGGACTGTGTAGGAAACTTGGCTCATTTCCTTACTGGCCTAATGGTCAGAAAGATTGACTTTAGAATCTGCTAGTGCTCTGAATATATAAAGTGTCAAATTGATTTCACAGAATTTTTAAAAATCAACTCATATTTGGCTAATGCTGAGCATCAGAATTAAGAGATATTCAGCATTGCTCTCAATCTGCTTTTGTCCATTCTCTGCAAAATAGGATTAATATTAGACATTCCTTTCATGTTACTGGGAAATTAAATTAATTAACATATAAGTTATTATTTTGAATCAAATGGATGAGGAATATACTGATCGGTTTATGAACTAGAATTTGAATATTGAGTAATAACAAAGTCTAACTAATAAAGAAATGCAGTCCTGTGTGGGGGGTGGGAGGAGTGGTTATCTGTCATGGGTAAACAAGGGTGGTGAACTAAAGCAATTTTACTTATATTTATTTACTACTTCTTTCTTTCATTCTTAGTTAATGTAATTAATTCCAGTGGCGTTTCTTTGTATAGCAGACTAAAAGGAAACCAACCACACAATTTCTCTTTAATACAACTTTGTAATATAGTATGTTGGTTGTTTTTTGTTGTTTTTATTTGTTTAATTCAGACATGCTAAGAGAATAAATCTGAAGAAGGGCTTTGAGGTAAATGGTGGCTTTGGTGGCCTTGATTTGAAATGGAAATGATTCGTATGAGAAAAGGAGAACTGAAGATGCAGCTGTTTGCCTCTAACATTTGCCATCTACAAGAAATAGAGTTTTAAGGCGTCCATATCACCTCATTTTAAAATATACCGTTTATATTCTTTTGTTTGCTTGTTTTTCTTTTATGCAACTAATTACCTGGATGACAAGCATAAATATATAACTAGTTTGCTCAGAATCCCTTCCTCAATATCTCCTTAGGGTTGCCATTTGTTGGAGTAGCTGTAAAGTATTGCCTGACTGCGCCTCTAGATGTCAGCCTTTCCCATTATTTGGAAATGGAACGTCCTCAGCATCACTTGTTTCTAAGCAACCATGAAGCTAGATGGATTTTAAAAGATTCTAGCTCTCTTTCTCAAGTAATCTCAACAGTTTGGACTGGAAAGAGAATGATGATCAGAAGAGAGATGGGAGCTGAAAGCAGTGATTAGCAGAAAGCCTTTCTGTATCCCCAAAGGTTTGGACAGAGACTAAAACCAGGAGCCTCTGGAAATTAACAAAGAAAAGCCCTCTTTGAAAATATTTACTTTAACAACTTAGTGCACTGGGTGAGATTTTTTAGACATAAAGATTTGTGAACGCAGTCTTAGACTGTAATGATCATACCACATCAAGACCTGGCTCTACCCTCTTTGGGTATCTCAGGCACGTGAGATATTTCTGGAATCTTGCGTTTATTTTTGTTGGGTCCTTAGTACACCATATTATAACAAAGAAATTGCATTTGGAGGATTCTTCAATGGGAACATACCCATTCAAAACTGCAGTTTTTGCTGAATCTTCTTCTTTATGAAAGAAAATAAGCTTAAACATATGAACACTACGAAGTCTGAAGGTGTCAGCAATCAGAAAACAGCTCCTGCTAGAGCTATAACAGTTTAATCTTATAATCAAAATACAATATTTTTCATGAATATTTGGATAATGAAATAGAGAAACAAATGTAACAATAGTTCTATTGTGCTTATTTCAAATAAAGGGATAATCATATTCAAATAGAATTATATACAATTTCAATTATTACTCTATTGGGAATAGTCTCCAATGTTAAAAAAAAAAAAAAAAAAAAAAAAAAAAAACACATTAAATCAGTGAAAGAAAATTATATAGCTAAGACTGTATTTCTTAAGAAAAGAAAAATAAGTGATAATTCATGCATGAAAATCAAAGTGTTATGTCCCATGGATTTATATTCGTACCGTTGTACATTAACAAGTTCAATCTGACAAACACAGCATGTTGTTAGAACTCTGACCCCTGAAGCATGACCTACAGTTTCATGATGAAATTAATGGAATTTTCTTTTATTTTTATTCACTGCACTGTGTTATGAGCTAAAAGAAATCTTAGAGTTAGGTAGCATTCAAGAGTCTGTCATCTTCTGTCTTTAAAAACACTTGTTTTCTAATCAACTTTACTGATGGACAGTTGCCGAATAATTCAAAGTCAGATATAATTGTTCATTTAATTACAGCTGTCTGAATAAAGGTTCAAATAACAAAAAAATACATTCTGAAACTCATGAAAGAAAACCTCTGCTATAAATGTAGTCTCAATTAAAGATGGTTGTGCAATATTGTCATAGCCCTTTTAACAACCCATTAAACTGGTTTTGATTTACAGATGCTTTTACAGTACCCATGTGTAATGGAAATGGTGTAAATGATCTCATAGTAATGTACAAATATGAAGATACTTTCCTGCAACACAGACAACTCTGACCTTTTGTATCAAATTAGGGACCACTTAAAGAAAGTGGTAGTAAATAAGCCCATATGACAGGGTGGGATGTATTTGTAGGTACTGTGAGAGATGCTGTAATCCACTCTAAGGCCAATCTGAGTCATCACTGTGAGATCATGAGCATTAGGTGAAATCCCCATGACAGCAAAAGGGAAATGTCTTACCCTTCTTCAAAGGGCAAGAAGGAAAACCTGGCTAGCCAGTTCACTTAACATCTGACCACAGGAAAATTAAGAGTCCAGTCTTCCCAGAGGCCATTTCCAGGTATATGAAATACAAGAAGCTGATTGGGAACGATCAGCACCAATTTACCAAGGTACGTCAGGTCCGATGAGCCTGACAGCTTTATATGATGAGATGACTGGCTCAGCTCCCATTGGAGACCAGTGGGTATGGATTTAGCAAGCCTTCAGCATAGAAGCCCATCATATCCTTACTGTCAAAATGAAGAGACAGAGTGGATAGTCGAGGCTGCTTTAAGCAGCTTTCAGAATCTGCCTTTGTCCATGACTTTGTCCTCTTTTTATTTCAGCAGCAAAGGAGCCTAAGTACTTGTCTTTAACAAGCAAATCATTGTGAATTACAATTATTACCTGATCAGTTCTGACATCCCTTGGTGTGTGCAGGAACACAGTGCAGTGTACAGTGCAGGAAAAGAGTCTTTGCTGAAAAAACAGCCCACATTACAAGCTCAAGGAAAGCTGGACAATCTAAAAAAGAAAAAGTGACTGTGATCTTTGTTTACTTCACTGCCTGTCACTTCTTCTGTCTTCCATTAAGACTGTACAGATTACAGAGCACTTATAGATGTATTTGTGGCCTGATAACTGCTACCTACTTGTATTTTATTAATTTTGAATGTAAGATCAGAAGTACTGAACACAAAGTTTAGACAAACCCTGTATCAAGGATGACTACATTATAATGTGAAAGGAATTCTCACAACTTTTTAAGATAAAATTTTTAAGATAAAATTTAATTATTTAAGATAGAATGTAAAGGATCTAGGAGATTAAATTCTGCAATAAATTTACAGTTATACACAGAACTGACACAATGCTTAAGATTAGGAATTGAAGAACTGTTGAAAGAAATTGGCTGTCTACAAAACCAGCTCAGAAGAATCAGTAAGAGGATTATCTGGGTCAAGTTAGGATCTTTTCAGATCGACTCACATACCAGAGCCCACACCAGGAAATATCAACCCCGGAAGTGTCCTCAGAACATCCACAAAGAGGATTGATGTGGGAGTTGCTATCCACCTGCCTAAGATTTTGTGAATCTTCAATGACAGTTAAAATGGAGCTTGTGTGAAGGTGGATCCAGAGTTTCTCAGCACAGGGAACAGACATGTTTTAGGATAATGGGGAAAAAAATAAGGAAAAAATTACTGAAGTTCTACTATTTTCACTGCAGTGTTGGAAATAGTTTTGATTAATGAAATGGGCTGCAGTTTCTGTTCATGACTAAATCCTTTTTTCTAATAAAGCCAACCATATCTTGGGTTGTATTAAGAGAAGTGTGACCAGCAGGTCAAGGGAGGTGATTCTATCCCTCTTCTCTGCTCTCATGAGACTCCATCTGGAATACTGCATCCAGTTCTGGAGCCCTCAGTACAAGGACATGGAGCTGTTGGAGTGGGTCCAGAGAAGGGCCACAAAGATGATCAGAGGTCTGGAGCACCTCCCCTATGGGGACAGGCTGAGAGAGTTTGGGCTCTTCAGCATGGAGAAGAGAAGACTCCAGGGGATTAGATAACAGCCTTCCAGTACCTGAAAGGGGCCTAGGGGAAAGCTGGGGAGGGACTTTTTGTAGGAGTATGTAGGGACAGAACAAGGGGAAATGGTTTCTAACTAGAAGAAAGTAGATTTAGACTAGATATTAGTAACAAATACCGTGATGGTGATGAGACACTGGAACAGGTTGCCCAGAAAGGTTGTGATTGCAGCCTTTACGGAGGCATTCTAGGCCAGGCTGGACAGGGCTTTGACGAACCTGGTCTAGTGGGAGGTGTCCCTGCCTATAGCAGGGGGTTGGAGCTAAATGATCTTAAAGGTCCCTTCCAACCCAAACCAGTCTATGACTGTATGATTCTATGAAAATGCAATTTCTATCAGGTAGAAATTCTGATCGGTGTTCAGCTTCCCTACTCCTTCTTCCTCTCTTTGTCCTATTTCTTTGAAGTTCAGTAAAATTTAAAATATTCATTGCATGGCATCACCATCACTTCTCTTAAAAAGCTCAGGAATCTGCAGTACTCCTGACAAATTCCATATAAATAACATTATGGTTGGGTGAATCCATACAGCTGACTGGCACGTTTCTTCCGCTTTGTTTTTTTTCCAGCTTTCATAGGAAATAGGAAGTAAAATTCCTTTCCAGACAGTACTGTATCCAATGGAATTTGCTCACAGAGTAGAAGAGAATATACTAAAGATCTTACTCCATGGTAAACAGCTGAGCTGACATCTGAGTCAAAGTAGAACATGCTTCTGCCTTCAGGAAGCATTGCAAAGCTAATACCATCAAGCAGGCATCAGATGCAGCTTAGTAGATATGAAACATTGTGGTTCATCAAACTGACAGCTCTGGGAACACAAATCCTTCATCTACAACTTAGATATCAGGTAAGCTATGACAAATCAGATCTTTCACAAGCACGGTTATATTATTATCACACACAACCAATCGTGGTTGTTTATATCACCTCCATTTTGACTATCACCAAGGGCATCTATGTTTTTTCCTCTCACCTTCTGCCATAATACAAGTTTTTCTGGTACTGTATCAAGCATAGGTGATTAACTGGTGCAATTTGCTTGTTCTTTTATCTTCAGTTATTGTGTTGAGCCTAGAAGGTTAAACGACTTTTCACACTCTTTGATCTCAAGACTTTTAATACTGTGAAAATAAGAGACAAAGATTTTGAATTTGATCTGACACTCTGTGGGAAGCCAGCACTAAGTGGAGCCTCGCTTGATGTGTCTGTGGCAGCCACTGCTGCTAAAGCTGTGGTGGTGGCTACCAGCCGGAGCTCCCTAAATTCTAGCAGCAGTCTTCATTAGGAGACTGAATTAAGCTATCTCAAGTGTATTGCCTATAAAATAAAAAAGACTGCACCAAAACAGTCTGTAATTGTTCAGTTTTCACCAGCTTTTCATCCTCTAGCATAACTTATATGCTAACAGCTGTAATTTTTCTAACAGTCCTATTGCTATATGTGGCAAAGATCAGTAGCTCTGTATCACCTGTCACTTCATATCATCTTAATCTATCTGCAAGTATATGTTAAATTGGATTAGAGAGAAAGAGCTAATCTTTCTGTTAGTAAAACTAATCCTACAGATTGAATTTTCCTTCATTAGCTGTTTTATTGTTCCCTCCAGGAAGTACTCAAACCAGTTTACCAAATTAATCTGGATTTCTGATGGCTCTTTTAAACAGGACTGAGCTATTACAAGACAAACAAGGGTTGAGAACATAAGGAATGAATGTGTCCCCTCCATCTTTAGAAGTAAAACCCATTGTCTCTTTGCACCACTGGTACAGTTGGAATGCCATGCATAATCCAGAGCACTAGCTTCAAATGCATAGATTTGTATTTGCTAGGCTATTCTGTTCAGGAAGGAGGGACCTTGGGCAACAAGTCAAATGTATCCATGGTGATTTTCTTACATGCTAGTAAGATCTTGTAAGACTCAACTTAAAAATAGGGACTATTTCTCCATAGGAAAAAAGTGCCTATGTCTGTTATCTTTCTAAAGCTCAGGAAGGAAAAAATAAAAAATACTAATAATGAAAAAAATATCATAAAAAATAAAAAGAACAGAAAAAAAAAAAAAGGATGTGAAAGTAACTTGCAAGTCTGAAGTACATTTGTTCAAACTGAAGCACAGTATGATGTCAGAAACGTCTGGCTTGGAGATTAATTCTGAAATTCTTACTGATTAAATTTTTAGTCCTAACTGCTGCATATCTGCCCCAGTTCGACTCCAGTGCAATGTTTTCAGTAGTAGTTCTCCTCTTACAATCTAAAGGAAAAAAAGTCCTGTTATTATTTTTTGTTGCTCCTTTAAGTCATCATAAGATGTGTTTGCTTCAGTGAGTACTGTGATCAGTGTACATTTTGCATTTTATAAAAATAGCCTGCCCTCTTTTTCCATTGCAGCACGGAGGATGCTTGAAAATGAGACTGGCATAATAAGGTCAGCGCTGCTGTGTAGTGCAACAAACTTGTCAGTAAATGTTACTATCAAAAACAGCATCTCAAAATCATCTGCTTTATTCTTATTTGTTTAAGTCATGCAGATTCATCTCTCACCACATGCTGCTTTCTGTAAAAATATATGCACAGATTAAAAATAAATGTAATTAAAATCTTTCTTCTATAGGTAGGAAAAAGATTCAGAATTTAGTCACGAGAAGAAATGAGCACAGGCAGCTATACGTTCTTATTTTTTTCTGCATACTTGCAATAATGTTTCTGTGGTGAATTTCTTACATATTTAATGCTCTTGTAACTGGGAACCATGGTTCAAATCCTTGACCACGTATAAATCCTCTTTTGAATGCTTCAGTGCAAGATTCACATTACAGAAAATACTATGCAAATCAGATTACATTTTACTGCCTTAGTGATTGCCATCCTTATGCCCATTGACCATATCAACACTTTCCATACTGACACAGTAGAAACTCCTTGAGAAAGAAGAAATAAAAATAACAAAATAGTGAAAACCTTGCCATATAGGGAGAGGGAAAACATATTAGTTTGCTGGGAAAAGAAATGAGAAGGGTCTCGATAAAAGGACAAAATCTGAAGGAAAAAAAATAATGAAGAGAAGAAATAGTCACACTTATCTATTTTCCTAATGTAGAAACAAAATACAAGGCAATTATGATTTCATTTGTAGATCTTAGTACAATGTATAATATTCTGCCTTTGGTGTAAGGATAGTTGAATCTTGAGCATTTGTATTGAGTATGTATTGCATGAAATGTGTGTCTGGACTCAAATTTACTGCAGGAACCAAGGAACTAAATATGTGAAATTATGGCCATCAGGAGTAACATTTTGCTCACTTTGCCTGCACCTCAAAAGCTGTGGTGTGCACGACAGCCAGTCTGTGCCAATAAGCACTGACACAAGATGCACAATAGTAAATATTTATACTAATATAATAATCTGGTTACCAGTTAACTTGAAGGAAAGTGGAGAAAGCTGTTACGTGGGTAGGAACAGGATGTAGCAGGCTCCAGTCTGCTGGTAATAATCCACAAGTAAACAGATTCCAAACTACCTAGGGCTTTTCAGATAGTGCCTAGAAAATACCTTTTTCCTTTAGAAACTGTCAGGTATTTTAGTTTTAAGACATTTTTGCTTGTCTCTTTCAAGAAGAAAAACAACAGACTTGTGATGCACAGAAATGGTGTGGGTAACTTCCAGACTTCTTCATCTCCTTTCCCTGAGCAAGCGATTTACAGCTCAGCTTCCAGAGTGGGGAGGGATCTGTAATACACAGAGGTATCTAAAAGTGCAGTAATACCACTTAACTCTTTATTCAGTGAGTGTAGGATTTATTTCACAACCACTTCAGCAAATATGTTTATGGTTTGTATATTTGTGATGGCTTAGCATTCTGACATAAAATTACCCACTGTTTATTCAGGCTTGCCAAGCAGTACAAGATTGCTCTGCAATCTCTGCATTTTCAGATGTTTTAGAGTAAAACGAAGGTTCTATTTGGAGACTGTGCACTTATAAAATCCCAAGGCAGGAGGTTGCATAGCAATGGGAAGAGTACGTGTTCAATACTGAATCATCATCCTTTCCTTTCTGTTACTATGGTGATGGCAAAGCTGCCGGGCAGCTTGCTCTGCCATCTCCGTAACTGCAACAGGAGCTCTGATGGGATGCATGCAATACTCTCTGCTAATACCTTCCATGTCCTTCCCAAGCACAAATGAATAAACTGATCTTTTTTTTCAGCTGTGCATAGGTTTGTTGAAGTACTATGTCACCAGTGTTTAAGTGTCAGTGCACCCTGGAACTGTGTGACACTCAGACTGACTCTTTAAGTACATACACCTTTAAAATTTCTGCTGTGAATTATCTCTTTACTGTCTAAAAGGCTAAGTAGAGAACGCCTTAACAACCCATCTTTGAGAAGTCTATTATAAACATTCAACTTAATGTGAAAATGTGAAACCATTTTAATAAATGTACAAGAATAACATAGGTTTTTCAAATATTTTGTATTCTAGGGCTATAGAAAGGAATAAATGGAGAAGAGGTAAGCTGCAGATGCTCCAGGTATGAGATACATATGGCAGGGAGCCATCTCTCTCTCATTGTTGTGCCAAAAATATTTTAGTTAACACACTGAACAAAGAAGTAGGTCATATGCTGATTTCTCTTTATGAACAACACTTGAAAGGCTACACTGCTGCAAAATTACATCTCATTTTTTCAAACACATTTCGTCTTTCAAGATTGGAGAAGCAGCTATATTCATATGTATAAAAGTCAAGTTAAGGTGTGTGTGAACAATCCCAATAATCTCAAGTGTGGATGACCATTCAGTCCTTTAGCAAATCTGTCACATTACCCCAATTACAACCACTTTAATCCCACTGGGTAAAGGTCATTCTTTCATAACCACAACTACCACATATTTATTTTTTTTACAATGAAAAAGACACACACTTTTTTCCACTGAACAATCTTCATCTAATTCAGACAAAAAAAATGCCTTCTTGTTTGAACTTTTGTCTGAAAAGTATTTCATTATAGATGAAAGAACTTAAACAAGCCTGCAAGTGCTATATTACAGCAATAAATCTGTGACTTCAGATATTTTATTGGGGGCCAAAATATAGTAAAAAAAGTGAAATAATGGGTATGTTCCATAATCAAAGATAAAATAAAAGCAAATCTTTTGAGAAAACATCAGTCTGTCTAAACACCCATTAAGCAACTGAGCAGCACCAGAATCATCCAAGAAGTTTCAGAAAGACTATCTGCTTGCACGTATCCCCGTTCCTGGAGATATTCAAGGTTAGGTTGGACCAGCTCTGAGCTACCTGATGAAGCTGTAGATGTCCCTGTTCACTGCAGAAGAGTTGGTCCAGATGACTTTCAAATGTCTGTTTCAACTCAAATGATTCTATGATTCTATATTATTTTATTAACTTTACTGAATTTTGTTACATATAATCACACCTGTTATTATTTGTTACATATATTCTGTCCTTTGATAGATGTAAAATGTAAACAATTCTTTGCACGTACCTTTTCATTTTTGCGGTTCACACTGTCTACCTTTGAGGGTAGGCTTTATGGAGATTTACATACTTCTACTCATTGAAGTATGTAAATGCTCAGGCTGTGTAGTGGATCAGTTATACATCATGTAATGCGAATGGTCAAATGCCTTGGCCTATTATGCTAGTTGTTTTAAAGCCATTTTGACGCTACGTTCAGAGAGGCGTGAAGCACTCTCAGCTCTCCTGCTTGGTATGTACAAGGGCAAGCCCATTTTTTATTATCATTAGTCATGCTCCTTCCATAAGTACAGCTCTCCTAAGCCTGGAGCCTAGGCTCCGTCCCATGAGGACTAATGGCAGTCGCACGCATACATCACGCGCACTTCAGAGGACGGCTCTAACGAGGCCGCGGAGCGCAGCTCCCGCCCGCCGGGCCTCCTGCCGCGCTCGGGCGCTGTCCGCGGTGCTGCAGCGGGAATGATGCTGCTGCTGCCCTTCCTGCACGGCGACAGGGAAAAAAGGGTTTGGGGCACAACAGAAGCTATTAATTGTACTAACCCGTGAATGCAGGCAGCCAGGAAAACTGCAAGACAATTCTACCTGCGCCGATCAAAAACTAATCCTTACTAGTTACTCTGTGAGAACACTCACCTTTGTACAAGCATACATCTTAAGTGGATTAAAGCAACACTCATTCCATTGCAAAACGGCCACATCTTGATACTGATGTCTGTAGAACAAACCAGCTTTCTCCAGTGAGAAGACAGTCACTCTTCTGCCATTAAAGGCTGGATGTTGTGTTGAGGGACATGGTTTAGTGGGAGCTATTGGGAATAGGTGAACGGTTGGACTGGATGATCTTTTAGGTCTTTTCCAACCTTGGTGATTCTATGATTCTATGATTATATCTTACACTAATAATTTCAGAATCTGACATATGTCTAAAGCGAATAATACTATTTAAGTTGTATATGAGTTCTGGAGATTGTTAGAAATTAGTTGGGTTTAACAATGCAATCTAAGATATCCCACATTCTTTATTGAAAGAGAAGAACTCTTAGGCTGAACCTAAAAAAAACAGAAAAACGAAACAACAACAAAAAAAAAAACCTGAATTTTGTTGATATTCTCATTCTAGAACTAGTTTAAAGATGTTAAATGTAAGATGTAAACAAGGTCAAATATCTGAGTCAAGAAAGCACACATAATAACAGCTGCTTCCACAGGGGAATCGTGGGTCCTTCATATCGGGACACCAAGAGTCTTGAGAAGGAGGCTTATTAAGAAGAATGGGGCATTGAAAGCTGTTCTTTGATCAGGAAAATAAACGAGTGAGGAGCATATAAACAAAAAGAATAAAAGCAATTATAGTCAAAAATAGTGCATAAAAACTCTCCTTGAGACAAAGTAAACAAGTTGAAAATCCAAAAGGGGGATACCAGAGAAGCATAACCAAGCCTGTAGGTCTGGGAAGTCTTTGGAGGATCTTTTAGGATTGTTATTTACTAGTGGTTAAGATAAAAATTGATTCCATTGCTGTCCTATGATTTCATCAGCGGTAGCTCTTTTTTTTTTTTTTCTTTTCTATTTTTTTTCCTTCCTAAGTAAAAGCTTACGGATATTTACACAAGTTAGAAAAAAAGATCAAAATCCATTAATTTGAATGTCTGGGTAACCAACTTTTTTCCAACTTATGGTGCTGAAAGCACAAGTAGATCCATTAACGAGATGGATTTTCCACAGTCCCAGATGTGACACTAGCCGTGGGATAGATGGCATCATCCAAAACAGATTCTGCCCTTTTGTGCCACCTAGAATTAAACTGCTTAGGACTTACGATGGACTTCAGGATGGGAAGTGTTTACATCATATTCTGCTTGCCTTCATCTACTTACTCCTGTGTTTACATCTTTTTTTTCTTTTTTTTTTCATTGCAAACACTGTATCTCCCTTGCAGAAGGTGCATACTATTCAGGAGCAATACTGACATGTCTGACTCAGACTGGCTCACTAAAAAAAGGAAGGAATTAATCAACATTAAAATTGTGTTTTCATTTCTTGTATATGCTTTGTAGAAGTATTTCTGGGAAGGGCAAGAAGCAATTCCATGTACCTAATTTACTCAAGCCTTTAACTGTTAGTTGTTGTTTTTTTGGTGGATTTGTTGTAGTGTTTGTTTTCTTTTGTTTGTTTACATTCACTCCAAAAAGATGCAATAAAGCGAGCCTTATTTTATGAATAAAATATCTGGTTGGAAGCTCTTTGTCAGATCAAATCATTGCTCAGTAAAGTAAAAGAAGCAGTGCCAACTGGCTGTTTTTCTGTGAGTATTCTACCTAGAAAAAAAAGGTGCAGAATTTAGTACATCTTTCTTCTTTCTGTTTCCTAAATGACACAACAGCTGTATACTAAGTGCATTTAAACTACTTCATTCTGATATATGTTACCAGAGTGTCCAAGTCATGGTGCTAAAGGAACACAGCTCTTGCTGTGCTACCTCATTTCTTCTTATCAAAAGACAAGTCTTTTCTTGGTTAAAGTAAGAAGACTTACCATTTATTCTACTGACAGTGCTGAACCAAGCTTTGCTTGATTTTTTGAATCAAATCAACAGATTCGTTCTAAACATCAGCACTAAAAAGATTAAGAAAACAGCATTTGTGGGAGGAACTTAATTTTGAAAATCCTTCATGTTCAAATCTTCAGAATAATAGAGCAATCAAGAAATCTGCATGTTTCATCTCAGCAAGTAGCATAGAAATCTTAATCTTCAACTGTTACAATAATTCTAAAATTATTATTTTGGATGCCTTTTAGCCTGTTAGAGAGGATTTCACAGTAACTGATTTTAACAGTTTTTATCAATGTTAGCAGAATTTAATGTGAGTCAATAAGCATCCCAAATTGGCTGTACAATCCAGCACAACTAGAAAAGTGCCTGACAGAAAAAGAGCGGTTATTAATCTGATTGCAGGTGCCTTATGTATCTTTTAAGATTATTACTTAACCTTTTATTAGCTAACTTCGTAAATCCAGAGTAAGTTTTGTCTTTATTGGAAAAGTGTGACATAAAAAGTTGTCTTTTTAAATGTTGCTAAGCTTTGAGGCAAATAAATAATTATTCGGTTTGATGTAAAACATTTTTGCCTCTTTCTTCAAGGAAATCTCAACATTAAATATGAAAGCGTTGAAGTCATAATTTCACAATAGGTCAAAACTTGTAAATGAGTACATGAAATGTGCTTAGTCCATAATGCTTCCAGACTGGTAAGACTGCATGTTTTGATTTGGAGATATGGGCTCACACACAGAGACAAATCATTTTGCTTTTGATTGCAAGGTGTTCCTGGTACTTAGTGTGCAGTTCAGAAGAACATCATGCAGATTAATTGTGGGCCTATATTAAAGTTCACTGCTGTAACTTTCTTCCTTGATGTTGAAAACACACTACAGGAAGAAAAGAATGCACGGTGAATTTTTATGGGAAGAGCCTATGAGCTTGAATAACGTATGGGCAACAGCACTGCAGACAAGTGCCCTAGTTTTTGCTGTCATAAGTTTGTACTGAGAAATTTCTGCATTTCCTTTTCTGAGCTATCTTCATAGGAAGATAAAAGCTGAAATTCTCATTTATATTTAAAGTCCTCCATGCCAAGGATGCTCACAGACATGTGCTTCACAGAGCCACATTGAAATTCTGCTTCACTGCACAGTTATTCCTGGTAGAGTCAGCATAGATAAAATAAAAATATGACCTTGAATGTCAGCTTTCAGTCTTACATAGATAAGCACGGTGTCATTTGAAATTTACTGGAATTACCTGACTCATGTCAAGAGTTTATATGGAGTTTTTGTATGAATGATTTTTCTGGATTTGTATACCATAAAGAATGGATACCTTGTTGAATCTAGGGTATCTCTAATCTGCCCCAAATATTCTCTCAATTTTTTCTTGTTTTCATTGTTGTTGCAAAACAGCTTGTAGTACCCTTGCTGTACAGAAGACCTAATAACAAGTTCTCTGTATATTCTTTTGTCTACACCAAGAATATATGAAATAAGTTTGCTACACTTTTGTACAACAAACACATTTGTTGAACGTCATGCGAGTCTTCCAGTCAGTTAGGAAAAAATAGTTTTATTAATAACTAAGGACTAAGAATCAAAAGGAAAGATCCCTGTGACCTGCCATGCTTATTTTCTTTAAGTGTCTCTGATAACTCCCAGTAGTTCCCTCTTTTTCAACTAGGAAAACACAGGAAAGGCTTTGACATTGCTCAGCATTCCCATCAATTTTGCAGATGGAGTTCAAATGAACAGAATAAGTTACCACGTCTTCTGTTTCACTATAATTGTCCTTGTGCCCTTCTACTATCTAACAAGCGTTAAGTAATGTAGGTAGCTTACAAGGCAATTGCTGATTCATTTGAGAGAAATAAGCATTTCCAAAGCCAGTTGCTGCAAGCTGGTTATGTATAGTAGCCTGCTGACATGTTAGTTCACTTTAGAACCATCTTCCATGGTCTAAACTGGGGTACAGTGAACTACCGCTCATGTTTTAGAAAAATTTGTAAAGCTCAAGACTTTCAATTTGCTAGCAATCGTATTCAACATCATGATTTGATTTTAAATCTCCATAAATATTATCTGAGTAATGTATCCATACATTAGTGTAAATTATCCTCCCTCTTCAGAATGAAAAGGTCAAATTTAATGCAGAATTTTTAAAGTATCTAGAATTATTCATATCAAATACAAACAAAATACTCCATACAAAATAAAGCAATCATTGTTTCAAACAAATTATCAAGTTTATCAACTGAATTGCAAAAGTTGTAAGTCTGGCACAAGGTTGATGCCATTTAAGATATTTTAGGCTGTACTGACGAAAGGTTAAATTAACTCAAGTGACTTTGAATCTGTCATAATAATAAGCATGTAATTCTTCAGTATTACTCAATTACTGAAATATAACTTGCTACATTATAGAAACTTTTTGCCTGATTCCACTCTTTTGCTCAGAATCATCAAAAGAGCCATTTTAGTTGTACAGATGATTTCCTTCATCACTTGTGAAGAAGGAACATGATAACCAGTTCATATGGTTACTAGCAGTATACACAGACTCAACAGGAAGAAGGTGTTGTTCCCCATTTCTCAGTCTATTTTGACTATGAGAAAGAACAAGATGTCAGGCTATAAAATTATAACTCTTCTTTGCACTTGGTGCAGCCTTAGAAAACGTGCCTAGAATGGAACCTTGAAGTTTGTCTTGTATTCTGAATTTTACAATTTTACAAGTAAATATAATACTGGAGTTAGAGATTAACTGAGTTTTTCAGAAATTCACTTGTTTCAGATCTGCCCACAAAGAAAGACATAAACCTGTAATAATAACAAATGATGAGTGACACAAAACAACTGGAAAGTCTTTCATAATGAGAGAAGTATTTGCAAGGACTTTAATAAAGTTTGTATTAACAAAAATAAATGGATTGCATTTGACACATAGACAGTGTAAGGAAGTAGAAAAAAATTGCTTTGAACTTGATCAAGTTGCTATGCATGTTATCAAGGAAGATGACTGGCAATGTAATAAATCCTCTTGGAACAAAGGTGCTTGAAGAGATAATTCACGAGATGATACACAAGACTTTAAGATTCTAAATGTTTACTTGCTTCAGCTGTTTCACGTGGAATTATGATACTAAATTTATTACTTTTATGGAAGAATTAATGGTAGTTGGTTTGCTCCAAGATCTTCTGTTAACATATAAATCTGAGCAATTAATAAATATCATGTTCTGTAACTTGTGTATGCCACAGTTTCAAAAAATGGCAAAAGAGATGATTTTCCTTTAATTTGCATCTGCAAAGATTTTTAGTATTCTCAATGAATACAGCAAAATTGCATCAATAAAAAAATTAGCATGAAAGAGGATAATTGCCCCAGACTGCACTAACTATCCATCAGCAGACCTTAAGTGTCTCTGTTAAAAACATGCCTCTAGACAATGGGACAAATTTCTTCTGTGCTTGTTGAAAGAATTTGATGCTTAGTTGTTAAGCTTCAAGAAAAAAAATAATTTGGAAAATTATTTTGGAAATGAACCTCTATTTGTTTAAAAATATGTTTGTTTGTTTTTCTCTGTTTCTAATTAATATTTTGATACTGATTGAATGGTTATGGCATATGAGCTTGGATGAACTCCAGGTGAAAATTATCAGCGCTCTCAAGTGTTTTCCTTTCCTTGGCTGTGGAAAAACTCCTCAACTGAGGTAAAGGAGATCAATCTTCTCATCAGTTGACTATTTATGAGGAGACAGAGAGGACAGTCTGTCCTCAGAGCCTTAGAGTGATCTAAACAAAACAGTACCAGACACAGACTAGCTGTACACATTAGCCTCAGGAGGCTGTGCATCTGCCAGTCAGGAGATGTGAAGGATCCATAGATGTTTTCTTGCTGAAAATATCAGAACATCTGGGAAAGCAGGTAACAGAGGCTCTGAGGAATTAGATTTTTGACAGACTCTCCCAGATTAATTCCCTAAGGCCATCTCCATGAACATGCAGGGAATACAGGTGTATGAGAGATTCCCAGCTGAGTATGTCAGAGAAACAACAGACATCTTATTTTTATATAAATGTGTTATTTTCCATATCACTGCTGCCCTTTTATAAGCACAGCTATCACAGTCCAGTCAGTACCTTGTCAGTGTAATACACCAAAGAGTTTTTACAGTTGTGTAGAATATTAAGATTTTGAAGGTATCATTAAATCTCAATATTAATAAAATTGATAATATTGCTCACAAGATCCAAGGATAGGCTGGATGGAGTCCCAGACAACTTAATCTAGAGCATGATTTAGTGATTGGCAATCCTGACTGTAGTAGGAACTTGGAAGTACATTATCTTTGAGGTCCATTCTAGCCCCAGCCATTCTATGATCCTATGATTCTCTGATCCTATGATTGATCCTAAGTAATAATAACAGTTAATTCAACTGATAGGCCTAAGTAAGGACCTATTTTTTTATGACCTATATTTCTATAGTACTTCTGAAGGGCACTAATGTAATTGCTTTGAATGCAGACAGAGATTGGAAGCAAGGTGTAATAGGTTGAATTATTAAAAAAAATGATAATAATCCACAAGCAAACAAACAAAACCACTTAAAATAGAACCTGATATGTAATACTTTCTATTAACTCAATGATATTACTACGATTTCCTTTTAAGGTTGGATGGTATGAAATTAATTACCCTGTACGTTGCTGTGGTTTAACCCAGCAGGTGGCTCAGCACTGCACAGTCATTTGCTCATTCCCCTCCTTCCCAGTGAGATGGGGGAGAGAATTAAGAAAAAGTAGAACTCATGAGTTGAGATAGAACTATAAGAGAAAAGGAAAAGGATAATTGTTATGACTACATATATATATGTATATATATGAACATATACAACAAGTGATGCATAGCACTCACCAATAAATATCCAGCTAGCCACTTAAGCAGCAGCAGTAGGAGAGATATACTCCCACCCCCTTCAACACTCCTTCCGCTTGATGTCATATGGTATGGAAAATCCCTTTTGTCAGTTAAAGTCAGCTGTTCTAATTCTGTTCCCTCCCAGTTCCTTGGGCCCTTTGCTGCAAATGGCATTGGCTCTGTACAACACTGTTTAGCAGCAATTAAAAACATATCAACATTGTTTCTCCTCTAGAAACAAAACAGCATTCTACCAGACACTGAAGAAAACTCCATGGCAGCTGAAATGGAGACATACATCAATACTCAGCAGTGAAAGAATTTGCATAGGATGATTGCATTTGTCTCCCCAAAGCCTAAATAAGTGAATCTTTAAGGACTTTCTCTTTTCCTGTACAATTACAAAAACATCATTTCTCCAAAGAACCTAAAACTAGCTGACAAATTGAAGACAAATTGATAAATGATTTACAAGGAATTTTTAATCTTCTTCATATAGGCACAGCTCTCTATGTGGAAATAGATGGAAATAGATGTTTATAATGAAAAATCTCTTTTTGTTGCTCATACAGCACAAGGGTTGTGATTTAATGTCAAATTATTGTGTCTGGAGATATTGGTGTGTGGCTATAATTACTCTGAATGGAGGATGGGTTTAAAAAAGTTCATTTTCTTACTCTAGTTTGAATTATCTTTGTATATTGATAGGTAGATAGGCAGACAGACAAGCAGGAGATGGATAGATACATAGACAGACAGATATGTGTAATAAAAAGCATTTTTTAATGTAATAGTATATATTACATGACTTTTTATCAAGAAGTGACAAGTTGCACAAATCATTGAAGAATATGGGAAAACAGATGGGTTTACTTCATTACACAAATACAGAAATGTTGACCAAATTTACTATATCTGTATCAAGACAAAATGTCTCCAGTACTACCAAACAGAAAAACAGAATTGTAATAATTTGTGCTCTGTTCATTTCAAAAACTGTTTCTCTGAAACATCATCTACAGGTCACTCGATCTGCCCTTCTTCTCCCATAGTGCTTAGCAGCCTGTTTTCCAAAGCAAATTCTGTACATCATGATACATGTAAGGGACTGAAAGATTTCTATTTACAGAAGTCAAAAACAGATATAATTTTCAGTGTTAGGCAGCAAGGAGACTTCAGTAGAGCAGAGCTACACAGGAGAAGCTAGAGGTACAACCACAGGATTCCCCACCCACTGCAAAGATTTCTGATGCAGTTCATTGTCTCTGATGTTGCCATCACACAATTCCTGAAGTTAAAATATCTGTGGGTATTTACCTTTTCTTTTTATCAAGATTGTTTTTCCACAGATATCTCCAAGTAGCTGGAGTGTGGATCTTCCCATGGCAGCCATCCCTCTGCTCACAGCCTAATTATGGTCACCAAGCCATGGGGTACACATGAGCATCATCACATGGAGTCAGCTGGGAAAGAGGTGACCTTCAGGCAGTCTTGGAGGAATGACTGAAACATTTTCTCCCAGCTGAATGGATGGGTGACATAACATCACACCAAGACATTTGCACTCTGTTTTACTCTCCATCTAGTTCACATCCCTTCAAGGAAAATGGATCATCCATCTCAAACTGAATTATGTGTATGGAGAGGACAGTGTCGACACCTGTAGCTGGTGAAACTGTGGGAGAGGGGGTTCATTTCAGACAAGCATCCAGGTTTGGGCTCTCTGCCACAACCACACATGCTAAAGAAAAACCCCTACACCTGATCAGATGAGGGATTGGAGGCCATACGTAGGGCACAAGGTAAGATCAGGCTTCAGTGCTTGCTCTAAGTCAAGCATCTCTCCAACACTTCTGGTGAATAGGACCCTATGTATTATAGAGAGGTTCTATGCATTTAGTCTGTGAAAAAGGAGCAGTGCCTCTGAAAACGGAGTACTGTAATCAAGCGTCTCGCTAAATTAAGTGCCTACAGTATATTGTTTCTTCACGAAAAATAAGCTTTTTAAATACACTGCTACGCTTTTCTTAAAAGGCTTTTAAAGCTATGTGTCTGCATACATAGGGTTACACCTTACAATAACAGCTGACTTCCTCATTTACTGGCTAAAATCATGGAGTGACACTCAGATGTCATTTCAGTAAACAACATACTTTCCTTTCTTATATGTTATTCTTCAGATCAATATTTTAAGGATATCAAATGCCCTTTAATCATAGATAACTTTCAATAAACAAATGCCTTTCACCTGGCTTATTCTTGTAGCTATGAAAAAAATGATTATCAAGGGATTTAAAACTTCTTTTTATAATTAGGCAATACTCAAAATGTCTACAAGTGAATTAATACTTCATATATATTTAATCTTATTTTTTGTGCGCATCCTTCAGCATAAACATCCCCATAAAACACCTTGAAGTCATGAAAAATATTTAAGTTTTATTTCTCTGATGCATTATTACAATGCATAATTTGTCAGTGACCTCTTAAAATAGCCTGATCTTGAGCCTTGCCTTTCCTGACATCCTAACATCTGCATGCACCAAATGAAGTGAAGCAGAGACACAGTCATTGTGTTTTAGGAATATATGTGCAGCTCAAGTCAGTGGTTGCTTGATAAGAAAGAGTTCTTTCTCCCTCCATTGTGCATACTCTGCAGAAATTATTCATGCTAGGCATGAGCCTGATTTCAGCAGCACTTGTGTTTTCTCCTATCACTCCTCTCCTTCCAGATCTGCAGCTGAAAGCCCCATGCTGTGCTAGGGAGTCACTGTGCTCAGCTCTGGGGTGTGCAGGGGACATGGGTTGGTTGACATCAACTTCATAGCATTAGACAACAGCTTGGCTTTCCATGTCTGCTTCTATCAACAGGCCATGAATTCATGATAAATTTATCCCCTCTCTGATCCTATAAATAGGCTCAGGTTCTCTGTGAAATAAGGGGATTCTTTTGATTCTCTCCTTCCCTCTCTTTTCCATTTCGACCTTTCATTCATGATGTAGGAGTATCTGCCACCCTCCAAAGCAGCTGTCGTTTGCTAAGGCTGTGCTGCCTCTCTGGGGCCAGCCAGGAGAGGGTACTAGAGAACAAAGCTGCATCAGCTTCTTGGGGAGTTCTGTTCCTGGAAATGCAGCCCAAACTCCACTAAAGCCATTCAGCCCTTGCGCTGTCCCATTTCTTCACTTCATTCCCTTACTGTTTCAAGCTCAGTACTGCCCACTCTATTCCGTTCAAATGACACCTCAGAAGCATGGGCTAATAATGCACACACATCTCTTCAAGTCTGGGATTTCATCAAAAAGGATTCATCTGTTATTTGACATGGATTTAACATCCTCTAATTTAAAAAAAAAAATCAAGTTATGCAGCTGTCTCATCAATATTCTTGTTTGAAGGTTGCATACAAAAGACTGCAAACAGCTTTGAGGATCAGAATAAAGACACCAATTCATTTTTCCCACTGTTCTACTGCGCTGTGCACAGGGCTTGCAAGAGGCCTCTGACAGACTACAGTGTGTTTGGGGGGTCTCTAATTGGGGCATCTCACCTCTGGTGGGTCCTGACTCCAGCATGTGCTGAGAGCAAACTTAAAGAGACCATGAATTGTGCAGAGGTCTGAGCAGAGAATGGGGAAACTACAGCCCTCCCCCCCTTGTCTTCCTGTTACTGTTCACCAACCAAACTCCAAGGAAGAGTTTTAAGGAAATACAGTTGATGTTCTCTTTTCAGATTTCAGTAAAGATTTCAAAACTCATAGTATGTTTCTCACAGTATACTTCTGGACATAACATCCAGCACACAGGTAAACAAAAACATAATGTGATGGGTGAGCAATTGGCTTACAAGTCATGCCCAAAAGGATTGTAGTAAATGAAATTACATCAGACTGACAGCCAGTCATTAGTTGGGTTCCTCAGGGCTCCATTCTAGGGCCAGTACTCTTTGATGCTTTCCAAGTGATTTGGATGTAGGACTAGGTGTTTTGAGCAAGTTCACTGATGATATTAAATTAAGAGGAGTTGCTGACTCCATCAAGGGTAAAGAGGCCTTGTGGAGACAAATTAGAGAGCTGGACAATCACCAACCACACGAAGACAAGAGCAAATGCTGGGTTCTGCAGCTGGAAAGGGACAACTCCAACTACACATATAGGCTAGGGGGATGAGACAATATAGAGCAGCTTCACTTAAAGAGATTTGGAAGTCTTGGTCAATAGCAAGTTGATCGCGAGCCTTCAATGCACCCAGGCACAGAGGAAGGCCAATTGTGTCCTAGGGCACATCAAGTACTGAATTGCAAGAAGTCAAGGGAAAAGATTGTCCTGTTCTCTACTGCACTGGTGCAGCATCACCTTGAGTACTGTGAGCAGTTTTGGGCACCACAGTAGGAAAAAAAGACAAAACTATTAGAGAGCGTCCAAAGGAGAGCTATGAAGATGGTGAAGAGTATAGAATGGAAGACTATGAGGAGTGGCTCAGGTCACTTGCTGTGTTCAGCCCAGGGAAGATGCTGAAGGGAAGCCTCATGGCAGTTTACAGTTCCTCACAGGAAATAGAGACTTCAGAAAATGACAAACAGAATTAAAACAATAGACATAGGAAAGATGGCATTGCATTCTTGCATATATAAAACATCCAAGTGGAAAACCACATATGACAACAAATGCAGAAGATTTTATGGAGTACACAAGCCAGGTTTATGAGATCCCTGCTCCCCTGGTTGTATATCACTGGCAACTTCCACATGTACAGACACCTCCAGCCCCGCTCTTACTAAGAGAAGTGCCCCATGTCACCCACCAAAGCTCACAAGGGAGTTCTTTGCCACATTGTAAAAATTTACTTTTTTTCCTGGCACAATTCATTTACTCAATCACATCTGGAGGAACACAGCTCACCCGGCCATCATGTTGTCAGGACAAACTCCTAACAGAAGGCATGGTGCATAATCCACCAGTCCAAGCAATTGAGAACAGTGCAAGAGTCAGCAAGGCCAGCCTTTGTAACCCAGTAGGTCTGTGCAATTGAAAAACACAGAGTAGGTACAGTGCTGCTGCTGATAGAGCTGTTCAGTTTGAGAAGTGCATCACCTGAGAACTGCTGCAAAAGTGCACTGGAACACTGACTGATTTGACCAGAAGAGCATGGAAAAGAATCAAGGAAAATACTGTCAAATCCCAAAACTAACTTGATTGTGCAGAAGGTGGTGCATTCTGAGAGTACAGAGATGGCTGCAGTACACAACTGGGCAAATCCATACAGCAAAAGTCCACTTGAGATTTTTCATGACATACCCATATGCTTTACAGTAATACATAAAACGCAACATTAGTCCTGCTACAGAAAGTCCTTGACCTATGAATCACCAGAGGCTGAGAAAATAGTTTGCAAGCATGTCACTGCATACTTGACCCTGTCCTTATATTTTTTTTTGTACACCCACTGTTGGCAAGTAGCAGATGGATGCTGCATCACACAGGGTTTTAGCCCTGGCTCATACAGCCTTTTATTGGCTCAAGTGTCTACATGATAGTGATAATAAACATAAGTTTGAAAATAAAAAAGAAATAAGATTATTTAGACCCAACATTTCAAAAGGGTGTTTGACAGCACAGTATCATTTTTACACTCGTTTCATATTGGAGGCTTTCTGCGGCACGGCATCTTCATTTGCACCCTTTTCCTATATGTTAAAAAAAAAAAAAAAAAAAAAAAAAGTAAGTTGCTCTGAAGGTAATGCTTGCTATTTATTCTCATGGAAACCATAGAAGACACGAAAAGCAACAACGCCACTCAGTAGAGCAAACTCTTAGCTACAAAGTGCTATTGTTCAGCATAATCATTACAGCTACCCAATTCAAGCAGATGAGTTGATCAAGACACCCTTCATTTGTACAGTCAATATACGCTCAGCACAGTTAGAATCGTACTTTACAGGTGTGTACTTTGCAGGCGTTACAGGCGGAAAAAATATCATGGTAGGAAAGAGATAATGAAGGAAGAAATGCTAACCTGTACCCAAGGACCTAGGCTTGCAGTGGAAAACTCCAAAAAGGAGGGATCTCCAGGAAGAGATCCTTCCCCAGTGCGAGTCAGCCCTTAAACAGGGTCTACAAGAGGTGCAGCCAAGCTTTACCCCTTCTGGTCACACAGGTGAATTGCCTTGACCTGTGCTCCCAGAGCTGATTCAGTCCTTGCCTCAGGTGATCAATCAATGGTTCAGGCTGTGACTCAACAGCTACCACACACTATCTCATGGTGCGATGGCCATCTGGAATGTGGTTTGTCTTTCATGTCATGGTTGCCACTGCTGAAATACACCACTCAGAACCTCACTGTGCTCATATCCAGTGTTTGGTCTCCATAAATGATCAGCAAGCACCAATGAATGTCAATGGATGCCACTTTTCCCAAATGGAGAAATTCAACTCCAACTTTGCTTCATATGCGCTTTCACATCAGACTTTATTTTTTCAGACTGCCCCTCTGCTGCCATCTGTCACATGGCAACATCACATAATGGAGTCAGGGTGGGAATTCCTCTACTGCTGTACTACCTACATCCACCTGACATCATGGACCAATATCATAAAATGCAAGGCGTTAATTTAGGAGCAGCCTGTGTATATGTTGATTTTTTGGTATTTGTACTCATATCTGAGAGTAACACCTTTTTGAAATAAACATATCAGAGGTTGTTTCAAAATTGAGTGAAATGAACATACGTTATAAGTTGCTACGTGTTTTCATGAATATGAACACCTCTGCCAAGTTTAACAGAACTATCTGATGATAGGTCATAATTACAAGACAAACTTAACTGCTTCATAAAAAAAGTGGAAAAAATGAAATGCAAGTAACAGGGGACATCAGAAGAGAAAAAGAAAACCAAGTGACCTTGTACCACTCAATGGCAATGAACAGAAGATGCTGTTAAGTTTCATTCCACTAAAAAGACAGCTTGTCAGTGGAATGGTTGACACAGGGACAAGTATGGAAGATCTCAGCTTTGAAGAAGGACACAGGAGATGAAGAGGACCAAAGCTGCACTGAAAGAGAAGGTGAGATGTGCCAGGAGGCCATCTCTGGAGCCAAGGCTGATGGGCACAGGAGGAAGAAGCACATCCCTCTCATCAATATCCTGGGCAGCAACAATACCTGCACAGTCTGAGAGCAATGAGTGGGAAGAGCCTGAAGAGGGGTATGTTATTCTGCTAACATCCACTGGCATTCAGCTGGAAGCCAGGCACACTCTGGCAGAATCTCAGCTGCCCCACAGCCCTTACCTAAACAATCTTTTTTTTTTTTTTGTTCAAATTATCTGCAAGCATCTGAAGAAACAACAGATGAGTAACAGCCAAAGTGAATTAGTTAAGAATAAATTACGTCAAGACAATATAAAATCCTTTGTGACAGAGTGACAGGCCTGGTGGGCAACACAGAAACAGCTGAAGTCATATATTTTGATTTTAGTACTTCTTTTGACACTGTACTGACAGCTCATCCTCAAAGCAAACCAGGGACATGACTGAGACAGAAGTACCCTGACTGGCTGCAAAACCAGTTACAAAATCATATCAGGAGGACAGTTATCAATGGTTCATTACAAAGCATGGCAGCATACATTTTCCTCAGGGATCTGCCCCAGGTTTGCAAGCAGATTCATGAGTAGCCTGAATGAAGAAATAAGGGATACCTTATTAACGTGCAGACAGCTGAGCTGAATGGAGCTGAGAGAATGGAGAAGAGGAGGCTCAGGGGAGACCTCATTGCTCTCTATAACTTCCTGAAGGGAGGTTGTAGTGAGCTGGGGGTCGGCCTCTTCTCTCGTGTCATTAGTGATAGGACCAGAAAGAATGGCTTCAAGCTACGGCAGGGGAGATTCAGGCTGGACATGAGGAAGTATTACTTTTCAGAAAGGGTGGTCAGGCACTGGAATGGACTGCCCAGGGAGGTGGTGGAATCACCGACCCTGGGGGTGTTCAAGGAAAGACTGGATGTTGCGTTGAGGGACATGGTTTAGTAGGAGCTATTGGGAATAGGTGAACGGTTGGACTGGGTGATCTTGAAGGTCTTTTCCAACCTTGGTGATTCTATGATTCTATGATTCTATGATTCTATGATTCTATGATTAATACCTGAGATAATGCTTAGAATTCAAAAGAATTCTAATGAGTTTTATCATCTCAGTATAATAGGATGCTTTTCTGAAAAGAATAGATGAAAATTACTGAAGGAATAGGATGCTTACAGTATGAGGAAGAAATCATTAAGAAGCAGTTCTGCAGTAAAAGATTTGGATTACTGTGAAACACAAGCTAACACCGCTCTCATATGGAGAGGAAAAAATGCCCAGTGGTTTCTGTAGACACTAAAGTGCAAAGTAATTGCTGAGCTCACAGGGGCTGAGCTGGAGGAGCACATCCAAGTTTGGATGTCACTTAAGGGCTGATTCAATTAAAGCAGTACAGAAAGCGTGAAAGGGTGACTGCAAAACATGGCCTTCAAGAAAAAGTTTGCACAAAATACAAAATACAAGTGTTAAGCCTGAAGAAGATGATCAAGATGTAGGCTTCTCTGAAAGTAATGCCTCCTATTTATATCCATGGAAACTACAACAGATACAAAGAGCACAATAACAGTTTGATTGATCAAATTCTCAGCTACAAAAAACTATTTTTAACATAGTTATCACCTCTAGCTATGCATTTTTGCCAGCGGTGAACAAAAGCCTGCACACCAACTTGTAAAAATCTGCACCAGTGCAGGTGACCCACTGTTGCCACTGCTGAAACACACTGCTGTCCATGATATGGCATTATTATATGATATATTTGGAAAAGGAGATAATCAAAACACATGTGCATGGTGTTAGGAAGGTAGCTGACATGTTCATTACATTGACAAAACCCCACACCTCCAGATGTGCTTTCCACAGCCCCATGGGACACGGCGTACACTGCTGCCCATGGGGTCACTGCTTCCATTCTTATCTAACAGCCATACCAAAAGCAGCAGAATAAGATGCCATCTGCACCACTAGTTCATGCATTTACCGTTATCACAAGCACAATGATTTTCACCAGGAGCCACAACCTTAAGGTAGATGTAAAGAAAGATTTAATTGCCTCCTACACAAACTTCCTTCATTTAGTTTCTTTGCTGTACTGAAAATGCTGTGCTGAAAATGAATTCAGGCTTAGTTAATGAATGTAGATATCAAATGATGTCAGACTCTTTAATCTAAAAGCATTTTGTGAATGGGAAAAATTCCAAGTATGACTTCATACTGAAAATATAGATAATTTTTTTTTTAAGTCCTATTAAGAACTGAATAGTGGCTTCTGACAAAGAGCGGGGGAAAGCTTATAACAGCTTTAATAAAAGTAGAAATAAGTGATCATGAAAAAGAATCTGAGAAATGTGAAACATACAGAGACTGAGAGCAGCATCAGTGAAGCACTGCAGCATGAATACAGAGAGATAAAATCACTTTTTCTATGTCTACAGAACGTGAGTCTCTAATTATAGAAGCAAGGAATTGCCAGCATCCTTCCTGATGCTATTCATTGCCTGTCACTGAAAGTGGACCATGCCAATGGATGTTTCTACCCTACAAAGTGCTAATTGCTTCTCAACCCCCCAGTGTTCTTATCTTAGGTTAAAACCAACTTCATTCCTGAACTAATGTTTCTTAGACTTGGAAGTAGACAGAAGATGAAATTCTACCAAAACTGCAGGATATTGTTCACATTAGAAAAAACGTGAATACGTCACAGGAATTTGGACCACCACATATATCCAGATGAAGAAATGAGGAGTTAAAAAATATTAAGAGTTAAGCTACAGAACTAGAAATGGTCATTTCCATACAAAAGTTTCCATAGTTCTGGTTCTTATAATTGGTGCACATTTTAACATTCTTCAATCTGAATGAAGTTGAGTCATGAAACACACCTGTCAGTGACTTCTTGTAATTTGTTGAACACTTTAATAAAATTTATTTATGGGAGATTGCATCAGTTTTAACCTTGAAAACAGCAAAGAAATCCCTGCCCACTTCAAGAACTATGTCATCACTGCACAGTGCCTCCTAAGTTACAGGAAGCTGGCAAATAGAAGCACTATTAAAACTGTACATTTCAGTGAAGTCATTAAAAAACTTACATCATTTTATGGATCATGCAAAAGCACCTGTAAAAAATACTGTGGTTTTCAAGGCCAGCTTAGGCCATGGGAGAAACTATGATTTAGGCTACCTTTAGAAAGCAAACGAACTAAAATAATAACAGTCAGAGCATGTAAAGTGCTTTCCAGTTTTTTCTTACAGCTTGATAGTCGGATCAATCGGAAAATAATAAAACACTACTGAAAAGGTAGGACCATAAGCATGAAGTTTGAACTGGAATTTTTACTAGTAATGACAACACTTGATCCGCTTTCAGAACTGGAACTTCATCTTGTATCATATTTCATAATTCATATTGATATATGCTCCTGATTTACTCTGTGCCACAACACTGACAAATTCTGCAGTACGTGGGAGAAGATAAAGAAGGGAGGCATGAAAATGAATGGAATTATTTTGCTATGTGATGCAAAAGGTGACCAAATCCTGTAACTTTTGGTGGGATTAGACTGTGTAGCTAGTGCTGTGTGGATAATGTTGACTGATGACAAACTATGAAACATTTTTAGTGCGATACAATGAAAAGACGCATTCCAATATACACTATTTGGGGCTAAAAATAAACCAATATACAAACTTTTGCAGAATATCAATATAAAACTCTTGAGATTTTGTACTGTTGTTGAAGCACTGCTAAAATTGATTATTCACGGAGATTCCCAGTTGGCAAAAATGAAGGGTTGTTTAAAAAAAAAAAAGTTTAACTCAGCTCTGAAACCAAAACTGTTGGTAGAGTGTTCTGACAGCGTGTAAAGATAAACCCCCCCATGTTATCAGGCTCCAGCTACAGCCAGTTTCATCTGCTGCAGTGGAGAAAGGAGTTTCTCGCAGGAGGTGGAGGTCAGGTTACGGAAAATGAATGTTTGAAAAAGCCCTGGAATATCTGATGAGAAATTGCACCAGGGGCCCTAAGCCAAGAATATGTGATCCCAGATCAGATGTCAGCCTTGTTTTTCTTAGACAAGCATCCAAAACTTAGTTCCTTTTGGCAAGAGAACATCAGAAGCTGCTGTATTTGACACATGTACCCCACCGCTGATGTTTCCAGTACATACAACCTCATCAGTTCAGAGGTGTCCACAGAAATCCATTTACAGAGTAATAAAAGTTATAAGGTACTAGGTGTGCAGTAAACACTAATCCCATGTTTGCTGCTTTGCTGCAAATAGCAGACACATTACACCATAGCTTTTCTAAATAAAATGTAAAAAAATGAGTCAGCATCTTATACCGGTTCAGAGGAGCCAAATGGAATTTAAATCACCATGAAAACTAAATTCTGAAATAAGAGCAGGGTTTCTAAGCATTATAAAATAGGATTAGGAAGCAGATCTGATATTCAGATCCATTTTCCTTATAAAATAAGTTCCTAAAACTTCTCTAGTTGTCGAGTATTTGTATAAACTAAGTATTGGATAATGATTATTGTAGCTAGATGACTGTGAGCCTTCTTCATGGGTGTACCATTTAAAAACAATGATGATAGGAAGATGTAAGTCCTCTCTTCTTGATGTTACTTTTACAGTGAAACTAGTATAATGGTTTGGCACAGCTTGTGGTATTTGCTTACAGTAGGCTTGAGCAGGCTATATTTCATTCTGTCGCAAGTTCCCTTTTGAGTCAAGGCTCAAAGTCTGTTTCTTTTAACTCTACTGATACCATAAAAAATAATACTGGGTGTTACTTGAGTATTGTTTATGCAGATTTTTTTTAAAGTCATCTACCAATAGTGATATAATTTCAATACAGGACTGAGGCCAGATCCTTCAAACCACCAGTGCATAACTGTTGGTACAGTTGATGGCAATCCTTCTTGCAACAGGCTCATATATTTATAGGCTGTTGTGCTGACACGGATTAAAACTGTATTCCTCGAAGAGACAAGACTAATGCATCCAGTGAGTGAGTAGGTGTTTTTTGCTGCTATAAGCTCTCAATTCAAGCATTAAGCAGTAAGGACACTCTCTCATTTATTTATAAAATAGCTATATTAAATACATCCAAGAGAATGACAAAGATTGAGAGGCATGAGGAGTAAGAAAAAAAGAATCCATACATTACTATATTTGCAAAGGAAAAATGAACAGTTTTGAAACTAACAAGTTGATTCTGCACTGAGTCTGCCTCAAAGCAGTAAGAAGACTCAATGGTCACTCGAGGCCCAGAGGGACACCGCGAAGTACAAGAAAATCAGGAAACTAAATAGACAATTTTTAATAATGTTTTTACTAAGGAGAATTTTGAATTTCTGATATTGATATCACCAGTGGGTGCACAAGGGTTGTACTTATGTGAGTTACTGTCATTATCTAGAAGAATTCCTCCTTAAATGATGCTCAAAGTTAAGCCTGGTAGGAAGTGAAGGACAGAATCTAACTCTGCAGCTCTTCTGGTCTTTATGGATACAGGAGGACCACAGGACTGAATCATATATGACAATCACATAGCCTGCTCTGTTAGTCTTCCCCAAAATGAAGTTGGCCATGTGCCTGCCCTGCTGCTGGAGATGCTGGAAGCCAGCTGTGCCAGATGTGCCCAGGAGCACTGCAGCCTGGCAGGGACTCGCCCCTGTTCCCCTGCTCCTGCAGGGAACAGGACATTAAATCAGCTCAAACAGGCTTCCACTCCCATCCCTTCTACAGACCCTTTCTGTGCCAGCTTATTACAGCTTTACAGTTCAGCTCATTTTTCCAGATAGTGGAAGCAAAGAGGACCAGGACTTGGTTTCTTCTGGTTTATCTTGTCTGTTTTTAGAGAAAATGCAAATACAATCACAAGTGTATATCATAAAGTGAGCAGATAAAATGCAAAATCTCTTGATGTTTTCAAGCTACAGTAAGAATCACAGCTCTACAAACACACATCTTTCCTTGGAAGTGGAGCACTGTATTTCTGCCCTTCAGATATTTACTCAGATTCTCAGAAACTTTCTAAGCCTTGAATCAAAGCAGTGTCATTGCTGTTTACTGACAGTTGTGGAAAGTATATTTCCATTGTACAAAAGCAGATGCCTCAATTAAAAAGTGGCATTTGACTTTGAAGTGTCACAGATAGAACAATAATCTCACTGAAGGGAAATGTGAGAATGGTAACAATCCAATGCACACACATTGGGGATATTGTTGAGCAGAAATGAATCCCTCAGGAGCCACGCACCTGAGTCACAAACACACTTCTCCAATATCTCTATTCCACTAATGTAAAAGCTGCCAAGGGCTACAGCAATCTGTTTGATTGTGTAAAGAATTTACACACAAACTGGTATCACAACAATCTTTATGACGTAGTGGGCATTAAGCTTTATCATTTACTATTATTAATACCACGGTTGTTTATACTGGACAAGCATTTCATGTCCCTGGTTCAAGACCACAATGCAATAGAGGGGAAAAAAAAAAGATCCAAAGGCCTTGTCCCTGCTCACAGGCAGCAGCTCAAACTCTAAATCTGCCTTGAGAATGCCTTTGAGGAGGCGAATGTTGGGTAAGAGCATCAGTAACAACAGAAAGGAAAAAGACAGATTAATTATAGTATGATCTTTGGATTTACACATCATATAATGGGCTTGACAGAACATCAAGATACAAAAAAGATATAAAATATATATTCATCAGATAAATAAATAAAAAAGAGCTCATCACATTTCTGTTTCCTCTCTGGTGCTAGCGATGCTTTCATGTATTAATATATATGTGAATATCCATACATACATTTTTACTTGTTTTAACAGGACCTCAGTACTGAACAAACTCTTGCATATCTCTAATTTTATTCTTAAAGCAATCCCCAGAAGGTCTAATCTACTACATAATGTGATAATTAAGATATAAGTTTTCATAAGGTTCTTACTTTTTAAATTTCATTTAGAGTATTGTGTATATTTTTGCCATATAGAAGTACACTATCAAGACAGAAAGCCTCAGTTTTGACCATTCTTCAGCACTGTTACCTGTGAAATGTGGTTAAAATCCAATTCAGCTACTCCAAGCTCAAATTATAAAGCTCTGCTAACACAGTTTCAGCTATTCCCTTAAGTTGAACAGACACCGACATTGATAACACAACACCATTTTTGTTGTATTTCCTTATTTAAGAGGCACTTCAGATAGATTTGTGCTTCACACAGAGGGCATGAGAAATGACATTATTTTGGCCAGCAGCGCCTTGGATCACATCTGTGCCCCAGACAGCCTTTTCCCCATTACCTTACTGGCTGCCCTGCAGGGACTAGCACTGATAATTCCTCGTACACCATGTCTCTTGGCTACAGCACATGCAGCTCTTTTAGGCTCACACACAGGAGCCTATGGGGAACTTCCAGACATCATCTCTTTCTGTGTCATGACACTCTCTCATTTTGCCTTTTGATACTATGTAAGCATTCTGATGAATTGATTAAATTTGTCCTAGCTCCAATCATTACATTTTGCCAGAAGCATGTACCAATTGGTTTGATTCAAAGCAGAGAGCTCATAATAACCACGTTAGATTCCAGGTCAGTGAGAGTTTATCCTCTTAAATGTATTGAATGCCATCAACCAATTTCATGCTCATTTACAGACTTTTCTCTGCAAAAGTGTACTTCACTTCCTGGGAACATTTCTGATACGCAAGTATTGCTGCATCCTTTGTCTTTCCCACACTGAAGAGCATTTGAAATCAGAATCCCCTCTATTCACAGGATAAGAACAGAATAAAGTAGCTCAGAAATAAATCTCCTCATAAGAATAGAGAGACACAAATAGGTGTGGAAGGTGAATAAGCAGACACTTTTCAGACCCCTATTTTGGGGTAAAAAAACAAGTGCTGTATTCATCAAGAGATACTAGTCTAAAAATAAAACTAAATACATCAACTGCTCCTCTTCAAGTGATGATTCAGTCCAAATTTCCAAACAAATGTTTTTTTTCTGTCCACTCCACCCTACAAATGCAACACAGTCTGTAAATGTGCATCAGGTATTGAGGTTGCCCTGAGAGGTTGTGGAGTCTCCTTCTCTGGAGATATTCAAAACCTGTCTGGATGTGATCCTGGGCAATGTGCTCTAGGTGACTGTGCCTGAAGCTGGGGAGGTGGGAGGACTAGATGATCCCAAGTGGTCCCTTTCAACCTCAACCATTCCATAATTCTACTATTCTTGAAAATGGAATTTCTCCATTGATTTCTCTATTGATTTTCTCAATAACTCCAGGAGATGCAGCATTCAGAAATAATTAATACTGCTTATTTTCTCACTTATTCTGAGTTCATATTAAAAATATCTGTCTGATCCACCATACTTGCATCCTTCAGTTTCAGTGATGACTGGCTGATATCCACTGAGCCAAGACAGCGCAGTGCAGAACACTTGTTGCAAAGCAAAATAGCTTTTGAAATTAAACAGGAATCACAATGTACATGGCCATCTCAGAACAATCAATCTTTCTTGAGAACTTGTATTTTAGCAGCATTGCACCAAGCCCACAAACAGTTGGGGTTGTTGCTTATACCAGGGCTCATCCAACTGAAATAGCCTCACCCCATCACCTTTTTCAGGACCTCGCCACTGCCTCATCACAAGCTCCACTGCAATTCTGTAGAGAGTTTAAATCATATGAAAAAGCCATATGATATAGGAAGTACAGAGACTCAGCTGTTACAACATGGCTGCTCCTAGACGATGACACTGGATCGAGCCACATTTTAACAGAGGTTGTCAAAAGGCATGTTCTGCTACACAAGTTAGATAATATGCTGAAACACTGGTTTCAAGGTTTTTTGTTTTGTTTTGTTTTTATGATGTTTATACTATATTTCAAGAGCAGATCCAAATTGCATCTTAGCCCATACTTCCCAAGCTGTTTGGATGCAGAGCTGAGTAGTGAATTTGGCAGAGCTCTGAGAGCCCCTGGGGAAAGCAGTTCAGCCCAGCCAGCCCCTGAGCTTGGCTCCTTCTCACACATGGCCCTCCTCTCACCTCGCTCCTCAGTGCAACACACAGACCTGCTGCTGGCCATGACTCTGCCCCAGAATAATGCACACAATTTCACACAGTAACTTCAGATGCCTGAAGTCATACAAGTCAACTCAAGTCACTGCCAGGTACATGGGCTGCTACACAAACATCTGAGGGCGTGCAGTTGCTTCCTGGCTTGTGTAACACAGAGTAATACTGACACTGATCTGCATGGTGCAAACAGATCATCCAGTTCTTATCAGAAGTCAGATTAAATAAATGTCTTGCAGAAAATCACATCTCCCTTGAACTTTTCCCGACTGGAAACAGACACCCTGTTCCAGCAGAGATCTTCACTGGCACCATGTGCACAGGCAAGATCACTCCCCTCCTTCAGCTCAGCATTCCATTCTCAGGCATTCCTGCCTTTAACCACAGCCAGGGTTGAAGAATTCACATTGAGACATTTAAGTATTTGGCTCCAAAGTTGGTTGTTTTTTTTTTTTGTAATTGCTTTCCAAAACATTTTCCTATCCTGCTGGCAGAGCTTTTAACTTCGTCACAGATGACTTTTTTAAATCGTTACTATTCACTCTATGTAATGATGCTTTTGACAAGATGTACTTCCCACAAAGATATTCTGATAGCTTCTAGTCATATTCCTAACCTCTGACCTGTGTTGCCACAGTCTCAAATGAATTATTCTCCTATTTTGCCTGACTGACGTGAACTTACAGCTCCCTTTTGCTCTTTTCTATATATTATAATGCTACTCTGTCCTCTCATCTTTCTCTCATCTCCAGTATTTCTTACAGATAATGAAAGAATTTTTCAGGTAATTCTCAGAAGACCCTGAAGTGTAAATTAAGACACTGTTTAGCTCCATTTGGTGTTCTTTTTAGCATCTGGGAAATGTTTGAGGTCCACATGAATGGAAAATCAGGATCAACGTACCTAATAAGCAAAGCCAGAGGCTGTTACTTAGACTGGGGAATTTGATCTTATTCAAATAAGGTTAGACAGAATATAGACATATTTATTTCTGAAACAGAAAAAGCATCCATTTTGCACCACCCAACAAAACTAAAAAATTGTAAAAAACAGATCCATAAATATTAAATACAAATAGATTAAATGAGCATTCATTTGCTTATATTTTGTTTTCTTCTCTTTTTATACTTACCTTGTTGTTTTAAAATGATTTTCCATCTACAAGCTACGCAAAAGCATTTTGATTCTGATGTTTTAAATGTAATTTATTTGTAATCTTCTAATACTTCCACTTCTGATTTCCTTACTGTTTCTGTCTATCCTAACCCCTACTGACATACTGATACACATGACATCAAATGAACAATCTTGTATGCTTAGCAACACTTTCATTGTGTTTCTCACCGATAAACTAAACACTTGGTTAGAAAGCAAACATTTAAATAAGATCACCAAGTCAATTACATTTACTATTCACAATGTGCTGTGTTTAATTCTTTCTTCCCTGGCTCTGTGTGCTTTCACAATCTTCCCCACATTTGCCCATTTCCAAACTTGGAAAACCTAATTTCAGCATCATTCTCATCTTTCAGGTGGGGAAAAAAGGTCAAAGCACCACAGGCCTCAGCTAGTAAACTAAAGATGCTCTGTATGTCACAGACAGAGCACTGTCAGCTCTCTGACTGCATTAATGGAATAGTTCAGGATCTGCCCTCTGCCCTGCTCACTGTTTCCCTTGACCTCAGAGGGAGATGTGATTCAAGAACAAAATCTGGACCTGGTCCTGAAGCAGTATGAGCTACTGCCTTCATACTTTTGACCAAAAGGCCAGAGCAAACTCAGAGGAAAAATGCAGCCCACTGGAATGTGTTTAAATAAATCTAGGTGTCACGGAGTTACCCCTAAGATCTCTCTGCGTCCGTGACAGGGGGACAGCAGGCCCACAGGCCACTAGGCATGAAAACTTTGAGATTCTGTGATGCAAAGTAACTTGGCAACAAAACAAGATGGACTAGAAGATTTCAGCGGTCTTTTTCAGCCTTAATGATTCTAGGATTCTACGAAAAACACCTAAGATTGCAACAAATTTGTTTCTGCATCCTGAATGTCAGTGCTGTCAGTTGTATAAAAACATGAAGCTGCCCTGGTCTGAGCAACAAGCAGGCCTGGTCTGGAACCAGCTTCCAATAGACAATAATTTGATGGCAGGAGCATAACATTTCCCATAAAGCCAAATTGTACAAGAACTCAGAACACTGCCAAATAACCACAGCCCATAACCAAAATGGCCCATTCCTTCAGCTACCTGAGGAGAAAGCAGCCTCTGTTTCCCTACAAAGCCTGCCTTCTCCCTCTCCAAAATTAAAATAAATGAAGAGTGGAAACCTTCCTGCTGAAGCTGAGCTTCTGCACAGAGAAGAAGGGAAATTCATGGGTTTGGAGCGGCGAAGTGTAAGGCTGTGCCACAGGGATGGTCTCTGATGAGTCCTGGTCTCTGCAGGCAGCACAGATAAACTCCTTATGTTGGTGGATGGGAAGTACACACTGCTGAGCTCCACACAATTCCAAGAATGTCTTGGGCTTGATCTTCTGCAGTGCCCAATTCTGAGCAGAGGAGACCTCTCGTGTACTGACTTTCTCTGCTGCTGTTATTCTGAAATGCCAAAAGCAAAAACATCACACTACAAGAAATCAGACTGGAAGCCAGCATCTGCAGATGTCCAGAGTCCAGGCATCACCAGGTGGGACAAATAATCTCACAAAAACAAATCATAGAATCATAGAATTGTGAATGTTAGAATGACCACTAAGATCTTCTAGTCCAACCACCAATCCATCACACCATGCCAACTAAACACATCCCTCAGTGCCACAACTACTACTCTTTTATTGAACAGCTCCATGGATAGTGATCTTGGGCAGCCTGTTCCCATACCTAGCCAAATGTCACTGAAAGATTTGTAAAAACTTCAGGTGAAGTTTTTATCTTCATACATGTGGAAGCATCAATGCCCCAAAGTTCCTTTATGTGTGCTATGGGAAAGAATAACTGCTGCCTGATAACAGCTGGAAGGACATTATTCTCCACCGGGACAACTCCTGGCACACAGCTGGATCACAAAGAGGCCTCAGGGGGTGGCACACTGTATTTTCCCTTGAGATGTCTTCCTGCAGAGCACCCATGTGAGTGCAGATGTGAGCAGCAAGGCCTGGAAAAGGACTGCCCAGGTCTTGATCCCCTAGTAGGAAAGCAAAAGGCCTGACCAAGAGCTCTGGCTCGGTGCCCAGCCTTCCCTGGCAGCTCCTACAGCTCGGGTACTTTGCTGAGCTTGCAGCCAGACACAGCCTCCTCTGGGGATGGTGCTGCTCAGGAGGAGTACACTGACACTGTGTTCTGTGGGTTTTCTGAGGCCTGTAGGAATTTATAACATTTTCCCCTTCAACAGCAAACACAGTTTGAGTCAGAGTCGCAAATAAATCAGAAAAATCAGCTAATAACCTGAGCGAATCAGCTCAGGTAATATTGCAGGACTGGAAGTACATCAAAGAGAAGACTAAGAGTGATGCCCTACAGTCTTTTCTGGTATGTGTTCCTCCCAGTTCTAATAATTAACTACTGCACAGAAATAGTATTTTAATAAGCTGAACACTGAACGAATTCCTCAGTATTTATTATATGTACACAGACTGTTAAGGAAAAAAAAAAAGTGCTTGAACGTTAATGATCGTTCTGTGATTTATGATAGGGCCAGAAATCTGTATGCAAAAAGGAGAGGAGATCAAAGGGAATCGCATCCCATTTTGCCTCCTGAGGCAGCTCGGGGACTTCACTTCTCACATCCCTCTCAGCGAGGAAAAAATTTGAGCTGCAAATAGAAGAAAATAAAGCAGGCTTAAGCAATCGAACCGTCAACTGTAGAGGAGTTACTATGGCAATGCTGCACAGCCTCTCAGCTCCTCCACCGCAGGCCCAGCAGCGCTCTTCCACGTGCCACGTGCAGTGGCAGGAGCCACGTGCCCAGGTGCCCTGCTTTCTGCTGAACAGAACAGCAAATGTGGGGGATTAAAAGATGTGATTTGCAATTTTCCATTCTCCATGGAAACAGTCTTGGAGTATTAGGGGAACGTCTGGAGTACAGCTCCTGTTCTGCACCTCTGGAAAGTATATCCCACTGCTTAGAAGACATTTTATAGGCACACAACATTGCTGCTACAGGGATTTAAGCACTTCTGAAAATAGAACCATCTCACTTTGAATTACAGATGCCCTGACACTGCCCAGAGAGGATGGTATCACTTTTTTGGCAGAGCACAGATTCAAACTCTCCATAAGTAATGGATCTAATCCTAGCACCAGGTTAATCAATTAGCAATTATAACTCTGTACATCAAACAATTGGTGTGACAACCCTCGCTGGTGTCGACCTTCCTCTCTGAGGACTAGAGGAACACACATCACCTTTCCTATTGCCAACAGTATGCGTGCTTAGTGCTGCACAGAAAGCATACTTTTGCTCCTAATTCTTTTTGAGGCAGCATTTAACATTTGTTCGAACAGCAACCACAAGATCACAAAAGATACTGGAGTCCTTTGCACACAGCAGACAGACATGTGAAGGACATCTCTGCCCCAAGATACCTCTGCTGACAGCAGATCTCCTGCAGTTCACCAGGCGCTGTAAGGAGACATCAGGGTGGAGCCCCACAAGAACTCCGTGTTGAGTTTACCTCTGTTTTTGTGGACAAGGCGTCCTCTACGCCAGCAGTCCTGCTAACACGCCCATGGCTTTTAGCCAGTGCTTCCGCCAGACGGGGTTAGCATACGTGTGTCGGCTGGTGTAGGGTCAGCCCCAGTTGTCCCGGTGAGGCAATACAGTCGTTAAATATACTATACAACGTACTGTCTGAGGACAAAGTGAGTTTTCGCATCGCTACACGCTCCGTAAAAAAGCTGTCACTGAATAACAAGCGGCAGAAAACCTCTGCCACGCTGCGCTATTTATACAGCCGAGCATTCATCACGCCTGCCCTTACAACATCTGCCTCCGTTACATCTCAGCTCCGGCGCCTCAGCGTGAAATCCATAAAACTGCAAATAAAGTCAGCGCTGGGGCTGCTCGCGTTCTACGCGCTACAATCCCCGCAGGCTTCAGCGGGCGGCGGCGGCTGCTCGAAGCGGACGTGTCGCGCACCTGAAGCACGGGGCAGCGCCGGAGCCGGCCAGAGCCGCTACCGATCCCCGCGCTCAGCGCCCCAGGGCGGGCGGGCGGCGGCACCACGTGTCGGGGCGGGGAGCGGCGGGGCCGGGCCGGGCTCTGCCACCCGCAGCGCAGCGGCCGCCGCAGCAGCAGCCTCCGAGCGCGTCCCTCTCGCCCATGCCAGGTGCCCGTGCCGGACTGCACCGTGACTGAGCACCATGGGGCCCATGCGGGAAAGCGGCAAGGTGAGAGCCGGGCGGGAGAAGGCTGCGGCGGGAGGCGGCGAGACCGGTGGGCTGCAGGGGAAAGGCGAGCTGCGGGACTGGGGGCTGCGAGGTCGGGGAATTTCGGGCTGAGGGAGGAGCGGGACTGCGGGACCGGGTTTGGAGCGAGGCTGCGGAACCGAGGTTAGAGCGGGGCTGCGAGGCGGTGGCCCCAGGGGTGAGGCGGGATCCGGAGTGCCGCAGGGGGCGGGCGGGGGCTCGGGCTGGGCCCGCGGGATCCGCCGCCGCCGCCTTGGGGCGCCCCACGCCGCAGCCGCCGCTTCCTCTCCCTTCTCCCGCTGCGCGGCGGCCGCGGGCGGCAGAGCCGAGCCGGGCCGAGCCCGCGCCCCCCCGCGGGGCGGAGGCCGCCTCCTGCCCGCCTCCGCGGGCGGCGGAGGGCGCGTCCGAGGGGCGGCGGGCGGGAGCGGGCGCTGACGGCCGGGGGGCTTCCTTCCTTCCTTCCTTCTTTCCCGAGGAGGAGCAGAAGGCGCACCCGGAGAAGGAGGTGTCCCGCAGCCGCATCCCCCGCCTCGTCCTCCGGCCGCAGCCGCCGCAGCAGCGCAAGGTGTCGCCCGCCTCCGAGTCGCCCTTTTCGGAGGAGGAGAGCCGGGAGTTCAACCCGCTCAGCTCCTCCGGGGGCTCCGCCAGGACCATCAGCAGCAACAGCTTCTGCTCAGGTACCTGCCGGCCCTACGGCAGCGCAGCCCCCGATTCCCCTTGCAGTTAGATCTGCTCTTCTTCGTGTCCGTAAGTGACACCAGATGTTTCCATTTCGAGTTCTAAGGGCTTAGCTCTCCGCTGCTAAGAAGCTGGCGGTTTGATTGCTGTGGAACGGTTTCTTAAATAGAAAGATTTTCCTTAAAACCCACAGCATCTGCGTGAGGAACTGTGGAAAGCCCATGAGCCAGAGCCTGCAAGGTGGGGCGGTGGCTGTCGAAGCTGTGGGTTAGATATCTCAACTCATTTGTCTTTGTGACATTGACCTCCACGCTTGAGTCGGAGCACAGCGTGCAGGTGGTGTGTTCCTGTTCTGTGGAAGTTACCTTTGGGTGTTTGAAGGCTCACCCTGTCCCCAGACAGCATGCAGTCTGCCCTGAGCTGGGCATTGGGTCATGGAGTGGGGAGAATCACTGCAGACCACAGTGTCTACTTTCCAGACCCAGTGTGTGTCAGGGACTGCTCAGTGTTGAACTTCTGGCATTTGTGGAGTTCAGCACTAAGTCCCCATCCAGCAGTGAGTCACTCGGATGCTCAGTAGCTGTGAGTAATCCCCCAGCTCAGCAGAATGCTTCATCCCATAGGCAATTATGCACATGGGCTGTGAGGGTCAGATCACAGAGCCCTTGGCACTGTATGCATGTGGTGGTTTTAAAGATAATTTGGTGACTCAAAGTTTGTTTTTATTAGCTGGTATTTTGGAAACATTCTCTATCTCACTAGAACTCCAACTTGCAATGAGTGTTTTGTAATATTCCATTTCAGAGCAAGTTCCTCAACTTTCCTTTTCTTTCTTCATTAAGTATTTAAGTTACTGAGCCCAGTCAGAAATAGTCATGTTTATCATTTTCTTCACTAATTTGCTGTTTCTCTCAAGAATCAGTACTTTAGCAGTGTATACAAACAGTGAATTTCCCTAGATGAGGAACACAGCATCTGTGCCCGATTCCAGTCTTTCCCTCTCAGCCTGGATAGATTTTGCAATCCAAGCTCAGCAGTGATCTGTTGGTTATTGTTTGCGAAACAATGCAGGTCGTTAAACAAACAACTGCTTCGATCTGAGGAGCATGAAGCATTTTTCCCACACCATGTGCGTCCCTCCCTCTTACCTGTTGGGGTTTGCCTGCTTCCTCATAAGGATCCAAGAAGTAAAATCATCTGAAGCTTTTTACAGATGCATTAATTTTTTATGATCTCTCATAAATGGTTGGGTTTTTTCTTTTTTTCTTCCCCCCCCCCCCCCCCCCCCCCCCCCCCTTCCCAGTCATTTGGTTTTGCGTCCTGCTCTTCAGTCCTACTCAGCATGGTGCTGCCAAAGCTGTCCCACCATGCTGTATTGGCTATTTCTTGACTCCCCATAGCAGCTCTGTGCTTGCTGTGGAAGTCAGACAGTGTTCACATAGGCTTTGAGTGGTGTGATGCTGCTGCCTTAATCTTCCTCTCAAGTTCAACTGAAAATGCTTTTATTTCTTCTATTCATCTTTCCTTCTTTAAATGCTGCCTTGATTTAGCTTGGCTTACCTGATTTCCTCATTCTCTGAAGCCCCTTTGCTACCTTTCACTGAGAGACCATCTGTATTGCCACACACCCATTGTAGGCTGAACATCCCCAGCAGCAGCGGGCTCTCCAGCCAGCCCTCTCTATCTTCACTGGAGGGTGGTGTGCAGGAAGTGGATTTAAAATTAGTGGCAATCCACTTGGAGCAGAAAAGGAGAGCAGATGGAGGGTGTGATGAATGACAGTGTGATGGCAGTATGTAAAGCTCCTGAGCATTTGGATAAATGTATTTTCTGTAAGTTCTGTAGTGATCATTAAAGTCGAAAGTTTCTTGGTAAGCAGTGGGGATTGTACAGTTCCTTTCCTTTTGAACCTCCTGAAAAGTTGGTATCTACCTTTCTTATTATTGATACCCAACCGATTATGATGGGTAGATTTCTTTTTCCCACCAGAAGATCCGATTTTTTTTTTTTCCTCAGCCCAAGTAAATATGTGTTTCCTGTCTGATTCCCTAGAGAGAATCCCCTAGAGGATTTGATTCCTTTCTGGCATTGTCCATTTCCTTGTGTGCTTATATTGGTCTCAATGCGTAAGTGAAAGCTTGGATTTCTGTCTCTAACTCAGAGCAGCAGTATCTTCTGGATATCATTAAAGATGCTTTAGGAAGGCAAAGGACAGGAAGATAAGTTTCTTTGGGTACTGTCATGGTGTGAGTATGGTGGCAACAGCGAAAAGTACTGCTCAGCGATTAGCAAAAGATGCTTCATTCTCTTCCATGTAGTTACTTATGAAGAAGTTGTTAGTTCTGGCTGAGGTAAGCTTTAAATCTGCATGACCAGCTCCTCCTTGTCCTGTAGGACTGCATCAGAGGCTCAGTTGTTTGTATTGGTCGAGTTTCTACAGTTGACTTTGTGTCCGTTTCGCTTTGTTAGGCTGCATGAACCACAGTGGGGCTGTCAACCCGTTTTTCCTGCAGTATTCCTGATAAAATGTCTTTTTAGCATACCTTGTTTGTATGAAAACTGAAGTGGATGCTCTGAACGTGGTCTGGGAAGCTGAGTCTTTGTGTCAGTACTCACTGCATACAATCCCTCTGTAACATCTTAGCACATCTGGGGTCGTCTTTGTCATCTGATATGAGAGCACTGCTCTACCCTCAACCTCTGCTCTCCTTCGGCTTGGATGTCAGGCACAGAACTCATATGTCAAGTGATGAAAAAACACTCTCCCAGCAGCATCGTCTGGCTGGCCTGCTGCTGAGCGTTCACAATCTCATGAGTGTTTCCCTCATAAGTATCTCCTGGTATTGAACCTGCTACGCACCTTCATTTTGTCACAGAGGAGTGCATTTTAGCACCACAGACGCGATTCATTTGTCTTAGGCTAAGGAGCTGCACTGAGGAGGAAGGAGGCTCCCTCCAGCAATTGCAGATGCAATGTTTGCCTTATGAGAAATAGGATACGGGGGGTGGGGTGTTACGCTTTTATTGTGTGTACACATCTTCTTGATACCAGCTAATTGCGTGTTGGATTGAAGGCTGCCTGGAATTGCCCAGATCAATAGTGGTCTGCTTAGCTTTGAATTGTAAAAGAAAGTTCATTAGAACATTGCTTTTTTTTTTTTTTCTTTCCCTATTTTCTGCCTATGAATAGCTTTGATTTTGAATTTCTTACTGTGAGGAGGAATGCTACCTTTTTATAGGCACTCAGCCTTCTCCTCAGCCTGTGTCCAGAAGCCAGCTGGCCGAGTTTCTGCAGGTAGGGGAGCTTTGCAAGATGCACTTGTGCATTAACCATCAGTTCAGCAGCAGACTTAATGAGACAGACAAGCTGTTTTATTCCAGTAGCAAAATGTTCCACTTTTTGTAGTCTTGTCTACAGATCTCCTTTTTAACTAGAGTGTGCAGTACTACAGGCTGTTGAAAGACAGCAGTATCTCTGTACGTGAGTGATTGTGATTCTCTCCCCCAGAGCGTTCAAAAAATATGGGTTGGTTTGTTTTTTCCTTTCAAGTTTCCAGACCTGAATTCAGTCTTTATTTCTTAACTTTTTTTTTTCGTGGTATGTAGATCTTCTTTTAAAAACATGTTCCTTAAGTCCGTAGCGCAATAAATGTGGTGATATGGCTGCACTGTAGTTTCTGGGGTGTAACATAGCAGCAGCAGGAAGTTCAGTCCCACAGTTGCCTGCTCAGTGTCTGCCATGCATGGTCCACTGAAGCTCTGAGACTGTGTGCCAATTGGACAAGCTGCTGAGGGATGGAAGGGCTGAGTTCATAGTGCATATACCAAAAAAAGGGTGCGAGCTCCCAACAGCCATATTAAAATAGTGTGGATGCACTACCCCTCACCACAGTTTGCAGGAGAGGGGAGTTTGTAAAGGTCTGTTAATTTGTGTTACTGGACAAAATGCTGCACCTTCTGTTACCTTCTTAAATCATATCTTTGCTACACAGTGTTGGAGTGGGCTGTGCCACAAATCAGCCAGCCCTGGAGGCTCCAACACTGAAGTGTATGTACTTAAATTCCTATTTCTGAATAGGAAAAGATTAGATGAAAATGAGTTTGCAGTGTTTTAACAAGTCAACAAGATTAAGCCTAGGGCAGTAGTATAAACTACTAAAATAATTACCCTACTATTGATGTGTGTGTATATATATATATACAATTACTCTTTGTGTATGTAAGTTTATGTATACAGATATTATTGTGGAAACAGTGAGCTGTTGCGTTCTTCTGTGTTGTTTTAAGAAGAAATATTCTGTTTCAGTAGTTCCTTCTTGGCTCTTTTTTTTTTTTTTTTTCTCACAGTTACTGAATTGTACACTTAAAAGTTCTCAGATGCCTGATTCTGAAAGCTCACCCCTCTTTCCAGCCCTCCTGCTGGAAGCTGCACTTTTGCGCAGTGCTTTTGCCATTTTTTCAAATTTCTGAAGTAGAGCTGTTCCCCTGAGAATGTGATTGCAGCACTCAGTAAGGCAGTTTAGCAATCACTCTGATATTAATTTTCCAAAAACATTGAAACAAAGTCTACTTCTAAAAGCACACTCATGGCCTTTGCATAAAGGCGATGCTGGTGACATGCTTCCTTTTTTCCCTGCTGTTTCCCTGGAGAATTTCCTGCTGGGAAACGTGCATGCAATAATTTATTATTGCTTCATGCTGTTATCCACCATTTCTGTTTCTGTGCAGCAGAAATGTGTTCCAAACATGGAAGTGAGAAAAGTGCCTAGGTACTAAGAAGCACAGCCTGCCTTTTCCTCTGTGCTTGGCCTTTCTGCATCCCTTTCAACTTCAGTCTCTACTGCTTCTTACTACGTAACTATTCTTTTGTGTCTATACCACACAACAACATCTGGAAGCCAAAATATTTGACCTTTTGAATGTTTGTTGTTACCTTTTTATGTATCTGTCAGCACTTTGCAACCTGACCCAGATCCTACTGAAGTCAGCAGAAGCATTCCCATTGTCTCTGGGACTTTTTGGACTGTGTCCTGAGAACACTTAGTGCTGGTCCCTTTCTAGTGGCATTTGTTACAGTCTGCTGTGTCTTGTGTTGACTGTAAAGGCTAAAATCTAGGCTGTACGGTATGTTTTTTTCACTACCAATATGTAGTCCAGTACTCTTGCTTTAAAGTATTTTTTCCTGCAATTTTGTGTTCAGTTGAAAAGTGTCATGCCTATTGAAGAACATCACAGGTTGTAGAGGAAATTAAACGTTTATCTAATGATAAGTTTTTTATTACAACAAATAATAATGATAATTGATAGTAATAAATAATGGAATCACAATGCTTTAAAGGAAATTCTTACATCATAATTGTACATTTAAAAGGTTGATATCTGTCCTTAACATCTTGGATCAGTGTTTTGATGTATAGATCAGCAAATGCAATCAGTAGGTTCTATGGTGATGCTAAATGCCAGTCTGAGATAGAACAATTAAAAGAAAAAAAAAAGAAATACACATACTGCAGCAACAGATAGACTCTGTGTTGTGTGACTCTTGTGGTTTCCAAGCAGCATTAGAAGGTAAACCTTAGGAGGTGATATTCAAGCTACAAGGCTCACAGCTGTCAGCCATGGAGATAGAGCAGTATGGGAAACAAGGAATATAACACTTACACCATTTGATGAACAGTTAGAATTTTATTTGTGGTCTGTTTTATATGTTTTCTATACGAAAGTGGTACTTTCAAAACTGGGTAGGATATTTATCGCTTCTTCCTTGCTGCACAGTGGAATTAAACACACTCAGAAAATTATCTGTATGCACATACATTTCACGTTATGTGGATATGACATCCATAGCATTAGTTGCATTTGATGTAATCAAATAGCAGCAGTGGTTCCACTGCCAACAGTTGGCATCAGAACAGGTCAGAGAGTTCTGGAAAAGTTCCTTAAAAACTAATGAATTTTTTTTTTTCCCTCTCTCTTTTAAGACTCTGTGCTTTCCTCTACTTCAGTTAAAACTTTTCTTTAAAAATTTCAGGTAGATTTTCAGTCCTTTAGTGCATTAAACACATTGCCCAAATGTTTTCTGTGGTATGATATCAAAACTCAGAGGCTGTGCTATTCCCGATCACAGCATTCTCGTAGTAACAGCAGTCTTTTTATTGATATTTTGCTAGCAGGCCTTTATGCTTTTGTTGTCTAATAGCAGTACCATTAGCTGTGCTATAAATTTAATTACAAAGCTAGTAAACTGCAATTATATAGCCCTTTTTCAGATGGTTTCCCAGAACTCACATCAGTCCTACTTATTAATGAAGTGTTCAAAAATAATGAAGACTAGCAAAGGCATCGTTCGCTGCCAAAGTCGATTAAAATTTGTTGCCTTAGAGTAACAGCTATTGTCAGTCAGATGTCATTAGCTGATATCTGTAGAGACATGTTTATGGGAAATACTGCCTGGTGAAAGATTCCTAGGCTTTAGGAAGGGATAAATCTGTCTTCTTTGACCGTCCTCTCCCCTCTTCTGCAGAGAGTAAGCCTGTCACACTTTCACCATGCTGTGAGTGAGCAGAGGCACCTCTTGCTGAATGCAGTGAGCAGTTTGCATGCTGAACTTTAAGCAGTGCCTGGTCAGACTCTTGGCATGACAAATGCAAGCTGGTAAAGAACGGGTTTGGGGGAGTTTGTACACTCGTGGTAGGAACAGAGAAAAGGAATTGGAGATGTGTAATCTTTGATATCACCTATGGGATTAGTTTTTGCAGGTGTAACATTAAAATAGCTTGGAAGATGGATTGGGGGGGGGGGGGAAGATGGTCCCCAGCTATGGAATCAAGAAGTAAACTCCTGAGTATGTAGTTTGTCCAACTTCTTTTTTGAGGAAGGACCATTGCCAGCACTGCATCACATTAGCCATGGCTTTGTCTGCCTGAACCTTGAGACATTTCAAGGACAAGAGTCTGTGTAACCTTCCTGTGTGCCCTAAGGGAGTGGTGAGCTGCTAGCCTGCCTCGCTGCAGCCAAAATGGAGCAGAGTTAATTCAAGTTCTGCCTGCAGAGACATGGGGATTAAATGTGGAATTAATTTGCTTAGCAGGATTTCATATAAGTAGGCCTTGTCAGATAAACCTCTTCTCTTTTTTTGGACAGGGCTGTAGTTTTGGTTGCTCTTCTACTGTCCTTTAGAGCAGGGTAGAAATTAAACACCACCCCAGTAGGTTGTAAAAATCTAGAATGAATTTGGCGTTGATCAGATGGGCTAAAACTAGTAGCATGAATTTTAGCATTTAGCATTTAATTATTTTAGTAAAGTAATTGAATGTTTTTGTCTGCAGTCTGTAATTTTGTAAAATTGTTCTGGTTTGCAGGTGACAAATTGTTAGTAGCAAATGTCTAATCATCCGGAGTGTGTGAAGGAGCCTGTTAGAATGGCTGTGGTAAGAATGAAAAGCTATAGCACAGACAGGAACCTCGGAGAATACGTTTGCTTTAAGCTGTGCTCCTTGAATTATGCAGAAGTGGGAGCTGGTTTCCTTCCTTTTAAAGCCTCGTATTGTGGGTGTGAGTATACTCCACCTCTGTCTTTATAGGTACACTTTCATTTATACTGTTACAATTCATCCCTTTCCTTTGGTTCTCGGTGTTATCCAGTTTTTCCAGAATGATATTGTCAGTTTCCTGTTAATAATGTTTCCTAGTGGAGGAGTGAGCCCTTACACCCACTGGTGTAGCTGCCCAAGTCAGCATGGTGGTTGATGTAGTCAATGGAGAAGGCAGGTCCTCTAGGCAATGATATGGCTTGTATTCTCTGGAGAAGTCTAAATACAGCTGACTTAGCCTCTAGAGAAGCCTATTTCTCTCTGTTTACTATAGAAAGAGCATTAGCAAATGGATCTTAGGTGATGCATTCTTTGGTGTCTGCCAGCAACTTTTATTAATTCATAAAGACTCACACATTCCAAGATCAGAAGAACACCAAAGCAACTCTTAAGGATTTAAAACTGTGGGCAGACCAGCAGAACGAGAGACTATCCTGAAAAATTGTGAGATGGTCTTGATGGTTCACTGCTAATAACCAACTCATGGTGCATCATCCTTACAGGGATGTACGGAAAGGGAGAAGTCAGGATGCAGTCAGGATGCTAAGTGAGTTAAAGTTCATCAGAATCCTGTGTTTAATTCTGGAATCCACATCTCTTTGGAGACGAACAGAGTGCAAAGTTTGAGCACTGATCAGAGGAATCTTGAGAGAAGATGAAAATGTGACAGTAGAAAAGAGGTCAGATAGGGGACAGGCAGTGTAGACTTGTAAAAACGCAGAACTAAATCTGACAGCTAGGAATGAAAGTAGAAATAAGTGAGTGTTTCTACAGGAAGAGCATAATTAATTATCTAGATGGATTAAATAAGGGGGTTGGATATGTAGTATTTCTTGAAGACTTGAGGGAATGACAATATTTTTCTAAAGAAGGTTCTAAAACAAATTGCAGTGGAAACTGTAACGCTTCTGAGCTCAGAGGATCAGAGAATAATATCATGTGTGGTCTTAAAGTCTGTGAGAGCACTTTTTTTTGTCAGTTGCTAAGAGTATTATCACCTTAACACATTTGTCTTTAGTATTTGAAAGTTTGTCAGTGCATGCAAACATCAGAGTACACCAAGCAATTTCCGAGAATGTTTGAGAAGACGTCAACCCATGCTTGGCTTTGGAACTTGGCCAGTGTATCTGAGCTGGGAGAGGGGTTAGGCACAGCATTTTAGTGATGAAATCCAGCTGAAGCTTGAAGGGAAGAGCTGCTTCCAGAACGCTCTTGAGAGGCCACTGAAAAAAAGACACCATGGGTATAGCAAGGAAAGCAATGAAAGTCACGTGTTACTTAAGTGCTTTCCCTCTGTTTGCTTGTAAATAATACAGGCAAGATCGATAGACTTTCACAGCAGTTTTTGCCAGCTTTCTCTCTGCTATCCTGGTACTCTTGCCTGCAAAGATAAATCAAGTGTGTTCCTTAGAAGTTGTACCTGAAATCCTTTTTGGGTAAAACTTACAAAGTTATAAGGTGCTCCATAGACCTTGCTGAAAACTGTATTCTCACTGTGTCTTCAGCAGAAGGTAAATTCCATTCTGGTTCACTCATTCCTACTTCCCCATAGCCAGCTTTGAAAACAGATTCCTTACCTTGGCCAAATACTGGACAGTCTGGCATTTTTCACCTTCTCTGTCAGAGCTGCAGCAAAGTTTTGGACAGATATGGGGAAGATCTCAGTCCCACACTGCCTCCTTTGTATTGCTGAAGGCTTCTCTAGCAAGAAGAAATGAAGGTAAGTGCAGGGAATCTGCCTTGCACTGGGCATGTGGATGGCACCTTGGGGTTCTCCAGGATTCTCCTTGTAGCAAAGCAGCGAGGTGCAGATTGGTGCACAGCACAACCTCACTTGCACATGATGATGAGCTCCTGTGTCTCACTTGCAGCTGTTCTTTTTGTGATAGCAAACATTTTGATTCCTTAAAAGGCGTCATAAAAAGCTGACACAGAAGTCTGTCACAGTATTGAAAATTTTGGAAAATTTATGATTTTGTGTTCATTCTTCTAGCTGGTATCTTATAGAAGGATAAAAGTTATTCATGCGGTAAAAACAAACTGTCAGAAGAATGGAAGTTCAATAAAATAATTCATTTACATCAGCTGGAGTTGGAGTGCTCACCTGGTTATCAGTGGGTCTAAAGGTCATGAGTGGTGTGCACAGAGATCTATTGTTCCTTACGCCAAGCTCATTTGTTCATTTAATAAATGCCCTGTTGGAGCAATCACTGTAGTCCTTAAGCATAAGTTAAGGTTATGTAGATTATGTGGGGTAATCTGATCGTACAATGTGATGTGTTACAAGAGGCAGTGGTAGGAGGGCTTGAAATTGAAATGCTTATTCTCACATGCTTTCTTTAGCTACTGTTTTCCTATCTCAGAAATGTGTTTATTTGTTTGTTTTTTAATGCCCTAATTCTTAATGCTGCAGCTTAGCTATTTCATCATTACAAGGTTCCATCGGTTCTTGAGGTTCTCCAGATGGAATCCCCATAGCTCAATGAAGTCTCCCATGTAAAACACTTCAGTAAGGTTTGCAAAATTACGTTGGATTTTGTTGATGGAGATATGGAGTGACTAGTTTATTTTTCAGTTGTCTTCTTTAGTCTTTTTTTTTTTTTTTTTTTTTTAAACACAGAGTTCTGAAAATGATGCTACATAAAGAAACAAAGAAAGTGCAAAGGTTGTGAGAAAAATTAAACTTCATGAATGTACACTTCTTCATAAGGGTATTTGATTATAAATGTTGGTGAGCTTCTAAAGAGAAGATTGCTTATATACAATTCCAGAGCTTTCTCAGCCGTGCTGATTCACACTGCTGTCAGTAAGATTCGTTCAGCCTGAAGAAGAGACTCTGAACCCTTGAGAAAAGGAAATAGGCACTGATCTGGCAGAAAGCTGCCTCCTCTCTTCTCTGTGTCGTTATATTGTGATGTTGATATGATTGGAAAGGATAAAAGGAAAAGAGTGGTAGAGTAACCATACACAGGGAAAGCTTTTGCACATGGAAGGATGCAGGTATTACGCTGTACTGAGGGAGTAATGGTTAACAATTGCAAGGCTTCTCTTTGCTAGGGAGGGATCCATGGGAAGATTAGCCAGTTTAGGGTGTCCTTCTCATAAACATACAGTTGTGTACTGACTGAACAGTCTGCCCATGCAGAATCGGGCTTGGCCTCTGTTATGAACAGGATGGAAGTGGTGGGTACAATATGGTCATGCAGATTACTTGGTTCAGCTGCAGGTACTTGAGTTTCATATTAGGTAAAGGTAATGCACTGGGAACAGAGTGCAATTGCATAAGTAAGATGGCAGCTTTCATTCTGTCCGGGGAAAGAACAAACAATTACATTGCTCCTGGAGAGAATATTGAAGGGTTCCCAGAGTCAGGGTAGTGTGTTTGGTTTTGTTGCCTTTCTATAAAACCACCGTGACTTTTACAAGAGAAATGATTGTTCAAGAGGGGTTTAAATGAAGGAGGTGAGAGGAGTGGTATGTGGGTTTTGTCTCAACTCTGACTTTCTACTTTGCATGTAATTGTTAAGAGCTGGAGTATTTATATTCCTGGAGATCAGAAATGCTGCTCTATTCCAAGCAGTGGTTACCGGTGTTTGCAGTACAAGTGTTCCCTCAGTAGAATTCTGCTTTAACAAAAGCAGTCCATATGTAATGTGTATGTAATGTGCCCTTTTTCAGAAAGAGGTAACACACATCCACTTGTTAAAAATGGAAAAGCTCTGCAATCAGTCACTTTAAAAGAAAAAATAATCCTGGGAAACCTTTAGAAATTGCAGATAAATGAAAATCTTGACTTTGTGTTTGTAGACTATGTTTAAATCTAGGTAGTTCTATCGGTAGATAGTTCTCTTGTTCACATGGGCACATGAGACATGTATGCCTTGCTCATTTCTATCCACTACAGTTAAAGTTTAGAGACTGAATATGAGCCAGCAGTGCGCTCTGGCAGCTCGAAAGGCAAATGGGATCCTGGGCTCCATCAGGAGAGGGGTGGCCAGCAGGGACAGGGAGGTGATTGTCCCTCTCTACACGGCTCTTGTGAGGCCCCATCTGGAGTACTGTGTCCAGGTGTGGAGCCCTCAGTACAAGAAAGACATTGAGATTTTGGAAAGGGTCCAGAGGAGGGCAACTAAGATGATCAGGGGGCTGGAGCACCTCCCCTATGAGGACAGGCTGAGGGAGTTGGGCTTGTTCAGCCTGGAGAAGAGAAGGCTGCGGGGTGACCTCATTGCAGCCTATCAATACCTGAAGGGAACCTACACCCAGGAGGGGAGTAAACTCTTCAAAAGGGCTGACAACAGCAGGACTAGGGGAAATGGTTTTAAGTTGAAGGAGGGAAGATTTAGGTTAGATGTTAGGGGGAAGTTCTTTACTAGGAGAGTGGTTAGGCCCTGGAACGGGCTGCCCAGGGAGGTTGTGGATGCCCCGTCCTTGGACGTGTTTAAGGCCAGGTTGGACGGGGTCCTGGGCAACCTGATCTGAATATGTATGTTGGTGGCCCTGCTAGGCAGGGGGGTTGGAACTACATGATCCTTGGGGTCCCTTCCAACCCGGGTGATTCTGTGTGATTCTGTGTGATTCTGTGTAAAGTGACATGATCCAATCTCGTGCCTTGTGCACATTTGTTAATGCCATAGCATCCTCTAACATCGCTAATTCAAAAGAGCTTTTCTTCAGTACGAATTGTTATTGTGTAGCCCCCAATTTTACCTTTGTTAGACATACAAAACAAGCACTCATCATTTCAGCCCACCACAAGGTGTTGGAAACTTAATCACAAATGGGAGAAAATAGTAGGTACTTGCCAGGTTTCAGAGCCAAATTGAGATGTGTCCTGTAAGACTGTAAATAGTTGTAGCCTATATATATATATGCATAGGCTACATATAATATATGTATATTCTGCTAACTTCTGTACTTACTAGTTAGAAAGTTTGATGTTTTCCCTTTTCTCTTCAGATGACACTGGCTGTCCTAGTAGCCAGTCAGTATCTCCAGTTAAGACTCCTTCTGATGCTGGACACAGCCCAATCAGTTTTTGCACCGGTAGTGATGGAGACTTCTCCAGGAAGAAATTCAGTGCAGGAACAATGAATGAAGGAAACTCACAGCTGGCTCGATATAAGAAGGATACAAAGACAAGCCTTGTAAAGCCCGGTGAGTATAACATAGTTCCTTTCGTTTAAGTAATTACACTCTCTAATTGACAATTACATCTACAGGTGTCCAGATGCTTTGTATTGTGCTGCCTGTGATACAGCTAATGTTGATAGTAAATAAAAAAGATAATTAGGGTCTTTCTGTGGAACCACCTGCAAGGTTTGAAAACACTGCAAGTATTAGCTTGGAAATGTAATTAATTGATGTCTTCACTTTCTTTTATGAGGCTGGGTGGTGATGTCAAATAACAACTGAAATGTATTTTATCCTATTTCATGGTAATTGTACACATAGTTCACTGGCCAAAGATAAATTAATCTTGCTATCAAAACAACAAATTGTAGTCCTCTAGTGTTAGATTGATGGTTAGACCCTGCCTAAAGTTTATGCCATCAGGCTGCAATAGCTCTTGGGATACAGCATGTCACATCAAGACAGGATAATGGGTAGAGTGCATACACGAGTTATGCAGATGTAACTCCATGGTGCATTGTCTGAATGAAGAGCTTGTCTCCCATTGCCTCAAGCTAATGGGCCACCTTGGACCACCAATTAAATCAGCACCTGCTTGTCACGCATCCAAGACTAAATGTCCTGGCGTGTCATGGGCTGCTGTAATTTTAATGAGTAGATATAAAATGTATCTGTGAATCACATACAGACAGCTCTTGATTGCAGATTGTCAGGATATTTCTGCCTTTAGCTCTTGATTACAAATGGCCAGGATATTTTCACAGTTATTTAATTAATCTGGGAGACAGGGTGTTTTGACTCTGTGCAGAGCCAGCTGCAGAACTGACATGGTTTATGAGCTCAGATACTTCATGGCTATATTGTTTCCAGAGTTACTTTACCTCTAGAAGCATTTTAGACATTTTCATGAGGAGTCATCTCAGATTTTCCAGAACTATATTTCTGAGGTCAGAAATAGCAGAGAATCAGTTACAAAAACTCTTCACTGGCTTGAAAGGTCTGATTAAGTCTGAGTTACCGCTATCCTTGCAAAGTTCTTCGAATCATTTCATAGCTCCTATATTACTTGTGTGTTCTCAGTCTCTCATTAGTTTGCATAATGATGCTAGGTTATATATATATATTTTTTAAGATTTGTTTCTTATTTCGTTAAAATCAAGGAATTTGATGCAGGTAGAATGTGGAGAATATTGTAAACATCAGTCAAATCTGCAAACATGGCTCTCAAAACCATTTTGTATATGCTTGCAGACATAGCTTAAGAAAATGCATATAAAGAAGTTTTGAAGTTTATTCTATGAAGAGTCCTCTGCACATGGACAAATTATGCATGAGTTTCAGTAAATGACTTCACTGTTTTTAATTGTTAAATGGCAATGGTAATTTATTACACTTTTCCATTAGTTGTCAGTAGTAGCCTTCATTTTCCTTGATGGACAGAGGAAAAGGATCTGGGGGAGTTAGTGGACAGTCAGCTGAACATGAGCCTGCGGTGTGCCCAGGTGTCTGAGAATGCTGGCTTATATCAGAAATAGTGTAGTCAACAGGAGCAGGGAAGTGATCATTCCTCTATACTTGGCATTTGTGGGGCTGCACCTCAAGTGCTGTGCTCAGTTTTAGGCTCCTTACTGCGAGAAAGACATTGAGGCACTGGAGCATTTCCAGAGAAGGCCAACAGTGCTGATGAGGGGACTGGAGCACAAGTCTTGTGAAGAGTGGCTGAAGGAACTGGGATTGTTCAGTCTGGAGGTGAGGAAGCTCAGGGGAGACTGTATTGCTCTCTACAACTCCCAGAAGGGAAGTTGTAGTGAGGTGAGGATCAGCCTCTTCTCCTAGGTGGCTAGCAATAGGACAAGAGATGATGGCCTTAAGTTGCATCAGTGGAGGCTCTGTTTGGATTTTAGGAAATGTCTCTTCTATGTAGTGAGTGGTGAGGCATTGGAACAGGCTGCCCTGGGTGGTGGTGGAGTCAACGTTCTGGAGGTTTTCAAGAAAACAATAGGTGTTTGTGAATATGAGTGATATGAACTACAGTGATCACAGGCATGGGTTGGTGGTTGAACTAGATGATCTTAGAAGTCTTTCCAACGTTAATGATTTTGTGGTTCTGTGATTTCAGATCTTTCAACTGATTTAGTCTAGGTATTTAACAATATTTACTTCTCAGACAGTTCCTTTGCAATATTAGGCTTAAACACAGAATCATCTAGGTTGGAGAAGACCAAGATCGTGAAGTCCAACCATCGGTGTGACCTGCTAAGCACTATCACTAAACTGTATCCCTTAGTGCTGCTTCACACGTCACTTAGATACCTCCTGGGATGGGGAGTACATCACTTGCCTGGGCAGCGTGTTTCAATGCTTGACCACTCTCTCCACAAATAAATTCTGCCAAATGTCCAATCTAAACCCACCCTGGGCAGCTTGAGACCGTTTGCTTGCATCTTATTACTTGTCACCTGAGAAGAGAGACCAGCACTCTCCTTGCTAGTCTTCTTTCAGGCACTTGTAGAGATCAAGGAGATCTCTCCCCTCAGCCTTCTTTTTTACAGACCAACCACAATTCCCTCAGTCACTCCTTGTAAGTCACATTTTCTTCTGCTTTCTCCTGCTTTATTGCTCTTCTCTGCACACACATTCATATTTGTCTGTACCTCTACTCTCACTACATTTTTTGAGTTACCTGAGCAGTTTCAGTTAAATTTTTGTAATAGTAGAAACATCAGTAAGGTTGTGCAAATGTCAGTTGAAAGGCTAAAAGGGCAAAAGCAACCTGAGTAGGTTTCTTAGGTTCACTTAGGGTGAAAAAATAAAAAGGATTCAAAATCAACTTGTTTTATTACTGTACTGCTTATTTGACTGCTTTTAATGTTATTTTGGGGTAAGACAGACATACAACAATCTTCATCCATTCATTTGTGGCTTTAATTTGTTGTCTTTGTAGCTTTCTCTTAATGTGGTTTGTTCATACAGGTGGAGTAGGCATCAGTGCTTCTGTGCTCATTAACCTGTAAGTTTGGAAACTGGTCTCTAGAGCTCCAGATTGTTGCTCCTGGGATCCGTCAAAACTCTTCAGGCAGGAAATGGTTCCCATTGCTGTCTCTTGGTTTCAAGTGGATCCAGTCCGTTCCCTATGACATTTTTGTGCATGAATTTCTGGTGACTCGGAAGATATGGCCCTTGTACAAAGAGAAGGCATTGTCTTATAGCAAAACTTGCAGGGAGCAACAGGGGAATAGTAGAAAGGAAATGGATGTGGGAGGAGAGTAGCAGCAGTATATCCTTGTCGTACATACAGTTCTATATACAGCTGGATCCCTTGGATTTCAGTGCAAAAAGAGTTGTGCATAATATCTTTATCTCTACCATGAGTCCTTTCTGATTTATGAAAATAATCTCTATGCAGTTATTTATCTGGAATGCCTTGTGATAATGGCTGTGTAGCAGTAATGACTACACAGCAGGAGCCAGATGTAAGATTCAAAAGTCCAGTCTACCTATAACTTTTATGGACTGTGTCCTGTGCTACATTTTTTGTGTGAGCACTTCAGTGTACACCTTCAAAATGCATATTGTTTTGCAGAAAATTTATTGTTTTCCAGGGTTGTCTTCTTGGAACATGCTGAATTTCAGAAGTAACACTCACACAAATATTTAGATAATTCAGGAAATGTCAGAGTGGGATAGCACTGCGAATGAACCCTTGGGACTTTTTTAGGCTGTTCCCAAACTCCAGTGCTTTTCTTTTATGCTAGCAGTATCACTTAATCTCTCTTTTCTACACTTCAAATTATGAAATATGACATCGGTTTCTTTTCTCTAACAGCCTAAGAATCTCAGTCATACTCTGTTCTTGAAGTATTATCAAACAAGATTTGGATGTCCTTCATAATTTATGTTATTTGCATAATGAACCATACTTAATCCTGGAATACATTATCGCTACATCTTGCTAACCTTTGGAAGATTTATAAGCATACAAATGTTATGCATCTGTTGATAATAGTTGATAATGTTTTTACTCTGCATTAAATGTAAACCACAGCAGTATTATAGGTAAATTTAGCTTAAAATCTGTGGCTGTTTCCCAGGAAGGAATGGAGAAGACAGTTACATTAGGGAAGATACTTACAGTCCTTTCCAGGATTGTGTTAGAAGCCTTTTAATTTCAAAATTTCAGAACTTATTCCCTCTTTGGGGGTGTGATTCGTTTTTGCAATAATAAAAGCAACAGAAAATGCACTACAGGAAACAGCTCTGCAATAAGACTCAGTAAGTCTAATTAACACTAGTCCTAATTCTGCGTCACGATATTGTGCTGTATCCTGCAGCTTCTGTAAGTAAATAAACAGGAGCATGGACATTTCTAAGTATTCACCCTCCTGTGCTGCTGCTTCTTTGGAGGATCCATCCTGAATTCCTGCACCTCATGTCTAGATCAAGATGACAGTCTTTCTCATCTCATTTTTTTGCCTTCTGTAAAAATACTTAGTGCAAGGATTCAAAATCCGGTCCTGTAAGTTGGAAAGTCATGATAAACTAACAGAAATATATGGATAAGGAAAGGAATCTTGAGCAAGGATTGTCAATAACTTTTTCAAGTCTTGTATGTTTAAAATAACACAAAGCTGTACTTGAATTTCAATGTCCATGAGCATCATAACTTAAGAATGTGTTCAGCTTTTTTGACAAAAGTCTGATCATTGCCTTCTTACCTCTGATGCCATGGGCAGCTTTGGTCCAGCTTACTGAATGAGCTGTGGTTGGAGTTGTCTCTGAGAACCGATTGAGTTACTGAAGTTTAAATTATTAGGACTTATAAAACATGGAGATTTTCCCACCCTTGTCCCTTTTGCACCTTTACAGGTCCCTTCCAACCCAAGGCATTCTGTGATGTATGCATAACTGCATGAAACAGGTCCTAGGTGAGCAGCAGTTAGGGTCAGTGCCCAAGCCTTGTAAAGGCTGACTGTTCATCACTCACAGCTCGTTTCAGTAAAACCACACCAGGTAGCAAAAAGCTACAAAAAATTATTCTCTTTCACTCTTGGTAAAATATTTGTCCATCTATTGCTGGCTCTGGCTAAACTGGTAGCACTTTGGGTTAGAATTAGGTAAGTATTGAAATTTTGTTCTGTTTAAATTAATGGGAGAGACGCAGAGGCTGCTACCACTCAGAACACCTACCTTTGTAGAACAGTGGACATTGAGCACAAATTAAAAAATGTGGAATTCAATCTGAACACAAGGAAACACTGTTTTTTCCTGTGATGCTGCTCAAATGCAGTACAGGTTGCCCCAAGATACTGCGTAGTGACTATCCATGAAGATGTTCAAAACTCAGCAGGACACAGTTCTGGGCAGCCTGTTCCGGCTAAACATGAGTGGGGCTGACGAGGCAGATCTTGAGAGCTGGATCTCCAAAGGTCTCTTCAAATCCCAGTGATTCTGTGAGTCTGCGTTATCCAGGGACTTTTTTGTTTCTTTTTTTTTTTTTTTTCTCCTTTAAACAGTTCATCACACAGATCTGTTGCTAAGTAGTTGCAAGGCACAGCTTGTGCTTTTTCTGTCCTATGTTTAATTTCTGTGTACTGCCATTTTGCTTACAGTGAGGTCATAGACATAAAAGATACGTAAAGTAATTCTAGCAATCATTGTTCAATTCAAAATGTTATTTAACTTTGAGCCATTTGAAGTAACACTGCATTCAGCATGTATTTCCATTATGATCTTTTCTGCTTCTTCCTAGTAGATTTGTCAGGTCATAAAGAGAGGAGCCTTTGGGCAGGATGTCTCAATCTGAATGGATTAATCTCAGAGGGTGCTAGAACTGTTAGGATTTTTAGAAGGGCAGGTGGAGAAGGCTCTATTGGCCCTAAGTTTGTCGTGAGTGCTGAGTAGGTGCAGATGCTTCTTTATTTGACATTAGAGCTGATCACAGTTAACATAAAGGAGACTAGGAATAATAGGGCTTGTAGCATTTGGAAGCATAACGGTTAGATCTAAATAACTTAAACAGATGAAACAGGAAGTGCAGGTCTAACTGCTAAAGCATCATGCTCTTCCTGCTGATCTTTTTGTGATCTTTGGTGTGTGAGCATTAGATTTGCAGCACACTAAATGTCCAGAAACTTACTCTTGAGGTCATTCTGTGCAAGCATAGGCTAGTGAGAGGTTGTATACTAAAATTAAGTTTATCCATATTGGTACTCTACTTCCATATCTGTATGTATTCTAAAAGCAGAGTCACTTCTGTTGTTTTAAAAACAGAACAGAAAAGGTCTGATTTAGATTATATTGCTGAGATCTGGCTGAACAATTTTACAGATCTTTTGTCAGCCCTCTTGCTCATTTCAGTGTAATAAGATAGGAATAATAGTAATAATCCAATACATTGTATGTGCTTCATCTTTAAAACAGATTAGTTGGTGTATGAGTTCACTGAGAGGTTTTTCTTAGAGGCAGTTCTGGAAATAAGTTTCATCCTAAAGAACTCCACCTTTCTGACTGCAGAAGGGTATAATGATAGGACTTTTCCTATGTTTCATCTTGGGAAGAATTAAAAAATACTAGAAAAGCATGTTTTACTGATGCATTTGTCCAACAACATCTTATTTTGTATATGCATGGGTTTTGTTCATTTTCAGTACTGAACTTCTGTAAGCAGTGGGAAAATAATAGAACCATTGTCCCTGTTGTTCAGGAACAAAGGTACAGAATACAAAAACAGATTGATAGTACTAACTGGAATAGATCCTGTGTCATGCAAAGAGATTCATTGTTCTGAGTTGTGCTTTCACTTCCATGTTGAGAGTGGCCTCACTATAATTTCTCTGTCTCTGATAATAAATTGATGGAGCATCTTGCCTATGGCCATAAGTTGTCCATATACCAGTTTCTTCTTCTTTCTTCATAAAGTGTTTGATTTAATAACAATCACTTGATGTGGCTGTGCTTATAAGTATAAAACATAAATTCTCTAGAGTGTGCAGAAGCGAGAAGAAGAGCAAAAGCTTGGTTTCCCTGAGTAAATTAAACCTGATGAGGATGACTTTAACTTGAGCATTAGATTTTTAAGTGGCTCAGTATTTAGCAAAGAAATGATACACAGTGGTCAATTACTTGTGCTTCTGGAGGGCTTTTTATCTACTTTGTAAAACATCACCTTGGCAATAAAGTGGAGGAAGCTTACGTCATCTTTCTCAGAACTGTGTGTGTGCTTTGATTGCATTGCTTTTGTTCGTGTCTGAGAGTAGACTGTGTAACCATCCTCACATTCAGATTTGATGGTGCACAACATTTATTTGCTATAGAACTTTAATTTCACCCTTCTCAGTTTTTTCTATATGTATTTCATAGTGTTATTTGGGACAATAAAGTTTTTAAAATCTTTTGTAACATAGAATCTAACAGAAGCAGTTGTGGTAGACTCTGGCCATATTCCTTTTTCTCATTTACTTCTGCTTTCCTTTAGACTTCTAGCATCTCATGGTGAGCTTACACAAGGTAGCTACTGCTGATTTTTAAAATAAAAGCATTTCCAGATAATCATTCTGTATGCACAGAGCCCTTCTGCATATTTTACTGATGGGATCCACTTTAATTTCTCGTCTGTTGCTATGGAGCTGTGTAGATTTGCTTACTTGACCTGCTAGCACAGGGAGTTATTAAAGACTCCGTCTCCATGGATACAACAGGACCTAAGCAGACTTCACAGGAAGATTAAAATACACATCTCTGCTTTCAAAAGCCAAGTGCCATGTTCTGGTTCAAGCCTGCACTACCCTGATGTCTCATATCCTAGAGCTAAGCAAGGAGAGGTGACTGCCTGCCAAGATTTTGTGTGTGGTAGCTGTGGGTGCAGTAGGGTCTTCATCGCCTGTCCCTGCTTGTTTCAAAACTCTCACCACTACATTTTTGGAATGGTCTTTCAGTTGAACCAGCAGGTCATCCCATGGGGGTGACAGATCCTGTTGGAGCTCCTCTGTCTTGCATAAATCTCTGAACATCTGTGATTCAGAAAAGGGGAGATTTCAGTTCATGCATCTCCTTTGGTTACTTTTAGAAGCTCTGGGCTGTAGATGAGGACTGAATCTCTGATCCAGTGCCTGGGCCAGTTGAATATAGGAAATGGAACAGCTTTAAGAGCTGAATCTGTCATTTGCTCTTTTTCTGGTGGTTATAGAAGTGGTTTGGTGAGGTGAGGGAGATGAATTCATGATCTTGAGCCACAATGGTTAGAGTGATGGACTGTAATTTGTCTGACCTCAGTTCTATATCTGTAACATACTTGTCATCATCTTTGCATGCCCAGGTTGACTAAGGTCCTCTTTAGTGATAAAAAAGAAATAATCAACAAGAAAGATCAGTGGATCTAGTGTGCGGTCTTTGTGACCAAACACAAGTACTTACTTTAGGATAAGATAAATAGTGCTTTAAAATCAATGATTGTACTAACTCTTCACTGACTAAAAATGAGACCTAGGTTGGCTCAAACAAAGGTGAATACGTTAGAGGTATTTTCGTCAGATTAATCCCACCCACGTCTCCTCTGTTCTAATTGAGATCTCTGACATCTCTGCCATTAGCTCTTATTGGAACCAAGTACAATCTTTCCTCTCTCTCTCTTTTTTTTTTTTCTTTTTTCTTTTTTTTTTTTTTTTTTTTCTGACAGTAGGGGAAGACAGTCATAGGCATTTGGCTGCAGAAGAATTTAGTGACCGAGATCACACTTGGAAGCTCATGGCTATTCAGTGTAGGTCGCTAAGACCAATTAGATGCATCCGCTCTTCTGATCATCTCTGCAGAGCTTAGGCACTCCCTGTCCTATTTCTGACGACCACTGCCTCAGGTCTCTAGCGTTATTCAGGAAGATTCTGTATCTCATTTTGCACTGCAAATTTCATTTGTCAGCAGAAATGAAGCATTTTTAGGATGTGGGCTAACTAAATTACACTGAAGTGAAAAAAGTGCCCTATAACATCGGATAGATAATACTGGAATATAATCAAAGTATACTCTTTTGAGCAAAAAGGATAACTGTTATCACTGTCATTTTTAGTTTGCAACTGTATGTAGATTAGATTTATAGTTTTGATTTAAACAAATGTACTTGTGTTGGCATGATAAACATGTTCAAATAGTATTTCTTTCAAATGAGAATAAGCAAAGTAGTAGATGGATAAAGTGTTTTGACTTCAAAATATTTCATATTTTTCAATCTAAATCTACATGTTCCAATTTAAGTGACCTAGAGAAACAATTTTTTAGTTCTGCATTACAAATTTTACGATCTTCCTCTTCTAAAAACATCATTTAGATGTTACTTAGGAGAGATGAGTAGTTGTGTCATGAACGCTCAAGATGTGTATTTCTCGTTGTTCAGAAGATACTCAGGTTCTACCAAGAGCCCTGATGCAATGGTGAAAATGGAGTATCTAAAAAAGAAGAAATATCCCATCAGAAGAAGAAATAGCAAGAAAGACTAACTATGGGCTGATGTCACAGACCAGCAGCAACTAAGGGTACTGGGCACAAATCTTTTACAGTTAGATAGTTTACAGAATTGCTCAGTTTGGAAGGGACCTCTGGAAATCCATGTAGTCCAGCCCTCCTGCTAAAGCAAGTTCCCTGCAACAAGTCACACAGGAAAGCATGCAGGCAGGTTTTGAGTATCTCCAGAGAAAGAGACTCCACAACCTTCTGGGCAGCCAGTTCCAGTGCCCTGCCGCCTTCAAAGTAAAGTTTTTCTTCATGTACATAAGGAACTTCTTGTGTTCCTTTTGTGCCCACTGCCCCTTATCCTGGCTCTGGGCACAATGTAAAAGATCCCCATCCTCTTGACATCCCCCTTTAAATATTGCTGAGATCCCCTCTAGTTCTTCTCCAGGCTAAACAGACTCGACTTTATTTAAAAGTTCCCTTGTCTTTTTTGAACTGAGGAGTTCAGAAGTGGGCACAACTCCAAAAGTAGCCAAAAGGACAGAAGAGAGGAGGAGGATCACCTCCCTTTGACTTGTTGGCTGTGCTATTTTTATGGACCCCAGGACACCATTGGCCTTCTTGGCCCCACAGGCACACTGATAGCCAACCTGTTGTCCACCAGGAAACCCGGATCCTTCTCTGCAGAACTCCTCTTCAGCAAGTCTGCTCCTAATCTGTACTGGTGTGTCAGCTCTCCCAGATCTGTATCATCAGCAAACTTGCTGAGGGTGCACTCTATCCCTTCATCCAGGACATTGATGAAGATGTTAAACAAGACTGGATCTCATACCAGTCCCTAGGGAATGCCACTAGCTACAGGCCTCCAACTGGACTGACCTGCTAAGTTTTTTCTACCAGAAGGAAAAAAAAAGACTGGAGAACTTGGTTGAGTGAAGGGAGAAGAAAGTTTAGACCTGTTTGTGCATCTTTGGAAGAATGGACTTGAGTACATAAAAGAAGAGGGCTGTAACACCAGACTGCAAGGAAAGGTGAAGAGATGTACAGGCTTTTCCCAGGAAAGCTGTTCTACTTTGGATAATTTAGTAACTATTTTATTGGGAATTTGAAGCTGAGTTCCCAGCAGGCAAGCCATAACTCCTTTCTCTTTCTCTGGCCCATTAATTATCCCAGTATCACTCTAGATTTAGGTAAAGTGGGGCATCCTCCTTCAAAGGGAGATTCTCACTGTAGCATACCCTACAGGCTGGCTCTTGAATTTTCTGTCTGTCTGTGGAAGGTCTGAGCTGCTGGATATATGAAGACCTGTGCCAGCCAATCCATCTTTTCGCTCCAGATGCCTTTTGATAGAGTTACAGGTCTTGGGACACGCTTCTGTGTCTGGAAACAGTTCTTAGAATAAGAAATTTGTGGAAGATGGCTATAGCCTTTAATCAGGCAGGTTTTTTTTCACTCTTTTGCTAATCCAGAACTGAAAAAAACCGATATACTGATGCTACATACACTACACACTCTAAAGTATTTCTTTTAAAATATGTTTGAGGTCAAGTTTGAAGACAATTTGCAATTAGCATATTTACTGCAGCAAATTTTCTACTCCTTCTGGCTGTTTATTGTGGCTTTCAGCCTGCTTCACCTCCACAGAATGTAATGCCACGCATAAGAAAGAAGTCATTATAAATTCTTCCCTTAGGAGATTTTTTTTTTCATGCTCTGCTTTTAAATTTCAATCAATAGTATTGATGTCAATGTTTAGAATAGCTTTCTAGTTCCCCTGTTATACTAAGTATTCTGACTGTATTCCAGCTAAACTTTGATATGCACAGCTCCCACAATATTTATTTCAAGTCACTATTTGTGAAGTAACATGCATCACAGACTGAATCCTGTGTTGCTGCTACCTTGTTTTCTTTACAGATTTCCAGCTGTATTTGTCCTTCCTTCATAAACACTGTTGCCAGTATTTCATTTTATCTTTGAATATACAAATTGCATTTCCTTAATCTGCCTTCATAAACAGTGCCCTATAATCCTATTATCACTATTGTTGACCTTCTTTGGAATTCCTCCAGGTTATTAATGCCTTTATAATGAGAATCCTGGGATTTAAACTGTTTTCTGAGCAATGTTTATTCAAAAATTGATGGATTATTTCCCTTTTTATTTTCCTGTACCTCCACTATTTCTTTTCAGTCTGACATCTTATTATGTTCAAAGTGGAGCTATGCAAATAACTTTCATCATTGAAACCTTGTGGGATGATTCCCACAACCAGAATGTGGCTATTGATGGCTGCAAGCTGTTCAGAGGGGACAGGCGAGGGGGAAAGGGAGGAGGCATTGCCCTTTACATCAAGGGAGGAATGGATTGTGAAGAGCTGTCCCTGAAGAATGGCCATGAGCAGATCAAAAGCCTATGGGTGAGAGTTAGAGACTGAGGCAACAAAGGGGGCCTTGTGATTTGTCTCTACTACAGGCCATCTGATCAAGCAGAGCCTGTGGATAAAGCTTTCTTCCTTCAACCATAGGAAATGTCATGTCTGCTGGCTCTCATCCTTTTGGGGAACTTCCACCACCTTGACATCTGCTGGAGAAGTACCATGGCAAGCTGTAGGCAATCCAGGAGAGTCCTGGAACGTATAGATAAATAAATAAATAAATTCCGGAGTCATGTAACAGACAGTCCCACCAGGAGAGATGCAGTGCTGGACCTATTGCTCACAATTCAGAGGAGATTGGTTGGTGACATCAGGACTAGAGGCTGCCTGGGCTGTAGTGACAGTGGAGTTCATGCTCTTGAGGAGTATCAGACAGGCAGAGAGTAAAATCAGTAAGCTTAATTTTAGGAAAGAGAACTTCTAACTCTTCAGGGAGTTAATCAACGAAACTCCTTGGGAGTCTGTCTCCGAGGTCAAGGGAGCGGAGCAGAGATGGCCAGTAGTTAAGGAAGCTTTCCTTAGGGCACAAGAGCTCTCCATCCGCAGGTGTAGGAAGTCAGGAAATGAAAGCAAGAGATTGGCACAGCTGAACCAGGACCTGCTGGTCAAACCAGAGAACAAGAAGAAAATGAACAGGCAGTAGAAGCAGGGACGGGTAACCTGGGAGGAGTGCCGAGATGCTGCGCAGTTGTGTAGGGATGGGGTCGGTAAGGCCAAGGCCCAGTTGGAACTGTACTTGACAGGAGGTGCAAAGAAGGATATGAAGGGCTTCTACAGGTACATAAGTCAGAAGAGCAAAATCCAGGAGGGTGTACCCCTGTAGGCTAGTAACAAGGACAAGGCTAAGGTACTCAGTAACTTTTTTGCCTCAGTCTTCACTAGCAACTGCTCTACACACAGCCCTCAAGCGGACGGTTCAGAAGGTGGGAATGGAGGGAGTGATGCTCCTCCTACTGTAAGCGAAGATCAGGTTTACAACCACCTGAGGAACCTGAACATATATAAGACTATATCCCAAAGAGATGCATCCCAGAGACCTGAGGGAATTGGCTGACGTAGTTGCCAAGCCACTCTTGATATTTGAAAAGTCATGGCAGTCAGGTGAAGTTCCTAATTACTGGAAAAAGGCAATATAGCTCCAATTTTTAAGAAGGGTAGAAAGGAAGGAACTACTGACCTGTCTGCCTCACCTCTGTGCCAGGGAGATCATGGAGCAGATCATCATGGAAACTATGCTAAGATCTGTGGAAGAGAGGGATGCTATATGGGATTATCAGCATGGTTTCAGCAAGGACACTGCCCGACCAACCTTGTTGCTTTTTATGATAATGTAGCTGTATCAGTGGACAAGGGATGAGCTGCTGATGTAATCTGTCCTGACTTCAGTAAGGGTTTTGACATTATACCTCATAATATCCTTCTCTCCTCCGAATGTTCATTGCAGGGAGTTCAACTAGGTGATCTTTAAGAATCCCTTCCAACTCTAAGGTTTCTGTCTTTCTGGGGTTTGCTGCCCTGTCAGAACATTAAACAAAACCTTTGCTTCTGAGTGAACAAAGATGATATTCAATCCGAATGTCTAGAATGTTTGGAAAATATTTTAATGATTTTAACTTGCTTTAAAAGAAAGAAGAAATGTGACCATTTTCAAAATTAAAGCATCATTTCAAACAAAAAATGGGAAATTCTGATTTGCCTCATTTGGCCATGTTTGAAATCAAATCGTAAGTAGTTTCAGTGTTCTCTGAACTTTGTGTTTTGGTAATTGCATTACTCCCTTAAACATTTCAGTTTGCATCCTGGTGACTGCTTTTAATACTTTCTGAGTGGTGTTGAGTGAACATGTCTATATATTCCTTATGTTTGTATATCTGTATTTATATGTAGGCATGGAGGGTTAAGGGAACATCTTTATTTTAGTCCTGCAAATCTCACTTGCATGGTTTCACTTTGGTATAAAGACATCATATTAGCTGGTGGTTACAGGGCTCAGAGGTGGAAACTCATCCAGAAGCAGGTAAACAAGTCTTTGCAGATAGCAGTGGTGTTTGCTTAAACTTGGCCTGTTTAAGCAAATCCTGGTGAAGTCGTGTTTCAGATGTCTTCATTGTGTTTTTGTTCTCGTTCAAGTTATTATACTGAGCTGAAGAAGAGCCTAGGAGAAAGAAGAAATGTGTATCCGGTCCCTATTCAAAAAAAATTTTACCAGAACAAAAAGAAAAATAAAAACTAGCATAGCTGGGAGAGTGAATAGAGGTTACCCATCCTTCCCCAAAACTTTAGGACGTAGAATTTAATTTTCTCACATCTGTTCCAGGTGTGTAACATATCTGTGATGTCCTGCAGAAGGCTTTGATGGAAATGGTGCACATTCATGCGTTGGTTGAGTTGGTTCTCCTTGAGTTGGTTCTCCTTCTGGAGATTGAACCGGGGAGGTGAAGACCCATTTGAATTTGCTGATGTAGCAAGGGGTATTGAAGACAGGTGTCATGAATAGGGCTGGACATTACATCTCCATCTAGGTCTGCTGGATGCTGTGTGTGCATCTAGTGATGGAGTGGGGAAAGGTACAACCAAGTTCAAAGCTGAGTCTGGCCCTACAGATCCCAGTTGAGTCCTTTGCCCACTGAAGTAAACAGCAGAAGTGAGCTTTCCTAGGATCACTTTCACAGGGACCCTGGTGTGTTTGGTGTACTGTGACTCACCCCAGACACAGGGAACCGTGGTATTCCTGAGCCAGGTATTGAGCTGTTGAGTGCTTTTGCAGCTGACCCACTTCTAGGCATACCTGGAAAGCAGATCTGAGAGGCTTTGATGGCTGGAACAGATTCACTAGCAGGAGATATTTCCAGGGTAGGTGGCAGATAGAAACAAGGCCGTTCTGAAAAATCCCCTGCTGGAGCTGGGAATCTGGTGCCCTTTCATCAGTCTGGTCTCCACTTGCTGCAAGATTGCTTTCCCGAGGACTTTGAAATGTGTCAACCTTAATGGAACCTAAAAAAAACAAACTTACTTTATGGTTCCATTGTGTAACAAGTATTTAATGGAAATGAAAATTCTGCAGATATTGCTGCTTTTTTTTTTTTTTTTTTTTTTAA